>NC_140614.1:4658645-7058645 GCF_057381915.1 Diplotaxodon limnothrissa | reverse complement strand
GTGCTTCATAAGCGTGTCTCTTTGCCATTTTCAGGGTTGTTAAAACAATGATGTTCCACATAATGCACATACCTGTCCTTTTATACAGGTATGTGCGATTGTCCGGTATATACGATCAACGCCCACACTTCACCCTTTAGCGTTCTCATGGTGTTCTCTACTACGTCCTCCTTACAACACACAGGGCGCACTGCGCTATAGGGCGCGCCGCACTTTTTAAAGAAAATCTAAGGCTTTTATGTGCGCCTTATAGTTGCGAAAATACGGTAATAGAAATAATAGTGTAAATCTAATACAATCCTTTGACCCCTGATTAATTTAATTTACACAGTGTATGACTATGATGCATATTCTGCATCTGTTTACAGTGGTTCAACAATGGGGATTTAAACACTTGGTGTACCAAGGGGACGGATTTATTGCATTCATTTAATTAGGACAATATAATGTCAATTACTTTCACGGTTCATTGCATTATTAAGCTTAAAAGGATGTAATATTAATAAGTACACACACTGAGGTAATTATTCTATTAAACAAGGGATAGATCCCTTAATCACACCAGAAAATTCCCAAGTGCAGCGTCACTGTGCTGAGCTTTTAGATGAATGGTGTCATTTTCAGGACATCAGCTGTATCTGTCAAAACACCCCCCGCCTTCCAGCCACGTAGCTGCGCCAGCCTTCATCCACTGCGGTCTTTCATGATTGTCTCTGACAGCCTGATGGTTGATGTGTAAGTGAGCTTATAGCCTAGCAATAGCTTTAAAGCAGGCTCCCATGCAGCGAGGCAACAGCGCTCTACTACAAACCTAGAAGTGTGTGCGAGTCGCAGCAAATGGTCTTTTTTTTGTTGCTGATGAATTGATTTTTGCCAGACGTCAGCCTTCAGCACGTGAAGTGCTGAATGGATGATCCATGTGGTAGGGACGGAGCAAATCAATTGCTGGTGACCCGTGTTGTAGTGGTGACCCAGAAGGCAAGGCGGGGGTTGAGGCAGAGGGAGGGACCCACAGAGGGCACCATCTGCATTATAATATAATTTACATTTATTACTCTCATTCATCTGACAGGAGGAGGTTTCTCTTTGTGTCTGAGTACCTGAATATCACTTTGTGTTGCACTAAAATTTTAATAAATGATCGAAACAATATTTTATCCGACTGCATTTACAAGGGTAAATGTCTTCTTTAGCAGTTTTATTTTACATCTCTTGCATATAAAAGTGAACTTTAAACACTTTGCTTTCTTTACTATGGTTGAAGTGTATGTATTGTTTTCTGCCTTTTCTCCATCAGCTACTTGAGGAATAAAAGACCCACTCCATTTTGCCTTTTGCTGTAGTTTTTGAACATGAAAGTCTTAAAAAAGGAATAAGCATGTGTGTTCTTAAAACTGAGGATGTATCTATATGTATGCAATACTACAAACATCCTACCATCCTCAGCCTAATGCTGCAGGCTGCAATCCAGATAACAAAGAGGGCCCATTTCAGAAATACAAAACCAGAATCTAATAATCTTTTTAATCCATCAATGAAAACGGTTAAAAAAGGTAACAGTATAATATGGCCTGCGACTCAAGTCATAATTCCCCTGTAATTAAATATAATTTCAACATATTTTATTTGAAATTACAATTTAATTATATTTACCTACAAATAGTTTATGAACGTACACTAGAAGGGAGTGCCACATCAGTTTTTACAGGAAACAAAGAAAGAATTATACTGTAAGTAACTTTTAATACTAATACTTTTAATACTAAGTCATATTTTAGGCAAGATATATCTAGTCCATCATTTGGCCAATGCCCCAAAAAGTACAGTGAATTTACAATGTAAAATGGGGAAATGCTGTTTGTTTTTCAAGAAAAATTATCAAGAAATTGTGTAGTACTTCAAATTATTTACACACTTATTACTTACTACTTAAATTTACTTACAACTTCTTTTTTTTGTCAAATTTGTGAAGTTGTGAAATTATTTAGAATTACTCATGCAGTATGTAAAATGATTTACACATTACTGTAAATTACTTACATGCCACTTAAAATTATTTACAGTATAATTATGTCTTTATTTCCTGTAGAAACCTCACGTTACCTCCCTATTCTAGTACCTACCATCAGAGATGGGCAGTAACACGTTACTGTAATCTGATTACTTTTTTCAGGTAACGAGTAAAGTAAGGGATTACTATTGCAAAAAAGTAATTAGATTACTGTTACTTTCCCATAAGCACGCTGCGTTACTGCGTTACTAAAACCGTGATTATTTTTGTGAGAATGTCTCATGACAGTGACGTAAGCAAGTGCGATGTTCGTGACAACAGCTGCGTGCAGCTCAACAATGGATCATATATCGAGTGTGGGAGAGAGTATGAGCGTGCAGCGTTTAAAGCGTGGAAGTACTGACCTTACTTTGAGTTTAATTCCATAAAAAGTGACAAAAACATTAGTGTCCCTTGTGCGTGGGAAGAAAACTCCTCTCTACAGCGAAAAAACCCCTAAACTTCCAAGCAAGCACCAAGTGCGCTGAGAAACTCGCGGATTCTTCCACTGACCGCTGCGGCACACCTGCACCAGGGTAAACCTCCGCCTACGCTACTCCTGCTTTACAGGTGAAAATAGAGCAACAGGACCGCTAGTCTTTGATTTTATTTATTTTCTGCTGTGTTTTACTTGCATCTATTTGAAAGACTGAGTGTAAACACACACACACACACACACACACACACACACACACACACACACACACACACAAAAAAAATTTATGTGCTGGAATGTGCAGAAAATAGGTTTAAATGTTAAACAAATTTCTTCCAGTCAGAGAATGTTGCATATAATTAAATTTTTGCTTGATGCATAAAGTTAAAAGATTAAAACTAATAAAACAAGTTTTAAAAAGAGACTTTTCCATTTGATTACATTTTGTATGATGGATTATGCAGAAAAAGTAGAATTGGGCTGAAAGATCTATCGCTTTATCACCTATTCAGGTTGTAAATCGTGTTTTTAAAAAGTAACTAAGTAACTAAGTAATTAATTACTTTTGAAAATAAGTAATCAGTAAAGTAACGGGATTACTTTTTGGGGGAAGTAATCAGTAATTAGTTACTGATTTCTTTTTTCAAGTAACTTGACCAACACTGCCTACCATTAAGTTTTTGTAAGTAAATTTAATTGCATTGTCATTATACGCCTGATACCCTAATTAAAACAAAGTATGAACATACTTTCAAAACCATGAAATAGTGCTTGTTCTCCTGTCAGCCTCTAAACTTTTTCTTTTTGATTTTTTATGAAGCGAGAGAGGTCGTGTGCCAGCTTTCTGGAATACTGATGAAAAACTTGAATCCCAAGACTTTAATCTTTTATCTATTATATCTTTTACAACATATTTGATGTTGCAGTTCATTTCTTCAGGTGTTGTTTTTGGTGTTACTGCACTGCAGTGGTAGGACAAGGTCACAGATAACAGTTAATGAATCCAAAATCAAAACCTTTTGTTTTCCCAAACTCCAACTTTTGTGTGTTCCACCCAAATAAGTCTGAGGAAATTAGATTTTAATTGGACTGATAGTTCACTGGATATGAAGGTTGATTTCAGCAGATCCAAGGTGCCCTTGAGCAAGGTGCTTAGCCTCCTGCTGCTACAGTACATCTGCTCAGTGGTCAGCAGTACATGACTTTGGCTGTTCTGGATGGATCCCATATAAATGCTGTGAATCTATGAGCGGCTGTAATGAGCAACTACGCTCCTGAATCAGTTCATAGGTATGCACTTTGGAATAAATACATCACACATGCATACATATATAAAAGTGTGGCAGAACCACCTCCTTCTAACCTTTACCCCCTTTTTGCAGCACAGTGTAATGCAGAGACTTAAGGATTTATTTCCTACAGTCTGTCTGTTCTTGGTGTGAACATGCAGCAAGTTAATCAGAATACCAAAAATAATTTAATAGCAACAAGGAAAACTCCTTTTACTCTAAATAAGTTTTACAATTTGGACTTTTTTGGACCAACTTTTCTCTACTTTTATGCAGACAAAGTTAATGTGAATGCCTTAAATTTAAGTTAGCTACTATTTGAGATGATGATAAGAAACTGTTAAAGTGTAACTCAGTCATCAAACAGTGACTTTACCAGGTGGGTTATTTTTAGAACCTCTCGGTGAGACAGAGCACCCATTCGGTGTTCCTTTGTTAACTCTGGTCAGTGTAATACTCTTCATGTCACGACTTGGACTCAAACACTCCCTCGCTGTGTCCTTTCTTTCCACTCTGCTGCTCCTGCTGACACAAACCAAGAGAAATCTACACTGCGGGCACGATTAATGGGGATCAGGTGCTGTTCTCTGTCTCTCCTTTGTCTTCTCCTTTGCCTCATGAGCAGAACTCCGCCCCTGCCTGCCGTCCACAGGGTTACAGTATGAACTCGATGCTTTATCAGCATCAGAATCCCTCTCTTTTTCTAAAAAGGTCGCTAAATGTGAAACAGCTCAGCTCGCAGTTTTTTTAAAAGCATGAATTTGTGCTGCCACAGTCAAACCCTGACAAATGACGAGTAACTTCTATGAATATGCAGGTAATTTAAATGATCTGTACTCCAGCAGATGCTGTTTCAGATTTTCTTTTTGTAATTCATAAGCAATCAAGACCTTACTGTCATGTCTGGGGGGGGGGGGGTTGTTTTATTGGGACAGTTTGGTTCAGGATGGAGTTTTTCCTCTGCTTTAAAAAAATGGTTTGGGTTTGTGCAAAGTGACAACTTCTGGGGCAATATTGAGATGCCAGAAACTGCAGTTCCTCTAATGACTCCTTGAGGCTGACTCCAAAAGTGAGTCAGTCCTCATAGAGCCCCGTGATAACACAAGTAACTTACCAGAAGACGTATTTATCAACAGGTCAGGAGTGTAAAAGATTGTTTTGATAGGCGGAAGTATATTACAAGTACAAACGAAAAGCCGCTCAGGATGCCACGTAAGCGATCCTCCCCTTGCAGCACCAGAGGCTGCAGAGATGATAGAGCTTTTATAGCCGAGCACACAGGTGTAGCTCATACAGTTAATTAGCCTCTGATCAGCACCTGCAGGACAAAGCACAGCACAACAAACGAAAAATGATGACACCTTTTGCTCTCATGGCCCAGGGGCTTTTAAACGAGTATCACGTGGGTGTCGACACAGGCAGTTGGAGCTGCTGGCTTTCTGCTAATCATCACCTCAGCTAGTTTAAATGGCTGAACTGTACCTTCAAAAAAGCATGTGTTTTGTTGTTGTTTCTGTTTAACAATAATACAGCTTTCTGAGTAGTTACTTGAACTTCTTGAACAGCCAGTTTAAGAAGTCTATGCTCCACTTTTAGTGAGTAAATGCTAAACGGATTCGTTCTTATAAAGCGCTTCTCTGTTCTGAGTACTCAAAGCAGTTTTTTGGAGACCTGGAATGTAAATGTGCCGGTCTCCACAACACTGGTGTCAACTTCTGTTGTTTAAATGTGATATAGGCTATACATTTCTCATAGTCTATGCTTGAGGTATATTTTTTTCATTAAAAAAAGTGAGACAAGTTAGAGGATAGAAACAAATTACCAATCCTATCCTGCTAGCATCGATCCCATATCAATATCAGCACTGGTATGGATACTATCGATATTTGGATCAATACACCCACCTCTACTGTGTCTATACAGACTGACAAGTTAAGAATCCTATTTTTTCAAATGTGGTCACTTCTGACTTCAAAAGCCAAAGTGGAAATGGCACTAATGCTAAGACTTTAGTCCATCCATCCATTCTCTCCTCCTTATCTTTATCAGGGTTGTGAGGCGCACAGAGCCTATCCTAGTTACCCCAGGGCGAGAGGGAGGGTACCCCCTGGACAGGTCACCAGTGTTCAATAATTTAAGTTTAAAGGTTCTGTCTCTTCTTTAGTCTTATTTGTATTCACATTTCCTCACCATTTCTGGTATCATTATGTGTAGAAACAAAAATTTACTGTGAAAAAGTTCCTTTTTCGTTCAAGGACATTCTTGAAAAATGTTTGTTTTAAAAGAAAGAAAAGTTTGATCTGTTTTTACTTGGTAGTTTCTGTCATTTGTTACACTTGAGATTTCAAATGAAGAGTTTGGCAGTAAGAATGTAAAGGAGAACTTTGTGCTTTTCTCTGTTTACTTTCACATGACATCTTGGTCTAATGTTTCTCAGTTCTTTAGACACCTTTCATCTTCCTCTTTTTCACTCTTACCAACATTACCCATCCGCCCCCATCCACTGTTCTCTATCATAAATTCAGGAAGATGAATATTTCATCTTTCATCCACTTCACAGCGCTCTCCAGCATTACTGGGGAGGCGGAGGAGGAAGCAGAGATAGTCTTGTGGTGTCGTGGGCAGATTATGCTAACAACATAAGAGAGGACATTCTGCTCTCTCATTATACTCAGCCAATTTTAGAGAGTGCTAGGTGAGTGCTAAAATGGTTAGTTTGCTGTTTTCTTTCTTTCAATCTGATGGGATTTCCCTCACAGAAGCAAAGAAACTGTTCAGATGATTGCTGCTGAAAGAATGTTTCAGTAAACTTCGCTGTGCTGCTGCATCAGAAAGCTGCCAGTGTTAGAACCCTGAACACATAGATGTTGTATCAGATTGCTCTAACTTGCCTTGCGTGGCAGTTTGGTGGAGTGGCTAATGTGTGTGCTTTACATGTGAAAGACTCCTGGTTTGATTCTTAGCAGACACACAAACTGATCCTGTGATGGTTACAAGCCAATGTACGCCTAGTGCTGGATTAAAGTGAGGCTTCTGTCAGGAAGAGCACACAGTGGATAATCTATGACAAATCAAGCAGGTGTCGCCTGGAAGTAAGAACCAACATTTCTTCAACTTTAGCTTCATGTTTTTTCTTCGTCCAGGAGCGACCACATTAAGACAACCGGATGGAGTGCTTCCTAATTAGTGCTAAGTCAGTTCCATTAAAAAAATGCATCAGATGAAAACTAGAGCACAGATTTACTTACATCAGTCAGGCATAACATTATGACTACCTGCCTAATATTGTGTTGTCCCCTTTTGCTTCTGAAACAGCCCTGAAACTTCGAGGCATGGACTACACTAGACCTTTGTGGTGTTCTGTGGTATCTGGCACCAAACCAAGATGTTAGCGACAGATCCTTTAAATCTTGTAAGTTGTGGCCTCCATGGATCAGTATTGTCTGTCTAGACTGGACTGAGATCTAGGGAATTTTGGAGGGCAAATCAGCACCTCAAACTCGTTTTTGTGCTTCTGGAACCATTCCTGAACCATTTTTGCTTTGTGGCAGAGCACATTACCCTGCCAAAAGAGGCCACATGGTCTGCAACAACACTTAAATAGGTCATAACGTGCCAAAGTAACATCCACATGGATGGCAGGACCCAGGGTTTCCCAGTAGAACATTGCCCAAAGAGTCACACTGCCTCCACCAGTTCGCCTGCTTCATACACCGATCAAGCTACCTGGCACCAGGATGCACTTCTCATAGTGCATCATGATGCCAGGTGTTCCCCAGGTACACAACACACATGCAGCCGGTTATCTACATTATGTAAAAGAACGCTGATTCATTAGACCAGGCCAATTTGAGCTGCATTAGCTCTTCTGTTGGATCAGCCTTCACTCCCCACGTGAATCAATGAGCCTTGGTGCCCATAGACCCTGTCATTCGTTCAGCACTGCTCCTTCCTTGGGCCACTTTTGATAGATACTAAACAAAGGCCAGGAGCACCCCACAGTTTTGGAGATGCTCTGACCCAGTCGCCATCATAATTTGGCCCTCATCTTCCCTCAAATCCTTTTGTGCCACTTTGTGAACATGTTTATTTTGTTGTGAACTTGGGTGTTTTCAACATGGACTCACTTTTGGTCCCAGCCTCAAGTGGTCATTTTGCCACTTAAAGTTAGTATTTAGGGTAAAACAGTACACACGGGGCAATAGGCAAAAGTGGACTTCCACTTTAAAACAGCTTTTGAAGTGGCTCTCAGTCCTCGAGCTGTAAATCTTCAGTTCACTGGAAACATAACAGGCTACACTCTTGCACAATGAGATTCCTTTTTCTTTATATTAGGGAAATAGCCTGGGCAGTGAGTGGCCAGGGAGGAGCCGATTATTCGGTGTAATTGAGTTAACCTGGAACATGAGAGTGAGGAGTGAGGTGCTCTGTTGAAGATGGAGGAGGAGGGAGGAAGGAGTGTGAAAGGATACATTAAGGGTTTTTTTGTATCCCGTAAAACGAAGCAAGAATCAATCTCACCTCTTTGAGGCGACAACAATGGAGACAAGAATCGCTTATTTCCTCATTATGAGGCCAGGATGTTTCTGACTGAGTGCCCTCCGACAGGCCAGGAGTCAATTCTGCACTGATATTATTTAATGATAATGTTGGTCTGTAATTAAAAGATCACTTTGGGTCCAACTATTAACACATTTTATGTTTTGTTACCATGGAAATGCTGATTTCTCAGTTTTAATATTTTTGTGTTTAAATGAAAGCACAGTGGTCTCATAATTACCAAGCAGTGACAAACAGCCCACTCCACAGGGTACGTTATGTTTTCAAATTTCAGAGGCAAAAAAACGGAATATTAATGTTAACTGTAATCTCTGTTTCAGGGTTAAAAGAAGCCCACAGAGCTTTTATTAAATGAAATATTAGGTCCACCGAAACACACAGGATATTGATAGTGACACATTTATCTATAAATCCACATTTTTATTTATGACAGCAGGCTTTGTTATCTTAAATGTTTAAAAAGAAAGCACTGATGAATGCACACCGGAAGCACTTGTTTGTCAAGCAGCAGGCTTCTTATCTTATCTTTACATGTTTCAGATTTTCACAAAGCATTCACATAAAATGGGAACAGTGTGTTCAAGTTTTGCAGCTTAATAGTGAATTCATTGTGAAAATGAATACATTAAAACACAGTTAATGCTGACCTGGTAATGCCACCTAAAACTGACTCAATCATTATGTTAATAAACCAAATATAGACCCTTCTTTGAAATCTTGGAAGTAAAGGAAGTAGGATGTTTAAGGATTTATTATTGCTTCAGTCCTGAATAATCACATTTTACTTTCAAAGATCTAAAGCGAACCACCCGGATCTGCTAATTTAAGCAGTTGATTGGTTTTGTGAAAACTTGCTAAGGGCCATAAAGAAATTAATAGTACGAGGATAAAGCAACAGCAGCAGTATCGGCAGTAAAATCAGTGGCAGCAGAAGAACCTGCAGCAGGTGTCAAGTCAGCTGAATGAAACATTTGCTTAAAAGGGCTTTTTAATCTATCTGTAGATCCCAGAATGAATAAAATAATGTAAAAGTTGTCCTTTTACATGATGATGCAGGAGGTTTCTGATCACAACGCAGAAATTTATGTTAATGACCCTTTTGACTTTGAGAAAAGTCATTTTAATACATATCTTATCGCTGAAACATTCAAATAAACAGAAACAGATTATCAGAGTTTTGTTCCTTTTGTTATACAATCAGTCCAGAACCATTAGCATGTACACTCAAGTCAAAGTTAATTGTTGCTTTTTAAGCGTTTTTTGCTTTAATTAACTGATAAACAGAAAACCTTTATTGTGTGATATCAACAAAACTGAAATCTAATCCACTACTGATGAATGTTCAACTCTGTTTTTTGTGAGGTGAAACGAGGACAAACCTGAAGGCACAATGATAATCATACAGTGCCATCCAGTGGTGAAAGGACAACACTGCATATTCGTCACTGAGAACTAAATATTCCTGTTTCTTTGCTTAAATTGAACCCAAGGAGTCCATCTATCTCTTCCTCTCACACTTTTATCTTTGTCTTCTGGATGGCCCTTTTTTCTTTCTTACTCCTAAACCGTTTCTCTTTATGCAGCTTTGCCCTTACAAATTACAAGTTTTAGTTTTAATTACTCTTTTTTTCTCCCTTTCTTTCTTGAAGTGCTCCCTCGTCTTCTCTTGCTCCATCAATTCATCAGCCACCCCACGCTCCCTCCTCCCTTCTCGGTGTATAATTATCAGGGCCACTTAGGCACCTCTGATAGAGCATTTTCCTCCTCATACATGATTTATATGGCTCGTTATGGTCATTTTTAGGTGTGTATATGTGTGTGGTGTTAGCTTAGATCAATATGCTTGAAATTAAGTGGTGGCTAGTTGACGCTGGGGCCATTTAGATGTGGTGAGGAGGTAACATCAATCTAAACCTTGACCTGTTTTCTTTATAAGCAACACAATACACGGCAGTATGTTTTTTCAGCAAAGGTAAAAGAGCAGTAAATATAGCAAAACATGTTGCAGTTTGTTGGGCACAAAATGTCTTGTTCTGGAAAAGTTTACATGTGCTACTGCGTATTGTAGACAATCTAAACTCCAGTAGATGTCAGCCTGTATGCGGACCATGCAGAGACTCTGAACTGCTACTATGAACAAATGTTGTGAGTCATTTCCATTTGTGGATACTTTTAAATATTAAACACTGATCAAGTTTCTATGCAGTAATTGCAAAGACAGGTGGACGGTTGTTGCCCTGTCGATAATGCAGCTCTAGATTCCAGAGGATGTGATGAGGAGACCCTTTATGGGGTCATTTCTCCCTTTCAGTCAGACTAATTCACTATGGCTGCTAATTAAATCACTGACATGTCTGCCACTCTGTCTGCATACTGCTAATGCATTATCAATACCTGCCCTAACGGAGGGAGCGCTTCTGTGAAAAGACAGGAAATCGAAGAAATCACAGGGGTCTTTGATAGCTTGTCAGAAGTTGCCGAGAAGGGAGAGGAAGAAGTTTCTTGGAAGTAGATGATGTGAGGAGGAAGATCAGAGTCACATGACGGTCAAGACATTGGAGGTAAAGGTTCTGATATTTAATACACTAATTTCTACATTCCCTCCTCTTCCAATGAGTAACATAAAAATGAGATAAATCATCTGCATTCTCGATACTCTTTATGTTTGAAAGTGGAGAAAATGTCAAGGAGGGTAAGTTCTTAGAATGTCTTTTATTTCCTTTAAAATCGCTGTAGGTATTAAATTTGTGGCTTGTTTGTTTCTGGCAATAAAAGAAAAAAAAACATAGCACTAAAATTAATCTGTTAATCTTTGTTTTTATTAAATATTAAACCCTTTTATGTCACTTTCCTGTCACAATCCAACTGAATTTATTGCACTTTTCACGTGTTAGATATGAGTAGTTATTACACTTGATTAAAAGACAGAGCAAATAGGGAAAAAGAGAGAGGAAGGGCTGATTTTAAAGAACAAAGTTCACCTAAACTCATGCTTGTGGCTGTT
Organism: Diplotaxodon limnothrissa; assembly: GCF_057381915.1. NCBI lineage: Eukaryota > Metazoa > Chordata > Actinopteri > Cichliformes > Cichlidae > Diplotaxodon > Diplotaxodon limnothrissa. The sequence goes on along the minus strand of NC_140614.1, from coordinate 7,047,306 downwards.
TTCTAGAGTGCCCGTGAAACGTCAAGCACAGCACAGCTGTAGAAAACACCATGCAAATAGGAAAACGCTGCAAAAGCACACAAAACTGAAGGAGAAAAAGCAAAATCTCACAAAATACAACAGAAATGTTTCTGGAGAGACATTAATGTGTTGGAACAACTGTGGTTTATGACAGGAACCAGAATATGTAAAGGACCGCACTTTGATACGCTTAAAGAAATGAAGGACTCATCGGTGTTGTGAGGGAGAAAAAGGTGCAAGCTTGTTTTAATCACATGATTCGTGTAATACTGTAGATGCATGTATCCAACAAAAATACTTCTGTTGTGTTTTGTGAGCTTTGGGGGCCTTTTTCTATTTGACCTCTCAGGGCCACTGTAGTTTTTTAAATGTGACACAAACACCAACAGGTGAAAGTTGTGTGTTTAATAGGTTCATCCGCCATGACCTCATCTTTATATGAACTGCATTCCAAACTTTACCCTGACTCCTAGTAAAATTAATTGAAAATATATATTTTTATATAGATGAAAATTTTATTATTTTTCTTTTCTTATTAAAAAGTAACCATAATAGAATTAGTATGCAGTTTTAGCAATTTGTGGTGCTTCCAGCAGGGGGCAATGTTGTTTAAATAAATGTTTTTAAGGTCACATGTAACTCATTACTGTTTGACTTCTGCGTTAAGCCTGTGTGAGTCCACTCTCTCTCTCTATCACAAACAGCTTTCCTGTTTTCAGGTGTCACATGTCAAACTACCAAACCATCATACACACTTGAGCGAGTGTCCGCACAACACCTGGGAAGCTGAGAAATCCCCTCTGCTCAGAGTGAGGACAGTAATCCACTGAGGATAAGAAACATTTCTCTTACACGCTTAGTTTCTTTAACAATTTTCCACAATTGACTTTATATTCATTCCTTTCCCAAAATGACCCCTGAGTGAAGCTGTCGGATCTTGGAATCACATCTTCTTTCATTATTTGATTTCTGTCTGACAGTTGGGGTTAAAGAGGTTAGACAAAATTGGTTAACAGTGTAATTTAGTTACATTTTGAATATCCACCTGTTACTGATCTTTGTATCTATGCAGAGGCACGAGAGCATTGTTGATAATGAGCAAGTGTCCAGTATAATATTCACCTCAGACTATTTGTTACCACATGAAAAGCTGAATTTCCGTTATTGTGTCGAAGCAGTTATTGTCACCCACTCAGGCCTACCTGCTGTCGCTGGGCGAATGCTAGAGTCAACCTAAAGACTGGCTCTTGGCCTCTGGCTCTATTGTTGTGGCCATGCTCCTGTTGTTTCATACCTCAACAGCTGTAATGAGAGAGGGAAGGTTAGTTCGAGGGAGGTGGGGGAGGCCTTTTCCCCCCTTCTGTAGGGAAGCTGCTGAGCTTAATGTTTAATAAGCTACTGGACACAGAAGGAAACCCGATCCTCTCCGGAGAGGGAGGCGTACGTTTGTGTGTGTCCCCGGCATGCATTTGTTGCATGAGTATCCAAGCGTACTGCATTATTCTCTGGTCAGTGTGTGAATCAGATGAACTGTGTTGATTGGGCTCTGCTGTTATTGACTTTTGTTATTCAACTCAACGCCGGCTACTGTTTCTCCCCAGAGTGCAGCTTCTGAAAAAGCTCCTTGTGTCACCTTGAATTTTTGCCTACATTTACCTTTTATCTTCTCAAAGTCCAATATTCAATAATTTAAAAAAAAAAAATCACTATTAAATTACATTACCGTATGTTGTTCATTAAAACCATTTTTAGCCTATGTTAGCTTGTTTTAGCTAGTGCACATTGATTTTTCTCAGTACTAATTTGCCTGAATATTTTACAAAGCAGTTAATATAAGGTGCTAAGAAAGAAATACAATGGTACAGCTACAGGATGGTTCAGTTCACACTGCAAACCAGTCTCAGCTATGGAGGTCTCAAACTGCCTTTGTTATTTAAAGGGGACATGAAACGCTACACTTTAACGGCTAATTTACAACATTAAACCGGGCTTTCAAAAACTGACATCGATGTAACTTTGTCTGTGAAGCTGGATTTAAGAAGTAAGTGCTTTTAAAAGTTTTAAAAACATGTTTAGCGCCATCTTTTGTCAGTACAGACCGTGATGTCATGTGGTTGATTTGTTGGTTGTGGCTAAAAGACTTACATTAGTTTATGCTAACAAGCGACCAAATCAGTTACTCAGAGGAAAATAAGGACACTAAAACTAAAAATCAGTTGATTGGGATTACTTTATGCTGCCCCAGGCTGTAACGATGAATTTAATGTTAAGAAATCGAGGACATGGTGCTGTCCATTTTCACTGTCTGTCTCTTTAGCAGCTGGAGTCCAACACTTTCCTCACCAGGCCGGGTGTACCGAGCAGTGCAATCAGCTGGCAAAGCAGATGTTCGCAGGATGTAATCAGCTCTATTTTATGCTATAAAATATTCTCTTTTCTCAACGCAAACAAAAAGTTTACAACATCACAGGTTGCTACATGCGTATCACAACACAAACATAACAGTTTCTTACCGAACACGAAAAATCTCCATGTTACAGTCTCCTCTTAGCACACCTTGACCTACCTTCCCTGCAGACGTGCTGATGAGACTTCCGATCTTAATCATAACAAACATAGTTACAGTATATATAATGTAGGTTTCAATTTTTTTTCCTCTAAACAATAAACACTGTCATTTAGAAACTGCATTTTGTGTTTACTCTTGTTATCTTTTTCTAATATTCCAATTTGTTTAATGATCTGAAATATAAAATGTTCTCAGTCTCCTCTTTGTAGCACACCTAGTACAGATAAAACTGTAGAATTTCAATCAACAAAAGACTTAACTGTTAATAGTTCCATGTACCATTGAGCAAGTTATAGTGTTATACAGATTCTATACAATAGAAATCATTTACAGCTGATAAGTTGTTGTAGTTTGGCTTTTTAAATCAGAAAAAAATTATTGTTTACACGTTAGATGTTTTGGTTATTTCAGTTATTTTATTTTAATTTGATGGTCATTTTTTTATGGGTAAGATGTTATAATACAACGCATATTCACTCAGTGACTAACTCCATCTCCTAAAAATCATCTTTAATTCAGTTCAATTCAAACATATTTAGATATAAATGTATTGAATTTCATTGAATTAAAGAACAAAATCCAACAATTTCCTAAGAGCAAGCACTTGGCAACAGTGGGGAGGAAAAGCTCCCTTTAAAATGGAATAAACTTCTGGTAGAACCAGGCTCAGTGAGTGCGGCCTCTGCCGTGAGCGGTTGGGGGGCGAGGATAAATGTATATATGACTAAATATTAAAGGAACAATAGATGTTTAGGTACTAGGAGTAACTCTCTGGTTTTCAATTATTTACTAATAATACTTAGTTGTATATAACTTTTATAGGAGACAGAGGTGAAGTCAGTTAAGTGAATAGTCTAAGCACCCAGGTGTGCATCTTTTTCTTTTAGGGCTTTTCCTCTGTCATGTTTTCATTTTGGGCCTCTGTTAACGCTGGTCTCCTTTTCATGTTTTTCTTGCAGATTTCCCTGGAGTGCCTTTTTTGGGCCTGAGAATTATCTGGTTTGATAATGTTGGACTCTTTTTCTTGACTTGACTGTTGTGTTGTTTCATTTTGGGTCTGAGAACTATCTGGTTTGTCTCTTGCAGAGATTGCTCTCTGCTGCAGTAAGATCTTCTCTTCTTCGGTTTGCTGGAGTTTGTTTTTGATGCTTGGGCCTCACTGGTGCAGAGTTTGGTTTTGAACTCACAGAGAACTTTGTTCTTGTTCTTTGCGTTTTGCCACTTCCGCTTCTAGTTTTCTTTTCATTTTGAGGAGCTGCTCATGGAGTTATTCGATGTCCTCATGCTGCTTCTTACATTAGAGCTCCAACTCAGCTTCTCTAGTTGTTTCAGCTCTATGAGAGTCTGTGTGTGGAACATCTGTAGTTTGTTTTGAAGCCTCCACACTCAGCTCCACGGCGGTGTGTTGCCGTCTTCCACAGGAGCTTGAACTCAGGTCTGTTTCTGTGAGCCTCTTCCAGTTGTTCATGGAGCTCAAGAAGAGCGTTTTCTGCATTTTCTCTGCAGCACTTTAACTGCAGGCGAAGCCAATCGTGCATTTTGCACAGCTATCATTTTGAGTGAATTATTTTTTGCACTTGCTGATACTCCTCCAGTTAGAATCTCAGTGCAGTAATCTCAGCTGTCATATTAGATGTAGGTCTGCCATTATTGGCTATAAAGTGGGCACTGGGCTCTGGTTGCCACGAACTATCAGTGAGTATTAAATTGGTATTGGGCTCTGGTTGAGCTCCAACAGACAGCTCTAACATGAAACGCTACCTTTATATGTGTAGCGTTTCATGTCCCCTTTAAAAATCTACATTTTTCTCCCACGCTTTGCAAATGAAGGGACAATATATGAAGCAGGTTTATGAATACATCTCCTAATTGGGAAAAAAGATTGTAATTTGCAATATTTAGGTAGATGATCTGGCCAAAAATATATGAAGATAGTTTGGGGGTTGTTGGTCTAATTGCAGTTATTCATCTGCGATGCCGTCTTGTCTTAAACTCCATTACACCCCCAACATGAATGAGCATCACAGCTAACTGTTCACATGAACTCACTTTTCTGCTTAGTTTTAGTGGAGTGAGAAAGTTTGTTTTCTGCTTAAAATCCGATCAAATAAAAGCAAATCAGATTAGCTGCAGTTCTAGCAGATATCTACTGAGTGCTTAAGGATTTCATATTTCCTAAGCTTATTTTCTTAAAGTGAAAGAAAAGCAGGAACTGAGTTGATATTTTTCTGCCCAAAGTGAAAAGTGAACTTTTTTTCAAGCAGCTGCTGGCTGACTCATTGTATTGTTTTCCATTCATCCTGGCACATTGAAATTGCTTCTGTTGTTTCATCCCTAATAGTGCAATGCCTTCTAGCTTCAAGATGTTTGCTTCCTGTCTTACAGTTGAGATCCTTTTAAAATGAATCATGTCCGTTTCTTTGCTTTCATTCCAAATAGATGTGCGTATTTTTCCATCAAAGGTAAACCTCATATATAGATGAGGACAGAAGTATCAGCCCCTATAGGAAAATTGCATCATCTTTTTAAAGTATTTCTGAAGTTCTGTTAAACAAAGCAAGACATTTTAACACCATGTCTCCTGAGCAGTCCCAGCCCATTCTTCTTTGGCAAATCTCTCAACCTCCTCCAGATTTGGATGGTCTTCTGGTGTGGACTGTTCACCCCAGTGGGATTTTTAGTGGGATTCAAATCAGAGCTTTATGCTTTTTTGCTTGTCTAGGCCAGTCAATAACATTCACTTTAGTCTTGTGTTCTTCAGCAGGAGTGATGTATATTTCGTTGTTGTGTTGGAAGACAAAGTAAAGACCCACACAGTTTTTGTGCCAACTGTTTGAGGCTTTCTTTCAAAATTTTCACATATTCTGCTTCCTGTATGATTCCTTCCACCTTGATGAAATTCCCATTTTCAGACACACTGCATAATACTCCCACCACCGTGTTTCACTGTGGGGATGCTGTTCTTTGGGTTCGCCTCTCCCTTCTTTCTCTAAACATAAGCAGCATCTCTGTAGCAAAGCGCTCTAGTTGAGTCTCATCTGACCAAAGGACGTGCTTCAAGTGTGCATAATCTTTCTCCAGGTCATCCTTAGCATATTTCAGTCTGACTTGAAGGTTTCTCTTCTGCAGAAGTTGAGTTTTTCTTGGTCTTTAACCTCACAGTCATGTGCAGGGTTCTAGTGTTTGTCTACTTTGGGATTACAATTCCCGACTTGGTTAAGTCACTTACTCATGTCTTGGCAGCTGTTCTGGGGGCTTTAGTTTTCATCACAGAGTCTTTGAAATCTTTCACATCCTACTTCTGCAGGGCTTCTTCTGTACTGTGTGGCTCTCTTTGAATTTATTGATGATACTTCTCAGTTCTCCTGCTTGGTGAGCATGAGAAATACTTTTTCTAGAGTTTGAACTGATATTTTTGAATGATTCTTTCACAGTGACAGCTCAGATCCTTACTGAAGTTTTTATACTGTGTATGAACCCTCAGTTTTAGCTTGACTTTACAAGCTTTGAGCATAAAAAGTTTAAAACACATCATTACACAATGATTTGTGCTATTGGGGGGATATTGATGCAGGTCTTGATGAAACATTCATCTTTGATCAAGAAACAACTGAAATTGATTGCAGTATATTAGCAGTATCGACATATAGCTGTTCAATGGTATTATTTTTGAATAAATGTTTGCATTACATTTCTGGTTGTTTGCAGGTAATTTGACAATGATGCTAACTCTCAAAATCCCATATTAGTTCCCAGCCTTAGTACGCAAAACAGCTATAGTTTCGCTGGTTGACTGATGCAGAAAAAAAAGACAGACAAAAGTAAATTTAAGGCTAGTGACCGCTTCAGGGTTGAAAAATTAATTAAAATGGAATCCGCAGTTCCTGAAGTAGCCACATGGGGCTGACTTCTATCCATATCTACAGAATCCCAGTTTAACAGCTTCAAAAAGCATGTTTGCAGCCTTGTACAGAAGATTATTTTGGACCCTATGAAATGTTTCCCCTTTTATAACAACTGTATAGGGGTGGGTTTTTTTTATTCATGTACTTATTATAACTCGCTGGATTTTAGGAACTCTTGAAGTTAAGGGTAAGCCATATCTGATTGACAGGTGTGCCAACGCTGGCAGCTGTAGTCACTAGCTATGTGTCACAGCTTACTTGCTAGGCCTGGTTGCTCAAGTGGACCAAGAAATGAAATTCTAGTCGTGTTACCGAACACTAATTAGCAGATGTGTTTGTCTCTGCTTTGCACCTGTACAGTTCATAAGTGCAGCTTGCTAACCACGCTTGCTAACATTAGCACTGATAGTCCAGCAAATAACCCGACATGCAGTGGTCCAAAAACTAATGCTGAGACTTGAATTCATTTAATTAAGTCCTTGTGGTTATGCCCATCACTTTGCACAGTACCATTACAGAAAGTTCACAGTAATTAATTAAAACACAGTTTACATGGCACAGTGACCTCACATGCAGTCTAAAGCCATAGATGAAGACTCTGAACAGTCTGTAGATAACACAGATCAATCACTCTGCACAGCTGTGTGCCCCAGGGCAGCTGAGCACACACTGAGGCACTTGCAGCCAGCAGCCAGTTAAGCATTTATATCAACCACATGGTGTTTGAGCGGTGGTAATAATACAGCTTTTACTCATCAACGGTCACACTGAATGGCTATTCTGCTGTGGTCACGTGTCCTCTGTTGGCTGAGGCCTCTGGCCTGCCTCCTGTCCTGGAGTATCGGGTAAAGTTACAGCACAGCTAAAGCCTCTGATCTATTATTCATTTACTCATGTCAGATATTACAGGGGAACAGGGTGACGTTAGGAAGGGGGCGGCACGCACTGCTACACCTCAGGGTCACAAACGGGCTGGCAAACAGACAAACAGGCAGCAGGCAGGGACTGAAGGCCTCTGTCTATTATGCAGCATCTGTCACCGTGTCCCAGAAAACACTGTCATCCCTTTACTATAAATGTCCCACCTGTTTCCCTTCTGTTGCACTTAGACCAGACTTCAAGAGTGACTATGAAATACACAGAATCATTTTCAAATGCAAAATCTAAACCTAAACTAAACTACAAAGTTTTAAAAATATGCTTTAAGTTATTTCATCTTCGTGTAAATAAGTCTGTCACCTAAAGACAGGAATTTACATTTATTTTACTTAAATATGAGATTGGAGCTCTTAAAAATGTGTTATGTCCCTAAAAACAAGGGCAGAACTTGTTTTTTTTTTGCGTCTAATGTATTACTGTAAACCAAATAGTAATAAAATAACCTTTTAATGTGGATCTTCTTTTGGGGAAAAACTTAATTTGGTGGTGTGGAAACTAAATGGATTTCTATTTGTAAATAATTATTAAAAGAACATCCGATCCTAATTTAATTATAAGCCACATTTAAATGACAAAACTGACCAAAGTGCTGCAAATCAAACAAAAGGCTACACAGTTAAATAGCAGATATATGATACACACACACACACACATCAATAAGTATATCTAAAGAAATATAAAAGTGGTAATACAACAGCCTAAATATCAAAGCTCTCACTTTGGGTTGAAAGCCAAGGAATAAAAATTAGTTTCAAGGAATACTTTAATAATGAGTAAGGTGGGGGCCAGTCTAACACAGGGTGTGGGGGTCGTTCTTAAGTCTAGTCTGGAAAGTGCAACTGAAAACTTTGTACTTTGTAAACCAGCTTTTTAATTTTTTATTATTTTTTAACTCTGATTTTTCTGTTAAACCAGATGCCAGGTGACTTTGAAAGGATGCTATTTTCACCATCGGTCAGGGGCAGTCAAATGGAGATCTCATGACTTTGGTCCAATAACGAGTCGAGCCGTGCACCAAGCAGAGGCTGCCGTGTTTCCAGTGAGACCTGGTATTAGAAGAGCGCTCGCTGGCCGCTGCTATCCATTACTCTTTACGAACAACATGCGGAGGGGGGGGGGGAGAGACAGTCGAACATGGGGGGGGGGGGGAGTTAAAACCTGACCCTGTCCCTGCACACAAAGCCCAGGGGTATGTGAGGGGTATGGGAGCAATAATAGCTCTGCCTAAAAATAAAAGGGGCAAAATGACAGTGGAGGATACCGTTACAAAGAGCTCCACTGGACAAATAGGAGGGCCAGCGCTTTGAAGAGTTTCTCACAAAAGACGGACCACATAACCCCCCCTCAACACCACCTCCACCACCACCCGCTCTGTGCTGCCGCCGATCAGGTTCCCATTATCGGCGAGGCCACACGGTGGAGAGGGCAGGAGGGGTTTGAAATGCCTGTCAGAAGCCGATGGTCTGTGTCCGGTCTCTACGGCTCATGTGAGACATGTAAAGCATAAGTACACACAGAGACACATTCCATTTATTGCTAGTTTATTAGTTATTACTTTGACTCTCCAGGTTTGTTTATCTTTCCCTGCCTGGTTTATCCATTTATCCCATAATTTTTGTTTCTCGTGATTTACTGTTATTGTAAATATTTGAATCATATTTGGTCTTAAACCCAGAGATTGTAAATTATGAAAGAAATAACGACTTTGTAAACATATTCCTTTGTTATTATTATCATTAATTCCAGTTCTAAATAATTAATCACTCAAATTCCTCAAAATTGCTCTGAATGAATTTTCTGTGAGTTTAACAATGAATAAGTAACTGGAACATTGAACTGGAGCTTATCATAGTATGCACTGGGCCAAATACAGGCAAGGATCTACATCCATATTTTCTTCTTCTTCATCTTCTTTGACACTTTCTGTTTCTGCATAAAAGTACTTTTGGGTCCATTCAATATAGCATTGCACAAAAATGCCAACATCAGTGCCAGTCCGTTCCCGAAAGGTGGAACTTCTGGGAATGTGACACATTAAATGTGTCGAAAATCTGACCAAGCCATGACTAATGACCACTGCAAATAAATGCAAGCAAAGTAAAAAACACTAAAGGCACAAACCTGACATGTTAGCATCTGCTAATGCTAACATGGAGGGACAGATTGGGTCTACTTGAAAATTGAGCTGAATCTGAACGAGAAGCTACAAGATCGTTTACTGGACTATTGATGGAAGCAATAGAGGCAAGGAATACCTAGTGGAGTAGAGTGAAGTGGCAAAAATCTCTTGTACAGATGTGTTGCTATGCTACCTCCAGATGCCTTAGATGCACTGTCAGAAGTATCTGTCCGTCAAAACAAGAATGAAAGCTGTGCAGTTGTGAGTACAGCTGTCAAACTGGTCTACAGGAGTTGTGTATCCGTATGTTTCTAAGGAGGAATTACTGCATGTAACATTAAAATAACTAACCTATTTTTAAAATTGGGTTATAAACTGGCTGTACTAGAGAAACAGCAGGAAAGTGAGGAAAATGGTGCATTTTGGGAGTTCTTCCCTGAACCTGTATTGTTCAGTTAAGAAAATCTTACATTACTTTGTTTTCTGTTTTGGCAGTTAATATCAAAATGCAGCTGTGACTGGAAATGCACTTTTCTGTCATGTGACAAAATGTGTATTTTATCCCTGCTTTGCACAGAGACTGAACTGACTGCGAGTGATGTGATTTTCCAAGCAGCTGAAGATAATTCTTCTCGAAGTGTTGAAGCAGGGTACCAGATGGGTGGGAATTTACAGTCTGTGAGGCAAGCTGTCACTCACAGGAAGGTAAGCTGAATGAAGTGAAACAATATTTTCCTGTGATTGAACGTTTCGCTGCTCATTGTATTCTCTAATGTGGTGAACCGCACCCTTGTAGCAATTCCAAGGGCTCAAATAAACCATAAAGTAACTGACAGGGTGGCTGAGTAACTGCAGTGACTGAGGCCCAGTTAAAGGTATGTGTGTCTATCATGAGGCCCAACTGTTGGAGAAGTTCATGTTCATGCCTGTCTCCTTGTCTCTGTGTCCCACTGTTGGCCTCTGTAATTAGGATTTGGGATGGTAATAGCGGTGCTGCATGGCTGTCTAATACTTCTACTACCACCCTGACACAGGCTGCATCCAGATGCTAATGGAACCCAGTTGTATAATAAGTGATTTTAAGATCAACAAGAGGCAATCTTCCCGTTTCATGTGTTTTTTTTTAGGTATATCACATGACAGAAGTTAGTGATGCAAAAGATTTGCACTTTGCACTCGCCTTATAATCGTAAGGTTGCCGGTTCGAGCTCCGGCCCGGACAGTCTCGGTCGTTGGGTCCTTGGACAAGACACTTCACCCGTTGCCTACTGGTGGTGGTCAGAGGGCCCGGTGGCGCCAGTGTCCGGCAGCCTCGCCTCTGTCAGTGTGCCCCAGGGTGGCTGTGGCTACAATGTAGCTTGCCATCACCAGTGTGTGAATGTGTGGATGACTGAACGTGTAACGCGCTTTGGGGTCCTTAAGGACTAGTAAAGCACTATACAAATACAGGCCATTTACCATTTAAGACAGATGATCCTTGCAAATAGGAATAGAAATATTCCTAATGTGTCAGCTTCATCTTTGGCATCAGGATCCTTGATTCTGATCCAGTTTCTTCTTTCAACGTGTACAGTCTTTGACATCGTGAAGAATTTGTATCTGTTGTCTGTTGCCTTTGCAGTGCAGTCCTGACAGAGAAAAGTAAACCATGTTCCACGTCACAGTTGCCTTTTTCCCCGTATGGCAATTTCCAGGTGGGGGTAAAAAATATAGAGCCTTTATTTGGTTTTAGAGTGAAAACAAAGACATTGAATCTTTAATAGGTTTAAATGTGTAATTGCTGTGGCATGTTGAAGTATTTGTGGCTGTTGTAATAGGAATAGCTCATCTTCTCCTCCTGCCTTTCTTATCTCTTCCCTCCTGTTATCTTCCTGGTTATACTGGATATATTTCTAATCTCCTCTGCCTCCCCAAAACACTGGACACACAACTGTTGGTCATTACATCTCTAGACAATTTTGATGACATTACGCAGGCTCACTCAGGGTGTTAACCAGAACAGTTTGTACCGCCGAGCTCCCTTCTCCTTGTCACAGCCTTATGGCAAGTGCTTATCAGGCACACCAGCCGGACCACTCCGTCGGCTCGGAACCGGGCCGGCCGATGGGAGGATAATGCTGCCCCCTCCCATTTTCAACATGTATTGTTGTGGCTGGCAGTGCACTCGGCCAGATTGAGATCTTGCAGGAGAAAGTGTAATTTCCTTAAGTGAAACTCCCCCGAGCGCAGCCCACTGGCACTTTCCTAAGAAAGCCAGGAACATACATTTCCAGTTCGCCTGTCACTCAGTGCAACACAAAATGACCATGTATTAACAATGCCACTGAGATCCTGGCCAGTGATAAACACATATACACACCCATGAACATATGTAGTCACACCGTGTTTGGCTTTTTGACCTTCAGCTGTGAGATTTCTTTCTTTTTGTGAGCAGAAGTGAGTCTTTCATCTTTTTCGTGGGGCTCTTGTTTGAAAAGGAGTGAACGAATGAGAGAGAGTAACAATACTGAGGAAATAATCTAGGACCTGCAACTGAATCACTAAGGAAGTCAATCTTGGGATACTTTCTGAAAAAGCAGAAGTAGATTCAAAACTATTTTAATGCTAGGCAGTTGCTTGAACCATTTGCCACTGTCTAATGCACGCTAACTTCAACAAATCAGCTCTGCAGTCTGCACAACGTAGAAGACAGCCGAAGAGATTTGGAAGATAGCCAGCAGTCATTGTAGCTAGTAGTTAGCATGATGTCATGTGGGGTCAATCATCTGTTGCTCATCGCAGTTAATACACTCTAGTAGCTGTGAACTTATAGGCTAATAGTTATGACAGAGATTTATCCATACCAGGGGTGCCCAATCCCGGTCCTCGAGAGCTACCGTCCTGCAGCTTTTAGATGCATCCTTGTTCCCACACACCCGAATCAAATGAATGGCTTGTTATCAGGCCTTTGCCAAACATGATGGCATGCTGAAGAGGTAATCAAACCATTTGATTCAGCTGTGTTGGAGTAGGGATGCATCTAAAAGCTGCAGGATAGTAGCTCTCGAGGACTGGGATTGGGCAGCCCTGATCCAAACCAACTGTAATGAAGCACATACTGTATTCCCTAACCTTCTCAAACTGTGGGGTGGGCATTAAAGAGGTTTGCCAATGCTATTGTGATGTTATTTATGGATAAAACTGGTGTTGGGTGGGAATGTTTATCATGCTGTTTATCAAGTGCGGCTTGCCAGAAAAAGTTAGAGAACCACTGTGTATGTGACTGAGAATCCAGCTGCTTATGAGGTAAATGGGAAATCCGGAGTGATATGATAAAAATGATAAAAGATGGAACTAAACAGGTTCCTTAGGATGAGAAACACATTTAGTTTAGCCAAGATGAGCTTATCGTGGCTTTGTTCTGACAAAATGTGGACCCAGTTGCCTCACGTTTGGACCTAGTGTATTTAGCATACTGTGCAGTAATATGATAAATCTAAAGTGTGGCTCTATACTCTACCTCCAGGCCTACTTTATAGATGGCCATACACTTTATAATAAAAGGTAACTACACAAGGCTGTTAATATGTAATATGTGATGCAAGAACAGCATAATGATAATACAGCCATAAATAAAATGTACTAGGTTGACAGTATTGCTAATAGATACAAAGTCGATTTCTTCGCTCCTTCCTGCATTTCAATTAATTAACTGTTCAATGTTTTATGCATATAAACATGAACAGATCATTTGTGACTTCAGAGCAACCAGCACACAGGTATTAAACAATAATTTTACTCACTGTTGTCAAGCCTCTTTGGGGAATCAACACAGCAATTAAACTCTGGCTACTTCTGTTTGCTTTCTCAGGGTTATTTTAAAGTTAGCTGCACTCGTGCTAACTGAGGGCCAGTGTAATCAACCAAAATCTGATCAGTGTTTTTGCAATACGTTCTTTTCCTGTGGTATAAAACTGATGCATCCACCAGCTTTTATGCTCAAGGTGTTCTCTGATGTAAATCCCTTAACACACCAGCAACTGCGATGATACCTGCTGAGAGATAACAGTCCTTCAGGGAAAGAAAAAACATAGATCCATGTCACTGATGCCCAAACCTGATGTGTTAAGCTCCGCTGCCAAAGGACACCAAGTGTGTAAATGAACCATGCCAGCTGCTTTGGCAAAACAGCATTAACCAGACCCTTGCGAGGAGACGGGGCTGGTTATTGACCATGGATTCAATTCAATTCAATTTTATTTATATAGTGGCAAATCACAACAACAGTCGCCTCAAGGCGCTTTATATTGTAAGGTAGACCCTACAATAATACATACAGAGAAAACCCAACAATCCTATGACTCCCTATGAGCACTTTGGTGACAGTGGGAAGGAAAAACTCCCTTTTAACAGGAAGAAACCTCCAGCAGAACCAGGCTCAGGGAGGGGCGGGGCCATCTGCTGCAACTGGTTAGGGTGAGAGAAGGAAGACAGGACAAAAGACATGCTGTGGAAGAGAGCCAGAGATTAATGATTCAATGCAGAGAGGCCTGTTAACACATGGATCATGTTTAACATTTGTCTCATGATCTGTTTTGTTGTCTCTATGCTACTTTTTCCTGTATATATTCATGTCAAAGTGCTGCTCAAAACATGCTTAAAAGATAAACCATACTCATATTATCATATTAAAGATGTGTGAGAAGAAGCAGTTATTCAGGTCTTCAATATTTTGTGCCCAGACTAGCGGTATGCCCTCCTATTATTACAACCTAATAGGGATTCCGAGTCACAATAGGGTGGTATATACTTTATATATGGCGGTCCCCTCCCTCTGAAGAGACATATTAAGAGGCTTCTGTGACTAATGGATGTAGCGGGATCTAATTTAAAGGGGGGAGGGTATCAGATCCGCGTGTGCACAAAGACATTAAAGGACGACCTCTGGGAGGCCGCAGCGTTTTGATCGCAGCCGTCTCTCATGGGACGCTGAGCCATTCATTATGTCAAGAAAAAGCCAGGACACAAAAAAGAAAATACTGTACTTTGTGCCTCTAATGTCTGTGTAATCTATCGAGCTACGCAAAATGTTTGGAGCCTAGATCGTCATCACACATTATGTTTCACAGAGTAAGTGTAATGGGTGTATGTTGCACTTTGAAGTGCGGTTGGAGCTTTAGGGGACTATAAAAGTGCCATTTGAGAATCATTTACACACAATTTGGCACGTTTAACTTTTTACCACTGCGCATATATATAGATATATATATCTCTATATATCTATATATATATATCTATATATATCTATATATATATAGATTTTTTTTTTCCCCTCTCTCTCTATACTGCAAGCATTTCATGTAGTGAACCCATTATTACTCACTTGTATGTCCCATTTGCGTGAAAGTAACATCTTTTGAATGCCTTAATGAGAATTTCTTCAGTTTCTTCAAATTTACTCAAATGTTTGAGTCTTTACCTAACAATATAAAGCGGTGACTGTTTTGATTTGGTGCGTTATGAATAGAATATAATTGAACTAAAGGATGAATGAGTGAGAATTTGGTGTCAAAACACACTGCTTTTTTCAGATAATCGCTTACCCATATGGGGTCACTGTAACAGAGAGCTCCACATAATTTTTCTGCTAGATTTTCTTTATCCCAGATGCCCTTTCCCAAGGGATCTGAGTTCCCTCCCGATTGCTGGCAAGACTGCTGGCAGCCATAGGCAATGACTCCCACCCCTCCATAACACACTGGACAATCTGAAGAGCAGTTTCAGCAACAGGTTCCTTCAACCTCGCTGTCTGAGGGAACATTACAGGAGTTCGTTTCTTCCCACTGCTATCAGACTCTTTAATTCATCCACTTGGGTCAGATCCACACATGTGGATCAGAATTAATCACACCTCAATGTACCCTGTCAGTTTTGTACACCACGACGTATTTGCACACATTTCTGTCCTTGTATATTTATATGTATATTCATATTTATACATCTATCTATCTATCTACACTCGTTTTATATGAGTGCTTGTTGTTTGTTGTATATTTGCTGCTATGACAACTCAATTTCCCTCTGGGATTTTACCTTACAGATGTTTTACTGTAATTATTAAAAGCTTACACAACAGGCAGCATGATCATTTCTACGTCCTCCTTTTCTCTTCTACATCTTCCTGCCTGTGACCTGGAAGTCAGTCTCTGTACAACATGCTGAAGGATGTCTTGATTCCTAGAGTGCATCAGGTAAGGAAAGGACTGAGAGGAGAGGAGGGATTTTACTAGGTGGTGTAATTAGTAATACACTGGTGTACACTGTGTTTTTAACATGCACACCATGGCAGTGAGGATGTAGGTTGTTTTATCCATCACATCTGAGCATAAAATATGACAGTATTGTCACGGCTGCCGTGGCGAGCCGCAGCGAGCCGCGTGATGTTGGAGGAAAAGGACCCAAAATGCAGGCAGCAGACTGATGAAGTGTGATGTTTATTTACCAAGTGGCAGTGGCAAAAACAGGCAACGGAGCAAGAGAAATTACTGAAGGGAACCTAAACTGGGAAAAACTAAAGAGCAAACTTGAAACCATCATGAAGCGGGGTGAAAGGCAGAGAGGCGCAGACTAACGAACAGGACACCATGGAACACAGACAAGCCGACAACAAACGCAGACCAACACACACACACACACACACACAAGGAGACCAGGAAATGACATACAGGTGGGAGACACAGCTGATTCTAATACACATAATGACTGGAGGATACAAGCTGAACACAATGACCACAGACACAGACCTTCAGAATAAAACAGGAAATCCAAAATGCGAACTCAGGAACATAAACCGGGCACAGGATACCAAAATCAGAATAAACTAGAACAGACGAAAATAATCATATAAAACCCAAATGCTGGGTCAACGACCCAGCACCATGACAAGTATGCTGTTATGAAACTTTGGCATCTGTGCCCCACACTTCATACTATACAAGAGGAGGTTGCAATATTTATTTGTTTTTCGTCTCCTTTGCAAGTTCCATGTTCGTTGTTTAAGACAAAGAAAGAAACTTATGGACACTTATTAATAGATACACGTGACAACACATCCAAATGATCCCAAACTACTGCTGTGTCACGGCTGGCGGAGGGAGCTGTGTGGTGTGGAGGAAAAGGAGGACCCAAGATGCAGCGAACTGATGACAGAGTGATGTTTATTTACAAGGTGGTGATGGTGGCAAAAACAGGCAACTCAGCATGAGCAATTACAAACCTAAACTGGGAGAAACTAAAGACAAACCTAAGACCATACAAAAGGGGTGCGGGGCAGAGAGACGCAGAGACAGGAACGAAACACCATAGAATGCAGAGATACACGGAGGAACGCAGACGAGCCGACAACGAACACAGACCGACACCCACTAAATATACACACACAAGGTAATCAGGTAATCACACACAGGAGGGAAGAACAGCTGAACCTAATACACATGGGGACCGGAGGAGACAAGCTGAACACAATAACAACAGACAAAGACCTTCAGAACAGAACAGGAAATCCAGAACACGAGCCTTCAAAATAAAACAGGAAACAGACTGATGTACAACACAACACGGGGACATGAACAGAGCACCAAGGACAGACACAGGTAGGGCTGACAATACACCAAACTTCAGGTTAACCCCTAAACTAATACAAATCAGAATAAACACAAAACGCTGGGTCAACGACCCAGGACCATGACATGCTGTACTTTTGGAGATTTCTATTTTTTTTATTTTAATATTAGATTTAATGCCTATTTTGAAATCAATTTTGATGACAGGAAGAAATTTTATTATTTTACTACACAGACTGTAAAGAGCTGTTAACTGCCAGGAATCTGTCAGATTTGCACTTGCATAATTTTACTGCTTGTTTTCTTTTCAAATGAACTTTAATCAGTTTTACTGTCTGAACTGTGTGTTGCCCTGTTGAGGTATTTTAACCAATTGTGGTCTTTTGCACGATCTATGTATTAGTTTTGATTCGGTCAGAGCAATCTAAATAAAAACCCAAGTTGTGAGTCAGGGCTGTATACATGCATTTAATGTCATACACGCATTGCATATGCTGCACGTGTAGGACAGCAAGTATCTGAGACCTAGACCACGATAACTGGGACTGCATTCCTGCTCTAAGTGTAAACAGTATTCTTGTGCATGCATGCATTATGTTTTTTCATGTGAGTGCCTGTGTTTTGTGGTATTCACTACAGTGATTTGTGGTGCAGAGCAGTTATGATTTTATAGTTTAATTGCTCTGCTGCTGCTGCTGTTGTCAACAGCGACACGCCCAGCCCTTCCCTCTTCATGTCGCGGTAGGATATTTTCACAGGAGGTGGGCACCTGCCTCGGCTTCCTTGCTGATTGTTTCCAGGACCGGGGGCCTCTGTAGTCCAGACATTTTTTGCAGTGAGCTAACATTTCCTTGCATTATGGTCGCAGAATAGCTCTCCTTTTCTATTGTACTGCATGTTAAAACTCCTTATGGATTTGGGAACAGCGATTGGGGAAAGTGGAAGGAGGGGAAGGGGGTGATTCCGGGGAATTCCAGTGGCATTCCTATCAGATTGCCTTCCTCACTCTTTTCTTTTTTGTTTCAGCATAATCAGTGGTGTCAAGGTCATGTCAGCTCTGTGCTTAGGAAGTATTATTAACAAGAACCTGGACTTCCTTGAAAAAAAATTAAGCAAAAAGCTCATATTGAAATTGCAAATTTGACAGATAGTTTGGATTTCTCCAAAGACATAGGAGTAGCAGTGCTCCCTGTAGGAACAAAGATATTTGAGTTTGTCCATCTCAAGAGCGTGTGCCCTCCCCTTAAGTGTATTTTGAGAAAAGCACACCGCTATGAGAGTACCTGCGGCATTACGTTTCACAGTGATTAGATCAAAAAATCCTCCAACAAAGTGCCAACAAAAAGTGCTGCTTCTACACTGGACATCCAAAGGAGAAAAGACACAAAGGAAAAAAGACAAATAAACAAAATCACGATTGCAAAAGGCTTCTTATCTGTGTTGACAGTAAACAGAGAACAGAGGGTGTGTGGTAAGAGAGGAACAGAAAAGGAAGGTCAGTTTGAGTGCTCTCGGCTGGGCTCATGTTTTTAACCCAGTGATGCTTGGTTTGACTCCAAAGCCTCAAAGTCATATCTGCCACTGCCCTCTGGTCGTCCAACCATCCACCTATTTATTACTTTGACTTGGAGGGCTAAAGGGTAAGGAGTAAAATGTATGTAAAAAAGTAAAAGTATGTTTTTGTTCACAATAACCTAAAGTACCAAAATAAGATACAAGTTATAAATTGGTGTGTAACTTCATTCCATGCTCTCCTACGCCACACTACATTAGAGTACACTAGTTCTCAGACTCCAGATTGTTCTCATCTATTTGATCCATATAGTCCAAATGCTACTATTTGTACAGTTTTATGGAGGATTTTATTTAATACTAAAAAACAGCTAGGACTCCCTAACTATAGGTTGTCCTATAATTACTAGCAAAGGTATTCTGATAGTGCAGCCGTTCCCATAGTCAAGAGAGGCCCACTCAAAAGCCATAAAAATCCCATGGAGTCCAATCCTAAATCCTCACTGTAATAAAAATCAAAACAAAGAAAGTGATGTATTTCCATGAAGAGATTATTCAAAAAACATGAACATAATTGCTAATACAGTGGGGCAAAAAAGTATTTAGTCAGCCACCAATTGTGCAAGTTCCCCCACCTAAAATAATGACAGAGGTCAGTAATTTGCACCAGAGGTATACTTCAACTGTGAGAGACAGAATGTGAAAAAAAATCCATGAATCCACATGGTAGGATTTGTAAAGAATTTATTCGTAAATCAGGGTGGAAAATAAGTATTTGGTCAATAACAAAAATACAACTCAATACTTTGTAACATAACCTTTGTTGGCAATAACAGAGGTCAAACGTTTACTATAGGTCTTTACCAGGTTTGCACACACAGTAGCTGGTATTTTGGCCCATTCCTCCATGCAGATCTTCTCGAGAGCAGTGATGTTTTGGGGCTGTCGCCGAGCAACACGGACTTTCAACTCCCGCCACAGATTTTCTATGGGGTTGAGGTCTGGAGACTGGCTAGGCCACTCCAGGACTTTCAAATGCTTCTTACGGAGCCACTCCTTTGTTGCCCGGGCGGTGTGTTTTGGATCATTGTCATGTTGGAAGACCCAGCCTCGTTTCATCTTCAACGTTCTCACTGATGGAAGGAGGTTTTGGCTCAAAATCTCACGATACATGGCCCCATTCATTCTGTCCTTAACACGGATCAGTCGTCCTGTCCCCTTGGCAGAAAAACAGCCCCATAGCATAATGTTTCCACCCCCATGCTTCACAGTAGGTATGGTGTTCTTGAGATGCAACTCAGTATTCTTCTTCCTCCAAACACGACGAGTTGAGTTTATACCAAAAAGTTCTACTTTGGTTTCATCTGACCACATGACATTCTCCCAATCCTCTGCTGTATCATCCATGTGCTCTCTGGCAAACTTCAGATGGGCCTGGACATGCACTGGCTTCAGCAGCGGAACACGTCTGGCACTGCGGGATTTGATTCCCTGCCGTTGTAGTGTGTTACTGATGGTGACCTTTGTTACTTTGGTCCCAGCTCTCTGCAGGTCATTCACCAGGTCCCCCCGTGTGGTTCTGGGATCTTTGCTCACCGTTCTCATGATCATTTTGACCCCATGGGATGAGATCTTGCGTGGAGCCCCAGATCGAGGGAGATTATCAGTGGTCTTGTATGTCTTCCATTTTCTGATGATTGCTCCCACAGTTGATTTTTTCACACCAAGCTGCTTGCCTATTGTAGATTCATTCTTCCCAGTCTGGTGCAGGTCTACAATACTTTTCCTGGTGTCCTTCGAAAGCTCTTTGGTCTTGGCCATGGCAGAGTTTGGAGTCTGACTGTTTGAGGCTGTGGACAGGTGTCTTTTATACAGATGATGAGTTCAAACAGGTGCCATTCATACAGGTAACGAGTGGGGGACAGAAAAGCTTCTTACAGAAGACGTTACAGGTCTGTGAGAGCCAGAGATTTTCCTTGTTTGAGGTGACCAAATACTTATTTTCCACCCTAATTTACGAATAAATTCTTTACAAATCCTACCATGTGGATTCATGGATTTTTTTTCACATTCTGTCTCTCACAGTTGAAGTGTACCTCTGGTGCAAATTACTGACCTCTGTCATCATTTTAAGTGGGGGAACTTGCACAATCGGTGGCTGACTAAATACTTTTTTGCCCCACTGTACTACACAGTTATATGCAAAGCGACCCACCTGCCACTGGGACAGAAACGTCAATATAAGAGCAGTAAATTTAGGTGATGGTAATGAGAATATCACAAACTAACCACCTTCTATTACCGGATTTAATTCACTGTTCATATAATTGAATGAATTTATCAAACTGAAAAAGTGCAGCATATTCAGGGCCCACCAGAGCCCCCCAGCCCATACTTTGGGAATGACTGTAATAGGGTATTCTAAACATAAGCTTGGTTAATATTCAGGGACAGGGAGACAATGTTAGAACTCCCTTGTAATCAGTGTGTAGAAGTAGGAGGTATAAATACTTCATTATTGTGTTTGAACTTGCAAGTATAGGTAATGTTCTAAAATCACATAAATATCAGCGAACACAGAAATGATGCAGTTTATCACACAATTTGTCTGCTAGCTAAAGATTACCTTCTCTCAGAGATGGATGGATGTAAGTGACACAGGATGGGGGAGGAAGAAGAGGTTTTATTGTGAAAGGTAAGGACAGCTCAATGACATTTTGTCAGACTTGTGTTTTCTGTGGTCTATAAATAAAATTAGATGGGATTGAGAACTGGTAGTTTAGAGCAGCGGTCCCCAACCCCTGGGCCTCGGACCGGTGCCGGTCCGTGAGTCGTTTGGTACCGGGCCGCGAGAGTTGAGGCTCAGGTGTGAAATGTATAGTTTTCAGGGTTTTTATCGGTTTTCAGCGTTATTTTGTTATCGTTTTTATCGTTTACTCGGTTTTCATTGGTCTTTTCACGTGTGTTATGAATAAATTTTCTTTTTTTCGGTACCGGTACTACTTTTGTTTTGTTTTATTTATCCGCGACACCTTAAAGGCCGGTCCATAAAAATATTGTCGGGCATTGCCGTGGCGCAAAAAAGGTTGGGGACCGCTGGTTTAGAGGGGGTTTTTTATTTATTTTTTTCCAAGATATAGGATCTATAAATGGTGTGTTGCTAAATGTATGTTTTATATTGTGCAACATGTAAAAAATAAATTGAAGTATACTAATCCTGTGTTACTGAAAAGTTGCATGAAGAAAATAGGCATTTTAGTGTAGGCTACACTGGCTTGTTTGCAGTGTTTTCCGATAATATCTTATGTGTGACTGGTGCAGAGCAGCTGTGGTGTTCATGGTCATTGTTAGCACAACAATATAAATATAAAAGATAGCACAACAATGTAAATTTAAGCTGATGAGTCTGATTAGATTCACTCACACAAATCCACTTTAATACTAATACTAATACTTTTATAGTGAACAGTGGGTCTACTCTTGCCAGCTCTGATTACTCCACTATTTATCCATACTTGCTACGTAGCTAGCTAATAAGGCAAGCTGCTATGCATTCACATAAATGTTTTGGGGGGTTTTTTGCACTTACTTGGAGATTTCACAAGACACTGATGTGATGTGTAACAACATATCAGATTATCACAAAGTGCAGTTTGTATGGATAGTGAAGAGAAGGCTTAAAATGCAGTCTGATGGCAATGAAAGGCCATCTAGCAAAAAACCAAGAAGCAAATCCAAAACAGAAGCAAACAAAATCCAAACAGAGTAACTGGCAGAACTATGACAAAGATTAAGGGGAAGGATGGATGAGGAAGCATAACTCAAAACAAGACATGAGGGGAAACTAGTTAACAGAATGAAAACGGAACAATGAACAAATGACCATTAGTGTAAAAATGAATACTAAACATGGCTGCTCTAACAGACACACTGAGAAGACTAAACAAACTCCAAAAGCAGTACTAGAAATTAAATGCTATATAGGGAAACAACAGAAAATGAAGACACTACAGTGCAAAATTTAATGAAAATCTCAAACAAAAATGAAAAATTCTAAGCGCACAAAGTTCACTGAAAACACACAGAAAACACTTGATAATAAACAAGTGTAAAAAGTTGAAACCCTGTGACAGTTCTGAGCAACAATTCTCCTGACTCAAAAATACTAAAATAATACTCCCCACAGTTGGAAAATCATCATCATGATCTGATCATGAACCCCCGCATGTATTAATTTTATGTTTAAATACTGAATACTGTGAGTCCTAATCAATAAAAACTACTTTATGTATGTGTTGAATTGTGGCTGAATAGCAGGTAATTTCAGTTTAACAGGATTAAAAGTGGAATCCAGAGATTAACTCTGAGGTAGATGTATTTGGTGGCCATATTGACGGGGGGGACTTCTTGTATAATAATATGCACTTCTTAAATGATAATGTTTGTATCTATAGAAACAATCTCAAAGCCTTAAAATATCCTTACAATTTTACCAGATTGCATTAAAATAATAGAGTATTCAGAAGTTCCTGAACTGTGAACCAATTCTTCCTCCACTCCTTATAAATAACAATAAAATACCATAAAAAGAAATAAAAAGCTGTGAAGACATGGAATGAGTTTGTGAGGAAGGTTGTATTATTGTAAGAAGACTTCTCGAATTAGCTGCACTGTTACTTGTAGCTGTAGCATGACAAGCCACAATTCAAAATACAAATTATGTGTGTGTGCATAACTTTTTATCTTTACTTTTCTGACAGTAAGAGCTGCGAGGTTGACGTACAGTAAATGAGTCGGCGTGCTCGCTTATTTCTACATCTATATTGTATTTGCTCACTTAAGGGCTCAAGAGAGAACACAGCAACATTTTCCCACTGTGCTGTGGAGCCGCCGTTCTGTTGTCGCCAACTCGCAGCCGCGCTGGTCATTGTATTTGTGTCCTGTGTATCACTTCCTGCGTCAGATTGTGGATTGTTAGTGGAACAATGGTGTGTTTCGCCTTGAAAGGACACCTTAGTCATTTAGCACTAGACTGTAAATGCAGACGTATACAGCAGTGTTGCTCTCAAACAATATGTATTTTTTCGTCTGTGCTGTCACTTGAATGCAGCCTGAGCCGACAGTCAATGTAATGAATCATAATTTAGATATGAGCATTGGCTCATTTCTAAAACAACATCTCAGGGGAACTGAATGAACTGAAGTTGGCACTCACTGAACTCCCCATCAGGCAGCAGGGCGCCACGTTTCTTAACCCCTCTTATTTCTGCTGAGAAAAGAAAGAAAAAGGAAAGTGATCCCCTCAAAGATAATGCGGCCAATACTGTCTATCCAATGATGAGAAAGGATTAATGCCTTCTTCTGGTGTTATAAAAGAGCCTTTCTTCTTGTTTCCTGTAAATTGAGCCAGTGTGGGGTATCACCTACTGTACTTAACCAGAAATATTCGCGTGAGCTAAGGCAAATATGCCCACCTCCACAAATATGCAGTCATGCACACACTTGTTGCTCCTGGTTGGGCTGTGGTGATGGCGATGAGAGTGAAGCCTCTCCCGCATCCCAGCTTACCTCCCACTAAGGATGTTGTGCAAAGTAAAAAAGAAAAAAAAAGTATTCAAAGCAAAATATAGACCAGTGCAAGCCCTAAGTAGAAGGGGAAAAAAGACTAACATGTTTAGACCAAATAGCATTCTTCAGGTCAGGAAACCTGCCTTTATTAGGCATGTTGGTGCTTCTGCTGTTGCATGACAGCAGGCAGTTCAGATGGGAAGTGCAGTAACTCGGCATGCAATGCAGATGGCAGATAGCATTGCATTAGGACTTTAAATGTCAGTGTTGTTTGATTTATGGCAAAACTATGTTTACATAGTGAAAAATCTCCTGTCTGTGGACAGTTTAAACAGTCACAGTTGAACACTCTTACTATGAAAGTCTTACCTTTTAAAACAAAGCACAGAAAGCAGTAATTCGATTTGAATGGAATACAGTTGATGAAAGTCTAATTGAAAAGAAAAAAACCCCACCAAAACTAACAATCCTATCCACTAGCCTCCATCTATCAATGTGTTGTTGGAAGAATGTCTGTGTATGTGAGTTTACAAAATCACAAAAACACTAAAACCTCTCCTGAAAGACTCTTTAACCTGCGAGGTTACTCAAAGCTGAGCTACATCTTTTCATCAGCAAATGTAATGTGTTCTTTCACACTCATCCTGCATAGCGCTGAGTGAGTAACATATAGAGAAAGTGTTTTTTTTCTACCACTATCTACTGTCGCAGCACACAGCCATCAGATGAAAAAAACAAAGGCCGTGCGTAGATAACATGCAGACACCTCAGATATGGGTGTGATACAGGGTGATACACGTGTCATCTGACAGGAGCCACTGGAGGAAAAACTTAACAACAGGAACATTAATGGCGTGATGCTCCAGCAGAACATGATGATGGTGAATGTTAAAAAGAAACTGATATTCTATCGTTTGTGACACACTTATTGTGCTGAAATTAAACACATGATATTTAAAACATGTCGTCATTTTTGCTCTTGATATTGAAATGAACTGCGGTAAGAAAACAGCGCAACACATCACCTGTAAAACTAACCACACACTCGTGCTTTTGGGATTGCACTCACATGCTATTTGTGGCCTATTTAATTTTATTTATTGACTCTCCTAATGTTAGCACAGATTTGGATGTGCAGAGTGAATTAAGATACCTTGCAATATGGCAAAGATGTTTAGCACACATTACCATATTACCATTCTAAGTCCTTGAGTCTTATTTCAGGATAATTGTAAAAAAAAAATAACATTAAGGAAAAAATGAGGAAAATAAAAAATATTTCCCTCATAAAGAGACAGACACACTGGCTTTTAGAGTAGCTGGAGTTTGCTAGTTTTAACATGAATTGTGTGTGTCCTGGCAAACCTATTTATAGCAGCAATACTTTTTCTTTAATTGTATGTTATCTTGGCTTTGTTGAAATTAGATTGTTCTTTTGGTTTGAACATATAAGTTGTAGTCATACATCTAAATACTGGTATTCTGTTAAGAAAAAGACATGTTTACTAAGCAGTAAGAAACAATGATATAGCACAGTCATCAGCTATATCAAGTCACAAACTCTTTCCATTTGTTAAGCAAGTAAGATTTTCTCATACTGAGATAACCGTTTGCAGTTCAGGAAGCTCCTTGATCTTTAAAAGGTATAAATTTGTGTAGCTTCACAGAACCTGCAGCACCTCCAGTCACCCATTCTTAAACAGGGGTCTAATTGACACTGTCTGTGGGGAGGGTACGATACTCCTGGTTTGTTCTTTTCTTTTATGGCTGAGGGCTTTCCACCCTTCAGAGTCTAATGAGATGTTTACATGGAGCTGGGTGTGGGAACTGGGACCCATATACTGCTGTGTAAGATGACAGAGACCTGTTTTGCAGTTCTGGCCTCGCTGAGAGATTTTAGTGTTGAGGTCAGTGCTTTAGTGCTCTACCAGCATGCAGCAAGGAGAGAGACCACCAGTTTAAAACCTATAGTGGCTGGACTATATAAAACATAATGAAAGAAAAGATCCCATTAATGACAATCTTATAAAGACCGATTTATAGCCCCCATTATGCATGGTTTGGAGGCTTCCTATTAAAAGGTAGTTTTTCCTTCCCACTGTCGCCAAGAGCTTATATGATTCTTGGGGTTTCTTTCTAACATTTTATGGACTTTACCTTACAACTTTACGACTTTAGCTTACAAGATAAAGTGCCTTGAGGCCACTGAATTGGCACTATATAAAAAAATGGAATTGAATGTACTTTGTGTCTTAAAGTGAAGAAAAAGTTGCATAATATCGAATTTATTTCCTTTGAGTTGATGTATATAAACTTTCATCCAGCTTATCTGAGTCAAGGTCTGTGGCAGCAAGCCTTGCAAGGAAGTCTTTTATCCTATTCTCAGTTGCTTGCCTCAAAGCTGAGAATAGTTCTCTGCCCTAATGGTTGTTTTTCAAACACAGCTACTTCAAGTAGCTGTGTTTTCCTGCACCTCTGTAGAGAGTTTAGCTAGAACTAAATTAAAACTCATCCACACATCCATTCCCCCAAATGAACATCCAGTTGAGGGTCCTCAACTGTTCTTAGTCAGGAAAAAATTTAGTTTCTGAAGCTATTCAACTGTTCAACACTTTTAATGGTTACAAAATTCCACTAAGTGGACCAACTGTCTTATCATCACAAGAAACAAGGAGCTGTGGTTCTACTTTTTTGAATGAGCTCAGCTACCGTTTGATGGAAACTACACTGCTTATACTTATAGTCCTCTTTTTTTTGTTGCCATTGGTTTGCTTGCACATGCTGCTTATGTTATCCAGAAGGTATGTAAAGATCATCATCTCATAAACTTAAAAGAACTTGACACTGCCTCAGTTTGCGCTTTCATACCTCTGGTTCAATTACATTTCTGATAGCATTACAGGAGTTGCTCGTCACATCTGTGGTTCAATAGACGTCAGAATTTATAGCCGTATGTTTTTTACTGGTGTGGTTTGAGATATTAAAGTTTGAAATCAGAATCCAACAGAGTACGGATGCAGGAATCTCCATGTGCTCCAAGGCATGTGTCTTTGTGGGTTTTTTGTGGTTTTTTCCAGGGAACAGCATCATTCTGCAGAACTCTGATAACTCTCCTGAAAACCACAAATATTTCATCTTGAATTGACCGCAAACACACCCCAGAAGACACTCATTTGCACATACAATCCTCCTCTAACATGCATAAAAATGTTCACACATCCTCCAGCATACCTTCACACAAACACAAGACCACGACCCCCATCAGCACATGCCTGTCTCTGCCTCCTGTCGCACACAAGCACACACCTACACAGACAGGACAGGTGGGAGATAAGCAGGTGGTTTTCTGGTGGTCAGATGCAGTTCCTCTGAGCTGAGATCAGTGTGGGAGCAGGTGCAGCTGCTATAATCCAAAATGTGTGTCTGATGTCACTGGAGCTGTGACGATCAACTCCTTTTATCATCATGCAGCAGCAAACACAGGGCAAAGACTAAAAACTTCCACCTCATTCTAGCCTATTGTTGATCAGGCTAAGGGTTCTTTGGTTTAAAAGGCATATGATCCTCTGCAAAATTCTTGAGCCACGCCTCATTTCTTCATATTTCTTGCTTACAAGGAGCCAGACTTGGTCTACCTCAATAGTTCTTGAGGCTTTTTTAGTTTATTTTTGGGGCATTTTCAGTACAGATGTTGTACCTGAGTATTTTTTGACTGTTAAGCCACTAGACACTGACCTAAAATTAAAAGCATAAAAAAAGCGCATTTAACTCAAGGAAAGAAGCCAGTGTTGAACCTGTGAAAGCTGAATCTATAAACAATCCCACTGATTATATTGTTTCTTAAGGAAGGGAAAAGGTTGAAGTATGCCAAACAATATAAGTTAATTTCTGTGTATCTCAGTGAATATCAAACAGATCAAAGTGAAGTCACATTTTCAAACACTCTCCTACCAGAGTAAGCAGTTAGAGTAATGCAAAACTGGAAGCTGTGAATCAGCCCGCTCAGCCCAAAAAGTGACTCATCTTCCTAGTTTAATGCGTACGAGGAATGTATCCGGAGAAGGACGACGTGATGCCTACTGCTCTATTTGGAATGCTTGTTCCAACAGTTCACTTGTAAGGGAGCGATAAGTGCATTTGTAGGCTTGACATCACCGTTGGTGGAGAGTGGGCTTTGGCCTGTCAGCGAGCTGTCAGGTGATCAAACAGTTTTTCCTCTGAAGGTGTGAGTCCTTAAAGCACAGAGGTGAGAGAAGGAACAAAGGTCAAAGGTTGTTTCTGCTTTTTTGACCCTGTCTTATAAACCTCCAAGTGTCATTTTAATATTTAGGCCATGACTTTTATGAAAATATAGCAGATTTAGGTTACAGTAATGCTGAAAATGAGCATGCAAGCGGTGCTGCTACAGAGTTTGTCCAAACATTACTGCACCAATGCACACATTTTATTTCTTTCTATCTATCCAGCCATCCATCCATTCTCTTGTGCTTATCTTTATCAGGGTCATCGAGGGGCTGGAGCCTGTCCAAGCTATCACAGGGTGAGAGACGGGGTACACCCTGGATGCAGGGCTCACACAGAGACACAGGCAACCATTCAGACTCACATTTAACACCTGTCTGCTAAGTGAAATTATAGTTTAATATTGTGATTATTGCTGTTGTTCTGTGCTTTTTTGACTCGCCACTATAGCCAATAGTGTGCTTTAACAAAACATTTTTTGTGTAATAAAAGATGCGACTGGAGACATAATAAGCAGGAGTCATGGCACTCGAGCAATACTGAAATGATATTTGTAGGAGATTTCCACATAAGCAGATATGGTGAGAGTATTAGCTTTGGGGAAAAAAGGTTTAGATGAAATATTAGGAAATGCTTTTTTTCCTCTCTTTAAATCAGAGTGGACTGTTGATTCGATGGAGTTTTTGCGTAACCAATGAAATTAAACTTAATTTAATATCATTTTTTAATAACTGTTCTAGAAGGACTTTGGCAAAACTTAACAATTAAGACCATTATCTTGTAATCATTGCAATGCCACAAGTCTTATTTTTAACTGAGTTCAAGCCAAATTCTAGTTGCCTGGGTGCAGCTAGCTTCTGTGTGTACCTTCAGTCAGATGCAAACGAACACTAAAACATCTTCATGTATAAAATCGTCTGTTTTCAGAATCAAAATGGATTGTGCAAAGTTAGCTTGATATGTGTCCCTGCTACACAAAATAAACAAAAAATGTGTTCATTGACACTTTTTTGTAACACTAGCTAGATGGTGAAGATGAACATGGCAAAGCAACTTTATGGACATCTGCATGTCCATAGCATGACAGGAATAAAAAGAAAGAGTGGATTTACTTTGTTGAGGCAGGGTCATTAATGAAAGTTACTTAAAGGAGGAAAATTTACTTTATGGATTAAAGGATGGCGTGCTCATTTAATGCTAATTAATGCTTCTTAGCTAATTTCAATTATCTTGATTAGCAAGCTCCACTCGCAAACAGTACAGGTGCAACACATACTGGCAATTTAGTATTAATCAACAGATTAATGAAACGTCTGAATTTCACTCACCAGTACTGAAACAAACTGTTTTTGAACCGTCTTTAATGCACAGCAAGATATAATATTTGTCACATAACTGGCTAAAAATGCTCCAAAAGGCTCAAGTGGCTTGAAGTGGTGGGCGAGGCCTAGCAGATGTCAAATGACAGATGACAGAGACATCTGTCAATGTGGCCACACCTGCAACGTAATATGTAATGTAACTATATATCAAATACTCAGAGTAGTTATGAAAGGGCTGAAACTGTTTTCTATACTAGGCTGTAAGTTGTTTTTAAATTCTGTGAAGGCAAACATTTGAACACTGGAGTTTGTGGAGCCGGCCTCTTGTGGCACCTAAAGGTTTACCAGTCAAGGCAGGTGGCTGCTACTCCCTAATCCTCCTTCTTCCGGAGGTTTCTTCCTGTAAAAAGGGAGTCAAGTGCTTGTCCAGAGATGTCTTAAGAAGACTTGACGCTATATAAATAAAATTGAATTGAATAAAATTGAATCAGATTTAATAACTCATTAACTGATGGTACCAGAATGGTAATTGTTCCAGCCTATACTTTAACCTCTGAAACTAGGGATTTACTGATGGCCAACTTAGAATAAAAATGGATTTAATATGAAGATTTGATCAACTGGAGTCACAAGAGGCCCAAGATATAAAGAAAGTACCCAGCTGATCAGAAACCATGATCAGGGTGACTTTTTTCCATGAGGCCAAGCCGCTGCACTACTGTGTGAAACACCTAGATAAACCATGTAAGCTCAATAAAAGTACCACAATGCACCTGCTAAACATCTCAGAATCTTATCTGGCATTGAATATAGTCAATGTTAGATGATGAAGCGGTTATAATTTATTTATTTATTTATTTTTTGTTTACCAAAGATTTATTTGTCAGTTTTTCTCAACAACCATCTTGGTATGTTTGCCTCCTGTTTACAGTGTCATCTTTCCTGTGGGAACCTCAAACTTCCAAGGATCGACATGTGCTGATGAACACATACAGAACATTTTTGCACTGTCACCTGAAGCCGACTGTAATTGGTTTAATTGTTTGTTTTCAGACGTGAAATGTGGGTTCAATGGTTTTTGTCAGGTAACTCAGGTTTGCTGAGATCTGCATCAGCACACACACACACACACACACACACACACACACACACACACACACACACACACACACACACACACACACACACACACACAGAGGCGGTACAAACACCCTTCATGTGTTTATGTTGTGTTTTCCCACCAAGGCTGACAACAATCAGCTGGACTGGATCCACATCTAAGTATGACATGCTCTTCTCATGCTGCCTGATAACCTCCCTTGCATAACCTGGGAACTGGTGACATATGAACTCTGTCTCTCCAAACATCTCACAGCTTCTGTTTGACCCTTTGAGGTTCAGCCCGTCCCTGCGATGACAGCAGCGATCTGTCACGGGGATAGTCGCTGCTTTGGGAATAAGCATCACAAATCAGAATCCCTGCTGGGAACTTGAGGGTGAATCAGTTACACGCAGAACTCCCTAAACAATAATCATTGCGAAGTTCACAAGCCTTTAAACAAGGCGCTGAGTGTGTGAGTGAAATTCCCCATCTCACAAGCCGCCTGTAAACACAAATGAATTTTTTATATGTTGCTGGGTTATGAGGATTGAAAAAACCTGCATCAGTCCTCCAGTCGGAGAAAATGATCCTCCAGTGTGCCGTATTGTAGTCGAAACACAGCACAGGCAAGCAGCAACAAGACTGTCTAAAGTTTACTCTTTTGTCAGATAAGAGCTCCACTCAGTTCTGTTTGCATTCTTCAGGATGGGACTTGTAAACGTTTCCATGGCAGCTCTCTCAGCCCTCGGCCTGTTTGTGTGCAGTTGTATTCGACATTGTGTGCTGAGGCTGCGGGTGAAGGTGAAAGCGATTGTGTTTTCTGGGTATAGTCCTTCCTGAAAAACAAATTAGTCTTTGATTTTCAACACGGTCCCTGAAAAAACAGTAGCCTGGCGGTCGTATTAAAAAAGAGAGAGAAGAAGAAGAACGTGAAATGGAAGGCTCGCAAAGACACAGAAGAAGAAAATATATATGAGGACTGAAAAGACAGATTGGGAAAGAAAAAGAATGCCTGGACAAAAGAGATAAAATTTCACTGGTGTGAGTGATTCATCAGCAGAGCTTGTTGAATGCACATTGTATGTTTCTGAGGCTTGTGCCAGCTGACGTTTCGCAACATAACAAATAAATGAAGAAGTGAGATTTATAGCTTGGCAAAGGGAGGTCTGTGCGTTCTTCTCTTGTGCTCACAAGTTTAAAAAAAGCCTTTATTTTTTTTCACTGAAACATTCATTTATGTCATGGTTCTCAGCCCCATTTCTAGACCTGTTGCTATTCTAAAGTCAACAAGTGACTCACATCGCTCTCTCACCTTGACTTCTGTGTACTGAGTCAGAAGCTCGCCTTTGAGCTGCTTTGATAAGATATAGTATCGTACAATTGTCTACCTGCATACACAACCGTTAGTGGGATTTAGTTCATCTGTACCTCAGCTGACCTGTTTGGAGCGTGTGCACTTGCTGCCACCAGTCCAGCTGTTGTTGACACTGTGCACTGTTGCAGTAGTACCAGCAGCGCTGGTAACGTTGCAATAAAGAGTAACTCTAGAAGATGGCGTGAGCATCGTTGATGATTGCCTTAAAGTAAGTGCACTACACTTGTTCCAATACAGTTTGTCAGCTTGGCTAGCACTAGTAGAAATTGAGTGGCTGTGAGACTGTGTGTACTAGGCAGACTAAAGGGCGCATGTATATCTTACAAAACAGCTTCTCACAGTCGTCTCTTCGTATTGTTTTTGCCTTTGCGATAAGTTCCAATAGCACGTGCCTTGACACCATCACCTTATCAGACACATTTAGACAAACTCTGCTGCTTGTGGTTGGGATGTGGTTTAGAGCAGGCCTGGTTTCTTTCAGTTAAAGTAATTGCCTTCTCAGTGCTCTTTTATCTAGGTAGGCACCATGTTAGCATTAGCCATCTGAAACCAGGAGGCTGATAGCTTTCGTGATAGTTTCTGCTGACTTTTTTATTCTCTCTTTTTCTTTGTGTCACTGGTAGTGCTCGTAACTCCACACATATTTTCCCTCCTCCTTATTGATCCCAGCTCTTCCAATCATGTCCCTCCATCCACCCATTTTCTAAACTACTCATATGATTGCAGCATAGTGGCTCTTATCCCAATTGGCATTAGGTGACTACAGAAAGGCAGACAATCAGAAATTCTTACTTCCATGCCCACGGCCTGTTTGGAATCACCAGCTAACCTAACTTGCGTATCTTTGGACTTTAGTGCCAAGAAGAAACCTACACAGGCACAAGGAGAACAGCTCCACACGGAAAGGTCCCGGCTGATCAAAAGGTTTGAACAAGGAGTCCTTTTGCTGTAAAAAAACAAAAACAAAACAATATTAGACGTATTAGTTATACTAGTAAGTAGTTATTGTTTGGGCATTTTTTGCCTTTATTTGATAATGGAGCAGTGAAGATAGATGGTAAATGGACTGGTTCTTATGTATAGCTTTCATCAAAGTTTTACACACATTTACACTCCAATGGATGCATTGGAGAGCAACTCTGGGTTAGTATCTCTTCCAATAAAACCACGCACCTTCCAAATAGTAGATGTCCTGCTCTACCTCATGAGCTACAGTCACCCCACCTACCCCAAGATGCTCAGAGCAAAGGATGGAGTGTAGGACTCGAACCCAGGCCACTCCTCTCTGCATATGGGAAATAGCTCACCCACTGAGCTAAACATTTGCATGTTAGTGTGAATACTGAAAAACATAATCAACACAGATTACTTTGCTTTTATCTTTAATCCGTGGTCCATCTAAAGCAGTAGACAGTAACTGGTTACGTGGAAGTGACTAGGGATAGTGGGGATAGTAGGAAGAGGTTCTGCTAAAAAGCAATTACTCCCAGCAGCTGTTTAAAACTGGAGCAGTCTGAGACTGCATACCACGGCTCAAAATTCCATCTAAACCATGCATGAACTGAGACCCTCGATCCAGAATATCAGGCTCCAGATTAGATTGTGTTTTGGTTTTTTCTTGAGAACAAGGCGTCCTCCAACATTTGCTCTTTCAGTTTGATGAGTATTTGTGGTGATATGATAAGAAATGTCCAGAACTTTGAATATTTCCACAAAAAATTATAAGTTTTGGAGAAAGCACACACACACACACACACACACACACAAAAACCCATCATATAACTACCACAATGAATGTAATGTGATGTTTTTGGGAACGGTAAACTCTGCGGGTCCCATTTATTCACAATTACATTAAAACCATTTTGTTATTTTGTTGGTACATATTATGTTTAGTATTCATTTATCAAATCAACAGTATATACACTTGCCAGACACTTTATTACATAGTCCTTGCTAATACTGGGTTGGTACATTTATCAGAGATTTTGGTTACATGTTTTTGCCAAATTCTCTCTAATTCTAAATTGTAGCCTCACTTTCCTGTTCTTAGTTTACAGGATTGGTACCCAGTGTGGTCTTCTCCTGGTTTATCCCACATCCTTTATGGTTTGATGTGTTATTCTGTATGCCTGGGTTATAATGACTGGTTATGTGAGTTATTGTCACCTTCCTATCAGGTTGAAGCAGTCAGGCCATTCTTGTCCGACCTCTGAGATCAACAAGGTATTTTCATCCAGAGAAATGCCCTCACTGGATGTTTTCTCCTTTTCAGACCATTCTCTATAAACACTAGAGATCAGCCCATATGGCACCAACAATCATTCAGAGTTATTTTCTCACCTCTCTCCCCCATTCTGATACTTACTTTGAACTTGGGCCTAATGCACTGAGCTGCTGTCTTCTGATTGGTTGATCAAATGTTTGCATTAATGAGCAGTTTAACAAGTCTACCTAAAAGTGGTAGACTTGTTAAACTGCATGGTATGTATGTATATATTAGGACAGAAGATGATGTGAACCTCTAAATGAAGCAGCACAAAATGAAAAGGAGTTAAAATCACTGACTCCTTTGCACGTAGGTACATGCTGCACCACACTCACCTGCAGAGCTGACTCAGGGCTTCCAACAATGACAGAGGGATAATAGTACTTCATGTCCACTCAGATTGCAAAATACAGTAATCAGAGGAATGATTACTTTAATCACTAGGTGTGATTAATGTGAAGGAATGTGTGAGAATCAGAGACACACCTGCAGATCTAAACTTGTAAAATAGTGCATTACATATAAATATAATAGCTGACATGACATAAACAACACGGTGAACCTAAACATATTTTAAACTCAGAAGCTGACCTTTTCTTTTAAAGCTTAAATGTATGATCTTAAGGTCATTTTTAAAGGAAACTACCGGAGAACCATTTTGCCACTAATTAGGTGAACTGGTATCAGATCAGTAACATGGTTGGTTATAAAGAGATCATTTTACAGAAGCAGAGTTTCTCAGAAATAAAATGGGGAGAGCTTCACCGGTCTGCAGAGAACTGTCAACAAACTGTGGAGCAATTTCAGAAAAATGTTTGTCAACATAAAATTGTGACGACTGTCAATATTTCATCATCTGCTTTACATTCACATACATTACATTACAAAATTCAGAAAATCTAGAGAAATCTCTGTTCACAAGGGAGAAAGGTCAAAAATCAACATTTAATGCCCAGAATCTTTGGCCTTTATATGTCATCACAGCACTGCATTAAAAAGAGACATGATTCTTTCATGGAAATCACTGCACGAGCTCAGGAACCTTTCACAAAATCATTGTTTATGAACAGTTGCTGTACAATGAAGAAGCTGTATGTAAAGATTATCCAGAAACACAAATGTAAGGCTTGTTTAAAATGGACTGAGGAAACGGTGGAAACTGTTCTGTGGTCAGACAAATCGAAATGTGAAATTTTTTATGGACAAACGGACACAATGTCCTCTGGATTCAGTCCTAAAGTCTGCATGACCTAGGGTGCATCTATGGCATCTTGGACATCTGGAAGGGCACCATCAATGCTGAGGTACCTACATGTTTGGAAAAAACAAAACAGAGAAGACTCAGAACTCAGAACAACACAAGAATCCTGTATCAGACAACAATAAGACAACATTCCTCTCCCAAAAATCCAGCATGTGGTCTTTTCAGCTCCCAGATATTTATGGATTGTTATTAAAAGAAGAGGGGATGCTACACAGTGGTAAACATGAGCCTGTTTCAACTTTTGTGTTGATGCCATTAAATTCATAATAACCTCATTTTTCATTCGTTTTTTTTTTTAATTTACATTTTACATCCATCCATCCAAACTATTTTAAACATTTTTTGTCCCCAAGAGTTGAATCTCTGAATATTGTTTGATTTGGTACGGTGCTTGTTAAAGCAGAGTCATATCTACACAACAGGTCACATCAGATAGGTTTGTACAGATTTCAGCAGGGCTCATGTTTAGTCTTTGTTTCGCATTAGAGGCCCCAGCAATGTGAGACGAGTCTTTATCTCCAGCTGAATTTCTTTCCCTTCAAACTTGTGACTCCTAAATACAAAAACTGAATCAGCTTTTTAAAAATTGTAACTAAAACTGGCACCTTTCCATTAAAGGTAGACAAAAAGAGCATACGCATATCAGTTGTGTCATCTTCAGTCGCTTCATATTTGTATGTGTTTTAAAATATATATATAGTTTGACCACCTTTGGCTGCCACTCGTGTTAGAATTTAGAATTTTGAAATTTAAGATATGTTTTCAAAAATGTACAGTTAATCTAGTCCAACTTGCCCTCTTGTCAATATAAAATTGTAGTAAGCTAAGCTAATAAATAAAAGCACAGAGGGCATTACCGAGTAGAGTGATGCTGATCAGTAATCTCATTTATAAAACAAGCTTAAGATCAGTTTTATAAACTGCTGACATGTGATCTTATCTCTAATCATTCTGGACTTGAGGTACTGTAACACGTAATCCTTCTCATTGTATAGGGTTTTGCATTGTGGCAAGCCTGTGGTGAGCTCTGCATGAGCTGTATAAACAATGCAACAGGACTCACCAAATAAATGTAGCAGATTTTCAGTTCAGTTCAATTCAATTTTATTTATATAGAGCCAAGTGCTAGTTGCCTCAAGGCACTTTATATTGTAAGATAGACCCTATCATAATACATTTTCAAGAATGTAGAACCCAAAGCTGTTTTTCCAGAAGGCACTGAAAATGACTTCCAGGTAAGGGAATTGTGTTTTTTTGCTCAAGAAAATCATAAAAGCAAAAAAGAAATTTTTTTGTCAATGACTACTAAGCTAAAAATGTTTTTAGCAAAGCTATGAATGTACGCATGTTTTATGAATCAGACAATTTTAAAACTAAGTTAAAAGCATAAATCAAAGGATTTTTCAAATGAGACACACAATTGTTTTACAAAAAAATGTAACAAGCTGTGTGTGGAAGTATTCAGAGTTTGGTAAAAAGTAGCCATCCCTATCTGAGAGCTCACCACCTAAAGCATGTTGCCTTTCAAACAGCAACAGAGGTACCAGAAACATCTGGTCTACACCACACCAGAACACATAGCTCGCCAGGAAGAGTCCTTCAATGACCTGCAACACAAATGAGAAAGGAAGTGCTCAAATATGTCACATAACTTGGAGCCAGTGATCATCTAGTCATTATTTATGGTTTTGATCATCTGTGAATGTACAACACATTAAGCTTGAAGGACAGTGGCTAAAGCAGGAGAAGATAACAACAAGTGCCTTCTTCTTCTTCTATCAGGTAAGAATAAAAAAATAGTAATAGAAGAGTAAGAACAGAAAACTGAGAATACAGAGCTGGCTGTGACTGGTAGAGCAGACCAGTGTGCATGCCAACCCCATGTTGCTCTCCAATGCATCCGAGTATGAATGCGTGTGAATGTTAGACACAAAGCAATGAGGCAAGTTTGCTATACAAGAACCAGTCCATTTATGTTTTGCACAGGAGAATAGTTTTGGCATTAGATGTTTTGTTTGTCTTTGCATCCTCTTATTGTCAGAACTGTATTGACCAGTCATGACCAATCCAGCCTGGGTGGCATCCAGGTAAACAGTCCCATGGATTACCGAAATGCAATCTCTAAACCACCATCTATTGTCTAATGATGGCTTGGCTTTCAGCTGGAAGACTTGGACTGAATATCAGTTGGCAACACCTGAAACCAGAAATGTGTTTGAGGTTAAAGCCCAGTCTTCATGTCTGTATCTAATGATTTGCTTGGATTGCTTTGTTGGTAGTGGTTCTGGTTGCGTACGTAACCCTCGACACGTCTAGTGTCAGTATCAGTGGTTTCCTTTGCTTTTATTGTTAATGCTTCAAAGTTTAATTTGAAATTTTTAATTCTGAGCTTCATACTTTTTTATCTTGTGTTCTTGCTACAAGTTACTGAACTTTTGAAACCTTCTTTGAGACCTAGCATTTCAATACTGAGCAGTTATTAAAACTGATGGAGGGAGATGAAACAAATACAGAAAATGGAAATACTAACATGTCATACAACTATATCCATTGCACCACACTCACTGTTGAATAGTTTCCAGGAATTTCCATGTTCTCCCTGTGTCTGCACAGGTTTCTTCCAGTACTTCAGCTCCCTCCTACAGTCCAAAGACACACCTGTTATTTTAATTAGTGCTTAGAAACTGGTGTTTGAAGTGTCCAGAATACTTGTAGTATAAAGAACTTCCAGTGGTTAGTAAGAGTAGAAAATGGCTATCCAGATGCAAGTACAATACATTGTTGCAATATGACACTGAATAAATGTCCAATTGTAATGTCAGTAACTAATCAGCCTTGAAACTGCATTTTAAATATTTCCTAGGAATTTCCTCATTGCCGCTGATGTTGTAAAGAGATGAACAAAAGACGTCTCTATTTGTGCGCAGGCATATCAATGAGTCATACATGCACAAGTTTGCACAAATGTCGTGCGTGTGTGCGTGTGTGTGTGTGTGTGTGTGTGTGTGTGTGTGTGCGTGTGTGTGTGTGTGTGTGTGTGTGTGTGCGTGTGTGTGTGTGTTTGCACCTGCCTCCCTGGGAGGAAACATCTGCTGCAGAGTGTCAGTGGCCACCTGTTGGACTCTATCCTGCAACTGACTGACCAGCCTTCAGGACTGATTTACTATCTGCATGAGCTCAGTCTGAAGCAGGAAGATCTGTGTGAAGAGAAACAGCCGTCTTATTACACTCTGCCACAGACTTCTGTCTGAGACAATGCAGATTCACACTGTTTGTCCGAATGAAACCCACTGGGTCAATTACGTAAGCAGCAGGAAATCTTCTCGGCATGCTGGAAGTAACAGATTAACAAGGTTTTTGCACATGCCCAAAGACCTGAAGTTGTTAAATGAAGCCTTCCAGACAGGAAATCACCTGACATGCCAAAATTGACCTTATATTTCTCAGAAAAGAACAATTCATGGGGTAAGAAGAAAATCAATAATGAACAATTTCTCTAAACCAATTTAAATAATTACTTAAAAAAAGACAACAACAAAAAAAAACCCCACTTGCCTTAGTTTACAGAAGCAATGGTAATACTGGCCATTCTTTGGATCACTAGGTGCAGATGGAAATATAGCTATATCTAACAAATTGTCAGCAAACAACAAATCCACTAACTTGACAATATCCCCAATGGTTGTTTGGTCCTATTTTCCGAAATGTCCTATAAAACCATTTCTAAAACTACATATATGACGTGCTTTTGCTTAGAATTACTGACAAAAGAAAAAAATCTGCATTTGGAGGCAAGAAGATGGATAGATGTCTATTGAAGGTTTAGACAGCTGAGAAGCAGCAATAAATATAAGTCTCAGGGACAGATAATGTTTTCCATAAAGATAAACATTTTATTTTTGAAATCTAAAGGTTTTGAGATAAATTCATAGTAATTACTACTAAAATATTCCTTTATGTTGTTTGGTTGTTGGTACATAATGAGGTAACACTTGTCTTGTTGAACACTGAGGGCTTTACGGGTCCATTCACCGCCCTCATCTTTCATCATAATACATTTCATTTCACTTTATGTGTTCTTCTGGTCTGGCAGACAGAAGACATTGTTTGGGACTGTGATATTGTTTGAAAGCATGGAGGTATATTCCCCCATTAGTCCAGGCTATCAAAATAAGTAGATTTAAGAAGAGGCTCCAGGCTCCATTGTACAGAGCACCATTGTGCTGAGAGGCTTGCAGGTGTCTTTTATGGTTTTTCCAAATTTCGAAATTTCCGTCAGTTCCAGAGAAAGTGCCATCATTTTGATTTAGCAACATGGTATGATTTCCAAATATATTACATTATCAGCAATCCAGTCATGTGTGTATGGCCCCCAGTGATTCTCCACCCTTTCAGGTGTATGAAAGAGCTCAGCCTGATGTGTAAATTCTCAGGCCTGTTGCTGTTGTAGACTGCGGTTACCAGGCATTTACTCCCTTTATATAAACTGGAATCTTTGTGTTTTCTGTTTCTATTTGTGTTTTTAATGCATGTCATCTTTTATTGTTTGTGGTTGTTTGTTTGTGTTTTTGTTACAGCAGATGGCCCCGCCCCTCCCTGAGCCTGGATCTGCCGGAGGTTTCTTCCTGTTAAAAGGGAGTTTTTCCTTCCCACTGTCACCAAGTGCTTGCTCTTAGGAGGTCGTCTGGTGATTGGGGTTTTCTCTGTATTATTGCTGGGTCTTTATCTTACAGTATATAGAGCCTGGTGGCAACTGGCGTTGTGAATTGGTGCTGTATGAATAAAACTGAACTGAAATTGTGATTGAAAAGTTTTCAAGCCATTCTTGCATGGATTCATCTCTAGAACTTTAAGCCATTTAAATAAATATATCTATCTATCTATCTATCTATCTATCTATCTATCTATCTATCTATCTATCTATCTATCTATCTATCTATCTATCTATCTATCTATATATATATATATATATATATACACACACACAGCGGCAGGTCCAGAAACATACAAGAAGCCCCAAATGGAACAAAGAAGAAAAGTACCCAGCAGGTAAACAGTAGGGACCAATGATGTGCAAAAAATTGACGGTTTTAATATTCTCAGCATACAATGTGCACAGATAATGGAGATTTGGAGCACCAAGATAACAATGCAGACATTTCTCTAGAATTAGTTTTTAAAAAAATATGAGATGGGACAGTGTGAAACTGTGGATGCAGAAAATGACACAAACAGTAGGTGGGATCCTCTTTCATCTTACACATTAAACTCTTCATGCTGCTTAAGGAGTTGCTTTAAGCCTGACATGCATTGACTGCATTGGCAGGAGTCATTTAGTGTAGGCACTCATGCAGCACGTCAGAAAACATAAGACAACAAAGGTGTAAATTTACAGTGCATCAGTCTCGGGAGTCAGTAGAGGGCGCTAACAGCCCTGTTTCCTCAGGCTGCAAGTCAGTGAGGAGCAGCTCGTGGCGCAAACAGCATGAACTGCGCTGTGCATGTCTTCACTGATTATTTATGGCTATCGTTTACAGCATGTGAATTATAAGAATAAAAGCAAAAGTTTCTCTGTACATTTTTTCTGTCACATTTTTATCGTGACAATTTCATATAGAGAAACATACAGAGAAACTTTTGTTTGAATTTTGTTTTAATTGATTTGATTTTTTGCTAAGAGCCTTAAAAATGCCCAATTCGAGGTAAAGTGTGAGAAAACGTCAATAATAAATCTATCAGCTGTCCTCCCTTTTTCCCGCCCCTCTCTTCATTGGCTCTCTACACCGACGTTCCACGCTAACGGGGCTGCGATTGGTCCGCTGGGCTGGCCGTCAAAGAGAGCTCCGGCTTTGGGCAGAGAGACGCACGCTGCTTCTAGTCCCTGCTGCTCAGTGCATCGAGCGGCGGAGGGAATTGGAGTTTGTGCGTCTTGTTGTGAGTCCGTGGACCAAACAGCAGCAGCACCAGTGCGCTTTTCCTCCTCCAGAGCCGCGGGCATCCCGGGGAGGAGCAGCAGCCGTGCATGTATTGGATAGAAGGAGGAAGAGGATTCTGCTTTTTTGCCTCATTCATTATTATTTTTTGACTCATTGAGACATCCATATTTTCGCTTTTCCCTAATGGTAACCAACACCGAGCAGCCGGAGACATGTGGACTAATCTGGGGAAACTGCAGCGCTTCTTCCTCTTAGTGTGTCTTCTCCTGACGCTGCGGGCTGAGGTGAGAACTTTATATCTTTCAGCTCCGAGGCAAATGATGATTTTGTTGCTCTGAAGTTCTGATTATTATTATTATTAATGCTGTTGTTGGGGGTTTGTTGTGTGTGGTTGCTTGTTTTTGTTTTTTTTGGGGGGGGGGGGGGGGGGGTTCTTGTGGGGGGCTCGGAATAAATTCCATTCTTAATTGAATTGCCTCCTGAATCATGTGTTCTGGAATTTCGGGAGACAAATTAGATTTGCCAAAATTCTCTGCTGTGTCATAATTGCGCGTGTAACAGCAGACATCCGCAAATTTGTTCTCATCCAGGCGCCGAATGACTGCCATCCGCACCGAGTGCGTTAATGCGCGCCCGCTCTTGAAAGTTTGGTTACTCTAAGAAAAAAAAAGATCGTTAAGTGTCTTCACATGTTAGCAGTGCACCCTCACCTGCACAGAGAATCCCTCTACTGCTGTTATCAGCAGCAAGCGCCTCTAAATCTTTTAATGGTTTGCTTGTCTTTTCACTTTAGGTGATTTTGACTTTTAACTCAGACTGGATGGGTTTTCAAGGTGGATGTGTTTGTAAAGCAGGACTGCAGACTGATCTGCAGAGTGAGCTAAACTGGGAATGCTAGGTCCCGAAGCTGAAACGTGCCAAAAATGTACAGTAGCGTCTGTGCAGAGTGACTGCGCTGCAAACACATGAGCCCAGGTCGTGTTTTCTCCCCACATCCACTTGTTTCCACCTGGAATGTCCGCGTGCAGTTTTGTGGAGAGCTTTCACTGAATCAGTGACATTTCTCGTAAGGGCGGCGATGGTTATTTAACCGAGGGTCATGCAACACTTTGTATACCTGCATGAATCACTGATAGAAACAATAAACTGACTAAATGTAAGGTTTAAATTACTATTATTATTATTTTAATTACCTGTTACAGAGAGATGCTGCTACCATCTTAGGCATTTTTTTTCACACTGCCTTGTTCTCCTCAGGTGTCTCGGGCCACCGGTTACTTCGAGCTGCAGTTGATTTCGGTGGAAAACCCCAAAGGTCTGCTAAACAACGGCGATTGTTGCGACGACGAGAAGAGCGCGGCGGAAGGCCACTGCGGCGAGGACGAGTGTGACACCTACTTAAGAGTGTGCTTAAAGGAATACCAAACGGAGGTCACGACTAATGGACCGTGCACCTACGGCACGGAAACTACACAGGTTATCGGTGGGAATACTTTTCAGTTCAAAGGCGGACAGAAAACGGGACAGAACCGGAACAACGATGTCGGGAAGATCAAGATTCCCTTCCAGTTCGCGTGGCCGGTAAGTGGACCTTGTTTGATGGAAATTTGCCACGTTTATGTGATAATTGCGCTTTTTAAATTTTTGTTTTGTTTTGGTTTTTTTTGCTGTAACATTCCGATTTCTCTTAAAAGAACGCGTAAAACACTATGTTCGTTGAAATGGCCATTTAGGACGCGCAGGTGGACGCAAGTTTACTAATATGTCATTTTATTTGCCAAAAATAAAATATAAATGTAAAATTGGATGCTGTCACGTATTGAGGCTAAACCCTGGCTCACGCAAAGTGCAGCGCGCATCAGTTTGGCACAGTTCTCTGCAACAAGTCGCTCCTTGTCTGAATCTCTGCTTGCCACTCATTCTATCCGAAGTTTTGGCAACTTTTGGACTCTTCACATCATCAGTGATTCAGTCAAGTCACGGGGTAGATCACGCTCTTCTCTGGGAACTTTGCAGGAAATGTCCACATGCTTCTGATAAAGCCAAAACCACCTGGTGAGCGCAGGACGCAAGACTTTTACGCATAGTGGTGGAGTGGTGTCTCAGTTCGATGAGATACCAAACAAGCTGCTGTTTGTGTGGCTTGTGTGTTTAAATGAAAGGAAAGGGGGGGGGGGGGGGTTATGTAAGGATTTTCAGTGCTGATTAAGAAGTGGCAGGTAACTTATTATCTAATCCAAACAGAATGGAGAGCCAATCAAAACCTGCCCCTGCTCCTTATTTGGAGGCACAGCGTGGGAAAGTGGATCAGAGCTGGCAATCAGAGTTTTGTTAAAAAAACAAAACACTGCTGTTACACCCACAGATCTGCATCAGGGAGGTT
This sequence comes from Diplotaxodon limnothrissa, assembly GCF_057381915.1. NCBI lineage: Eukaryota > Metazoa > Chordata > Actinopteri > Cichliformes > Cichlidae > Diplotaxodon > Diplotaxodon limnothrissa. The sequence continues at coordinate 7,003,179 of NC_140614.1, read as the reverse complement.
TACTGTTTGAAATGATGTTTTGGTGGAGTTTACAGGTTTTGTTCCCACAAAACAGCTGAGTGAGCTGTCCAAACAAGAGTCATCAGTCACTGTGAGACAATCTGGAGAAGAGGATCAAGGTTAAAATTGATCATCAGAGCATGAAGGCAGGGATAATCACACGATATTAAGGGAGGTGATTAGTCCAGTAATCAATTAGCCAAGGAAGGGAAAGTGATAAATCTTTTAATGATTGAGCAAACATTTATTTACATTCCCAATTCCTAACTATTTTATGATTTAGCACAGTTAGAAAAACTAATAAATAAACACTCAAAACAAATGCACAAAAAACGGTTGACTTCTTAGTGGAAACACTGGTAGATTCCTTTACTCAAAAAAAATCACTTTATAACATTTTTTTTCATTTTATTTTGTTAAAAATATCTCAGGTCTGACCCATGAAGTCATGGATAAATGATGATAGAGGGGCGTGATAGGGTGCTGGGATGTCCTGTGGCAGAGGACTTCTCTGGGTTCCCAGGTGTGCATCAGACTTATTCCACTGGGAAATGGGATCTGTAGTCTGTGTTTGATTTGAACTTTCTTTGGTTGTTCTGAGGAGTTTTTGAGGTGTGGCCCGGTGCACTGTCCTACAGGATGGAGCTGCTTTTCGGTGGGTGGCATCCACACAAGACCCAAGATTTTCCAGCAGAACATTTCATTGTAACAAAACGGTCAGCGGTAGAGCTGGGCGATAGAACGATAACGATATGTATCGCGATATAACTTTTACTCGATAGAGAAATTAAGCTATCGCGATAGACCTCGCCGCTCTTGTCCTCTTAAAAAAAAAAAAAAAAAAAAAGGTCAGCCAATCCAAATTAAGTAGCGCAGAGCCGAACCAATCACAGCCGCAGCGTCACGTCGCGTGACTTGTTACGTACAGCACAAGTGCCAAGCCGCACGTGTGTTTGTTTGGGAAGCAGCCAGCGGGTAATGGAGCCAGCGCGTAATGGAGGAAATGAGTGTGCCGACTAGAAAAATCAACCGAGCGTGACCGAAGAGAAAACAGATGATGGTTCCAATGCCGGAGAGATTGTCGAACGGAAGAGCCAAAGAAGTTCCGTAGTGTGAAGGTATTTCAGCTATTTCAAGTCTGACAAAAAACAGAGTAGCGTGCACTGTAAATTGTGCCGAAAGCAAGTCTGGAAATACAATAAACTGGTGCATGCGTCACACTGTGCGCCACGTTATTGTTTCGGTGAAATGAATTTCTACAATACTGTTAATTCTACTCTCTGCAGTGTTTAAATGCTTACATATACACACAGTTACTGTCCCTCCACACATATGACTCGGTTCTGCTTCTATGCCCCAGCTTTGTTTACTTTTTCCCACCGAGGCTTCTAGACTTCTGATTGGCCAACATTTCTGCACGGTTAGGAATCTAGCGCCACCTGCTGCTTTGGCATGTTCATAGCAGCGTTTTCTTTCATTTCTGCCTTTATGTGTGGACGGGATTATTTTTTAAAAAGAAAACGGAAAATCTCCGTTTTCAAAAATACCCGTGTACGTGTGGACGTAGCCTCAGTCTCTAACTGGAAGCGCTAATTCGTCATTCGGCTTTTGTCAGACTAAAGTAACTGTTAAAACTGTTTGAAAAGCTAAGCTATACAACAAGGAGAGATTGAGAATTTCCTTTTAGTTCTCAGTTTATTTGATATTGACAAAAGTTAGTCAGTTTTGTCTGTTCTTCTGTAAAACAAACTAAGATTTATTTTTAGAATTAATATTTTGTTTCTAAGTGGAATTGACAATTTAGTCTGTTTCGTTTGTTCTATTTTGAAACTTAAACGCTTTAGCGGCTGCCTTTTGTGTAGTTTGCAATATTTGCCTTTATTTATCTGAAAAAGTCTCATGTTCCTTAAGTACATCTACCCTGTTGAACTTATTATGAGAAATAAATATTTAAATCAAAACAAGCTGCTGATTATTTCACATTTTACTTGTGAGCAACAGCACATTTAAATCTTACAAATATAGTTATTTGGCTTATATCGTGATAGATATCGTTATCGACTGAAATGAAAAAAACATATCGTGATATGAAAAAATCTCATATCGCCCAGCTCTAGTCAGCGGTATCCGTTTCATCTGTCAGCAGATTACTGTTGCAGTTTTTCAGTGTACAACGGTGTACCTAATCTTTTTGATTTTTAAAAGATTTACGTTAATACATAGCTTTGAACTTTTAGGATCATGTGGTGGGTGTTTGGTAGAATTCAAAAATAATATTTTGCAAGAAAAAATAAAAACATGAAATTACTTTTATGAATGACTGTGTGTGTGTGTGTGTGTGTGTGTGTGTGGGTGGGGGGGGATGAGTCCCCGTGCATCTGTTCATGTCAAAATGTACATATCGGGTTCTTTGTGTGCTTGGGTTGGCAGCAAGACCTTCCCATTCATCACTCCCCATGGTCAGCTGTCAGCAGAGGGGAAGATGGAAGTAGTAAGTTGGGGCCTTGCAGGCAGATTCGGTTACCACTAAGTTGTGTGTGACACAGGCGGTGGATATCAGTGTCACCTTCTACTCAAACAAGTGAACATCCTCCGGTCAATCGGGGCTGGGGGATGCCTTTACCTCGCCGCCTCTCAGGTTCATGCTCTACCCATTATTGGGTCATTGTTTCACTCGTCATGTGTGGGGTTGCTGTTTTCTGCTATCTGACAGACAGCAGATAGAGGTGTGTGTGTGTGTGTGTGTGTGTGTGTGTGTGTGTGTGTGTGTGTGTGTGTGTGTGAGAGAGAGAGAGCAGCATAAAGAAGGAGGGTATCAGCATTCAGCAGCTTCTTCTGATGAGGATGTCAAAGTCGCAGCAGTTGAAGGCTTGTAAAACAAATAGTTAGAAATAAATAGCATTTCACATTTTAAAGCAGTGCTCCATAAAGTTAACAGTGTTGAGTGAGCTGGTTTTATATGTACAGCGTCATCATGTTGATTATTTGGGAGTAACTGATTAATCATGTAATGTAAGATAATTGAAAAAGAAAGAAAGAAAAGATGCCTGGAATCAAAAATGATGTCTTTGAGTGTCTTCTTTCTACCCGGCAACACTGTAAAATCCACAGACAGACATCATTTAAAATAATAATCAGGAGAGAAAAGCAGCTAAAAAGAAAAAGAGAGGCCATTGCATGTAACCGTTTGTGATATCCCAGATAATACCGACTCTAAGCAACTGTTTCTTTCAGCTTGAAAGTTATAAATATTCAGATTCCTGGTTAAAGACAGTTACAGCACGTGCACCACAACTTCAGTCATCTCAAACCTCCAGATCAGGAACACCTGAATGATTACTGTGTAAACTTTGGCCTTGTTTCCCAAATCTTGTCGGACACTTAGAAGTGATGGAAATGACTCAACCGGTGAGGAGAATAAACTAAATGATTATAGCAAAATGCTATGAATAAAATAGACATGACAGTCAACACAAAAGGGTTCAGACAGTCTTTATAGTGCATGTTTGAGGTTTGGTAACACAATAGTGAACTCAGAGGAGAGAAACAAAGTATTGATCCGATACCAATACCAGGGTTGGTATTGATATTGGTAAACCTTTTTGCAGCATCAATTTCATGGAACTACTGTCCTACCTTCTTCAGTCAGTTTTTGCAAAGTGATGAAAACTCTATTTCTAAAACATATTAATGTAGTTATGTAGCCTTTTCTCACCTGGGATTAGTTTTATTTTCGAGGAAAACTCTGTTTAAGATCCCAAATATGTGTCGTATGCGTGTAAAATTTGTTGTCAAAAGGATGAACACATGTATGAGGCTGTGGCCTGTAGCCTGTGGTGCTGCTATAGTAGACTCCATTGGCTGACCTCTGTATCTGGGCCACTGGTCCTGACATAAATTAGCTGCAAAAAAAGGACATTGTTCTGCCCTCTCTTCCTTTGCCAATCATTTCTCCTTCATTTTAACCCCTCTGGCTTTTGGGGCCTTCAATGACATGTTCTTTCATTAGAGAAGAGAGGGGGGGAGGGATTGGTCGATAGAATGAAGGAAGTAGTGATGATGGGGCAAAGGGAGGTAGAAGGGAAGAATGGGCCCCCTTTCAAAATTCTGAGGTTTTGCCACAAGGGAGGTGTATTTTTAGGATGCGGTCTTTTAAGATGTTGCTTTCTTTTAGTTGTTTTTTTTATAGTGACTGAAGCAAAAACAAACATTTACTTCTTCTCTTATTCCTTCTCTGCCGCTCCACTCGTACCCAAACCTTCCTCCGGCCCTCCATCTCCTTCTCCCTCTCTCCTTATGGGGGTATTTTTAGAGCTGCTGTCCTTCTCTCACCCCTCTGTGAGTAAATCAGGGATCTAGGGTGAGTACTCCTTCAGTTTCATAGCCTGCTTTTTTTCCCCCCCTCCTGCCTGCCCCATCTTTTGCCAGAATACCCCCTCCCCGCCCTCAGCCTGGTGGAGCTAAGGGACAGAGGTGGAACAGCTGTTGTTCAGAGACCTCCTGCTCCCCCTCCTCCTCCTCGGATAAATGTTTTAGCGAATTGCATTAGGAAAGCAGGCTATGATTACAGCACACGTCGTGTAAGATCACGTCTCTCGGAGGAGTATCAGTGAGCAATCACAAAGTGTAATGTTGGATGACAGCGAGTTGCTGCCTTCCTCGGTTGTGTCCTCGATGCTGCCACTGCCAGCGGTAGGCTCGTTTGGCTCATTTGCCGAGTGCGTCCTTGGCGCAGTCTCTGTCTCTTCCATCAGGGAGCTCTTTCCTGTTTGCTGATACTTTTATGGTTGATTAGGTTTGGGTATTGGTTAGGAGGATGTGAAGCCCAAAGGGACAGAGGTGTAGGGTTGGTCTGGTTAGGGAAGCTGAATGAAAAGACACATGATGCAAAAGCACATGAAGCTGACTACCTGGTGTTACAGGTGGGCAGTGTGGTCACAAAGCCAGAATTCTGGTGTCAGCTTACTGAAGTATTCTCCTTGCATTTCACGTTAACACAGTTTACAGGAGAGAAGGAATTTAGAAAGCTAGTGTCTGCTTTTTAAATAAAGTTTGATTGTATTTCTGAGTGATCATCATACGTATATAATTTTTAAAGAATATGGAGGTACATCTATGTTGAATGTAAGGATTATGCAGTTGTTTAGTTTGGCGCAGGCTGACGTAAATGACTGGTTTTTGGTGGAGAGAGTGTTTTGAAACTACACAGGAACTACAAAAAAGATGAAGTATTTAGAGTTAAGACTGGTTGCTCATTTCCTGGATTAAAATGCTTTTGAACAACATCCTGCAAAATTAGTTACTTGCATGCAACAGTTTGAACCAGCTTTATTGGCTGTGTCCACCAGAGTGCTAGTAAGCAGTTTTAGAAAGCAAGCTTTTAGTCATGGATGCAGATTTCAGAAAACGCAGCCGCTCACAAAATAGAAATGATAGTCTGCGGTCTCCAGCCTGCTGCTTCTCTTAGTTTGTGTTTAATAAGCCTAAAAGCCTGCAGCGTGATCATGGTGAGGCTCTGTTACGTGATGTTAACTGCACTCACAGTGGATCTGCTCATCTTTCCCACGCTGGTTTGATGTCAGATGACCTGTTTCTGGTCAGAGGCATGAAAATGTGTTGTTAGCTGCTCTGCCTGGTCAGCTGATTGATGCACATGCTGTGGATGGATTTGATTTTATGTGTGACTTGTGTGTCTGCGGGGGCGGGTTTGTGTTTCTGCACTTATTAGGCTGTGGTGATATAAATGGGTTTACATCATTAATTCAAACTTTTTAAAGTAAATACAAATTTTTTTTTAGCTTGCTACTTTCTAAAGCAAAACGTGAATAGAATTTAGTCACGATAAAACTACACAGAATGCTTTACATGGTTTGTAATTGACATTTCACATCATAAATAACACAGCAGGTTAATACTATTGCATTACAGTGTCGTATGTCTTTCTCCCTTCATCCTTGACCGGTTGCAGCAGATGGCCACTCCCTCTCTTAGCCTGGTTCTGCCAGAGATTTTCTTCCTGTTAAAATGCACTTTTTCCTTCCCACTGTCACCATGTGCTTGCTCAAAGGGGGTTGTTTGATTGTTGAGGTTTTGTCTGCATTAGTATAGCTTACAATATAAAGTGCCTTGATGCATTGAGGTGACTGATGTTGTGATTTGGTGCTCGGTCACACGGTCATATAAGTGACTTTCCAGCATTCTAATTGTGTTAAATTCATAACGTGTGTGTTTTGGTGAGGCAGACATGAAGTAGTATATGGATTATGAACACTGAGGTGAGCAGGGGTGATAAAAACAACATGTTAGAGGCATATACACACAGAGCAGCTTAATTTCCCACTCGACTCTCCAGTTTTGCTGACAGGGCTGATAGAGCGCAGTTAGATGTGGGTACAGGGAGAGACATTATGATGGGATGAAGAGGACATAAGGCGGGATGGAAAAGAGAAAGCGATTTTGTGTGATGGCCAAACCTTCCTTTGTTCCACTATTTATTTACCTCCCAAAATCTCCCATCAATCCCATGTTTATTTTATCCATCTCCCTCTTTCTCTCACAGGGTACCTACCAGGAGAACACCCTCCAACTACATATTGTGTTAGTTAAAAGGTTTTTGGCTTTGGTTAGTTTGTTTTGTTTTCAGGGTTCAGCGTTCACCTGAGGTTTGCTTTTTCTTTGTCCAAAAACAGACTGGGAAAGGATCATTGCATTATTTTATTTTTGTATTTGGCTCATTTAGGTTCATGCTGTGAACCAGCTGATGAACTAAAATGACACGGAGAGAAGTTTTGGAATTCTTTCATGCACAAGGTCAGCAATTCAACAAGCATAATCAAATCTTAATCCTCATCTTATAAGGATTTTTTTTTTAGTTGTTTGCAGGATTTTGTAGTTTATACTTACACTAGAGTGACACACTTGTTGGTAGATCTTCTTTTTTAGAGTTTACTCCAGTAAAGAGCACATGAAGTAGGAGTTAGACTTCCTGACACGACTGTCATTCTTTTTGTGGAAAAATGAAGCGAACGAAAGGAATAAACACACTAGAGTTCAAGTAAACCACTGCAAAGATATACAGCATGAACAAACCCTGACCTTACCCTTACTCGTCATTCGGCTGAAGTAATAAAACTGGAGAGAAACTCATAGAAATGGGCCTTTACACATCTTACTACAAGTCCCTCTTCGTCCTCTGTATCCCCCTGAAACGTGGATACTGTGCAGCCTGTTGTAACTGGCCTCTCCAGAGGGATTGGGTGAAGGTTCAGCAGGGTTTCTCAACTCATGTGGGACCCAAATCTCTGCCAATAATCTCTATTGCCCAACCTCCCCTTCATGGAGAAACCCGTGAAATACTCTCTGAAGCGCTATAATGTAACTAAACTTAATCTACCTTTCTCCTTTTCCATGTAAAGGATCAAAGTGTAAGGTTGTCATGTCTGATATTAGTCATTTAAAGCTGATCAAACAAAGCAAATGTTATTAACCCGGTATGCTTATAAGATTAACAGACATTTAAATGTGTTGTGTTTAACTTAAAGTCCCAGATCGAATCTATAAAAAGTGCCTGTGATGTCTTTGTCTTACATTGTAAGGCAACTTAAAACTGACGTTGTAAAGAAATGTGACATTTCTACTCCTATTGTACTTTATCAGACGTAGCTGGGCGTTAGAAGGTTACACCAAAGTTTTAGCCAGTTGGCCACATAGTGAAGCACGAGCGAGCATCAGTATGTGAGTGAGAAATGAGAGAAATGATGGATTAAGGGCCCTATTTATTCTACCTTCTTTTCCATCCTTCTCTGACTTTTGAGGTATTTTTTATTTGCTTCTCTTGTTTCTTGTCACTTTTTATTGATAGAGATGAAGCTCCACTCATCCACTTGTCCTGTAGCTTTTAGCAGCTCCACAAGCTTGTCGTCATCAGTGTAGTTTGCTTGAGAAATCTTGAAACTATAGATGCCCATTAGAACACTTTAAAAGGAGTTTAGTTCTTTTTAAATGCACTAAAATTAATCCTGTGTTGGCATAAATGTGCAACTCTGAACCCAACGTGCTCTCATACCACTTAAAGTTTATCTACCATTGAAGAAGTTCATTTAAAACAGCATTTAGACCTAACATTACCTAACTGCCCCCACCTTGTCCACATGTTAAAAAACATTATTTGTGTTTGCAGCAAAGGGCAGGTGGACCGTTTATTTGTCACATCTGTGCTAAGGTGGGCCACTATTGAAGGACTCGGTCAGGATTTTCCCATGGCGTGAATATCGCTTTCCCAGTGGAGCTGTGGAAATGAGGCCTGCTTTAACCTCTTTGTCACCGCACCTTTCAGCAGGAACAATGACTTTATACCTCAGCTATTGTCCCTGGATATTGAGTTAACAAGACAAGTGGAGAGAAGGCGAAACAGAGATCTAGGAGGACAGCTGTGTTGGGCAAATTGTCAGCATTAGAGCATCTGGAAGTGCTGAATATGCTATTCATAAATATATATTCAGCAAATGTGTCTTTGGACTCTGGGATGAAGTCAGGGTAGCACCTCCATACTGCTCATTATCACTTCTTTCACTTCTAGTCCTCATTATTATTAATCCTACTGTACGTATCAGAGGTATTACTGTAAGTCTCGGCAATTTCCAACTTTCAAACTGCAGGTGGAGATTAAAGGAAATGAAAAAAGATCAGTGAATTCTTTGTTAAATCAGTTTGTGGTTTAGTATGTAAATGTCAGAACATGAAAAAATGAGTTGCAGGTATTTCCAGTTGTGTGTCTTGTGTAAACAGAAAGGGAATAACTCAGACTTACAAAGCTAGGATTTATATCATACGTCAGCTTATCTTTAGAGGGCTGATAAAGAAAGTAAAAAGAACTGAAAAAAATATTGTTCTTGCCACAGGCTGCTTGATCACAGTTGGTTAAACACACAGGTCAGTTGAAATTGGCTGGCTAACTGGCCGGGTCGCAGCCCCAGGTGTGTGTGCCTGTGCTGAGTCGGGAGTTTTCCCCTCATAGCCAAGAGGTTTGCTGTGAGTATGATTCAAGGGGAAATAGTGTATTGTTTATTTGCAGTTTTTACATTAGAATCAGTTCAGTTGTTCTGACATAGTTTTGAGAGATCTTGCAGACAACAAAGTTACGATAATAAACATTGTTCTTGACTGCCTCACTGGCTGTTTTTGTGCACACCTGGATGTTTTGGTCTATGTCTTTGGATGACTTTTATGCAGTTCCAGTTCAGTTTCCTGAACAATCTTTGAACAGTATAGCTTTCACCAGACTAGCATCGTTTAACTGGGTATTAACTGCTGCACATGGCCACTGGACATTGTGAATTATGATTCTGTATGGTGGACATTTGTGTTGAGATTTCAGCCTTTGTTTCAGATTTGTCACCTAACAACAAGCTGCGAGACCTCATGTTGGAGAAGCTATAGCATACAAGCATTTGGCATCATTAAATGTGATTAAGGAGTCATCATATAATTAACAAATTGTCTGTCCATCAGCAAAGTAAACTCATCTTTCCAGCTTTTCTTCACGCTGTATGGATACATGTGTGCCGTTTCTTTTCTCTCTGTATCTGATATTACAATATTTGTATAAAATTCAACTTTTCTCAAGCTGTTCTTGTTTGTCTTCGACGTGTTAGCTTAGCTTTGCTCTGAAAATAGCCTGCTGCCACTTACACATCTAGAACTGCACATTACCCAAGGAACCCACCACAGTACCTACACACTTATATTTCGCTTCAGCTCACTTCGGAAATCAGTAGGTTGTAATAAATAAAAAAATAAGTAAACCCAGTGGATTTGTTCAGTGAGCCACTGTGGACTTTTACGGCCATGGTTGGTCTGAATTTGGCTCTCTCTCTCTGGTCTTTTCCAGCACTTCACTGAGTTTACAAATCAAATCAGTAGCTTCAGCCAAGCATTTGAGCTAATCACAGACACACTCCTTACAATAAATCAGTGCAAAGTTTGGAGAATCTGCACAATTGAAATTTCACTCATACTCACTCTACAGACTGCATCCAGACTCGGATGCACAGATACCTATTGTGCGTATAACCTTACTGTAGAGGTATGATTAGAGAAAGTCACATTTCTTTCTTAGTTATATCACTTAGGACTAACTAATGGATTTAAGGTGGTATTTTCTCCCTCAGACATACGTGCTATTGATTCAGTATGAAAGGCAAATTCACAGAATTCCTCTCTGTTGCCGGAGGAGGCGGCGTGACCTGGAGCGACAGAAATAGCTTTTCACGCGTTTGGTGTGGGAAAAGTGAATTGGGTCATTTCACCATTCTGCAGCTCCAGTATAAAGACCTGATTAGATTAGCTTTGATTAGATTTGCTGTCTGAACGAGGCCTCCTCGGGGAGGGTTGGCACATTGAGGCCTCCTTAGAGAGAAGAGGTGGTAGTGGGTGGAGGGGTGCTGGGCTCGTTCTGTTAATAACGTGCTAAATTAACCATCCGAGCCCCTCTCTGCCGGGAGCAACATGTTTTATTCATGTCAATAGACTAACAGGTGTGACGTGACAGGTGTTGCTGCTGCTTTTATTTTTTTTCTTCTTCCTCAGATCACAACTCTGGAAAAGTTGTTAATTGGGTCTCTGGATTTTTTTTTACTCCTTTTGCCGTGAACAATTCCTGGCTGTTGTGAGTTTCAGTTCAAAGAACATTCCTCGTCATTATGCTCCACCTGTGACTGTGGAAGTTTTTCAAAAATTGTTGTTGCACATCTTTTATGCAACATCCTTGTGGTATTAATTTTACATTACTGCACTCTGCTTTTAATTTATTTGACTGTTCACACATGGAGGCTTTTGACATTTGTTTTTAGCTCCTGAGTTCTTCTGAAGGGTTTGTGCTGTGATTTTCTTTCTTTCTTTCTTTCTTTCTTTCTTTCTTTCTTTCTTTCTTTCTTTCTTTCTTTCTCTAATCCTTTATAAGGATTTCCAAAATTAAAGTGGAAGTAAATTAAATGATTGTTAGAGGTGCCCACTGGAGCCAAAATGGTCGTTAGTTGTAATTGTTAGTTTCAGCTGTTCAGTTTGCTGCCTCCAAATGAATCCCCTGAGGTATTACTGAATAAGAATGCATCCTTCAGTTCAGTTGTTCTATTATATTTTATTTATTTAGTGCCAAATCACTACAACAGTCACCTCATGGGACTTTACAGGTAATAATACAGAGAAACCCCATCAATCAGGTGGCTCCCTTTGGGCGAGCACTTGGCGACTGTGGGAAGGAAAAACTCCCTCTTAACAGGAAGAGACCTCTGGACGAACCAGGCTCAGGGAGGGGCATGAGGCGAGGGAGACAAGACAAGGTGGTAACATACATTTTTAATTATGCTGCATTTATGTAAGCTCAAATATACTCTATATACTCTAACTATATGAAGTTACACTCAGAACCTGACATAAAGCACAGAAACCAATACAGCAAACGAACCATGGAATTATGGTGATTAGAGATTTTGTTGACACACCCACCTTTTGCAGTATTTTGTTTTCAAGTAGCTGCCAATCAGAAAAAGTTGGCTTAAAAAGAGGAGAAGGAAGCTAAAACATCTTGTTTCAGATATACGCAGTGAGAAAAATACAGCTTATTTGATTATTGCTGTGAATAATGCAAACCTACTCTAGTACTATTAGGAGTTCTTAACAGTGAATGATCTTCTGGCCTTAGTTTTATAGTACTGGCACCACTTCATCTGCACAATAGCTTCTCTTATGGCTTGTAGTGCAGTTTAATTTGTTCCAACAATATTACACACACTGCTGAGTGCGTTCAGAGGGTTCTCCAAAAGACTCAGATTGAGACTGCGCTGTTGTAGACTGCATATTTTTTTCAGTTTACTCCCTGAATCAGTTTTATAAAAAGTTGGAATTCCCTTCTGGGAATGGAAAAGTAAAATCAGGGTGACTTCGATTATCCAAGCGAGAACTCCAAGTTTTCTAGTGGCTGCAGTTCAGTGGAAGAAAGCTTGTTAGTGCGTATGATACACATAATTTGCAGCGTGTCGAGCAGCTCCAGACTGTACAGTTTATTCTCAGCAGAGTTGTGTGTCGCTGGCGGCTGTTCCTGCCGTGGTGAGGCAGTAATTTATTCATTGAACAGGTGAAGGCGGTGAGGAGTGGGCTGGTTTCTCCTCGCCTAATGAAAACTCAAATCCCTCTGACTCCTGTAAATTGGTTAGGAGGTGTCAAGTGTCTCCCAACGCACCCTTACACTCCCTTCCTCCCCTCCCAAGCCTCATGTCTCTCTCTCTCACACACACACACACACACGCACAGACACAAACACACAGATAAGGTTGTCTCGCTGCAGACTGCAGGGACGTGACACTTTGATCTTCAAGCTCCTGGCCTTCGGTGACACACATAGCCTCCTGCTTTAGTCTATGACAAACACTCTTATACAGAAACACACATGCACTCATGTCAAGGTGCTCTGAGGTTCGGAGAAAACCCCATCTGTCTGGAAGTCAGTGGCTGTGACATTTAAAATTGATTACAAGGGGAAAATTGATTATGATAATGTCCACTTGTGTTCACTCAGAGTAGAATTGTGGCTTCTCACGCGCTCGTAAATCACTACTGTGTCATCTAACGAACCGAAGAAGAAGAAGCTGGTATGATCTGGACACTTTGTGCTCAGATTGTCCTCAGAATGATGCCATAGTTTGGGGATTATTAGTACTGGAACAACTCTGAGCAATTATAAGATTATGTGCTAGCAAACACTTCAGCATTGAAAAACCAATGGCTGAATATCTTTTCTCAACATTTAATCTTGTTAAAATAAATTGTAAAAATAAATTTGCGCTGGTGTTGAAGACTTTACCTCTTTTACAATCCTTCTTGTTTTTTAATATTTGAGCCCAGAGAGGCGATGGTTACGTATAGACTCTATACAACATGTCTCATTCATCCATTCACACTGTGACTGCTTATATTACTGCTGCAGTCTTTATCTCGCAGGGTAGAATAGCTCATCCTCTTCCAAACGATTGTAGTAATAGCTGCATTGCAAAATAAAAGTTGGGAAAACTGTAGCGGCTTTCTGTCCCTTGTGGTGATGCTGTAACACATGCCTACACTCACAGAGGGAGTGTAAAGAGCCTGTAAGAAAATGCTCCTGTGAATGCCTCTGGCTCTCTCTGGAAGTTCTGTGACATTACGTAGACACCTTGCGGCTACGAAACCTCTTTGTTTAATGTCATTTCCACTTTCCCACATTTGATTGCGTTGCTAATTTGGCAGGCATGCCTGAGATCGCTCCAACTTTCAGATTTAGGATTGGTAAAGTAGGCGCATTCATTGAATTAAGATGAGAGGTAAAGAGATGGGAGGTAAAGACAGGAGCTTTACCTTTCATGTACCCAGGATTTTAACATCAGATACAGCAGTTTTTACGTTAATCAGTTCGTGATGTGTAGAGTAAAAAGATGAAAATGTCTACCTGGTGCTGGGGTGATTACTTCAAAAATGTAATGGGTGAAGAAAAAAGGGGGAAAAAAGCGTAATTTAAAAAAATATATATAGTCACATTTCATTTCTAGAATAATCAAAAAAATCAGTTCTCCTTATATAATGCCAATTCACTGCAATTATTTTGTTTCTTCCCTTTAATTAGTCGACAGACTTTACTTGAATAGAGCTCCATGAGACTAAAGAAACAGTGACACTCGTTTAGTGTACTAGTTGAGCATAAAACAACTTATCCACAAAACTGAACATGAATTTTTGATTCGTTTTCAAGTACGTCATTAATCATTTAGTCACACTCTATTTGCCACGAAGCATTCGATTCTGGACTTGTTTTCACGACTTTTCTCAGCTACCCACCCAAAGAGCTTCACACCACGCAATTACGTTTAAAGCACCACCGAGCACCTGAGCGCTCTACCTCACCCCATGTCTTTTGCGCTTCGTCTTTAATCTCTCCTAGCGCCACTTTGTAACCTCCCTTGTAATCTTCCCTGCAGCCTTCAGTCACTCTGAGTCAGACTTGGGTCATGGGAACTCACAGCTGCTTGCTTGGCCCCATGCAGATGACAGACAGCGAGCTCCATCTCGGTTTGTTTGCTGATGCACGTGAAAAAAAAGGGAGAGGGGGGAAAAATAGCCCTGCACCTGAAACAATCCACAGTTTGAGTTTGTTGCTGTGGGACAGTGGAGTCCATCTCTTCAGGAAAGTAGGGCACAGTGTGCAGGCATGCTGGGCTTTCACACGCATTATACACATAAACCTGCAGTTTAGCACTCAGCAGATTGTGACATTTACTGTATCTGGTATTATTTAACACAGAAATCCAAATTTAATCCTCATTTCTGTGGATGACAGACAATCCAAAGAAAGGCATAGTAACCATCCTGAACATGCAAACCCAAACAACAGATGGAGGCAAACGCTCGGTCACCTCTAGTCTTCAGCTGGGATCTCGGCTTTACCAAAAGTGACTGGGAAGATGATCTTAGTACTCTAGCAGGGGTGTATAATCTAAGTAGCTCAATACTACTATTATACTTAGACCACATGCATCAAAGACTCTTGGTCACCACTGTTCCTTCTTTGGACCACTTGTGATAAATACTAACCACTGGGGACCAGGAACACACCACAAGAGCTACAGTTTTGGAGCAATCATCTAGCCTTTGGAATTTGGCCCTCGTCAGACTGAAATCCCTAGGCTTGCCCGTTTTTCCCACTTCTAACACATCAACCACTACAGGTGCCATGATGATAAGTGTTATTCACTTCACCTGTCAGTACTCATAATGTTATGCCTGATCGGTGTATGCGTACCTAGACATTTAAAACAAGTTGGAACACAGTTTCCTGTGGGGGATTTCAGTGGAGAAGGCAAGAAAATTATATTTCCCCATTGGAGATCAATATAGTCTATTTAACCGCCTTTTGGCAAGTCATCAAAAACCTGCCAGCTCTGGGGGTGCTGACCTTCCAGAGAATCCGGAAAAAAAGAGAGAAAAATATAAAGAATGTAATTAGGAGAATGTCTATCTGACTGAACTTGAAAGGATCATATGGAAACTGTGTGTTGCTACTTTCCAGGTGAATGCTTTCTTTTTTGAATGATCAGGTTGCTGCCCTTTTTAACTAGCCCTGGTTACACGGAAGGTAATCAGTGACAGCAGTGTGGGAACAAAACAAATTTTCCCACCGCTTCTCACCTTCTGTGCCAAATATGTGTGTGTGCCAGTTTCTGAAAGCAGTCTTCCGTGTCTGTTCGTATCTGGGTTTCTGTGTAAACTCACTGTCGTGTGCCATGTCTACATCATGAACTGGGCACGAGTCTGAGCAGAAAAGTTGATTGTGATGTTTCCGTATTAGTGCACCCCGTGATGACCTCTGTCTCTCCTCCTCTCTGTGTTTCAGCGAGCGTTCACTGTGATAGTGGAGGCGTGGGACAGGGACAACGGCACACACAGCAATGGTAAGGTCCACCTTTCAGTGTTCTTTCCATCGTTTCCATCTATCTCAATGATGAGAGAGTGACATTTAGGCTTTTTTAAATCTTTAAATAATCAAGAAAATAAATTATTATCAGCTGACTTCTTTTTGTTTGGATGGTTCAAGGGGCATAAATGCATAAATGCACAGTTCATTTATGATAAACTCACTGAACATTGTCAAGACATCAGCACAGACAGTGTGAACTGGAAAGATCAAATCTACTTGTGAAGCTTCTAACCGACCTGCCTGCCAGCACCAGATTTCTTTAGTACACAGCTGTATCCTGTTTACACACTTCTGGTCTCAGTTCTGTTTGGCTTTGTTTTCCAGCACCATAGTGAGGAAGGTTAATTGAAGGATGCAATCTACGTTAGGAGGCAACGCTTCGTTAGCGTTGTTGGCTTTATTTTCCCGGAGTTGATTCAGGACCCGGTTCATTTAGTGCCAGGGTTCTCAAGGTGTGTCATGTGGGTCGATGACGGCTCTGGGGAGCTGCTGTACATTTCATCCATCCACAAGGGAGCTTTTCTTCTCATTTTTCAGCTTCTTGTTCTAGCTATAAAAATCTTCTTAATATTCACAGCTGGTGTCAAGGAATAAAGAAAAAATGCAATAAAATGCTTATAAACCTTACAAAAAAATGGCTGTTCCTAACATAAACCACCGTCACACAAACAGATGCATTAGAACAATTAAAGATGATGTGTCACTCTAAATTTGAAGTTCATTATTAAATCTTGAGAACCCTTGATTCAGTGGCTTTAGCTTCATTTTTGTTCCACGCGTGCAGGAACAGACGCAGTGAGGAGAAAACTCCTTGAGTGAACCATTCAGCTGAAATTCAGTCCAATTTTATTTATATGAGATCAGGAGTGTAGCTGAAGGGAGGCCTGAGTAGCACCACTCCTTTCCCTATTTTCTGGGTGTTGTCAGCCCGTATCCAGACTGTATTTTGTTAGCTACATACGTGATGTTTTTATGCCACAGGAACAGCTCCTTACTCAATACATTAACTTTGTGTTAACTCATGATGGAAGCATTTATAGGTTTTCCCATAGTTAAGCCAAGATTTTACAATGTTAACCAAACAAACAAACACTTAGTGATAGTGGGGAGGAAAAAAAGCTCAAGACGAGTCAGGTCACACAGCCATCAGATGAGACATGAATAGCTGTGCAGACAGTAATGACAGTAAACACTTAGCAGGTCGGTGAGCCAGTAAGTGCAGATCAGACATAAATGCAGAAAAGGAAGAAAGTGAGCAAACCTCGGGCCAGAGAAGATGTAAACTTAATGGGATGCAATACTAGCATATGGATATGGATGCATAGCTTTAAAAGAGAGGAGGTGCTCGTCCATAATGTGAGGATTCCCAAACAGCTTTGGCTTTGTTTGCATCTAATATTGAAGGTAAAATGACCTTTTCACATTAATTTAAATGAAGATGACTGCTAAGATAAGATAAGATAAGATAGAACTTTATTAATCCCTCGGGTGGGTTCCTCTGGGAAATTCGACTTCCAAAAAGCACAGCAACGACCGAAGTTACAGTTACAGAATTGTTATATATATATACACACACACACACACACACACACACACACACACACACACACACACACACACACACACACACATATATATAAATACAGAGACAAATATAAATAAAATATACAAAGGGGATAAATAGAATAAATAGGAATAAAAAATAAAAAATACAAGTGAATTGCACATTTCAAGTATTGAGTCTATTGCACTGTTGACTATTTACAAAAAGTATTGCACAAGGTATTGCACAGTGAGGTGAAGAGGCACTACAGCTTAGTTGTTCCCCCCTCCTTTGTCCTCCTGTTTCCCCTCCCTCTCCCCTCCAGAGAGGAGTTAAACAGTCTGATGGCGTGTGGGACAAAGGAGTTTTTAAGTCTGTTAGTTCTTGTCTTGGGGAGAAGCAACCTGTCACTGAACAGACTCTTCTGCTATGATCAACCACACACGTACACACAAACTGTGTTACTCTACCCTTCTCGGGGTCACCCAGGCTGTTTATGCCTCTCCTCTATATTAAGTCTGTGAGAGCATTGCCTCGTTAAGCCATTAATTGCAGACCCCCACCCCCACTTTTCGCTACCTCCTAATTAGCATCCTGGCAGCTGTCTGGCTACTGCACGCCACTTTGTTATCACTGTGACAGGCTGCTATGGCTCAGCGTGGACGGTGATTCGAGTACTTTTTAGCTTGCTAGATGTGATGGTGCAGCGGCAGGAGGGGGGTGCTTTACTTATCCCGGGAGGGGAGGCGTGTATTCTAAGGTAGTGACAGGCAGTCAGGCATGCAGGAGGTGCTGATGTGTCGACCGCCGTGTCTTGTCTTGCAGAGTTGGTCTGAGTCTCATTGCATGATCATAGGTTTCAGTCCTGAATCTGTCAGTTAGTCTGTCAGCAGTCGAGGGTCCTGTCAAGAGAGAAAGCTTACAGTTTGGGCTTAATTATAGGTCAAACTGGACAAACTAAAAATAGATATTTAATGATATAATGAGAAGCCACAAACAAGTGTCTTTCCAAAGCTGTTTGGGGATTAAGTGTTGACTTCTCAGTGTATCTGCCTACTTTCGCTTGTCTTTTCTGCCTCCGTTTTGGGATTTCCTACATTTTCGCGACGCACGTCAGAGAGCAGGCCCAAACCTGCAGCATCCTGCTGTGTGTGTGTGTGAGAGTGGAGCAGGTGGAGCAAACATTAGTGATAGTGTAGCATAATTATAGAGAAGGAGAAAGTTCTCATGTGCCCAGGCGTGCACAAGAATAGGAATCTACGTAGGGATGTCCCAATCAAGTTGAGCTTTGCCCAGGAGCCCAGAAATGAATGCTTTGAATATCTTCCAACCCAAACCCTGTTTACTCTGTACTGTATTTTTTTTTTTCATGTGTAAAGCAGTTGCATCGTCCTTGGAGTTTGGTTAGGGATCTGCTGGGGTGGTGAAATCTGAGCATGATTTAGGCTGTCCCTCTTCATTTCCAGCCTCAACAAACTGCTAAGTTTAAGTACAGGGACTGAGGTCGCCCTTCCAATGAGTGGACAACCTCCTGAGCCACAGCCAGCCCTAGTCATGCGGGTTGGCCAGAGAGGTGGCCAGACTTCAGTCTGTAGTGGCCATTGTGTAATAAACAGTGGTTTGATTAATTAATCTACTGGTTCTTTTTCAGATTTGGTCTGTGGAATTTTTGTAAATGGTCTAAAATCTTATAAAAGCTTTTATTATTATACATTTTTTATTACTTTTATTTTACAGTTCATTAAACAGCAAGCATAGTCAATTACTTTATTATTTTCTGCTACTTATATCATTATGAATTGATTATTTTTAGACTGATGATCATAAAAAAAAATCCAAATTCAAACCACAAACTCTGGTTGCTTTCGTACAGAGTCTTCGATGGTAAGTCCACTGTCATGACTCACAGTCAGGGGATAATTAACATGGCTTACCTTTGTTTAATTCAGAGTAATGAGAGAAGTATTGCTCTTTTCCCAAAATATCTAACACTTTATCAGCAGCTCATCACTTAAACAACAACATTAAAGTGTGACGTGTCTCAATGTGTCGATTTTTCCTCTCAACTTCTGGTAAATATTCTGAGAGCATACGAGGGGAGTTTCCTCGCCTGCGTTTCAGTGTATGCATGAACAGGCCTGGGCTGCAGGTTGCAGAGGCCTCAGGAAAAAGAAGGCCTCGCAAAGGTTGTTTATGTTTCAGGAAGCCCCCCCCCCCCCGCCTGTTTCAGAGCAAAACAGAAAAGCCTTGGGAAAAGAGGGCTGAGATGTTATTGAGCATCAGAGCTGGTGCATTGTTGGTGTATTGGGGAAGAATTATGAATTATGCATGTCAGACTGATTGGATGGTAGTATGAATGATGCTAAAACACTGGTAGCATTCTCTAGAGATAAGCTCAGCTTTGGTCCTAAAAGTATTAAAAATACATCAGCCAGCTGCACGTCTGGAATGGAGATGATGGTGGTTTTTTGAGGTTCCCCTTTAAATCTTGAATGTAATGGAAACCTGCAGAGGTCTCTGCACGTATAGTGATGATTTCAACTTTAAAAAATGGATGATTTGCTTCTTCACTGATGGGAAATATCAGTGAGTCTTTTGCTAAGTTGTGCCAAACTATTAACTGTCATCGAATAATTTATGATAAAGTTTTGGCAATCAAAGGAAGGAGTTGATTTAGTGCATTTTTTGCCCTTTAATTTGCCATTTAACTCAGATCTGTCTGTAGTGCCAAGCAGGTGACAACAAATCCTCAGATGAGAGGACTGCTCCATTAATATTTATGGGAAAAAAACAGGTTTATTACAGTTGCCTTAAGAAGGTAGGGAGATGACAAATGGCTGTAAACGTTAGGTGGTACACCTGGAGGAAGATGGTTCACAAAGGAAAGTAACTCCTTGCCAACCAGTTAGCTCGTGGTTTCACTGGAGAATGTAAGAGTCACGTCACTCAGCTGGCATTCTTTCTCGGTGTTCTGTTTGTTGGTGTCTTTAAGCAAGAAAGAAAAGTTGGGACAGACATTGCAGAACTTTTCTGATTCTGATTTTTGTTATCAGCTCAGCTGTAGTCACAACCCCGTGTCTTATTCAGACAATTGGTTTGGAGAAATTGTGAGGAAACAGGTGTAGATTTTGCAGACTCAAACAAAAAACAGTAACAACAACTTCTGCAAAATGCTAGATGTCAGGTAGAGAAAGAGGTCAAAGTTCAAAGACCCCCAGCCCCTCTTAAAGCTCTCCTGTCCCATGAACTGTGTCGCACATTGCCTGACAACTGAAACTGTTGGACAAAGCCATCACTCTACATTTTTAAAATTAATTCCTCTCTTTGAAAGCAAAGACAATCGTGCTGCTCTTGACATGATCAGCTGCTCGGATCTGAAGCCCCTCGTTGTTTATATAAGCTGGTTTTTAAATGGCCTTCCCTCGCCTGCTCTCCCTAGTAACAACGGCCCCTCTTAGTGTGTCTCCTCCACTACAGAGGGAGCTCATGATTGGTCTATATTTTTATATCTAATTGCTGGAGATGAACAGCAGTGAGTGAGTGCCTGGGTGTTTCAGGTGGTGGGTGTGGGACTGAAATCTGTGGCAGTGTGTTAACTCACAGTGAGCCTCAGTAAATCAGGACAGTGTGAAAATGGATTCTAGGTCTTTTAGCTTTTCAGTCATTTTTCTACACTGTCTAACTTAGGAAGTTGAGCTATTGTAGGGTAAATGTTGTTCACAAATATATTTAAGGTATTATATTACCATAACTATTGACCATAAATATTTTTTAAAAAGTTATTTTATAAACACAACTTCACAGTCTTATTCTTCTGCCATGACTAAAGAGGTGTGAAAAGTGGCTAAATCCAGTAATGTAAAGGTGGACATGCCTTCCTGCTGTAATCTAAAGTCAGTATGGGAATGCTTTAAATGTGCATTACTTTTAAAGGCCAGCAGGGGGTGTCACCTTTGCTGCCTCTGATTGTAAGTTAAAACTATGAGAAAATTACCCCACTGCTCACTCGATGTGTGACCTGAGTAAACACTCCCCTGATGAGTTTATGGTCTCAGTCTTTAGTCTCGGAGCTTATTTATTGCAACACAATGTTCCTTTTTGTAAATAATGTCACATATAGGCTAAAAGGGGTTTCTCAGCTCAGATCTACCCATGACTCATCACAACTTAAAAAAAAATACATTGCATTCTAAGCTAGCAACAATGACATGAACTGAGCGTGAGTTTCAAGAGTGTCTGACACTTGAGCTGAGACAGCTTAGATGACTATATAGATCTCGAAACATGTATAAAAAAAAGCCAACCACATCCCTATTCCAAAAAGGAAAACTCAATGCTTACTTACTGAATGAAAATCTGAATCAAACGTTAAGGTGTAGTCCTATCTCTGGGGCTTTTTGTTTTTTGCATAGATAATTTGCATTTTGGAAGGAAAAGTTTTGCTAAACTAAAGGCAACCCAAGTTATAATGGAAACATATCATTAATAGCATTGTCAGCATTTAGCTTATGAGCCAGGAGAGAAAAACGAGTCTTTCAGTCCATCTCCACCTTGTCACTCTCTAAAAACATGAGAATGCAGAGAAGCCTGCTGGGTCGTGGTGCTTCTGTTCCTTGAGAACGAGCTAAAGGGCCTTTCCTATGTCGCCCTTCCTTGCCTGTTCCCCGTCTCTTATTATTTCCGGCCTGGCTCCGATGAAGTCGAGCTGGATATCCTGAAAGTGGGTGGCAGGAGAGGAGGGGGCCTGAAAAGCATTTCACCAAGCAGGAAAACTGAAAAAGCATTTCGGTTATCAAGCCCTCGCAGACCTCGCTTGTGCTTGCTTAATTTTCCGATTCTTTCACTCTTTTTCCTCAACTTTTATTTTTTCTTTTACCACATTCTTGATAGAACAGAGTGAAGCTTGACCAGAGGTTACACCTCAAAACATCAGATCTTTTGAGCATTTCTGTGTTTTTTGTTCTTTTTCTGTATACATGAAAATGAATCACTACTTCAACTTTTCCTAGACTGCGAAAGGAAGTCTGTCCACGTATACCATGTGAGGCAAAATTTGAACTGCATCACCAGTTGACAGGCTTTGGATTTTTTCACAGTACAAGTTGTGACTGTAGCAAAGATAATCTGTCAGGAATTAGTGCACATTATAAACAGCACTAATGACGGCACTTGATTTTAGCCAGTTTAGCGACAGGAAAGTTAGTCACGGAGT
The DNA here is from genome assembly GCF_057381915.1 of Diplotaxodon limnothrissa. NCBI lineage: Eukaryota > Metazoa > Chordata > Actinopteri > Cichliformes > Cichlidae > Diplotaxodon > Diplotaxodon limnothrissa. The sequence continues at coordinate 6,980,925 of NC_140614.1, read as the reverse complement.
ACCACAGGGCTCTGCACTGGGGCCTCAAGAATTCATCGTTCAGTATTGTGAACCTTCCATTGCTATGCAGTTGGCAACCAGCTATATTGACCTAAAAAGCTGGGAGAGATAACCCTGTGAAAATCGACTGACGTTGTTTCCATGAGCTGCAGGTTTTTTTTAGTTAAAAGGAAAAATTGTCCACTGAGTAAATAACAAGCATAATTTGTCATAGCATTTTTTTAACATCTGTTTCTGTATCATCTGTTTTTGCTTTGTCCAGATGATGAGCTACTGATAGTGCGCAGCATCCACAGAGGAATGATTAACCCTGGAGAGGAGAAACAAGTGGTGGAATATAAAACTTTGATTGCTAGTATTGGCTACACCATCCGTGTGCGCTGTGATGAAAACTACTATGGCACCAAATGCAATAAAGTATGCCGTCCACGCAATGACTACTTCGGCCATTATGTGTGCGACCAAACTGGAAACCAAGAATGTATGGAGGGCTGGACAGGGCCTGACTGCAACAAAGGTAGGAAAAAATATATCAGTCAAAGTGCAAACAGCAACACAATCTACCATGTAATAATGTTAACAAGAAAATAAAAATAATTAATCCTTAACTAATAATTAACTAAATAATACAATCTAAACCTTAAATCTTCAGTGTCATAACCAGTTAATAATGTATCTATTTCTCACTATTTCATAGTGAAATCGCAGCACTTTTTATGGGGGAGTACTGGTATATGTGCAATGAATCAAAATGAATCAAAACTGTCTTTTAGAAGCTCTCATTGGCATCATTTTCCACTTTGTTTTTAAATGTTTTTTTTTAATTACTTACCACTTTTGGAAAGCCAAAAGCAGCCAGGTTCAAATAAACACTCCTCATCCAAGCTTACTGTGATCACGTGGATCCTCAGTTTTTCCTTCCTTATTGCCCTTTTTGGATGAAATTCAGAAGTTCACGGAAATTCGTGTCAAATGTCACTTTGCAAGAATGTGAAGAATGTCTGGAAATTCCTGCCATTGCTGAAGGCACCTTCAGCTGTCTTGACAGTTCATCCATCTATTGTCACAACAGTTTCTCTGCATTTTCACGAGCAGGGAGGGCTAAGGAAGGACATTTTAATGACTGAAAGCTCAAAAGAATTCAAATGCTTTATGTTAGCTTTATTATGCTTTTAAATAAAAGAGTTTTTCACAATTTTTGGACAAATCCATACATGTCGTTTTCTCTTTTCCTTCTCAAAAGCCATCTGCAAACAAGGCTGCAGCCCCATCCACGGGATTTGTAATGTGCCAGGAGAATGCAAGTAAGTCACCTCTAGTTTTTTTTTTTATGCACCTCTTTGTTTCTCTTACGGCATTGTTGTCAAGTGATGGAAAATATGTTCTTGTTTGGATGGAAACCCCATCACCACCACCACCACCTCCAACACATAGGGAGTTAATGAGAATAACAGTCCTGACACAACAGAGTGGTGAGTGGGTGAGGGGGTTGTTAATAACATACCAAGCAGCCTAACCCCGCATCACTCTTAACTCCCCCATCCCAGTCTGATGCATTGCCCCCCATTCCTCCACCTCCATCCCTCAGCTCCACTCTGATCCAGAAGCTATTGTTCTGCTTCCTGTTCTAAAGCTGGCCTGCTCTTGCCCGCACACAGAAAGAGAGAAAGCAGCCTGTTTTTTTTTGTTTTTTCTTCCATGTTTCCTTCCTCATCCTTCTCCAGCAACAGAGAGGCACCGTACCTCCCCGCAGTCCCTTCCCTCCACCACCCTCTTCCAGTGTCTGGAGCCCACATCACCTCTTCCTATCCTGGATCTTGTTATGGCTGGCACTCTTATGTTAGGAAGTGTGGATTCCGCGCACAAAGCTACAGACAGCAAGCGGGGATAAAGACAGGGGGCATTGAGGGCAGTGTCACTGGTTGCTAATGGTAACTCAAATTATAGGTCAATACATAGTCTGTGAGTACCTCGAATATAAATATATAATAAGGTAATGAAGTCCATTTACACAAACAACACAAAGTACATGAAATAAGAAATACCAATTACTTAAATGACATTTTACGTGTCAAAACCAAGAGAACTTACCTCACTACAGATAACCTTCATTATGCTTTGGTTGACACAGGCTAAGGGACATGTCATCGACCCCCTGACAATCTTGAGTCACTAGGAGAAAAAAAAATGTATTTTTCTGAGTGGTTCTTGTGGCAGATTGCTGGTCACTAACAGACGCAGTCACACGTCAGTTTCTTGAAAGATGTCGATTTGTCTGCATACCTCAATCTCATAAAAAAAGAAAGTGAACAATGATCATCTTCAAAGTAAAAAATTTGGCTGACCACAAGTTTAAAAAGTTGTGGGTTGAATTTTTACCTTGAGGAGACCATTTTTCATGTACGGTATACGTGACAACCTGCTACTGACCAAACCAATCACAAGGAGGTTGTATATATATACATGTGACCAATTTCATTTTCTCCAACTACCAGCAACTCTCAGAAAACATTTTTAAACCAGTTGGAGAACACACACTGTTGTCTAGCGATTGGCTGTACTTTACCTGAGTAATTTAGCCTTGATAATTCATTGGATGAACGTTCTATGAGATACCAAATACAACAAATCAGAGATGCTACTGCTCCAAAAAAAATTGTATTTCATGGCTCCCGTGTGTTCATGAAAAGTATTAGACCAGTACTTCTACACTAGCTACAGTGTTTTTGCTTAAAGCAACAAGCATTCAAAAAAGGCTGATGAAGCGTTTACAGTTATGTGAACAGCAGAGATGGCAGCAGAGAGATATTTAGATTTGATTACATTTGGAACTGAACTGTACATTTAGACAGAGTGGAACACAAGCTTTAAAAAGCCAAACTACACACACACACACACACACACACACACACACAAACACACACACATAGTGCCAAGTATTTGGAAACATCAGAAGAGCAGCGTTGACAGAAGGGAGGGAGGGAGGTTAGGGTTTTACACTGTGGCAGGTTTGATTAGGTTTGATGAGGCTGACATTTCTCATTGAAAATGGCCAGAGGATTGTAAGAGAAAGCAACACCCTGGAATGTGCCTCAACATGTGATTTGGAGCTTCGTCGCCATCAGGTGCGCACATACGCTCAGCGCTGAGAAAGAGAAGAAGCAAAAGAGAAAGAGAGAGTCGGGGGATAGTTCACATTTATACGAACACATAACAAAACTGTAAGCCTAACTGTGTGAGAATAAAACTAAAACAGACACACCTGACAATAAACGTAACACTCTTGAGCACAGAAAAACTGATATGAAATGAATTATGAAATGAATTGCATTAGAAGGATTTATTTGTATTATATATCAATGTTAAGGTTGAAATGCTGATCTATGTCACAATTTATTCAGAAGAAAAACAAACAGTCTCTTGTCTATCACACCAACTTCGTACTTTAGCCTTAATCGATCTTTAATTTAAATTAATCCACCTTCTAAAACAAGGTATTTTAGCTAACTATGCCTTCTCTTTAAGCCAACTTTCTTACTGGATAATAGCAGGTGAGTGGGGCTCCTGTGAGACTAACCTACTAAGGGTATCCCCTGTCTTTGACATCATACAGGTCCAAGAGAAAAAAAACTGTATAAAACTTCACGTTTAGAGCAGTCTGAAGTCTTCTCATGACCTTTTGGTTCATGGGGATCACTTGCGTATACACTGCCTTCATTACTTGAGGTAAAACATAATTAGCCCCCTTTCAATGGAGTCAGTGGAAAAGTCTTAAATGGATCCAGCCACTTCCACTTTATTTTGATGCAATGAAAATTGTGGATGATGCAGGCCCTTTAATTACAAATCCAATTTCACCGTTTACAAAACACGTAAATCTAATAACGTACAGGGAGGATCCGTTTATTCAGAAGACAGCCACCTAAGCCGCAAATATGCGCCTGTCAAACGTTACAGTGTGGCTCAGCCTGTGGTGTCAGGTGCAAATTGATTGAAAGCTCCATAAAAATCACACGTAATGCGATCTCGCAAAACAAACGGGCTTGTATTAATATGATTCAAATAGAAAACCGTGTCAGGGCGAACGCATACCGAACAAGTTAGAGCGAATGTGATGTCAGAAGAAGTATTAAACCCCGATTCTTTTGTCCCCATGATAGAACAGAGAAAACCCGACTCATAGCGGTCAAAACATTTTATATTTCAGAGAGGAGGAAAAAAACAGAAGAAGAAGAAGTAGTTACTGGGTTAATGTCTGGGAAATTTTGAGGGAAGAGAAAAGAGAAAGAAACAGGGGGAAAAAAAGCATCTCAGCCTGGCAGAAGGAAACTAAAAATGTGTGTTTGGTATCTTGTTTCTTACACACAGCGCATTCACAACCTACGCTCCCTCATGTGACACTACTAAACATGTAGCTAGGCAACAGCAGGCTAAGTCCGTCTGCTGGATTTGGGCGCGAGACTTGCCTGTAAATAATTCAGCGGTCCCACACACACAGCCCCCTCTACCTCGGCCCACCGTCCCGTCTTCAGGGTGTGGTTTGTCTGAGGGGCAGCGGCGGGGCGTGGGGTTTTGTGGTAAAGGAGGGATATTTTAGGCCCTGGCTTGGCCCCCATGGCCCCCTCCATTGATGGGACAGCAGCAGCCCAGTGACGGTGCTTGTGGGTAATGCCACCCTTGGCCTGTGGCTGCCCGAAACCATTTCCCTGCTCTCCCACACTGCAGCCAGACAGGCTGTCCGCTCTGCCACCGCTGACAGTGTGCAGGGCACTACTGCCAACCGCAGAGCCGGACAACACTGCATACAGTAGTAAACAATACATAGCACTGTCTCCGAGACACACAAACACACACATATGCATAAGTGAATTGCAAATACAGAGCGAGATCAGATGAAAATTGCAGTCATGCATACAGTTAAAAACATTTCTACTTGCAAGTTGTGCATGAGACCAAACTGTCTGTGCATGTTTTGATGTAATCAGAACTTGGTCACTGCTCCATTTCTTTCTTTGTTTTAAGTGTGCCTCTGTTTGCCTGATACCACACACAGGTATTCCAAGCTCATTTAATAGGAAAGGCCACCAGCTACAGAAAATATGTTGTTAGCATTTTGCATGAATTGAGTTTAAAGACCGTTAGAGCAAAATTTGAAATTAGCTACCATAATAAATGTGATCCTGGGTCAAATAGGCTTTATTCTTTTGGTTTCTGATAGTTTTCCTGGACGCCAGGGCCCAGTCACATTTTTTTTTTGAGTGCTGTCCCGTCTGTCATTGTCCCAAAGTACTACAGCACATCACAGCAGGCTACAGAGACCCATTTCGCTGCCTTTTGGTCTTTTGGTCGGCTTCCATTTTGAAGTGTTCGTGAGAGTCGAAGGAGAGGAGGGCTGGTTGGGTGGGGAGGTGGGTTTTGCGGGCCCCAAAATAGCCCCAACGGAGAAATGACAGGACAGGTGGGGCAAGGTTACCACTGGCCTTGGAATAACAGAGCGCTGCCATATACCAACAGATTAGCTAACCCTGTGCCTGCCTCTGCTTCGAGACGACTAAGCCTCGTTCCACAAAAAAACACCCGTTCCAAGTTTGCCCTCAAGCCACGCTCACGGCACAGGAAGAGGGCAGAGAGCAGACACGGCGTGCATGACGTCTGTGTGAAGAAATGCACAAAACAAACAAAATGGGCGGGCTCTTAGAAGGTCACTTTTCTCTTTTATCGACAGTATTTTGTAGATTACAGTATTGCCTCTGATGATATAAGTCGTATTATACACCAAGGAAGGCTTTAACTCTAATAAAAGTGCAGGGTTTTTTTGCTAATACTTAATACTTGGGAGTTTTGGACAAATATGTTGGCAAAATGAACAATTTGAAGACTTCTGATGAGACTTTTGGACTTTTATATTAGCAGTGAAGTCACATTTCATATATAAGTGCTACAGCAGTAAGACATAAGCTAGTTTTGAATAATTGACCTGAAACTTTGTAGGAAATGTGAATGAATGTGCACATGAAAGTAAGCATGACGAGATATTTGCAGACCCACACACACAACACACTCAGGAATGTCCCCTGGCCCTGCATGTTCTAAGATTAGGAGTGGCAGCAAACATGTCACTCACCTCGATGAAGATGCTTTGTCCTGCTGTGGCGTTCAGCTGCAGTGTCACAGTGGTAATGTGTGGCTGAGTCAAGTACAGTGATGTTTGTACTTGCTGACCCTTCATGTATGCAGAATTCTTCCCTCTCTGAACTCCATAAATTGCCCTTTTTTTGGCACCCGGCAGCATCCCTCGTGTTCACCAGCCATGTCCCACTGGCACGATGGCATGACATCAAGTGCTCCTCTGTTTTTCCCGACATCGTAGAAGTATTAAATGACTTTATTGTTATCAATACGTAACTATCACTCTTTCTCAAGGCTAAATCCTCCTACCCCCCCACCCTTTCCCCTCGCATTTTTAAGCGTGTCTGTGTGCCTGATGCTCCCTCAAGCTGGTTGTGCTATTAAGAACACATTCTTATTGTGCGTGTGAAATAAGAGGCACTTATTTTGCTAATAAATACACTCACCCACTGTTTTCCCTCTTCTATGTGTGCTTTTTATTTATTAGTAATGGCACAAGTATTTCAGTCCTCAGGAGCTTAACTGTCTGTAACCAGTTTTCGGGTTCATATTGTTCCTGATTGAGGAAAAGAAAGAAGCGAGGAGGCAAAAACAGCTGCCCAGGTGTGCTGTCTGTATCAACAGCAAAAGTATTTGGTAATTAAAATAAGGACATTTCTTTTCTCTGTGTTGCAGGTGTAACTACGGCTGGCAGGGTCCGTTGTGTGAGGAGTGCTTGCCATACCCAGGCTGTGTTCATGGTACCTGCAAGCAGCCCTGGCAGTGCAACTGTGAGAAGAACTGGGGAGGCCTGCTATGTGATAAAGGTCAGAAGTTAAATATGTTTTCTAAGATCTAAGATATCCATCTTTAACATAGCCAGAATTTCCAAGACAAACAATCCTTATGGTTATTTATTACAGACGCTAGCTCTGACGGGACCATGTTAGTCAACACAGGATTCTTATTCTGTGTGCACTAATTGCCATGTGGCAGTATACCTCCGTTTTGTGGGGAGGGCGGCAGCATATAACCTGAATAGAATTAATTAAGTCAGAAACAACATGAATAGCGTGAAATAAGGAGCTGGGTTGGAGGTGGGTTGACAAGTGGCTTGCAGAGAGAGCGACTGCTTAAATAGATGCTCGAGGCTTAATTAAGCTGTGATCTTAAAATTAGTCAGTAAATAAAAAATGTCTTTGGGTTGTAGTGATCAAAGAAAATATAACTGTGACAACAATGTGAGCAGACATAATAGGTACCATTTCAGTTGTCCAATGTCTTGGAAATAAAGAAAACCTGTTGCTCCTGTAGGACTGTGATCCTTTGTTGTTGGATTCATCTTGGCCTCATGGTGAGACTGGTCAGGATGCAGGGTAGTGAGATAGAAATGGAATAAATTCATCATTTTGTAGGAAAAAAGTGATGGTGGCTGATGTGTTTTGGAAGTTAAAGAGCACAGAGATGCAGAATAATGACACCTCAAAGTATTTAATTATTATTTTTTGGTCAGGGAGGCTTTTGTACGTAACAATTTTGCTGCTAGTTATCTATCAGATAGCTTCTCCCAGAAATATCACTTCACACACACACTTTACTGTTCTGTCTCTGTGCAGATCTGAACTACTGTGGGACCAACCGGCCCTGTAAGAATGGAGGAACGTGTATGAACACGGAACCAGACGAATACCACTGCGCCTGTCCGGATGGCTACTCTGGCAAGAACTGCGAAATCGGTCAGTGTCTAAATACAACGCACCAAACATTTAGGTTCAAAGACCTTTGCTTTGGGCCACAGTACATTTGGGACAAAGCTCCAAAGAAACATAAAAATCAATTAGACATTTGACTTTCTTTTTAGCGGAGCATGCCTGTGTGTCTAACCCTTGTGCCAACGGAGGGACGTGCCACGAAGTCCCTACGGGGTTTGAGTGTCACTGTCCTGCTGGCTGGACTGGGCCAACCTGTGCTAAAGGTGAGAGGTGCTAAACTGTCTAGGTATTTCCCAGGTATGGCAAATATTACTTAGATGGATACATATAACTATAGTTTTCTGTACCACACTAAGTACTGTGGCTGTGATAGTAGCTTTAACATACGTCTTATATTTCAGACACTGATGAATGTGCCTCCAGCCCCTGTGCTCAGGGCGGGACATGCATCGACATGGAGAACGGCTTCGAATGCCTCTGTCTTCCACAGTGGACAGGCAAGACCTGCCAGATAGGTATGTCTGTCTGTCTCCATCTAATGAATGATGTATTCTAAAGAAAGAGAATCATCTCATTTGAGCAGCTCTTTTTTTTTTTTTTTTTTGTTTTGACTGCTCAACATCATAAATTGATGTGTTTTTCAAATTAAATTAGGTGTCTTTCAGGTAGAAGCTTCATAATATTATATAATTTTAATTTTAAAATCCTAATTTGAAAAACCACTGCATGCTAGATGATATGTGGTGAAGCCAATGTGTGTGGCACCTATGGTGAATTCCATGCATCCACACTTGCGCGCAGAGTTACAGCATATCTAGTTGTTTGTTTATCCTGCCACATCGTTTAACCAGCAGTATAACTGCAAGAGGCCCACTAATTTCATGTGTGTGTCTGTCTGTGCATGCGCATGCCCAGCGGAGACGCTCTCCGAGCATCGTCTGCAATTTGAGCCAGGTGACTTGAGTAAAGCTAAAAATAACCCCCCGCCTGGCAACTGCTAGCCTTGGGACCAAATCTAGTCCACTGGGGGGTTATCTTTGGCTCCAGACTGGCCGTAACAGTGGAGTATATGCGCTACGGTGAGGCAACGCCCCAGCATAGCGGAGCCCTCACACCCTCCGGCTTCAGCCAGGAAACACTTTATAACCTGTAAACATACACAGGGAGCAACCGAAATGCAGCGGCTTGTGTTACGAGTCCTGTTATTCTCAGAGTGCTTCCCCTTTCAGGGAGCAGGGTGGTACCTGTGGGAGAGGGAGATGAAGTGAACGGGTGCTTTAGATCGGGAGGAGGCTCGGGTTTTGGGAAGGGGTTTGGGGTGTTTAGTTTCAGCAGGCTAACAGGTGCCGCTTACCTCCTGGGAGTAGTATTAATGCACTGTGTGTTGGTTTATAGTGGGCAAGGCGGCACGGTGGGAGCGGCGAGCGCTGCCTCTGAAACTGACCACTTGGAATGCCGCAGGTTGACCCTCAGGGAATGCAAAAGAGAGACATTAACCCCTAGGGGTGGGGATGAGGACAAAATGGCAGGAGTAGGGGGAGGCAATGGAAACCAGTGGAAAAGTAAACACCCATCCAGACATGAACTTTACTTTATTACTTAGTACACATTACATTTATTTCAGTGTTCATTTATTTAAATAAATCAAGTGGCTTTATTGTGATTCCAACCATGTGCGGTGGTACAGTTCACAGTGAAACGAGACAACATTCCTCCAAGACCATAGTGCTACATATGACATATAACAGACAATCAACACAGGACTCCATAAAGTGCAAGTGTGCAAAAATGGCAAAAACACAAAACAAAGACAGTGCAACACCAGACAGAACAGAACGATACAGACACAAGACAGCAGATGACAACAATGACAGTGGGTTGTGCAAATAACTGCACACTGTGCAAAAAGTAACTTGATGTGTCATATATATATATATATATATATATAATAAGTGCAGAAAGCTGTGAGCAATACAGGAATTAAATTAAACTTGTGCTGTGGTAGGGCGCTACTGAAGTGTTTCCAATAACCATCAAAGCACCAAAATTGGTTTTGGAGACAGCTCCAAACAGGTCTACAAACAGCGTATGCCCAGTGCGGATGACAACCATAAATCAAGGTGTTGGAAAGAGTTACCATGAGTCAAATATTGCAGGATAATTCGCAGCACTTTGAGTTACCATGGAGCATTTTTTGTTCCTGAAGTCTGCGTTTAAAGCCCGTAAATGAAATGAAAAAAGAAAAAAAAAACAATTCACATAAGTTGTCGCTAAAAGGGAAGTTTGGGAAAGACCTTCGATCTTTGGCCTTCATTTCAGTGGGCTGTGTGACAGGAGGCTGTGCTTGGTGACGGGCTTTCTGAGCAGGTTCTTGGCTTTAATTCATTTTCTCTGTGTCTCTCATCTCCATTTTTCAGATGTAAATGAGTGCGCGGGGAAGCCGTGCCTCAATGCTTACGCTTGCAAAAACTTGATTGGTGGATATCACTGTGCCTGCTTTCATGGATGGGTGGGCCAGAACTGTGACATCAGTTAGTATCAGTCCAGCAGATCATTAGTCTTTAGCCTCTTTCCAGCTACCTGTAGAAAACAGAGGTGAAACAGGGGCCTCTGTCCAGCCAGCTTCTTTTCCACTGTAGCAGTAAATCAGTGTTTGTTCTGATAGATGGTTTCTCATGAAAATCTACATCATGTAATTCCTATTTCAAAAATAATAACCAATTTTTCAGGAAAAATGGTCTTTCTAGATGCTTACTACAAGCACTGACAGCATAGCAATATGCTATTAATATCTATCGATATCAAAATTGCTAGCAAAATTCTAGTAAATTCCAATATAATAGGTAACATCTTTTAATATCTGAACATAGTATTTACTGCAGTTTTTTTTCTTTTCCCGAAATAAAGAAAAAAATATCTGCACAAAAAAGTCACACGGGGCCTTAAAAGCATGTGAGTTTTAACCTGTTTTTGCATATTTTCAGCAATTTTATTGCCACCAAATTTTTTTTCTTTGGCAAATTGATTTAATTAATCACGTTTATTAAAGATATATTAAAGAATAAATTTATCTTTGACCTTTAATTTTGGAAACAGTCCAATCTCTAAGCTCAGTGGTAAATTTAAAAAATATTGGCAAAACAATCAAAACTTCACCTTAAAATCTTCCAACAGTAGAAAGTACATGTTCATATTATGTGACCAAAACATTTTGACTAGAATTTCCTTATGCTTTGGTGACACAGGTGTGCTAGCAACAGAATGAGCTGCTGTCCAGTATAGTCCTTAATAATTCATATGTATATAGTATATTTTACATTGTACACATAAAAGTCAAGAAGAGTTTATCTTCTTAGAAAGCACAAAAAGAAAAACGTCTACTGAGAAATCCAGAGATTTGCAGATGGCAGTGGAAGAGAAGCTTGTCGGCCAAGGAAGCTGGGCTTTAGCTGTATTCTGTCTCTTATATACCTCCCTTATGGCTGTGTACCTGCTACACACTGGCTCACTCTTCTAAAACTACAATGTTTTCCCAAACTATCAAACTTTTTTCTTAAATTGCTTAAACTCTTTAGGGTTAGCTTTTTTCCCTCTGCAAGTTAAATTACGTTGCACATTCTCACAGCTCATCTGCACCTCTGAATCTGCAATTCTTCCAGGCATGGAAAACTTTGCTTTGGTTTCATCGACCACTTTCCTGTAGCAGCTGCACGTTACAACACTGTTCTGCCCATTTTGTCAAAGTCGGTTTCAGATCTGACATTTTTCTTGTGATTGATTATTCAACAGACGTGAACAGCTGTCACGGACAGTGTCAGAACGGAGGGACCTGCAAGGTGAGACTTTTTAGTTCAAACATAATGAGGTCTTTATTGATTTTATTTTTGATGTGATGACAGCAACGGAGAAGTAACATGCTTCTTGCCAATCATCCAAGTACCTGTCACAACATAAAAGAATAAGCTATTATGACTTTGAAAGGTTATCAACATTCAATGACTGAATGAGTTTTTGTGTTTTGTTAAACAAATAAAAAACAAAACTTCAAATATGGACTTGGGTTTGGATTTGAAGCCTGTTTCAGATAAATCAAGAATTAAAGAAAATGCATGGCATTGATCCAGTAAGTCAAGTAAGCTGCATCAGCCTCCTGGTTAGTTTTGCATGTATTAGCTAAAGAAGGTGTTGAGCTGTTTCTTAGTGAAAAACAGTTTTTTCCTTATAACCTGAAATCAGTCACTATTTGTGATGTGCAACTTACCCTTTCCAAATGTCACAGCAGTTGTCATGGTGAAAGCTTGAACATATCTGGACAAAAGTGACAGTTTAATTATCCTCTATAAATAAAATGTGTCAGCAGACACTTTGATGACTTCTTATCTTTATACCAGGAGTTGGCCAGAGGCTACCAGTGTGTCTGCCAGCCAGGTTTTGGGGGTCGGCACTGCGAGGTTCCAAGGAACTGGTGCAGTAGCAGTCCATGTAAGAACGGCGGGCGCTGCCACACCCTGCTGCACGGCTTCATGTGTGAATGCCCACAGGGCTTCACTGGAACAACGTGTGAGGTAAGGACTAAATCCAACTTATATAATATGCAGAAGACAGTTTGATGTTTTTGCTGTAGTTTCGTTTCACAAATGCATTTTCTGTTTTTCTTCCTGAAGTTGCAGAACAACCCCTGTAGCCCAAACCCGTGTCAGAACAAGGCTCAGTGCCACAGCCTGACCGGTGATTTCTACTGCAGCTGTCCGGATGACTATGAGGGCAAAACCTGTTCAGAGCTCAAGGACCACTGCAAGACCAACCAATGTGAAGGTAACCCAGCATCTTCACATTTTTAAAAAATGTACTCATCAGAAAATTGTGACAAATAATTCCAAAGTGCTCCCCTTGCTGATCATCTCTTTTTCATTTCGTTACCCCAAGTGATTGATAGTTGCACTGTTGCCGTCACAACTAACGACACTAAAAAGAGGGTGTGGAACATCTCATCCAATGTGTGTGGACCGCGTGGCCGCTGCATCAGCCTGCCGGCTGGGAACTTCAGCTGCTCCTGTGATCCGGGATTCACTGGCACCTACTGCCATGAGAGTGAGTCATTATTAGCTGACCCACCCACACACACACACACACACACACACACTGACTATATTTATCATCAGTTACCATCACTGGGAACCACATAATTCTTACGGTAATTCAAACTCTCACTTCAGCAATCATGTCTGTCTTAGTTTGGTCTACTTAGTTTGGTCTACAGCAGAAGGAAGAAAGAATCTCAATAAACAAAATGTAAAAGACAAAAATCAACAGTTTTGATCTTTTCTTGAAAATTAACAGGGTATTAAAAGAACTCTTCTCTCTTTGCCTGCAGACATTAATGACTGTGCATCATCTCCGTGCAAGAACGGAGGCACTTGCATCGATGAGATCAACTCCTTTAAGTGTTTCTGCCCAGACGGCTGGGAGGGCAGCCTCTGTGATGTTGGTGAGTGTGTGTAGGTGTGTGGCAGAGGAGTGGATTTTTCTCAGTGTTGGTGTAGCTCAACAGTACAAGCTGTAAAGGAGAGCCTGGCTGAGTCATGCAGATTATGAGTCACAGCCATGGGAGACACAAGAGGAATGATGAGCAGTTTGAGGATCTCGCAGAGGACTAGAAGATTTGAGATAAATACAGGTGTAAAATGTAACAATCAAGCCAGCTGACAGACTCAAAATCTATTTTGTGGCTATGTGCTTACAGACAGTGCACACATTTGCAGATGACAGTCTATATTATATTTGAAAGGAAAAGGGTTAGGTTTAGACAGAAGTAATTTATTGGTGAAATAAACATTGACAGTTTTGAGTGCAAAATACTATAATCTCTGCCAAGACTATGCCTGGGGCTAGAGAAGCTTGAGTTTTTGCTGAAGAGTTGAACCAAACTATTATCACACGTTATCTGATTACGTTAGGACGGTAATCAGTAGCTAAAACGAGTGCACTGAGTTGCTGTCTGACTCTTTTCCAGACGTAAACGAGTGCAGCAGGAACCCCTGTCAGAATGGAGGTCAATGTGTCGATCTGCTTAATGACTTCTACTGCAACTGTGTAGACAACTGGAAAGGAAAGACCTGCCACTCACGTAAGTTCAACATGCGAGCCAACTCATTAAATAGACACTTTGCATTGCGTCAAAAGCTTAAAATCTTTTCCCCATGCCATCTAGGCGAGAGCCAGTGCGACTCCACTACCTGCAGTAACGGGGGAACGTGTTATGACCACGGAGACTCCTTCCTGTGCAGCTGTCACTCAGGCTGGGGTGGCAGCACCTGCAACATGGGTGAGACACCAGCATCACTTTTGTTTCACTGCAAAAACACAGAGTTACATTAATGATTTATAAAAAATTTTTTTTACTGTGTTTTATTTGTTTTTTTTAGCCAAGAACAGCACCTGTGATTCAGGTCCTTGCGAAAATGGAGGGACATGTGTTGGAGGGGGAGACGCCTACACTTGTATATGCAAAGACGGCTGGGAAGGACCCACATGTTCACAGAGTATGCAAAGTTTTGGGTATTTCTTACATTCTCTTACTAACCAGGATACATGCAGATACTGTGTGTTTAAAAAAACGTATGTCTATATACTGTTATAGCATCAGGATAAAATCAGTTACATATGCTTTTTATACATTTATACAACTCACTCATTCTCACCTATGGATTATGACAGGTTTCAAGTTTTAAAGTTAATTATGTCTTTCCTCTTGCAGATGTTGATGACTGCAATCCTCATCCCTGGTAAGATATGGAAATATTTTGCCCTCTAATGATTTTTAAAAATGTATTGGTGCTACAATATATCAGTATCTAAGGAAATCTGTATGTGATGTGTTTTTGTTAATGAGTTTGAGGTTGTTGGTTGGTTGGCTACACAAAACAACACATTTTATAATTTTTTTGTTTTTTGCAATTTATTGAAAAAATGAGGAGTACGCAAACTGTTGAGATCTTGGGATTCTCTACATCAGAGAGGCTACTCTGGACAAAAGCCTTCCCTCCCCCTTGCCCTCCCCTTCAATGACTGACAGGTGGATTAGTGGTGGTTTTGGTTTTTTGGAGAAGGCGGTGGATGAGGAGGGGGAGAAGTGCAGGAGAGTGTGAAGTGTCACCCCTCTGACCATTCACCGACCTCGACCTGGGAAACATTGTAAGGAGTGAAGGTGTTGAGGGGTGTTTGGGGGGGCTCGGTATGTGGCCTGGGCAGATTTACATATGAAGCCTGGACATTGATCTGGGATCAGCTTCATCCTGCTGCGCCTGAGAGGCTCTGCAGACCCACAGAGCAGAGCGTGGGATAAATCAGGACTACTAAGCTACACATATCTACCCGTTCACCCATTTTCCAGCTATGCGTACATTTTCTTATCTCTTTTGTGTGTGTGAGCGGGGTTATATGGGTCAAATTAGATTATTTACTTACCAAGTACAAAAAAAATTCAGAGAGCTTTTGTTAACATCAAAAACTGAATATTTGTTTCTAGGTTAAATCCACTTTTGATTGACTTGTTTGGATCTGTCTCCTGTCTCCTTTGTAGCTACAACGGTGGCATCTGTGTGGATGGTGTGAACTGGTTTCGCTGCGAGTGCGCTCCAGGATTCGCTGGACCGGACTGCCGCATCAGTGAGTCCCTGGGAACTGGAAGGGGGCATGAGGCTGGGGTCAGATGGGCGGGGGTTCAGGGGTGAAAGGCCGCAGCGAGGGAGCGTGAGCCGATTGTTTCAGGGCGACAGATTAGGAAGCCTTTCAGGAAGACCGTCTTAACCTCTCCCCTCTGCACCGAGCGAGGTCAGAGCTGAAGTTTGTCAGACAGGTCTGTGCGCTCTCCCGTGGCCCTTCTGGGAGAGAGCTCTTCAGAAAAAGCCCCCGCTGAACCAAAGCGTTCAGCGTTATTCTTTTAAAGAGTTTAAAACCAAACCGGTATTTGAGACTTTTTTTTTTTTTTTTTTTTAAGTAGAGAAACACTCAAAAGAGAAATGCAACACTGAAAGAAATATCTGTACTTAAAAATATTTTTTAGTTCTTAATGTTTTTAGGTTGTAGTTTTCAACTTTCTATGCGCTATAATCTGAAAAGTTTTTTCTAACAATGCCTACAATGCTTGCTTTTTAAATAAAGCACTCACAGTTGTTACAGTGAGTCACCGGGACTTGTCTAGACTGGTCTATGGTGGGCATTAGAAGTTTAATAATTCTCTGCACGCTGCCTGCGGTTTTCTCTTTCAGACATCGATGAGTGTCAGTCGTCTCCTTGTGCTGAAGGTTCGACCTGCATGGATGAGATCAATGGCTACCGCTGTCTCTGTCCTCCAGGACATGCTGGACCTCGCTGCCAAGACTGTAAGTACAATAAATAGCTGTTTATAGAGGTTCATAAGATGATGGTTTAGACGTAAACCAGATTTGAATCATTTTATTAAAGAAGACCTATTATGCTCGTTTCCAATATTTCTTTGCTTGGACCTTTTATCAGAGTAGCTGTTTGTTCATTTTTCACAAACGTTTGTCTTTATTTAGCACCCTTTGTGTGCCCTTTGGGTCTGAAGCCTATACGTAGATCCCTTGGCCCTCTATTTAAGCTCCCTGTCTTCTGATTGGCTGTCCCCAGTAAACACAAGGTCTTAAAAGCAGGAGGGGCTAAGACAACCATATTTGCAATATCCTCTGTCTATGACATCAAGCAGAGCTAAAAATAGAAAAAGTATCTGAAATGGAGTGAGCTTTTGGCTTGCAGGACTACATCGGCATACACTGACATCATTATTTTGAACTTCCACCATTTTTAATGTAAGCATTCACTACTCTGATAGTAGGTGCTGTATATGACAGAAGAAAAGGAGAGAGAATAATATGTCTACCTAGGGCAGCTCTATGGCTTTCATGTGACTACAGTGAACTCCAGCAGTTTTATAGGATTATAACTTACATTTAAGATTACATTTGACAACTTCAATTGTTGCTTTAATTCCTTCTTCTTTCCAGTCATCGGACTTGGGAAGCCATGCCGTCACACTGACCTACAGTTTCCTCACGGCAGCCGCTGGGAGGAGGAATGTAACACATGCCAGTGTGTCAACGGGAATGTTCATTGTTCCAAGGTTAGGAATACGAGAATGAATCGTAATTGCTAAAGCTAAGCTAGCTCGGTATTAGCTAACTGAGCGTTTGGTGTGGACCCTCTCTCTGAACGCTGAATTCCTCTAGGTGAGATGTGGCCGTAAGCTCTGCATCCTCCCGAAGGCTCTTCCGCCTCCCGAAGCAAACCTTCCGTCCTGCCCCGGAGGTCACGAGTGTGTGGAGCACCAGTTCCTCACCTGCTTCTCGCCACCCTGTCATCAGTGGGGGGTGTGCTCAACGCCAGACCCCCCCACACCTCTGCACACCCAGTGTGAACCTAACAGCGGCTATCTGGATAACAACTGTGCTCACATCACACTCATCTTTAAAAAGGACAAAGTGCCACAGGTGAGTAAATCATACAGAAGTAGGAACTTGAATCGTTGTCTTCTGAATTTTTTTAAGCTTGGTCTGTGGGTCCAGTTACAAAAGCCTTTTATGTCTTATGCTTTAGTGGCACTGAACAAAAATCTGTGGTTTTACATTGCAGGCACAGTTCACATAAACGTGATTCTTAATGTATTCTCCATACATTTCAAGACTATTAATATTAACACATGGCTTTTAATATAGAGGACACTTTTACAAAGGGACAGGTGCTGGATCAGCTCTGTACTGACCAAAAAACTTTGAGTCTTAGCAGGGGGAGGGGAAAAGTTTGTCTGGCTGTCTGGGTCATGCCTGTCGGGCATGTCTGAATGGGAACAAATCTGCTCCTCTGACAAAGTGCTGATGAGGCAAGGTTTTCCCCCTGCTGGGGGATGCTTTCGGATTGAATCCATGTAAGAAAGACTTAAAAGGAATGAGAGGAATTTGTTCACCCGTGTTGTCCGTGTGCCGCAGGGAACCACAGTGGAGAACATCTGCTCGGAGCTGAGGTATCTCCCCGTGACTCGGACGCTTGCTGAAGAGCGGGCATTGCTCATCCTCTGTGACCAGTCCTACTCCACCAGTGATGCCGTGGAAGTCGCTTTGGTAATTATTACACACACACACACATGCACTTGTGTGCACTTGTCCCACAATGTAAGACTGACTTGTGCCTTTATATTTGAAAAAGCAAAGAGCATTGGTGAGAAGTTTTAGGATGATTCCAAGACAGGAAAAGGAAGAAAGAAACGTTTAGAAAGTCTGTGAAGGTTCTCAGTCATACAGGTCATCATAGTCTAAGGAGCTTGGAAAGAAAAGCGACTTCTTTAAGTTGCTTGAAGATGTTTCACCGCTCATCCGAGAAGCTTCTTCAGTTTGAAATATGTATCTTTATGCAAATAATTCATCCCCCATTATGGCTACTGCATCCACCCACTACCATGATTCTGTGGAGATGCCTCTCTGATCTTTGATCCTGCTTACACGAACTCCCAGTCTTTCCTCCTCACTTGTCCCTTTTTTTCTTCTTCCACTTTATTGAATCGCACATAACCCCCCACTGCAAATTGTTTCCAGTAGAGGACAATAAAATCAGATCTTTTTTCTATTTTTGGTTTATTTCGTCCTTGTTTTAGAAAACAGAGAGAGGAAAGAAAGAAGTATTTGATGCTTTTAACAACATCTGGTTAAAATTTAGCTTTACTTTTGGGAACTTGCCGATCTTGCTCTCCTTCTGCATATTTCTTCTTCTTCCTCTGCATCTTTTCCTTCCCTGTCTTCTTTATCTTCTCCTTTAATATCTGCACAATCTGTCTGATCCCATCTGTCTCCCTTGCTTGCTTTTATTTGCCCTCCTTTATAATTTCCCCCCTCTTTGTTTTAGTTTCTGTATTTCTCACTCTCGGCCACCCAGACTTGAGGGAATCAGTCACATCTAAGCTCTTAATGGAGGGGATTAGTTTTTGTTCCTCTGATGTTTGCAGGCCTGTTTTGAGCGACAGATACAGGAAAAGGAGTGGTGAGCCTGACATCCACCCAAACTCCTCAACAAGGCTTTCATAAAAAGAAGGAGGAAAAAAAATAAAAAGCTCCACTCCCACTTGTTGCGGACTTGTGTTGCAGTGATATGTCACCGCTCAGTTTCACGTGCGAGTGAAATCTTTATGATCTGAGCGCAGGCTTTAACCTGAGCGGAGAAAGAAGTGCGATGCCTGTGTTTCAGAATGCATGTGGGGACGAGTGGTTTGTCTTGGTTTGTGTCCCCTCGAACATGTTGTGGCCTCTTCAAATGTTTTTTAAGGAAAACTGAGGGATGTTCAAGAAGTTGTGGCCAAATATTTGAAAGTGTTTACTTCGATTTGTTTCATCAGGCATGCTCATCACAGAGTTGTCCATGGGTGCTGCACAGACCTTTGCAGACTGATGTCCGCTTGTTGTAGGTGTGGCGGTGTTGAATTTATATACAGATATGGAAAAACTAGTAAGGTGGGAAACACTTGTTTATGTTCATGCTGTGTTGGTCCTTTGCTTTAGCGCTTGGCATGGAAAAAACAGTCATCATACATAAGAAATCTTTTGTAGTGGAGTGTTGGAAACTGTTTTTAATTTTAACAATTTTTTGTGCTTCTTTCTCTTCATGGGGAATTCCACTGTTGTTCCCATTACTGTCCAAGCCAGCGTTTCTACCAGTCAGCGCTCTGTCTGCTGATAGCATCGCAAACGTTTGGCTCGATGCTGTTGGCTTTTTGGAGGCGCTGGTGGAATTTCCTCTGTCTTTGTAGCCATGCATTCGATTTAGTTGAGTTATAGTTATATATATATATATATATATATATACATACACACACACACATACATATTAGGGGTGCAACGATACACAAAATTCACGGTTCGGTTCGATACTTTGGTGTCACGGTTCGATATTTTTTCGATACAAAAAAAATGTTCATGCCTTTTTAATTTGTCATTTATTAAAATTATAAATATATATTTTAACTCAAAAGTACAGTTTTTAAATTTAACCCTAACCCTTGTGCGTGTTTTTTATTTTGACAGCGAATGCGCACCTGCGGACCACTTATGTGCAGCCCTGGTTATATAGCTCGTCATATTGCAGCCACAGAAATTCTTTTGTCCATGAAACCATAAAGCTGCACTTTCTTTTTGCCTTATAGTCTGATTTGTCATAACTTCTCCTGCTGCTTTTACACAGGCACTCACATAAGCTCAGCGATTCTCTGCGTGATCAACCTCTCACATGTTTAAGCTTGCTGCAGGAGATTTCACTTGTCATGTTTGCATAGTAAGCTAACGATTAATAAGACGATGTCAGAGGAATTGGTGCACAAATTATCATCACTCACAGATCAGTGCTGTCGCTCTCTATACACAGTTCGCACGATTGCAAAGTGAAAGCAAAAAAACAAGCGCAAATTCAAACGCGACTTCAATATGTCACATATTGACAGTGGCTCACCGATGCCAATGACATAATTACCCAGCTACATTTCTGAAAGAATGCAAAAGCATTGACATATATTTTTCCTACAATAGCCCGACGGGCAGGGAAGAGATAGATTTTGGTAGCCCGACTGAAAAAATCGCTAGCTCCGGGACGTCGGGCTAGCGATATTGCAAGCCCTGTATCTGATTGAGGAATCACTCATCTTTGGAAAAGAGAGTTTATTACAGAGAAATGTCTCTTTCCAAAATAAAAGCTATACTATCCGCTTCTTCTGGGCTATATTCTCAGCAGCATAAGGAGAATCATGTGCTAACAGCTGTCTAAATGACTCGGCTAAAGTTAGTAGCATGCTTGTTGTTTTTGTCTTTGCACTAGGATGATGTCGGTGTAAATGTGCAGTCATATTCGTTGTGTTCCCACTAGTGCTTTCAGGTTAATCTCGTTGAAATGACCTTAACGCCACAACACGGCAAATCTCCGTTAACGAGCTACCGCCGATCGCTCCGTGCATGGGGCTAGACGGCCAACACGTTAACGAGCTAACTGCGCTAACACACTAGTTCACACCAATGTAATTGAGCATTGCATGGCACATCCAACATACTGTTTTACTTTAGTCCATGACTCGCTTACCTTCAGGGTCATACGTCACATGAAAACCAAAATAATTCCAAACGCCAGATCTGAATGAGAGTGGGGGAGGTCCATGTTGCTGAGAGCTTAACTTCTGTCTCGCTAGCTTGCCCTGTGCTCTTCCTTCTGACTATGCTGTCTGTGTGGAGCGCTCAGTGGATCTGCGCTCGACAGTGCAGCCTAGGCGGAGTAGTCGAACACAGATTCACTGAGCGCTCAACACAGACAGCATCGTCAGAAGGAAAATTGATAAAATAAATTACAAATGTTGTATTGTTCGATATATATATATATATATATATATATATATATAACAACAAGGCACTTTGTATTGTAAGGTAAAGACCCTAAATAACCCCAGAGAAAACTGCAACAATCAAACAACCCCCTTTGAGCGAGCACTTGGTGACAGTAGGAAGGAAAAGCTCCCTTTTAACAAGAAGAAACCTTTAGCAGAACCGGACTCCAGAGGGGGCAGCCGTCTGTCGTGACCAGTTGGGGTTGGACAAACACAAACCAACACTAATGAACTAAACACTAAATGTGTTTTCATCCGCTGCTCAAGATAGTCCCAAATAATTGCAAAAAAAATTAATTATTTCCTTCTGTTTGAGCTTTTTTTTGCTGAGGATTACCTTTCCCGCTAGGTAGAAATAGTGTAAGAGGATGTGGACTGATTCTTCTTACAGCTCTTGGAGGGAGTCCTGTCTACATGCCCAAAATTACAACTAAGTTCTTAGAACTCCAGCGTTGGGATGTTTTAGCTCCTGCTTCAGGATAGCCGCTTTCTGGCACAAGAGGAACTTAAACACTAGAACAGTGATTGTTCTAGAATTGAGCACATGTTGCTGTCAAGTGTGTTAGATACATTTCCTCTCCAAACTGGAACAAAATATGGTAAAAATAAATAAATAAATAAATCCTTCAAGAGTATTTGGGTGTTATTAAGCAAACTCGGACCTCCACACACAGTAAACAATATATAGAGAAAATGATGAACCCCAAAAGATCTCCTTGCAGTCTACAGCATGCACGTTGTGCACTGAGCTCAGTATCTCTGCAATGTGATCTGTCAGTCAGTCTGGAAGTTGGGTGTGTGAATGAGCTGCTGATTTCCTCAGGAGAAGAAAAAAGGAGTGTTTGTCCCCAGGCGAGCAGGGAGCACAGCTGGCCTCTTTTCTATTGTTTGTCCTAATTGAACTACACAGCACACAGCTAATCCCCCAACAACAGCCCTGCATCCCCAACTCCACCTCTCTGTTCTCACCATCAGCACCTTATTAGGCAATTAACTCCACCCTCAGCGGGGGGGGTGGGTTCACAGCCTGCCAGATGTTGGGAGGAGAATCTCTTTTATTCTGACGGATGAATGTGTTTTTTCTTCTTCTTCTTTTTTGTCTTCTTACATGGCCTCGAGCGAGACTTTGACCATTTGGCGAATGGGACTTCTTTTCTTTCTCCGCTGCACTGAGGGAATCTGTGTTTTGCAAATTTTTTTCCTTTTACCTACAAATCAGCTTTTCTTTACATCGCTGAAAAGCTCTATTCAAAGAGCACTGAAAGGTTTGAGGGAGTATTTGTGTCCCCTGTAATGAAAAGCAACTGTCAGATGTTTAAGATGTGCATTACATATTTTAGTGTGTGCAGGGATCATGATTTGATTGGAACTCTCTCTGTTATTCTTGTCACGATGGTTCTGGTTTTGCTTATCTTCTGGGTGTGGTTTGTGAGAATCAGACTTTCTGGCAGTAGAAAACTAAACGTGACACGATGAACCTTTCAGAAGAGGCACAGAAATGATGTGATTTTAACCAAAAATAAATGCAATGAGATGTTCTCATGTAATCCAGGATTATACAAAAGCAAGTGTCTTCCAGGACCATAATTGAATGAAACCATTAATTCCTGCAATCAGCTATGAAAACACTAAACTTTCTCTGAGCTATACCCACCACATATTCAAATCTAAACGGCGAAACAAGTTATTTTGAATTAAAAAGAGAAATAAATCTTATTGTTCCTGTTCTTCCTCTTTGTAGTCTTTTGAGCAGGATGGAGGATCGAAAGACGGCGACTGTGGACAGATCCAGAAGGTGGCCAGCGCTATCACCACTGCGCTGTCCAAACGCCAGAACAGCACCATCATTCTGGCAGTGGTTGAGGTCAAAGTGAAGGTGGTGGTGGAGTGCCCTACTGGTGGTGAGTTACACATCGGTTCCTCTGTGAGAATTAGTCTACCGTATTTTTGTCATATTTGCTACAACTAGCATTTTTGTTCAATTTATCACTTAAAATTGTGTTGCTCAATCACGAATCACACTGATGTTACAAAATTCTATACAATCACTCTCTGGCCTCTGATCTGCAAGAAAAAACTGAAGCGGTTCCAAATTTAGTCAAATTTAGTTATTATATTCTGTACAAAACAATAGGTACATGCTTTTTTCTTAATTTTGCCGATGGTATGATATATCTTTGTAACATCTTTAAATGCAATGATCTCCTAATATCCCATTAAACCTTCCTCTTCAGGTTACCTGGTCCCAGTTTTGTGTGTGGTCTTCAGCGTTCTCTGGATCTTCTGCATCGTTGTTTGCGTTTGGTGGACCCGCAAGAGGAAGAAAGAGCGCGAGAGAGCGGCCCGATCTGAGGAGACAACAGTCAACAACCAGCTGGAGCCGCTGCGAAGCAACACTCTCAAGGATAACCGCGACAAAGACGTTCAGTATGAATGCAAGAAACTGATGGGCCCCTCTGACAGGACGTGCGATGGGGCCGAGGGTGAGGAGGACGGGGAGCACGAGGGGGATCAGGCGGAAGACGAGGAAAGGGCGTTGGGCATGGGAGACAAGTGTCCGCCTCAGAAGTGCACCATAACACAGGACAGGGGAATGATGGGTAAGGGAGGGATGATTTGTACAACGCGCAGCGGTCCGCTGAAGGTGCCGCACCGGACAGCGTACAGCCCCAAAGACAACCGGTGTAAAAACCTGAATGCCGCCAAACTCAGCGAGGACATTAAAGATCACTACGTGTGAACCCCACACAGGAAGAGGAGGGACCGTCTGAGTAAAAGGAAGAAACTGCGATGTCTTCAATGTCACTGACTTTTCAACTCTTAAAAGCACCAAAAGTGAAGATTACAGATGCTTTAATTTTATATTTTTTATTTGCCTCGCCTTATTTAAATTCTTCTTCTGCAGCACAGATGTTACTATAAAAAAAAAAAAAAAAAAAAAAAGAGGCATGAAAATTAAACATCACGGCTTCGGGATTTCTGGATTGTTACACTGTTGAAATCAAGAATTTTCTTTTCACATTTCTAGATTTTCTGTTTACACACATTTCTTTCTATTTTTTATTTTTTTTGCTTCACTAGAAAAAAACTAACGCTCACGTTTGTTTCTTTGAAACTTTGGAGATTTAACTGAACGTCATTGGCTGGCAGCTGTTAACGCCGTTTCTACTGCGTGGCGTGGTGCATTTGTTTCCTGTCTGCCTTAGCCCACACCTGTGGGCCTTTTCTACACTGTCTTCAAATCATGTGTTTTTATTTAAAGAAAAAAAATACTAAAAACAAGTTTTATATATATATTTAAGTTCTTTGAAAGTTGGCACAAAGTAACCACTGTATAATGCCTGGCATGATTTTTTTTTTGTTTGTTTGTTTACAGTCATAAACATCTTAAAGGTTTATATATCATTTGAAAATAATTGGCACTACTTCCTGCAAGTCTGCATGATTATTTTTCAGCATATTGCTTTAGTAGAAAAGTGCCTTCAGCTCCTATTTTTACTTCTTTCCTTCCTCTTGTAGACTGTACGCAGATTTTAAATACACAAAAAGGGAAAGAAGTCCTAACAACAACTCGATCGCAGTAAATGCTGTTTTCTTCTTTGCATTGTACATATGTAAATATAAAAAATGGCTGTGTATATTTGAGTTTAATAACTTAAGTGATGCTTTGTATCATAGTTATTCTAAAAAATAAGATTGTTTTGTGGTTGTTTCTTTCTTTCTTTTTTTAATTATGTCATTCCGTTTATCAGTGTCTGTTGACACTACGACAGGTTTTAGACAGATTTTTCAGTGCCCGTGGTCCCACTGAGTCATGAAAACTTGTTTAAAGAGAAA
Organism: Diplotaxodon limnothrissa; assembly: GCF_057381915.1. Lineage (NCBI taxonomy): Eukaryota > Metazoa > Chordata > Actinopteri > Cichliformes > Cichlidae > Diplotaxodon > Diplotaxodon limnothrissa. The sequence goes on along the minus strand of NC_140614.1, from coordinate 6,955,842 downwards.
TTAAGTGTTGATTGTTTGTCTTTATGTTTAGAATTATTTGTTAGAGAGCTGATCCCAGACCTGCCAGCCATTGGAACAGGCTGTGAGGATCAGCTGGGTCATCAGTGCTACAGCTACAGGAACTCCATCATTAACAGTCATTTTCATCTCACTGGAGACCTCCAGAGTGAAATTTTATGAGCATTTGCAATAGTCACCTTTTATTACTTTTGATACTTTTAATTCTACAAATTCAATTTGTAGTGTATTTTCTTTTTTTGGGGGGGGGTCCATTTGATCTTTTTAAACTTCGGTCCCTGAATTTCATTATCACAGTGTTCAGGGCTAAGTATAAAGCCAGTCCTCCAAAAAATATATTAATATGACTGATGTTATTTTGATTTTATGCCATTTTGTATCCAGATAGGTTCTAATTTATGTATTTGCTCAGTTTTCTGTTGGATTTTTGCTAAATTATGTATTTTCTTTCATTTTCTCCACATTGGACTTGCTGTAACACACCATTGTCATTTATCACTTAATGACTCACTCATAACTGCTGATCTCTACCTTCTAATCCACATTGTTCTTTTACATTTGAAGCAATCCGAGTAGATCCAGATCTAGGTTTCTTTGTTCAGGTTTTCCTCAGTATCATCACTCAAAACGAGTAAAGCTGTTCCCGAAAGCACTTCTTAATTCATTAATGTCATACTCCCTACAGAAATGCATGTACTGACATTTGACAATCATCATTTTGGCATCACAGCAGGCAAGCAAATTGAAGAATTTTGATATTTGTCTTGTCAAAAGCAAAGGCGAAGCGCTGTATGCTATAAATGATGTGTTTCTGTTCATGTCTGGCAGAATGGAAATATAATTTCAAGTTAAGAAAGTTTTTGACTGACGGTTCTGAGGTGCTCTGCCACATGCTGCTTACGAGATTATTGGACACCAAATGGCAAAAAGGAAAACTTTGGTGAATCTTTAATCAGCACTGATGCATCTGATTTCTATTTTCAGTATGTAGAGGACGCAGGGTCCAAACAACTTAAAAGCCCCGCTGCCAGTCTCACCTGAGCCTCTTAGTATGTGAGTTACAAATTTATAGTTCTACAGTCTGCTGACAGCAGAGATGCTGCACAGAGCAGCATGGTGTTAGCTTCAAACAACTCCACGGTAATCATCCACCCAGGGGAAGTGCTGTTTAGCAAGACACTGAAACCTCATCACAGACAGTGTGTTGTGTGAATGGGAACCTGCTTGCAATAGATGTGTCTGTATCCTAATGTACCGCCTCTCCCTGTGTGTATCTACTCTGGTCTAATGAAGGGAACAAGTTGTATTACTGTTGATGTTGTTTGACTGTTGTGGATGTTGTCCAGTCTGTTTCTGCACTAAGAACATACAGGAAGAGAAATGTTTAGTGTTACCTCCACAGCAGTTGCAGGAGGGGGTTGGGGGTCAGTTATTGTCACTGTTTGCAGATGAATATGATGATTTTTTTTTCAATATTTTTTGTTAATGCAGATGCATTCATAGAAAACCCAAATAATTTTTCTCTCAGTAAATTTTTACTTTCTGTTAGCCCCACACGGAGGGCTGAATGTGCAGAACATTGTAATTATTTTGTACAATATTTGGTAAAAGTCTTGGTTTGTTAGTGGAATTTTTTTGTTTGTTCTTAGAACAATACTATTATTTATTAAAGTATTTTATACCAAAGTCTGTTTTGTGTTGTCATTTGTTAAAAAGCTGTCATTGGCTACTGCAAATGCCCTTATAACTGGACCTTTCACTAAGGTACTCTTGAAGCTTTCATTTACCTTCCATTCTGTAACTTGTTCATTCTAGACATTTGAATTCATCCTAAAGTTGTAAAGTGTTTCTATGTATTCATTGTAAAATTCCAAGTTCCATTTAGTTCAAATCAGCACTTTGAAAGGGAACATTTTACATTTGTATTCTAGAATTTTACTTCCTACTTAAAAACTCCAACCTCAATTCTCGAGCGTCACTTTCCAGTAAAGTTATATTCATTCGATTTTAAATCCCACACAATTACTTTTTTTTTTAACCTTTTTTCCAAATTAGAACTTCTACATTTTTTTATTTTAGAATGTCACTTTCCATTCTAGAACTTCTTTCCCTCCTTGACTCAAATTGTCACTGGAACTTCAATTTTCATTCAGCAATTGTGTTTTACAGTTTGCAGTTTTTTATTTGCAGACCTAAATTTAAACCTACCGCATGTTTTTGGTGCTAACCTAGTTTTCACTAGTTTTGAGAAAAGGCGCTGTAATCAAGGAGTGTCAAGCTGACACTTCCTTCCTTTTCAAACTAAAAGTCTGTCCACTTTAGGTCACACAGAACTGCTGTATTGGGTCAATATTAGCTTTGCAAAATGTTTACAGGGAGTGTGGTTAAACTCTCCTAAATGAAGTTTGTTCCATAAACTGAATTTGCTTATGTTTCATTTGTAAAGGGTTACGAAATAGGTTTAAATTGCAGGAGTTCACAATATGAGTTGTTTTACCTTTTTTACTTTCTACATTTCTAAAAAAAGAAGAAGAAAAAAGTACACATTTTTTCTGCAATATTTTCTATCCTATCTTATTTTTGTATGTAGCTTGACACCCAAAACATTTCTTTAGCCATGGAGACAATTGCCCAGCATCCCGCTCCCACTTCATTTAGCGCCAAGCCAATAAGAGAAGTCCTTTGCATGACTACATCTGCCCCTTTAATGACATGGTGGGAAATGATTAACAGTAGCCCGCTCTGCATGAAAGCCTTCCAGCAGCTGTGTTGGATATCCTTAATGCTTGGTGGGACGTTATGTGCTATGCTGTGTTCATTAACCCATCAGTTGTTTTGGGAAGAATGGGAAATGTGTCTGGAATCCTGGATGGCATAGCTTTCAGGTCACATGCACGTTCAGTGCACATTTGCTGACCTGCTTGGAGTGGAGCACAATGGGAGATTGAAAAATAACGGCACAGTACAAACAGCAGGAACAAGCGATAGCATTAGCAACTGGTGTCGTCCCACAATGTAGCATGTAAACAGAATTAAACTGCTTGTATCAGAGCACCGCCTTGTAATCGGAAGGTTGCCGGTTCGAGCCCCGGGCCGGACAGTCTCCGTTGTTGTGTCCTTGACACTTCACCTACCGCCTACTGGTGTTGGCCAGAAGGGCCTATGGCGCGACCCTCTGTCAGTCTGCCCCAGGGCAACTGTGGCTACAACTGTAGCTTGCCTCCACCAGTGTGTGAATGTGTGTGTGTGAAGGGGTGGATGACTGGGTGTGTAAAGCGCTTTGGGATCCCTAGGCGGGACTACGCCTACTACGGTAGTAAAAGCGCTATACAAATACAGGCCATTTACCATTTACAGGAGCTGCCAGTAAAATCACATAATCCTCAGACAAACTTGACCTAAGAGGCCTGTTAAAATCACATTGTCCATGTTGGGAATCAGTAATTTAATGGCATCAGCAAATTCCATCTGGTGATAAAGTCCAAGGCTTGGGAAGCCACGCGGAGCATTTGTAACTCCAGCCCATCTAGAAAGTCAGAGCAATAAAGCTTAAGAACTCACTTTATAACAGCAATGTCCTTCCTAATGAACAATATCAACACCTTCCACAATGGATTCCTCATGGATCTCAAATGATCTCAGAAAAGATACAAGTGGAAGTGCCTTATGTCCCTCCAGGGGTGAAAAGAGCCAAATAACTGTCTACAAGGAAGTCAAGAACATCTACTTGTGATGTGTTTTGTTTTTAGCTCAGCTTTTTAAGCACATATGGAGGCAAAAAGTTAAGAGGGGAAACATGAACAGCTCCAAATATGTCGTCTAAGGAGCTTGGAAAGAAAAGCATCTGGACTTCTTTAAGTTGTTTTCACCTCTCATCCGAGAAGCTTCTTCAGTTCTAGGGTCAAACGGTGGAGAGTCCCAGATTTAAGCCCTATGAGAGGGTCCCCCCAAAAGGGACAATGGACCCCTAATGATCCTCTACCTAATCACACGAGCCAAGGTGTGAAAACGGGTGTAGGTCAGCTCATTGTGAAACCTAGCCCCACCCTATCATGAGATTTCCTGAGGTCAGATGGCCCAGGATGTGAGTGAGTATTAAGGAAGGGAAGGGATCTCAGAACTGGATTGTAGATGGCAGACAGTTGGTGTCGTAAGCCACCGCCTCTGTTCAAATATGGTCGCTCACAGTGGGCATAGATTCAATTCAATTCAATTCAATTCAGTTCAATTCAATTTTATTTATATAGCGCCAAATCACAACAAAAGTCACCTCAAGGCGCTTTATATTGTACGGTAGATACAGAGAAAAGGCCAACAATCATATGACCCCCTATGAGCAAGCACTTTGGCGACAGTGGGAAGGAAAAACTCCCTTTTAACAGGAAGAAACCTCCGGCAGAACCAGGCTCAGGGAGGGGCGGACATCTGCTGCGGCCGGTTGGGGTGAGAGAAATAGATGGCCTCTTTCCCTCCTCTTTCAAACCATCTGTCTTCTCTGTCCAAAATGTGAACATTGGCATCCTCAAAGAGTGTCCTTTATCCTTTAGATGCAGATGAACCGCTGAGTCTTGTCCTGCCGAGGTGGCTCTTCTATGTTGTGCCATGCGTTTATGAAGTGGCTGTTTGGTCTCTCCAATGTAGAGGTCTGAGCATTCCTCGCTACACTGTACAGCATTCCAAATATGTCAAAATCCACAAGCTTCCTTTTGTGCAATAACAAATTTTACAATAAGACAAAGCCCAACAGGCAGGCAGACATTTAGGTATTAAGAAAATCAAAGATCCAAAGTTGCTTTCCATCAGTTTTTGACAAAATAAAAAAGAAATTATATTGTTTTAGTCAAAATAATAATTTTCTTTAAGGGAAACACAAATTGCTTACATACAATCCAAGACTGGGTACAGTAGGCTGGACAGTCTATTTAGTAAGTTTAAAAAATATGAAATTTTCCAACACATTGAACAATAGAAGCATGTCTCATATATAGAGTACTGTTTAGAAATATGTACCTACATACAAAGTGCAAGTAAACATAATTAACCTCCTTTTCCATTCTTTTTAACATTACAACATGGCTATTTAAGTTGTTGCTACCAGGATGGCTAACTAACCAACTCTTCCAAGTTGGTCCCTGTCATGCTTGAAGAACTCTAACTGATGGGAGATGTGTCGTGGATTCACGGACCATTTGATGCTTGTCATCCTGGATAATTTAAACTACCAACTCAAAATCGTTTCTATGGTGATAACATCAAGACGTTGCTTTGTGCTTAACTGAAAAGTTATCATCCTCTGTACCTAGAAGGATGACTCAATGTGGCAGATAAGCGGCTGAAAAGAATGATGCGCGCAATGTGTAATGATTGATAAACTGTGTTGCAGGTCGGCCAGTTGGTTTCTTGGATGCTGTTAACGGTGCATGGATGCGAAGTTTGACAGTTTGAAGCGGTTCAAAAAGTCTGGTCAGTCTGGATGCTGCACACAAATCAAGAGAAATGTTATTATTTACTTTCACTTTCTGCAATATTAGCTTGATGATTATGCTTTTTTTTCTAGTCTTTTTTTCCTTCAGTTTAGAAAAAACGGATGTTTGAGTCTGGCAGCACGGTGGCACGGTGGTTAGCACTGTTGCCGCGCAGCAAGAAGGTCCTGAGTTCAATTCCAACATCAGGCCGGGGTCTTTCTGTGTGGAGTTTGCATGTTCTCCCCGTGTTTGTGTGGGTTCCCTCCGGGTACTCTGGCTTTCTCCCACCGTCTAAAGACATGCAGCTTGTGGGGATAGGTTAATTGGATAATCCAAATTGTCGCTAGGTGTGAATGTGCGAATGAATGTGAGTGCGAATGGTTGTCTGTCCCTGTGTGTTGGCCCTGCGACAGACTGGCGACCTGTCCAGGGTGTACCCGCCTCTTGCCCTATGACAGCTGGGATAGGCTCCAGTGCCCCCCGCGACCCTGAAAAGGAGAAGCGGAAGCGAATGGATGGATTTGAGTCATCTGAGGCTTTTTCTAGTAAATCAACTTGCATCCATTGTTCACCTTTTATACACGCCTGTGACTGCCTCAGTTTTTCAGGAAGACTTACCTGGCATCATTGTGATATCAGAAATAAGTGAAAGTGTCAGAAGTCAAATAAATCCAAAGAGTTCCAAGCAAAGAAAGTTTTTATCAACATCAAACATTTAATATTATAGACTGTAACTTCTGAGCTGTCCTTACCTTTGAAAATGCTGCAATTTTTTTATCCATCCCTGGAAAATACAACAACCGTACAATTGCTAGTAGACGCATTATGTAGAAACAGTTTGTGTGTTTGGTGATATTTGGTGCACAGCATTCATAGACATCATTCTGTCTATGAATGCTCTTCTTCAGCAGCTAGTTAGATTTCCATCTTCACCAAAAATACATCACATATCATCACTAGCTAGGATGTAGCAAATGAAAAATGAACCCACTCAACAGTAATATGCATTAACCTGCTTGTCAGATCTAATTACTCATTAACTCAGGGTGCAGGAACACTCTTCCAGCCTTCTTTAACCACAGGGTAAACTGTGGTGATAAACAGATGGTCATAAATATTGGTCATGCCTTTATGATCACATGGTCTACAGCAATGCTCAGGTAGGTGGTCTTGTGTTTAAATGACGCTCAGTTGGTACTAAGATGCCCAAAAATCTATTCTTAACTTACACGAGTGACATCCAGTGTGGTCTTCTGCTGCTGTCGCTTATCTGCCTTAAGGTTTGACTTATTGCACGTTCAGAGATGCTCTTCTGTACATCTTAGTCAGCTCAAAGCAGTCTTCCTATTCTCCTCTCACCTGTAGCATCAACAAAACAGTTGGTCATCATAAATTTCTCAGATACTCAGACTAGCTCGTCTGGCACCAACAAAGCCACTTAAATCACTTTAATTGCCCATTCTGATGCCCTGTTTACATGTGAAAACACAATGAGTTGCTGCCATCTGATTGGCTGATTAGGTATTTAAGTTGACGAGCAGTTGAACTGGAATACCTAACAAAGTGATTGAGTGTGTAAGAGAAACATAACAGTACCAAAGATATTTTCAAATCGGTTGTATTTTGAACAAATACAACTTATGAAAGGTTGAAACTGAATAACTGGATCTGACTCCATAAAAAACAGTGTTAGTTTATTTTTTATTTTTTTTATTTTTATAAAACTATCAATGTCTTAGTTTCATTATATGTTGTTATGTACTTTAAGTACAATAAATTGTTTGTGAAATATTACATTCTACTTTTATTTACATTCCACACAGAAAAAAAAGCTTATGCCAAAAACATTGATTTTAAGTAATTTGATTAGATGTAAAATTTCCATGCCATTTTGTGACATATGTACAATGTAAAACATAACATTGATTGACATCTGGTCAAATAACATTTACTTAATTACTTGCATACATTCATTTTATACCAAGCACATTTTCTTCACAATTTTTGATATTTCAGTTCAACTCAAAATTACTGCCTTACCTTTATTGAAGGTCAAAAATATTTTTAGAAAGCTTATTTCATGCACTGATGTTTTACTTAAAGAAAAAAAATATTGGTAGTATAACGCACACTGATCTAATATAACAAAAGAAAGAAGAACATTTTAAGTTTTCTTTGGTGGCAGTGCCAAAATGTGTCAGTATAACTAACATCCCAGCTATAACTCTATAACTTGTTTTTTTTTTAAGCCTATGGAGATAATTGTTACTGATATTTCACTAAAAAGCTACAAGTGTGTACGGCAGAGTGACTCTCCAACGGGTAACCGGGCAGTGTCTACTTCGTCAGGGTTTCACAGTAAAATCCGAGCTATTCCCTGACCTGCTGGTCTGGCGCCGCTTAGCTTTTAAACACAATGACCCAGATATAATGAAGCTGAGAGGCTCAGTGACTTTTCCCAGCCTCCTCCAGCTTCCCACACAAACAGAAACTGTCATGGTCCCCGTGCCTGCTCGGCTGGCCCTGTGTGGCTACATGTTATGTTTTGTCTTTTCTCTCTCTCCTCTCTCTCTGCTCGCTGCCTGGGCGGAGCTCATTGTGAGCTCCCGGCCTCCACCACCTGTAGGCAATCACCTGTGGCTCCTCACCTTGTTTGCTCCCGCTACTTAAGGCAGTGACTGAGAGCACCTCGCCGCTGGACTATTGAATAACGCTCGTCAGTGCTACTTTAGCCTCAGCCAGTTTTGAGCTCTGTCCGTGAAAGTTCCGTGCTAACCCTTGTTCTCTGTATGCAGATTTCTCGTGTTTGGTTTGGAGACTCTGGACGCTTTTCCCGACCCCGCTCTGCACCCCTGGGAACCCTGGCCCCCTTCTCCTTCACCTGTATATAGTGCACCTGGAGTGTGTAAATAAACCTGTTTTTCTGAGATTTCAGTCTGCGCCGAGTCCTCCCTGCTCCTCCGTGACAGAATAGTCCAGCCAACCATGGACTCAGCGGACTCTGCTTCCTCGGCCCCGGCCCCGATTACCTTGGAGGAGCTACTACACCGGCACGAGCAGATGTTAGTCCGGCTTAGTGGAGAGGTGGCCGCCTTGGCTCTGGTCGTCGCCCAACGAACACCACTAGAGGCGAGCCCCCCCGAGGCGAGCCCCCCGGAGCGCCCAGCCTCTGCCTCATCTCCTCAGGTAACATCAGGCTTTGCTGCAAGCGCTGCTGCACCACCTCTCTCCTCTGTGTCTTTGGATAAGCTGTTGCCCACACCTGAGGCATTCACGGGGAAGCTGGGGAAGTGCGCGGGGTTTTTGATGCAGTGCGCTATGCATTTTCGCCAATTGCCACATGTCTTTTCTAGCGATGAGGTCAAGATCGCCTATTTCGTTCAGCTGTTACGTGACCGTGCTTTGACCTGGGCGCAGGCTCAACTTCAAGCAAACCCTGTAATTACGTATGCTGACTTCCTTTCCAAGTTTAAGGCTGTGTTTGATAAGGGCTCCAGCACAGAAGCCGCCGGTCACCGCTTACTCAACCTTAAACAAGGTAAGCGCAGCATGGCTGATTATTCTGTTGATTTTTGGACCCTGGCAGCGCAAACAAAGTGGGGGCAGGAGGCATTAAGGACCACGTTACTAAACAACATCAACGACGACCTAAAGGACGAATTAATGATGCGTGAACTCCCTCAATCTCTGGAGGCTGTTATGTCGCTGTGTATTCAGGTGGATGATCGGCTGCGTGCGCGCCGGAGCGTGCGGAGGCACGCACCACGGGAGCCGCGGGCAACAAGAGACCCTTCCCCCGAGTCACGAGGAGCCCGTGAGTACAGCGGGGGCGAGGAAGGAGAGCAGCCGATGCAGATAGGACGCTCCCGCCTTTCACCCGCGGAACGTCAGCGTCGGTTCTCCGCTGGTGAGTGCCTGTATTGCGGCCGTAAGGGTCACTTTATCTCCACCTGCCCGGCTCTGGCAAAAGAGCGCGCCCACCAGTAATGGAGAGGGTACTGGTGGGCGACCTGTCTGGTAAACACTCCCATCCACGTTTAACATTGCCCGCAAAGCTCACGATACAGACAGCGATTCACCCTCTTTCTGCATTAATAGACTCTGGTGCTGAGCAGAGCTTCATTGATATCTCACTAGCCACAAAGCTGAACGTTGCTACCACAGCTTTGCCTAATCCGCTCCGTGTGTCTGCCTTATCAGGCCAACGTTTGCCAGACATCACTCATATTACTGAACCCTTGTCTCTCTCACTCTCCGGTAACCATACTGAAAGGATTAGCTTCTTCGTGTTCAAGACACCGTTTGCACCACTTGTGTTAGGTTACCCCTGGTTGGTGCAACATAATCCCCAGATAGACTGGAAGAAAGAGCGTGTTACGGGGTGGAGTGTGGAATGCCACATGAACTGTCTTAAAACTGCCACCCCCCCGGTCACTCGGCTAACCACAGTTGAGCCCACAGAGGAGTGCGATTTGTCCGCTGTTCCCTTTGTCTATCACGACCTGGCAGCAGTATTCAGCAAGGACAAAGCAAAAATGCTCCCCCCCCACAGGCCCTACGACTGTGCCATTGACCTCCTCCCGGGGGCGCCGCTTCCCTCTGGCCGCTTGTATAGTCTCACCCAACCTGAGAGAGAGACAATGGAGAAATACATCACCGACTCGCTGGCCGCGGGCATTATGCGGTCCTCTTCTTCTCCTGTGGGTGCGGGTTTTTTTTCGTCAGCAAGAAAGACAAAACCCTCCGGCCGTGTATAGACTATCGTGGCCTCAACAGAATCACGATCAAAAACAAATACCCGCTGCCCCTTCTCTCCTCTGCCTTTGAACTACTTCAAGGGGCTACAGTGTTCACCAAACTCGATCTGAGAAACGCTTACCACCTAGTGAGGATTCGAAAGGGAGACGAGTGGAAGACGGCATTCAATACACATCTTGGTCATTTTGAGTATTTGGTAATGCCCTTCGGTCTGACGAACGCCCCTGCTGTTTTCCAAGCGCTAGTCAATGATGTCCTCAGGGATTTTATTAACCGCTGTGCTTTTGTCTACCTTGATGACATTCTTGTTTTTTCAAAGACTGTGAAGGAGCACGAAGTCCATGTGAGACAGATTCTCCAGCGCCTGTTGGAGAACAGACTCTTTGTGAAGGCGGAGAAATGTGACTTCCACGTAGACTCAGTGGCGTTCTTGGGGTACATCATCGCTCAAGGTAATCTGAAGCCTGACCCGGCAAAGGTCCAAACAGTCCTAGACTGGCCCAAGCCCCCAAATCGCCTGCAGCTCCAGCGTTTTTTGGGCTTTGCCAATTTCTACAGGCGCTTCATTAAAGATTATAGTAAGATCGCATTGCCTCTCACAAGACTTACTTCCCCGAAGGTGTCGTTTCAGTGGGACCCGCCAGCCCAGGAGGCGTTCGCCTGCCTAAAGGAAAGGTTTGCCACCGCTCCTATCCTTCAACAGCCTGACCTCAACCAACAGTTCGTGGTGGAGGTGCATGCGTCGGAGACGGGGGTTGGGGCAGTCCTGTCTCAGCGCTTTAAAGGTAAACTCCACCCGTGTGCCTTCTTCTCTCGCCGCCTCACACCAGCGGAGCGGAATTACGACATCGGGGACCGAGAGCTGCTGGCTGTGAAACTCTCACTAGAGGAATGGAGGCACTGGCTAGAGGGCGCTGAGCATCCCTTTATTGTATGGACAGACCACAAAAACCTGGAGTACATCCGGTCAGCGAAGCGTCTCAACTCCCGGCAGGCCAGGTGGGCTCTGTTTTTCTCACGGTTTGACTTTTCTCTCACCTACAGGCCCGGGTCACGAAACGTAAAACCTGACGCCCTTTCCCGGCTGTTCACCGTTACGGAGAAAGACCCTGACCCTGAGCCCATCCTCCCCTCCTCCTGCGTGTTCGGAGCAGTCACTTGGGCGATTGAATCCCAAATCCTCGAGGCGCAAGTCACCGAACCCGACCCAGGGACGGGCCCACCAGGGCGGCTTTATGTTCCCACATCCGTCAGGTCACGTGTTCTCCAGTGGGGTCACACCGCCCGCTTTTCCTGCCACCCTGGACTTCATCGCACGATCTCCTTCTTGCAACGTTACTTCTGGTGGCCCTCCCTGATAAAAGACACTAGAGACTATGTGACCGCCTGTCCCACGTGCGCTCAAAACAAGCGTCCCAACCAACCGCCGTCCGGGTTGCTCCAGCCTCTCCCCACTCCTGGCCGGCCCTGGTCCCACATCGCCCTGGACTTCGTCACGGGGCTGCCGTCCTCTTCAGGTAACACAGTAATACTAACCATTGTAGACCGTTTTTCTAAGGCTGCACATTTTGTTGCCCTCACAAAGCTCCCGACCGCACTGGAGACTGCTCAACTGCTCACGGCACATGTGTTTAGGCTGCACGGCATCCCTGACGACATCGTGTCCGACAGAGGCCCTCAGTTCACCTCGCGGGTTTGGAAAGAGTTCTGCACGACCCTGGGCGCAAAGGTTAGTCTTTCATCTGGTTTTCACCCTCAGACCAACGGACAGACGGAGCGTGCCAACCAGGAGCTGGAAGCTGCCCTTCGCTGTGTTGTCTCCCACAATCAAGGCACCTGGAGCGACCAGTTACCGTGGATTGAGTACGCTCATAACAGCCTCACGTCGTCCGCCACGGGAATGTCGCCGTTCGAGGCTTCTCTGGGGTACCAACCGCTGCTGTTTCCTGCTCTTGAAGGCGAGCATGCGGTCCCCTCTCTGCAACACCACCTCCGAAGGTGCCGTCGGGCCTGGCGTACTACCAGAGCGGCCCTGCTCCGAACTAAGGAGCGAAACAAGGCCCTCGCTGATCGCCGTCGGACCCCTGCCCCTGCATACGCCGCGGGTCAGAAGGTATGGCTGTCCACTCGCTTTGTGCCTATTCGCGCTGAGTCTAAGAAACTGGCGCCCACCTTCCTTGGGCCTTTTGAAATTGACTCTGTTGTCAACCCGGTGTCTGTTCGCCTGAAGCTGCCGCGCAATATGCGCATACACAACGTCTTCCACGTCTCTCAGGTCAAGCCCGTGCTCTCCAGCCCGCTGTGCCCCCCTCTTAGGGCCCCTCCGCCCGCCCAGCTTGTGGATGGTCAGGAGGTGTACGCCATCACTCGTATTATGGACTCTCGGCGCCGGGGACGGGGTTTCCAGTACCTGGTGGATTGGGAGGGCTACGGGCCGGAGGAACGATCCTGGGTGCCCCGGTCGGCTGTCCTGGCCAAGGAGTTGATCCGGGACTTCCATCGTCGGTATCCGGGTAAGCCTGGTGGGTCGCCGGGAGGCTCCCGTTGAGGGGGGGGTACTGTCATGGTCCCCGTGCCTGCTCGGCTGGCCCTGTGTGGCTACATGTTATGTTTTGTCTTTTCTCTCTCTCCTCTCTCTCTGCTCGCTGCCTGGGCGGAGCTCATTGTGAGCTCCCGGCCTCCACCACCTGTAGGCAATCACCTGTGGCTCCTCACCTTGTTTGCTCCCGCGACTTAAGGCAGTGACTGAGAGCACCTCGCCGCTGGACTATTGAATAACGCTCGTCAGTGCTACTTTAGCCTCAGCCAGTTTTGAGCTCTGTCCGTGAAAGTTCCGTGCTAACCCTTGTTCTCTGTATGCAGATTTCTCGTGTTTGGTTTGGAGACTCTGGACGCTTTTCCCGACCCCGCTCTGCACCCCTGGGAACCCTGGCCCCCTTCTCCTTCACCTGTATATAGTGCACCTGGAGTGTGTAAATAAACCTGTTTTTCTGAGATTTCAGTCTGCGCCGAGTCCTCCCTGCTCCTCCGTGACAGAAACCTCTCTCTGCACACACCTGTTTCTGCCTGACCACCAGCAGCGAGCTTTCACGCACTCTCACACCCAAGCACTGACAAATAACTGCCACAATCTCTATTCCTGGACCAGGTCCCAGCAAGCGCTGGTATCCAATTTATGCCTGAAAGCTGCTTAGAACGCATTGCCCAATAATAAACAACAACAACAGCTGGAGGTGTTACAGTGTGTTCTCTTTTCAAAAAGTGTTTAGTTTTGGTTTGAGGATTTTTTTTTCAAGTGAATTAGCCCAGGTTTCTATCCCCATACCATGATTATGCGGAATTGTTGCTTCAGACAGAATTTATGTTGTTGAATTTTTAAAGGATTAACATTTTTTAAAAGAATTAAAATCTTTTGTAGCATTGAACTAGTTGAATGATACGCCCGCATAAAAACAAACTGCTTTCAACAGCCTCACCTAAATTACTTCATTGTAATGTAATGTCTTATCTCTTTGATCCAAATGTTTTCAGCAAGGTTTCTGAACCTGAACCAAGGGTACAGAGTTTCATTTCACCAACATGTCGACATTGTTTTGGTCTTTTCTCAGTTTAAATTGAAGCCTATTATGTAATCCTATTGCCATGCATTTTCCAGAACTACTTACCAAAGCCTAATTTTGAATTCAACCTCAATTGATTTGAGCCCTCAGTCCTTATTTTATTGCCTTGCATGGTTTACAGGTATTATAAAACCAAACTTGGATACTGCTGTAGCTTGTCCAGTCACTAAATATTAGTCTAGATTACAAATGATTAAAATTAGTCCCTCAAATTGCTTTGAGCACTTCATTTATTGCCCCTTACATCTTCAGGATTTGTTCCACTATGTTTACGTCTAAAGTCTTTAAGCTTCTTTTTCAGTACTTCCTCTCTTGCTTCTTTGTGTAATCACAGAATAAGGCTGTAGCTGGGCTTGGTCAGTTTAATTGAATTCTTACACACCAAACTAAGTCTGAAGCAGACTGAGGCTCAGGGTTTAAAGGGTTTGACAGTTCATTACATAGATGTAAGAGGAGCGTGGAAACGGGTAAGGAGACAGAAGCAAGAAGTCTTCAGGATCAGACTGATCCTGAAGACAGCAGGATTCCTCGTCGTTGCTGGCCACACCTTGGCCTCACTGTTGGCGGTGAGCCCTCTGACTCCTCCCAGGGTTAGGGCCGAATCCACATGTTCAAACGGAGATGAAAGGCCCCCAGTAGGAAGGTTTGCCGGTGCCAATACCAACTGCCTGCCAAGTAAGCCCTGCTTAACATGCGCTTCCAGATGTTACTGACGCTGATTATTCTGCTCTTTGGCTCTCCCTGGAGTCAAGGAGGGAGCCTCCGCTTGACCCCTTCACATCAAAGTGTGGAGGAGGACTCAAAACAATGAGCACTTCCAGAGAAGAGCGAAGGTCTTATGTGTGTGTTTATGTGAGTGTAAGTGTGTGCAGAGTGAGGAATCAATGATTTATGAGGGTAAGAAGTGGGTTGGGCCTCTCATCTGAATAGTTGACATTAATGCCTATGTCCTGTGGGTATGAATCCGGAGAGCAGAGAACTGACTGACTATGAGCTCACATTCGCATACTTTTGCTCATAATTCAATCCACACTGTACTCTACATACAGTATTGTGCTTCACAGTAAGAAGTACTTACATCCTTGAATGGGAGCTGTAATACTACCAGAGATGAGAAGTAATATAGTACAAGAATTTTCAAGCATCTGCACTTTACTGGAGAATGTTTCTGCTAACTTTTTACTTTCACTTACTTTTATCAAGGGTTAAAGTGAGTCAGAATGATCCAAACAGCGCGTTTGGTGCAGACCTCCATAAGTTGTGGTCCCAGTATTTCAGCACCTAGCTAGCACTCCAGATTTTGAGTGAGCATAAAGGGAGTATATTGTGAAATGTCCTGCAAACCAAACAAAGGATATTCAAAGGTTGTGTTGGACTGGTGCACAGCAGCTGTGGTGTTCATGGTCAACGTTGGGTTACATGAAGAGCAGCAGAGATTGATTGTCAGTGTAGATGACAGCTTGTTAAACATGTGCTTGAATCTTCACGTCACAATTCAATTGTGTAAATCCACAAAAAGAAGTAAACTTCAGAGGAGCAGCAGCACTGATATGTACACAAAGAAAATCTACAGGGGCTTGTTTTTCCCCAGACTGAGCCACTATAACTGACCATATGTTTGAACCTGTTGAACGCCACTTTAATATCTTATTGCACGCGTTCTTTCTATTTAGGTGTGGAGCCAATTTAAAAAGATAATGTTTGCATTCCCATGTACTGTATTATTATATGTATTATTTTATAATTATATTAATATATCAAAAGGATCAGTTAGCTTTGCATATAAAATAGCAGGTATAAATGTCAATTTTCCTTTTTTACTTTTACTTCAGTAAACAAACTGAATAAGTACTGGAGTGTTTGTCATGATACGTTGTGTGGCAGGCAGGAGAAGGACCCAATAGCAATATTCACAAACACGGGGATGAACTTAAGAAACACAGCTTTAATGCTGGCAGGACAGAATACAGGACATGCAAAACTAAACCGGAAAAACGTAAACTAATACTCGAAGGTAGACACAGGGAGATCCACACAACATGAGGGAGAACACGACGCCGAACAGAGGGAGACTCAGACAGAAATACACAGAGGGTAAACGAGGAAAGTGGGCACACACGGGGAACACAGGTGACACTGATAATCATAACGAGACAGGGCGGGGTGAACTGAACATGACATGTAGAGGCACAGAGGTTCCGACAGGAGGAGAGAGAGCACGGGGAAAACACAGACATAACGGGCTGGGGAAACATGAAACAACCACAAAGGGAGACGAGGGCTCATCAATACATAGAGGGCACACAGGGGGGAGAGAGCCATGAAGGGAAAACACTTAGGGAACAACACAACAGGGCAACTCAGAAGACATGGCCTAAATAAGGAACGAAATACAAAAATACAAAGAACTAAGAATACTGGGCCCACATGGCCCAGGACCATGACAGTGTTTGGATTAACAAACTCTACATAAGTAACAAATATACCACTACCACCTCTGCATAAACCAACTTTAATATGATTAAAGATGTCATGAAGAAATGTACTTTTACATTTCGCTGTATTGTGTGACATTTGCTTTTTATGTCCTTTTGTTTTGCTTGTTAGTGTGTATTTCAGCCCTGAAGTTTTATTGTAGAGATTTTTATGTACCTTTATAATTTAATTTTAATTGAAAAGTGCCAAATTTCAACACTCCACTCTTTCAAAAATGTTCACAGTGTGAAAGTAAAATGATGCATACTATAGTTTCCTCAATCATACTACAGTTATTGTACAAGAAAGGGAGTAAAGGTGGAACTTTTATCCAGGCAATGACTCAAAAAATAAGAAACTAAAATTTAAAGATCACGTTTTATTTGTAAAGTTTTCTGTCCACAGTTTTGCAGGACAAAAGTGCAACAGTAAAAGAAAATAAATGGATTTAAAAATCACAAAGTCACAGCAAGTCACATTTTTATGTTACAGAAGCATTGTGTACTTTCTTATTTTGAAATATCCACCATTCATCCATTCCGTCCGTGGTGAGAGGTAGGATACACCCTGGGAGTTTAGGCAAAAATACGGCAAAAATAGAGTTTATATGGGAGCTTAACAACCTCGAAAGTAAATACTTTATATGACCACCCTTAGTCTTCAACACAGACTGATCTCTCTTCGGCAGCTTTCTTGTAATTTCTTTAGACAGACTACAGGAGTCTTGCTTTGTGAAGTACATTCTGTAGGTTTTCTTTGGATGTTGGCTGCCTTTTGTTCCATTCTCTGTCAAGATGATCCCACACTGCTTCAGTAATGTTGAGGTCTGAACTCCTCGACACCACTGGCTGAACTGCAGCTCCAAGCTCAGCTCCGTCCACCGTGTTTTACAGACTGATCTAGACACTCGCTGACCTCTCCAACTAAAAGAAACACTGAAATTTGAATTAATCCACTAACTGCTAGTGACAAAGTGCATAAAAATACAATTTCAAATGAACTCTTTTCTTAGTTGTGTTTTATGTATAAACACAACACTGGTTGTTATGTGCCTTTTGATATCTGAATGAGTCATAGGTTAGTGTTAAGTAGCTTAACAAAAAAACAAACAAAAAACATTCGTCTGAAAATGGGTCAGGTATAAAGACTGGGCTAAAAATGAGTGAAAAGCACCAGAAGAAGAAGAAAGTCTGGCTCTTGTGTGGAGTTGCAGAGCGTGGTTCAAACCAAGAACCTTCCTGTTGTGAGGCAACAGTGCTTTCCACTCGTTATTGAACTTCTTTAAATGCTTTGCTATAAGGCAGCACAGATAAGACATCCTTATGTGCCACAGATGACATCATGACTGCTTCTGAGCTTGTATGTTAACAGGCTGCACTTTAAAAAGAAACAATAACTCACATGCACATAACGAGTATATTGAAATATGTTTCGCTGTCATAAATTTGAAAATTCAAGTGTAGCAAATGCACATGCACATTGGTGAAAACAGGTGTAATTTGGGTTAAAATAAAATAGAAGTAAATTAGTTGAGGCAGTTTGATGCAAAATGAGAAGGCTCTTAATTCATCTGAGAAGTAGCAGGAGCTCAAACACTGGCAAAAATGGATCTACACTTTTTTTTTAACCACATAGCTTTTTGTCTGACTGCATTGATAAATGTTTCTTACAGGAAACATTTGTAAATTAATTTTTTTTATCAACGCATTAAATCAGTAGGCTCAAAACATTTGTGTAAGTACGCAGTTCAGAAAAACTAATAAATGAGGTATTCAGTCAAAGTGGCGGAGTCATTTCATCACCTTTTGAAATCTGAAGAGTCTGAAGCGGCACGCCTGGCTTACATGAACACCACCCAAGGCTACACATTTCATAGACAAGCCTCAACTCAGAAAGGAACGCCGTAACTCCCAATATCATCCACCTATTCATCCTAACAAATGAACTGGATCTGTTTCATGTTAGAATTGCAGTGCTCACACATAAAGAAAGCTGAGGAGTCTCCTTCACAGGAAGAGAAAAGTGGATCTTATTGTGTTGCTGTAAAACACATTATCTTTATGCTTACATAGATGTGCGTGCCGCAAAGTATAAAGTGTACAAAGTAGATCGCATGGGTCGGTAATTTTTATAAAGCAACAAAAAAGTGCCTCAAGGTGAAAGCAAAAGTTCAACTATGGTTGACAACCATAAAGCATACAGTGCAGTTTCATGCATGTACAGACACCAACATAAAGCATGCCATTAGAATACATGAATAAGATAACCTTTATTGGACCTATAGAAGTGAAGGAAATGCAACAATGACATTTCTCACGTATACAACATCGTATAGGAACACAGTTTTCTGCTTTCCATGTTTTTCTGAGCATGTGTTATGTGCGTGTGGTCCTGTACACACCTACTGCAGGTAGAACTAACTAGAAGTATCCTAATGACACATTTAAAGCTTTACATGTGTCATTAGGATCAATATTGATGTCGAGTTTGAAGAAAGGTCATGACTGAAAAAAACATTCAAACTCTGTTAAAACCTACAAGCAAGTCAGTGTTACACCAATGCCAAAGGTCATGATCTAAAGCCAACATCTACTTTTTGTTCAGAAAGATATTATCAGTGCTTTGAGCATCAGCATCATGCAATGTATCGGTCAAACTCGGCTAATTCACTGTCTGACATACTGCAAAGTAACACAAGCAAACATTGATATTGCGGATGTTTTATTTGCTTTCTCATAAATATCAAAAAATTGCATTTTGGGTATCATATATTTGAAGTGTTTTTGGTGTAAACCATCGATATATAATGTATCTACAATGGTCTGAGAACTTTATAGTCTCAGAGAGGCTGTGGCCCTGTTGTGAGATGTTATCTGGATAGAATACACGACGTATATTTGTTTGTTCTGTACAAGTAATACAAAGCAATCAAAAATACACGTATAAAATATACATTAAATGTATGTAATAGTTTGCTAAATAATTATGGTACAGGAAGTTTGTATATATAAATAAATAAATAATAAATAGTCAATGCTGCATTATGTCTGAGCATATCCTGGGTTGGGACACGGAAAAAAACAAATACAATAAATTAAAAATAAAATAAAATAAAACAAAACAGAACAGAACACAATCTCCTAAAGACATATGTTATTCCCAATAGAATATAGAAAAAACTGAGAAGAAACTGAGAAACTGTACCATTTCTAGAAAAATGTTAGATTATTTTCAAGTTAATGGCAACAATATCTGGGACAAGACCATGTTCACTACTGTGTGGCATCTGATCTTCTTTTAACAATAGTCCATGTCAAGACAAAAAATGGACAGCATTCCATGTGGGAAGTGGTCTCCTCACTTCCCACAGGGAATGCTGTCCATTTTTTGTCTGCATGGAGCTAATCAGCAGTCTTTGGGTTTTTTCTTTTTCTTTCAATGTTTAGAAGAGTCTGGGTGCTGATCCGCCCTACCTGCATACGAGATCTTTCAGCAAATCATTTTATTGTAATATGAATATGAATAATATGAAATTTAGCATTGTCTCGCTGAAATATGCATTTAAAATATACCTTTGAGCATTGATGGTGCCTTTCCTAATGGCTGACAATTTCATAGTCCATGGAGACAGCCGTCTACTTATTTTTGCAGATGAATCCAGAATTTTACACTTGGATTTGCTTTTGGATCACAGAAGAGTTTTCTACTTTACCTCAGTCCATCTTAAATAAGCTTTGGTCCAGGGAGGATGGTGGTATTTCTGGATCATCATGTTCAGATATGGCTATTTCTATGGATGACAAAGTCTTATGTGTGGACGGCAGACTGTGTTCATGGGCAATGATTTCTGAGCCCCAGTTTTCTGCAGATTTCCAGAATACCTTGATAATATTATATACTGTAGATGATAAAATATATAGTTTTACTTTGATGGACATTATTCTGAAATTGTTACACAGTGTTTCCATCTCCATTCCATCTTTACGTCTGAGAAACTCTGCCTCTCTAAGATGCTCTTTTTCTACCCAATCATGGTACTAATCTGTTGCCAGTTAGTTGTAAAATCTTCCCTCCATCTGTTTCATTTTAATATTACTTAGTTTTCCAGCTTTTTGCAGCCCCCTACCTTTTTCTTGAGATGTGTTATTGCTATCAAGTTCAAAAGGAGGTAATTTTTTTTAATGGTACATTTATTCAGTTCAAATATAACATGTTTTCTATGTCATATAGTGAATAAAATATTGTTTTACTAGGTTTGCAAATTTGATTACAGATTACAGTAGTTTTTTTGGGGTTTTATATGCAATAGCATTTTTCTACATACAGGATTTGGAAGCTGACTGGTGTAGAAACCTGACTTTGTGACCTTTCAGCACCCTTTCTTTAGGCCTTTACGGCTCTGTAACAAACACACCCCCAGAAAAACACAAAGTGACATGACACAGGGTGAGGCGGACCTTACGTCATGGCATTTGCACGCTGTGAGGTCGAGCCCCGGGGCAGTTGGGTTGAGACAGCGTGATGGTCGGATCACTGTGTCATCAGTTGTCCGGAGGTGCAACAAAAAGGCTTAATGCATGATTAAGTCCCGAATCAACTCTCATTATGAGTGAGCACGTCAACTGTGAGTGCAGTGTGGTTCCCTTTCAGAAAACTGAACCCTGTATCAAAATCTGCCCTAACAGCTCCCCTCTGAACTCATGCTGAGGCTCATAGACTTTCTGCAGCTTTAGACTCTTTCTGCATCTTTGACTTTGTCATCACTAGCTAGAGTCTGTCATCTGATACTCTATTTAAGGCTATAGCACGCAATCTTTTGACATGAGTTGGCACAAATTTGTTGTGCTGCTTTTACGTTCTTCCTCCTGTGGGGAAATTACAGTTGAACTGTCAAACACATTTAGCTTAAGGACCTAGGTCTCAAAGTCCTTCACAATCACTGTGCATATCTGGTAACCTGGGTCATGTTTGCCTTTTTCAGAGGTGGCAAAAGTATACATAACGTAACTGTAGAGGTACAGATACTTGTGTTAATAAATACTCCAGTAAAAGTTGCAGTGCTGTGTCAACATCTTTACTTAAGTAAAAGTGAAAAAAATAAGACAACGACCCTACAATAATGCAAAGAGAGAAAACCCCAACAATCATATGACCCAAAGTGCTTTGGTGACAGCGGGAAGGAAAAACCTCTTTTTAACAGGAAGAAAATTCCAGCAGGAAGGGGCGGGGCCATCTGTCTCAACTGGTTGGGTGTAAGAGGAGGGAAACAGTAGTACTGTAGCAGTACCTACTACTACAATATCCTACTTTGATATCTTACTACAAGTAAGCCACCTGTCAGAGAGCATAGTGCTCTACTGGGGTTATTTGGTACTACAAGGTCTGTAGGACTAGAGATCCGATTACTTTTTTCAAGTAACGAGTAAAGTAAGGGATTACTATTGCAAAAAAGTAATTAGATTACTGTTACTTTCCCATAAGCACGCTGTTTTACTACGTTACTACGTTACTACGTTACTACGTCACTAAACCGTGTTTTTGTTTGTGAGAGTGTCTCATGACAATGACGTATGAGTGTGCGACGCCCGTGGCAACAACAGAGGCGTGCAGATCAACAATGGATAATATGGAGTGCGGGAGAACAGTACGACTGTGCAGCGTTTAAAGCGTGGAAGTACTGACATTATTTTGAGTTTGATTCCGCAGAAAGTGACAAAAACCTCCACCGGCCCCACTCCTGCTAAACAGGTGAAAATAGATTTAAGAGCAACAGGCCTTAGTGCTGCCGAGTCTTTGATTTTGTTTATTTTTTACTGTGTTTTACTTGCATCTATTTAAAAGAGTGAGTGTAAACACAAAAAAATATTTTATTTTATGTGCTATAATACGCAAAGAAATGGGTTTAAATGTTAAACAACTTTCTTCAAGTCAAAGACTGTTGCATATAATTTAATTTTTGCTTGATGCAATGTGCATAAAGTTAAAAGATTAAAACTAATAAAACAAGTTTTAAAAAGAGACTTTTTTATTTTATTAAATGTTATATGAAGGATTATGCATAAAAAATGAAATTGAGCTAAAAGGTCTAGTGCTTTATTAGGTATTCAGCTTGTGTATCATGTTTTTAGTAATAAGGTAAATAATTACTTTTAAAATTATGTAATCA
The DNA here is from genome assembly GCF_057381915.1 of Diplotaxodon limnothrissa. Lineage (NCBI taxonomy): Eukaryota > Metazoa > Chordata > Actinopteri > Cichliformes > Cichlidae > Diplotaxodon > Diplotaxodon limnothrissa. Next base: position 6,933,340 of record NC_140614.1, on the reverse strand, counting down.
GTAAGTAATGGGATTACTTTCTTGGAGTGGTAATCAGTAATTAGTAACTAATTCCTATTTTCAAGTAGGTTGATCAACACTGTTTAGGACTTCACAGTACTGCTCTGCTGTAAAGCTAACCACTGCACAACCGTGCTGCTCTTGCTTGTATATTTCCACATATATATTAATTTGATTAGGGATGAACGCAAAGACCAGGAATAAAACTGGTTTATAAAATAATAAAATTTTCCATCAACATACAACATTGGGAATACACTGAATATGACTTTGTTTAAGATGAGAGTAAGTGCCTTGTAATGGATGTAAACAGAATATTTGGAATATTCTGAGATGACAAAATCCCAAAGTGGGAACGTCCATCTCAGAAAACCCAGCTAACCTAGCTAACCTGAAGAAGGTAAGAGAGCACACCCTGCAGCAAAAGAAGCTAAACTATGGAAAGGCAAAGGAAAACATGAAGGCAGTGTTTCCGTTGGTTACCTGATAACTCACAGGCGCAAAGGGGGAGGAGGAATTGTAGTTCAATATGTTTATTGAGAGTGGGATGTGCACTGTTTCAGTCAGCTGCGCTCAAGATGTTTAGCGCTCCACTTGAACCAAAATAAAAAACATGTGGATCTGCTTGCTATTAAAGGGGCTAAGATGTATATGGAAAAGTAGAAACTAAAAAAAAACACTCGTGAAAGAGGACTGGAACAGATGCCTGGATCAAAACAGAATTAAAAGCATTTTTTATGGGTCTGTCAGGCTGTTTTTATAACTATTTTTTGCTTCTCATTGATTAATTAATTTATTAATAACATCCTGTTTTCTCTTTTTGCTTTCTATGAACCTGAGCTACCAGAAGATAATTAGAAAAATGTGGTGTAGTCTGCTCTCAACAATCCAGGTCACACTAAAGGATGCCATGAAGCATCAAATTTCTGATCCATTCATAACTAAAGCAGAGGAGCTGGTACACAAATGATCAAAAGATGTGGTAAAGCTCTGAACCCAGCATGTTGCACGTGCTGGAACAGCACTTTTAATTTGCTGAGACGACTGCTGACACTGGACTAAAACAGCTAGTGAGCCAGACATGAACGCATGTCTCACAAGTGATTGGACCAAGCTGGAGCGCCTTATCAAGCTGTTTGAGCCCTTTCCCATTCACATAGTCCGTTTTAGAGTGACAACCAGCCGCTCTTACAAGAAGCAATACCTGGGTTCAGCTGTGAGACACACCTGCTGACTAGTCTTTGTTTTTTCTTGGTTCTGTCCATATGCTGTCGTACAAATTGACAGATTTCAGGCCTTTTGTTGTTGCTGAGCTGGCCAGTGCATTCATTCTTTTTAATGTAATGTAATTTAATGTAACTGTTTATTAATTTAGCTATTCCTGCATCTCTGTGCCTTTTATATATTTTATTATTATGACACTTCAGCCTATTTTGTTTCCAGTAATTATTGATCAACATGTTGTTGTAATCCTCGTGGATTTCACTTTAGGGAGACACTCTCTGGGAGTCTTTAAAACCTTTATAGTCTTTGATGCATTGCAACAACTGTTATTATGGCACAGCACTGCTAGAGGGGTGTTTTTCCACCATTTTGGTAGTAGGGGAGACCGCTCTCGTAGCCATAACAGACGAGCATGCTGCTTTCTTCTCACCTCTTCATCAGAAAGGCCTTAACTTTGTAACGGGCTGGCACAGGCATCTACCTGACCCCAGGACATGTATGGCTTGTATGGTCTTGTTATTGTTAATGCCCCCAAAAAGGCCAAGTGTTCTACCTATGTGACTAGCCTCCGAGTTGTCTGGTTGACTTCCACACTCCCCCGCTGGACCTGCTAGCCACTCCTCCCTCGCCAAACAGCTGGTACAGCACCTTTATCTTTTCATCTTATCCTCTATTAAAATTCTTTCTTGTTCTCTGACATGCATCACATCTAAACATCCCTAACATGAAATGCCTCACTCATTATCTCTTACCGCATTTTGCTGTTTTGGCACATTTAAGAACAGATTTTCTATGATGTGTCAATCACTTTCACTTTAAGCTCTTACCTTACCATACTCAAACTTTTATTAGATTTGTGCAAAATGATACCTCTGTAACATTAAACCCTTCAAATTCTTGTTAGTGCCCATCCTCAGTGATGGAAAGGATCGGATTGGACGATTTGTCTTTGCCTTCAGCTCCATGGGCACATTACTCGTTCCTTTCTACACTACCTGTCTGTCAACGCTACAGCAGATGCTAGTTGTGGCGTTGACTGGTGGAATAACAAACTATCTCTCGCGCTCTCTCTCTTTCCCTTCTTTTAGCTGAAGCTAATCATTAGAAAGCCCCGGGATTTTGACTTTGCATCTTATGTCAAACGTGTTACGATCTGCCTTTTCATGGTGCAGAGAAAGATGGTTCGCTAGAGAGACAACAGACCTTTAGCTATTGTCAGATGAATAATTTAGCTGAAAAACATATATATAACTGTTTCTGTTTTTTCAATGCGCACATGTTTCCATGGACAGATTAATTGTGGGGTTATTGGCAAGTTTTATCATCTTTGGCTTGATGAAGTCTTTTGAAAGCTCTGGGTTGAGTTTCAAAGATTTATGGGCGTGAGTTCAAAGGTTTATTCTTTTTGCGTAATTTACCAGAGACAGATAGATTGCAGGGCACCCAGCAGGGGAACTCCTGGTCTCAACTTAGAGTGTAGAACATGGCACTGGACTTTTTCCAGCTTTTATTTCTTCATCCATGTGTATTACAGAATTGCACACAATATAAACGAGTTACCAGATTACCTATAGGTTCTGCAGTAAATGTTTCTTTTCCTATTGACAATCATTCCCCAATCCTTTTGGATACAAGACTGTTATTAACCATAAGGTTTCTGATGATTACCATGTGAGATGTTTCCTGCATCCCTCTGGTGTCCATCTGTGCAAAACAAACTCAGGAATTTCCCTAAGTTTTGAAAGATTTTGCATCCTTCCTCACTCAGTAGACAATGTACTACAGTGCATTTCTCTCTTTTCCCACAAATTGCTTCATTACAGCTTGCTGTTTTGAAAGTAAATAGACCAAATTACTGAATTACCATTTCGTCAGTGCACACTGGCTTGATGGGATTTCAATTTGCAGTTAAATGATCTGATACATAGAACATGATCATAACCAATGATGTTGTGAATGTAGGAACTCTAAATGAGGATATGCCAATTTTATAATGGTCTTATAATGTAAAACCACAACATTTCAGATCATTCTCAGTGGTTCTGAGACCTCTCAGGTGCAAATGTGGTATCATCTGTGATCAGTTTGCAGGACCCTTGTATGTGTTGGGATTTCCTCAGGTATGTTATAAATGGGTCACTATCGAGATAGAATTTGCTTGACCCGCGCTATAGTCTTCAGGTAAGAAACTGAACAAACATCAAATTTGTTTCATCTGGAATCTTGTACAAGTACTAATTCACTGGATACAAGGTGGGTTTTTACTATTTATTGATATTTTATTTTAGAACAGCTGTCAAAGTAGAAGAAAGCCATGTATAAAAAAGGATCAATCTGACAGAGGAGCATATAAATCTCATTTCAGGGCCATTGGCTTTGATGTCCAGCACAAAAAGGACCTGCGTTTTTTCCACCCTGCAAGTGAAACCAAAGACTTGAGTGGATTTTGGGGAGCTACTCAAGGACTCATTTTTGCTGACTTCTCAACTCATCTTTTCAGCACTCCTGCATGGATGGATGGCGAGACAAAGGTTGGGATGGGTGAATTTTCTTGAAAAGAGATGTTTGCTGCTCTTCAGAGTAGCTGACCTGAGACGACAGCAGTGACGCTAATGGCTGCTGTGAAGAGGCCTACAGAAGTCCAGGCGGAGGTTAATGGGCCACTTCATCCCTCAGTTTCCAGGCCACGTCTCAAAATAGATACAGGCAAACCAAAACCAAGTGGACCAGAAGACACCAGATTCTTCTAAAAGCAGAAATGTTAAAACTTAAACCTTATAGCATCTTAAAGTTAGAAAGCTAGCAAGCACACATTATTAAAAGGTACTGAGAAGTCTATCTATGCCTGTCTCTATGAGACAGAGTTAGTGTCCACAACCTTCACTGAAAAAGTTAAGTTGGACTTAATTCGTAGAACCACAAACATGTTCACTATGCTTACCGAACCATTTAGCTGAAGTTCCCAAGTATTACATCAGGCTTCAAACTTTCCTTTTTGCTAACGCATATAGATCAGGTGACCCTGAATCCACCTCATCATACTTGTTATTAATCTCTGTCTCTCTTTCACAGCATGTCTTTTTTCCTGTCTTCCTTCTCTCACCCCAACCGGTCACGGCAGATGGCCCCGCCCCTCCCTGAGCCTGGTTCTGCTGGAGGTTTCTTCCTGTTAAAAGGGAGTTTTTCCTTCCCACTCTTGCCAAAGTGCTTGCTCATAGGGGGTCATATGATTGTTGGGTTTTTCTCTGTATGAGTTATTGTAGGGTCTACCTTACAATATAAAGCACTTTGAGGCGACTGTTGTTGTCATTGAATTGTTGAATTGACTTGAATTAATTTACAGATTTGAGTGTAATTTAGTTTATACTTTAATTTTTGTGAGTTATCGAGACCTCTATATCATGGGTTAGACTTTACAGGTTTTTTAAATTTTGCTGCTATTCTTTCTTGTGTTTCTGTCATGATGCCGTGCTCGTCTGTGTTCTATGTTTATGCTACAGCAGATGGTAGGAGCGATGATCAGGTCAGCTGGAGACACCTGGGCCCAGTGTTTCATATATGAAACCCACCCTTCAGTCTACCTTTGAGAGTTCTTCTTCAATGCATGTCTTTGTTCTGTGCTATTTAACATTTCCATCACTTTGTGAATTGTGCAGTCATCCACTCACACACCCTCACTAACAATAACACTGATTTCCACATGAGCTTTTAGCTGAAGGTGATGCGAGGGCTGTGTTGTCTTCCAGTCAGACACATTGTTTCAATGTAAACAGCGTACACCAAGTTTTCTGATAAAACCATTTAGGTCCTGGGAAAAAGTAGAACAACAAAGTCAATGCATAAAGTTATCTCAAGTTTGAACATGAGTTGTTCAGTTTCTGATGTGCATGATTTCACTGTATTGTGTGAGCTCACTGTGCTGGAACAATTTACCAACTCAGTTCCTGAGTATATGGCAACTTAGATCAGTGAGCAAAAAGAAAAAAAAAGTGCGGGTAGCACTCATTCATGATTATGTGTTGACACACGAGTGCCTTTGGAGAATTTTCCAACTTACCAGAGTCGAAGTAAAGAAGGCTGTAGCGTGCATGACAAAGATTATTAGTTGCACAAATTTGCTTAGCAGGAAGTTGGCTGAATGGCTTAAAGGTAAGCTTAAGTCTGCTGCAGGTCTGTGCATCAGCTTATGCATGCTCACAGTGGAAAGACTTGCATCCAGCTGGTTTGGAGTTTTACCAACACACTGTTTGTACCATCTCACAACGTGATGTTACACTGCCACTTGTTTGAGGCTGAGGGCCAAGTGAAGGAGTTTCTGTTGTGTAATAACCTGACAGGTCAGCACAGATGCACCTCTGATTTTGGAGGCTGTCTCAGTGCTGCTCATAAAACCAAATGAGAGGGTGATCTGATTGCAGAGCAGTTGATCCTCCTTTGAAGGTGCTGTTTGATTAAGTTTAAGTGAGTTAGTTGACAGAACTTGTGGATGTATTCTTTAGGACCCACTGTTACAAATTATTCCAGGTTCTCAAGTAATACAACTCCTGTGTGAATAGGATTTCAGTCACTTTATTTCTGAGCTTTATACAAAGTGAATGCAAAAATGAAACTGTCCATGGGCTTGAGGTTAGATTAGAATGTTTCACGTACACCCAGCACTACTGTTTAAACTTTCCGTCTGTGTGGCGACAGGTGAGATGCACCTTCTGTAAATTTACCTCTGCGTTTCGATGCTGTTCCTTGCTGCTTCGCCTCATAAATCACTTTGATGCATCTTCTAACTGCAATGGAATTTTAATGCCTCGTGTAAAATGATCCATGTGACATAAATCATTATATCTTACTGCTTCTACACGGAAACATGTGGAACCTAAACATCCCTCTTTTTAGAGTTTGGAGGTGTGTGTCACAGAATATGGGCATAAAGACAGAAAACACAGAAGTGTATGTAAATCAAAGCCTATTTCTGTACTTCCTCTGTGATCCCCACCTCCCTGCAGCCGTCCTAAACCTCGGGCTGGCCAGTGTAGGCAGGTTGGTGCTTTGGCCCATGCTTCAAAGACTCAACTCTGCTTTCAACCAAAGTCTGAAACAAAGAGTCCCAGATGCTCGTTATGGAAGTCCAGCAGAGTTCCAGCAGATGGATCGGAATAACTAACATACTGGAAAACTAGAAAACAGACGGGTTAGAGCACTGGTGTCTCAAAGCTGCTTCGCTTTACTTCATTATTGTAACTGAGTAAATGCTCACTGAAAATTTTGGTATTTTAGCTGATTGATTTCAAAGTCAAGCGCATCATTTCATATCATGTTGGAATGTTGAGTTATTGGTTGAAGGTTGGGCTTCGGGATTGGATTTGGATGAGTCTGATGTGGCTAGACGACTCAGTCAGAGCATCTCCAGAACTGCAGCTCTTTTGGGTTGTTCCTGTACTGCAGTGGTCAATATCTATCAGTGGTGAACCAGCAACAGAGTCATGGGCAGCCAAGGCTCACTGATGCACGTGGGGAGTGACAGCTGACCTGCGTGGTCTGATCCAACAGACAAGCTACTGTAGCTCTAATTGCTGAAAAATGCAGGTTCTGATGGAAAGGCGTCAGAACAAGACACTTTAACACCCCACTCACACAATATACATTATCAGATTTCATAAAATTTCCATATTGTTTTATTTTATTTTATTTATATAATGTATATAACTCACCCACTAGCTGCACATGATGTTCTCTTTGTATATATTCACTCACTATATATAATGTTCTCTCCCTTTTTGCACAGTCAAGGAGCATATCAGGTCAAATTTCACTGTGTGCTGTACTTGTATAACTATGCACGTGACAAATAAAGAATCTTGAATCTTGAACAGACAGTGCATCATAGCTGCAGTCCAGCCAGATGCCCATGCTGAACCCTGTCCACCACCAAAAGCACCAACAATGGGCATGTGAGCATTAGAACTGGACCACAGAGCAATGGAAAAAGGTGGGCTGGTCTGGTAAATCATGCTTTCTTTCACATCACCTGCATGGCTTGGTGAGTGTGCATTACTTAACTGGGGGTCACCAGAAACCAGGATGCACTATGGAAAAAAAATCAAGGGTCAGGACTGTTTTGGCAGCAAAATAGGGACCGACACAAAGGTCATAATGTTACGCCTGATCAGTGTATACTAGTCAGTTTGGGTGAAACTTAATAAAGTTAGGAAACTGGGATCCAATCAAGTTAAAAACTGTATTTACTCCTATTTAAATACAGGTTGTGCATACAAAGTGTTCAAAACACATAAAACCAAATAAAAAATGCAAAAAGCAAAACAAAAATGAAAAGACTACAACGCTCAAATGAGAAAATATCATGTTAATTAAATGTCTGGATTTTCACATCAACAGTGAGGTTGTTGGATTGCTCCAAGGATGGAGGTTCAGGATCAGGTTACTTTATTTTCACCCACAGGTATAGATTTGGTTTGCACTGGATGAGTCATTTACAGTCATATGCACAATTTCCAAGTTTCTGTTTCACAGGCCAACAGGTCTGTGATCTGGATGCTGTTCAAATCTTTACTTCTTTAAAAATGTATACAGTGTTTCATCAACTACTCAACTAAGAAAACCAGTTGAGCACCTTGTGATGGGCAGCTAACTGTCTACATGCAGCTCAACACAAGCTATGCAGGACCTCTATCAGGAAAGCACACACCTGCTTATGATTCCTACACACATGCTGCATCTGCGATGATCAGTGCCAGGATGGTTTACTCAACTTTTCATAGAAACGTCAGCAACAGGGAAAACTGGATCCACTCGTGGAAAAGGAGAGCTTTTATTTCAAAGCCTGATCCATTTTCAGGAATTCATCATTCAATACTTCAAAGATGTCGATGACTGAATCCTCCAAAGATGTTTGGATGTGGTTGGAAATGACAGCTCGTGACTGTGGGTATGCTTCTCATGTTAGCCATCTAATATAAGAACCATACTAGACAGCTATTAATATGGAGGAAAAGTTCTTACTAAGTTATCAGTTAGTCATGCTGTGAAAGGCACTTCTTTTAAAGTTTATGGAAAGAACACATCTGTCACCAGCAATCTAACTTATATTACAATGGATTCTTTTTAATGCCAGCTTTGTCTAGATACAGATCGGTGCTCTATGTGCAAGAGCTCTCTGGGTATGGATGTCTTTACTCAAAAACAAAAGCACCTAACCAAAGAATACTTATATTAACCCCCCTCAGATTACTTCACATCTAGTGCACAGCATTAGTGCAAATATTCAGAAATATTAAATACAAAGTAAATACATAGTTACTTTGGTGATCACTTTAGAGATCCAGGTGCAGCCTAAATACTGGGTGAAATGTAACTTGATTTTTGTGTTGAAGATCACCAGCGGTAATTAGTCTCCTGTTACGATAAAACCCCCGTTTTCAGAGGCAGCATTCTGTCAAAACTGGAGCTCAATTTCTGCAGAGCAAATTCTGGCTCATAAATCAAATAATCAACTTTGGGCTCTTTACAACACATTTAAAATATCACAAAAAAATCTTGTTTTTGTTCTGTCTGCCCTCCCCTCATTCCCAGTTCCCAGTTGGTTGGAGAAGATTGCCGCCCCTCCCTGAGGCTGGTTCTGATAGAGGTTCCTGTTAAAAGGGAGTTTTTCCCTCTCATTGGTTCAAAGTGCTGGCTCACAGGGGGCATTCTATTGTTCGGGTTTGCTCCGTATTATTGTAGGATCTTTAATTTACAATAAAAAGCACCTTGAGGTGACTGCTGTTGTGACTTGGTGCTATATAAATAAAATTGAACTGAAGTTGCATTGCTCTAAAACAGCCTGTTCTCTCTCCCGAGGCGTACCGAATATTTGTCACGTCCCGAGGCGTTCCATGGGAATGCGAAAGGTGACCGTCTGCGCTCCTATGCTATGCGCCAGACTGTGCATAAAATCAAATAGAATTATGCTCCCACGGTAACACACGTTCCAGCTGTGTCTTTCAGCCTTAACCATAACCTCATCCGTAATGTTAACCAACACCTTAATCGTGTTAGTTAGTATTTTCCAAAGCAATGTAAGTAAAATAAATGTACATGTGTAGATTCATTCCAAATGGTTCTCGTGTTCCCTCATTTTTCCCGAACTTGTAATATAGGGACGTGTTGGGTGGCCTAAAGTGTATTATACTGACGATTTGTCTCCTAGTGTAAAAGGTTACGCTTTGGGAGTGAGAACGTGTTGTCTAAAAACTTGTGAGATGAAGACTGTCTTTATATTTACTGTTCATATACTTATTTAGATTTTAACTTGGGTTTTAGATGTGGGCTAGGGTCAGTATTTTAAAGTTTTTGTATGAATGACCTGTCCAACAGACTAAACTTTTTTTTTTTAATTGCCCCATATGTGAATCTTGTCAGACAGGAAATAGCTACCAGATCCATGTGGTGAGGAGTGAAAACATTACAAGCCGTGATGGCTGCATACCTTCCCTGATGCCGACTGCCGTAACAGCTGGACGCTGAGCCTCACCATCAAGTGTCATCTTCTGTCTTTTCCTTTTTACGTCATTTAATATATTAAACTTTGACCCCTCTGAGCTTATTTGTTATCTCCAGTTACATTCCTGAACAGCAGAAAAGCCCAGCAGCTGATTTAGAGGGAGTACTACAGGCTTTGTACCAGTGTGTGTTCATGTGTTTGGAGTGTTCTGGAGGTTGTTCCTTTTTCTAGTATTTAAAACAGTTATAATTCACTCAAGAAAGATCAAAATATGCAACGTTCAGTTACATAGTGGGGTATTAGCCAAAAAAACAAAACAAAAACACTGCAATTGAGAAAGGTTATAGCATTGACAGCTGACAAAAACCCTAAAAGTTGCCCGTGGTTCCAGGGCTAACCCCAGTCCCACAATACCAAAATATCAGTAAAAAGGCACTCCATAATCATCCTAGTCCCCCCCCCCCCCCCCCAAAAAAAAAAAACAACAGCATTCTATTACTGGGTTAAATGTATACAGACCTGACACGTGTAGTCATTAAATCATTAAAGTTTGCTGGGCCAAGTAGCTCTACAACACCTTGACTGCTCAGACGTATGAAAGGGACAGTATGCTGACTTCAGTTGAGTAACTTTATCAAGTCCACTCCAAACTTGCCAAGATCACTGTTCCAACCTCCATCTGTCAGTGGAAAAACAACTTTCTGATAGACGGGAAGCAGCAGGTGAGGCTGGGGAGACTCATATCTAGCACCCGCCTCCCAGTATGTCTACTTCCTCTATATAAATGACTACACCACCCATCAAAAACACAAAGTTCATCAAGAACAGTGATGAGTCTGCAGTCATGGTGTTGAGCATTTGGCACGGTGGCGTGGTCAAAACAACCTACAGTTGAATGCACTTGAAACTGTGGAGGTGACAGCACTTGAGGAGCCGCCCCTTTCTTTTGTCCACTCTCACCTTAATCAACAGTACTGTTGTTTGCTATGGAAACCTTCAGATTTCTGGGATCCACAATCTTCCAGCATCTGAAGTAGGCAGCCAACATAGCCGGAATTATCAGCTAGAGGCCCAGCAGAGACTGAATAAGTGCCATATATATTTAAACGGGGATACTCCTGCATCAGGATTTTGAAGTTGCCACACTGAACGCACAAAAAGTAACTTGTGTCCAACACAGCACAACAGTCAAACCCAAAATGATTACTTGACCTACTACAACACAAAACCAAAAGTAGCAACAAATAATCACAACCAAGTGATCTGTTGTCTCCACCACACAAACAGTCACATACAAGTGGACTTACACCACAACAAGTTACTTTAATCCACAAGGTTCAGCAAAGCAGGCATACTAGTGACCAACCACAAAATAGAGAGCTATGGCCACACAACAATCACATCAAGGGTGGCACAGCACCCCTCAGTGTTATTGCTATCACCTGGCCAACAACACTCACAAGTGATCCAACAAAAGTAGCCATATACCCTAGACCTCCAAAAACCCAGCTACATGTTGTTGAATGTGCTGATTGGCTGACAAGTGGGTTGGAAGAGGGAAGGAAGTGACAGCTGAGGTTATCAGGAAACCCCATCAAAGATTTAAAAAAAAAAAAAAAATATATATATATATATATATATATATATATATATATATATATATATATATATATATATATATATATATATATATATAGAGGCAGACAGCTGATGGTAGTACTAGTGCTACTATTTTCCACAATCAAATAAAATCTTTCTAAATATTTTTTTATATAATTAAATTTGTGTGGCACGGTGGCGATGTGGTTGGCACTGAAACTACACAGCAAGAACATTCTGGGTTTGAACCCCCTGGCCAGCTGTGGGCTTTCTGTGTGGACTGTCAAATAAGGTAGATGTGCATTTCCTATTTGCCTCATGGTATGTGGAGTAACCCCAGTCCCATTTTAAAGTGTCCATCTCTGTGTTACAGGGTTTTTTTATTGCTTTGACCTGCCGAAAGAAAATGGGATCCACTCAGTTTTCATCATCACTATCTCAGCAGAGCAGAAACCTCTTGGAAATGTGTTAACCCTTTCTCACTGGATTGACACATTTTCATCATCCTTTTGCAAAACAGTTAACACAGATGTCATTCAACCAGTCTAAACCCCACTGTTTTATCTAAGGTAACCAAACAGAAATCCCCTGTTACTAACTATTAGAAACCTACCTCGATCAGAAAAAAAAATCATGCCTGCTATTAATCTCTGGCTCTCTTCCACAGCATGTCTTTATCCTGTTTTCCTTCTCTCTCCCCAACCGGTCGCAGCAGATGGCCCCGCCCCTTCCTGAGCCTGGTTCGGCCGGAGGTTTCTTCCTGTTAAAAGGGAGTTTTTCCTTCTCACTGTTGCCAAAATGCTTGCTCATGGGCAGAGGCGGAGGCAGACATTTGATACACCCGGGGCTTAGCCCTAAAGGGTAGTATGCATGTGGGATTGGGGGGAGGTTAGAAATGACTGAAAGATTAATAGGCTCTGTTTTGAGTTTTGTTGAAAAAAAGAATGACTTCATATAGGGAAAAATATATATCACATATGCAGGACACCTTAAACTAGTTTTTTAATTAAGCAGCAAGGCAGAACAAAATCAGGGCTGTATCAAGACACGAGGACTAAACCCCAATTCAACCAAACCCAGAACTGATCCGCAATTAAAACAGTTCAAAGTCAGGACTACTGAGGATTTAACCAAAACAGAACCATAATCAGAACTAGATGATAGTAGCACTAAAAATCATCATAGACCTGCACTACACTTATTTTTTAATTCTACCAAAGTCCACTATTTAGATTGAGAAAAGTTTATATAATTATTTAGCCTTGTTGTACAAACAAGCCTACATAACTTAATAAATATAGAATTTGAAAAATAACAAACCTAAAAAGAAACACTAGGTACGAGATACATGAGTACCTATGATACGGTGATACTTTTGGTAAACAACCATTTGACTAACATGTGTGTCTCACCTGCTCTTGTTCCATCTGTTCTGTCCTCATTCTCTCTCTCTCTCTCTCTGTTCCTCTCTGTTCCTCTTTGTGCTGACAATCAAGCCAAACACCAACATCATCAAATATACAGTTGAAACCAGATATTTACAAACTCTTCAGATAAAAACAGATATACCTTTTTAATTGTAACATAAAATCAGACTAAATGTTTATTTTTTTAGGTTGATAAGTACAAAAAACATATCTGTTAACTTTAAGAGTAAAGAGAGAAACTATCTGTATTTCTTAATTACAAATGGCACCAAATTGTTGTTTTGGTTGACATCTCTTGATTTTCCCATTTCAAAGAAACAGGCTCTGTGTTTTCCCTCTACTAGAAGCTTCTTCAGCTCACAATGGAATTGTCTGGAGTTTTCTTATTAATTAACAATAAACTGAGTGTACATGTACTCCTAAATTTGATGAAAGTGATAAAAATAGAAGCTCTGTCTCTCTTTATTCTGACATTTAACTAATTCAAAAGATATTTCAATATTTATTTATCCAAAACAAAACAAGTTTACTCTAAATTGATGTTGTACAGTAAAAAAATATTCTTGTGTTTTCCATAAAGTGTATGTAAATATCTGGTTTCAACTGTGAATATACTGCTGTGTATTGAAACTCCTCTTGTTTTGCATAGAAATATACTGAACAACACACAAAGCATAATATATAAAATAACATTTACCTGAGTTTGTTCTTTGAAAGAAGCTCCTTATGTCCATTCTTGTATATCAGTGCATTACTGAAACCGATTTATTTAGCCGTGGAGGGTAACAACTGAAAATATGAAATAAACACACATAAGCTAAGACTCTCTAAAGAAACAGCATTGTTGTTGTTCCGCTTTTCATTTCGCCATTTGTTGATTCACTTGAAGAGCGAGTAACGTAATATGGGTCAAGTGATCAGTTTAACATCAATCTTTTGTGATACACCGTCATATTTACATTATTTGTACAGTACGAATGATTTGCTTTGGTACCTGGTCGAATTTCAGCTCTCCTCTGTCTGCCTCGCTGCGCTTCTCCAACAGCGCACTCGCAGGCAGCAGCTGCCCCGCCCCCTTGCTCAGTCGCTTAGTGCCTGAGCTCGGATCATACCAATATTAGGAGGGATTTACACACAGTCGTAAATTCCCACGGTGTGCACTATGTGCTTCGAATATTGTGTGTAGTTTTTGTTTTATACAGTTGTCAGCCAGGCATTTAACTATGAAAAAATTACACTCCAAAAGACCCCGGGCTTCTGAAAAAACAACCCGGGCTTAAGCCCAGTAACCAGATATAATCTGTGTACAGGAGTCATGGCTGAAGCCTAATTTGGATTTTGTTATCAAAGGATATGATGGGGTTCGGAGGGATAGGAAGGAGGGTAATGGGGGAGGTTGTGTACCTTTTGTGAAACGTGGGGTTCAATATAGAGTGGTAGCTATTGGTAAGCAGTTAGAGTATATAGTATTGGAAATTGGGGATTGGGGGGGGGACTTGGGAGCATTAGAGTGGTAAATTTTTATAATCCAGGTGGCAAGCTAATGGAAGTGGCGGAACTGGATACTTACTTAAAGGGGAAAGTGATTTGGTGTGGGGACTTTAATGCTCACAAGTTCTTTATGGGGCTATAGTTGTGATCGGAATGGGGAAGTGATTGAGGAGTTGTTGGATTTGAAGAATTATGTGTGTTTGAACGATGAGAGTGATACTAGGGTTGATGTTAGAACAGGGATTGAATCGGCTATTGATCTAACGTTGGTGTCTGATTCATTGGCAGGCTTATGTTCATGGGAGGTAATGAAACTTACAACAATAGGAAGTGATCATTATCCTATAAAGACTGCGGTGAGGCTGAGCATTGAGAGACAGGTTACCGGGGGAGTGAAGAGATGGTGTTTTAGTGAGGATAATTGGGATGTCTTTAAGGTACTCAGTGAACAGGAATTTCAAAAGGTTGATATGAATGTAGGGGTGGACGATTTAAATGACTCAATTTGTAAAGCCATTTTAGTGGCGGCAAGCAGGGTAATCAAGAGAAAAGGGGGTAGTGGGAAAAGGAAGATTGTGCCATGGTGGACAACGGAGTGTGATAAGGTGATTAAATGTCATAATAAGGCTTTTAAGAAATTGAAGGGTAATCTTAGGGTTTCAGGGTTTCATAGATCAGTATTATGGGTATGTGCAGGTATATATGGATGCTTCAAAGAATCCAGCTAGTGGGGGGTGGCAGTGGTAATTCCGGACTTTATGGTGAAAATTGGGAAGAGGATTAATAATGGGTTGTCTGTGTTTGCAGGAGAAATGATAGCGATTCTATTAGCAGTGCAGTGGGTGGAAGATTTGAGGCCGTTGAACACAATTATTTGTTCAGATTCCAGTGCAGCCTTGGTTAGTCTACAGAATGGTCATTCGAAAGGTAGGTCAGATATTTTATTAGAGGTTTAGCAAACTCTTTACAGGATACATATGATGGGTCTATCGGTAGTGTTTGTATGGGTCCCGGCTCACTATGGGGTAAGGGGGAATGAAGCAGCGGACAGGTTAGCAAAGGCAGTCACTAATCATGAGATGGTTGATCTGGCGGTGAATTTTGGTAGATAACACCTCCCTGGTAACAGACAGCAAGCTCTTAACTGCTTCAGCTCCCTCAAACGCAACTTAACAAGGAAACCTGAGATGTCCCAACATTTCTTCTAATTCATGGGGAAAATATTCGAAAATGGTCATGCTGAAGTTGCTCCTCCTCTCACTCCAAACCAGGAACGATGGTCAAAGGAGCTTGCAAAGAAAAGCGTCTGGACTTCTTTAAGTTACTTGAAGACGTTTCACCTCTCATCCGAGAAGCTTCTTCAGTTCTAAGGTCAAATGGTGGAGAGTCCCAGATTTAAACTTAGTGGGAGTTTCCCCCCACAGAGGGACAAAAGGACCCCTTGATGATCCTCTAATCGCCTGAGCCAAGGTGTGAAACTGGGTGTGCGTCCCAATCAGCCAGAGTTTCGGGTGAGTTCATTGTGAAACCTGGCCCCACCTTATCATGCGAATTCCTGAGGTCAGATGGCCCAGGATGTGAGTGGGCGTTAAGGCGTCTGGGAAGGGATCTCAAAACTGGATTATAGATGGCAGAGAGTGGTATTTACCCATTTTCGGAGTGTACCACCCAAAGAAGCCTGGCGACATCCGTGTCGTTTTTGACCCAAGTGCACAACATGAGGGAGTATCTCTGAATGATGTTCTCTTGAAAGGACCTGACCTCAATAACCTACTCCTGGGAGTTCTGATGAGGTTTCGCAAGGATGCCATTGCAGTAACTGCAGACATCAAGCAGATGTTTCATTCCTTTCTTGTGAGAGAAGAAGATCGTAACTTCCTACGGTTCTTCTGGTTCAGAGACAACAGTCCTACACAAGATGTCATTGAGTACCGCATGTTCGGTACATGTGTTCGGTAATAGCCCTAGCCCAGCAGTTGCCATTTACTGCCTCAGGCAGTCTGCGATGGATGGAGAACCACATCATGACCCTGAGGTGAAACAGTTCATTTGCCTTGACTTTTATGTCGATGATGCACTTAAATCTTTTTCAAGTGTAAAAAGCGCTGTCTGTCTGTTGAAGAAAACTCGGGATGTTTTGGCAAACTCAAACCTGAGGCTCCGCAAAATCGCCTCTAACAGCAAAGAGGTCATGGAGGCTTTCCCACCTGAAGATCTCGCAAATGACTTGAAGGATTTGGATCTGAGCTCAGATATTTTACCTGTACAGCGCAGCTTGGGACTAAATTGGAACTTGGAGTCTGACACGTTCGTTTTTAAAGTCAACAAAGAAGAGAAGCCTTTCACACGCCGAGGCATCCTATCAGTGGTAAATAGCATGTATGATCCCCTGGGATTTGTGGCTCCTGTGACCATTCAAGGGAAGCACATTCTAAGAGAGCTCACACAACAAAGGTGTGACTGGGATTCTCAGCTCCCTGAAGGGATGCAGGAACAATGGAAGTCTTGGCGGGATTCACTGAAAGACTTAAGTGGCGTGAAGATTCCAAGACCCTATACCAAAGCTTTTCTTTCAACAACAAAGACGAGAGAACTGTTTGTCTTTTCTGATGCGTCAACAATGGCTATTGCAGCAGTTGCCTTTCTCAGGGTGGTGGACGAAGCAGGGAATACTCATACTGGCTTTGTTATGGGTAAGGCGAAGCTGGCACCCAGACCTGGACACACAATCCCCAGACTTGAGCTTTGTGCAGCTGTACTGGCCGTAGAGTTAGCAGATTTCATATCATCAGAGCTTGACATGCGCATCGATGCTATCACCTTCTACACTGATAGTAAAGTAGTGCTCGGATACATAAATAACGAGACAAGACACTTTTATGTGTATGTCAGTAATCATATTGTGCGCATCAGAAGGTCCTCTCATCCTAAGCAGCGGAAGTATGTGTCTACAGGGGAAAATCCAGCAGACTGTGCGACTATGTCTGTACCGGCTGCCTTTCTCTCAGATACCTCTTGGCTCACTAGACCTCATTTTCTGACTGAGCCTATGCAAGATTCTCTAGAACCAGACTCCTTTGACCTTGTGGATGCAAACATAGATGCTGAGATACGCCCACAAATCTCTACTTTGCAAACACAGGCTTCTCGCACACTGCTTGGGTCCCACCGTTTCTCCAAATTTTCTTCCTGGCAAGCTTTGAAATGTGCCATTGCTAATCTCCTTCACATTGTGAACAGCTTTCACACACGCAAGGTCAAAGGGACCATGTGATCCAAGGGGTGGCATTTCTGTCAGAAAGCAGGTACACCTGATCAACTCAGTTTATCAGAGCACATCATTATTCAAACTGTGCAGGAAGAGGCATATGCTGAAGAGTTGGCCTGTCTTATGAAGAATAAGGTGATCCCTCAAGGGAGTCCTCTTAGGACCCTGGACCCCTTCATTGACGCACACAATGTCCTCAGAGTTGGTGGTCGGATAAGGCATGGAGAGGTTCCTCATGAAGTTAAGAACCCTAAGATCATTCCTTGCAAGCACCATATTGCAACATTGCTGGTCAGACATTTCCATGACCTGCACCATGGACGCCACTTCACAGAGGGTGCCATCCGTGCAGCAGGCTACTGGATAATAGGTATGAAGAGATTGGTGAGCACTGTCATCCACCATTGTGTCACATGTCGAAAGCTCCGCGGCCTCCCTGAACAACAAAAGATGGCTGACCTGCCATCAGATCGCCTCTCTATGGAACCCCCATTTACCTACGTTGGACTGGACGTGTTTGGCCCGTGGAGTGTTGTTGCACGGCGTACAAGAGGTGGTCTCACTCATAGTAAGAGATGAGCAGTTATATTCACTTGTATGGCCGTTAGAGCAGTCCACATAGAGGTCATAGAATCTCTGGACACCTCATGCTTCATTAATGCCCTCTGGAGGTTTCTAGCTATTCGAGGTCCTGTGAAACAAATACGTTCGGACAGAGGCACAAACTTCGTGGGTGCTTCAGCTGAACTAAAGATTCCATCCAATATTGACTCCACGTCTGTTGAGTACCTGGCAGGAAAAGGCTGTGCATGGGTCTTTAACCCTCCACATGCGTCTCACATGGGTGGCGCATGGGAGAGGATGATAGGAATAGCCAAAAGAATCCTCGATTCAATGTTCCTGCAACTTGAGACATCAAACTTGACGCATGAGGTCCTTACTACACTGATGGCAGAAGTGGTGGCAATTATCAACGCTAGGCCTCTCATACCACCGCCTACCTGAAGGAGATTAGGAATCTGGAGAACTGGTGCCAGAGGAACAACCTCCTTCTAAACGTCAGTAAGACAAAGGAGCTGATAGTGGACTTCAGCACTAAGCAGGAGAGGAACTACCAGACCCCCGTCATCAACGAGTGCCCAGTGGAGAGAGTGGACAGCTTCAAATACCTCAGAGTTCACATCACGCAGGACCTGTCATGGTCCTGTCACATCAACACCGTGGTGAAAAAGGCCCGACAGCGTCTCTACCACCTCAGACGCTTGAGAGACTTCCAACTGCCCTCCAAGGTGCTCAGGAACTTTTACTCGTGCACCATAGAGCATCCTGGCGGGAAACATCTTAACCTGGTTCGGGAACAGCACCATGCAGGACAGACGAGCTCTACAGAGGGTTGTGCGGTCAGCTGAGCGCACCATCCGCTCCGAGCTCCCTGACCTGCACTCAATCTACAGCAGGCGGTGCCGGACCAAGGCCAGGAAGATCGTGAAGGACCTCAGCCATCCCAACAACAGACTGTTCTCTCTGCTGAGGTCAGGAAAGCGATTCCGCTCCCTGAAGACCAACACAGAGAGACTGAGGAGGAGCTTCTTCCCGCAGGCGATACGGTCTCTCAATCACACCACCACACAGTACTGACCCACACATATGGTTCTTACACACACACTGGACTTTCTGGACATTGTTTTTGCACACATTGTTTTTTTGCACAACACTGGTCACTATATTCTTCATTTCCGGTTAATACTTGTACAGCTGCTGTTATTGTGTATATATTTATTTATATTTAGATTTCTTCATACATTCTTATATAGTTCTATATTGTGTATTTTGTTGTACAGTTATTTTATTTTCAACTTTAATTTATATATTTTATCTTATTCCTTCCCAGTTAAATTTACCCTTCATTCTAATTTGTGTTGTACAGTTATTTCATTTTTAACCTTAATTTATATTTTATTCCTTCTTAGTTAAATTTACCCTTTTTAATTTTTCATATTTATTTCCTATCTTATTCATAGCCTTTTCCTTTTTTGTTTTCTTTAGGTCACAAGCAGTTGTCCAAGCATTTCACTACATATCGTACTGTGTATGACTGTGTACGTGACAAATAAAATTTGAATTTATTTGATTTATTTGATTATTTACCAGTATGTACTGATCCAAGGGACCCAGTTCTACTCACCCCAGCCACTCTCTTAACTCAGAAGATGGGTATTCCATCAGCTCCACCTAAAGACTCCAATATCAAAGACATATGTAAACAACAATGGCGTCAGGTGCAGCATCTGGCCCAGACTTTCTGGAGCAAATGGAGACAACAGTATCTTTCTTCACTGCAGCCAAGAAGAAAGTGGCAGGACAGTCAACCCAATCTGGAGCCTGGGAGCATTGTACTTCTCAGAGATCAGCAGCTCGAGAAATGAATGGCCCCTTGGAGTAATCACCCAAGTCTTCCCTTGCCAGGACAATAAGAGGTGAAGGTATCCAGGCAAGACGGGTCAAAAGTATTTTTGAGACCTGTGTCGGAGCTCATTCTTCTCTTACATCCAGACAAAGACTGAACTGTTACTCTATATGTATATACATATATAACCATGTATAACTGTTCTGTATTGTATGTTAGTAGTGGCATTCTATCATGCCAGGCGGGGAGTGTGCTGATAGTGTTAGTGCAGCTGTCCCTTTAATAGTTCTGATACCTGGTGACATCACTGGAAGCAGGACGTAGTAAGGTTTAGTGAAGTTTGCACATGGCCAAGGAGACTGCCATGAATCCACATGCATCTGCCCTCAATCCTTCATCTTTTGGAGCATCGTCTGTATGTATATTGTTTATTTGATACTTGTCTGTAGTTCTGTTCTTGTATTTTGTGACATGAGGGAAGTTTAATGTGTAAATGTGTTACTTACGTTGTTAAAGCCACATGTTTAGAGCGCGGCTATGCTTATTCTTGCAGCTAAAGTGCTACGCTATGTTGATTTAGATTATTGTAGACTTGTACGTACAGTGTATATGTAAGATTTAAAGAATATACTGTAATTGTAATTGTGTTATGTTTGTTTCAGTTTCACACTTTCTACATCATTAAACCTGTGGACAAAGAGTAATGGTCTTCAAAGTCTTGATGGAAGAAAAGTGTTGAACCTTGCTGCTGGTTCCTCTTCTGTGCAGTGTAAAGAGGGAAAGACAGTACAACTGCAACAGATTTTATTTTGGTTTACATGTATTTTCTGTAATATTTCCAGTATTTCAGTTTTCAGTCACAACTTGAAAAAAGTCATGGAATCAATAAAATATGCGT
This sequence comes from Diplotaxodon limnothrissa, assembly GCF_057381915.1. Taxonomy (NCBI): domain Eukaryota; kingdom Metazoa; phylum Chordata; class Actinopteri; order Cichliformes; family Cichlidae; genus Diplotaxodon; species Diplotaxodon limnothrissa. The sequence continues at coordinate 6,912,532 of NC_140614.1, read as the reverse complement.
CAAAGCAGTTCTGATTCTGGATCCAACTCATTGCAAGAAGACATATTTGACACAGTCTATGCAGAAAGATAGCAAATGCCACTGCCATGAAGGCTACGTAATGGGCTACACTGACAAGCAATGGTGCACTGACTCGCACTGAGTGCTGTGTTTTGTTGTCCTTTGTGTAATGATTGATTGGAAGAGCGCATACACTTGTTCACAAATTGTTGTTTAAATGTTTTGGCACGGTTAGAGCATTTTGCAAACAAAATGTGTCACTTTGGCCAACTGTTTAGGCTGTGTGTTAACACTGGGAAACGAACACAGGTAACAATGTCTGCCATTTATGTAACTGTAGTCTCTACAAAGATTCACCGCTGAAGTCTAAATCAACAGTAAGACATTACCAATAGTTCACAATACTAAAAACCCAGACAAAACCCTGTGTTAACTATCTTTACTCTTTACAATCCTATTGCATATTCTGTAAAGTAACAACCTTAGAGTAGCAAATAAAGGTGACACTCATTGAAATAATCATCAGCAAGCTTGAGCACTTCAATAAAAACAGAATTGTTTTGACAGCTTGCTGGTCTAGAGTATTCAAATGTGTGTTAACATAATGCCACAGTCTTCCCAGGAGTGAACATTGCAGCAAATTCACTCCAAGGTCAGACCTTGCAATGGTCAGAGAAATTGCAAAACTAAAGTCAAGAATTACACCTCCGCCTCTCCGTGTAAAATGTTAAAGTTCATGACAGAAGCATTAGAAAAAAATGAGTATGGCTCATTTGGAACAACTGCCAGGAGAAAGTCTGCACACCTATGCACAGCTCCACGTTTGATGAAAAACACCTTTTATCCAACACTCCAACACCTGTTTACTTATTGATATTCATATTTGTTTAGTTGCCATGAAATATAATTAACTGATTGTATGAGTAATATATGACAAATGATTATACATAAAACCTACGTTTGTGTTTTGTTTATCATGGGCAGATCACTCTTTCTCATGTCAGGTTCCTGACGTAGTTTTCAGCTCATGAGAGTGTGTGACATTTGTAATTTATTGGTTGATTGACTGATTTTCGCAGTGGCTCATGTCTGCTGTGATGACGCCAGGAAAAGTCATTAGTCTGTTTTCAGTTTTCGTGGTTTTATTTCCTGTTGAGGCCTGAGAAACTCCTGTAGGTTAAACTGAACTACCCAAACATTTTATGAGGGACTACCTGAAGACCTGCTCTAAACAGACTCATCGCACTTTGAACAGTGACTCAAAAATAAATGGTTAAAAATTAAGCAGACAATTTTTCAAAAAATCACATTGTCGCTTTCTATTATTTTGTTTAAACTTTCTTGGTCATTTGTTTGTGTGAGAATTTTACAAATGTAAAGCTAAAAGCCCCACGGTGACATGAATACCAGTCTGGCACAAAGCAGAAAACAAAGAGTATGTGTGTAGAAGACATACCATGCCTGATTATTCATGCCGTTAAGACACTGGCTGGGGTTGAGGTCTGCAGCAGCTGTTCTTTTTGTATATGCAAGTGTGTGCATGTGTATGTGTGTGTGTTGGTGTGTGTGTGTCTCAGAACAAAGTAATCACAACAGGTTTAGCTATGGTTGTGATGTTCAAAAATCCATCATATTGAAAGTCTGACCTGACTCACACGCTGACTAGACACAAGTCCCGAAAGGGGAACATGGACGTTGCACAATGCAGGTCCAGATAACATCGGCGTAACAACTTATGAGATGTAAGAAGCAAACGTGGTTGTTAGCATTAACATGTCACTCCATGTTGTGTTTGAGGACAATCGTATTTTGGGATTTATGAGCTGGCATCAAAAAAGGAATACATTATCACTGAGTGAACTCAAGCCTAAAGAACAAAACTACAAGCAGAAACCGTAATCTGATTGTGTGGTTTCCCCAGTTTTGTTCAGCATGTAGGTGTCTTGCTGTCTAATCATTACGACGGCAGTAAAAAAGAAAAAGGAAACTTTATCGGCACAGATCTTTTCTTGAGGCTAAATGTATAAACTATCTGCATACATAAATACAAAGAGTGGACTTTTTCCCAGATATCATTGCAGTTGGGATATATGAGACATATCTCAGACCATCCATTTAAAGCCTTTTCTTAGGGCAGTTCAAGCCTCATATGATGATAATTAGGCCTCTTTTTTGGGGAAACTGCACATGCTATAACAGGCAGCCTTGCATAAATAAATGTTGTGAGTCATTGTTAGGGTGCTTAGGCGCAGAATGAAAAAGTGCTGTATGAATGTGTGTAAATTGCGTAAATGAGGCTTGTAGTTGAAAGCACGCTGAGTGCTCAGTAACAGTAGCAAAGTGCTACAGTGGCTTGCAAAAGTATTCGGCCCCCTTGAACTTTCCCACATTTTGTCACATTACAGCCACAAACATGAATCAGTTTTACTGGAATTCCACAGGAAAGACCAATACAAATTGGTTTACACGAGAGAAGTGGAATGAAAATCATACATGATTCCAAACATTTTTTACAAATAAATAACTGAAAAGTTCAAGGGGGCCGAATACTTTTGCAAGCCACTGTATATAAGCACCTGAGGATTATTATGGCCTGCTGCATGGTCCAGACCTAAGAAGTTTAAAGTCCTGTTTAAATTTATTGCCTGCAATTCAGCAAATTAATAGATATGTGTTTTTTTCTGCTGCATCTGCACAGTTTATAGTTGCAGCTTCCACACCAAGCTTCTTAGCATTAGCTGATAATTTAGCACTCCATCCTTTTACAATTCCCTATTTAATGGTACATTTACTTGCTGGGCCCACGTCCTCATCTTAGGTTAGACAGCATTTTAGTGGTAAAGGTGAATGGCTTGGACATGAATTGAGCTACGGTTTGGGGAAAGCCTCAAAGTGGACTGGCGGTGGCTCCCGGGCCTGGCAGATCGCCATGTACTAAATAGGAGTGAAGAAATGAAAGAATTGAAAAGGGGAGGGAGGGGAGGGCACGTAAACTAGAATAAACAGTTGTGGAACTGGGGGAACATATATGAGAACCAGAAGGAATGTGTTTGGAGGCGTGGTCCCACTCCTGAAATTCTGATACTTAATCTCCATTGAATAAGAGAATTTACTAGTTCTGTAAAATTAACATTTTATAGAACTCACTGTTAAATGTTTGTTTCCAAACAAGGGCAAGTAGGGACTGGATTAACACAAGAGGCCACAATCCTGTTATCACTTTAAAAAATGTTTTTATTATTTTCAGTAATAAATGTATCACAAGAAGCCATTTTCTTTGATGATAATCCAGCCATTGCTCTGACAAGTCCTTATTTATTTATCTTTTAATTACCCAACAGTCTTGCCTTAACAGATTGGTACATTATCATGACATAAGCACAGTTTGGCAGACTTTATGGGAACCAGCTTTTTTCTAAAAAGAAAAATTCCTTTCCTTACTATCCCAAAAACAATAATTTGGGGTTTGCTGTAGGGAATCTGGTGAAACCATGACAAACTTTCACAAGAAATTCACCAAAACCTTATAATCACCATTCTTCGAGGTTAACGAGACCAAACCTCATAAGTCATGCTTCAGTTTTTAAACGTGATAACAAAAGCTTTTCATCTCTAAAACTGCTCCTCCCGTTCACCAATTATTCTCTCTTCACAAAGGGTCTCAGACCGGAACATCAACAAGTCAAATACGAGGAGATGATCCAGTGCGTGGGAGGCATACTTTTGTGTTTTATCGTGGATTCTCTGTCTTGATCTAATGATTATCTTCGCACAGGCTGGTGGACTGCCAACATAAACCTCAGAATTCGGTGTAATTCTCTGTTGATCCCCTGGAACAACGAGAGGAAAACATTATTTTATAAGAGACTGAAACTTTTGTTTGCCGTACACATTTTGCCAGCAAAACACAACGTCTACGATCGTCTACGTGTAGCTCTCCCTGCAACAGTCTTAATCACTGCAACTTTAAAAAAAAAAAAAACTAACATATAGAAATCTAACAGAAATATAAATACATTTTTTGAAGCTAGTCAGCAATGAAACCTGCCAACAGAAACTCAAAGTGGGAACTGCACAGCCAAACCTCATTGCACTAAGTTGGCTAGCTTATCTGTTTACATAATGAGGAAATGCTAATCGGAATGTCTAGTAAGTTGAAAAAACAAAACAAAACAATTGATATGAGTGATAAGAAATATGGTGCAATCCCATGTAACTGCAAATAAATGATTCTGTGGCTTGAATATTGAACTCGCTGAGGTAATTCATCATTGCTGTTGTACTTTAAATCTAGTTTTAAACAACTTACTGTTAAGATTCCTCCTCACCTTACACAAAGAGCATCTAAATGATCATCTAAATGATCTTTGGGGCTGTAGTGAATGGCTGTGGATAGTAAATGGGTCCTGACTACACTCTGCATCACTTACTGGACAGGCAGTTGAACACTTTGTCGCCTTATACCACAACACCTGCATTCACTTTTAGATTCAGGCTCCCCGTTACATCATGAGTTTCCTACCTTTCTAAACTATAGTACTTATTATTTATTTTTACTTACAACCAGTTAGCAAAAAAAGAAACATACTGGACAACATTTCAGTGTTTGGAAAGGCCACATCCTATTTTTTTTTTTCATCTTAGGGATTCTTTCGCTAACCTTAACCTAAACCTGCACGAGAAGGTTCATTAGGAATGATAGCTGCTTTCATTGTCCCTCTAGTACGAAGGTATCTTAGGGCTACATTTAGAAAAAAATATGTATAATTGATCATTCTGAGAATAAAGTCGAAATAATATTTTGATAATGAAGTGAACTACAAAATGCCTTGTGTAGTTGAGTCAGTGAAATTGTACTTCAGAATTGGTTTTAGTTGAAAGGAAATGATTTTGCTTTTAGGACATTGTATCATTGTATGTGTATCAACACATTGTGATGATAAGTACAAAGACGTTGATGGATGTTGGTGATCAGGTGGTCAAAAGGAAAAAAAACACATAAACTTGAAAGAGTTGGTCGGATTTGGACAGATGAATGGACAGATGAAACAATATTGATGGTTACACGCTTGTGCAATAAAAAGGATGTATGTTGCATCATAAGGAACGATAAGATGGCTCATTCATTTTTGACACTGACTCATCTACACAAGGCGCTTTGCAGATGTTAAAGGAGCCGTGACAGGTGTTTGGCTGGAAACAAAAACTGTAATCTCCTAAAAACAAACATTTTGTTCTGAATGTGGCCCTAATACGCCGTCGTAGTCTCGCGATCACAGCAAAAAGTATGTTGAAAGTAAAAAGACAAAAAGCAAAGATAAATAAATAATTGAAAATCCTTTTTGGTGAGACAATAACTTGACAAAACAGCTGTGAGAGCTGCGGAAAGAAAAACATTTGAGGGAATGCACTGAAAAAAGCTTTGAAGAAGAGGAGCATTTGCTGGTGTTGTGAGGAAGAAAAAGATTTAAGGTAACGTGTTTTCGAATTGCATGGTAATATTGTACTTTTTCTACTTTGGTTGTGTTTTACTTAACGTCTTTTGTGTCTGTGTGTTTTTGCTATATTTTTCTATTTGATGGTGTTTTCCTGGACTCTCAAACGTATACAGGAGGAGCTTGGGGTGGAGCGATTGGTGCTACAAAACTTTGAATGGGAAGCTGCTAACCCATTTTAGCCTTAACCCCATTATTGTTTAACGGCCTTAACAGTATGAATCCATTATCCTGCGCAATGCAAATCCTGAGCTTTCCAAAGATGTTCTTGTACATTAACCTAACCAAATAGCTGCAAAATATCTAATATGCTGTATCACATTTCTATGGGTCAAAATTCAAAAGGGCAGACTCATGTAGAAGTGCAGATTCAAGCTTTAGTGTATGTGGGATAAACAAGCTTATTTCAGCAGCCACTGGGAGAAGCTTCAGTATAAGTTGCATAATTCACCTGTCATTTATAGAGCTAACCCATACGGAAAAGATATAAATAAATCTTATAAAGTTTGTTTCTGTCTTGTGTGAAACTTGTATGAAAAGCATACAAGAGTGAAAACAGATGTAAGATCCCTTGAAAAATTATATAAATGAAGCTTGTATGTTTTGGATTCTTTCTAAAACAATATATGAAAGTAATGAGAAAGTGGCCACTTTCATGAGTAAATCATGTAAGACTTATATGATTCACTATATGAAGTAGGCCACATCTGATGCAAGTCTATTATAAGTTTTTTCTATTTCTTTTCCATATGGGAATGAATAGAAAGACAACCATCCACCTTCATGCCGGAAGGCACTGCAAAGATTTATTTTCTCATAAACTGTTGTGCAGCTTTGAACTATTAGCTGTGCATTTATAAGGGATTTAAACCTGAATTAGTTAATTGCTCCTTGGGAAGAGTCAATTTTCTCTCTAATCTCGTTTGATTTATGTGTTGATTTGGCTGTTTTAGGAGTCAAGGACATGACCTCCACTTTTCCATATGAGCTCAGATGAGAGTTAGCGGAAGCGCACATACCATAATTTTTTTAAAATTCACTCAGATCTACTGTTCATCTAAAGCAAACTTTTATGCAGTATAGATGGAGTCATCAGGATTCCCAGTCTGGAGGAATTATAAAATTCTGCTCTGATATTCATGTTCAGTTGTTCTTTTATGGTTTTTAAATAGTTAAACATTCAAATTAACTAGTGGTGTTAATCACGTTGGTCATCAGGTATAAGGGATATCAACTAAAATATACCATTATAGCTTCGAAAAGAGGAGTGCTTTGAGGATGATTCACTAAAAACAGATCTGAAAGACGAATACAGACGCTGTGTACAAAATAATCTTCATACAAATAACTTTGTTTGTACAGAACTTTTTAAAACACACAGTTGCAAAATATTTAGATTAAACCACTGTAATAAAAAAGATTAGGTCAACATGTCCCAACAGACAGCAGATATAGTCTTGAAATCATTCGGCATGCACTTCCTTACATACATCTGATGTGAACTACAACCAAAAGAAAAAAGAAAAGTGTGGTCTAATAGTTCCACATTATTGGCTGCTGGTAAAGGTTTGATTCTTGCACTGGTTCTCAGATGAAGGAAACAAGACTGGATAGCTCAGAGACGTGACAGTCAAAATTCAAATGTGTGTTAAAAATAATACAAAGTTTCTTGGCAGATAATTTAGTACATTTAAAATGTCTGATCTTATAACCAGAAAGGCCAATTGTTGGAATACAGACTCAGCAGATCTGCTATGCCTGGGCAGATAGGGTTTATACGTGATTAATAACATTTTTAACATGAATTCTGAATTTCGCTGGAAGCCAGCGAAAGGAAGCAAGAATAGGAGTGATGTGCAAGTACTAATTATTTTTTGTTAGCAGTCAAGCTGCTGTATTTTGGATTAACTAAAGATGGGTTAGGGAAGTGTGTCACAATATTCAAGCAGAAAACTGGGTACTAATGACGGCAAAGGTTTGGTTTTGTGAAGGTTCAGAGATGAAAGGAACAAGACTCGATGTGCTTAGAGAGTAGGAGTCAGTCTTTTCCCTAATTTTCCCAATTAGAAGCAAAAAAAAAGCACAATGAAAATGCATATTGTATGAATATATATTCATCAGATGCCCAATATATATGCATTTACCAGACTTCTCCACTGAATCACCAAAGCTCAAAGGTGCAGGTAGGGCATGTTTATTATCATGTCCATGACAACAAACAACACTTCTCACTTAAAAAAGCTAATGGGGCCAAGGGTCTTGTAGTTTACGTCAGGCCAGAGGACTCAGGTGATGAAAAGTAAATAAACCAAAGTTGTGATTTTTGCCCTCCACACCAAGAAAATGAGAAGTACGTGTAAATCTAGGCGAGAAAACTGTTGCCACTGGGCCATGAAGAAGTTTGGAAATTTACCACTCGCATATTTTCTGTCAGCATCTGTAGACCTCAGTGTCAACAGTTGAAGCATGCGTGGGAGATGCAGCATATTTTCATATTTGAATGGAGACTGCATTAATCTGTCGATTACGCTCATGAAAACTGGCCAACACAAACCGCTGCATCCAATGGATTCTAGGACTGACTCAAATCAAACCCACTTTTTTATTTGGTTCTTGATCCTTAATGAAAGAGCAGGACAACTTAGTGTAACAGAGTCATGCATGATTAATAGTCTGAGGTGTGTGTCTTTGTTCCCACTTTGAACATTACTGTCAGTGAGCTAAAGCCTCATCCCTGCCTAAACACGCCGCCTGCACTGTGCCTACCTGTGCTTGTCTGGGCAAACAGCACTGAGGCCGAGAGTGTTTCACCGCTGGGTGAAATACTTTGGCACTGAATAAACATCTTTTACACATAGCTTTGGGGTCCATGCGCTTTTTGAGTGACTCAACAAGAGAACCTGCATGAGTGGGCGATTTGACTTCTTCTCTCTGTCTTTAAAGGAAATGAGATGCGACTGGTGGCACACCCTTATCTTAAGGTTTCATTTGCAACTTCCTGTAAGGAGAAGAAAAGAACAGTTCTTTAAATGGCTTGACCTTTCAATTGCCTTCACGTGAGTTTGAACTGTATGAAAGGCATTTGAGGTCACAAAGTCTTGTATGTCATTCCTAAAAGGCTTACTAAAAATCTTTTTTCTGTGATGAATGTTATACAGGAATTATATAGACACCTAGAGTATTGGAGAGATGTGGGAAAAAACAGATTTTCCCTTCAAGATGTTGCTATATAAAAGAATGTCACTGGATAATGATAATAAAATAAAATAGAAGGTCTTTCCTAAAATTTGAAAAACGTCCATGTTTGTCTTGAGAATCAACAGTGAGCAAGTGGGTGACATGTCCTACATTCTGCAGGCTCTAGGCAGAATCCTTGCCTAAACCAAAGGTAATGCCTAGAGTAGTGTGAGAAAACACCGGAAGTGGACTGTTTTGTACTAACTGTCTTTGATATGTCAAAGACAGATTCAGAAACATTTAATAATAAGAAAAAGAATAGCAATACATTTTTATTGCTGGCTTTTATTCTATTTTATTTTAGTCTGTTCTGTTGTTGTTGTTATTTTTAATTTTTGCCGCTCTTACCTTTGTACTGTCCACTTTCTGCCATGACTTAGCACAATTTCCCACTTGTGGACTTTATCTTATCTTATCTTTCAAAACCCCCAAGGTCACCTTACATCTATACAGATATTTAAACACATACATAATTTATTGACAAAATAAACTAAATAAAAATCTAAAACTGTAAAAACTGATCAAGGTAACAATAGAGTAAGACCATGTTGTAATGAAGTGTTTGCAAGATTGAACAGATGGGTTTTGAGATGTGACTTAGATCCAAAGATCTGGTGAAAGTGCATTCCAAAGTCTTGGGACAGACCAACTAAAGGCTCCAAGTCCCATGGTAGTCAGGTTAGCAGATGGAACACAACGGAAAGGCTGAAGAGGAGCAAAGTATGTGAGAGCGTGAGTAAGTATCAAGAAGATCAGTTATGAAGGCCTTTGAAAGTGAGATGGAGGATATTGAAGTTAATATGTAGTTGAACTGGAAGCCAATGGAGCTGTTTAAGAACAGGTGTTATGTGTTCAGCGGATCTGGTTCTGGAGATAATGTGGCAGGCTTCATTCTGAACCAAATAAAGGTTATGGAGAGATTTATGAGACAGACCATAGGGAAGAGAAATACAGTAACTGAGACAAGATGTGACAAGAGCTTTGACATGTATGGCAGTACTGTGAGGAAAGCGAGTAAATGTGAGTGAGTTAATATTGCAAAGACAAAGGTAGGCAGACTGGGTAATATTGTTTATATGTATTGTGAACGTGAGAGTATTGTAAAGATGACACCCAGACCCTTAAACTGAGGGGAAGGGAAGACAGAGTTATCAACAGATAACGAAAAACTATGTGATTTAAATGGGGAAGATCTGGTGCCAACAAGAATAAACTCAGTTTATTGCCATTAAGTTTAAGACAATTGTGAGAAAATCAAACTTTAATTTTATTTAAACTATCAGAAACAGATGTTCGTGAGAGAGTAGCAATGGGCTTGGAAGAGAAATAGAGCTGGCTGTCATCTGCTTAACTGAAATTGAACGTGACATGCCCTGAAAATATTACCGAGAGATAGGAGATAAATAATAAAGTGGAGAGGTCCCTGGACAGAGCTCTGGGGTACACCAAATTTAATTGAAGTGGATTATGTGCAACTACATTTGTTTCACAAACTCAGAATGGCCATTTTATATTTTGCGTTGTCAAGGTGTTTGTAGTTTGGATCATAAAACTTAAATGTAGACAATCCAAGCAGCCAAGACCTTATGGTTAAGATAAATTGTACTATCATGCTTTGTTAGGGTGGACAGTTACAAACAGCAGATAAGCAACTTGGATGGGTTTAGTGCAGCTGACTATTAAAGTTGCTGGTTTGAGCCCCTGTTGACATGCTGGTATCTCTCCTTTCTGAGTTGCCGAAGCTAATATTTAGAACACACATTCATTCCTCTATAGGATGGTTTCCATAGACTGGACAAATACAGCCAAAGCCGGAATCAAGACCCCTGTCAATCAAGACAGCTGATTTGTTCCAGAAGTACTCTTTCAGATGGTTTGTTGTAGGACCTGCCCACTTCACTTTCGGCTCGTTGAAACTGCCAAACATCATTCACTTTCTGTGGTAGCCACATCACCACAAATCGCTTCCAGTGTGTATGCAGCTTAAAGTGACCCAACTCTCTCTGCTCTTGTGAAAGTTGGGTGATCATGGACCACTTGATGGAGATCCTCACAGATTCTGTGATTCAGTGCTGCTTCTACTCCATCATGAAATCAGCAATTGTAAGCACTCACAAAAACGTGAAACACAGGTCCTGATATTAATCACAATCAGCTGTCCTAGGCTGGTGTATTTCACACTAAAACAAGTGAATATGTGGTAGAGGATAACAGCCTGTGTCATACATGCTTTTATCTGCTCCATTATAAATGCTGTTGATATCTTATCTTTTCTGCACATTATCTGGTATTACTTTTATTGAAAGACAGACAAACAGTAAACCTCACCTGATCATGAGCCTTTTTAACTTTACCAACAATGCTAGTGGGAGAACTAGAAAAAGTTATTTTATTGCAGGTCTTTTTTTATTTCCAAGACATCACACTCTTTCTGACTGTTAAGCAATCGAGCAGAGTTCCCAGTAGCTCTGACCCAGGGATAAAAGATTTGTGGTGTGGAGCAGAAAGGGTTCTGTTGTTTAATCACACTTCCTTATACTTTAATCACACTCAAATTTGATGGTGATATATTGCAGCTGAAATGTTAAATGCCACACTTTCACTGCCACCATTGTCTCTGTCTTCTTGTCATTCAGTACTGAGCAGAAGTTCCCAGAGGAAGTGAATTGTTTCCGAGGATAAAGTCAGTCCGACGTGCGGTTTAGAGAAAAAGTTCCCACCTTTGTTCCTTTGGGATTCACAGGCCTCACTCTGCCTTGGCTTCTCTGTACTGGGCTCTAACGCTCTTGTTCTCACATGCTCTCTCTGGTTTGGCTCAAAAAAAAATGAATGGGCACTTCCTTGAACATAAAATGGAGCACAGTGTGTTTGCTTTTTCCGGTGGTTTGGTTGGTAATCATCACCTCTCAGTTTCTGATGATTTGCTGAGTGGCATGCTTGAAAACCACGTACTACATCATTTGTTCAAACTGTCTGTCAGTTTTTAATCCAGTCAAGATGGGGAGCAGGCACAGACAGAGAGAAAGTGGAAGCTAGACACGAGTGTTTTAGTAGGACTGTGTGTCATTTTAGAAAACCTGTGCACAGCGTGAGCCAAAAATATAACCACTCACAGATGACCTCAGTAACATTTATTATCTCATAATAACAGTTTGTGTTGAGTTCAGGGATATATTAAACAGCTTAGATGGGAGTGAAACGGCCAGGCACAAAAATTGTGGTGATTTTGTCATCCAGCCAAACATCTGAGTCAGAGTGTCTCTGTCAGTAGCAGTGAATGCCTCGAAACACTGATTAGTGACTAAAAGTCTAATATTTGGTGGCTCTAACTCACAGCTTACATCACTAAAAGGATCTGCTAGCAATGTAAAAATGCACATTTAGAGGTCTTGTAACATCCAGGACTTGGCAGGTTGGAGCTTATTTGGCAGTACATGAAGGGCCAACAGCATGTTTGGCTGCTTTGGCTCATTAATGTACATGTCTGTGTGTTAGCAAAAGTGTAAGTGTTCATGCTGATGTTGTTCTTTTGCCATCTGCATCCATATTATATAGCAGATCTGCTTATTACTGCACATGTGATGATGTCCCTCTTTGTACTTCTGACTTTGTGATGACTAAAGGTGGAGAAAGATAAAGTAAAATGATTTTAACTGTGGGATAAATAAATAGCAAACATAGTATTTCAGAGTTTGGAAACTGTTGCATATAAGTAAACTTTGTTCAGCCATCATTTTTTTTCAAAAGGCTGTTTAACGGTTTTATTTTTTAAGAATTACATTCAAGTTAGCTTAAGTGTCGGCCTGGAGTAAGGAGTTAGGTAATGTATTACAGAAGTACTGAACCGTGTGTAAACAGTGTAATCTCAAGGTGAACTGGAGAAATTTAGTCACGATAAGTGTGTGAGTGTTTAGCAGCCTGTAAATAGTAAAAGTTTAGATTTAAAGTTAATGGCTGCTTTGCTTCAGCGTTGACTATCCACTAGAGCTTTTTTTGTGTGCACATCAAATGGGGACCGAACACCACAGTTTTCAAAGACAGTGGTATTATTTCAATCAATAACTTAAGGGCAAGATATAATGGAGAACATCCAACAGATTAAGAAGCAATGTGGACATGATACTTCCCAGCTGCAAAAGAGCGGTGACCATGCATGCCTCTGCAGGCATGCTTTTTATCCACACCTTGCCGGGTGTGTACAGTTAAGACAGCAAGGCCTATGCACCACCCAACTGATCCTGCACTGTGACTGTAAGGCCAGTAGGTGTTGCAGAAAGATGTAGCACATAGATTAATGCAGAGCTTCTGTTTTTGTTCTTTTAGTCCTGAAAGAGAAAATTGGACGGGGGAGGACAGATATGAAATAATTTACAGTGGATCAGTAAAGTGGAGGGTCAAAATGAAATGCCACAGAAATATTTGAAATTGTCTGAATCTTTTCTATGATTAGGGGACGTTGAACAAAAATAAGATACTTCTACAGATTCAAGGGGTTTTCCTTATTTTGACCTTTTTTTCCTTCAGCGCTGTAACCCAGTACCGAGCACGTAGGAACTATGAAATGACACATATTGAGTTACAAAGTCAGTAAAAGCAAAAAAAAGTCCTTATTTTAGATTCCTCAAAGTAAGCCTCTGCTTGCCTTGATGACAGCTTTGCAAAATATTGGCATTCTCTCAACCAGCTTCACGAGGTCGTCACCTGGAATGCTTTATGAGTTCCCACACGTACCGAGCACTTGTTGGCTGCCTTATCAACAAGCTGCGGCCAACTCCTTCCAAACCATTCCTGTTGATTTAGGCCAAGGGATTGCAGAGGCCAGGTCATCTGATGCAGAACTGCATCACACGGCTTCATGGTCAAACAGTCCTTACTCTGCATGGATGTGTGTTTTGACTTATAGTCCTGATGGAAAATAAATGGTGGGCCTACTAAACCATGTGAACTGGTATGTCACTGCAGGTTGAGTCTCACCAGCAAAGCTCCATCACACCTCCACTTCCATCCTCACAGTGAGAACCAGATATGCAGACACCATCAGGTAAACATTCATAATTTTCACGTCAACTTAGTTTTATATTACAGACAATGTTAAAAAAAATAGTGAAAAACTTTTGAATCAGTGGTTGTGTCAAGAGGTTGACGCTTGCCTTCAGCAACACTTGCCTTCAGAGTTCACTGTACTCTTCACCCAGGGTAATCAAGGTCATCAAAGATGACCCCGATGAGGGCTGCAGGCAAAAATGTGCAAGTCAAGCAGTTTTTTCTTCATACTACAGACTTCAACCTCTTAAGACGTCTGCTCTTCTCCATGCACCTTGGAAGGAAGTGAGGTTATACCAGAAACTTCTACACTTTATCTGCAATTAGTGGGTGTGTACTTTTAACTGGTACTGTATGTTTTATCATTACCCAGTTGAGATGCTTTGACAAAAGAAAAAGAATGCCAAACATTACTAATGTGTTTAATTGTGTTTAATTAAAAACATAAAATTACATTTAAAAAAATGAGGTGATGAAGTCAGTATTGTCAGTATCAAGTGTGCGAGTGGACAGAATTATGTTGGAAATGCAAAGATGCATGCTGACCTGGCGATCTTCTCCAACCGTGTGCTGCAGCACAGAGCTAGAACATATAGACGGGTTAGACAAGCAGGCAGACCACTGCAGCAGTAGTGAGGAGACAGTGAAGGTTGTAACCTCATAATGAAAAAGCTCCTTCACCTTTCATTTTACTATGGAGAACATGTGACAGCTTGAACACTCAGGTAGGAATTAAGAAAAAAGAAAAAAAAAGGCCTTTATTCAAAGTCCAAAAAGGAGGCCTCTTTTTCTAAGCATGTTTGCAAGGGGCGGAGGCAGCTAGCAGCCCTACAGCCACACACAGGACACAGACACACACATGCACATAGCTTATGACAGAGAGAACGAAAAGGTCAAAGGTGTGTTTGCACTTGATTAGGAATCAACTCTCCCAAAAAATGGATGACTAAATAAAACCTGTTCAAAATGGCTATTAAGGCATATCTGAATTAAGACATGAGATATCAACATAAAAATGACGACTTTAGTAATGTAGATTATTGAAGGCAGTGTTTTGAAGACTGCTATGTTCTAAGGATGATGCAGGTTCCTCATTGGCAGCCCCAAACTCTGCCTGGCACACATAGGTGGGAAACGCGTGTGTGATGTTGAAATTCCAGCTGGTGGTTAGTTTTTATTCCAAAGGAAAGTCATTATTATTCCAACAACAATGCCCCATGCAGACAAACTTACAGAAAAGCATTTTTGGAATACTTTTGTTTATCTGTTTTTTTAATGTACTCTTAAAACTTGCCAGAATCATTCAACGGGTCCAGACGGGCTTGGGGAGCAACAGGGTGATGACTGGTTATTGACACTATGGGTCCGTTCTTCGTACCTCGCTTACTACATCCAAGATCAAATCATCGCGCTAACTTTGAGCTCGCTATTCCGGTTCTCCGAACACACCTGTTGTTGACGATTAGTATAGCTGGATGAAGTAATGTGAGATCACTGGGTGGCTTAACAGGGGCTACGCATTGATAGTAGAAACATTGATCGGCAACCCTTTGATTGGTCGGCGAAAATGTCGAAGGAGCGCGCTCGGTATTCTTCGGCAGCAGAGCAAGAACTCTTGATTGAGGGATTTCAGGAGTTTCAGAGTTTAATTAAAACGCAAGGGAACACTGCAAAGGCTGCAAAAGCAAGGCGAGAGGGCTGGCAGAAAGTTGCTGACAAATTAAACTCGTAAGTAATTTAATAATAATAATAATAATAATAATAATAATAATAATAATGGATTGGATTTATATAGCGCTTTTCAAGGCACCCAAAGCGCTTTACAATACCACTATTCATTCACTCTCACATTCACACACTGGTGGAGGCAGCTACGGTTGTAGCCACAGCTGCCCTGCGGCAGACTGACAGAAGCCAGGCTGCCATATCGCGCCATCGGCCCCTCTGGCCAACACCAGTAGGCAGTAGGGTAGATTTATTATATTATATTACATTATATCCTCTTTCACATTAGAGCCACGACAGGGCCCACTAGAACATGGGAACAAGTAAAAGTGAAATATAAGAATATTCTACAGAATGGTAATATTTATCACTTATATTGCTTTTAGTCTCTTGCAAAGAGACCCTGAAATAATCTGTTTGTTTGTTTATAACAGCAACCAAGAAAAGGGCAGAGCAAAAAAAGACAGGTGGTGGTCCTGCACCCCCTCGTCAACAAGTTGGTTAAGTAAATAATACCCTCACGGGAATATCGATATCTCTCTATGAGCACACTGTCGCGCTGAGCTAAAGGATCCTGTCTATCCCGCAATATACGCTGAATTCTGAGAACTCTCCTTATCAATCTTGCACCTTCCGCAATGGGTGGCTCGCTTATACGGACAGGACATGGCTGCGACAGGCTTCCCAAATCCACCTTCGCTTTTATAGCCGTGGTCTCTCATCAAGATTACACGAAGTAATTTACAATTACTACTCTAAAATATGAATTACATCTGAAATAATCAAATACATGAAATAGAATGATTAATAGTACATTTCCATTTTTTTAGGAAATGACCTGTATGTATCTGTATGAAATCAATAAAAGGATCAAGTACTGCATTAACTTTAGTTACATTGATAATATTTATTTATGGTAAAACAGTGGTAAAATATCGCTGTTGCTTTCGTATAAATGAAGCGGACATACCTGAGTGGCCGCGATCTAATCCTGTTTACATGAAGTAAACCTGCTCCCGAGCAGGTTTACGCTTACGGATCTGTTGCTATGGCAGCAAGTCCCGGATGAGCTTCGGAGAACCGAACGATCCAAGATCATGCGAAATCGTCAACAATCAAATCCAGCTAACTTACTTAGCGGGGTACGAAGAACGGACCCTATGACATCCAAAATCTCTGTTTACACTTTGTGTCTAAACAACATGTAGAGATGAAGCCCAACACATGTACCAACTTCACCAGCTCTTGCCTTGCATGCAGACACTAACACACATGTTTACACACCTCTCACACTCACACACGCCCTTTCGTCCCTCTTATTATCGATGCTCTCTGGCACCAAGCAGTTCTGAGAAGACCAAAGCAAAGCACCCTCATTACTATCTGAAGCTAATACAGTAACTACCATCTATGTCTTCTTTGCTCCTTTAAGTCCTCAGTAAAGTCTAGCCTAACATTTTATTTTACGCATTAGTTGTTTTACTTGAATTTTTGATTGTTTGGGTGGTAATAATCACGCTTTATATAGATATATCAGGTATCAAGGCTATTCTTCAGAATCATCTAAATAAAAATCAATTTAGAAGAAATGATGACACAGAAAAGAAGGTAAAATCTCCAAATCCATAAAGGAGTCAGACTATATTATTGTCTCCACCCTTCCAGGAAAATTATTTCGCTTTAAGTACCGCACTTATAGTAAGTAATGTTTAAGGCTCATGGACTTTAGTACCAATTTGGAAAATGACTTTACCATTTCCTATCTGAGTGAGAAAATTACACCCAAGCGCACATTTTGCAATTCAGAACTTTGCTTGTAACCTTCCATTATCACCCTACCTGAGTGCATGGGAGTCCAGGGAAATAACATGGAAGCATCAGAAGAATACTTAGACCAGTGTTAAACCACAGAGATGACAGCTTTATGTTAAATGTCAGATGTGCTTGTTGGCAACAGTCCAATATCTTATATTTAAAAAAACAACAACAGGTCTCTGTAACTCAATACAACTTAAACAATCTACTACGTCCTGACCCACTAAAACCTCATCAGAACATCAGCACTCACACTTACAGATATAATTACATTTCACTTAGAACTCACAATAGCAGTCACCTCTGAAAGCTGAAAGAGAGAAACTCAACAATGAGACCATCTCCTGTTAACAGCACCATGGTGATGTTAATACTTTTAATGTTGCATGGCAGCAAAAAGCCACAGGCTGAAACATGTCAGTTTCTTTCTGCTGCTTATATTAAAAGTACTTTAATATTTTTCCTAAAAGTAAGGCAGCACATTACTTCAGCGGTCCCCAACCTTTTTTGCGCCACAGACCGGTTTATTTCCGACAATATT
Organism: Diplotaxodon limnothrissa; assembly: GCF_057381915.1. Classification (NCBI taxonomy): domain Eukaryota; kingdom Metazoa; phylum Chordata; class Actinopteri; order Cichliformes; family Cichlidae; genus Diplotaxodon; species Diplotaxodon limnothrissa. The sequence goes on along the minus strand of NC_140614.1, from coordinate 6,894,676 downwards.
TTCACAGACCGGCCTTTAAGAAGTTGCGGATAAACACAACAAAGTAAAACCAGTACTGGTACAAAAAAACAAAACAAAAACAGAAGATGTATTCAAAACACACGGTAAAAGACCCAGGGAAACTGAGTTAACAATAAAAACAATTTTAAAAAATAACAATAAAAACCCTGAAAAAAACCTGCATAAATTTCACACCTGAGCCTCAACTCTTGCCCCCCGTGACCCGGGGGTTGGGACCGCTGCATTACTTAACGTAGAGAAAGTAATTTGTTGTGCTATTTGATACCAAGCAAAGCTGAAAGGACTTCAAAGTGATTTCCACACAGATTCTGCTGTAGAAACACGAACAGGTAGAAATGCCTTTATTACCTGTTGATGTTCAGGCTCTGGCTGCTGGGTGGGAGTCAGCATACATTCAACTTTATCATCATTCAGGGTACCTGGCTAGCTTTGCGTTAGCATGTTGTCTGTACAGATCAAGTTGTGTTAGCGGTTGTTTCTGTCCTATTCTCCAGAGTCCAATTTACATGTTATCATTGTGGTCTTGTCTTTTAATCCAGTGAAAGTAAAAATTATGTCTATATCTCCACTGCTGTCAAAAGGTTTAGACCTCGTCACCGTTTCCGATGGCCGCCCCCTCCCTAAACCTGGTTCCCGGTTTTTTGCTGTAAAAGGGAGTTTTTCCTTCCCACTGTTGCCAAAGTGTTTGCTCATAGGGGGTCATATGATTGTTGGGTTTTTCTCTGTATGTATTATTGTAGGGTCTACCTTACGATATAAAGCGCCTTGAGGTGACTGTTGTTGTGATTTGGCACTTTATAAATAAAACTGAATTGAATTGAATACCACATGATGATTTTTGATACTAATAAAATAATGATTTGACCTTTGTTACTTTGCATTAAAAGTGGAATTTAGACTGTAGATCTTAGCCAGAGTATTTCTGGCTGTACCTAGTGAGAGCTTAAAAAGGTAAAGCAAGACTTTGGTTTAAAGCTTATCATTTAATGCCGTTCAAAATCTGTGTGGGTTGATTATCGAGCTCAAGTCAAAGGTCTGTTGTTTATACATGTGATTTGAAATGTGCCTCATAACTAATTATCACAGATAATTATTGCTTTAGACCTTAAGCATAAGCAGTGAAACATTTTAATTGTTTTTGTGTGGGGAGGAGAAGGAAAGCAAGCATCCATTTTGGAAAATCACCCCGAGGGCTTTTTTACTGTCAGAAACAGGCTTAATATTGTGTTCGGGCATGTAATGCTACTTCCTCGGCAAGCAAGAACCAATAAACCCCTGGAATGAGCTGACGAGGAACAAAGCTGAGCTAAACAGACACTGACAACTGATCACTTGAGAGTTTGCATAATAACCAGAGGAATCTGGATAAGCTGGAGCCTATCTCAGCTGTCATGAAGGAAGGGTACAGCGTGGACAGGTAGCCAATGTGTCACAGGGCTAACACAAAGCAAAAGACAACTATTTACCCTGCCATTCACACCTATGGCCAATTTACGATTACATGTCTTGGACCACTGTGCAGTATAAAGGGAACATGTTCATAGAGGCCAAAACCAGGTTTTTTAATGCTTTTGAATGTTGGAAGACTCAACTTTTATCATAGACGGTAAAAAAGACGCATGCCTAACACGACGTCACCCACTGGTTTCTGACTGCTTTCTGTCTAACAACTTGTCCAGTCATTATTCGATGAGCATGTGGTTTCATGGTAATCCTTCATTTTGAAACACTGTATGATGGGACTTACAAAGAAAACCCTTACATTTTTATTCAGTATGACCAAAAATGACTAACTGAGCCCATGAAACAAAAGCATTTAGGAAACACGGCTGCTGGTCCGAGATCAGCATTCACTCAGCTTTATTATCACTCTGGGTTCTTGGCTACGTTAGCATTAGCACAGCTGTTTCTATCCTGGATGCAGTTTCCACTTTAACATTGTAATTTGTGAATAAAAATAAAAGTAATGTCCATATCCAGGTTTTAGACAGTGCACCTATTTTCCTTTTCTGATGCACAAACTGAAATCTGCTGATTGTAATGTAAGTACAAGAACCGATAAGCAGGCTATGCTAACAATTTCAAGGAATTTGAATACTGGGAACCGGTTTCCTACAAGTGCGAGTTTTCGATTCCCATCCCTACCAGTATCATGCACAAAAAAAACAGTTTCTTCTTCCTAATGTTAGCATGAATTTGTAAATAAAGCCATATTTACCACATTGCTATTGAGTCAGGAGTAAAACATGAAAGTGTAATTGCCAGCCTGTTTCAACTGAAGAGTTGGATCACGAGATAGATACTACTTGTCGATCATTCAGCTCAACATCTTTTCTTTAGATCTTGGTGTGTGGACTACTACCTCTGCCACTGAGAATTAGCTGCGTAAAAACTTGATCTGCTCTGACCCCAGACTGTAAGGTTTGATGGTGTAGAGGTCAGACAAGACTGTCAGATATTTGACTTTCAAAGCGTGAGAACATGGACGTTATCATTCACAAAACTGCTGCCTTGTAGGTTTTTGCTTCGCTTCCTTCTATATTCTGACATTTGCAAGCAAATCGGTGGAGGTCAAACAGTGTAAATGCCGACAGTGATATACTGTAGCGTGTGTATCAGATTTACTGTGTGTGAGAACGTGGAGCCTGTCATTTCACAAAACCACATGACTGGCGCTAAATCAAGGAGGAGGGGGAGGGCGTGTGTGCAGAGGGAAGGGAGGTGGGGGTTAAGACCACATTTGGATATGTTAAGAAGTCCTTGAAGGGTGGTTATAATTGTCAGATATACCAGTCTGACTCATTGTTTACGGCTTGCGACAAAGGCCTGTGTTGACCATAGCCTTCCATTCATCAAGCTACCATTACTGATTAGGCGAATGCTGAGTTATGGTGGGAACCAGTAACATTTCCTCCCTCATGTAGACCCAGGTTCCTGCTGATAAACAACTGCACAAAGCCCTCGTGTGTGTACGTGCACCGCAGTCTGTCTTGTGTTGCATTGGAGTAAGAATGGCACATTTGAAGGCTCCACTACATTCATATTGGTGGCGATGTATTAATAGATTTATGGGACATGGAGGACCCTTATATAAACCAGGAAATACACATCAGGAGGAGGTTCCTCCCAGTCCCTCGTTCTATTTTCTATTCAGTCACAGTTTCATGTCCACACGTGGGCAACCTCCGAGTGTGTTAACTCAAGTTGTGGGTATGATGCATGTGCTATTGTTCTGGATGTGATTTATATATTTATATATTACATTGTTTCCCACATGCACAGATCTCTTTCAGAAGTATTCCAAAGAACAGAGATTTCTATAGAAGTTTACTTTATGAGGCTATTTTCAGGCAGTACTGTGCTTGTGATATTGCCTTTAATTGTCTGCAACAGATAGTGCCGACAACTGTGACCCGTGGGCTGTGTCTTTGTATATATCTAGAATATGTCCCTTTGTCATTTCATGGAGAGATGCTTTATAGACACCTTGTTGTGGTTCATTTAGTGCCTTCTTCTAATCCCTGGTGTTTTCCTTATCGGTTTGGTTCCCTTGTTTGTCTCCCTGTGTTTGGTTTGTTTGGTGTATTGTGACCCTTGATTCCCTCCTACTAGTTACCTGATTGATCACATCTCTCAATCGTCTGAGCAGCTGTATATTTTGGACTAACTCTGTTTTCTTTGTGTCATTGACCATTCTTCACTAATCAACCCAAACTGCTTGTTTTCCTTGGGCAAAAACCTCATGTACTCATCATCCATCCATTCCTTCTTTCAGGCAGCCCAGTCAGTCCCAGTTGGCTTGCTATTCCACTACCTACAGCTTTCTCAGTTGCAGCCCACTCAGCTCAGTCAGCCCACCTCCCTTCCAGGAGCTACTAGCGACTAACCCCTGCCAGCCAACACTCACCATCTTCTTTATCACTACACTCATCCATTCCCCTGAGTGCTGTAAATAAACTAGGTAAACCGTCTTTCTGAGTCTGTAGTTGCTTTTGCATCAGAACACATTGCTCATAAAACATCTAGTCTGACACAGCGACTACCGTATCACACAAATGCAAGATAAGAATTTAAATTCACGTAACCATGCAGGCATTCTTTATTTAAGATATTTAATGTTTGTGTTCGCATTACATTTTTTTCTGCACAGCTACATCCAGTACATATTTATTGTCAATGCTGTTTCCAAAGCCTCTGCAGCCACTGCTACAGGCCATTTCTGTAAAGGCAAAAGTCAATCTGCCAAGTTAAATAATCCTTTAAACTATGTAATGCATTAATGAAGACAAATGGATCTGTGTGTGTGTGTGTGTGTGTGTGTGTGTGTGTGTGTGTGTGTGTGTGTGTGTGTGTGTGTGTGTGTGTGTGTGTGTGTGCGCACGCTCTTCTCTCATTCCACTCCTCTCCGTGTTTAGTTTGGTCTCCAAGCACCAAGATGTTTGACGGTGGATTAATACAAAACAAAAAATCTTTGCACTTACGGTGCTTTGGAGAGGTTGAGCAGTGTTTACTCACCTGCTTTGTGGTGTGTCTTTCGGGTGAAACGATCACTGTACCACTGTACGTTAGCAAAGGTCTTGTGTAAGCCAAACTAATTACCATGAAAGATCTCCACCAGAGGACACAATCACAAGTACAGCTGTGCTGAATCTGTGGTTTTGGATGTTTGGATCTTGGCAATATTCTTGAACAACAAACAGCTGGACGCAGTATTGTTTCTATTGGAGCTTGTGAAACATTATCTAGTGAATATTCTAATATTTGTCCAGCAGATAAACACTGAAAAAGGAAAGTTTTCACAGGACAGCCCTATAAAAAACAGCACATAATAATTTTTACTGTTTCCACAGGAATTAAGAGAAAAACTAGCAACCAGGTTCTTACAATCAAATACAATGGTTCCTATCATCTACTGCTAAGTCTCATTTAAACTGTTAATGCAGCTATTAGAACACAGAACGCACCACAAGAAGATCTCTTCAATGAATGAAATTAATTTCACTTAAATGCTGAAAAACTCAAGTGATTTCCACAGCTCATTTACTAGGCTAGGGGACAGAAGGTGGTTGCTGCTGGTAACAACAAGAGGACAGGCCTGATTAGCAAGACACATAGGAGCGCTGGCTTTGCATTCCCAGCTGCTTCTATCCTGAACACACTGTCAACAGCACATCAGCAAACGTCTGAGCTCCATCCCCCCAAAAAAGTCAGTCACAAGAGACACAACATACGACCACTGTCCTCCAGGCCTGGGTGGTAATCAGCAGCAGGGTAACAGGGCCAACACATTTCTGCTCTGCCAAAGTACAGGGTGGGCCATTTATATGGATACACCGTAATAAAATGGGAATGGTTGGCGATATTAAAGTCCTGTTTGTGGCACATTAGTATATGTGAGGGAGTAAACTCCTCAAGATGGGTGGTGACCATGGTGGCCATTTAGAAGTCGGCCATCTTGGATACAACTTTTGGTTTTTCAATAGGAAGAGGGCCATGTGACACATCAAACTTATTGGTAATGTTACAAGAAAAACAATGGTGTGCTTGGTTTCAAGGTAACTTTATTCTTTCATGAGTTATTTACAAGTTTCTCTTTGTTCACAGCCATTGACATGTCGAAGAAGTTAACACGTGAGGAGCGGATTGAAATTGTGTTGATATCTGGTGAACGCAGTAACCGGGTCATTGTAGCAGATTTCAATGCAAGACACCCTACGAGACCACCCATCTCCCATGCTACAGCTAGCAAACTGCTTGCTAAGTTTCGTGAAACTGGTTCAGTGTTGGATTTGCCAAAATGTGGATGCAAGAAAACTGTCACTAATGAAGAAACATCAGTGGCTGTCCTAGCTTCATTCAGCAAGAGTCCACAGCGTAGCACTCGCCGCATGTCACAGGAGAGTGGCATTAGTCAAACATCCCTTCGGCGGATATTAGCTACTCACAAATGGCACCCTTACAAACTCCAGCTACTGCAGCATCTCAACGAGGATGACCCAGATCGGCGCACAGAATTTGCAGAATGGGCAAAACAAAAATTGGAACAGGACCCTCAGTTCACGCAGAAGATTCTGTTCAGTGATGAGGCAAACTTTTATGTGAATGGTGAAGTTAACAAACAAAACCACCACTAACCCACAATGGATGGATCCCTCCAAGACTGTTGGAACAACAAAAGTGATGGTTTGGTGTGGTATATGGGGTACAATGATAGTGGGTCCAATCTTCATCAATGGAAACCTCAAGGCCACTGGATATTTGAAATTGCTACAAGATGATGTGTTTCCCTCTTTATGCACTGAAGCTGGAACTTTCCCTGAGTTTTCCCAGCAAGATGGTGCACCACCACATTATGGGTGCCAGGTCCGAGCATTCCTAGATGAACAGTTTCCTGGAAAGTGGATTGGTCGTTGTGGGCCAGTTGAATGGCCCCCAAGGTCTCCCGATCTGACCCCCTTAGACTTTTATCTTTGAGGTCATCTGAAAGCAATTGTCTATGATGTGAAGATACGAGATGTGCAGCACCTGAAACTACAGATACTGGATGCCTGTGCTGGCATTTCTCCTGCAGTGTTGCTATCAGTGTGTGAAGAGTGGGAGAAGAGGGTTGCATTGACAATCCAACACAATGGGCAGCACATTGAACACATTTTATAAGTGGTCAGAAACTTGTAAATAACTCATGAAAGAATAAAGTTACCTTGAAACCAAGCACACCATTGTTTTTCTTGTGACATTACCAATAAGTTTGATGTGTCACATGGCCCTCTTCCTATTGAAAAACCAAAGGTTGTATCCAAGATGGCCGACTTCTAAATGGCCACCATGGTCACCACCCTTCTTGAGGAGTTTACCCTCTCACATATACTAATGTGCCACAAACAGGACTTTAACATCACCAACCATTCCCATTTTATTACGGTGTATCCATATAAATGGCCCACCCTGTAGTTTCAAACAAGACTGTGACTGTTAAAGGGTGAAGTACTGTTCATATAGAAATGATTCCTTGCTCTTAACTTCCATTACTTGGATACTTTCCTGTTATCTTTGATGAGAACCTTTGATGTTTGAAATCTTTTGTGAATCTGTCATGAAGACACCGGGTAATTGATGATACTAATTTCAGTCAGTTCAAAGCTTTGACATTTGAAAGCTAATTATGTTATTAAAAATCTTGATTTAAGAGTTTCTCATTCCTTTCAGTCAGGATTGAATGAAACAAGTTTGCTTTGCCAAATCAGAATGTAACAGCTTCATCAAATGTAAAGAAGGTCAGCCTACTGTATGTGTGTGTGTTTGTTTGTGTGTTTGTATGCTGCTGAGGTGTATACCATGAACACCCTAAAACCTCAGGTATCACGACAGCGGTTGTCAACTTTCTCTTTTAAGCAGGGCCTTCTGCTTCAAAGTTTGTGTGCTCTCATAAAAAGGGGCGTTTTACAGGTCACGTGACTCTTCTTCTGCACAAATGATCTCTGTGACTCCAATCAGAGAGCTTATCAGCTGATGATGATGATGAAAAATGATGAATGATGAAAATAGTAATATCCTAAGAAAATAAAAATGTAACAATATAACATGCACGACTGTTGGAAAGAAGAAAATAGTTTGGATTATATAAATACTTTCCTGTTGGTGTAGCTGATAGCTGTTTGCTAGCCTAATTTGACTTACTATATCTGTGGTGTTAGTGTTTACCTGTTATTCATTACTGAATGTCCAAGACATTTATACTTTAGTTTTTTTGCAACTGAAATTATAGCTTTTTATTAGTCTGTATATTGCCCCAAGTACCTGTATCGAGGCATTGCAAACTTAGACTTTGTGAAATCAGTTTGGTAATTGTGCTTGCTAGCTGATAACTTTGCCCAAATAAGGCCACGTCAAACTACTTCAGTGGCTGCTTATTTATTATAGCTCCTGGTCAAAACAATATTTTGACCCTATTAACTGAGCAACAATAGCTCTTATGAACCCTTTAGAGTTCATAAGAGTATCAGTTTTGATTATAATTGTGGCGCCTGTCTAACTGACTTAAAAGAGTTAACAGCCAAAGTTTCAGGTGAACCACAGAAAGCATCTTTGGTATGTAGATGCAATTACACCCACTCACACCTGGCAGCTGCTAGCAGCCACTGCGGGATCAGTATCTTGCTTCAAGGCTTCATCAATATTTGGTTAGAGCGGGTTACCTTCAAATGCTCAGGGCAAAACAATATTAAATGAGTGATTTTAAAAAACAACAACATTTGAGTATCAAATGCTCCCCGCTTGTATACTTGTGAAGCTAATATGTTATTATATGTCTGCAGCCACGGTTTAACAAAAAAGCAACAACAACAACCAGCAACAAAAAGCAAAAACACATGCTCACATAAAGATCTGTGCATTAGTGTTTTCTGACATATTCGGTTTCCGCAGAGCACAGATACAGTGATTATAAATCTAATAAAACTTCAGTTATCTTTACAAATGATGTGCAGCATTTATAAAAAGATGCAAATATAAATGATAACAATAAAAAATGTATTTGTATTTGATATCCTCCAGTATGTAAAAAGGTGTAAAACATATAAAGAGTGTAATACAGAAAGTAAAAGCTATACTTGGTCTAAATGGCAAATGAATTATTGCTCACAATGACTTGTGTAGTTTTTTTGTACAACCACACACAATTGTATTTTAGTATGTAGAAAAAGGATTACTGTAGATGCCCTTAGGTCCTGAACATATAATTTAACTGTGCACCAAGTACAACAATTAGTTTTTGCATTCCCTGTCTCAGAGATGTAACAACAAATGTCTTAAAAGTCCTTATTGGAATATTGTCGTCATATGTGTCCTTTCTGGAATTACATACTTTACTTAATGTTGTGCTTTGAGTAGCAGATGGCCAGATCTGATTAAGAAAAATGTTATTTTTATACTTTCCAATTATATAAAGCAGGAAAAAAAAACCTGATTTGAGAAGATTTTATAAAAGCATTCTTTTAAACTGTTTGGTTATCCATTTATCTGAAACAGTTACAGTTATCAAAACAAGAACATTCAAATACACAAAGCAGCAAAAACTCCTACCACACAACACATGAACTGAACACCTGGATCCACAAAGATATCTGGATGCATATTCGTTTGCCCAGTGTCCAATGAACCAATGAACCAATCACATAACCTGCATGATGGAGGTAATTACCTAAGCTTACACTTGGGTACTTGCTGGAACCCAGTACTGTTCAGTGTTATATTCACCACAGAAGTGTAAATACAATCTCGTGATTGAGTCTGATGAACAATGGGCTGTGAGATCAATGTTCGTCAGTGGTGCTAGTTTCATTCATTAAGCAAATGTGCTGTTTATAAGGTCGGTGAAACCTGCAGTTAGCTGAGACTGAAGAAGTCACTTGGATGAGCAACAAAACGTTTCTCCCACTGAAAATGCAACGTTTAGATGAAAAGATTGAACTTTTTGGCAACTGTTGTAAAAATGGTACGAGAGAAAATTTCTTGGAGAAGTTTAGTGGTTTCAGATACAGAAACACACCCAGTGAGTTTGACACTTGACACCTTTTTGCATAAATTCAATAAGGTCTCACATATCCTTGCATTCCTGGGTATTTGGGCTATTATTTCTGTTCCATTCACTTCAATGCTTCTGCTTTCTAACACTGTCAAACTCAATTCTGTCAACATCACTCTGATCTGATCTTCTTCGTTGCTGCCTCCAGTGAGCCACTCAGCTACTAATTCTTTAAAGCTCATTCCTAATCTGGAATTCTGTTTTTCAGACTTGTTCATGCAGCCAACGTTCTCCTTCTCAAGGTGTTCAATGATGACGTCTCCATCTGCAATCTGCTCTATGACTGGTATCTAGACCAGAGATGGGCAGTAACACGTTACAAGTAACGTTACTTGTAACGTGTTACTGTAATCTGATTACTTCTTTCAAGTAACGAGTAAAGTAAGGGATTACTATTGCAAAATCGGTAAATAGATTACCGTTACTTTCCCGTAGGAACGCTGCGTTACTGCGTTACTAAAACCGTGATTTTTTTGCCAGAATGTCTCATGACAGTGACGTAAGCGAGTGCGCCGTTGGTGACAACAACTGTGTGCAGATCAGCAATGGATCATATATCGATTGTGGAAGAGAGTATGAGCGTGCAGCGTTTAAAGCGTGGAAGTACTGACCTTACTTTGAGTTTGATTCCATAAAAAGTGACAAAAACATTAGCGTCCGTTGTGCGTGGGAAGAAAACTTTTTACAGCGAAAAAAAAACCCTAAACTTCCAAGCAAGCACCGAGTGCGCAACGACGTAATGGGAAATTCACAGAGAAACTCGCGGATTCTTCAACTGACCGTGGCACACCTGCACCAGGGTAAACCTCCGCCTACCCCCAGTCCTGCTTTACAGGTGAAAATAGAGCAACAGGACCGCTGAGTCTTTGACTTTATTTATTTTCTGCTGTGTTTTACTTGCATCTATTTGAAAGAGTGAGTGTAAACACAAAAAATATTTTATTTTATGTGCTGGAATGTGCAGAAAATAGGTTTAAATGTTAAACTAATTTATTCAAGTCAGAGAATGTTGCATATAATTAAATTTTTGCTTGATGCATAAAGTTAAAAGATTAAAACTAATAAAACAAGTTAAAAAGAGACTTTTCCATTTGATTACATTTTGTATGATGGATTATGCAGAAAAAGTAGAATTGGGCTGAAAGATCTATCGCTTTATCACCTATTCAGGTTGTAAATCGTGTTTTTAAAAAGTAACTAAGTAATTAATTACTTTTGAAAATAAGTAATCAGTAAAGTAATGGGATTACTAGTAATTAGTTACTGATTACTTTTTTCAAGTAACTTGACCAACACTGATCTAGACCATGGTGGTAATGCTTTGCTCATTACCATTTTGGGTAACACAGCCCTGTTTGCTTAACTGTTGTGTAATGGCCACATAGTTTATTACTCAAACTCATCTCTGACTTATGTTCAGTACTTTCAACTGATCCTTATTGACCAAAACAATTGCATTCTTTTCATGTGACAGTTGGTATCCACTTCCATTGCTGTGAACTCAAGCTGTCATCTCCCGCACGATCTGATCTCTTCTTGTTGGTGTTGTTCCCACATCATCATAATAAATGTTGTTCTAGGTTCAACATTGCAAGTGACCAATCACATTGTTGTGACGTCATACTTTTGCGACTTTGGAAAAAAACGCCGTAAAATTTTTTTTTACTTAACTTGCGAGAAACTTGCGAGAAACCAGCAATTTGAATTCTTTGCATTTCAGGATACTGTTCTTTAATAAACTGTAAGCATTATACATATTGTCCTTGCAACATTGGCATTTCATAAATGAATGAATCACTTGGCTTGCAAAAGTATTACGTCACAACAATGTGATTGGTCACTTGCAATGTTGAACCTAGAACAACATTTATATATAACAACATGATAATGTGGGAACAACACCAATACGACGATATCAGATCATCCGTTATCCCCCAATCAGTACAAAGCTACGAGCTTTTCAGAATCTTCTTTCAAGTATGTAGAAAGTGAATGTGCTGTGCTGGTATCGAGGTATTTTTGTTTGTTTGTTTGCAGACTATGGGAGGTTTGTGGCAGCAGTTGCAGCAGTACAGAAAAAATCAGACAGGCCAGCCATACCAGGCAAAGTCAGAAGCCTTGAAGAAGTGTAATCTAATCCGCTGCAGCGTGAAGAGGATGTTCTTCCAGTCAGCCACTCTCTTATTAGGACATGTGGGACCAGCTGTTTGTGTATGTTTGCTCCTTCACCTCACTGAATGCATGACGGGAGCAATTCACTGCTTGTTTGGCTGCAAATGGTGCAGGGTCAAACACTGTGTAATGCACAAATGCACACTATTCCCGGTACACCGACAGAGTTTTCAATAACACCTGAAAACAGCCGCATACACAGGTGGAGATACACGCACAGAGGTAAATTAACATCCGAATACACGCACATAGGTCTATTTAGCAGCATCATGGCAACCGTCTTTGTTATTATGGGTTGCAGTTCATTGCTCTTGTTACCTTCTTGCTGGTTGCGAGGTCTCCAGGCTGCAGTTCATTATAGCAAGGAACATCAACAGTCAGGGGTGATTTGGCCTTGCAACACATGGCTGGACTTTCTGCTGAGTAGCTGGTTAGCCGCTTTGGTGAGCATGTTAACACTTGCTGACCTGCCTTAACGTGTCAGCTATTTGTCATTCTTGTCAAGACTCTGTATCGTAAACTTCACATCTGCAGAAATTTTTCTCTTCCTGAGAGGTTTTATTAACACCAATGTGTGCATGTGTGTTTTTCTATTTATTTCATGCGGAGAAGTTAGCAAATAGAACTCTCTAGATATAAATAACTTTTCAGTACTCACAAGCTGCTATGTTATTTTGTGACAGCAGAGATATGGGTACAACAATGGAGCAGGAACAGGTCAAGCCATGAACTGCAAACAGTACAAGATCTATGCAAAGACCATTGCCGTTTCCTGCAGTATAACTGAACATGACAGAGTTTTTAGTGCAGGTTTGGTTGTAGTTTTGGTATCCAAGAAGACACTTTGTGGACGACACACTATGGAATTAATCAGATTAATGAAGATTACTGCTGCAACATTCTCTGTAATTGACTTTAACACAGAGCATAAAGTTTGCAGTTTTCAGTGATATGCCTCAGGTTTTAATAATTCTGAGTTTATCATGCAAACATGGAGTCTGCTTTCAAAGATTCGACATCTGTCTCGAAAGATGAACTGTGAACATTTAGTTTTCATGTTTTTGCTTTATTTAAAGTGTCGGATTTGCTTTAAAAATTGGAAAATCGGGGCATTTTGGCCCCAAATTCCCTGGTTTGGGACCATGAAGTTTGATTATATTATATTTTAACGGACTGGGTTACAAGTTAGTTGACTGTTGTGTTATCACTGTTTTGTGTTCAGAATTGACCTTACTTATGGCATAGTTGCGCCACACCGGCAGCATGGTGATTTACTGAGTGTCCTTGAATTGTAGTCGTCTAGAGGCCGTTTGGCCTGTCAATCAGATCAGCTACCAATAGCAGCGAGTCTGGTGGAGAGCATGTGTGTGGTTGGCTGAGAGTGTTTGGGGGGCAGGTGTTAGAGAATATTGTTTTGGGTGTGTGCGGGGGGAAAAGGAGCGCGAGTTGGGGTTTGTTTTGATTCAGGAGAGTGTGTTTTCCCCTGCTGTTTTGGCGTTGGCTACGGCCCATAGTGTTACTGTTCTTAATAAACACCCGGTAACCGCAATACCGATCGTCTCTGTCTTCTGTCGAAGAGACGCTACAATATCTTATATATCATATTATATCCAGAGACATTAACATGCCAGTCATATTCATATGGGAATCATGATGTCATGGCAAGTCATTGTGACAAACAGGCTTGCAAAAACTTGTGCAAACAAGCAAAACAGACGATACAAATCCTCTATCATAGTGTTTTGGACAACTATATGTGGACAAGAGGATGGAGTGCTAAGCTATCGGCTTATGCTGGCACGCTCACTAATAAGTCCCAAGTAACCAATGAATTACTAGAAGTTGACTTTCCAAAATAGCAGCACAGCAACAGTGTGTGTCATCAACACTATTTGGCACTTAATTAAAATCTAGTAGATTACTACCAGCCATGCTAGCATCCACCTGCTATCAAAGTGGTGATGTTCTTAATAATGGAAAGTTAAAGTTTTGAACAAAATCCAAACATGGGTACAAACAAGTTTAGCTTTGGAGAGATAAACCAGATTGTTTACGTCTCCAAACTTCAGAAGGCCCATTGTAAAGTTTAGCATTTTAAAATGGGAGTTTATGGGGGTTCACTAAATTTTGTAGTCAGCCTCAAGTGGCCATTCAAGGAACTGCAAGTTTTAGCACCTCTGCATTGGCGTAATTTTTCAGTGGAGGTTACAACTTGATACCAGGTGGAGTGAAAAGAAAACGACAACTGTAGCATTTTCCAGTCAAGGCAAACATGCTAGCATTCAAAGAGCAGGAAAGCGTAGATCCCATAAAATCTGACTTTCATAATCAAAAACCACTATAAAAGAAAATGAAATTTACTCAGTGTGAAAAAGATTAATCAGTATATTACTATAAAGTTGTGTGTCTATTGCCAGTTATTAAAATGAAATGTTGTTGTTGAAATGTTTTTTTTTGTTTCAACCTGCACACATAATCACACCTGACCTTGCAATGAGGCTCACACATGAAACACATATGCATTCATACATACATGCAGACACACACACACACATGCATGCTCCACATTATCCTCCCTGTGGCACGCACCTAACACACGATACACATTTTCCACAGATCTCCCCTCTGACGCCGGCTCAAAATAGCTCCATCTCGCCGTTGTGTGAAGTGTCCGGGCTCTTACAGCTGATTGTGTGGACCAGAGAGGAACAGAGTGAGGCTGTGGGATGTGACAAGAGCGCCGCCGTGGGTGGAAACTTCTCTTAAAGGAAAATTCCACCCACTAATCCTTTTAGATATCATCAAGTGTTGAAGCTCACTCTTTTGTAGCTCACTCTCAGCTGTGGGCCGTGGGTGGGTGAAGTTAAGTTGGTGCTGACTTAGAACTGCAGTACAGACATTTCACTCCTCAAGCACTAATCGCAGGACTTGTGGCTGAATGTGAATGTGATTTTCCTTCAAGATTTACTAGAAGGAAATCAACAAATCATGCAAACCTCTAAATCCAAGGGGTGTTTTTAGTGGACCTGACACAGTGATTGGGCACTTTTTCCATTGTAAAACAAACCAAACTCAAAGTGACGTGAAGAACTGTGAAGAGCATTCACCTGGATGATGGTCCCTTTAAGAAACATCAAAGAAACTCTCATGCAAATACAATATATCCAACTATCCATTCCAGAATCAAGGTGTAACCTCTTAATTTTCCTTTGCATCAGCTCAGCTCAGGTTCTTTGTGTGCTTATACGTGATGTTTATATGCAAGGGTAAAATAAGCGTATGTGATCTTTTATGTGCATATTATTGTAAGCATGTTTTATGTTCAAATTAACATATATTGTGTAAAGTGGTGTCACTCACTTCAGCAGGTACAGTTAGCAGCAGTATGATTAGCATTGCTGCTAAAGCGTGAGAACGTCTCATCTGTGCATGCTGTGTGTGTGTGTTTGTGTGTATGCAGTCATCCAAGAGCCAAACTTCAGCTGGCCTTTCATCTTCCCGTTCTCACGCCTGTCAGGACTTCCTGCTCACGCCCAGCTGGCCCCACCCTCTGTGTGGCTGACAGCTCGCCCACTTGCTGTCACTACAGCATACACTTCCTTCTCTTTGAACTGACTCCTTTAATTGGGCTGTGTCATTAAGAGGTTGTTTTACATTATACACTGGGAAGTGTTTTCATGTACTGTGCACAGTGGCTTTTATTGTGCAAGGTGGTGACTGTGTTTGTATTCAGTGCGGTGAGTAAGACAGACGAGAGTTTGACATTTGTGGGTTACTGAGAGGCTGTGTAAGTAATTGTTATAGATATTATAAACTCCAAACACATTTAAGGTGCTGACATCAAATCAGAGGAAAAAAAAATGTCATTTATGATGGCTGACGAGTTTTATAATACATTACATAACCTTGCATTTTGGCTTGAAAATGCATTTACCACATACTTCTCTGGATTTATGTACACATCTTATTGTTGTCTATGCAATAGTGCAGTTAACAGCCAAATCGTAATCCTTTACAAAATCACTTACATTTCAGTGACAGTCAGCATGCTTTGTGCAGAAAGTTTTTTCCCCATAAATGCCTTATAAAACTGTTTAACTGTGCTTTTAAGAACTTTACCAAATCCACTTCTCACAGACACACTGTGAACTCCCAAATCTTCAAAGCTTTCCATTCATTTAATTAACTTGGTGCATTTATATTCAGTTCCAGTTCACAACAAGTGTTGTGTCAAGGCATTTTTTCTAATGGAGGGGAAATCTCAACAATCAGACCATTCCCTCATGGGCAAGCACTCGATGAGTGTGGTAAGGAAGAACACCTTTTAACAGGAAGAGAGACACAGGAAGACCATACAAGACAACACTGGAATTCCAGTCTGGAAAAAAAAGAGCTGGGGTGCTGAAGCTTGTATAAACCTGACATGTTGTTATATTTTGTCATCAAAATTCAAGCATGAAACGCGCAAAACAGTGCAAAGTGAAGACTTAACTAATAATCTGAATGTTTGTGAAAGCTTTGAATAAGTAAAGCGTAAGGATTTCATTAAAATTGAACATTTTACTGCAGCTCACAAATAGCAAGTGAACAGGGATAAAATGACAGTTATACTCTGCACCTTCATAGCATTATTAAAGCTAGTGAAAAATTTTCAGAATTAATTTGTTCACTTAACAATAAAGGACTTTCTGTCCTGTTAGCATCCTTTACAGTAACAATAAATAATTGTTATTAGCATCTCTTGTGCATGACAGTAAAAAAAGAAGGATAATGTGTTTCAACCTAATAACATACAAAAGATCAAAATATTAACAACATATATAAAATAAAAACAGTTACATAAAACATAAACTGGAATGGAAGCTAACCACACTGATATGCCGTAAGTATCTTGCTTACCATGGCTGGCATTTATAATTTTGCTTACAGCAGATGTAAGTCTAAATGTCGGTAGTTCTGCAGGTATTTGTTCATAAACGTAATTTCTTCTGGTTTGACCAGAGCCCAATCCCCCCGCGTTTTTATTTTAATTGGATTAAGGTGCTTTTAGTGCTTTTAGATCTGAGTGCGGCATTTGATACAGTATGTCATGGAATTCTACTGTTAAGACTGGAGAGCTGTGTGGGTATTAAAGGAGCTGCACTTGAATGGTTTAGATTTTATTTAACTGAGAGATTTTTTTCTGTCAGGTTCGGTGGCTCTTCACCCACATCCACCCCCCTTACATGTGGGGTTCCTCAAGGCTCTATTTTGGTATCAGCCAGGCTCTGCTCTCTCATCTTCAGCTTGTTCAGAATGCTGCAGCAACTGCAGCCCGACTCTGGACAGGCACACATAAACACAAACATATTTCCCCAGTCTTGGCTCATTCCAGTATGTTCTTGATTGATTTTAAGATTTTACTGCTTGTTTTTAAGTCTCTAAATGGATTAGCTCTCTCTGATATTCTGAATAAAAATACTCCAAATAAAACTCTTACGCCATCTGATAAGTTGCTTATCAGTTGCTTATAAGTTGCTAAGCAGACTAAAACACAGAGCAGACCGGGCCTTTGCGAATGCTGCGCCTAAACTTTGGAACAGTCTGCCTCTTCAAATTAGGATCTCTCCAACACTCGACATCTTTAAAACCAGTCTGAAAACACATCTTTACTCTGTAGCTTTTAATTGTTTCTGAGTTTTTGTGTTGTTCTCTTTCTGCGTGTTTGTTTTACTTTTACTTTTTTTACTTTTTACTTTGTACAGTATTTTGGTCAACCTGTGCTTATAAATAGATAGATTGATTGAATTTCATTTTTTTAATTAATTAATTTTTTAATGTAACATCCAAAAGATTTACTGTATCTACTTAATTTAAGCTATTAGTGCAGGTCTGTTTGAATTTGAACCAGAGGGTCGTAGAGCACCACTGGACAGTCCTACCATTTTTGCACTTCGCAGAGTTGTGGTCTCCCTATCTTGTCATTTTTATCATTTTTCTGACCTTATTTTCATCTTCCTTTCCTGTGAGACTCCATGACTCATTACTGGGAAGCTGACTAAGGTGAGTAAGTGTCTAAGTGTATGTTTCTCAGACATCTTCATGCAGGCGACTCTGATGCGTTGCCTCTCTGTGTGACCTGCTGTAGTTTGGAGAGGTTGAGGCTATCATTAGCAGGACCTTTGGCCGTGCCCTTCACTCTGCAGCCAGCTGGTCCCTCACTCCCTCATTAGCTCTGGCCCATCTTGGCTCCACTTTACCTACTGGTCATGTTACTACCTTCCTTTTATCACAATCACCACACAAACGTTTCCCTTTAACCTCGTCTCCCCTTCTCTCCTCAACCCCCCATCCTATCTCCTCCAATCTTAATCTGTCTAATGTGTGTGTAAATAATGCTTGCGTGGTCCAGCAGATAGCTTTTGTTTTACCATCAAACAAGCCCCGACCATGGGAACCTGGTCATTAATTACCATGTGATTCATGGTTATGGCTCTGTGTCTCGTCTCGCCACTAGTCTGTCATTAAGACTTTCCCAGACTTCCCATCCTGGCCTCTCCCAGCTAACAGCTCACCCACACCAGCACTGCTGAATCATCACCATCACTTACACACAGCTTCGACACCTTCTCTTCCTCCAGGAAACTTGTTTCTGTGCGTATTACAATTAACACATCTTTCGAGACAAAACAAGGAAGCCGAGGTTGTTTTAGCTGCTGAATACTAGGACTCGGGAGAAAGTAATGATATGATTTGAATATAGAGAGATGCAATAAGCAGAAGCTGATTTGAGTAAAATGACTTACCTGCACTCGTGGTATAAAAGACTTTGTGACAGTTTTTAAACTGGAGATACAACAGGGTTACCATCAATGTCAAAAAAGGTGATGTGATGTAAATACGTCAGTGGATCTGGAGCATTGCATCAAATATTCTGAGCAATCATGCCTACTTTGCTTATTGTACTGTGATTTAGCCACATGCCACCATTCAATCTTCTCGCCAACTTCTCATTTGTTTGAATTACACTCAGTAATCGTTTCCCCACATAGACTGTGGTTCTGGTTTCTGAAAACCCAGTTTGAGATGCTTCGTGCCCAAAGCACTAAAGTGTGTGTATTCTCTTTTTTTCTTCTTCTTTTGTTCTGTTGACATGAATCCTTAGGCCCCCATTCAGAGGAACGTGGGGCTGTTGTTAGCCTGACAGATGATATTCTCAGCTAGAGGTTTGATAACAGATACACACTGGATGTAATAATGCCAGAATATCAAACTTTACATTGTCAATGAATAAAATCTAAAGACAGTGTGAGTGTTAAGTGAGAAATGTTAAAAACATGAAAGAGAACCTTTCATGAACGGGAAATCATGTCTGATGTAGGTATGGGAATAAGAATTCAGTGAATTTCATTTTTGATCACTTATCGTTCTCTTATGAATTCTCATTGGGCTGTCATTGACTCTGCTTTAAGAGTCACCACTATCTATCAGTTACATTACAGTAATTGGACCAGTGAGAACTAGTCCAGTATTTCTTGATTCTAGTCACTAGTCTGACGTCACCATGGACGAACAAAAAGCAATCACAGAGTATACAAAAGACGCTCTGGTGTTTCATCAGTCTCCTCACTATTACTAAATTTCATGCCACTGAGAATTTCAGTGACAAAGAGTGGGCAGCAAAATGTCTTAACTTGATAAAGACCTCTGCCCAGACATGAAAGATGCCCAAAAAGCGTGTCTAGGGTGATAATATTCTCCAGTAGACACCTGGTGGAGTCTTTAAAAGACAGTTGTGGACAGAGTCACTGCCAGCTGTTGGCAAAGTCACACCATCAATCTTATTGCTAAGAATGCCTGACACAAAATTTAGAAAGAAGCCTTGATTGTGACAGCCATCGTTTTAAAGACAATAATTCCACGAAACAACTAATCAGCTGCAGATGGAAGAGGCTTTGGACTCTGCCGAGATATCCCCACTTAATCACTTCTGTCTATTGCTGAATGCATTGAATAACATTCTCGGGCTCCCTCTCGCATTCTCTATGTGCTCAAAACCTGAAAGAGGATCTTACTTGATCCCTCAGCCAAGACAGTTGCTCACATCACTTCACTGAAGGCAGGCAAAGCCAGACTCTGACTGTAAACGCTCTGCTGCATGATCAAATAATGTTAGCATTTAAATCCTGGTGTAGAGTGTCTCACTGTTTCATTTTACACAGTTTATGAGGTCCTGCTCTCCGTGCGTGTCAGCTTGGACATTCAGTCGCTGCATTTTTCCTTCAAATGTCTAGACTTCTTACTTCTAGCAGGTTATTATGCATTACCAAATTAACCTCACATAGACTGCAACCTTAACTAACACAAAAATAGTGTGATCGTTTTGGGCTTGCTTTGAGATATCAGAAAGTGGTTTTCCAAGCTGTTTGTGCAGCTGTATACTCAATTAGACCCAACCTTTAAGTGGGACAAGTTTTAAACAACCCTGTGTAAAGAAGCTCTTTCCTGAGGAAAAGTATGTTAGTTGTTTTAAAGTCATCCTGTTTATCACAAATAAATATTTACATTCATATGACTCTTGTGGAAAGCGCAGTGCAAAAATAGAACAGGAATACGAGGGAAAAAATGAAGACACAAACAGTGTGAAAGGGTTTTCTAAACAGAAACTCTTTAGGAAGTAAATAGGTAATTTTAGCCACCAAACCTTAAAGGTTGATTATTCCCATGCTCCATTCTGCATTCCATTGTCAAAACTAATAATAAGAAATATGAATAAGCCACATTTTGCACCATGTTATATATTATTTTATTATCAAAGACACACACACACCATATTGCTATCCCAAATACTCACTAGCATTCACTGCTGAAAGTAGCCACAAATACAGCTCCTCCTCTTTGAACGACCAGTAACTGTTCAAACTATGCTTTGAACTATTTTATAAGATTTAAGTCAGAAATCTGTGATTGATAACTAACAAGACAGGGTAAGATAATCAAAGCACTGACTGACACATGAACACATTTTTGGGTTTTGGTGTGTTGTTACACAGAACACAAATGCAGGATGCAACAATAAACAGCATTAGAAACAAAGATGCACGCATGCAGTTATGCACACATACTGCCATACACAACCTGAAAGAGCACACTTGAGAGACAACATGAGCACACAAACGCACAGACTGACGCTGTAAATTTATGCTCGCACACACTCGGAGTGTGAAGTTCTGGCTCCAGCAGGGTCCTCTGATCCTTTATGTGCTTTCTCTATTTTTAGCCAACCTCATTAAACTGGTGCTAATGATTCTTAGCCGTGTAAATGGTCTGATAAGCTAATTATTGGAGGAGAAAAACCTATTTCCATCCCACCCACTTGAAGGCCTCTCCGACGTTAAAAGCCCGAGTGATTAACGGCAAACGGTCGGCATGTGCTGTGTGCTTTTATTGTAATGTACAGAAATGCAATGCTGGCATCCACCAAAAGGGGAAAAAAACTATGAATCCTGTAAAGTTAAATATCTATTTTAAAGTGTTGGGAATTTACAGTACTGCATCCGGGGATGTGGTGTGGTTCATTGCTTGCTTCCTAATCAAAAACCTGTAGATTTTCCCTTTCCCAGTCAATAGCTCTGTGGTGGTGTTTTCTATTGTCTTTGTGAGTTTGCTTGTGCCGTGGCTTTTGCACGTTACATGATATTGTGCTCTGCTTGTTCATTGTTCAGTACTACAAGCCAGATGTGACAGGAATGTGCACCCTTATGTTGCAAAACCTCCCTGATCAGTGGTGATGACAACACAACTACAGTTACAACACAACAGTCTTAAAGGAGAGCTATGGTGAAATTTCCTTTTAACTTGCGTGGCTTATCGAGAGTTAGATAAAGAGATTAATGCCGGCTATATATGTGTGAGTTCAACATAAGGGCGGACAGAAGGAGGCACCAAATTACAGTTGACTTCATATACAATCACGATACCTACCTCGATTCCAAGACTCAAGTGGATGAATAAAAACTGAACTGGTAAAACAGTATAAAGTCATAACATTTACCTTCCTCTTTAAACATTTTTTAAAACATTATCTATGCCATGAGGAACTAAACCAGGCAAACATCTGTCCAACCTGGTACTAGCAAGGTGGGTCTATGATCCTGCAGTTCATAGACGTTTAGTTGTCGTTCCCATCATTTTTATTGCGTCTTTCTTCTTTCCTGTGAAAACTGAATCCGATTTTCACAGAAAGGCACGCTGCGGCTGAATGACTTTTACAGACATGTTTCAATGACCTCTGTTTGTTTCCTCTTATGGTGAGAAACTGAAGTCATTTCCAAGCAAACAAGTAAAAGATAAGTGTCCACAAGCAGATGTGCAATGACTATATGAAATCATACCAAAAATAATGCAATTTATCCCAGAGGGGATCTGAATACCAAATTCTGTGCCAACCTATTGAATAGATGTTGAAATACAGTTTCCATATTTGATTACAAGTCCTGTTGGAATTGTTAACATTCTCCCCAATTTCTTTTGATACTTTGGTGTTGGATAGACATGTATAAAAGCATCGGGTCATAGAGGAACTTGTGCCGTTCCACAGTTTATTTACATTCTAAATTGAAGTCATCAGTGTTGAATGAATACAGACAGCAAAATATCCACATACTCAAAGGGAGATAATGAATACAAATCACACTCATAAAAGTTACTAAACTGACAAAAAATAGAGATATTGATATAACGCATAGTGAGTTCTGTCAGCTGAGCATATTCACATACTGTGGACAGCATCGTAGTAACCGCAGCTCAGTGCTCAGT
This sequence comes from Diplotaxodon limnothrissa, assembly GCF_057381915.1. Taxonomy (NCBI): domain Eukaryota; kingdom Metazoa; phylum Chordata; class Actinopteri; order Cichliformes; family Cichlidae; genus Diplotaxodon; species Diplotaxodon limnothrissa. Next base: position 6,872,103 of record NC_140614.1, on the reverse strand, counting down.
GGGCTGTGCTGCAGTGAAGGAGGTAACCAGAGGACATGTCCAGACATGTGATCTGGCCATGCTGCAGATCAAGAATCCAGAGGAATGCAAGTTGCATGCATGTGCTGAGGGGTGTGGTGATGTAGGCAGTCGTGGTTGTAGACGGTGTAGAGGTCGTCTATATGACTATGGTGGTGGTGGTGGGGGGTTATCATGTAGGTTTACAGAGGGACGCCTGGCGAGAGGACGATGATGTAGAGGAAAGGTTATGTTACACTGCTTTAAATCATGTTAGCATGTTTTGTGTTTGCACATGACATGAAGCGGTCACTACACACACACACACACACACACACACACACACACAGACAGAGAGAGAGTTCTGCACAACACTTGGGGGAGTAACTGTAGACACTCAGGGCCTGCAACTGTAATAAGGTCAGCAAATGACATGTGCGTAACTGAGAGCAGAGTTGGAAGAAGCTTTTCATTTACTTAAAACACCTATAAAACGACAATGTGAAGAATGGGAAGCATTTATAGGCACTATTTTTATGGTAACTAAGCGATTGTTGCTTTAAAACAACACAAGTAGATTTTAGCAGAGAATAGCTCCTGTTGATTTTGCTTCTTGTCACATTTAGGAATATAGTTCATGGTCAACATGAGCGTGGAAAACCGAAAAAAAACCAAACCTGTACTTTGTCATACCTTTATCCTTTGAAAATACTTGTTGTTGAATCCTTTCAGGTCTTTGATTTTATATAAAGATCTCTATCTTTTATCTCTGGAATCTTTAAATAGACTTTTAACAAGGCAGATTTTTAACTTAAGGCCTTTTTTGCACATAAACTGCAGGCAGCTGAGGGAGAGTCGGGTTGGGATATTTTCTACTATTCTCCTTTCTCACATGTAGGACACGGTAGGGCTGCTCAGTTATGGCAACAATCATCACACACTTGTTGAATTTTTAATAAAAATTGTACTTTTTTTTCTTCAACTGAGACCTTGAAGTGTTTCCAAACACATCTCTTAGTTCTATGTTGTTTTTTGACTGTTAGCTACTGCAAAAGCATTGCTTGCATTTCATTTTTGACACCACTGCTAAAAGGAATGATACTAATTGTAATTGTAAAAGCATGATGCTAGCACAGCAGTACACAGACCACCTCAAGCTTGTGGATTAAAGTTGGGCTTCATGCATTGCAATATTTCTTCTCACTCACACTTTAATTTGGATTCTTCTAGTTGTTTCCACTATCCACAGCTATCCAGTGTTTCCTACATTCCTTGAAACTGCTATTTCTTGAAAGCTTTCCTTTTCCTTTCATTTATGAGAATGACCTTAGTTTGTCAGTGTCAACAACATACTACACAACATCTTGTATTCAAAGTCAGCGTTACATAAAAACATAAAAAGAGTTGCTTCCTCTGAATGTTTCATAGATAAAATACTCAATAATACATGAAGGTAAGACTGAAAACACGTTTTTCATTCCAGACATGCTGATGCTTCAGGGACAAAAAGGCTTTTTTTCCTCATGGAAACTCACGCCCTCACAGATCTCTGGGCATAGCCCCGCCCACTGGGATGTGAAACAAGGTGGATCAGAACATAGACTGAGCAGAGCAATAGGTCTGTTGACTCTGCGACTTAGATGTTTGGTAAATCCAGGCTTTAGGCGTCAGCTACATAGGTGTGCCACACAACTGAAGTAGCCCACGGGCAGTATGGGCTTACTGACTGGCACTGCATGTGCCTACGTGCGGTGGATGTTATAGCCCCCCCCTGCCATAAGCCTGATTTCACTCTCTCAAGTTACAAGTGTTTCACGCTAAATGCTTAACCTCGAATTACTAGAATGCTTAATTTCAGTAATCCTCACTGGAATATGTCAGGAACAAACTAGCGCTGCACATTGCAATTGCTGCAAGGCTGATGATTCAAGGTGGGGTGAACAGTGTTAATACCGATAACAGCAATTTCGAAGGCGCATCCATCAATTTGCGAGTGGTTCTGCTATGATTAAATGGTCTAATAAGCTGCTTCTGCCTTTGAGTGTAGAAAACAAAGTCTGCCCCGCAGTCTTGCAGAGCAATTTGTTTAAACAGGGCAACGAAACCAGCATCCACCGTTCCCATTATTAGCAGCTGCAGGGTTTAACATTTACGATACAGCTGGACATTTAGATGCTTGTTACATCTCCCAGACTTGTGTTTGTCGGTCACCCTCTGCCCTGTCTGCACCTGCTGACTGTGTTTCCCTCCGTGACGCCACTGTCGCCGGTAATCATAACCTCTCGTGAACAAGCATAAACACACATTAGGCCTGCTGCAGCTCCAGCCTGCACTTATGAGATTGAGCCTGGACGCAGATTTGCCCCCGTACTAATTCCCCACCACCCCCGCCCCTCACTGTACAGTAATTAGAGAGATCAGCTCACCACAGCATGGCTGCACCAGGCTGGAAATGCCATTAAGCTAATGTCTGTAGCACCCCCAGGTGGATGTTAATAAAATCTTTAAAAAGCCCCGACACAGGGCACAATTTCTTTTTCGTCGTGTAGTTTATTTTCATGGGAATGTCTTTCTTTGGAAGCCGTTGAGGTTAAGTGGGCAGCACTTGGCTCGCCTCATGTGGAGCTCAGAGGTCAAGAGGTTGTTGGCCTTTGGCTTACATGTCAAGTCGCAGACGGCCAGTCTCACCTCTCAGTTCACAGCTTGTTGGTCCCAACTGATTTACAAGGTGTAAAATAGAACTGCGATGTTATGTATAGAGGCGAAACACTTATAATGCAGATGTATCTTTAAAACATTAATAACATCCTCTGTACAAATATATATATTATCTATTTTTCTTGTTTCCCACAGACTATTCTGTTCGTACATCTAATGCCTCATTCTTTTGTCGTCTTATTCATCATTGCATATCCTGCCGGGGAAGCTAATTTGCTGCCCTTCACTAACTCAACAAACCTGCTAACAGCGCACTCAGGATTAAAGCTACCAGAGACCGTGTGTCCTTCTGTGAAAGCATAAATGTATACATGATGCGAGCCTTACATGTATTCATGTTATGTTTTAAGTAAGCCTTCAAATCTGTTGTCCTGCTGTCCAGGGACAACTGAGAAATTCAGACTTAACACCTTGGAGACATCAAATTTGAAAGCGTCACGAGATATCCACGATATCATGTTTACACAGCAGGTGCTTTTGAAGATAACTGAAAAGCTGTGACACTAATTTACCCCAAATAGTGCTCATAGGTGTGGTTAATTTTATGGGCGATTTACAAAAGTTTCAGTATACTTATCAGTAAATTGGGTGTCATAAACGTTGATAATTTTGCACCTTGAGAAAGAAACTCAGGGTCAGTCGCAAAACCGAGTTTCCACCTCTCAGTCTTGCCAGTGTGTTCTCTTTGTGGATACAGACAGTACTTTTCTTTTGTGCTCTAGCAATATGTATGTTAGTAAATCTGGATCCTAATGTATCAACTTTAAATACACACACACACACACACACACACAATACAGATATTGAAATGACTATAAAGTCCTCAGTTTGCCCTTCACATGGTCCTTTCCTATTAAATCTGAAATAGTTTCATCACACTGCCAGCTCTCTGTGATAAGTTTCCTTAGTTTTAAATGTACAAAGACATTTCAGGTACTTTCTGTTGATTAGGGCTGTGCGATATCGCAAGATTTGGTATCAGTCTGATACCAAGTACACACAGGGCCAGTACTTCCGATACCAAAGGCAGCTTATGTAGGGGACAACAGTGTGTCATCACTTATGATATGAATCATCATCAGTTTGCATTTTCATGACCACGTTATCGCTGTCATTTTTTACTTTATCTAATCATTACTCAACACAATAAAACACAACTTTTTTCAGCTTTTAGGAAACCAGGAATGTAAATGTGTCTGTCTCTGAAGCACTTTGGGCCAACCTTTGTTGTTTAAATGTCTTTAAAGCTATAAAAAATAAAGGCTTAATAGTTAAAAAATAAATGTCTGAACCTTTTTGTTTTATTTCCAAAAAAACCCTGTTATTTAAAACAATTCCCCGGGCTACATACTGAAGTTAGAGGGTAGAAACAAAGTATTGATACCATCACAATAGTATTGATCCGATACAAGTGTTAGTGTCATATTTGGATCAATCCGCCCATCTCTACTGTTGATTAGCAACCATGTCTAATATATTATTGATTTCATCAATAGAAAACAATTGAAAAATTATGTAAAAGCTGTGGTTTAGCACATTGTTGAGGTTCTTGTATGTCTTGTATGTTTTCATTTCATGACATACATATATATATATATATATATATATATATATATATATAAAAAACAAAACAAAACACCCAGCTCACCCCTGCGGGCGGTTTATCCTTCAAGCTCGGGTCCTCTACCAGAGGCCTGGGAGCTTGAGGGTCCTGCGCAGTATCTTAGCTGTTCCCAGGACTGCGCTCTTCTGGACAGAGATCTCCGATGTTGTTCCCGGGATCTGCTGGAGCCACTCACCTAGCTTGGGAGTCACCGCACCTAGTGCTTCGATTACCACGGGGACCACCGTTACCTTCACCCTCCACATCCTCTCGAGCTCTTCTCTGAGCCCTTGGTATTTCTCCAGCTTCTCGTGTTCCTTCTTCCTGATATTGCTGTCATTCGGAACCGCTACATCGATCACTACGGCCGTCTTCTTCTGTTTGTCTACCACCACTATGTCCGGTTGGTTAGCCACCACCATTTTGTCCGTCTGTATCTGGAAGTCCCACAGGATCTTAGCTCGGTCATTCTCCACCACCCTAGGGGGCATCTCCCATTTTGACCTCGGCACTTCCAGGCCATATTCGGCACAGATGTTCCTGTACACTATGCCGGCGACTTGGTTATGGCGTTCCATGTATGCCTTGCCTCCTAGCATCTTGCACCCTGCTGTTATGTGCTGGATTGTCTCAGGGGCATCTTTACGCAGCCTGCACCTGGGGTCTTGCCTGGTGTGATAGACCCCAGCCTCTATGGATCTTGTGCTCAGAGCTTGTTCTTGTGCTGCCATGATTAGTGCCTCTGTGCTGTCTTTCAGTCCAGCTTTGTCCAGCCACTGGTAGGATTTCTGGATATCAGCCACCTCCTCTATCTGCCGGTGGTACATACCGTGCAGGGGCCTGTCCTTCCATGATGGTTCCTCGTCTCCCTCCTCTTTCTTGGGTTTCTGCTGCCTGAGGTATTCACTGAGCACTCGGTCAGTTGGGGCCATCTTCCCAATGTATTCTTGGATGTTTGTTGTCTCATCCTGGACTGTGGTGCTGACACTCACCAGTCCCCGGCCCCCTTCCTTCCACTTAGCGTACAGCCTCAGGGTGCTGGACTTGGGGTGAAACCCTCCATGCATGGTAAGGAGCTTTCTTGTCTTTACGTCAGTGGCTTCTATCGCCTCCTTTGACCAACTTATTATACCAGCTGGGTACCTGATCACGGGCAGGGCGTAGGTGTTGATAGCCTGGATCTTGTTCTTACCATTCAGCTGACTCCTCAGGACTTGCCTGACCCTCTGCAGGTACTTGGTGGTTGCAGCTTTTCTAGCGGCCTCTTCATGGTTCCCATTCGCCTACGGGATCCCCAGGTACTTGTAACTGTCCTCTATGTCTGCAATGTTGCCTTCTGGTAGCTCGATCCCCTCAATTCTGACTACCTTCCCTCTCTTTGTTATCATCCGACTACACTTCTCCAGCCCGAATGACATCCCGATGTCATTGCTGTATATCCTGGTGGTGTGGATCAGTGAATCGATGTCTCGTTCACTCTTGACATACAGCTTGATGTCATCCATGTACGGGAGGTGGCTGACAACTGCTCCGTTCCATAGTCGGTATCCATAGCCAGTCTTGTTAATGATCTCACTGAGGGGGTTCAGGCCTATGCAGAACAGCAGTGGGGACAGAGCATCCCCTGGGGAGATCCCACACTTGAGGGTGACTTGTGCTATGGGCTTGGAGTTGGCCTCTAGTGTTGTACGCCACATCCCCATTGAGGTCCTGATGAAGGCTCTTAGGGTCCTGTATATCAAGATCAACAGGACCCTAAGAGCCTTCGTATATATATATATATGAAGCCTTATATATATATATATATATATATATATATATGAAGCCTTTATACATACATATGTATATATATATAAATATATATATATATATATAGTGTAGTCGGATGGCAACAAAGAGAGGGAAGGTAGTCAGAACTGAGGGGATTGAACTACCAGAAGGCAACATTGCAGACATAGAGGACAGTTACAAGTACTTGGGGATCCCGCAGGCGAATGGGAACCATGAAGAGGCCGCTAGAAAAGCTGCAACCACCAAGTACCTGCAGAGGGTCAGGCAAGTCCTGAGGAGTCAGCTGAATGGTAAGAACAAGATCCGGGCCATCAACACGTACGCCCTGCCCGTGATCAGGTACCCTGCTGGGGTAATAGGCTGGCCAAAGGAGGAGATAGAAGCCACTGACATAAAGACAAGAATGCTCCTTACCATGCATGGAGGGTTTCACCCCAAGTCCAGCACCCTGAGGCTGTACGCTAAGCGGAAGGAAGGGGGCCGGGGACTGGTGAGTGTCAGCACCACAGTCCAGGATGAGACAACAAACATCCAAGAATACATTGGGAAGATGGCCCCAACTGACCGAGTGCTCAGTGAATACCTCAGGCAGCAGAAACCCAAGAAAGAGGAGGGAGACGAGGAACCATCATGGAAGGACAGGCCCCTGCACGGTATGTACCACCGGCAGATAGAGGAGGTGGCTGATATCCAGAAATCCTACCAGTGGCTGGACAAAGCTGGACTGAAAGACAGCACAGAGGCACTAATCATGGCAGCACAAGAACAAGCTCTGAGCACAAGATCCATAGAGGCTGGGGTTTATCACACCAGGCAAGACCCCAGGTGCAGGCTGTGTAAAGATGCCCCAGAGACAATCCAGCACATAACAGCAGGGTGCAAGATGCTAGGAGGCAAGGCATACATGGAACGCCATAACCAAGTGGCCGGCATAGTGTACAGGAACATCTGTGCCGAGTATAACCTGGAAGTCCCGAGGTCAAAATGGGAGATGCCCCCTAGGGTGGTGGAGAATGACCGAGCTAAGATCCTGTGGGACTTCCAGATACAGACGGACAAAATGGTGGTGGCTAACCAACCGGACATAGTGGTGGTAGACAAACAGAAGAAGACGGCCGTAGTGATCGATGTAGCGGTTCCGAATGACAGCAACATCAGGAAGAAGGAACACGAGAAGCTGGAGAAATACCAAGGGCTCAGAGAAGAGCTCGAGAGGATGTGGAGGGTGAAGGTAACGGTGGTCCCTGTGGTAATCGGAGCACTAGGTGCGGTGACTCCCAAGCTAGGCGAGTGGCTCCAGCAGATCCCGGGAACAACATCGGAGATCTCTGTCCAGAAGAGCGCAGTCCTGGGAACAGCTAAGATACTGCGCAGGACCCTCAAGCTCCCAGGCCTCTGGTAGAGGACCCGAGCTTGAAGGATATATATATATATATCTATATATATCAAGATCAACAGGACCCTAAGAGCCTTCATCAGGACCTCAATGGGGATGTGGCGTACAACACTAATAATTCCAGTTTATTTAAAATTTTGAGTCTTCTTAAAGCTCTAGTTCATGCATACTCATATATATCTTATAATTATATAAGAATAATAAATCCCAAAACAAATAAACTATGTGAAGTTTGTGCAAAAACAAACCACAAATTGTAGATTATTAAAGATCGCATGGTGACTCTGTTTGCTTAACAGCCCACAGGTTTGATCTGCTGACCTCACTTCAGTCCACTCTGCTTTGCTGCCAGTGATTGAGAACGTGTGTGTGTGTGTGTCTGTGTGTGCTTCTCCTTTGAACTTCGCCCTAATAGGAGGCTGCGCTGCACTTCTACCAAGCTTCAAACCCAGTTGTGTGGCCCCGGCTGCGTGACCTGAGGGCCTGAGTTTGTTTAGCTGCTGATCGAGTGCTTTTAAATGGAGATGTCTGCTACAGCGTGTTCCTTTGCAGAGAAGGGAGACGGTGGCAGCCCCCGTGGTGATGAATGGTCTTATTCCCCCCTCCCCCTACCTACTTCACTTCACCCATTTGCAGCTGATCACCTGTTGTTTGGTCACAGGGAGGGGGGTCTGGGTTTTGAATTCTGTGTGTGTGTGTCTGTGTGTGTGTTCTAGGACACAGTAGATGTTATTGATTTACTCCTGAAGTGCTGGTGGTAGACAGCTATAGTAAACTCTGCAGTTGTTGTATGTGTGTGTGTTCTTGTACCTTTTTAGTTAGGGAGATAAATTTGCCATTCAAAGCTTAAGAAGAGAGGACTTTTTGTTCCCGAGCTCTTCTAATTCTTTTTTGGGTTAAGATGTGGTTAAAGATAGAGCTTAGTTTAATTACAAGTAATAGCAGACTGTGTTAGAGACTAACCTAGGTTAGGTGATAACATGGGATATGAAAATACAATTCAAAAAGGTTAACATCATGAGTCTATCCTCTGTCACTACCTGTTTAAGGAACCGCAGAAGAAGATTTGCCAGTCACACCTCAAGAAAAGAAAAACATGATGTATACATGTTGTTTGTATTTCTTTATCTCTCATCCTGACTTACGTTAAGTCCAAGTTGTTAACCTTTGGACCTGACAAATGAAGCCAGTGTAGAAGTGTCAAAAACAGATCATGGAGCTGCAAACAAAAGTGAGTCAATCCACACAGACGCTCAACTATAAAGTTGTTACAAATCGAGAGTTCACAGCAGACATCGGCATGTTACAGTCAGGTAGAAAAATTACCAATTTTCCACTTACACATTACAAGATATAATTTTTTTTAAACATACCCATTTCAACGTGAGGCTTCAAGTTAAGAGGATGGCTGCTTTGGCAGACAGATGGATCCTGACACAGTTGGTTGTAGCTGCAGCTGTCTGCCACCATTCATCTCCACTAATCTCAATCATGGGATTGCACCTCTCCACCATGTTTTGAATTGTTTTTAATGCAGTTATCTGACTTCTATCAGAGTGTACATACATCCAAAGAAGTCTCTTGTTTATATCGGTGAAATCCTAATATTGCGCAATGCACCCAAAGTCTTTGAATACAGTCTTGTTAACCAAGATTGCTGGCAGTAACTGGTCATTTATGTGTTCCACTGTCCACAATCATAGACTTAAAGACTTTGATGAGCACTTTCTTGAAGTCTGTGAGGGTTTAGGGCTGTCCTGCTGTCACATCATCAGTTGCACAGGGGGTGTCATGTAGATGATTTTAGTCCTTTATGCGTAATGTTGTTTAAGGCTGCATTTTAGATGGCCTTACCTAAGAGAGGTGATGCAAATGCTTTTGAAAAAAGAATTAGTACCAAAGCTGAGCAAACAAGCATGAAGGGAACAACCAAACTGAAAGTTTTCCAAGTTTAACCTACACAAAATCAGAGGAAAGCTTTATTGCACAGCTATTTCATCTCTTGATCTTTATGCCTAGTTTTTGTGAATTTCACAATTATCACTCATAAACCACGGAAGGGAAAGATGTTCAGATCAAACACTTGGTAAGTGCCTAGTCCAGTGGAGCGTTAAAAAAAAAAACCAAACCCAAAAAGGGTAAAAAAAAAAAAAAGTATTAATGCTTTAATGTCACAAAGTGCTGTCCAACTCTTTATGCTGCCCCCAAGTGGCTGAATAAAGCATTACACTCAGTCAATATTTACTATTTTAATTATTTTTTGAAAACAAAATCAGTTGCCATGCCATCAAAAAGGGTTTCATTTAAACCTAATCAACATAAGAAGAAACACCTACCAAATGCTAATAACATTAATAATGTATGCATGCCATCAGGATTCCCAACAACAGAATATCCATCCAGGGCATTCTTGCTGTGAGGCCACCAAACTGTCCAAATAAGAAAAAAAAAATCATCTACTGTGTCCTAGTCATGTCATTATGAAGTTAAAACGAGGAGCTAAACAGCACAGAAGTGTAGGATTACCGTGAGTACAAGCATGGTGTTTGTTTTTAGTGGAGCAGGTGCTAGATTTGTCTCACTGTCTGTCACCACAGACACTGCTGCTTTATGAAGGGGTTGCGTGTGTCTCAAAATTCCCCGATCAGGGACAGGAAGATCACCGCTACGCTTTGTGGATCACAGGAGCAACATAGGTGACTCGTGTTTTAAGTTGGATTTTGTCTTTAAGCCTCATAAGACCCGCACTTCACAAACAGCTGTGACTCTGTGATCCTGAGGGCTTTGTTTGTGTTCATCCTCTGGACCTCCAGGAGTAAAGGGAGGCATTTCAGCCACTTCTTTGTTGCATGGGGGCTTCTCAAGAAATAAAATCTTATAAGATAAGATAAGATAAGATAAGATAACCTTTATTAGTCCCACACGTGGGAAATTTGTTTTGTCACAGCAGGAAGTGGACAGTGCAAAAGTTATGACGCAAAAATTAGAATACAATAAGAATAAATACAGTACACAGCTGTACAGAATAGAATAAAATAATATCAGAATCAGAATCAGAAACTTTATTGTCATTGTCATGAGAACAACGAAATTAAGAATGGTCCCCGATCATTGCATCATCCCTAGCAATATCAAAATATAAATAAAACAATAAAATTCAATAAATAAAATATATTTTATTATACTATATACAGTAGAATAAAATAGAATAAAAATATACAATAAGATAAAAATAGAATACGAATGCTATATACAACTGAGTAAAAATACAACGATGCCAGAAAAGATTATTGCACTTAGTGTTATTGCACATGTGTGGATGTGTGTGTTTGTTCAGTTAAAGTCTTTGTTGTGGAGTCTGACAGCAGTGGGGAGGAAAGACCTGCGAAATCTCTCCGTCCCACACCGTGGGTGCCGCAGTCTCCCACTGAAGGAGCTGCTCAGTGCTGTCACAGTCTGCTGCATGGGGTGGGAGACGTTGTCCAACAGGGATGACAGCTTAGCCGCCATTCTCCTGTCACTCACCACCTCCACTGGGTCCCGAGGGCATCCTAGAACAGAGCTGGCCCTTCGGATCACCCTGTTCAGTCTCTTCCTGTCCCCAGCAGAGATGCTGCCGCCCCAGCAGACCACACCATAAAAGATAGCAGAAGCCACCACAGAGTCATAGAAGGTCTTCAGGAGTGGGCCCTCCACCCCAAACGACCTGAGTCTCCGCAGCAGGTACAGCCTGCTCTGCCCTTTCCTGTAGAGGGCGTCTGAGTTATGAGTCCAGTCCAGTCTGTTGTTCAGATGAACACCAAGGTACCTGTAGCTGTCCACAGCCTCAATGTCCATACCCTGGATGTTCAGTGGTTGCAGTGGAGAATGCTTTATTTGTGGTGGAACAAATCTTCACGGGGCTGAGCCACAGATAACACTGACACACAATACTGTATCAACGCAGCCTTCCATTGTTCCAGCCGGAGTAAGGCGATTCTGCTTGTCATTGTTGGCAACAGAAGCTACCAGCTGCTTTTGTGCAGCCAACAAGTGTCATTATTCAGCTCCACAAATGCGTCAGTCAGCTGAGAAAGAGGAAGGCTGAGAAATGTCTACAGATTCAGTGAAGTGATGCTCTCTCATGGTGACTGAAGAGGCCCAAGAGGCAGGTTTCCTGCCAGCAGATGAGGGTGTTATGGTACATATTATTGGATTGGAAAGTCTTCGGGATTTTCACCCTGTAATTCAAGTCTGCTGTTGCTTATATTGAATCAAATTAGACAAAGTATCACGCTGCTGGCTTCTAACTAGTGACCTGCACAATTCAAGAGACTTTTGCTGTAGCAGTGCAATGCCTTTCTGGGTTTGTTTCCTGGTAGTGAGACCTAGAGGTTCGAAGGATGTGCCAAATCCAAACAAGTATTTCATTCCGTGATATTTTATTAAGCTGCCACAAACCTAACAAACCGTTTTCATCTCATTAATATGACATCTGCAACAATAATGCAAACAAATACGTATCTGAGACACTTTTCAGCAGAAGCTAGTTTGATAAAAGACTCATCAGTGAGCTTCTCAATCTACATGCTCTCTAAAACAAAAAGACTGCATCACACCATCCTTTGATCCAAGCAATATTTACACTGAATATGACAGCAACAGCAACAAAGTACAATATTGACACCTTCTCAAAACTCCTGTCCTCACTATGTTGTATCCAGGGGCGTAATTTCCAGGGGGGTTATGACCCCCCCAATAATCAGACCCAACCAATATAACACCCCCAATAAAATGAGGAATTATCTTGCATAAATAGGCTGTTGAGTTTCTTTACTCATTTCAGTTATTGCCAGCAAAATAGTTGCATGTTTAATCATCTGGGAATTTACCCAGATTTATTTATTTGTTTAGACAGAGATCTTAATCCTTCTCTGCCATTTAGTTTTTTTTATTTAACCTTTATTTAACCAGGAATGTCCCGTTGAGATCAAAGACCTCTTTTTCAAGGGAGTCCTGGCCAAGAGGCAGCACATTTCAAGACAAATACATACGAACAAACAAAGTTAAAATTACACAAAACAATTACACATTATTGAGGCAGCCTGTAGGCCTTTGAGTTTAGTTTTAAAAACATTTAAAGACAACAGTTCAGTCAGTTTCCAGTCTTTCTGTAACATGTTCCACGAAAAAGGTGCAGAGTGGACAAAGGCTTTCTTACCCAGCTCTGTGCGGACAAGGGGAACAGACAACAGCAGCTGATCATTTGAGCGCAAGGAGTAAGAACCACTATTTGTCCTTGTGACCAAAGTACAAATATAAGGAGGCAGCAATCCTAGCATAGCTTTGTAAATAAAAGTGTACCAATGCCCCTGTCTTCTAATGGCCAAAGAAGGCCATTTTACTCTTAAGTACAAATCACAGTGATGGGTCAGGTATTTACAATTGGTAATAAACCTCAAGGAAGCAGGTTTAGTAGGTGACGTCTCTATGTCTGTGCTTTAGTGGCAAATGTAACCATTAAGCATCGCTTTTCACTATTATTTGTGCATTTTTTGTAGATTGACTGTTTAAATAAAATTGTATCATTATTGTATATTGTACAACAAAAGAAACAAAAAACGAAAACAATAATTCATCATCATCCCCCATTCTGCCATGTCCCAGCCAGGATGGAGATCGGGTGATTAAGGACGCCACTGCCTTCAATCAATCCTCTTATTCATAAGCACATTTAAGCAGTTAAGCAAGCAGTTTAAGCTGACTTTTGCTTTGTGATGCAGTGATTGTCTGATAGAAGTTGTACCACCAACATAGTATGCAAAGCACATGTTCAGCAGCAGTAATCAGAATGAAGGATCTGAACTATGGTTGACTGTCTTTAAAACAGTCCTCATAATGTGACACTGCCAGCAGAATCCTGGACTGGTTACACCAGCCAGGCTGGGTCAGTGGATCACACTGCTGACACAAGATTGTGACATATTCTGACGCCTCAGCAGAACTGGAGCTTCATCACACCAAGCTCTATTTTCTTAGTCTTCAACAAATTTTGGTTAGTCTGGAGCCTTGCTCTTGGCTGACAGCAGTCCACCTGCCTCAAGGTTTTTCTGTTCAGCACATAGTTATCCTTAACTCTTACAAGCAATCGCCGCAGAACAATCAGTGGATATGAAAACAGACATGAAAACAGCTACAGTATGATTAAGGCTATTTTGTATGTGACATGTTTAAAGCAGTGTCGGGTGTGACGTGACGCCTCACCAGGGTCTCTTGTTTCTTGGTCTCTGTTGGGATTATCTTGTGATCTGCAGAGCAACGGTAGGCAGCTTTGTGCGGTACAGGAAGTGTGTAAAGATATCCCAATGCCTCCACATATCCTGGGGGCTGTAAACCACATAAAGGAGAGAAAACAACACCACTAGTGCCGGAAATCCTACCATCACAGGCAGGTGGGGTGACAATAGCTGTCTTTGGGTCCTCCACCCATCCCTCCTTTGCAGTCTGTCATTTGTCCTTACCTTATGTCTTCTTCATCTCACCTAGCCCTATTTTCACCACCACATCTGACCATGAGAGTGCGATGAAACCTTTTTTCATCTTTGCTCTCCAATACTTGAATTAGCTCTCTTCATTTCAGTCATTTTCCCTTATCTTTCTCCCATTTTTTCATTTTCTTCCATGCTTCACTGCTTTTCCAGCATGCGTTTTGCTCTCATTTGTACTCTTGCATTTTCACATCTGTGTTTGTTTGACTCCTCTTCTATTTCATTCAAGTTAACAGTGAATGTTAAGCATGCTTTAAAGGTGGCACAAATATGTTTAAAGTTCAAAGTTTGAAAGTATGCGTGGACAAAAATAGGGTAACAAATAACTTAAGGTGTTTATAGTAGTAGCTTAAAGGGAAATTTGGCTTCACAAGTCATGTGAAAAGATGTTTTTTTAAAATATTTAACACTATGCGTTCGTTAGTAAATCAAACTTATTCTAAATCAGCGGGCTCGTGCTCCCTGCCTGCAATGAAAGATGATTAAAGATAAAATGAGATACAGAATACTAGAATATGTTTAAATTAAGGTTAAAGTTTTTTAACCTGCAATGTAATGTTGTTCTGAGGATTTTGTGATGCATTAAATAATGACTAAAAGAAAATAATAATAATAATCAGTAGTAGTAATATTGGTTTTAAAGATGTTTTGTTCATATGCATGATCATAGGGAGTTCTAAGTGTGTTCATAAAGGATGAACACATCCAGATGTGAAAATATTGATAAATAATGACTTTGTGTATAAAACATTCATGCAATCAATTCATTGACAGTTTTATGAGTATGCACTGTTACAGGCCAACGTCCTTGGGAGATAAGACCAAAATGGAAATGTTTGTCCATAATCAGTGTTGGGAAGGTTACTTTTAAAGATTACAGACTACATGCCTCTAAATGTAGTTTGTAACATATTCCGTTAAGTTACTCAATATGACTAATGTATTCTTAGTACTTTGGATTACTTGATATGTTGTCATCCTTTTTATAACTACATGAATGTACTATTGATGTGTGATTTATTACTATTACTGAAGGTTACTCGCCACCGAGCTAACAATGTTAGCTGACGTTAGCCGAGGTTAGTTCATGGACTGCAGACTATTAGACTTGATGGATAGCATTAACAACCTGTTAGCTGCAAATAATCATGTGCGGTTCTGAAAGCAATACCAACTAGATTTTTAAATCTTAATATAAAATGAGTAACAGTAGGGTGGACATTAGGTAAAGCTGCACTTTTTGCAGTGATCTCATATAGAAAACTATTTCTGTATCAGTAATATGTTTTCTTTCTAGTAAAAATCTAGTTGGTATTGCTTTCAGAACTGCACATGATTATTCGCAGCTAGCAGGTTGTAATGCAGCCTTCGGTAATCGTAATAAATCACACAGCAATAGTACCTCAAAAATACTGAAGAGAGACGTAACCCAGGTAGCTACCACAACTAAAACAATGTAGTTGCTGTATGCTTTTAAAAAAAGAACTTACTTCCAGATGTTTCTTTTGACGCTAAAACCAGTTGGGTTGCTGGTAAACAGAGTTTGCATTGCACTGTCAGATTTCCGGTCAGAGCCTCTTATTATGTGTTTTGTTTGGGTTTCCGGCAATGCCTGGAATGACCAAATTTTACCAGCTGTCAAGCACAGTGATGGATGGGTGATGGTTTGGGCTTGTTTTGCAGCTATAGGATCTGGGCATCACCCAGTCATTGAGTCAACCATGAACACTTCTGAATAATAAAGTATTCTAAAGTCAAACGTGAGGCTAATTGTCCAACAGCCAAAACTGAGTCATGCAGCTGAAGAATGACCCCAACCATACTAGTAAATATGCAAAAGAAAGGCTGAAAAAGAAAAGAAATATGCTGCAGTGACTCAGTCAAAGACCAGCACTCAACCTGATTGAAATGAGGGTCAAAATTCCCCAAAGTATCATTCTGATAAGTTGAAGCGTTCGGCTTTGGTGATTGTGGTAGTCAAGGCACATCATTCACAAAATATTTGACCTCATGAAACCAATGAATTACCGCAGCCATCAGAATGTGAACGCTCAGATCAAAGAAAGAAGTGGGAGCAAAATGATGCTATACCACAATCCGATCGTTCAGTCTGACGTCACTAGCCGTGTCTGGGC
Source organism: Diplotaxodon limnothrissa (assembly GCF_057381915.1). NCBI lineage: Eukaryota > Metazoa > Chordata > Actinopteri > Cichliformes > Cichlidae > Diplotaxodon > Diplotaxodon limnothrissa. The sequence goes on along the minus strand of NC_140614.1, from coordinate 6,855,936 downwards.
CTAAACTCCGCTGCAGGTCCATATATCCAATGATCACTATGGCATTACTGAGAGTTGAAAAACTGTCTAAAGTCTTTCATCTTTAATAAAATGATCAGCGTTCTGTTCTACCAGGTGTAACAATTGAGTTTAACATCCAGGAATCCATGAAAACGGAATTTATGACATTTAACGGAGTTAGAAATTAGCAGGAAGTTAGCTCGCTAGCTTCTATCTAAATACAATATAGCATGTCCTGACTGCGGGGTTTTGGAAACAAATTAAAACGTACAGCTCTGTTATCACTTTCAACATAAATGAAGACAGAAAACTAAACAGCAGTGACGTTTGTAGGGTTACTGAAGTTTGGCTAGCTGGTATATAATGATGTGCTACGTGACCGCTAGCGACACAGCTATGTTAGCATAATTTAAACAAGCTAACTTTTTTTCCACTCGATAAAAGTTAACGTGAGTGTTCTCGGTGGTCAGGAACAAATGTAATCGCATGGCAGGATGCTGTAAAAGGACTAAACTTCAGTCAGGAGGACAACTGAGACAATCCATCAACAATACGGGGTTAGTCATTCATATACTGCTGCATGGGCTGTGCTGTAGTTACATGGTAAGGTTTTAAAAACTGAGCTTAAATAAATGATTAGAATCAGAATCAGAATGGGTTTATTGCCAGATGTTGAGGTTTACAACATTAGGAATTTGCTGCGGTGCTTCAGTGCAAACAATAAGAATTAAAGTGCTATGTAGAAAGAAAGATATGTGCATGAGATATACATGAGATATATACATGAGAATAAGAATTAAGAGTGCTACGTAGAAAGATATATACATGAGTGCAGGTGGTGATCAGTGCCAGACATGAAATGATGCAGTGACACAGCGTAGGGTCATGTGTTAGTGGCGGGGACAGTCATGTGGTTATTGTTCATGTGTCCAACAGCAGAGGGGAAGAAACTGTTCTTGTGGCGAGAGGTTCTGGTGCGAATGGACCGGAGCCTCCTGCCTGAGGGGAGCAGGTCAAACAGACTGTGTCCAGGGTGAGAAGGGTCAGCTGAGATCCGGGCTGCACGCCGCAGTGTCCTGGAGGTGTACAGGTCCTGCAGAGATGGGAGTCTGCAGCCAATCACCTTCTCAGCAGAGCGCACAACACGCTGCAGTCTCTGTTTGTCCCTGATAGTGGCTCCAGCGTACCACACGGTGATGGAGGAGGTGAGGATGGACTCGATGATTGCAGTGTAGAATTGCATCATCGTCCGTGTTGGCAGGTTGAATTTCTTCAGCTGCCTCAGGAAGTACATCCTCTGCTGGGCTTTCTTGATGACGGAGGTGATGGTGGGCTCCCACTTCAGGTCCTGGGTGATGGTGGTACCCAGGAAGCGGAATGAGTCCACAGAGGTGATGGGGGTGTCAGTCAGGATGATGGGGGGGAGTGGGGCTGTGTGCTTCCTGAAGTCCACAATAATCTCCACTGTCTTCTGGGCATTCAGCACCAGGTTGTTGTGGCTGCACCAGGACACCAGACGTTCAACCTCCCTCCTGTAGGCAGACTCATCCCCGTCAGAGATGAGCCCAATGACGGTGGTGTCATCTGCGAACTTGATTAGCTTGACAGACTGGTGGGTGGAGGTGCAGCAGTTGGTGTACAGGGAGAAGAGCAGAGGAGAAAGAACACAGCCCTGAGGGGAGCCGGTGCTGATGGTCCGGGAGTCCGAGACATTCTTCCCCAGCCTCACGTGCTGCTTCCTGTCCGTCAGGAAGTCAGTGATCCACCGGCAGATGGGATCAGGCACATTCATCTGGGAAAGCTTGCCTCGGAGATGGTCTGGAAGGATGGTGTTGAAGGCAGAGCTGAAGTCCACAAACAGGATCCTGGCGTAGGTTCCTGGGGAGTCCAGATGCTGCAGGATGAAGTGTAGGGCCATGTTGATGGCGTCGTCTACAGACCTGTTGGCTCTATATGCAAACTGCAGGGGGTCCAGGAGGGGGGCCGTGAGGGTCTTGAGATGGGAGAGAACTAGGCGCTCAAATGACTTCATGACCACAGATGTCAGAGCCACGGGTCTGTAGTCATTTAGTCCAGTGATCCTAGGTTTCTTGGGGACAGGGATTATGGTAGAGGACTTAAAGCAGGCAGGCACATGACATGCCTGCAGTGAGGAGTTGAAGATGCCAGAAAACACTGGGGCCAGCTCGTTTGCACAGTGTCTGAGGGTGGCAGGAGACACACCGTCTGGGCCGGGAGCTTTCCGAGCATTCAGATTCTTAAACTGCTTCCTCACATCTGCTTCATGAATATGAAGAGTTGTGGTCGGAGGAGGTGGTGTGAAATCCTCTTTTGTGTGGGGTGAGGAGGGGGGTGTTGTAGGTGAACAGTTTGAAGGTGGTGATGGCTCTATGGAGGGGGGAGAGGTGGGGGAATGAGTGTCCAAAGTGCCTCTATTGTTGGGGTCGTTGGAAGTGTGAAGGCTGCCTGATGGCTCGTCAAAACGACAGTAGAAGTCGTTGAGGGTGTTGGCCAAGAGCAAGTCGTCAGTGGAGTGGGGGGTTTTAGGCTTGTAGTTTGTAATATTCCTAAAACCTTTCCACACAGAGGCCGAGTCATTCTCTGAGATCTGCTGCTGCATCTTCTCAGAGTGCTGATGTTTGGCAATGTCCACTTCCTTAGTGAACTTGTACTTGGCCTCTCTGTAGCAGTCCCTGTCTCCGCTTCTGAACGCCTTACTCTTTTCCAGCCACAGCTTTTTGAGTTTAGGGGTAAACCAGGGTTTGTCATTGTTATAACTCACCCTGGTGCGTGATGGCACAATGCTGTCCTCACAGAAGTGGATATAGGAGGTGACAGTGTCCGTAAACTCGTCCAAGCTGTTAGAAGCAGCCTTCAATGTGTCCCAGTCTGTGGTCTCCAAACACGTGCGAAGCTCCTCCACAGCCTCGTTGCTCCACGAGGAGCAGTAATAACAGCCGAGGGAGGTCAACAGTGATCACTGACTGTTTTAGGAGCTTTTTGAGATTAAATAGAAGAAAATACGAAACATTAAACATGCTAACAACATAAAAGCCATATTAAACGCACACTACTTTAGGCCCGGAAATAGGATTCGTCACGTCATCACTGAACGACCGGATAGAGCCATCAATTCCAAGCACTCTGGATAAAGAATGCAGATTTTTTTCTAAAACACGTGACTCACATGTAAGATGCCTCTCAGAATCACATTTTTTTCTTGCTTGTTGTTTTGATTCATTTCTGAGGATTTTCGGCAAAACACACACAGAACTGAAACAGTAAAACGAGCTAGCACGCGATAGCTTTCAGTCTAGTTTAAAATTCTCAACTCTTATACATTCTATTCTTCTCACATGTCTCTCTGACCTCTTTCCAAAATATTTTAATCTTTCTAAATATGCTGCTTTTGTGCTTGGAAACATCATATTTTAGTTTCAGTAACACGAAGAACAGATTGAGTAACTTGCCAGCGAGAGACTTTGACATGTAAACTCTTTGTCCTGGTTTCTGATCTCTGTCTGCCAGGTGTGCAGGTGCATTCTCAACCTGAGTTATGAGGTGTGTCAGAAACATGAAATATGCTCCTGTTTTTTCCTGCTTCTCTCTCCTTGTGCATCCTTTCTTTGTCTCTCCCTTATTCCCATCCCCCATTTTCTCTCCCTCACCTTTTTCATTTTTCACCTCATTTATTTCTGCTTGTTTTCCATTTCTTCTTTTTCTCAATCACCCCATGCTCTCTCGTCTCTTTTCTTATTCTCTTTTAGATGTCTTTCGTGTCCCATCCACCTGCCATATCAACCTTTTTCTCCTTTTATCGCCTCCATCTCCCCCTCTTTCTCATGTAGCCTGCTTACTCACATGTCACCTCGTCATTTCCAATCTTATCTCTCCTTCTATCCGTGTCTCATCCCTCCTCTTCTCTCTCTCTCTTCCTGCCTATCCGTTACAGTGTCTCTCTTGTTTTGGCTTCCTTTCCTTTCCTTTGTACAATCTGTCACCTCGGCTGTGCCATCAGCCAATAGCTCAGTTCTGCTGATCGACGGTGGGAAGAAAAGAGAGAGTTTATTTTCATTCCTCGTCTGTCTTGTGTATGGGGTGTGTAATTATCTCCTCAAAAAATGGAGGTTTGTGGAAGGAAACAGCCTCTGCAGTTAGAAGTGACAGCAGAGAATATGTGCGTGTTTCAGTTCAGGCATAATGTATAATCATCTTTTAGGGTTGTGCTTAAACAAATTTCTCACACTTAGATTTATCTTGTGGCGTCCTTGTACCACAACACAGGCCTTTTTTATACTTGTGAAAACAATGTCCATCCACAGCTTGGTTTGTGTGAAGGCTTTTGTCAAATATATGGTCCATGGGTCAGAATTTGCCCACTAAAGGGTCCAATCTGGCCCATAAGATGGTTGTGTTGTTAACATGAGAGCACTGTTATGTTTGTTACTCAAAACCAATAATGTAATGTATTACACATTACCGAGTAGTTTCTGAAACTTAATGCAGTAGGTTACTTAATTACTCACCAGAGAAAGTAATTCATTCCACTACTGGTTACATTATTCAGTTCCTCCAGAATTCTGAGAAATGATTGGTTTTGTGGTTGTATGTTCTAAAGATTTGTGAGAGATTTTGTGTTTTTAATTCTTAGTAAGTCCCATCTAAATTGTCAAAATAGATGAAAAGGAGGGAAAAAAGTAGACAGCTTGCATATGATCTGCATTTTCTTTTCTTATGTATTAAAATTTCTGATATGGACATAAACTCACACCAACAGTGCCTACATTCTTCTATATAACCTTCTTCAACTGTTTGAAATAGCACTTCATTAGAAACCTTACAAGTAATACCACTGACTGTTATGTTTTATGCTTAAAAATTTCAGTGCATTGCACTGTGCTTTAGAGCCTTCCAGATTGTCTGCCGAATGAGACAGGTACCTTCTTTTTTACCCCCTGCTAAGAATAATATCTTACTCAATTACATCATGAATGCATTGAGCTCAGCAAAAGGTTTGCAGAAGGCGCTCCCAATCAAATTCAATGATGTGCTATGCAGGTTATATGAACTGACTGTAGAAACAAGTACCCCACCCCACTTTTCAGTTATTTATTTGTAAAAAATATTTGGAATCATGTATGATTTTCGTTCCACTTCTCACATGTACATCACTTTGTGTTGGTCTTTCACGAGGAATTCCAATGATATTGATTCATGTTTGTGGCTGTAATGTGACAAAATGTGGAAAAGTTCAAGGGGGCCGAATACTTTTGCAAGCCACTGTATGTAGTGTTGGGAAGGTTACTTTTAAAATGTATTCCACTACAGATTACAGAATACATGGCACAAAATGTAGTTTGTAACATATTCCGTTAAGTTACTCAATGAGAGTAACGTATTCTGAATACTTTGGATTACTTAATATATTATCATGCTTTTTACAACTACATGAATGTACTATTGCTGTGTGATTTATTACTATTACTGAAGGTTACTCGCCACTGAGCTAACATTGTTAGCTGCCGTTAGCTGAGGTTAGTTCATGGACTGCTTTCAGAACTGCACATGATTATTTGCAGCTAACAGGTTGTTAATGCTATCCATCAAGTCTAACCGTCTGCAGTCGGTGCACAACAATAGTGCATCGAAGATACTGAAGTGGGACATAACCCAGGTAGCTACCACAACTAAAACAGGGTAGCCGCAGTAGGCTAATGTTAGTTTTTAAATACTTACTTCCAGATGTTTCTTTAAGTTGGAGGTGGAGTCTTTTGATGCTGAGAGCAGCTTGGTTGTACTGTATATAGAGTTTGCATTCAACAGCCAGATTTTGCCCATCCCTTTCTTCTTTACATGTGAAGTGGTGTTGGAATTTCCAAGTAAGAAATGCATTACTGCTCGCGCGCTGCTGGCTCTGTTGTGCTGGCTCCGGGTCCATTGTGTAACTGATGCCATCAACATGAACAGGACATTAGAGCCTCTTATTGCGTGTTTTGTTTGGGTCTCCGGCAATGCATGAAATTGCCAAAATTAGAGAGGGGATAGCCTAACATATGAAACAGGAAAAGACCACTGTGTAATCCATTTATTTCAACAAAGTAACAGTATTCTAATTATCACCTTTTTAAACAGCAACTGTAATGGAATACAGTTACTAATATTTTGTATTTTAAATATGTAATGCCAGTACATGTGTTACCTCCCAACACTGCCAGTATGCTTTCAGCATGTAGGTTGTATTGTCAAAGACAATTGGGAATGTCATACTGTTAAAGTGTTTTTGACAACTGACAATGGAACTGTGAAGTGGTTTACATCCAAGAAAACGGTGAGCAGGATATGCTAGGATTCTTTCAGAGTCATCTTTTTTCAAAGGGGCCATGATCTGTATCTGGTGTCTCATCAAAGATAACAGCAACAGCAGGTTCCCCTGATATATTTTTCCTTTAACTGTGCATTTTTCGTTTATCTTTTCCTTCTTTCTTTCCTGACCCAGTATGAACCATCCAGATCCCTCAGGTCATCTGGATCCGGTCTTTTATCAGTTCCCAGAGTCAGAACCAGACACGGAGAAGCTGCATTCAGCTTTTATGCTCCTTATATCTGGAACAAACTCCCAGAAAGCCTCAGATCAGCTGAAACACTCAGTTTATTTAAATCCAGGTTGAAGACTCACCTGTTCTCAGCTGCATTTGAATAAAGCACCAAATCCACACTTTAAGCTTAAATTTCAAAACTTACATTTAACTACTGATTTTATCTACTGTTCTGATTTTATCTGTTTTGATTTTATATACTGTTGTTTGTTTGTTTGTTTGTTAATTAGTTAGTTAGTTTATTTGCTTGTTTTATTCAATTTTAAATCATGCTTTTTATTTGTTCTTGTTTCTAATGTCTCTGTAAAGCACTTTGAATCACCTTGTTGTTGAATTGTGCTATACAAATAAACTTGCCTTGCCTTGCCTTCTTTCACCATTTAAGACCTTTTCAGACAGAAACTGCCTCACGAGAGAACGGTCAGACTATGAAAAGGGGGATGTTGAGTGCGGTGCAAAAGCAGACCCAGACTTAGAAGATAACGATGATTTATTTAATAAGATTAAGATATATTTGGGAGCCACATAGCAAAGTCAGTGAAAATTGAGAGGATAAATCTCATCCGATCAGAATCTCAAAAACACAAAAGTTATTTTGTTATTATTACATCATGAGACATTAACAAACAACAGCTGTGTTACTGCAGTTTCTTTGCATTAACACACTAACACGCACACAAACACACAGTAAATTTATAGAAAACAAATGTTTGCCTCTGGCCATTCAGTTTGTCTGGGAGTTGAGGATGGAGCTAGTTAGCTAAAATACTGGTAAGCAGAAATGCATTTGTGCACACAGTACAATGCTAAGGGTGACAAAAACAGACCAATGCATCGACTGGACCACCAAGTGTGTAACCCAGTCATAATTAACATATAATATTAGTATGCCACTTTCTTCACCTTATATTTTTCATGTGCTAGCATTAGCAACACCTGAACAAACTTGTTAGCTTAGCAAACATGTACTAATGAGGTTTCATTTATATATTACTTACCATTATGTGAGTGTATTGCATTAGTTTCTTACTTTGTTTCCTTTTGCTCCTGCCACGGTCATTCCAGTTTGAAGTTCGGACAGCGTTCATCTTCAGATGTTCTTGCTGTTTGATGTTCTCTTGCTGATGCTTAAGTCCTTGCAAATGGTAATCTATGGTGGATTTCCGCCCTGCGACAGACTGGCGACCTGTCCAGGGTGTACCCCGCCTCTCGCCCTATGACAGCTGGGATAGGCTCCAGCGCCCCCTGCGCCCCTGAAAAGGAGAAGCGGAAGCGAATGGATGGATGGTGGATTTCCTTTTGTGGCAAAGCATTTTATTGTAGGCACTGCTAAATAAGGATAGAAGGATACTGTTTTTTCCATTTCTTTGCACTAATGAGAGATGGCAGAAGCAGCTTGGTGGCCATTATAAATCATTAGCATCACCTGGTATGAAGTATGGTGTGCAACAACAGAGCAGTGACTTTGAATTAGAATATTGCCACCAGCAAGAGGTGTAAATGAACTGTACTTTTATACCAAGTGTTTTCTATCATTTGTTTGCATATATGAGAAAATATGGAGCATCGGGGGAAAAAATGTAGTAAACTGTTGATTACAATTTCTGTAATCGTGGAATCGCAACAAACTGGAGGTCCCAATTATTTCTCGGTACTCTGTAAAATGACCCGAAACACATTTTAACCAGTTAAATACCAGGTAATCTAAAACTTATATGGTACAGTTCGACACACCAATACACATCCCTATCCCAAAGAGGACACACACAAAATCTCCCTTTTAGTTTTTATGTTTGAACAAAAAGCTGAGAACACAAACCAGCCCAAAGAGACTTTAAAGTGATAGCCACACTGATTCCACTGTAGAAACTGTAGAATTGTGATGCACATCTGGTACTCATCTGGTTCAAAAAAGGAATTGTTTACTCGGAGCTGAAAACATAAAATAATGCAAACAATTTCACTGACCTTATCTGCTTTCTATTTCCTGATTTATTGTTTAATTGTTAATATTATTCAAATATGTTACAATGTTGTGTACACAAAAATGTCCTATCAGTATTAGACACTGGTAGTTCAAATATTTTAAATCCTTATGAGAAATTTCTCATTGCCTATTCCATTCCTTAGGAAACATTTTTTTTTTGTAATTGGCCAACAGGTTTGCACACATTCTGTACCCTTAGTTGTCCTATACTCTTAAGATGTCTGTGAAGGTTCTCAGTCATCCAGGTCATCGTAGTCTAAGGCTACGTCCACATATGCGTTTGCACCTTTCGTCCACACGTAAACGGCGTTTTTGGTCACTGAAAACTGAGATTTTTAAAAACTCTGGCCAGGGTGGATATTTTTGAAAACTCAGTTTTTGCATTTACATGTGGACGAGAAAAACGCAGAAAACGCAGCGTCAAAGGTGTGCACATTTTTTGACATTACACTGTGCGCCACGTTATTGTTTCGGTGAAATTAATTTCTACAATACTGTTACTGTTAATTGTACTCTCTGCAGTGTTTAAATGCTTACATATACACACACAGTTACTGTCCCTCCACACATACGACTCGGTTCTGCTTCTATGCCCCAGCTTTTTCCCACCAAGGCTTCTAGACTTCTGATTGGCCAACATTTCTGCACGGTTAGGAATATATCGCCACCTGTTGCTTTGGCATGTTCCTAGCAGCGTTTTCCTTCATTTCTGCCTTTACGTGTGGACGGGATTATTTTTTAAAACGAAAACAGAAAATCTCCGTTTTCAAAAATACCCATGTACATGTGGACGTAGCCTAAGAAGCTTGGAAAGAAAACCGTCTGGACTTCTTTAAGTTGCTTGAAGACGTTTCACCTCTCATCTGAAAAGCTTCTTCGGTTCTAGGGTCAAATGGTGGAGAATCCCAGATTTAAACCCTGTGGGAGTAACCCACCAAGAGGGACAATGGACCGCCTAATGATCCTGTGCAAAATGGGTTTAAAAACATAAACAACTGTGGGATACTGTTTGTCCGTGATTTAGACAGGGGGAACAAATCGTGGCAGGATCAGCCTGATGTTATTTGTATCCTGCTGTAACTTTACTGTATAAAGAGTTTCACCATTTGCTACAGGAGCTGCGCCTGGATGACGGCAGATTCCAGCGATATCATCGTCTGTCACTCGGCCAGTTTGAGGACCTGCTTTCCCGCGTCGGTCCCAGAATTGCCCGCCTAGACACCAATTACAGGCGCTCAATCCCACCAGCAGAGCGCCTGTCCATCTGCCTGAGGTTAGTAAAAGTGTTTAATACGGTAGTCCTTTATTGATACCTGCGCTAATATATGCTAAACCATCCATTTATACACTGCTAACATGGATGTGCTATGCTAACAGTGAATGCTGTCGGCGTTTACTGATAGCATAGCACATCCATGTTAGCAGTGTATACTAACATGGATGTGCTATGCTAACAGTGAATGCTCTCGGTGTTTACCGATAGCAAACTGGTACGAGACGACTTCATAATATTTGTAGTGATACTCAGACGGTCTCATCAAGTCCCGATTTAATTCGATTTATGCTGTTATCAGTGTTTGAATGATAGCATGGCTGTGGTGTCATAGGTATGCTCTCGGTGTTTGCTGATATCAAACTTGTACTAGGACCAATGTGGGTTAATCTTTGTAGTGATACTCACTCCTTTTTTCATTTAGACCTGGTTTAATTCTGGGATAGTTGAATATTTGTTTATGATCACGGCAGATTGTTCTAGATTATATCAAATATATATCATGTAATTATCCTTATAATTACAAAATGTTTTATGTAAGATTTATGTTTTGTAATTTTGTAATTTCTATAATGTATTTTGTAACTGCAGTACACATAATACTCATTTTAAACACTGTTGTCCAGGTTCCTTGCCACCGGGGACTCCTTCAGGACCATCTCGCGTTCAGTTTTCGAGTCGGTGTGTCCACGGTGAGTGTCAAGTGTTCCTCTGACTGTGAGGTGTCCACACTTGAAAAAGACCAGACTTTGAATTTCACTCAACTTTATTTAGACCAACTAGTTTGATAGCTGGTAGGTAGCAGCAGGTAAAAAACCTTTCAACACAAAAATAAAGAACATTCCATTAACCATTCACAAAAGACAGACGAAATAACAAAATACACTTCAGTAAAGCCATTTACCATGTGGTCAACTGTGTTAATTTAACTGTGGTTCTTAAATATACAAAATGTGTCTTCTTTGCATTAACACTTTTTTATAAACAATTGTATTTTAAAGTATACATTTTAGAGTTCAAACATTTTAATAGACTTTAACTAAGGATTTTCTTTACAAAGAATTATTTTCTTTAAATCAAAACCAAACATTTATTCACTAGTTTTACGATCCACCCAAGGATTTGGGGTAACTATTTTTAATATTAATTAACATAAATATGTGGGAACACTAACTGCACAAACAATTTATTCAAGCTTAAACATTCATTTTTGTCAATATAATTAAACTTAAATGCAGCAACTATTTCCCTAAGCGTAAAACATTTGCACAACTGAGCTTCCATAGTCCCAGATACATCTGCAAAAGCAAAATGTGAACTCAAGAGCTTACCGATAGCCTGTCTTGTTCAAAGTCTTCCTCACAGTGGAAAAGTGCTTTGTTTGCCGTCCTCTCAGTATGTTGCACACGGGTCAAATGACTGCTGCATGCATTTAAAGGTTTACTCGGCACGCCCACCCTTGATTGCTCTAATGTGGCTCACCTGGCAGGGCGGCGCACACCAGGCCGTGCTTAGTTGTTGATTGCACCCAAGGTCTAATCAGCGGCCATGGGCAAGCAGCAGCACCGGAAGGTAGAGGGCAGGAGGAGGAAAAGAGGAATAACAGCCACACCTACTAGGTCAGCGCGACACCTCCCACTCGATCTTTGCTCAGCACTGTCTGGAAAGATCGCACTCAGGTGGGCTGGTCCCTCGCTTGATCTTCCACCGGTAAAAGGACCACAAGACGCCGGATGTCCCGATGTAAGGTGGTGCCCAGCTCAGGACTTGTGGTAGCAGGTTTTGGACTCTTGATCGCAATGCTGGAACTTGGAGTGACCCTCACATGCACATCTCGAACGATCCCTTTAGAATCAGGATTCACGCTGATGACTTTTGCGAGTCTGAACTGCCCTCTAAGGGCATTTTGGTCGCAGAGCCAAACTATGTCTCCAACAGCAATGTTTCTCTCTGCAGTATGCCACTTACTGCGGATGAACAGGTTTGGTCCAGCGAGTTGGCTCCAGGACCTCCAGAAGTTGTTGACTTTGGTTTGTATTTCCTTCAGCCTTTTGAAAGGATAATTTGTGAAGTCGACAGTTTTGAAGTCCCCGCTTTGTGTGGCTCGACCAAGCAACAGATTATTCGGCGTGATGTAGTCAATGCGATCTTCTCGGCTCTGAATTCTGGCATCAATGGGTCTCTCATTTGCAAGGTTAGCGGCTAGCTGGAGTGCTGTCAGAAACTCACTAAAGGTAAGAGCCTCTGTATTGCCGAGAGTATGGAGGGCTCTCTTGGTAACTCTGACAGCAGCTTCGGCGGCCCCATTTCGGTGAGGTGAGTCAGCGGGAAGAATCTTCCATGCCCAGGTGGTCTCATTTTTGGCAGAGTATTCTTCAAGCGACTCCTTGTTTTGTTGTCTCAGGTAAGCATACATTTCTTCGAAGACAGGTTTGGCGCCGACAAAGTTTGTGCCAGGATCTGACCAGATTTTTCGGGGATGGCCTCGGACAGAAGTGAACCTCTGGTAGGCAAGCAGGAAGCTCTCTGTTGATAGTGTGCTCGCTAGTTCGACATGAATGGCTCGGCTTGCCATACAGCAAAACACAACTCCCCAAACTTTCATGGTCACTCTTCTCTTGACATCATCCCTCACATGATAGGGTCCAAACAGGTCGACAGATGTGAATTCGAATGGTGCAGCAGGATTTGACCTCTCTTCAGGTAAGTCTCCCATTACTTGCTTACAGGTTCTTGCCTTTGCCTTCTAGCAGATGATGCACTGGTCAACGACCTTTTGGGCAATAATTCTTCCTCTGACAACCCAAGCCTTCATTCTCATCCGCAGTAAAGTTCCTGCCACTCCGTTATGTCCCTTGCTGTGTGCTTCTCTGGCAAGGAGGGTGGATAACCAGGCTTGGAATGGTAGAAGGGGAACGGCTCTGCGGTCCTTTTTGAAGGTTTGGATTCTGCCCCCACAAACTAGAAGTCCACTTGTTTGGTCTTTGTAAACGACTAGTCTGTCTGTTGTGGTGCTTGGGAAGGTGACGCCCTCTTGTGCTGCTAGGCAAAGGTCTCGAAAAGCATCTCGTCTTTCGCTGACTGTGAGGACACCCGAAGATGGTACTACCTCCCACTTTTCTTGGTCTCTGGTCTTTGATCTCATGAACTTTTTGGCAACCCTCCAGACCCACGCCACGGTCCCAATCAGCCTTCTCAGGTTGCTGAATCGCCTTTCGTCGATTAGCTGTTGGGTTGCTACTCCTCGTGGTCTTCTCGACTCTACGTGTACTGAGTCCTGAGCCGCCTTGATGTGCATTCTGGTAAGGACCGCAACAAAAGTCTTTTTCTGTAGCTTTGTGACCGTTTCTCGAGCTTGGGCAGCGACTTCTCCGGCGGATTTCTTCAGCCACTCATCTTCAGGAAGTTGGAGAAACTTTGGACCCGACTGCCACTCGGAGTCCTCGGTTAGGGCATCTGGACTGGCCCCTCTGGTGAGAATGTCTGCAATGTTTGCTGACCCAGGAATCCACCACCAATCCTGGGCATCAGTGCTACTCTGGATTTCACCAACGCGGTTTGCGAAGAAGGTCTGGAAACCGTAGCTCTCACGCTGGATTGCACCCAAGACGGTCTGGCTGTCGACGAGGTGGTACCATTTTTTGACCTGGATTCTGCAGTGTCTCTGGAAGTAGGTCTTCAGACGGGCAGCAAAGACTGCGCCACACATCTCTGCTTTAACAGGATCGCCTTTGTGATTGAGAGGCGTCAGTTTGGCTTTGGACTCTACTAGTCTCACAATGACACTATGGCTGCAGCTCCAGCGAAGGTACATCACTGCACCATATGCATGTTCACTGCCATCAGAGAACGTGATGGCACTGGGCTCTGCACAAGGATCTGGTGGAGTCAGGGCTCTAGTGAAATGCAGTTTCTTCAGGTCAGCATACTCTTCCAGAAGCTTTATAGCATCTTCTCGGAGACCTTCAGACAAGGCTGCGTCCCATGTGTCTTCGAGGCAGTGCTTTACTTTTGCTTCTTGGAAAGCTCTCCTTACCAGGATGGCACCCTTTTGTTTGACGGGAGTCACTAGACCGAGTGGGTCGTATAGGCCGGAGACTTGGCTTAGCAGTTCTCGCCTGGTGAGTGGATCAGGTGTTTGCTCTCTGACTTCTTCTCTGAGCAGGTCTTGACCAAGGCGCATTTTCCTCCTTTTCTTTGAGAAGTTCACTGCAACCATGACATGAAGCTTGTCATCATTGATGGTGTAGCCAAGGCCAAGGGCTTTGCTGTCATCTTCCGTCAGCTGGTTTGGCAGGATCATAGTCTTTGGCTCTGATCGAGGCAACTCTTTCTTTGACTCCTCCCTCCCACTTTGACTGGAGTAGACCCAAGGCTTCATGTAGAATCCTCCAGCTCTCAGGATGTGCTCGATGTTGGCTGTTAGGAGTCTCAGATGGTCGAGGTCATTGTGTGATGTCAGGATGTCATCGACATAAACATCTTCTTCCAGCACACGTTTCTCCTCTGTGAAGTGACTGAATGAAGGTAGGTTTGCAGTTTCTCTCATGGCGACTTGGGCTATGCAACCAGCAGGTTTGTCTCCAATGTTGACTCTTGTTATGGCATAGTCTTCTATGTCTGCATCTTCTGTGTCACGCCACAAGAATCTGTGCAAGTGGACTTCTCGATCTTCCAGCCAGACGGAGTTGTACATCTTGCGGACGTCACCAAGGGCGGCGTAGACACCAGCTCGGAACCTCAGCAGGACAGCTCTTATCGGGTTCAGGACATCAGGACCTTTGATGAGGATGTCATTCAGGCTGAGGCCTCTGTACTTCTGGCTGCTGTTCCACACCAACCTCACTGGGGTAGAGACAGAGTGTGGATTTGGCGCGATGAGGTGGCTTATATACCATACTGGCCCAGTCCAACTCTGCAGGACTTCTTTGGACAGCTTCACTGCAGCTCTGCGGTTTACCATCTCATGAACTTGTGCAGCATAGGCCTTCTTCCATTCAGGTTCTTTAGATAGCTTCATCTCGGTTCTGATGAATGTTGCTTCTACTGCTTTCCTGTTATTTGGCAAGGTTGCTGGACCTTCTACCCATGGGTATTTGGCATGCCAATGTGGTTCACTGTTGTGGTCATCTCCAGTTGAGTAAGTCAGGCCATTCCTCACGATCTCCATCTCCCTCTCTTCTGCAAGCGTCATTTCTTTACCCCCTGGCTGGCAGCTCCCACAACGACACCCTCCACATCTCGGCTGGCAAGCGGCTCCGATGCTTTCCCACCTCCACCACTTCAGAAAGTCTCTGCTGCTGGTAGCTGTGGTGGATGGAGTCTCAGGGTGATCAGGGTGCTGACAGGAAGCCAGGTCTTTAGTAAATTCTTGGTACTTGAGTGCAGCAACTCTCATTGATCTTGCGAAGTGAGTTTTGGAGGTGTGGGCCATCAAAGTGACTTCCTCAAAGAGGTCTGGATGTGTGCCCCCAATTGTCTTGCCAAGTGGACCGTCCCAGAGAACCAGGTCACCAATGGAACGGATCTTTTGGGGCACCAGCTGTCCTTCTTTATGGCTGATTAGAAGCTGGATCTCTCTGGGTCTGATGAGATCTTGGAGAGGGATGTCAGGGAAGATCTTTTGTAGCTTCTGAGGTGGAACATGTCTTTCCACTTCAGCAATCTTGTCAAGACCATAGCAGACTAACTGGTGAGGCTTTAAAGTTCCTTTTGAGGTGTTGACACGGATCTTGAGAAGGTAGCGCTTGGTTGCCACAGACACCTTCATACCTCCGATACCCTGGATGACGAGCATGACGTCTTCACTGCGAAGGTTGAGCTTACTTGCAGCTTTATGGGTTATGTAGTTTGTGTCAGATGCTAGATCAATTAATGTCCCAATTCTCTGCCCATCATTGGCGATGACGTCCAGGAGCATCAGGATCACAGGGTACTCTTTTAGACCAGTCCCCTCCAGTAGACCTCTCTCTGCTGCCATGGAGTTGAAGGCTCGTGATGAGACGTTGCAGAAAGCTTTCCGACACTCCTGCGCTAGCTCTGGTGATAGTTTAGAGATGAACTCTTCTTGAACCTCTGTATACCTCCTCCCCTCAGCTCTCGCCGGACCAGACTTGGGCCTTTGTGATAAGGGTCGTGGCAAGGGACAAAGAAGGTAATGATGCTGGTCTTTGCACTCTGGATTTCCACACAGGTAAGTCGTCTTTCTGCAGGGTTCGTCGTGGATCTCGAGGCACCTCTTGCAGGCTCCAAGTTGCCGCACTGCATCTTTTTTCTCCTGTAACTTTGTGTTGGTTCTAAACCGCCTGCAGATGTAGAGCTTTCTCTTGTGTTTCGGGTCCCCACAGATGATGCAGCCTGCTGGATCAGTACTGGATTTGACTGACTTCGTACGGGCGTACTTTATTGGGAACTTTGTTCTCTCCTTGGCAGGGTCGATGTCTCTCAGCTGGTCTAACTGCTCGTAGATGGACTCTTGAGATTGGAGGTATGCGAGCAGCTTGTCAAACCGGTTCTGATGAGTCACAGCGTTCTTTGGATCAGCAGCGTGGGTGAGCCAGTCTTTCTTTAGGGACTCAGGCAGCTTGCTTTCGATAGACTTTATTACCAAGAGGTTCTTTATGGCATTTGCTTCATCCAGCTCACTCAAATCATAGAGGGCCTTTTCAACTGCGTGGATAAGCTCTATAATTCTTCTAGGCTGGTTGCTACGAACAGGAGGGATAGCTTGAAGCTCCTCAATGATTTCAATGGCGATGGTGGCTTGATTTCCATAGCGGTTCTCGAGGACTCTGAAGATCTCATCGGCTGAGGTGTATGTGGACAGGCGCAGATCTTTGGCCACTTTATCATCGAGGCTATCGAGAAGTTGGAATTTCTTTACTTCCACGGACCCGGTTGGTTCACCTTGCTTTTGCAGAGCCTCCCATTCCTTCCGCCATCTGTAGAACTCACGCTGGCTGCCGGTGAACTTTGGTAAAGCTGTGGCTTTCAGTTTTATGGCTGCGACCGAGGCTGCGTTGCGGACTGTGACAACTGCTTGGTCGGCATCTCTTTTAATCCTCTCTGCTTTGATCAGGACTGCCTTCCCTGACACCAGCTTTGGAAGGCAGGTTTGGAGCTCCATCAGTCGACGATCACAATCTCGCCTCTCAGCAGGTGGAGCCCAGCGGTTCCATGTCTGGTGTGCCTGCTTAGCTTTCTTCACCAGTTCTTCTAGATGGTGGAGCATAAAATCATATGCCTCCAGCGGTGTATCAGGCTGAGTGGATGTGACGTTCTCACACGCCATTTCTGCTGATTTTAGAGCAAGGGTCAGTTCTTTTTCACCATATGATGTCCACAGTGTCTCTCTGATCAGGTGCTTCACCTCCTTCAACTTCTGCTCACATTCTTTCTCCGTTTTTTCGACGTCTGCTCTCTGTTGGCCCATCAGCTCCGGTGTGCCCTCTGCTTCACACTGCGTGATGTAGGCGGCCTCAAGCTCCTCGTTCGCGTCAATCACTTTGGAGCCCTCTACTGTGAGTCTCTTGAAGGAATCCTGCAGCTCCTCTACAGACATATCCATGTGGGTCCTTATTATATGGTTGGTGAGTCTGGAAAACAGTCTCTTTGCAGTGGTTCGCTCTATTTTCAGCTCTTGAAGTGACTTGGACTCAGCCATTCTGTTTTCTCGGTTGTTGATTGGACAGGCAAACGGTGTGCGATTTCCTCCAGGCCCCCAGGTGGAGTCTTCTCCGTCTTTGTGGTGAGCTTTTGTGGAGTCTTCACTGGTCAAGGCCGGTTTCTCTACTGGCCAGGCCGGTTTTTTACTGTCAAGTGTTCCTCTGACTGTGAGGTGTCCACACTTGAAAAAGACCAGACTTTGAATTTCACTCAACTTTATTTAGACCAACTAGTTTGATAGCTGGTAGGTAGCAGCAGGTAAAAAACCTTTCAACACAAAAATAAAGAACATTCCATTAACCATTCACAAAAGACAGACGAAATAACAAAATACACTTCAGTAAAGCCATTTACCATGTGGTCAACTGTGTTAATTTAACTGTGGTTCTTAAATATACAAAATGTGTCTTCTTTGCATTAACACTTTTTTATAAACAATTGTATTTTAAAGTATACATTTTAGAGTTCAAACATTTTAATAGACTTTAACTAAGGATTTTCTTTACAAAGAATTATTTTCTTTAAATCAAAACCAAACATTTATTCACTAGTTTTACGATCCACCCAAGGATTTGGGGTAACTATTTTTAATATTAATTAACATAAATATGTGGGAACACTAACTGCACAAACAATTTATTCAAGCTTAAACATTCATTTTTGTCAATATAATTAAACTTAAATGCAGCAACTATTTCCCTAAGCGTAAAACATTTGCACAACTGAGCTTCCATAGTCCCAGATACATCTGCAAAAGCAAAATGTGAACTCAAGAGCTTACCGATAGCCTGTCTTGTTCAAAGTCTTCCTCACAGTGGAAAAGTGCTTTGTTTGCCGTCCTCTCAGTATGTTGCACACGGGTCAAATGACTGCTGCATGCATTTAAAGGTTTACTCGGCACGCCCACCCTTGATTGCTCTAATGTGGCTCACCTGGCAGGGCGGCGCACACCAGGCCGTGCTTAGTTGTTGATTGCACCCAAGGTCTAATCAGCGGCCATGGGCAAGCAGCAGCACCGGAAGGTAGAGGGCAGGAGGAGGAAAAGAGGAATAACAGCCACACCTACTAGGTCAGCGCGACAGTGAGCCAGATCATCCCCCAGGTAGCGACGGCCATCTGGGACTGTCTAGTGGACGATTTCATGGCTGTGCCTTCAACTGAAGACTGGCGGTCCATCGCAGAGGGATTCCAGGAGCGCTGGAACTTCCCTCTCTGCTGTGGAGCTCTGGATGGGAAGCACGTCCAGACGAAGGCACCCCCCAACTCAGGATCCATGTTCCACAACTACAAGGGAACTTTTTCCATTGTTCTCCTTGCGGTTGTGGATGCAGAGCATCGCTTCCGCGTCATTGATGTTGGGGGGTACGGGAGGACCAGCGACGGTGGTATTCTGGCCAACTCCACCTTTGGTCAGGCTCTTCGGGCTGGGACTCTCCATCTGCCTCCTGACCAGCCTCTACCTGGTGGAGAACACCGTGGAGCCCAGCCCCATGTCTTTGTGGCTGATGAAGCGTTCCCGCTGCGGCGTGAGCTCATGAGACCTTTCCCTGGACGCCTCCTCCCTTTAGAGAAGAGGATCTTTAACTATCGCCTTTCCAGGGCCAGGATGATAGTGGAGGGTGCCTTCGGTATCCTCTCCTCACAGTGGAGGTTGTATCGGCGTGCCATGGAGCTCCGTCCTGAAATTGCGGAGAAGTGTGTGAAGGCAACGTGTGTTCTCCACAACTTTCTGCGCTGTGTGGACGAGAGAGGGGCACCTGCTGTGAGAGGTCTGGCGCCTGCTGTGGTGGAGCCGTTGCAAGACCTGGGTCGTATGGCAGCAAACAACTCCTCCAGAGAGGCTGTCCTGGTGAGGGAGAAGTTCATGGCTCACTTCTCGGCAGAGGGAGCTGTGTCTTGGCAACCAAAGGAGTAGCCTGTTTGAAGTCTGAACGACTTCCCCACAACGGCTCTTTTAAGAGCCACCCACAAACCTCTAAAGAGTGTTCCTGTGTTTTTAACATTTTCTTAATAAATGGAGCTCTACTCCAAAATAAACTAACCTCTTTTTACTCTGCAACTTGTCTTCACTATGTTCCTATATACAGTGTGGTGCAAAAGTTTGGGCAACCTTATTAATAGTCATTATATTCCTGTATGAATCGCTGTTACAGTAAAAAATGTCACTTACATATATCATATAGGAGACACACACATTGATATACACTACATATTTATGTTATTTCTCTTTTTTTGTGTTGCCAATTTATGCACCTGCTTGCTTTAGTTTAAACAGTTATTGCACACTTTCTGTAAATCCAGTGAACTGCATTTCACTTCTCAAATATCACTATGTGTCTCCTATATGATGTATTTAACTGACAATTTTTATTGAGACAACCAACAATTTGTACAGGAAAATAATTACTTTTCACAATGTTGCCCAAACTTATGCATCCCACTGTATTAGTATGTTTTGTTATTAGTGTAATATGAAATAAATTCTACTTTTGTCAAGTCGGGTGCCAATATTTGCTGTGTAGTAGAACAAAGACATTTGTCATTATAAATGTTTATTTGATAAAATATATAAATTCAGTAACAAAAGGACATAAATAACATAAATATATGAAATCTAACTATTTACAGACAGACAGGAATAAAAAGGACCCAGCTTGGAGTGGAAGAGCCTCAGGGAGAAGGAGGAGAAACATAAGAACATTGTTTCTGCCCTGGAGAGCTGCTGCCTCATCAGAAAACTACTGATCATTAGGGTCCAATGTTTCCAAATTTAGCACAGCTGTGCTATTTTCAAAAACTGATTTAGAAATTTGGAATTTCACGAATTCTCGTGTCTGAGGCGGCATGCTCTCCAGAGCAGGAACAAGGCTGAGGAGAAAATATTCTGTTGCAGACGGGCGTGGCCTCTTTAGGCACTCCAGGATAGCCAGCTCCACCGCCGATGGACCGTCCTGGGACCCTTCCCTCGCCCGCCTTCGAGCTGTCCTCCTCTGTGGGCCTGTAAAACACAGAACAAAACACCACAAAGAAATGAGAAGGCTGCTACTAGATTTTCATTTTCAAAATTGAAGAAAACCAGGATATGAACAGATTGGTTGTAGATATTTAGTAAAGGTGATCACAAGGGGATTCAAGCAAGTAAAAAGCTATCAGTGCTTGATGTTCATACCTGTGGGTGCAGCAGCAGGAGTGGAGGGACCAGGGACTGGGGAGTCAGGAGAAGCAACAGGGGAGGACTCTGCTGCATGATTACTTGACTCTATCAAGACAATATTAAATGTTAACAGGTCGAAGACAATAGTCATAGAGAATATTATATTATTATATACTTATTATTATATACAGTGGTCTCTCGTTTATTGCAGCACATGAACAGTAGTCACATTTCTCACAAGTTGATTCTCAAAGTGCAAACCAAGTCAATTTTAAAACGTAAAAGTATGCCGCGCTTTTTCTCCGTCTGCGGCGCCACTTTTGTGCGCCTTTTTCGCTCCCGGTGCAGGTGCCTATTTCCGAATGAGGGTCATAGTTATGAGTGTTTTTGTGCTGTTTTTTTCTATTTGAAGTGATGGTTATCAAAACCAAACATGATAAGTTTGGCAAGCGCAGGAGACATGACATGGAGGAGATTTGTCATTTCGGCTGCAGAATGCAATGCGCATTGTTGAAAGCTGTACGGTGCAATAAAAAAAAAATCAGCGAAAAGGCGAGGCAGTGACGGATGAACAGTGGGACTACTGTATACTGTTTATTAATAAACAAAATATATTCCTGTATGACAACACGCATTAATTAACTGCCTACATTAATTCATTGTAAACATACCTTCTGACTGACACTCCCCTGCTGCCTCTTCGGGCTGTCCCTGGTCCTCGGGGGAGAAGTTCTCCACGGTCCGCACCATATTTCCGCTAGTCTCCCGCGGGGTGAGGAAGGGGTCCAGAAACCCCATGACCGCGAAGAACTTCCATCTCCTCCCCGATCCTGCTGCCGACCCACTCCTCTTCTCCTTCTCTGCCCTCTTCTCCTTATTATAGGTGTCCCTGAGGCTCTTCCACTTTCTCCTGCAGATGTCCTCTGAATAAACGCATTATCTGGTTAGCGGAAAGGTATTTGTACAACAGTGGGAAAATCGCGGGACAGTAGGCGGGCTTGCTAGCTTTTGCGCCGCTTCATCGGGTCAGTCTGAAAATTAAAAAGAAGGAATGAACTTACCAGGTTGCCCGATCTCCTCACTGATTTGTCTCCAAGCTATTCCTGTCTCGGTAGAAATAGTAGGTAGCATCATATAATTCGGGATGATTTGCCACAGCACTGATTAGTTTTTCCTCCATGATGAATGCAGAATGAACGGCTTTGGCGGGATCTGCCCCTTTGAACTAGGTAACAGCCACGTCACCAGGCTCCTGATTGGTTGTCGCGGCGCGATTTGACGCTGGAGTTCAGATTTTTCCAACTCGAGCAGGGGACACGAAACGCGTGTATGCACAAAATGCAACACATAAACTCACGCGCGTGTTTTTTTTCGCGAGTCAAACGCCTGAAATGCGCTACACTCACGCGCGTTTCAGGCGTTTTGGCGACGCAAATCTGCTTCCGAATTTTCGCGGGAGCCGCAATCGCGGGTCATCGCGCCTTTCCATTGACTTTACATGTAAGCCTGACGCTCTGCCCGCCTCTATCGCGTTCGGTG
Organism: Diplotaxodon limnothrissa; assembly: GCF_057381915.1. NCBI lineage: Eukaryota > Metazoa > Chordata > Actinopteri > Cichliformes > Cichlidae > Diplotaxodon > Diplotaxodon limnothrissa. The sequence goes on along the minus strand of NC_140614.1, from coordinate 6,833,722 downwards.
TGAACACACCGTAAGGACAGCGCAGCGAGCACTCTCTGCTTATGAGCAAAAAAAACCCCCAAACAAAAACAGGGGAAGTTTTAGGAGTGAAGGCAAGAGAGAGAGAGCAGAATAAGAGAGTTTTGAGATGTGAGAGATTTGTGACATTTAGCGTGTTTGGAGTGTGTAGTTCATGTGTTGTCTTGTGTAGTTAGTGTGTAGTGTTGTGGATAGTTTTGTGCTGTGTGTCAGAACAATGAGGCGACTGCTGTCTCCAGGTAGAAACAGGAGTGATACACCTGCTGCTGTCACTCCTGCAGGTATCAGGCTGTGATGTTCTCCTTTATAGTGGACAGAAATTATTTTTTTGGAGTGGCACAAATAATTTGTGTGGCATCTTATTGAATGCAGAACAGCTGATTGTTACAGTGGCCCTGAAGTGCAAATCACACCAACAAATTGCTAAACACAACAACAAAATTGAGAGGCCCTGAAGTGCAAATCACACCAACAAATTGCTAAACACAACAACAAAATCGAGAAACAAAAAAACAAATGGAGAATCACAAAAACAAAACTGAGAATCACAAAAACAAAATTGAGAAGCACAAAAACAAAATTGAGAAGCACAAAAACAAAACTGAGAATCACAAAAACAAATCAAGAAGCACAAAAACAAAAGAAGAATCACAAAAACAAAAGAAGAATCACAAAAACAAATTAAGAAGCACAAAAACAAAAGAAGAATCACAAAAACAAATCAAGAAGCACAAAAACAAAAGAAGAATCACAAAAACAAATTAAGAAGCACAAAAACAAAAGAAGAATCACAAAAACAAATCAAGAAGCACAAAAACAAAAGAAGAATCACAAAAACAAATCGAGAAGCACAAAAACAAAAGAAGAATCACAAAAACAAATTGAGAAGCACAATTACATTAAGAAAACCGGAAAGGGTAGGTACCAGTCGGCAACAGGAGACATCACTGATTGGATGTCCGATCTGTTCGTCTTTGGAACCGGAAGTTACTCTGCCTGTGGCGCATTTCGTTTGAAGAAGAACGGCGGAATGTTTTGTCCTAGCTGTGGGAAAAAGCTGGTTGAGGAGTCGCCGAACTTTTGCAGCGGCTGTGGCGAGAGGCTTTATCACGCATCTTGCATCGGAGACACTTCACTCCCATTGAGTAAGTTAATAAGCATAATAAAATGTTTGTTATTTATTGATTTATTAGCCTAGCGTTAGCTGTTTCCAGCCCACAGCAGACCAGAGGGCTGTTCCACTAAGCGAGCTCAGAAAATCGAGGCTCATTTGAAAATGCACGCAGCTGTCAAAATGACTGCTCAAGACCTTTCTAGTAGTGAAGGTTTGAGGGCAGTTCTAGTGTTAACAAACCTCGCAGCTAGGGTGCCACAGACCAGACTTGTCCACAAGCATATTGCATAATGAATGAGCAGAAAGACTGCAGGTTAGCCTCGTTCCTGGAACCGAATTTGGGGCAATCGAGCCTGGATTTTCAGAGTGAGCCTGGCTTTTGGGATTAGCTTGCTTCGTGGAACAGTCCTCTGAGCATTTCCACAACTGAAACGATAATAAATTAGTTCATTTATTATGTTTGGTTAACTTTAGGAACTAACCCTATTATGTGTCTATACATTAAAACTTACTGGTGTAGAATTGTATTGGTCAATAGTATCAGTTGCATTGTCATTCCTTGGTAGAAATTTTCTAGTGAGATTATTCAGTGTTGTCCTTATTTGCGTGTTGTGTGGACAATGGAATGTTACATGAATGAATGTCTTTAATGTGTGACATTGTAGTACATTTTTCCTTTGTTTCCCTTTAGCATCACAGACTACCTCAAACTGCCCGACTCCAACCTTCAGCACCTTCATAGAATACAGAAAAAAGAAAATGAAGAGAGGCAAAAGTTTTCTGAAGGGAGGAAGGGCTTAAAGAAAAAGGAAAAAAGAAAGGTTCAGGTAGTTTGGCTAGCTCAGTCTGAAAACAAGTTGAGGTTAATTTTCTAATGACATTCTTTTGTTATTCCTTAGGGGAGTTGTGTAAAAAATGTTCAGTGTAGTAAAGCTATCCAGAATAAGAACAATTGTTTACGAGTAATTGTACATTTAGGTTGTCAGGAAGATCCCTCTTTAGCAGTTAATAAATATTCAAGTTTGAATAGATCTGCTTAGAGTCATATTAGTATCTACTTGGCCCATTGTTCATGTGTTTTTCCTTACAGATAAATGTCGGCTTGATGACCATAAAAAAGGGTGGTTTGAAGCCATACCATGGAAAAACTATTTTCCTAACAACAGACCCTGACGCTACTGCCACAAGTCTGCTCAATCAAGCTGTTAAAAAAATGAAGGACTTTAACAAAGATCTAAAAGATGGACCTTTCCTTCTTCTGTATCCGGATGGCACTGAGGTCATTACTGTCCCTGGAACACAAAGACCATTTACACTTGAGGCTTATAAGGCTGAAGTTGGCAAGCCTTATCAAAGAATCACTGTTTTCATCTGCTTGAAGAGTGACTTTGAAGATGGTAAGCTGCTAATGTTTGTTTTGATTTTGACACACATTCCCTTAGTTTCAACAACTGCTAATTTTGAAATTGTAAAATGATAACATTACGCATAAAGCACGCAAGTCAATAGCATACCTACATTAAAATGGTGAATGGCCTGTATTTGATATAGCAACTTCTAGGGTTCTACAACCCCCCCAAGACACTTCACAACAAAACCAGTCATTCACCCATACACATTCACACACTGCTGGTGATTAGCTACAATGTGGACACAACTGTCCTGGGACTCACTGACTGAAGCAAGGCTGCTGTACACAGATGCCACCTATCCCTCCCACTACCACCACCTGGCATGGAGGGTGAAGTGTCTTGCCCAAGGACACAACGACTGTGACAGACTGAGCAGGGCTCAAACCTTCAACCTTTTGATTACAGGGCGGGCTTTTAACTCCTCTGCCACCATTGCTGCCTAAATTAGCTTGTATATGTTATGTTTCTTCCTAGAAACATGAAATTCAGCCATTTTTGGATCTACTGAGTCATGATTTTTAAATGCTAACTTTATGCCTTTCGTATTAATCTATTATTCATGATCAAATAAAGTTTCATACATTAGTATGAATTTAGTTTGCTTAGCTTGATTTGTTTTCATGTTTTGTAGTTGGAGAAAACTCAGACTTGTCTGACTCTGACCCCGAGATTGTTATTAAAAGGCCCTCTGAGTTTGATCTTGCTGATACACTGGTAAGTACAATTTACATTTTTTTTATAGAGTTTTCTTGTTGTTTAGCCACCACCATTTGCCTCAGTTCAGTAAAACAGTTAATAGTTATATGTGAAATACATTTTGTGTGTGTGTGTGTGTGCGTGCGTGCGTGCGTGCTCGCTCGCGTGTGTGCGTGTGTTTGTTTGTTTGTTTCAGCCATGGGAACTTCAACATGAAAGCAGTCCTTTACAGAAAGCGGCAGAATATGAGTAAGTGATATTTTAAGAACATGTAATCTTTTACTGTTTTTTGCCTAAACTTTTGTATTAATGAGATATACACTTTTGTCAAGGTTAAAGGTTCAAGGTTCTTTATTTGTCACATGCATAGTTATACAAGTATAACACACAGTCATTCATTCTGTATATGGTTTTTGGAACATGGACTACATAATACTTGTATTGCTTGTTTGTTAATCAAGATGCTTAAATATTTTCAAAGTGTCAATTAATATTTTCACAGTACACAACAATAATGCTTTTCTTTGTTCTCTAAGGAAGGGTGCTGGGGATCTTGTGCTTGCTAATGAAGTACAACAGGTAAACTATTTTATTTGTAAAACAGTGCAGCAGACAATCTCCACCGCCTTTACTTTGCAATTAGATGACGATTCACTGTTTGCTTATTACATTCATTGTTATTATACAATGCATTTCACATCATCAATTTTCATACTATCAATAGATTATAACATCCACCCCTTAAAGGTACACTAAGTGAAATAATCACAAAGCAGTCTAATGTCTCAATCATGTTGGAAGGAAGGTTACATTGAAACTAACTGTGTATGACTCGTCTTTGTCATCTAGAATCTTCTGGCGCTGATCCGTAGCCATGAAACTCATGGAACGGGAGGAGGGAGAGTCACTCGTTTGTTTATAAAGATAGACTGTAGTACACAAATTTGACCACAGGATTTCTTATTTCATTCTTACTTACTGTACCTTTAGATAATCTATTGGGATAGGAAACCTAAGGTACATCCATCTACTTCCGGACCATGGGTCCCATACTGCTAAAAAAATAGGAGTCTATGAGCCAATAAAAATTATTTTCTGATCCCGTTTGATGTGTATAATGGATTTAAAATATGATGTCCGTGAAGTATATAAACACATTTTGATGCCAAAAAGTGCTTAAGCGACAGGTGGCAAAGGTTATTTTATGTTTTGTTTGAAAAGACGTGGCGAAATGTAAATGTTCGTCTCACAAAATTGACATCATCGAACCAGACACAGAGAAGAGGAAAAGCTTAGTTTTGTTTAGCGAGCTTCGAATCCTTCTTCCAGGATGATGTGGAGAAAACCACTATAAATCTGGCCATGTGATAATTAGCAGCTACGCTGGGGGAGAAAAGCTTCTGAGGCGACATCATATTTGCGACATCTGACTTGTAGTCATTTTAAGGACAAATTTTTACAAGCTAACAAATCTCAAATTACATTACAGACATAGTCGAAACACAATTATTTATTATTTAAATTGAAGTACAACATATGTGTGATTCAGAGAGTAAGGCAAAGCAGACCAGAAAATAACTTTTATAGCTCCATTCACTTCCATTCATTTTTCTTTTGTTCAGGGACCCACGAGCAGACCAGAAGGGGAGGAGACTTAGGCTCCCTATATTAAAATAATTATCAATTGGTCAAATATGAATTTTCATTCATCCTCTTTTCTGTATTTCCAGGTCATAGATTTGGAAGAAGAAAACGATACAGGCACTACTGAATGCCTCACTGTCGAGAGCTCCTGTTACAGGTGCGTTGTATCTTGAGTAATTATTCCAGAGGTTTGCACAAAATATATACACACAATTATTATAAATGTATGTAGTTTGACTCTTTTACATTTGATTCTTCAGAAAAATAAATAGTAGAATCATTCTATAAAAGTGGAACTGCATGTTTATGCATTTGTATTTTTGCATCTACACTTTGTGTACATGTTTTCACTCTGCAGAAACTACACACAGCTGTTTGAACCGATTGTGATTGATGATGAAGATCCTACTCCTAACGAAGCCAAAGCTGAGCCCCCAGAAGAACCTGTGTTAGTAATTTAAACATTTGAATCCAATTAACCGCCATCTTGTTCTGTACAAGACATCATGCAATCATGAGAGAAGTATATACACCTTTAAAAAATAAGTTTCCCTTTTTTTTTTTTTTAGAGACACCAATTTGGAGGCACATGAAATTATTGCAAATTTGGCACTGGAACTTGACCACAAGAAGGTCAGCAGGTTCAATATATCAAGGTCAGCTGTATGGGATGGAGCTGTTAGAGGATTTCGACGCAGCACATACTCTGACAACTACGACATGTTCATCAAGTTTAATGATGATGCTGGCAGCTTTGAAGACGGTTTGGATACAGGTGGCCCGAGGCGTGAATTCCTCACACTTCTTATGGGCAGTCTGAGAAATCGCCCCATCTTTGATGGACCTCCAGAGAGCCGTTATCTTGTATATAATTCAAGAGGTGGATGTTTTCTCCGTAATTATTACAATGGAAATTTTAATAAAAATTGGCTTAGTTTTTTCATTAGCATATTTAATAGCAATTAACCATGATAATTATGTGCCCTGTATTACAGCTGCCAGGCAAGATGAGTACTTTTTAGCAGGAAAGATGATCGCTGTATCCATTGTGCATGGGGGACCAGCACCACATTTCCTCTCCAAGAACCTGGTCAACCACATCACAGGGAATCAGAGTTTCAGCGCCATTGTAGAAGATGTGCAAGATGAGGAGATCACAAAAGTTCTACATCAGGTAGAAAATTACCTAGGCTCAGGGAATGGGTTTACTTAGAAGACACTTGGGGCCAGTTTAAAAGATTAAATCAGGATAACAGTTATCCGTGTTGGATCATATCTTGAAAGTAGGTTCAAGGTAGATTCTGTAATCTGAAAGGACAGATTTCCACCTCCCAACAACACAAGTGAAATAACAAATTGATTATTTTTTTAATCCAATGTTTGAATGAATCGTAAAAGTAGTGAAAATTATTTTTGTTTTTCTTACAGTAAAACTTTTTTTTTTTTTTTTTATAGGTCCTGAAAGCTGAATCAGAGGAGTCTTTGCATAATCTTATTTTGCAAAACAGCACAATCTTCCAAACTGCTGGATGCCTCAGAAATGTCAAGCCTTGTGAGAAACAAGCATTTGTGGAGGAATACCTCAGATGGTACATCCTTGAAAGAAACCAAAGTGTCATTCAACGGTAAACTCATTACTCCTTTTAAATTCAGGATGGCCAGTTGCTCATCACAGCAGCCACTGACATTTTCAGACCTTCAGATGTATATGAAAAAACTGATTCGGTAGCATCCGGTGATCTGATGAACAACAACTTAATTCCTGAGCCACTGTTGCACGCTATTAACCTTTTGACACTAGAACTCTAATTTAGTATACATTTATTGTTCACAATGACCCATAATAATCAGTCATGCAACATGATTAATTTTTCAGTTATTTATAAAAAGAGGTGATCCCTTTTTCGACACACTTGTTTATTCCAGTGTGAAAGCACTATTTTTTTTTTTTAAATGCTGAAATCCCAATGAGCTCTTCTTTTTTTGCTGTCACAGTTAATTTATGAGCACTATTAATTATTTTTGTGTATGCATTTGAAATCTGTCCAAATTTATAATGAAAGATCTAGTAGGTAAAGTCATTTAAACACAATTTAGAAGACTGCAATAGTCATAGCTATAAACCAATTATTAGTTATTTGTCTATCCTTTGCAGATTTAAAGATGGACTGGAAAGTCTGAATTTTTTAAGTGCACTGCAAAAACATTCCAGTGTGCTGGCCCCACTCCTATGCTTCTCTGCAAAGGCCCTGACTGCTTCAGAACTGGAGAGCATGTTCAGACCAGATCTCAGCCCAGCAGGAAGCAACAAGCGGCATAAGGAGGTCCTAACACTTGGCTTTTGGGCAGATTATCTCCTTGATTGTGAAGGTTTGAATGGCCGTTTTTATTTGTTTATAGTTTTATGAAAGGAGAGGTAAGGAAATTAATTTTCTGTAATGTACTACAGTGTTTACTTTCTTCTTTCAGAGAAGGCAACAGCAGTGTGTCTGGAAGATTTGATGATGTTTGCCACAGGGCTGACGGCAGTTCCACCGGCAGGAATGACACCACCACCATGCATCCAGTTTTTAAGTGATTCGCCTTTTCCAGTTGCAAACACCTGTGCAAATACTCTGAAGCTACCCATCTGTGACTCATATGGCATCTTTAAGGCCAACATGGACTTTGGAATTCAAAATGCTCCAGGATTTGGATGTTCTTAAATCAGCAAGGTCATCAAGTTACAGTTACTGAGTTACCCTGTTAAGTAGTGTGCCAACGGCAGCTGAACCTAACACATTCATGTGATAAGCAACTTCCATATTGTTAAACATTTAGTTGTTTTTTCTTAATATTGTGTATGTTGGAAAAGTGACAGAAATGCTGGACACTATTTGTAAATGGTTTTATTAAAGAAAATTGTAAATGTTTCCTTGTGGTTAAATGTTAATATTTAAATTCATGCCAGTTGCTGTATATTATGAACAATATTATATTCAATTTAGCAAGAGGGAAAGGAAACACTACTAACATTAAAAAAATGAAGGAAAAACAGAAGGGCTGGAGCACTCAAGTCCAAAGGTTTTATTAGGTGCAAAAAAAGGAAAGAAACTAACGTTTCGACACAGTGTGTGTCTTCGTCAGAGTAACTCTGACAAATGTCATTACAAACTGAAGTTCAGTTGGTATCTAAAACCCAGCTATGTCCTTCAGGGCCAAATACAGTTCTGTGGCCGATTCCCAGTCTTGTGGCTGCTGCAGTGTGTTTTGTTGTACAGCCTGTTGTAAATATTCCTCAATGTTTGGATCACCACACAATCCAACCGGTAGCCCCTCCTCGGGAAACACATCCAGTTCCATCTCCTCAACAGCAAATCCACAGTCTCTTGAACCATATCTGCAAAATGAAAATAGAACAGTGAAGGATTTTTTGCTGACAATATGGAACTATATAAATCAACGCATGCAGTGACATGTTATAAACTGCTGTATCATACTTATGTGTAAAATTATGAATATATATTAACCAACTTAAGCAATAACAACACCTTGCATTTAGTTTGATGCAAAAGGTTAATTCATTTTGTTAAGAACTCAAATACCTGTGAGGCAAGAGATAGAGTTCGTTTGGAATCCCCCCTGGACACGATGCAAGTCTGCTTGGCCGGATCCTGTGTTTGTTCCAGAGGTCTTTGCATTCATCCAGGTCTTTCTGTAGAACCCCTCTGAAGCAGAATCTCAGCAAGCATTGGTGTTCGTGGCTTCCATTTAAGTTTCCAGAGTCTCTTAGGTCTCCAAACAAGTCCATCCAAAACTGAGACCTGGGTATATAATTAATATTTAAGAATCAATTTAGCTTTGTTCTTGGTCATTTTATAGGGTTTGTTACATTTTGGTCCCATTTAAAACATGCCACAAATGGATGTCAAACAAAGTAATGCATATTAGTTTTCCATAAATATTGTAGCGACCCTGCAGTAATGTTCTTGTTAAAAATGCTGTATTCTTTTCACTCTGTTCTGTGTGTTGATTGTGAGGAGTAGAGAGTTTGGTCTGAGTTTTTCATTTTGTATTGGCGTCGTTAAATCTAGGCAAGCATGCTCATTTCGGCACAACAGCTGACAGTGACCATTTTGAGTTCCTGCAATAAAGTGACGGCTGTTAACGTCTATCTCATCCAACTTTTCAACACGTCCAGCAGGACGCTACTCTATTTTCTTAAATGCATGTAAAAAAAAAACGATCTGATCAGCTTTCACTGTAGCTTACACCTACCAGACACAAATGTACCCACCTTCCTCTTCTGAAATAAGACCACCATGACTCGATGCGCTGATTCCCAGTAGATGATCCGTAACTGTGGCTTGACGATCCAGCATAATAGTCCGTGTGCGCGTGACGGAGGGTACACTGTATTGCTGCCATAGTCCCATTCTCAGTCCCGAAGTCTGTTCGTAATCTCATTGGTATCACACCAAGACTCTTTACACAGTTTATATAATTGTGAGCTATAACAGCCGGGTTGTTGTTTGTTGCTCCACACACAAGCCACATCAGTCTTCTTGAAAAGCCATCTATACATCCTGACAGGGCCAAGCCAAAGGGTTTCAGTTTATCATAGCCATCTACATGCCATATGTAATTGGGCCCCATGGAGTGATACGTGCGTCTTGTGAACCTCCTTCGAGTTCTCAAAGCGATTCCTTGAGGATTTAGTTGTCTCAACAGCCTCATAACTACATCACGCTTGACACGCAGCTTGTGTTTTTGTTTGAGAACTTGCCACATGGTCCGATATCCAAACAATTGTCCTGGTCCTCGAAGCTCGGCCAAAATGGCACGCCTCACCTCAGGAAGTGGAGAATAGTTGCCTCGTCTGTACAGTCCAGATTCTTTTAAATGCGTTTTCAGTGTACGCATACTAATTGCAATGTCATGATTACACTTGAGCATATCCAGTATCACCTCGTATGTATGTCCTGAATCAAAATATTCTCGAATAGCGACAGCTATATTTGGGTCACCGCTAATGTTCATGTTTGAAAAAAATGCGCCACAGGCAGAGTAACTTCCGGTTCCAAAGATGAACAGCGCGGACATCCAATCAGTGATGTCTCCTGTTGCCGACTGGTACCTACCCTTTCCGGTTTTCTTAATGTAATTGTGCTTCTCAATTTGTTTTTGTGATTCTTCTTTTGTTTTTGTGCTTCTTGATTTGTTTTTGTGATTCTTCTTTTGTTTTTGTGCTTCTTGATTTGTTTTTGTGATTCTCAGTTTTGTTTTTGTGCTTCTCAATTTTGTTTTTGTGATTCTCAGTTTTGTTTTTGTGCTTCTCAATTTTGTTTTTGTGATTCTCAGTTTTGTTTTTGTGCTTCTCAATTTTGTTTTTGTGATTCTCAGTTTTGTTTTTGTGATTCTCCATTTGTTTTTTTGTTTCTCGATTTTGTTGTTGTGTTTAGCAATTTGTTGGTGTGATTTGCACTTCAGGGCCACCGTAGATTGTTCTGTGAATAGTTTGAAATGGTTATTTAAAAAAATCAAGGTAAAAGGTAAATGACTGCAAATAAGTTTGTTTTTTGCAAAACTTGTGCACAGGATTTTAAAATTGACCATTTATATTTGCATTTAAAGTTATAAAATATGATTCATTAAACATGTTTGTGGTTGTTACAGTAAAAAATATAACTTTTTCTACTCTGATTTTATGGTTTTTGTTTGATTTTAAATCAATTGTGTTAATACAGTATGTCAAAATGAAAACATGACTGTAAATTCAGACACATGAGGTTGTGCTGAAAAGGATGATACCAAACAAGGGAAAGTAAATAGTTTTTAAAGGTGAAATGTAGAGGAAACATCAAAAGTAGTTAAAAATGGCCAATTATACCCTGGACCCCAGAGGGTTAAACATTTCTTTAAAGTAACACAATAGTTAATTTTCGAGTAATTAATTACTTTTAGAATATTGTAACTCAGTTACTAACTCAGTTACTTTTTTGAATAAGTAACTAGTAACTATAATTAATTACTTTTTCAAAGTAACTTGCCCAACACTGTTGTCCAGTAACCAGTTTACCCTCAAAATCACATTGTTTATGACAATATAAATACTTCACGCTGCCGTGAATTCTTGCATAAATGTGTCGTCTCCCTGTGAGGCAGTCTTACTTGCTCGGGAACCCATGATAATAACAAAACCGGTGCCACAGACCACGCCTGCTCCGCAGTCATTCACACAAACACAAAATAGGCCTATAACTTTTCCTAGCATGCGTGAACCCACACGGCTATTGAGCTCCTGGACTCGTGTTTACCCGCGCAGTCACTGAGCTGCAACCGCACGGCATAGGCCCACGTAAAACTTGAGTGAGTACGGCCGCGCAATTAAGGAGCCGTCGCTCTCTTTTTTTTTATAAGCCTGCGATTAACCGCACGGCTCAAGTCCGCGTTAAACCGTGCGACCGTGCTCGCGTGAACCCACGCAGCTACAGCGCTCTTCTTTGTACTTACTTGGTGTTGCTCTTGCATTAATCTCGAATCTCGTCAATCATCAATCATCTTTCGGCGTGTCTCTTTTTCCCCTCGGTGAAAGTCAATTCTAGGGATCCGGCTCGAAGGACCAATTAATGATGGGTCTGTCAAGCAGAGACCCACTGCTGGAACGACACAGTTCTACTACACAGGAAAAGCAAAGTTCTTTGTGTTACTCATGCATGAGGGAGAGGACTGGACGAGCGCCGTTCCTTCGCCTGACCTCAGTTGCTCTCGTCTACTCCCTCGTAACACTGCTCTTTTATTGAGGTTACATGAATATTCATAGGTTCATTAACATAGGATATCTTACATAGGTGTACACATGAACAAAGGGTACCGTCTGTGTGTGTGTGTGTGTGTGTGTGTGTGTGTGTGTGGTCAAGACCCCATAAATGACTTCCCTAATTCTGCTGGTCTGGAAGTCCAGCAGTTCATCTAAACAAAAGGCACTTAGACTAAAACAGACAGATATGTTTATCCTGCCATAAAACAAAAAAAGAAAGTACGACCTCTTCTCGTGACCCCAGGATGTGATTGTGTATGCTAGAACACTCTGGAAGCCACACAGAGTCTTTACAGGCTGCTAAGGATCAAACCTCTATCAATATACAATTGATTATAAAACTCTAAACATATATGAGTGAATATTTCTAAGCATAAATGACAATCAACCACATAAACCTAACACCTAACAATGCAGCCCCTGATGGATCCGTGTCCAGAGCGTTGGAAGGCATGAAGATCTTGTCTAACACCATGCATGAGCATTCAGGAGTCAATAATCTGTTGGGGGAATAGATGACCTCTGTCTTTGGGCAGTGGAAGAATTTTATTATGTCTATTATGGTTTATACAGAAACATCTGGAAGTTCCGAGGTCAAAATGGGAGACGCCCTCAAGGGTGGTGGAGAATGACCGAGCTAAGATCTTGTAGGACTTCCAGATTCAACATTATGCACTCCACACTAGGGCTGGGCCATATTATACCGTTCACGGTAATACCGGTATAATGTTAGGCAACGATAGGAAAATGAAATATCGCGATAGAATGGGAGTAAAACGCGCATGCGCAGTGCCTTTGTTTTCATACGCACATGGCCGATTGTTGAGTGAAACAGATGAACCAGAATTGGTTTGTAAAAATGGTGCAACTTCCGTGATGTGGAACTGGTTTGGTGTTTGTCCGTCAGATACACAACAAAGCACATTTTTTTGCAGAACATGCAAGCGGCCGTTGTTATTGTCATATTTGTCGGACTAAGATGCTCTTAAATCTGGGAGTAATCTGGGTCCTAAACTCCGTATGCTTCAGGTCAAACAACACTGCAGCATCACTTAGAGTTAAAAACTGTCTAAATTCTTTCATCTTTAATAAAACGATCAGCATTGCTGCTTTACCAGGTGTAACTATAAAGTTTAACTTCCAGGCATCCATGAAAACAAAAGTTATTACATTTAACGGAGTTAGAAGTTAGCAGGAAGCTAGCGGAAGTTAGCTCGCTAGTTTCGCTAGTTACCTAAGCATGATATTGCATGTTCTGACTGAGAGATTTCTGAAAAAAAATCACACGTACAGCTCTGCTATCACTTCCAACATAAATGAAGACAGGAAACTAAACAGCAGTGACGTTTGTAGGGTTACTGAAGTTGGGCTAGCTGGTATATAATGATGTGCTACGTGATCGCTAGCGACACAGCTATGTTAGCATAACATAAACAGTGAAGCTGGAGGACCAACACTAACACTTTTCCACTTATAAAAGTTAACGTGAAGGTTCTTCATGGTTAGAGACAAATGCAATCGCATGGCAGGATGCTGTAAACGGACCAAACTTCAGTCAGGAGAACAACTGAGATAATCCATCCACAATACGAGGTTAGTCATTAATATACTGCAACAACATGGGAATAGAGCAGCTGCCAGAGAATTCAATATTAATGAATCAATGGTACAGAAGTGGAGGAAGCAAGAAGAATGAGTTTAATAAAGTTTGATTTATCTGACTGCTTTGTTTCGCTTAATGTGCCTTATAATCCTGTGCACCTTATGGTCCGAAAAATACGTACTGCACACTGCAGTTTAATGTTGCAAAGCACCTCTTTTTAACTTCAGTGGATATTATACATGGTTATGCTCAGGATATGTCAGCCCATTTCTACTGGAAATGCCTTTTGGTTAAACTTTCAGCAAGGAATTTGCATTTGCACTGTTACATTTTTATAAAGCTTTAATGTACATAAAAACCAGCTTCTTGTTTAAGTGAAAATAAATGGAAGGTTGTCTTTTTGCGCTAGTAATGTTGTGGAGTTGTATTTTGTCTCGCATCAATTATATCGTCGGTTATATCGTTATCGCAAATTTTCAAATATATATCGTGATAAATATTTTTGGCCATATCGCCCTGCTCTACTCCACACTGTATATAAATGCCACTTGTTCTGCACATATTCAACTCTGTATATTTTATTATTATTATTATTATTATTATTTTTTTTTTTTTTTTACTATTTAATTTGTAAAAATGTGTATATACACACACACACACACACACACACACACACACACACACACGTAGGAAAATATTTAGTATACACATCCAGAAATGCATACACTATTATATATTGTACATATATTTATTAGTTTCAGGTTGGCCATTCTTGTATTTTTCTCGTTTGTGTTGTTGTGTTTGCACATCTCTGTTGCTTGTGGGGCTCGCGCACAAGAATTTCACTCGCATGTGCTGTGCCAGTGTGCCTGCACATGTGATGTGACAATAAAAGTGATTTGATTTGATTTGATTTGAGATACAGACGGACAAAGTGGTGGTGGCTAACCAACTGGACATAGTGGTGGTAGACAAACAGAAGAAGACGGCCGTAGTGATCAATGTAGCGGTTCCAAATGACAGCAACATCAGGAAGAAGGAACACGAGAAGCTCGAGAAATACCAAGGGCTCAGAGAAGAGCTCAAGAAGATGTGGAGGGTGAAGGTAACGGTGGTCCCCGTGGTAATCGGAGCACTAGGTGCAGTGACTCCCAAGCTAGGCGAGTGGCTCCAGCAGATCCCAGGAACAACATTGGCGATCTCTGTCCAGAAGAGCGCAGTCCTGGGAACAGCTAAGATACTGCGCAGGACCCTCAAGCTCCCAGGCCTCTGGTAGAGGACCCGAGCTTGAAGGATAAACCGGGATATCTTACATAGGGACAAGCTAGTTTACAGTGGTTTTCTTCTGAGATGCTGCAAAGACTAAAATTAAACCAAGAGAGACAAGAACTTGAAAAAAAAGATTTATACATAAAAAACATTTGTTGATGAATGAATTACAGGCAAGGATATGCCCGAAGGTTTAGTTCCCCTGGATGTTTCCAAGGAAAATTGTTTTGTCACTCATTCAAGTGACTTCTCCAGTGTCACAGATGAGTGATGAAACATTTCTCCCACTGAAAACCATTGTGTCCAGCTGAATTCCATCAGTTTTCTCAGGTGAGTTGTTAGATACTGTGCTCATGAGGACAGTGGGTTTCAACTTGCAGCACAACACAAAGTTGCCATATTTAATGAAAGATCAAAACACTTAATTGAGCAGAATTAAGTCAAAATGTAACACCTCATACGATGACACATCACACATGACCCAGCATTGTTCTAAGATCAGGTTTTAAATCACAAAAGTCATTATTTTAATGTCGTAACTGGCTAAGCTGATGCAAAATTAAAAGTAAACAAAATTTAATGTTGTTTAAATCATCAAATTCTAAGTGCTCATGTACCTTGTCAGTGTTATTGAATTACAGATTCTTGAATATATAAAATGTTTGTGTTACAAACGCAAGAACAGTTGCTGTTATATAAATGCAGTGAAGTCATGACGGTTAACAGGGTGTTAATTAGTTTGTTAGTTTTTTGTATTTCTCTGTTTAGTTTGAATTAGTACAAATATAACACTTTTAAATATCTTATCATCAGTAAATATCAATTTTAATATGACATTCGCTCTAACTGATTTTAACTGTTAACTCACACCTTGTTCCCACATAATACTTGTCCTTAGTTTAGTTCTGTATTATATGAGATGTAAGAACGCAGTCTAAAGAGAGCAAAACCTTTTATAATTGTGTGTGCCACAGGATCTTAGACAGACGCAGTTTTCCATTCTTCTGAGCGACCCCCTCAACCCGTCTGTCTTTAAAATGGACCTCAGGGACCCAAACAATTATATTTTGGAAACAGTGCAGTGGGAAGAAGCGCCTTCCACTCCTGAAGTTGGCATTCTGGGGCAAAAATCCTACCCTTTGCCTCTCCCTCCTTTCCCCACTGGGACACCTGCTCCCCCTCAGCCAGCATCAGATCCTCAGACTGGAGGATTCTTTAGCAACATCCTCCCAGAACCAGCTCCTCCTGTGTATCAGCAGCTGGTTCCACTCATGGTCTCAGCACCAGCTCACCTCTACAGTCAGCCAGGGACAGATAGCCAGGGACAGCTGAGACACCCAGAGGTAGTGACAGGACTCATTGAAGTTTTATTGATAAAGATGCTTAAAACTGTTGCATTCTTCAGTCCACATGAAAGAAAAAGTTTTATTTGACTCTAAAATGCTGAACAGTAAACTTAGTCGCTGCCAGTGAAACATAATTCCAAAGAATAACGCAGGAGATCAAAGTCCAGCTATGTATGAATGTAGTTTTATGCACATCTTCTCCTCCCACTGATCACTTCCTACACCGAGTGGATAGATCACAGCATTCAGCTTTTCTCATCATCGGTTGTGTGTTTTGTGTGTTTCAAGCGTAATGTGCTCGGGATTCCACAAAACATGATCCAGTACCTGCATCCTGCTGGAGAACTGTACGTAAAACACACAAACACACCAGTGAACACAGCTGCTGAACATCTGTATCTTCATAAGCTCTGTTATCTCGTATCCGTCTCTGCATCTGTGTAGGCACGGTGTTCCAGTCTGGGATTTTGTCCCTCCTGCTCCCCCATCCATCACCTCCACTCCAAAGTAAGTTTCTGTGGTGCTTTGTGTCAGTGATCTGCAGGAATCTGTCTGTCTTTCATCTGCAGATGTTTGTGCGAATTATTGTAATCAGCTTCCTTTAATGGTGCCTCCTTACATTCAGTTTCACAGCTTTACTCATGTTTTTAAACTACTTTGCTCACAGCTGTACACAATGCTAACATGTGCTCTGACTCTGTGTTTTATTCCTGTAGAAAAAGGAAATGTGAAGCCCAACAGGATGCGGACCGGCTGTACATAAAGAAGCCGCCAAACGCCTTCATGATTTACCTGAAGGAGCAGAGGCCAAAGATGACGGCGGAACTGAATATAACTGGCAGTGCAGCCGTAAATGCAGTTGTGGCAAAGAGGGTAAGTGTGTAATGCTGGGCTTACACTGTGTGATTTTTGGCCCATTTTGAGCCGATTTTTGAGTCGTGCGACCGTTTTGGCGATCGGCCCGATTTTGGCCTTCATCGTGCGTCGTGCATCGTGTAGTATACATGGGGTAACGAGGAGCGATTGACACCTCACGACCAGCTCACCACAGCTTCACACACTGCGCATGCGCAAACACATAAACGTCGGCGAAAAGACGGAGTAGCATGGCAGCGCAGCGTATTGTATGGACACAAGCGATGGAGGCACAACTGGTTGAACTTTGGCAAGCTCATCCGAGCCTTTTTGATGTGGCTTCAAAAAATTACCATGACCGCAACAAACGTGACAGGAGTTGGGTGGACATTGCTGCCCAATTGCAGCTTCCTGGTAATTTTTTGTCATTAGCAATTTAGCAAAGTTGATGGTGGTAGTGGTGTTTGTGACTGAGTGAAAGAGAGGGAGAGAAAGAGACAGATGTAAAACCCTATAAATCGACTATCAGAAATATTTTTTTTTATAATTAATTTCCAAGTAAAAACTCTCTCAAACTGCAGTTTTAACTTTAGTATGAGGAGAGCTTTGAATCTGAACTATTTAAATAAAAAGTACATGTTAATGTAAATTTTTCAGTGAATGAGGTGAAAACCCGGGTTGCATCACTTCGGACGCAGTATGGCAAACTGCTAAAACCGAAACCTAGTGGCAGTGGCCAGAAACCACCAACTCCCAAACAGACCTGGATCTTAAAACATTTGGACTTCTTGAAGGCACATGTTGTCCATAGACAGACTGAGTCCACTCTGAGAGTAAGTTCATAACCAAGTAGTTTAAAAGCATACACAGATACACACACCTTTTGACGAGATATTTGTGGTGAATGATGTCAAAGGTAATTCTCAGTTGAAATGTTTTTAGTAAAATAAATGCCACAAAGTATACAGTGTAAAATTAGTGTCTGATGTAACTAATACTGTTTAGATCTTTATCACTTTCCCTTTGTCTGCTTTTGGTACGGTTTCCTACAGCTTGGAACAGAGTCAGAGGACATAGGCGCAACAGAGGAGGGAGATGAGGATCGGTCCACTATGGGAATTGAAGCAGATGTCCTTATGTCTTCAAACACCACTAGCCCAGTTTCAGTGAGCCAGGAAGAGGAAAACACCTCAAACAGTCCACCAATCTCAGAGTCCACAGGTCGGCTTGTTAAAAGACCTAGAGTGCAAAAACATGCACCAAAATCAACAGAGCACAGCATTGAGATGACCAAACTTTCCCTGCTTCAGCAGGTCCAGCAAACGCTATCAGCATCTAATGCAGATTCTGAGGAGCTGTTTGGCCAACAAGTAGCCTCAGAGTTGAGAAACATAAAGGACAGAGCTCTACAGCTGCGACTCAAGAGAAACATCATGAACATGATTTATGACACGCAGGAGGCTGAGCAGGGAGGCCACCATTCTCAATTTGCAGGTTCGCAGGTTAGGCCACCTTGGTATCCCACCCAACCTCATCAGGTCCAGCCCCCCCCCCCCCCAGACTGCCAGGCCCCATCAACCCAGCCAATGTCCTTTCTGAAAATGCTCAACTCTGAGTAACTTAAATAATACATTTCAAACAGTTATATCTAAGAATATTTTCGAGTTTACTAGTTCCTGCTGTAAACACAGTCCATTGAAATTACAGCTTCATTCAAATGTTTTAAATGTTCCAACAGTTAATTGAAATTGTACATTAGAATTTTCTTGGTGACACTATTACTATGTGTCTTTCGTACCTCAATTTTGTGGAGTGTTGCAGAACTATTTGCACAATTTGATGGAAGATATTTTTGTATTTATGTAATAAAGCAAACCATTTTTGCAATTTCCCAGAGGTAGATTTATTGTTGTCAGTATTTACAAAGGGATTTTTTTTTTTTATTTAGTAAATTTTGGAAAGTAAACAAGGCAATTTAAACAAAAAAACAAACAAAAAAACCCTTCTGTCTTCCTACACCATGTCTTCTTGCCATGAAACACTCCCTGCAGGTGAGACAAAGTACTCGCAAAGGACATCTCGTTGTTTCTTTGCTTCCACTGAGGGGTTCCGTGCAAGGCCCATTGAAACTGACTGAAGCTCTCCCTCCCTTCTCCATGCTCCTTCAACCAGCTGGTGGTTGGCATCCTCAGAATCCACATAGCCAGGTGGTACATAGGCGTCAGATCTGTGGTCCCGGAGATAGTTGTGCAGACAAAGACACGCAAAGGTAATGGTGACAACCTTGTCTGGGTCCAGGCAAATTGTTGTTCTGAACACTCTGAAGCGATTCGCCAAAATTCCGAAAGCGTTCTCCACAACGCGACGTGCTCTGGACAGACGGTAGTTGTATATTCTCTGATCAGTGTTAAGGTTTCGAAATGGATATGGTTTCATGAGATCTGGTCGGAGGGGATAAGCATCATCTCCAATTAGCATGTGTGGCATCATAGCATCAGTGCCTGGCAGGGTATCAGCAGGGGGAAAGTTCAGTGTGCCTGTGTCCATTGCTTCTTTCAGGTCTGAATGGGCAAACACTCCTGCATCAGAGACCCTACCTTGTGTCCCTGCGCTTGCATACACAAACTTGTAATTGGCATCAACAACAACCATAAGAATGATGGAAAACCTGGACTTGTAGTTAAAATACATGCTGCCACTCTTGGGAGGGGGTTGGATGAAGATGTGTTTACCATCTATAGCTCCCAGGCAGTGTGGAAATTGCCACTTGTTTGCAAAGTCTCTGGCAATGGCCTTCCACTCAGACTCGGTTGATGGTGTCTGTGAAAGACAAGTAGAAAGTGATACAGCAAAAAGAATCTCTGGTGAATTCATGATTTCCTTTCTTAACCATACATTCAAGTCACTGTCACACTATGAGTTCACTTTACTTTTTTATATACACATGTAACAAAGACTGAACAAATACATTTTGTGACTCAGAATTGTTTTTGGTGAAAACTTGCTGTATAAACTGATAGGACATTTTTGACAATGTGCAAGTCAATCTTTCAATAGTGTGAGCATGGGTAATGTATTTTCTGTCAAAATTACCTTCAAGTAATCTTCATGCAGTGCACAGGTAAGAGCTGTGCATGTTTCCATGACAATCGTGCTCAGTGTGGTGCTTCCAATCCTATACTGGAAACTTAATGAGTTGAAGGTTTCACCTGTCAAATAGAACAAAGTGTCTTAAATAATGTCAGGTGGATAGTGGACATGGATGCAGCTTCGTAGAGTGACAGATTTTAGGTGACAGATGTAGAATATAATGCAGTAGTAGCAGCTTATGTAGTATGAATTTTCATGTCCACACACTTGCCTGTTGCCAAAAATCGTAGGGTAACTGAAAGCCTTTCCCTGGGGCTGATGGCCTTCCTGAGGTGTGTATCCTTCTTGATGATAACAGGACTAACCCTCTCCAGTAGATAGTTAAAGTCCTCTACAGACATTCTGAGAAGGTCCCGAAAACCCCTCATATCATCTACCTGTTTACACAGAACAAAGTCAAAGTCAAGAACACACACAAGAACAAAGCGACATAATAGTGGTTGAATGTTATTGATAATTAAAGAGTCGGACTGATATTTAACCAATGTTGTATAAAGCAGAAAGATGTCCCAAAAATCACTTTGGTAGATGTTCAAGTCATTCACTAGAATGCTACTCAAGTAAAATGTAAAAGTACTGTAGTTAATGGCCAGTAATCCAATTAAATAAAATACTAATAGGCTAAAATTAAATGTTGCCTACTGAAAGTAGAAGCATCAGATGTCTTCAAACATTTACCCATCATCATGCAGATAAAGTCCTGTAGGTAAGTGCAATTTAGCTGTTGCTGCTTACCTCCAGTTCTCGTTGTAGAATTGACAGACCGTACTGCCCACGTTTTCCAAGCCATTTCCTTGTCCATACACGCAGTCGCTTTTTATTTTTAGATCTTTCTGCACACAGAATGGCACACATTGCTAAGGCAGCGCGTTTCTCTTTGGTGAGCATTTTCAAATTTCTCGGATGACAATCTCCCCAGTTCCGGATTCTTCTTCTTCTTATTGTTTATTGGCGGTTGACTTCCGGGTTCTTCTTCCGGAAACAACAACACAACGTGTTGTGCATGTACGCACAGTGTGAGCACTCAGGTCGCATCAGAGCATCGGGTCGTATAGTGTGAGACCCTGCATCGTGACCTATGAACTTCTAACCCCTGCGAGTCAATCGTACAGTTTGAGCAGGAGCTGAATCGCGCGACTGAAAAAAATCGCACAGTGTAAGCCCAGCATAACTCTGCATATATTTATGCATCTGTTAATGCTTTATGCTCATGTTTGTGCATGTGTGCCAGCTGTCCTGTAGTAACAGTGTAGCTGAGTATTTATCTATGCTGACAGTGGGTTCTCATGATTGTCTGTCTTCAGTGGAGGTCTCTCTCAAAAGAACAACAAGCTAAATATTTTGATCAGGCTGAAAGCGAGAGATGCCGTCACGCCACAGAACATCCAGACTGGTCCACCAAAGAAAACTACGTATGTCCAAAGTGCTAACATGCAGTTCATACATGAACCTAAACAGGAAGATCAACAGGCCAAGAGGCTTTGTGTGACGCCAGCTCAGACACAGCCATCTTCTTCCTATTCAGTTGCGAAGGAGCCTCTTGAGCAGCCACAGAGACAGCCAGCTGTTACCAACCTTCCTGATCAGCAGTCAGCGTGTGTGCAGCTGCAGAACACACAGACAACAGTTGATGCACCTGTGTGTCAAGTAAATCCGGTCCTCCCAGCTTCTCGTATGGATTTCTCCCCATCTGCATCACTGGCCTCCTCTGCTGCACCCGTCCAGCTCCAGGCCACTTTTGTCAGTGACACTGATGAAGCACTGCTGTCAGTGGTGGAACAGCTTGACCCCCTCCTCACTTCTGAGCAGTCTCAGCAGCCCTCCTCTCCACTCACTGGTCATCACCTAAATCAGACCAACCCTGCTTCTCCTGTATATACTTCTCTATCCACACCATTTACCTCTTCTGCCACATTCTTTCAACACCAAAAAGAGCCTATTGGTTTCGCTGACATTCAGGAAGACATGTGGTCACTCCTTAACCACCTCCCTGCCACTCCACAGCCGGATACATTCTCCTTTCCTAACATTCCTACTCTGATTAGCCCTGCTTCTCTGGAGAATTCCTCTCCATCCAAATTGCTGGCCTCCCCTGTTGCGCCCACTGAATGCCAGTCAACGCCTCCCTTCTTCAGCCAAACTGTAAAAAGTATGATGTCGCTACTCAACGACCTCCAACCTGGGCCCTTTGCACAGCCTCTACAGCCCTCCTCTCCTCAAGCAGACTGGTTCTGACCATAATCAGATCAGTCCTGCACCCCCCAAACCACGGCTACCTTCTGTAATAAAGTCTTAGCTCACTGCAGTCTTTCCTCTCTTTCAGAACTGCTTGCCAGAAATCTCTCCATGTGTGTGTGTTTGTGTGTGTGTGCACGCGTGTACAGATAATCCTTGTTTTGGTGTGTAAATAAAGCTTGATCAAAAAGTAAGTCAGCTCTTGAGTCTGCTTTTGGATCAGCCTCTCGTATGAACCCTCTGGGTTTGTGATGATATCACTCATATAAACCCTTTAAATAAGGCTGCCATTCCCTGGTGGTATGTGGTCTCACACACTGAGGCAACGAGAGACCTTTGGTACTTTATGCTAGGGAAATGGCCTCCAAAATCCAGTGGCAGTGTATCTGTTTATGTAAAGCTTTATACATGGCTGTCAGCAAAGCAGACGAACAGTCTATCAGATAAATGCACATCCTGAATCTGGTTAATGAAGCAGCACATCACAGGACACAGAGACTTCACAGGGCTGCTGCATTCCATTTGTAAAAGAGCACTGGAAAGAGAAAACACACCTACACTTGCCATTCATAGGCACACAGCTCTTGTAAATTAAGCCCTCACACTTTTGATCATTGCCACCATAGCTGCAAGCAAACCTTTAGCTGAGCTGACCTCTCAAGAGGCAAAAAGCACTATGCTGCTAAAAAAAAAAAGGAAAAATAGATATTTGCAAAATTCTGCCTAAATATGTATTTTACCTGGTTAATGCGTGCAGCGGGGCGTCGTCTGCAGCGCCGCTACAGGGGAGGCGGACGCACCTGAGCGGCACCCGCAATCACACCTCGCTGCCATTACGTCTGCGCTATCTGTGCTGTTGGTGGTGTATGTCGGGTAGTGATGGGATTTCCGGCTCTTTTAAGAGAACCGGCTCTTTCAGTTCGGCTCACTAAAAAGAGCCAGCTCTTTTGGCTCCGAACCGGCTCTTCAGGTTGTGTTGTTGCTTTAATTTATTTTTATTAACAATAATATAAAATTATGCACAAAAGGAATTACTAATGTAAAAAAAGAAAAAAAAGTGGTTTTATTTATACATGTTTATATATAAATATATGCGGTGGCCCCTAGAGACAAAACACGTACATACTCCAAAAAGCACATACAAACTCCAAAACACATTTCTAGCATGAACTGAACTTCTAAAACAGAGCTACCTAGATCACTTAAATTACACAATTGAAAGCATGCGTGTATTGTTTGTGTATTTATACACAAGCATTCATATATAGTCAAATAAGTTAAAAAAAAAGTTCATTTACCTGTTATTACCACACACCAAATCCGGTCGTTGGTACTTGCTGTTGGTACTAGGCAGTGTTGCCAACTCCTCAGTAAGGAAAATCGCTATTGGTTGTCCTAAAAATCGCTAGAAGTCGCTAAATGACGTCATCGCCTAATTTGCATAATTGGTCATGCTAATGTAATTGTAACCTATGTTGTTGGAGAGAGAAATAACATCGTGGAAGAGACATAAAGTGAGTAAAAAACGTCCTAAATGCATTTAGAGTTTATTTAGAACTACAAATTAAATTTCTTTTAGCAATTACTGTTTTTTTTTAATGTCACAATTCCAACCCTGCTCCTTTACCCGGGCTTGGACCGGCAAAAGTGACCCGAAATAGGCGCTCTGGTGGAGTTATTTTGTGTGTGTGTGTGTTTATAAGTAGTTTTAAACCTTGTGATCCACAAAACAGCATAAGAGTAAAAGAGTAAAAGAAGAACTGACTGCGTTACAGCACCCGCTGCTTGTTGAGAGTAAAAGCGATAGGCGCTTTCACGTCTTTTTTTAGAAAAAAAGTCGCTAAGGGGTCTGAAAACTCGCTAAATATAGCGACAAAGTCGCTAAGTTGGCAACACTGCCACTAGGTAACAAAAGCTCAACACTGCCCCTAGCATCCTGGAGTACTTCTGTTGTCTTTTGTACGTGTTTTGAGTTTTTATGTGCTTCGGAGTTTGTACGTGTTTTTACATGTTTTGGAGTTTTTACGTGCTTCGGAGTTTGTACGTGTTTTTACATGTTTTGGAGTTTTTACGTGCTTCGGAGTTTGTACGTGTTTTTATGTGTTTTGGAGTTTTTACGTGTTTTGGAGTTTGTACGTGTTTTTATGTGTTTTGGAGTTTTTATGTGTTTTGGAGTTTGTACGTGTTTTGGAGTTTGTACGTGCTTCAGGGTTTGTAGGTGCTTTGTCTCTAGGGGCCACCGTAAATATACTTTTATTTATTCACTCCACATAAAATGTAATAAATAAATCATATAATACAAAAACCAACTATTCACATTTCAACTTTTAACTATTTAAATTTTCAGCTGTTTCCTTTTACAAATTTAAAGTGAAAACAACACAAAACACTGAAGTCAACACAATATACGAAGTCAGTTTACGCAGGAATGTAAGCTGTCGTCTGTGAGGCGTGAGGGGTGTTTGTTTTTAACATAGTTCACAATGGAGAATAGTTGCTGACATAATGTGGATCCGAAGATCTATAATTGGCCTATCTGGGGTTGAAAGTCTCGATAAATGCACGGCGTTTCGGCAGGTATACCGGCTTCCGTGAGTGTGACGCTTATTTTGAGCGATGAAAAAATAATAGAATATAATTTTATTTTTATATTTCAACATCACAATAATCTTCCAATTTAGAACTACAAGTTAAAAATCTCCCACCCCATGCACCCCATCTCCCACCCCATGCAGCAGACTGTGACAGCACTGAGCAGCTCCTTCAGTGGGAGACTGCGGCACCCACGGTGTGGGACGGAGAGATTTCGCAGGTCTTTCCTCCCCACTGCTGTCAGACTCCATAATAAAGACTTTAACTGATCAAGCACACACATCCATACATATGCAATAATACTAAGTGCAATAATCCTTTCTGTCATCGTTGTATTTTTACTCAGTTGTATATAGTATTTGTATTTGTATTCTATTTTTATCTTATTGTATATTTATTTTATTTTATTCTACTGTATATAGTATTTTATTTTATTCTATTCTGTACAGTTGTGTACTGTATTTATTCTTATTGTATTCTAATTTTTGCCTCATAACTTTTGCACTGTCCACTTCCTGCTGTGACAAAACAAATTTCCCACGTGTGGGACTAATAAAGGCTATCTTATCTTATCTTATCTTATCTTAAAAAGAACTAACCACACGGAGCCGCAGTATAAGGACTAAGATAGCTGCTTATTTCAATGTAAGCAGCTATCTCCTGGAAGTTTTCAGTCTTTTGAATATGTGGCTTTACAGCTGAAGGCCCCATCCAAAGTTGTGTTTCTTAATGTTTACAGGCCTCCCAAATACTGCACAGACTTTTTTAATGACCTCAGTGAACTGCTGTCTGTGATCTGTGTTGATTTTGACTGTGTAATTATTGCTGGGGATTTTAACATTCATGTGGACAACCCTCAGGACAAAGGGACTAAAGACCTGAGTAACACTCTGGGCAACTTTGGGCTGACTCAGCATGTAACAGAGGCCACACATAATAGAGGACACACTCTTGACCTACTGATCTCCAAAGGCCTGAGCATTTCAAAGGTTACTGTGTCTGATGTGGGCCTGTCTGATCATTACTGTGTTTTCTTTGAAAGTAAAATCTCAGCCCACACAAATATATCAACAACAGTGATCACAAAACGGTGTATAACTGAACACAGTAGTGCAATTTTTAACCAGGTCTTCCCATTAACACCTGACCTGCCCAGAGGGTCAGTCAATGAGCTCGTCAATAGCTTCAATGCTAACATGTTAAATGTAATGGACACTATTGCTCCCATTAAGGTGAAGGTTATCTCTGGAAGGAAAAAGTCTCCATGGAGAAACTCCACACTGGTGAAAAATGAAAAAAGAGAGTGTAGGAAAGCTGAGCGCAGATGGAGAAAAACAAACCTCCAGGTTCATTATGACATTTATAAAGAGAAACTTCACAATTATAATTTACAACTGAGGAATGCAAGGAGGTCCTACTTCTCTGACATCATCACTAAAAACAGCCATAATGCTCGGGTCTTATTTTCTACAGTTGACAGGCTAACAAACCCTCCTGTGTCAGTGGCAGCTGAACTTCATTCGACCATGGCCTGCAATGACTTTGCCAAATTCTTCACTGAAAAAATCCAAAAAATTAGACAAGCAATTGGTACATCAACAGCAGATCCAGGATATGTACTGTGTCCACCAAAAAACTGTTTAAACACCATGAAACAGTTTCAACCTATTAACAGCAAAGACCTGGAGGACATCTTAGGTCAACTGAACTCCTCCTCCTGCTGTTTAGATGTCCTGCCAACAAGTTTTTTCAAAAAGGTCTCAAAGACTTTAGAGTCAGACCTGTTACAGATCGTCAACTTTTCTTTATTATCAGGTGTGTTTCCAGAATCACTAAAAACTGCTGTAATCAAACCTATACTGAAAAAGGACAATCTTGACAAGACACAAATGAACAACTACAGGCCGATCTCAAATCTCCCGTTTTTAAGTAAGATCATTGAAAAAGCAGTTTCTCAACAGCTCAGTTACTTCTTAAAACAGAATAATTGCTACGATGCCTTCCAGTCAGGTTTTAGACAGAACCACAGCACTGAAACCGCTCTGACCAAAGTGTTTAATGACATATGTCTGAATACAGACAGTGGAAAAATGTCAGTCCTAGTTTTACTGGATCTCAGTGCAGCATTTGATACAGTTGACCACAACATATTACTCAAACGACTGGAGAACTGGACAGGTCTTTCAGGAACTGTACTAAACTGGTTCAAAACATACGTAGAAAACAGGAAATACTTTGTATCAATAGGTAACTTCACATCTGAGCAGACAAGTATCACATGTGGAGTTCCCCAAGGTTCCATCTTGGGACCCCTTCTGTTTAACATCTACATGCTCCCACTGGCACAGATTATAAACAACAACAAAATAAACTATCACAGCTATGCAGATGACACACAAATATATATCACAATGTCACCAGGAGACCGAGGCCCTGTACAGGCTCTTGGTAAATGCATTGAGGAAATCAATGACTGGTTGTGCCACAATTTTCTCCAGCTAAACAAAAACAAAACTGAGGTAATAGTCTTTGGCGCCAAAGAAAAACGATTACAGGTTACCAGAGAACTTCAATCTATACATCTAAAAACCACAAACCAGGCGAGAAATTTGGGTGTAGTGATGGATGCAGACCTAAACTTAGAAAAACACATTAAGACAATAACAAAGTCAGCTTACTATCACCTCAAGAATATATCAAGGATAAAAGATCTGATGTCTCAACAGGACCTGGAAAAACTAGTCCATGCATTCATCTTTAGTAGGCTTGATTACTGTAACAGCATCTTTACAGGTCTACCTAAAAAATCAGTCAGACAACTACAGCTCATTCAGAACTCTGCTGCTCGAGTCCTCACTAAGACCAAAAAAGTGGACCACATCAGTCCAGCTCTGAGGTCCTTACACTGGCTGCCTGTCCGTCAGAGGATAGACTTTAAAGTTCTGATGCTGGCCTATAAAGCTCTGAATGGTTTAGGACCAAAATACATCAATGACCTCCTGACCCAGTATGAACCATCCAGATCCCTCAGGTCATCTGGATCCGGTCTTTTATCAGTTCCCAGAGTCAGAACCAGACATGGAGAAGCTGCATTCAGCTTTTATGCTCCTTATATCTGGAACAAACTCCCAGAAAGCCTCAGATCAGCTGAAACACTCAGTTTATTTAAATCCAGGTTGAAGACTCACCTGTTCTCAGCTGCATTTGAATAAAGCACCAAATCCACACTTTAAGCTTAAATTTCAAAACTTACATTTAACTACTGATTTTATCTACTGTTCTGATTTTATCTGTTTTGATTTTATATACTGTTGTTTGTTTGTTTGTTAACTAGTTAGTTAGTTTATTTGCTTGTTTTATTCAATTTTAAATCATGCTTTTTATTTGTTCTTGTTTCTAATGTCTCTGTAAAGCACTTTGAATCACCTTGTTGTTGAATTGTGCTATACAAATAAACTTGCCTTGCCTTGCCTTGCCTAAAGAGCCGCCGCATGTTGCCGACCCCTGCTATAGGCTGTTCTAGAAGTTGCTAAGTGATGCCATCGCCGAATTTGCATAATTGGTCATGCTTGTAAACTACGCTGTAGGAAAGAGAAATAACATCGCGGAAAAGGCATAAAGTGAGTAAAAAACACCCTAAATGCATTTAGAATATATTTAGAACTACAAGTTACATTTATCTTTATTCCAACCCTCCTCCTTTATCTGGGCTTGTGACCAGCAAAAGTGACCCGAAATAGGCACGCTTTTTAAGTAGTTTTAAACCACACAAGACTAAGGGTAAAAGTTTTTAACCATCATTTTGTTAACAAACTACATTAGCAATCTAAATGGACCAAAAACAGACAGTAGAAATAAACAGTGTCACTGTGAAAAAAAGATTAGTCTGGTCCTAATTCAGGCTGATTGCTTTGTTTTGTTTTTTTCAGACATCCCTCCACACACACACACACACACACACACACACACACAGGCTGTGCTGGCTCACAAAAAGAGTGGGTTATCCTCATTTTCATCTCATGTTCAGCAACTGTAGCACTTGACTTAAATGAGTAAGCAGCTGATGTGCCAAAAAGCTGCAAAACATTATCAGGCAGCTGGTGTTTTTTGTTTGCTTTTTACCACACTCATCTGGCTGAATACTCTCTCAACTTCAGCATTTGAGTGTGGCAAGGACAATACAGACACATCAGCCTTTGAAAGTTCTTGAAACGGGTTGATATCAGCTGCATCCCTGTACTTCCAAAACTCACTCCAGAAGTCCATTGTGTTTTTTGTCACATTCCTTTTACTAAGATGGATAGCATGCCATTGGTGGACACTCTTATCTATCGCTTCATGGGAGAAGCCAAGGAGGTTAGCAATTTTTTTCTATTTCTCCAGGGCTCTTGTTGTGCTTTAGAGTTTCCTCCACATTGAAAACTGACATGTACTGCAATGCTCCAGTGTTGTCCGGCAGTCTCACTCTCGACTCATTAGTGAGGGATAAGGCTACACACCACTTTGTGACATTTTTTTTCATCCTCAGGTGCAAGGTGCAACTCAGCTGCTTTCAACTCAAAAATGTAACCAAGGTATGGTGTCATGGTGCTGGGTCGTTGACCCAGCGTTTTGTGTTTAGTATGATTATTGTCTTCTGTTCTAGTTTATTCTTATTTTGGTATTCTGTGTCCTCCCCTTGTGCCCTGTTTGTGTCCCTGAGTTCATGTTGAGGATTTCCTGTTTTACTTTGAAGGTCTTGTCTCATGTGAGTGTATTCTGCTTTACTCCCTTGTCTTGTCTTGCCTATTGAGTCCCAGCTGTGTGCCCACCTGTTCCTCGTTTCCTCATGTGCCTGCCAGTGTATTTTAGTCCCTGTCAGTTAGTTATTGTTGTCGCGTCGATAACGTCGGTTACCCTCAACTTGCTGTGTGTTTGTTATGTCCAGTCCTCCAGCACCTCTGTTTAGAGTCTCGGTTTTGCTTTGGTTTTGTGGGTTTTATTTTACGAAGAGTTTGTCCAGCAATAAAGCTACGTTTTCAGAGTCCTGCATTTTGGGTCCACCACTTCTGCCTGCCTGCCACACAGCCAACCATGACATATGGTTTGGATCTGATGTATCCCTCTATTGGCTCTTTGAGTACATCACCATTTGCCAGTGGATTCAGCACCCTGCTGCTCACAGACTTGATCAGCCTAACCAAGCTGTAAAGTAGTTTAAGAGGATCTACCTGTTCTCCTTCAAAAGCCTTGATGGCAGCAGGGGCAATTCTAGGATCAGAGCTTTAGGGGTGCTGAGCACCCAGAGAGCTGCCCAGCCAGGTAACATAAACTTTACTCGTCACGATGAGACTTCTTCCCTGTCTCTCTCAGTCCCTGCATCCTTAAATGTCTCCAGTTGTCCCGAGTTCTCTCTGACTGTCTCCTTGGTGCAATTAAACCCCTGTTCCTCCCTGTCCTCATTGTCTTATGTCTTCATCTCCTTCTCAGTCATCATAATTTTACCATCTCTGTGCAAGTCTGCAAATTTCTTTATTAAATCATAAGATTTAGATGGTCTAAAAGTTGCCCTACCTATTATTGGCTGAGGTTTTAGTAGAGTTGTGGCTGAACCACATAAAAATATATCATTAATTTAATCTCCCTGTAACAGGGCGGCCCTTAGCAGCTGGAAACACAGCGAGATGAACCAAGGCAAGTGTAGTGGAACAAAAGGTGCTTTTAATAAAGTGAAAGGTGTGCTCTAAAGTGCTATACAGATAATTTAATATAATATAAATAAATGTAGTAAGGGAGTCCTGTTCCTTACACTCCCCAATCAATGATAATGTTATGTTGGAATGTTGTTAAAGAGGGTGAAAAAACTTTTCAACCTAGTTTTTTTTGCAGATTCTGTATAGCAGCTTTAATGCAGGGAGAACACAACTTCCAGATGGTATGAGTAAAAAAAAATTTTTCTCTTTGTCATTTTAACAGTTTCTGTTGTGCCTGTCACTGTTCCCTGTTTGTTTTCTTACCTGGTTCTTCCTGACCTTGTACTTTCACCTCACGTTCTGAAGGATATAAAAAAAACAACAACAGCAATAGAATAATATTAAACACAAAGTGAACCCGTCATCCTTCATTAAATAGGTTCTTTTAGATGTTAAGGAGGAATTGACTTAACCAGGCTGGCGGAGAATGAAGACAACCGGACACCTGCGGCAGATGGGGAATCAGTGAACTTTTATTGAGACAGAGACAACCTCTCAACACAGCTCACATCAGGAGATTCCTAATATTTGCTGTGAGGATGGGTATATATTCTCTAAAACTTACAGGAGGGGGTTGTGAGGAAAGTGCTGCATTAGCAGAAAAACAACTCCATAAAAGGAAATCGGCCTTGGGTGTTCTAGTCTCTTCGCTTGCAGATATCTTGCACCTGCAGGATGAGGCGATCGCTTCTTATCGCTCTCAAGGCCAAAGTCGTGAGCACATTTTTATTACACAGTTGCACAGTAACTTTAAAGCTGAACAATATTTAAAGCTGAATAATGTTTGACCAGATTATATTTTCTTCAAATCCCCCTTTTGACCCATCTTAAATGGGTCAACACACAAACATAAGTAACATTCAAAGGAACACAGAGACGTGTCGAAGCCTGGCTCGAAAAACTCCTCGGGTCTTATCATTTGTCTTTATCTGTCATTGCAGATGAGGAGAAAAGAGTCCAGGCACCACCCTGCCCAGGGGTCGGCTGCAAGCAGTCTCGGTTCCCGACGAAAGCAGTAACAGCTGTCCTGCACACAAGGATACAACGAGTCAGTGCAACCAGGGTAGTGACACAAAATTAACAGTTCCTGTAACTCAGCAACCAAAAAGCATAAGTAATGATAAAAATGTGGAGAGTACAGAGTATACTATAATAATGAGAGATATAAACGTGAAAATGTGAAAGAATAAATCAACCGTAAAATAAACCCAGAACGGTAACTGCTAAGGACATTCAAAAGTGAATATGGTAAAACGTGAGGAAGGGGTGTGGAAAAAAAACAATTTATATCCAGTGGTGGGAGTACACATTCGCTCAGGCTTAAGTCCGGAGACCCTGAGAACATCGCTTAACCCTCACAACCCGACCAGACACAGTTCAGCCAGATATATCCTTCAAGAGGAAGTGGGTGAGGGAAACAATTAATAACAAGTCTAATACAAAACACCACAGAGAAACAACCATTCTAGAAGCATTTAAACAAGAGAAAGACGATAATGTTCGTCACCCTCACGATCAGAGTTTTCATCATCCGTTGGCGAGGAGGTGGGAAGTTGACCAGCCAATAAAGGCATCTGCCGGGCGAGATCCTTATCCTCAGGAGTGAGAGCTGTAACAATCAGTCTCTGGAAGAGGGATCGAATGCATGGAATACAACAGCAACCGCAGGTGACTAGGACAGCAACAAAAACTGAGATGGAAACTAGGATGGAAGCTACAAGGGCCTTATATTTGCCAAACATGTTAAGCCAAGAGTTCCACATGGCAGTATCAACGCCCGAGTGTTCCTTCATTTTAACAGTAAGAGCTGTGAGACCAGTAATAGCTTTAGTGAGGGAACCATCAGGAGCTGTGTTATTGGGGATATAGGTACAGCACTCCTGACCAAAAAGGCTGCAGACTCCGCCTCTTTCTGCGAGGAGAAAATCCGTTGCGACCCTGTTTTGGAAAGCCATTAGGGAAGTGGCAGATAACTGTGCATGCACAGCTTCAAAACCATCTCGAGTGTAATTAGCCAACAGTTGCACATTAAAGTGAATGTAGTTAATTCTGTCTACATTCGCATTTATTTCAACCATCCAAAGTATCGAGGCCCATCCTGCTTTAACCTGGTCTCGCAGTTTATATTCATCGGGGACCCCACGGGGTATACCTACAGCATCAATATAGGTTGGATTATGAGCTGAACCTGGGATTAGAGAACGTTTAGAGCGGCGTTCAGAGGAGGATGGGAGGCCAACTTCGTGTACTTCTATAGAGAGATCTACTGGAGTGACTAAAACAGGTAAAATAAGAGTTATGAGAGCGCAAAGACCTGACGCATCCCGAGGGAAACCATCATATAACTTGTTATTGCCACACCACCACCACAAATCAGCCCTAGCCGTAGGTCGGAAGTTTGGTTTCATAACCGTCATCTCAGTGCACCAAGAAGAGTTCAAGCTACCTAGTTTTACTGCATTGCCAGTCAGGTTAATACAAGTGAAATTGTTCACAGCTACATCTGATGAAAAGAAAGGTGGTTTATTAGAGACCGAGCGTTGAGTTTTAGGAAAGTGGTTTTCCAGATATGAGCAATGACCTCGTTTTGTATTGTTCATAAGATGCAGGAGGCATGCACTATTGACTGGCGCCGGTACAACTCTTAAAGTGGGGCGGGCTCCCATACAAACTATGCAGTCGGAAGCCGTCTTGTCAGCAGCTTGTTCAGCTAGTAGTAACCAGTTGTTTGTTGCTCCAGAAATACCGGTTAGAATTTGGAAGAGGTCATCTTTAGACATTTTATTTGTGTCTACAATGCGTATTCGGCCGTTTCTCCCCCCGTTTGTATATGTCACCGGAGGGCCATTAAAGGTGGGGTTATCATCTTTAACTACAGAGCTTGGAGCTGCACCAACGCTAGGGCATATCTCCATTTGCCAATACAGGGCGGTGCGATCAGTCCAAGGGGCAAGTATAAATTGTTGACAGGAGGTCAAGGCCAGATCCTTTAGGGTAAAAATTAAGCCTGAAAGATCCGGTTTTTTTGCTATTCTGAGCATATTTTGGTTTCTCCAGTGCAAAGCCTGACCCCTAGAGTGCTTGGACCAATCGAGGTCCGTTTCTGACACTAAACTGGACCACTTCCACTGATGCCAACCTCCCAGGGTTATATACCACACTGAGGAGGAGAGATGTACTGCAAGGTTAAAAAGATCCCCCCCTTGGTCTTTGGTGACGGGAGTGACTGGGAAGCTAGCGAAATCTATTTCGACTACCCAACTTTTATTGTTGGGGACACAGAGAGTAATCATTCTAGTCGTACTTGGGGTGCAGGAGGTAACCGTGTGTCGTTTCTTTCTAAGTGGATCGGGCGTGGGCAAAACTGGAGAGGAAGTGGTGGGCAAGACCCTAGGGGCTACATTTGTCAGATTGGGACTGTCAGAAGGGGGCGAAGCTTTTGAACTTGAAGGTGTCAGAAGTGTCGGGGGCCCTTCACAGATCAGGATTATGCCAATGGGAATGAGACCCAGGGCCAGGAAGCAAACAAAGACGCAACATCTTTGCCTGCCTGTCATTTCAGGGGGAAAGGGCCAAGACATGTTTACTTAGCTTGGATGTCTTCTAATAGAGGATGATGGGGCAGAGAAAGGTGGTCCAGTTCCCCCCACCTCGCCAAGGGCGTGTTCTAGGAGTTAAAGAGCAACAAAAAGTATCAGTGACACAACTTTAAATGAGCTTTCAGCGGTTAAAACTATTGCAATGTAAAATGTAAATCTTAAAAACTCCAGCCAATATAAAAGCAAAGTCATAAAAGATGTTAAAAATAGAAAAATAAAAATGTTTAGTTCAGTATGAAGAACACCCCCTTTTGTAACCAGCCGGCTTGTAGGTTGAGTTTTGGCTCCCTCAAGTGGTTGGTGATGCTGTTGCAGCTCCTTCTGACAGGTCCTTCTGCACCTCTCTCAAGGTTCTTCCTGGTTCGGTGGCAGCAGCGCACTGTGTGTAATGAAACCAGGTGTCACCTTTCCCTTCGAGCCTGACAGCGTGGGAGGTCCGCTCTGTTATGCGGTAAGGGCCTGTCCAGCGAGGCTCAGCCCACTTTCTCTTTGTGACTTTCAGGAGGACGTAGTCCATTCCAGGTGTAGCCGCCTCTTTCAGCTCTTGCTGGTTTCTTTCAGCGACCTGTGAGGAATACTGGGCAACAAAACTGCGGAGCATGTTATAATATGTCCTCGGATCGAGGTCTGAATCAGCTTCATCCGACATTAACAGGCGAGAGGAGGGGCCAGGAAAAGGCCTGCCATGCTCCAACTCAAATGGAGTGTAACCAGAGGTTTGATTTACTGAGCATCTTATGGACATTAATGCAAGAGGCAATGCCTTAACCCAATCTAATTTGGTCTGTGCACAGATTTTAGCCAATTTAGTTTTTAGAGTTTGATTCATCCTTTCCACTTTCCCCTGGGATTGGGGGTGGTAAACTGAGCCAAACTTATGTTTCAAACCTAATGCGGCTTCAACCCTCTGCAGATCGTGGTTCCTGAAATGTGAACCATTGTCCGACCTTATGACCTCGGGAAACCCATGCTGTGGTATATAATGATTAATCAGACACTTCACCACAGTTCTACTGTTTTCACTTGCTGTCGGCCAGGCTTCTGGCCAACCTGAAAATGCATCCACAGCCACCAGCAGGTACCTGTAACTACCTACTCTGTCCACCATGTCTGTGTAATCAATGATTATTTCTTTCCCTGGGCAAAGTGGGATGGGGAAGTACCCTGCTATTGGCTTGAAGGCGGGCTTGATTCCAAATTGGTTGCACTCCTTACAGGTTTTAACCATGTATTTTGTCATGTCTTTTAGATAAGGGTGCCACCAGGCGGCTAAGTTCCTCATCATTTGTGCAGGTCCCACATGCCCCACTCCATGTGCCTCTTCCATTGCTGTCTGTCTGACCCCTGGCGGTAGAATGGGCCTTCCATCTGGGCCACGCCAAACATCTGTGTTTGTGGCCCCTCTTGTTACCCATAATGATTTTTCCTGGGGGCTGGCTTTGTCCTGTAACTCTCTGATTGTGGCTAGGCCTAGTTGTATGGGTGGTCTTTCTGGAGGGGGTGTGGCTTCTGGGTCCATTACCATAATCAGGGAGGGTAAGTAACCAGCTGTCTGCTTCGCTACTAAGTCGGCCTGTTTGTTACCTAATGCCACTAAGTCCAATCCGGCACTGTGTCCTTTGCATTTTACCACTGCCACCTTAACAGGTAACAACAGTGCTTCCGCTAATTCCCTCATTTCTATCTCATGTTTAATAGGCTTTCCGCTGGCTGTCAAAAAACCAGCTCTTAGCCACTGCTTGAGCTCCACATGCACTGCTCCCACAGCATAAGCTGAATCACTGTATATATTCACTTTCTGTCCCTTTCCCATCCTTAAGGCTTCAATCACCGCTCTCAGTTCAGCTCTCTGTGCAGACTGTTGTCCTGTCAACTGCTCTGCTTTCACTGTTTTCCATCTCATGTCTGTCTGTTCCACTATTGCCCATGCAGCCTTCAACATTCCACTTTCAGTTCTGAAACAACATCCATCTGTGAACCAATCTTTTTCTGCATCCATTAGAGGTTCTGCCTGCAAATCTGGCCTGATTTTCTCCTGTACCTGCACAACCTCTTCACACATATGTGGTTCCCCTGATCCCATGTGATCAGCCATGTTTATGCCTTCATGTGAGTAGGTGATGTGTGGTGCTTCCAAAATGGTACTGAGGCGTCTCTGCCTGAGTGAAGTGAGTGTGAAGGCCTGTGAGGAGACGTAGGCCACCACACTGTGTGATGTCAAAATTTTTAGTGGGTGGTTCATCACTATGTGTGCTGTTTTCTGAATGATTTTTGCAAGTCCAGAAACGTGTTGTGTGCACGGTGGGTGGCGTTTTTCAGTGTTGTCAAGCATTACGCTTACATATGTCAACACTTTTCTCTCTCCCCCTTTTTTCTGGAACAGGATACCATTGATATGGGTTCCAGTTCCAGAAACATCAAGATGAAAAGGCAAAGCATAATCTGGCACAGCAAGGTCAGAGGCGACAGAAAGCTGTTGTTTTAACTTTATAAACGCCTGTTCTGTTTCTGTAGTCCATGAGAGGGGAGCAGAGAGGTTTCTCATGCCTTGTTCATTTACCAAAGCGCGCAAAGGGGAAGTAAGGCCAACATAGTCTGGGACATAGGTCCTGCTGTAACCAGTCAGGCCCAAAAATGACAACATGTCTTTTACAGTTAAAGGTTTTGGATGGTGCAAAATGGAGTTCCTGTGTTCTGGGGACAAGGAAATACCGGACTGTGAGACCATGCGGCCTAGAAAAGAAACCTGTTTTCTTGCAATCTGTAGTTTGTTTTTGCTCACTTTAAAACCTGTGTTGGCCAGGTGGTGAAGTACCACTCTGGTGGCCTCCAAACAGATGTCAGCCGTGGGGGCAGACAGCAAAAGGTCATCCACATATTGTATTAACATACAGTCAGATGGTAGTGGGCTGGTTTGTAAAAGTTCTTTCAAACACTGATTAAACAGTCCTGGGGAGAGGGCAAATCCCTGTGGTAAGCGAGTGTAACGCCATTGTCGGCCTCTAAATGTAAATGAGAAAATGTCACGCAGTGACTCACGAAGTGGGAGGCAGAAAAAGGCATTAGCCAAGTCAATGCAGGTGAACCAGGCATGAGATGGTGGGAGGTTGGTCAAGGCAACATAAGGATTAGGCACAGGCAAAGTAGGAGTGCCAAGTAAGGCATTAATCCTTCTCAAATCATGTGCCATTCTGAACTTCCCCGTGCCTTTTTTCTCAACGGGTAGGATGGGCGTGTTCCACTTAGAGCAGGAGGGCTCCAAGACACCGGCAGTGACCAAACCAGAAATTGTTTCTGCAATCCCAGCCTCAGCCTCCGGTCTGTGTGGGTACTGAGGCTGCCACAAAGGGGTAGCAGATGACAGTTGAAAAGAGACTGGCTCCACATCAACTAAACCTACATCTGTGGGTCCATGGGACCACAAACAATCTGGAAGAGAGTCGAGTAAAGGCGCAGCATCACAGTGGTCTGTGTGTTCTCTGCCATGTGACCCGCTGACCACTCTATGTTGCAGTGTTGAGGAATTAAAGCAATCATTTAAAATTTGGTATGTCTTGGTAGATGGAGAAAACAAAACCTGTGGGAGTTTTGTAGGTGTCCAGTCAGTGGCCGCAAGGGAACGTTTAACCATTCCACCCAGCTCCCTAGCCTGGTGTCCAGGATGTAAGGCCAGTGACACATGGGGAGCTGCCTCATCAGACATCATGTACCACTGTAATTGATCTGTTGTAAAAGTAACCGCTGCTGCCACTCCCTCCGGTGCCGCAAAAATGCACGACATGTTCAGAGACCAAGCCCGCCCCTCACACTGCTTTTGGAACATGTGCTGGTACCAGGTGGTGTCATGCCTGTCATAAAACAGTGTAACATGAGGTGGGTCAGGGGGAGGGACATAAGGATGTAGGAGTGAGAGCCACGGCCGCCATTGCTGAAAAGCAGTCCAAACTCCTGGTTCAGCAGGTGTTTCAACTTCCAATAATGCCCAGTAGATGTCAGCAGAGTCCGCCAAACAGGAGGAGGGTTGCAGCAGAAACTGACCACCTCCCTCTGGCCCATCAGAGCAGGGAAGTACAACCCCAGTAGGGAGAGTCACAGTTAGGCCTTGTGAAGAGCAGAGTATTGTGGCTCCTAATTTAATCAACAAGTCTCTTCCCAGTAAATTCACAGGCGCCTGTTTTGAACAAACATAGCTGTGTAACAAGGTCTGATCTCCAACCGTTGTGGGGAGGGGCACGGTGTAAGGCAGAGTTTTAGGTTCCCCAGATATGCCCACCACTGTAATCACTCTGTCAGTAAGTCTTTCACGAGCAACATCCTTAATGGTGGAGTACGTAGCTCCAGTGTCCACTAAAAAGCTGCTTCTTCTTCTATCTACAGTTATGGACAGCATAGGGTCCGCCGTTGTCCCTTCACCGTCCTGGGCAGTCTGTGGGGTGTCCTATAGCTGGGGACCACCCTCGTAGTACTCCCACCCCATCACAGGCATCTGTGGGGCCGGGGGCACTTCAACTAAAGCACCACGAGGTCCACCTCTGTGGCCAGGATGCTGATAGGGCCCACCACGGGCTCCCCTGCCTCTTCCAGCAGCCGGGTTCAAAGGGCACGCTTTAGCCCAGTGTCCAGGTTGTCCACACCGGAAACAAACATACATCTGGCCTCCCCTACCACCTCCCATCTGACCCCTTCCCCTGAAACCACCTCTGTTTCCTCCAAATGGGGAACCTCTCTGCCCATAAGGGGCCGGGGAGTGATAAGCACCATACTGGGGGGGCTGTGGATCAGTTGGCCATGGGTTCGGATACAAATCAGGGGCAACTGGACCAGGAGGGGGAGCCGCAGCGGCCACAAGCTGCTTTTTAGGCTTGTCACCTTTTCCACCCAGGTCGTTTTTAGCTTTCTGCAGCTGAACCTTCAACAGTTGCAACTGTAAATCTTCGACGCTCTCCGCTTTATCATCAGACTTAATCTGCACTTTGTTAAGATTAAAAATCAAATGTTTCTTCCAGATTGCAAAGTCACAGTCCTGCAAATCAGGATTATCCTCCATTTTCTGGCTTACTGACTCCGGAATGCCCCTCAGCACCGCCCTTCTAAACCACATGCTCTGTGAACAAGTCCTACTGGGGTGATGACCTGTATGGTTCACCCAGTCTTCAACAGCCTGATTTAGATAATGGGTGGGATTTTGCTTTCCCTCCCATTTAAATTTCTGTAAGGTGCCTTGATTTTTGGGTGGGAATTGTTTGCGCAGGGCCGGTCCAATAAACCTCAAGGCCTGCATTAGTGGCACCTCGTTCTCATGCATGGTAGTACCCGCATTTTGTTCCAGGTCCGCTGCCTGAGATCGGGATGTGCACCTAGTTATAATAGCTCTAAAATCTCCCAGTGCGAGGTCCTGTCCAGCTGTGTATTTATCCAAACCAGCCAACCAGGCATTCCCTCCCTCCATTATGTCAGGGAGTTTGTCCACTAGGGCCTGGACATCTCCGAATGAATAAGGTTGATACACTGGTGTACGTTGCGCTTTAGTCTGGACCAGGGGAAATATGCCTGGAGGCCGAGGCACAGGGCCCTTAGATCTAGTCTGATATCCTAAACTGGGAGGGGTAGAGGGGGGTGTATTGTTAAGGCCACTGAGTTCATCATCAGTATCCTCAGTTTCTTCCCCGCCTGGTGGGGTAGCAGTGTCAGCAAAAACGTGGGCTAAACTCATCTGTGTTTCCGGATCCTGACGGCCCACCAAAGACATGGTAACTGTGACATTTGGTGAAGTGCCAGGCTCAGTTTTTGCAATAGCGGTCAGATCTCCCTTAACAGCGACAGGAGTGCTGGCAAAGGGGTTGGACCGGGAAAGAGGGGCTGACGCAACACGATTATTCACCTGGACCACTGACCTATGTTCATTTAAGCAGCTGCGTAATGCTGCTTCTTGATCAGTTAATTGTTGTTCAGTGGGTTCCTGTCTGTTCATTCGAACCGCAAATGGTGCGCTCGCAAAGGGGTCAGTTAGGCCCTCAGATCCGGTTCCAAAACAATGGGACATAGAAGAGGGGGCTCTACTACTAGCTGAGGATGTCGCCGACAGAGAGGAGCTTCCTGGGCAAAAATGCTTGGTATCTATGGGAGTTGGAGCTACGGGCGGTTCTTCTCCAATAGTCATTATTCCACCAGAGATATTAAGTACCGGATATATGCCTGCTGAGGGAGGAGTTGAGGCAGAATAGGGAGGTGGCTGAGACCTATTTTTCTTCATGTGTGGTTTTGCAGTTTCCCATAAACACACCCAGTGATTAAATTTAGCTTTGCGGCCTGCGTGCTTATCTGCTTCCTTTCTGTGTCTCACCCCGCTCATCACACCTGCACCTGCTGCTGCTGAGTTGGCTTCTTCCTCTTTCTCTTTTGCCTGCATAGCCTTATTCTGCCAAATTATTCCCCAGTTACCACTACTCCCCTCGTCCTTTCCCTTTTCTTTCATTAACCTTTCAGCTGTTTTCCTCAATGACTCTTTCTGCTTTTTTGCTTCTTTAGGCTGGTGTGTGGAGTTGATGACTGTCTCAACACATGTTAATTGTTCTCCCAATGTGCTAAGAATAACACCGGGACCCCAACCATCATCATTAGTTTCTCGATCTAATTCTCCATCCATTTTACTGTCAATGGAGGAGTGTTCTTTTATTGATTTTAAAGGAGAATTTGGGCCAGCTGGGTTTCTGCCTCTGTTAGGCACTAACAGCTGGGGCGCTGCTTTAAAGGTGAGTCAGCACTGAAATATCCCTTCAGGTGTTACCAAGCTTCTACCAAACCGGAGTCTGGCGGGTAACCTTGCCTAGAGCTTCCTGATAGGGGTGCTAGTTGGTTGTCACCTTGTTCACACGTCTCATTCACACTTCATACATTACCTGCAGTCACTCATTACCCTCCTTATGTATGTAATAAATGTGTAAAAAAAAAAAAATTCTATGTGTGGTGTATTATTTTAACCAAAAGAGGAACCTAGTTCCTTTAATTGTGTAATCTGTGAACAACGGAGAACCAAACTGTCCTGCCCAGTGTTCCACAGCAAGCATTCAGCGTGTATTTATGTGTGTCCAATATCAAACAGAACATCAAAACATTTAAAACACTAAAATCATCGGGGTTTTAAGAAGAGATCCGTTTTCTCCTATTGATCAAAGGGACCCCTCCTTTGGACTCCAACCAGTACTTCTCCTTTTTAAGTTTTAGAGGATCTTTTCTAATAAAGTCCTCTGGGCCTTCCTAACCCTTCTGTAGTTTAGAGAATATTACTAAAAAATATTCTCAAGGCCTTTAACCTTTTAATTTGTTTAGAAAGGCGTTACTAATAAACCCTTTCAAGGTCCCAGACCTGCACTGAGGTATTTATCCGACACCGGAGAGCAACCCGTCGGCTGCAACCGTGGTCAGACCTCAGTTCACTCTTATCTTTATTCACTTATTCACTTATTTCTTATTCACTTGTCTGATTCTCAACAAGCCTTAAGTAAGCCAGACAATTTTGGTTATGAATTACTAGGAGTTTGGACACTAAGTATTTTTATAATGTTCAATATAGCAGAAATAAAAGGTCTGCTTACCTTGTTTTTGTGTGCACACAGCTTTTGTCCAAACTCCGTTCACTCAGACCACGGCCGATGTCCTCCCATCCGTTCCAGTTGACCTGGAGCGGATCCTGTTCCGTGACGCCAATTGAAGGATATAAAAAAAACAACAACAGCAATAGAATAATATTAAACACAAAGTGAACCCGTCATCCTTCATTAAATAGGTTCTTTTAGATGTTAAGGAGGAATTGACTTAACCAGGCTGGCGGAGAATGAAGACAACCGGACACCTGCGGCAGATGGGGAATCAGTGAACTTTTATTGAGACAGAGACAACCTCTCAACACAGCTCACATCAGGAGATTCCTAATATTTGCTGTGAGGATGGGTATATATTCTCTAAAACTTACAGGAGGGGGTTGTGAGGAAAGTGCTGCATTAGCAGAAAAACAACTCCATAAAAGGAAATCGGCCTTGGGTGTTCTAGTCTCTTCGCTTGCAGATATCTTGCACCTGCAGGATGAGGCGATCGCTTCTTATCGCTCTCAAGGCCAAAGTCGTGAGCACATTTTTATTACACAGTTGCACAGTAACTTTAAAGCTGAACAATATTTAAAGCTGAATAATGTTTGACCAGATTATATTTTCTTCAGTTCCCATCTTTCCTCTCTCCCTTTTTGGACTGACAATCATACACAAATAGATTGTATTCAAT
The DNA here is from genome assembly GCF_057381915.1 of Diplotaxodon limnothrissa. Lineage (NCBI taxonomy): Eukaryota > Metazoa > Chordata > Actinopteri > Cichliformes > Cichlidae > Diplotaxodon > Diplotaxodon limnothrissa. Next base: position 6,791,381 of record NC_140614.1, on the reverse strand, counting down.
TGGATGCAAAAATTACATTATTATGAAAAAAAAAACTATTAAGATACTAATAAAGTCCTCTCTCTGTGTACTTTCAACCGAAAGGCAAATAACCAAACCACATGTACATCTAATAAAAGATATAAATATTGAAACACTGATCCAACATGATCCTTTATTGATGGATCATTTGATCTTACACTTTTACCTAAATGTTGCTCCTTTTTAGAAAAAACGTCCTTATATCCATTATGAACCTGGCTATCTCTCTGTACACAAAACCAAACAAGCACAAGCACACACACACACACACACACACACACACACACACACACAACAGGAGTTATAAGGTTAATGGGCATCAAGTCAGTTGGCTAGTTAGTACCTTAGGTTTAATATCGGCACATATAACAAAATGACCAGCTTCTCTCATTCCATTTCAAACAGGAAAGTGGTAACACAGTAGGTTACAGAAATTTTTTAAGTTTTTGATTTTAAATAGGCTGTATAAATTTCAATGGGAGCAACAGGACGGTCAAATGTCGCTGATTTTACTACAGAGTAGGACTGATTGTAGGGTACGAAACATGTTTTCAACACTGCAGGTTACCTGGGTGTAATGTTTTTCAACTAAAAGGAAACATGGTCTTTTTGGGAGGGGGGATATCTATACTTTTGTTGTTAAACTATTACCAGTGATGGGAATAACGGCATTACAAGTAACGGCGTTACTAATGGCGTTACTTTTTTCAATAACGAGTAATCTAACTAATTACTATGCCTATCGTTACAACTCCGTTACAGTTACCAACAAGAAAATGCGCTCCGTTACTATTTTTCAACAAACAGACGGTTGAAGCTGTGTTCAGCTCACCGCATCTTATATCAGTTGCACGGAAGTAGCTGTAAGTAATCTGAACGCTACAGCTTTAAGCAGCTGCGCGTGCTCCCGCGGGTGGTAATCATGATCACTGTCTAGCACAGTGGTTCCCAAACTTTTTTCGCTGGGCCCCACTTTGTTTTACAGAAAAATGTCCCCCCCCCCCACGCACACACTAACACATCCTCCAACCACACACACCCATATTTTGCTCAATTGCGGTTTATTTCACACATCAAACATTTAGTAAACAATTAATTTTTCATGTCAGCTGTGCGCCACGTTATTGCTTACAAGAGAGGAATTGCAGAATGGCAGATAGAGACAAAATACTGTTAATCTGACTATCTGCAGGTTTTACACACTTACATATAAACACGCAGTTACTGTCCCTCCATTTAGAAAGGCAGAGGCGTCACGGTGTAATTATTTTACATGTAGTTGTTTTTTTCCTGTGTAATAATATTCAACATTGCTATCAATACATTTTTCAAAAAACATGCCTCTCTGTGCAAAATGGGTTTAAAAACATAAACAACTGTGGGATACTGTTTGTCCGTGATTTAGACAGGGGGAACAAATCGTGGCAGGATCAGCCTGATATTATTTGTATCCCGCTGTAACTTTACTGTATAAAGAGCTAACATCTCCAAAATGTCAGGAGTAGTTAGTCATTACAACAAGTGTTTGAACTAAAAATCAAGAATGTGGGATACTGTTTGTCCGTGATTTGGAGAGCCCAGCCCGTGCTCCCGACGAAAGAAAGACCAATTCTGCAGGGGAGACCTACCTTGGCACTTGTGCAGGTGAAACCAAAGGGCAGATATGCTTCACCATATTTTCTAGTCTTTGGCTTAGAATGAACTTGGTTTGGAAACATATTCAGCGATGCTTCATCTCCTGCTTTGCGTTTGTGTAGGCGCCCCATGCGGGGGGGGGGCACACTTTGGGAAGGTCTGCTCTACCTAATCACATGAGCCAAGGTGTGAAAATGGGTGTAGGTCACAATCAGCCAAGGTGTTTCTTTCCAAGCTCCTTAGTCTATACTCTTAGCAGAGAAATGGAACCACCTCTGTGCTAGAGTGTAAGAATGGTCATACTCAGCATTTCTCTTCCTCCAAACACAGCAGGCCAAGTTGATGCCAAAGAGCTCGATTTTGGTTTCATAATGATGAGAGCACTTTCTCACAGAGCTTCTCTGAATCATTTAGATGTTCACTGAAACTGGCGTATGTCCATTATTGAACAGAGGGATCTTATGAATGCTGCAAGATTTTGATCCATTTGATCATTCTCACCCCATGAGGCAAGCTCATGCATGGAGGTCCAGGCTGAGGCTTTTCAAGAGCACCAAGAGCCATCACCTTCTTTCCAAGCTTCTTGCTGATGATAGCGCAAGTCTAATGCTTATTTCACTGAATATCATGCAAATGAATTTCTAACTTTTATGCAATCTGCCTTTTCTTGATTTTTGGTTGATATTCTGCCTCTCTGCTATGAAACTGCCATAAAAATTAGGGACTGTTAACTTCTTTAGACGTGAGCAAACGTCTAAAGAAAGTTTAGTAGGGGATCAAATAATGATGTCCTCCACTGCACGAGGGTTTGCGTTCAGACATTATAGTATAATTAGATCAAATGGAAATTAGGAGGAGGTGCAAAAGAAGTGTAATGTTAATGCCACAGAGGAATAAAAACTTTTATATCTCAAGGTCTGAGCTATAAATCTGCCTTCAAAGGATACTCTTTTTTTACAGGATCTAAATGGGTTTACTAGTCATGGTGAGTATTATTCAGTCTGTGAAAATGCACATGAAAACAGCCCTGTTGATGTCATGGGGGACATTATTAGGACTATTCCTGCCTTGGATTTGGTCATTTTAACAGGATCACCATGTCACAAATTGGAAGGGTGAGGGGATAGACGTTTTCCAGGCAGAGAACAGTCCATGGGAAGTTTAGGATCCAGTGTTCTTGTAATTTGAGGGTATTTGGTGAAACTATTCTTTCTGTTGACCTATGTCTGGCCTGTTATTACCACGTAAATAGTCATTTTGTACAATTTCAGCCACAGCCAAATAATATTCAAGTATGTGGGGCTTTATTTAAAATTAAAATCTTTGATGAATTTTGTTTAAAATAACAGGAAGGACAGAATTTCAAATACTCATAACATCCTGTCTAAATGTCTTTAGCTTATTCATGCATTAGCAAGACCAGAACCGCCAAGGCATGGACATCTGAAGGAGCTGAAAGTTGGAGCTGCCACTTACTAGACTTTTTCTTCCCCAACATACTTCCAGTGACCTGTTGATTTATAGTTTGCTTATCCTTGTGCCACTCTTGGTTCTGCTGACCTTGAGACGAAACCCACAAGCCTTGCCATTTTAAAGATGCGCCGAGCCACTCATCTGACCATAATGTTTCAACCCTTATAAAATTGGATCTATTTCTTTTACTTCCAAGAAGTTGACCACAAAAAAATAGACTCTTCACATACCATCCAAAATGTCTGAGAAATGAGGTGATACAGAATATATAGCACGTATACGACAGAGGTAAGAGTTAAAGTGCGTCTTAAGTTCCAGTTTCGTGAAGAGCTTGAGAATTTAATACCCTAAACATTTTTTTGTTCGGCAACAATATTTTTAAGCAATATTCAAGTCTTTCTGTTTCACATTTTCCTCATTAGATCAAAGCTCCAAATCAAAAACTTCATGTCATTTATCTTTTCTTCCCCCTCACAGCTTAAAGTCAACACTGATAAATGTCTCCCTGCTTTGATATGCAGACGGGTGTCACAGTCGCTGACGGGATGACTAAATGTGTTTGAAATGTAACACACCACACACTCCACAAGCACTCCATTTTACTGTTTTAATTGCTTTTTAAACACAAATAACTTCACCACATCTAGCGTCTTTAAAAGCCGACACTCATTCTACTTAGATTTATTGATTGAAGCGCTCACTTTAGAAATGACTGCAATTTTCCCCCCCCGAATGCAGTAATTACACTCATGTGGTTATAATTCAATGTCCAAAAAAACCCTCCAGATGTTTTCTTTCTTTTTTTTTTATCTGCCTGCCAAGATATGATGTAGTCAGAGAGAGTCAGACAGGGACGAGGGGCGAGAGACGAGACACAAGACAATGTGGAGACGCTCCGCTCTCGCAGCGGCACCAGGCATGTCAAATCTGTTTTTTCCATCCACCACTGCTGTTAATAAAACTTAAATGTCTAAGTTTTTTTTTTATTGACTTTGGTGTAAATCAGACCTCTCCAGCATCAGTCAGCTTCCACTATTTGGCAGCTGTGTGGTTTTAGAGCCTTAAGAGAGTCGTGCCTTTGAAATTCAAGGACGAACTGAGTTTTTACGGGTAAGGTTTTGTTGACACACAGATTCTCAAAATAGAAATACGCAAAAGTTGTTTTTCTGCTAAGAATGCCAGTTAAATAAGTGTCTCCAAATGTCCTAGTAAACCTTCAGTGACAAAGTATCCCAGTAGCCTGTATAAATCTATTAGCTTTAGTGATATAATTATTCTTTTACATGAATATAATGAGTAAACAACTTCAGATTTTGGCTTCCTGGTTCTGCTGGATGAGATGACTTTTACATTTTTGACATTTCTAAGGAATTTGCTACCCTGACATCATGACTTGAGACTTCCTTTTTCCTCTTAGTGCCTGCTAGGCATAAGAAGTAAGCTTCAACAAAATATTTTTGCCATTACTCATGAATTGTACCTGAAGGTAACAACCTTCAGGTTCAAGTTCTGGTTACTTTAGTTCTGCCCAAAGGTACAGGCACAAATAAAGTCTGGTCTGCAGGCCTTTGTCATCTATCCTCACATGCACACTCAGTGTAAACATAACAGGCACCAGGTAAGCATAGAGCAAAAGACTGAAAACAAAAAACTAATGATAATTTAGAGCATTGTGTTACAAAGTAACAAAGCTGTCATTTCAGTGATGGCTGCTGGAACAAAGCTGCTTAAAGCCGTTTGCTCTACACTTTAGGACCAGAAACCTTCTTCAGAAGAAAGAAAACAAAACTTACTATGCAAAGAGCACAAGTCCTCAAGAAAAATCGAACCCACCAACCACTCTAAATGTCTGGTGTACAGGGATGCTAGGTTCAGCTGTAGTTCAGTCTGCATGTTTGACCGTATAATAATTTGAGTGAGTTTCTGTTCTCTATAGCTAAGTATCCAAACCACGACACCAAGGAAAAGAACCAAACAGGTGAGAGTTGCTGGTGCCCCTTTCTTATATGCTTCTTCTTTAGCTTTAAAATTCAGCCTTGAATCAGTAAAACACCATCCTTCCATGAAATAGGTACATGCTGTGCCTGGAAAGACTTATTAACTCATTCACTGCCATTGACGTCTATAGACGTCAATTGAAAAACTTACGTTGACTGCCATTGACGTCTATAGACGTCAATTGAAAAACTTACGTTGACTGCCATTGACGTCTATAGACGTCAATTGAAAAACTTACGTTGACTGCCATTGACGTCTATAGACGTCAATTACGTTTTTCAATGGGAGGGGCCAGAATACAACCTCGGGCAGCTTGTCAGTGAATTTTATTTTTTCATATATTTGTAAATAAATTGTTTTGATAAAACATAACCTTTCTCAGTGTTATTTCTGTTTTATAGAAGTGAAAAACTATTTTATATGTTAGAGGTGTCACAAAGCAAGAAATATTAGTGTCAAAGGCACTTTTCTGCTTGAAATGTATTTTTCACAAAAAGCTCGTTTTCTCCCTTTTTTTGGTCAAAACAGGCATTTTTGGTGGAACCCACCTCTCTTCTACAGCTGATTACTAAAAAATGGAAAATGGTAGAAACAAGCTTTTTTTTTTGGATGAAAGAAGAGAGTCTGTTCTTCATTTTGGTAGGTTCAGCGTTTATATGATCATAACACACAGTTTTCTGTGGCTCTTCAAAAATGAGTAAAAATGCTCAAAAACCCTGGCAGTGGGGAGTTACCTGATTTGAAAATGGCTGGCAGTGAATGAGTTAATAAGGTAATAAGGCTCAAGAGTTTTGCTGAGCACAATATTTGAGTAGATGACCACATGTAGACGAAGTCCATGTGACTTGTTTAGTCACATGGACAAGGCCTTTTTCACGTCCCCCTACAGGATGCTAAAGTGCTGGCTTTGTTTGAGATTACTTTGAGGTTACGGACAAGACAACACAGACATCTTACTAACAATTCTTGAAGTCTCTGGCTGTCCTTTGCCTTTCTCGACATCTTGAACTGATCATGCTGATGACCTCCTTTGCTTTGTTTGGAAAATCAGGGATTGCTGCCTGCTCCACTCTGTGTACCCACATTTGGTTTGCTTTGTGAGCACATTCATCGACATTAATGCATCTCACAGCTTCTTACCCCCAAGTTTAACCATCACAGCTACATCCCAAACTCAAACCGTTAAACCAAGTCTTAACCCTCAAACAGAACCTTATAGGAGTATAAAAACCATAGGGCCTTTTATCATTTGTGATATATCATCACTCAGATGGCCTAAAATTCAAACTGGCTGTCACAAAGAAAGCTTGACATGTTTTCATTTTATTTATTATCTTCAGTTTCCTGTGACAAATGACTAGAGTCACTCACTCGTGCTTTTCGGATGAGCAGTTGTTGAGAGAGCTGCAAACCACAGTCTGCCTGCTCTGCAGAGGCATGCTTTGAACAGGAACAGTCACAGACACGTACACTTACCAACCGCTTTATTAGATACACTTTATTTACTGCAGGGCTGGACCTATTTTGTCTTCACAACTGCTTTATTAGTAGTATAGATTCTGAAAACATTCCTCAGAGATTTTGGTCCATATTGACACGATAGTATCACACAGTTGCTGCAGATTTCTTGGCTGTACATCCATGAAGCCATTCATCTATACCACAAAATCCCAAAGGTGCTCTAGAGGACTGATATTTTGTGACTGTGGAGGCCACAGGCTGAGGTAGGCTGTGGTGTTTAAACATTGCTGTCAGTTGGTACTATATGTTCAAAAAAATATCCCCAACACCATTACACCACCAGCAAACTGTAGTGTTGATACAAGAAATGTGGGGATCATCAATGTAAGTATAACTACTGAACCTCTAAGAGACAAACAAACATAGACAGAGATGGAACCAGGACAACTGCGCCTTCCGTAGCTCCCAAAAGTAACCAAGACCTGAGGCCACACATCTCAGTGATATCCACGTGCCCATCCCAGCAGGAGAAGAAGGGAGGCCACAGGTGGGGTGCCAACGGCCAACGGTGAGAGGACCAGAGGCAACAGGCAACCCTGCTAGAGGCCAGCCACCTGGAACGAGCTGAGAGCAGGGTCCGAAGGCCTCAGGTGCCCAGGACCACCAGGCACCCAGCAGATAGCTGTCACGGATGACTATACACAACTAACAAGCTCTGTTGGACCTGCTGTGATCCCTCGGCTGTTAAAACTCACAGACATCTCTGCTTCGTATTCACGACAGAGCTAGAGCTGGAGCCCCGCCCAGCTGACTGTCATCACTGTGGGGCAGGGGCCATAATGATGCCCGCGACTCACCCACTCATTATAGCAAGGTCACCGAGGCATGTATGTAACACTCAGCGGGGCACAACAGTCCCGGACCACATAATGGACTAATCACTGTAAAACAAATAGTGACTTCGCCACACCACAACCCCCATCACGCTCCTCGTCTGCATGATTTAGGAGACTGCGGTGTGCAGTGGAGGCAAACTGCAACTGCTGCCCTCGTTTTTACCATGGCATTAAATTTGAAAAGGATATATGGTCTCCGAACAGCGAAAACTGCATTGATTCTTGCTTTTTTGCTCAAAAACTATTTTTCTGCTGATTTTCTGTGCTTAACTCTGCAGGCAGTGTGAGCCAACTAAACCGATCATTTCAGCACTGTTGCATTGTGAAAGTACTTTTGACTGCTTGAATCAGTAAATGTAGCATCAAATGCTAGTGCACTAAATACTGTTACATAAAGCAGGGCTTATTATTAACCTGCTTATTGTATAGACTCCTTAGTAACTTTTCTCAACCTCAACTTTAGAGTTGAACTTTAGAATATAAAGGATTTATGCTGACTGATCCGTGCCACTTAGTACCTGCATCTCATACTAGATATGCATCGATAGATGTAACAGATTATATGTAGTAGCTGGAATTTGTGTTAATGTAATTCATCAATGGAAAGAAGGACACTGACACATCCTGACATGCCAAGATTCCACTGTGTGGGCTTAGAAAACAATGGCAGGCATTATATAAAGCTTTTAGAGGATTTATATGCCAAATCATAACTGCATTCCATACACATAAAAAAACAATCACATTTTCACACGTAGCACCCACCTACTTGTTTATCCAGTGTTTTGATATTTAAAAAGAAAAAGAAAAAACCTTGATCCGTATGATGTTTCTTCAAGTATTGTATTACAGCTTAGAGTTAGAGTTAAAATGAAGTGACCTCTGGCAGTCATGTCAATAGCTGCATGTAAAATGTGGTATCATCGGCCAGCCAGCTATCCACAAGGGACACCAGGGCACAAAAACATGTCGGTTATGGTCAATAACCTGTGCTGTACCACTTGTCCAAGAAGCAGTAAATTAGCAAGTTTGTCTCCAAGTTGCATAGTTTAAGGGTGCAGATTGCTAACCAAGCTCACTGGCCCATGTGATAACTTATTATGCCACTCTCTTGTACTTATGTAGTAACTGAATATTACATATATACATGAGGGGAATATATATGTGAATCTATGCTTTCATTTTTGGGGGTTTTTGCATTTTGGGGTGAAGAACAGACAGAGCTCCTGAATGTGCTTCTGAATGAGCTCTACGCCATTACATACGGCAACATTAACCTTAACAGTACCCTAACCCTATATTTTGCAGAAAGGCAAAAATAACTTTTCTGGAAGAAATGTGAATAGTCTTTGATGCATAAAGTGAGAATGATTCCTGACTACCAAGACTTTGGAGCACTATTTAACAGAAACAAAAATTGCACATGCTCAATGGCTAGGGTAAGAGCTTTGGTTATGGTTATGGTTGGAGTTTTCACCAATGACAACCTAGACTGGACATAAGTGGGACATATTTTTGGTGTCATTTATATTAAAGAGAACTCAAGCACAAGTCACAAGACCAGGTAGACATGTTGAAACAGTGTGTAAGCAGAATGCATATGAAGCCAAAACCAAGCCTCAGGGCAATAAAAATCCAAGATCACTATTGTTTCTGCAACAACATTACTTTTACGCTTACTAAAAACAGTTTTACAGCAGAGGCTGGTGTAATTAACCTATATTGTGTCAGCTGAAGTAGTGTATTTGTCCACCCAGAGCAATTGTTGGTCACTGTTTCACCATGCAAAGTAGTTTCCTAACCCTTGACCATCCAACTAGTTTCCAAACAGTTGTGGCTCTGACAGTGAAAACACACTGTGTATGTATCCATTTTCTATTCAGGCTGGTTGTAGCAGTGTACTCTGGCACTCTGCATGGTAGTTCTGTAATGTGTTATTATGGCTCTTGGGAAGCACTTGGAAGAGCCCATGACACCAACAAATAACACAGTGAAGAAGAGGGAATGTTTTTCTTGTCTTTGGCTACATTTGAACACCTCCAGTCCCCTTTTTCACCCCACCCCCCATTGAGTAACCCTATACAGTGTCATATGCATGTCCCTCTGTGTAATTGAAGTGGTTGAAAGAGGAGCAGCGAGAGGAAGGCAATAAGAATAAGAAGGGTGGTTACATTTGAACCAGCTGGCAAGGTCCTATTGAAAATATACAGGCCTGGACATAACCCCCACATTTCCATGCCTCTTATGCCATGGCAACAAAACATGAAAATGTGAAAACAATGTGAGTGTGAGTAGTTTCCACTGCCGACATGAACCGTGCAATTAGCTGTTTCAAGGTTTGAGGAAGGGCTTCTTATTAGGATTGAGAGGGCTGAATTGCGAGAGGAGGGCACTCGATGGATACTTGTTGATACCAGTTGCGTAGGATCCGGTCTAGGATCTGGTGTTGGGTGCAGGTAGAGTGCCACTGTCTGCCAGCTGCAAAAGCAATTAGCCTAATGGAGCTCTTAGCTAGCTGCACATTAGTGGTTTGGGCGAGGACTTGGTGTCTCTTCTCTAGATAATGAACAGTGTTTGTGCTGCCCTATTATATTCTATTATGAAAAATGTTTTAAAAAAAGAAAAGAAAAGAGAGAGAAATAGAAAATCATTTACAGACAGCCAGTGTAGAATAAGCTGTGAACCACACTTACTCTTTGAACTCTGGAAGAAGGCAGAGTACCTGGAGAGAACCCACACAGCGACAGGGAAAACATTAAATTCAATTCAATTCAGTTTTATTTATATAGCACCAAATCACAACATTAGTCACCTCAAGGTGCTTTATATTGTAAGGTAAAGCTTCTACAATAATACAGGGAAAACCCAACAACCAGATGACCCCTATGAGCAAGCATTTGGCAACAGTGGGAAGAAAAAACTCTCTTTTAACAGGAAGAAACCTCCAGCAGAACCAGGGTCAAGAAGGGGCATGACAAAACAAACACTGTGGAAGAGACATATAAAATCTACTCCCAGAAAAACTCTGAACGGCCACTTTGAACCAGGAGTCCTCCTGCTGTGAGGTGACAGTGCTCACCAGTGCACAACACTGATATTGATAGTGATTTTTTTCTTTTTTTGGTCATAATTGCAGATAGAAAGGAGAAAATTAATAAAGATAATACATATACTTACTTAGTATACCATCTTGCAGTTGTATCACAGCAGCCATAATGCTAATGAGTTCTATATATATAAAAATATAATGTTAATAGAGAATAGAGAGACTTCATATGTGGAATTCTAAATATTAAACAATGTAACTGAGCACTTGGGTCAGTTCATGAAAAATCAATCAACATTAATGGCTCAATGAGCAAATTGCCCTCAAAGCTTGTGAATTTTCTTTTGGCGTTTCCTCTTTATCTCATGTAACTAAACTTTTTATAGATTTAGTTTTTATGGATTTATGGACTTAGTTGTCCATAAAGAACTTGGATGGAAAATAAAATGTGGTTCCATTCTCCTAAACTGTCATTCAAATTATTGAGAAAAGCCTTCTGATCACACGAGCTTATTGGTGGAAAATAAGTATTAAACAGTTCTTCAAGTACACAAAAAGAGAAGCTCAAGTTTTCTGTGTGATTTACAGTGAACAGAGAATAGTGATTGTACTAGAAACTTAACTTAAAAAAGTGTCAATATGACATTATCTATGTTCAGTTTCTGCCTCGTGACAGACAGTCAGCAGTGACACTATAAACCGGTGTCTTGTCTGTGCAAACAAATATGCTGTCACTTAGTAAAAGAGAACCATGAAGGCATCCGCAGTTCTCTGTATTTATTGCAAGAATCTCCGTGGATGTTTTAGCAAACATATATGAGGACAGACTGCCCTCTAGTGTTATGTTCATGTCAGTGCATTGCACCTCAATGGAAGAGCCTATTCTCTGCTCCTCTTTCAAATTTTAACCAAAATATTATCAAAGAAAGAGTCACACATGAAACTGTCACAGATGATTTACTACATTATTATATAGTAGATTTTAATATTATTATTAATTAGATTAATGATTATGTTAAAATACACCCGTGGCATCATCAGGCACATCACTGAGAATGTGAAAATGTTTTGAATACAAATGTCTTACATTATAAGAACATAACAGAACATCTGTAAACTAGAGTGAGAAAGGATTTAGTATTCAGCCTGAAGCATAACCCTGGCAGAAAGGCATGTCATTTGTGAAAGTAATGTATGCATTCATTTTAAGAAAAGTGACAAGAAATATACAATACATTATTTATTTACTTATTTGTTTGTTTTTTGAGCAATGACTCCAGCATTGCTGGATATCTATGGAACTGCTGATCTACTGTAATTTTTTTCAGTAAAACCCTCTCTATGCTTCACAGAAAACAGCCAGATAAACAGAAAATATCATGTGAGCGGCAGATCTCTGGGTCTTGTTGATGTCATAGGTCAGAGGAGAATATCCAGACTGCTTTAAACTGGCACAAACCAAAAACTTATGGATCAGTATTTCAGGTTTGACAAATTAGGTATCATCAGGACGCTACAACACAGAGTGAACACCATCCCCACAGACACAGCAGCAGGGGAAGCAGAAGAACATCATATCAAAATGGCCCTGAGTGAGTGTGGTTATCCCAGCTGGACATTTGTCAAAGCTGGGAAGGTGCCTAAAGAAAGCTCTAGGTGCGAAAACTTGTGATTTCTTATGTAACAGGAGTATAGAAACATCTCAAAACATAGTGTCTCTGTGGCTTTCAAACCCCTAAACACACTACGCCAAAAACTGGTCCACCTATAGGATTGGGAACTAAATAGTATAGTGTACACTGTTAACTGCAAGGAGGAAAACCATGATTTATACATCAGAGAAACCAAACAGCCTCTGGCTAAGCCGATAGCACAACACGGAGGAACTCGTGAGGCCAGGGCTCAGCAGTCTATTTACACCTACAGGCCAGCAGACACTCTTTCAGTGACAAAGATGTACACATCCTGGACAGGGAGGAACGCTGGTTTGAGCACACAGTCAAAAAGGCCATTTTAGTGAATAGGAGAGACCATCTACGATTCGAGGAGGGGGCCTAAATGTACATCTTTCTCGCTCTTACAATGCCACGATTGCAGCCAATCCCCAACTCTCTGTGCATGGTACTTACGGTCAGTTATCAATGATCAACGAACAGAATCAACTTTCTACCTTGTTACAACCAACCAAGGTATCCAGGAGGGCATGTCTACACATGTCAATACAACACATAGATATGTTTAGAGATACATTATTGAAGCAGATGGGTTACTGCAGAGGAAGATACTGAAGAAACTGAAACTACATTTTCGGCAAATTCACCAAAATTGAACACAGTGTACCCATCTTCTGATGGCTGCTTCCAGCAGGATCCACCATCCAGGATCACCATCCTACAAAAATCAAATAATCTCAACCTGGTTTCTTGAACATGACGGTGAGTTCTATGTACTCAGATGCCCTCCACAGTCACCAGATCCCAATCCACTGGAACATGTTTGGAATAAGTTAGAACAGAATTTTTGGATCAAGCAGTCCTGAAGGCAAAAAGAGATTTGGTGATAGTGAGGTGTTATTAATGAAATGGTGGGTGAGTGTAGTTTTATGAATAAATATTTTCCATTCATGCTGCATTCACTTTACAACAGTATTTTGTCCTTAGATTTAGAGAAACCACATTACATTAAGTCATTATTATAATTATCACTGTAATATATAACAAAGATAAAGTGCCATGTTGGTTTGTATAAAACGCATTGTGCTTGCACGCATTTAGCAGGTAGACCGGTGCACACATCCACACAGACCCAGACACGCACAACACAGATTCATTTTCTATCTTTAATTTAAGGTGGAACTGGCAATTATGGAGACAAGAGGCTGATGAAAGTCTAATGAGTTTTTCCCCCGAAAATCTTGCAGTCTAAATAAAGTTTTAATTCACCTGCACCATTATTAAAAAAGTTTATAAAAAGTCAAAGTTCAGTGATCCTGTTTGGTTTTATTTGATTGCCTGTAAGCTAATTAAAACAGTCTGCATATAAAGAAAAAAAGTCTCCTGTTAATTTAAGATGGATTTGATCTTGTTTTTGTTGGTTTATTTCAGCTAACTTTTGTTCATTTGCTTAGTAGTAGAAGGATTAAGTATAATCTTTTTCTATCAAGTCATGCTGATCTGCATTTTATTGTAAATGGAGGTTCTGTGCTGTTGTTTTCAGCATGTTGATATATTTTGTGCTCTTTCTTGACACAAGCTTTTGTTCTGTCTTTTATTAGCCTCACTTGCATCGATCACATTTCAGCCCTAAACTCTCAGATAGACTGCACAGTCCCAAATTCAATCTACAACTGGACAGCGACCGAAAACATCAGGAAGTATCTATCATCAACAGATGGTCAAGCTTGTACAGAGCTCTGATCTCCACATCATGGACCCAGGGACACCATGCAAGACGTCAGATGATTGGGGCATATGTGCAGGACACAAATTTGTGATTTATTTAAGCTTTCTTGTACTAAGTTAACCAATAAACACGAACCATCCATGCTTTTTTTAATACATCCTCACTTTTCTTTTAGTGCATCAAACTTTGCTGCATTTTCACTGTGCAACAAAGATTCAACTATTATCACAAAAAAATGTGAGAAGATATGTAGCTTCAAAAAATAAATCACAGTCATGTGCAGGAGTGAGTGATTTTCTAAAATAGCTGGCCACCACAGGAAATCAGGAGGAAATAATGTTTGTTGATGACTATTCTGTGTTTATGGTAATTATAAAACATGTCGCCCACTGGAACAGTGTGGGTTTATGTGTTGTTAATTATTAGATCGCAAAACATTTGTGATCCAAGAGGAATAACATATCAGTTTGATGAATATTAATAAAAATATCTGAAAAAGTCCTGAAAAAATACAAATAAAACATCTATAATAGAATATCAGAAAACTACTAATAGATGCCTGATTAATATATTTGCAGAATGTCGAAAAAAGAGCAAGTCCAAAAAAGAAATAATAATAACAAATAAGGGAAATATTATTGAAGCTTCCCTGTGTTTGTGTGTTCTTGTAATGGTAGAAAAACAGAATGTAAGTCCTGGGTTTGTCAAGAAGTTTAGTGGAAAAGCAATTTCAATTATAAAGGTGAATATAGGGAGATTACTAATGCGAGATTCAGTGAATCTGCAAACGGCTTCCTAGAAAGCAACCAGTCAATAACAACAATAAACACTTTGGTACATCCTGACGGAATCAAAAGACATTGCAGGTATAAGGGTCAGTAATCGTGTTTTTAAACCCAAGAAGCTCATGAAGAAAAGGTTCATAAATGACTGATATCATTTATGAAGGAAAAAAAGATACTGCTTGATCATCATCGTCTCCAAAAACAGAGGATTCACTCTTGAGATGTTATCACGATGTCAGGCTGTGAGTTACGTTACCCTCCATCCTTCCACATTCACCACAATTTGCTTCAATTTAATGCAATCAATCATCTTTCCAGGTGTGGTTGTCACAAGTGACAGACTCACATTTTACAACCTTTACAAGCATAAAATAGACAAAAACTAAGTAAATAAAAATTGAAGAATCCTGGAATTCATT
The DNA here is from genome assembly GCF_057381915.1 of Diplotaxodon limnothrissa. NCBI lineage: Eukaryota > Metazoa > Chordata > Actinopteri > Cichliformes > Cichlidae > Diplotaxodon > Diplotaxodon limnothrissa. The sequence goes on along the minus strand of NC_140614.1, from coordinate 6,776,245 downwards.
AAAAGCAACTATAACTTTTTTGTATTCCATAGTAAACTTCCATGAAAATATATGAGTTTAGCTTTTTATTCATGAAGAAATAGCATAAAAAGTTTTTGTGTGAACCCTGAAGCAAGCCTAATTTGCATCACTCACGTCACTCACTTTGAAATGAGTTTGAAAAAGGCTGTGTATTACAGTCTGGTCATATAGTTTCAGCAATTTTTATTCACAATGATTTCATATCTACCAACGGAGTTTGTAGTTTTCCTAAGAAAAAGAAGAACTGAACACAAGTCTGTCATTTTAACCCTTGTGTGGTGTTCGTATTTTTGTTACTCAGCCAGTGTTCATGGGTCTGGTGGACCCGCTAGAGTTTTGGCTTTCCAAATTAACAATATCAAACAATTTTATGTTAAATTACTCAACAGATGTTTACTTCATCCCAATTACAAGACATATGAACAGCAAACATGGTTAATTTTTTCCCTTTACCTTTGTTAGATCACATTTATGAATTAATGTGCTTCTCGTTTTTCTTTTATATAAAATGTTATAAATAAATCAGTTATAATCAAGTGGAGTGAGTGGAAAGACACAACACATTTACACGTGAAAAAATAATTAATTGTTTAATTTTTCTTTTGAAAAAAACTGAACACGGGTCTCACAGACCCGAACACCATACAAGGGTTAATAGGGCTTTGGAGTTGACGTCACGCCGCAATGCATTGTGGGAGCTCAGCTCCATTTTCGGGGTCTACGAATCAAAACAAACACACTGTGTTGGAACGACGACGACAAGAAAGATGCTTAAAAGCAGCTCAAAAGAAAACGGACGGTATAGAGACCGATTGCGTCCAGAGGCGAAGCAGCGGTACTTGAAAAAAAATAGAGTGCATCGCAAATCTGGACCCATATGAAATACGGCAGTGGAGTAAAGACCCAGACGACTTACCGCCACTGTCCTACCCCAATATCTTCACGTATCTTGTTTGTGGAGTAAGCGCTTACAGAGCGAACCAGTTTCGTAATTACAAGTCACTGGAGGCGCACATCCAATTTACAAATGGCTGGGTGCAAGATTTGGCTATTTTCAAGCCGCCAAACTCTGAGTACGTCGTCATTCATACCAAAGTAAGTCAGCTGGAGTGCGTCGAGTGAAATAGCCATTTTCCACCCCCCACCATAATTAATGTTACACATTTATCATTGAACTGCTAAAATAACGTTATCATATTATATGCCCATAATTGTAAAGTACATGTAAATTAACACATTGATAATCGGGTAAATTATTAACGCCAATTTGTGTCCTTCCTGTCTCATTTCATTTATTGTCTTTACATCAACCAATCAAGTCACTCCATTCTATGTTTGATCGCAAATTCTATAACTTCCGAGACCACCAACGATGATATTATTCAGCTATAAAGTGTGATGTGAACATATTTAGAACTTACTGGAATGAAAATGTCTTGAGCACACCAACTGATATCAGCTCGTCTCACGGCTGCTATCCAGGCTAGACGCCTTCGTTTGGTAATATCCGATACATGAGCTCCTTCATGTTGCTTCCAGGTTGGGAAAGCATAAAAAGACAATCGAAACTTATTCCCGTGCCGGTCGTAAGATCGAACATTGCAGCTGACCACACAGCAAGTACGAACCATGGCTATGCTTTCGCTCCTTACTTAGACCCCCAAAATGGCGGATCGGGCCAAAATCCTTTCCACGCCCACCCCCGTGACATCACGCTCCAAAGCCCTATATTTCTGGAAAAAGGTACCGAAGCATTCGGGCACGCACATCCAGACTGTGCAACAGCTTTTTTCCACAAGCCATCCGTCTCCTCAGCAAAAAGGGACTGACTGATAAACACGCACACACACACATACACTAACATTATCACTCAGCTTAACTCAAATACCTCAAAACATTGAGACTGGACTGACTAACCAACACAAAGCGCAAACACACTGACCTACACCACCAAACCATCGCACACACCAACCTGTAAATGCTCTTTTGCACAATATTATTACTAGATATATTATATATTTTTTTTTTTTTGCACTAACTTGTCTTGTAGCACCTTGGTTCCTGGAGGAACGTTGTTTCGCCTCACTGTGTATTTTTAAACTGTATATGGTTGAAGTGACAATAAAGTTGAACTTGGAACTTAATGCAAAATCAAATTCACTCCTCTGCCTTTTTCCACTGCAGGAGATTAAACACAACTTAAGAAGTATTTGTAGTTTCACTGCCGAGAAAGCCAAAAATGCATTAAAAGAGCTGAATTTCTGCTGTTGGGGTTCAACTATTGAAAGATGTATACATTTACTAATATTACATTTTCAAAAGAATAGCGTACAAGTGTGAATGATGTTGTCAAAGTTGTGATTTTTCTTTTTAGGCTTCTTTTGGAGAATAAGGTTGCTTTAGTAAGAACATAGCCACGCCTGCTCTGTGACTGCAGACTGTAGAATTGACTGTGTAACGTGCAACAATGGACGACAATAAACCTGAGAATATGACACACTGCTCCTGAATCACTTAAATTTTGATTTCAGTGCTCAAATAAACATAATGTTGAAAATATTGTTTTTCAAAAAGAAGCTTTAAGGTTACCGTTCAACAGATGGCACCATTAAGCTTCCTCACGTCACTGTTTGTGAGAACCGCACTTCAGCTTTTTATGGACAAAGGGTAACTATAGCCTCTTGTAGTCACTGATGTTAGGTGATATTTTTTTGTCCGTTTGGAGGCAGACAAATGAGCTGATAGGCAGCATTCACTGTATTAAACACTCATTAGGTGCTAAAATGCTCTGTACATCTGAGAGGAATTGATTTTTTTTTTATGTTAGAACTTTTGTGGTACAGTTCTTTAAGACAGGACATGAAGAAAGACCGAAAAGGACACTAAAAAACGGTAAAACAGATCTTTATTAACTTACCGGGGGTAAAGAGTAAAAATTGCTAAAGGGGGAAAGAGAAAAATTCATTATCGACAGCCAGATTGGAACAACAGGTGAGTAGTGTGATAGCTGCACTCTGTCAAAGGAGCTTGCAAAGAAAAGCGTCTGGACTTTTTTAAGTTGCTTGAAGACGTTTCACCTCTCATCCGAGAAGCTTCAGTTCTAAGGTCAAATGGTGGGGAGTCCCAGATTTAAACCTAGTGGGAGTATCCCCCCACAGAGGGACAAAAGGACCCCCTGATGATCCTCTAATCGCTTGAGCCAAGGTGTGAAACTCGGTGTGGGTCCCAATCAGCCAGAGTTTCATCCAGGTCATCGTAGTTTCGGGTGAGCTCATTGTGGCCAGGTTTCACAATGAGCTCACCCGAAACTCTGGCAGACATAGCTACAATCTAAATTTACACCAAAGACAAGGAGAATAAGACACAGGTAAACTCAATCTGCCACCAATGGGGATGAGAAAGGAACAACAGAAGGAAGTTAAAAAGACACACACACACAAAGCCACATGAGGGCACTAACCTTCAAAATAAAACAAGAAGTAGGGTGAGGGATAAAAAGAGAACAGACAGAAAGCAGAAGAAAGTGGAAGAATTAGAGCTGTTGTTTAATGGGAAAATGTTCTCTTGACTTCTTTCAAACAGATTTTTTATCCTTGCAAGGTTTTCATATAAAAGCATTGTGAAACATGCTTTAGCTCCACCTTTGCATAGAAGGATGTATACATATATATATGATATACATACATGCTGATGTAAAGCAAAGCAAGCAACCTGCAGATCATCACGCCTGGTGCTATCTCATTCCTGTCCTAAGGAGAAAGAGTGACTTTTTCTCTGCCTGAAAGAGCTCCTTCTTTGTAATACACCCTATTCCCTGATTTTACTGTGGATTTCAATTTCCACCACATCTGGACACTGAAAGGCCCCTTTGTGAGATGTGAGAACAATGAAGTGAGAGAAAAAGATAGCCAGCGAAAAAGAGTTCAAACCTTTCCGAATATACTTTTCCTACTGCCAAACTTATATTAACCTCCTCCTGTTCCATTGTCAGAGATAGTGCAGTGCCAACAGGAAAAAAAGGTCAGAGCTGAATAGTGCCATTGGTTTCGTGAGGCAGGGAGAAGCCTGCTCAGTGAACATTAAAGTGTCTATCAGTTCAGATTGAAGATGGTTATTTAGGAAAGGAAGAGAAAAAGAAAAAAGAAATGTCTAATAAAAAGGCTGATAGATTTTTTTTAAAACTGCACTTTTTTTGACTGTAGGTTCACCAATAAAGCCACAGTCAAATGAAAGGAATTAGATCCTCAGAAGAGACGTCTGATTTGCTTGCGCGAATATTCAGCTATCACCTCTCTCCAGCCCTCCTATAAAGCCCTCAGGATTTTAAAAGAGCATTTATTAAAAGTGAGCAAACACTCCTCTCCGGTTACAGATCTGATCTGTAATAAAATTGTGTTTACTGTATCAGTCCCGGAATTAATGAGACTAAATGGTTGGCTGAGTTTATATGTGGAGATGAAGCAGATAATACGTTGAGAACATCTTCAAACTTTCATCACTCTGCCAATATAGATTACTGAAAACTGAAAAGTTACACCACAGTGAAGGGAGACAAAAACACATGACAAAAAAAATTGCAAATGCAAAAATTTTTTTTACTGGGATTCATTGCCTTAAAAGTTTAACTGTCTGCATTAAACAACTAAAACTGCATTTAACTGAATTGTAAAAAACATGGGTCAGTTCTAGGCTGATTCTTTTTTCTTTGTTTGTTTGCTTTTGGCGGATGTGTTTAGTCTTCTTATTGTGTCTGCAGTAAATCTGAATCTTTTTACAAGCTCTGTGCCTTTTAAAAGAAATCATCAAAGTAACCACAAACACAGCTCAGCTGCTGTGGGCCACAAGGGACATAAAACATTATACTCTTATTTTACACACATTACTTTTTTATTGTATGCAGTTATTTATCTTTTGATTCAATTATTTTCTTTCACTAATCACAGCATTAGTGGTTTCAAAAGGGCTTTATAGTGTAAGGTAAAGTGCCTACTGTCATGGTTCTCAAGATCTGGAGAGGCCGTGGTGTGTGTATTTTTTGTCTTAGCCTCTCCCACCAGGGCGGAACTGGACCTTGATTCCCCGCCTCTGAACCCACCCTGAACACGCACCTGTGGCTCATTCACACTGATCCTGGCAGACTACTTAAGATGGCAAGAGAGGCTGCTTCCTTGCTGGATCGTCACACTACCTAGCGTCAGTGTAGCCTAGCCTAGCCTATGAAAGTGTTCCTTTGATCTCCTAGAGTTTCCTCCTGACATTGTTTTTTCTCTGCGTACAGGCCTTCTAGACTCCCTGCCCGTCTTCCCTGCCGTCTGGATTTCTGTGGATGTGTGTGAGTGAGCGTGAGCTTTTTGGTGTGGACATTTGGAGTGAGTTACGGATCAAGTTGAAGAAGAGCGTGTGTGTACCCCCGTCTTGGACCTTCCCTTCGGACCCCGCCCTACTCCCTGGAGCCCCGTGTTATCTGTTCCACTGTATATATGTATATATTCTCACTTGGTGTCACATTGCAAATAAACCCTCACCTTCTCTCTAAACTTCAGAGTCCTGCGAGTGAGTCCTCTGCCTACTAATCTGTGACACCCTACAATAATACAGAGAAAACTCCAACAATCAGCCGACACCTATGAGCAAGCACTTGGCAACATTGAGGAGGAAAAACTTCCTTTTAACAGGAAGAAACTTCCTGCAGAACTAGGCCAGGAAGGGGCAGGACAAAACACACATAGTGAAAGAGACAATAACAAACAAATAACAATTGAATATAGAGTGGTTTCAGTGATTCTTGAGATAAGGGACAAAACGTGTCCGCCAGATAAAACCCAATTTTGGGGTTAAAAAAAATATGCATACAAGTGTTAACCCAACTGACCAAAACACAAACCAAGGCAATGTTTATACAACAAAACTATGATTTTGCATTTTTTGTACATATATATTTATTCTAAATGGTACAATAGATTAACAGTACCTTAAAAATCCATTGTCCAGAAGCAGGTGTGATAATATTAAAATACAGAAAAAAAATAAAAGTAATGTAAAATTAAACATCATGGCTCTCGTCACTAAGCATTTAAGTCAATACCTTATATAATATCAAAATATGCAATTGAAATTTTATTTTTTACACATTTTTAAGTAATTAAAATTGTGTCCAGAGTTTTTGTCAACACCATCAGATTTTTTTTAAAAGCACAAAGAAATCTGATGGTGTTGACAATCATCAGGAATCTGATGGACCCCTTTACCACTTCCTGTTTGATACACATGCCATGAGGTCACTGCTCTGATAAGTTGGGTTTTTTTTTAATTTCACTTATTGCACACCTTTCTGATAAAACCCTGTCACAACTATAGTGTGTCAACATCAAAGTCGATGAAATGCAAGATTTATTTTTTTTTTTTGTAAAAAGAGTTTCATTTAGGTAGATTGTAGAGGCCAAAAGCGTCATAAAACTTTCTGTGTATTTTACTGATATTTCTGCTTTACAGATGTGTCGAATATTATCAAATTTGCCTTGTCTTGAATCTCATTGTTTATTTATACATAATCCTGTAAGAAAATGCTTAGTCCTCTGCATTTAACCCATTCACTCAGTGATGCAGTGGGCAGCTACAAATCCAGGATAGATGCTGTTCGTTGGATTTGAACGTCCAACCTTCCGATCATGTGGCATCTACTGAGCTAGCTGTGCTCCGAGAGCTGGTCTTTAAGTGTTGATGTATGAATCCTGCTTCCGGGCCCAAACTACTCTATTTATTAAGGCTGTTGTGCTTTTAACATGTTTTCATGCTTTTTATCTTGTTCTATTTAATCTGAACACGCCCCTAAAAACAGTCAGTGATCACTGTTGGCCTAACCATCAGAAACCCTTGCATTACCTTTTATCGAGCGTTCATCCTCCAGCTTCACTGTGTTTATGTTATGCTAACATAGCTGTGTCACTAGCCATCACGTAGCACAGCATTATATACCAGCTAGCCCAACTTCAGTAACCCTACAAACGTCACTGCTGTTTAGTTTTCTGTCTTCATTTGTGTTGGAATGTAGGTGGAAACCAGCGAGCTAACTTCTAACTCCATTAAATTTCATGTATTCTGTTTTCATGGATGCCTGGATGTTACACCTGGTAGAGCAGCCACACTGATCATTTTATTAAAGATGAAAGAATTGGACTGGAGATTTAATATATCACTACTTAAAGATGAAGACTTTATTAAATATTTTAAAAAAGAGTGGACTTCATATTTGGACTATAATGACACTCCCGAAACATCAGCTTCTGTTCTATGGGAAGCAGGGAAAGCTGTGATGAGAGGTAAAATAATTTCTTTCTCATCACATAAAAAGAAAAAAGAAAACAAAAATATTCAGGAATTAGAAAAAAACATCAAATCACTAGAAGAAGCCTACGCGTCCCACCAAGATCAGGAAACATTGAACAAAATACGCAAAACAAAACTAGAATTAAATGAGATAATTGATCAAAAAAACAAAATTCTTAGTACAAAGACTACGCCTACAAAATTACGAACACGGTAATAAATCCGGTCAATTTCTAGCAAACCAGCTAAAAATAAATAAAGAAAAAACAACTATATGTGCTGTTCAAGATTCATCTGGGAACACAATATATGACCCGATACAAATAAACAACATTTTCAGGGATTTCTATAAAACGTTGTATTCACCACAAATAAACCCATCTAAAAAAGAAATTGATCAGTTTTTGGACAACATAACTCTTCCAAAATTATTAGACACTCAAGCAATGGCACTGGATTCACCACTGACACCAGGTGAACTCCAGGAAGCCCTGATAAGTATGCCCAATAATAAGGCTCCAGGTCCAGACGGCTTTCCTGCAGAATTCTACAAAGAATTCTGGTCGATTCTAGCACCAGTTTTCTACAGAACGTTGTTGGAAATTAAAGAAAAGGGCAGACTTCCATCAAATATGAATTCTGCAAACATTAATCTCCTGCTAAAACCAGGCAAAGACCCTGTATATCCCTCAAGCTATCGTCCAATATCCCTTATAAATGTAGACCTTAAAATAATCTGCAAAGCTCTCTCAAAGAGACTGGAGAAAATAACCCCCCTCTTAATTCATCCTGACCAAACTGGTTTCATAAAAGGTAGGCACTCATCAACAAATACACGTAGATTACTTAATTTGATAGACTACTCATACAGTAAAAACCTAGAAACTACAATATTCTCTTTAGACGCAGAAAAAGCATTTGACAGAGTTAACTGGAAATTTCTATTTGCAACTTTACACAAATTTGGTTTTGGATCCTCTTTCATAAACTGGTTAAAAATATTATATAATTCCCCAACAGCTTGTGTTAGAACAAATGACCAGACATCCTCCAGCTTCTGTCTCTTGAGGGGCACCAGGCAGGGATGCCCACTCTCCCCTTCACTGTTTGCAATTTTTATTGAACCACTAGCAGCAGCAATTAGACAGAATTCAGTAATTAAGGGCATAAAATGCAAGAACGTGGAACATAAAATCAGCCTTTATGCGGATGATGTGTTACTCTTTCTCCAAAATTCACAAACCAATGTCTCTGGGGTGATTGAATTGATAAACTCTTTTGCAAGAATATCAGATTACTCAATTAACTGGTCAAAATCTACAGTTCTACCGATTAATTGCTCCCTCCATAATTCCTCTTCTACACCACTGCAATCGGGAAATATAAAATATTTAGGTATTAATGTCTCTCCCAAGCTTGCAGATCTAACTAAATTAAACCATATCCCACTTTTAAAGAAGGTAGAAGATGATCTGGCTAGATGGAAATGTCTACCCATATCACTCATGGGAAGGGTTGCCGCTATAAAAATGATGGTCTTACCAAAAATAAATTATTTATTCTCAATGATCCCAACTAAACCGCCACAAGATTGGTTCAGATCTCTAGATTCATGTATGTCCAAATTCCTTTGGAAAAATAAACCCCCACGTATAAGCTTAAAAACACTACAAAAGACCAAGGATAAAGGAGGACTAGAACTGCCTAACTTTCAGCACTACTTCTTAGCCAACAGGCTTCAGTTTATCTCAGGATGGCTAAAACATACCCTCCTAGATGAACCTTGGCTAGATGTAGAACAAGCACTTTGCAATAATCTAGAGATCTCAGACCTACCATTTATCAGCTCAAACATCCAACAACATGAATGCTTTAAAAGCATCAACATCAGCTCTTCTCTGACAGCATGGTGGGAGTTTCTAAAATTGACGGCGTCTTCATTAATCCCATGCAAACGTACACCTATCTGGAACAACCCTGACATATTACAAAACAATAATATGATAAACTTTTCAGATTGGAGTGGTAAAGGAATCAAATATTTAGAACATATACTAGAAGGAACAGAATTTATTTCATTTGACGGACTAGTTACACAATATGGGATCAACAAGAAAAGATTTTTAGAATATCAACAAATTAAATCCATAGTAAAAAAGAAATTTAAACCAGGTCAAGTTGAACTACAAACACCACCAAGTGTGGTTCAATTTCTTACTCTTAAAACCCCCAAATTACTATCCAAAATATACAGAATGCTTTCTAAAACAGATGAATCAATATCACTTCCTATTGCAAAATGGGAAGCGGATTTATCAGTTAACTTAGACCAAAACTTCTGGTCTCAGATTTGCTTAAAAACCTTTCATCTAATTAGAAATCCCAGTCTTCAATTAATTCAATACAAAATATTACATAGAGTGCACTATACAGGTCATCAGATGTTCAAGATGGGCTTTACGTCTACCAACAACTGCTCACACTGCCAAACCAATTCACCGGACAATTATATCCACGCTCTTTGGTTCTGTCCACCAGTTCAGAAGTTTTGGCGCGAGATATGTGAAGACTTATCGAAGTGTCTGAAATGTAACATTCCAACTTCCCCCTTAGTGTGTTTGTTGGGCAGCTTAGATAATGTCACTTCAGAAAAGAATATCGCCCATATGGTTTTCACTGCCCTATGCATAGCCAAGAAAACAGTCCTAATGAACTGGAAAAATAAAAATAATCTTAATTCTAACCAATATAGAAATTATCTATTAGATTACATTAGTCTTGATACACCCTCTGCCACCACATCAGATTAATTGCTCTGGGCTCCTTTGATCAGCTCCATCACCTAGTGGGGGTGGGGGGTCATAGTTTGGTCCCGCCTTCACTGTTGTGATTGGTGTGGGGGTAGGGACAGGCTTAGGGCGTCGGGGGGTTCCCTGGAGGCATCTTCCTTGGGGGGCTCAACCCGGGGTAGCGGTCATGTCCGGTTAGGGGCTCTGTTGGCTCTCAGGTGACTGTTTCCTCGCGGCTGCGTGCAGCGGGGCTAGGGGAGGGTCTGTGCTGACGGACGTGGGTTACTGACCTGGTAGCCTGGCTGCCCCTGGGTGGGTCCGGGATGGGCGTGAGGTTCTGGGGGCGCTCCGTCTCTGGGCTGGGGCCCGAGCCGGGCCTCTGGGGCTTGGGTCCTGGTTGGTGTGTTGCCGGGGTTGTGGGCGGGTGGGTGCATGGGGGCCCACCCCTGGAGCAGGGTGCCGCCGGTGCATCGAGCCACCTGGGGGGCTCTTCAACTGGTGGGGGAGATTGTCACATCTTGCAGGAGCTTTCCTCTCCTCGGGAGCTCTCTCTGCAGGAGGGGGAGATACAGGAGAGGTGGAGGAAGATCTCAGCCTGGGTGTTTATTGTCTTACGTAGTCTGGAAGATGAGTGGATGGTGGGATGGGTGCAGTTTTCTCTGTGGTGGGGTTGGGTGGACTGTCCCGGGCTCTGTGGGGCCGGGAGGCGCTGCTGCACTGGGCCCCGGTCTGGATGGGCCTGGGCCCCCTTTCCCTGGCGGGTCGCGGAGTATGGGGGTGCCTACTGGGGTCAGCGGGGGAGCTGGCCCCAGGGAGGGGTCACCTGCCCCTCCCTTCCTTCCCTCCCCATCTCCAGCTGCCTCCCTCTTCCCGCTCCACCACAACCACCCACACATGCAGGACCTTGGAGTAGGGGTATGTCACCAGGGTGCAGAGGAGGCTACCCGACCCGTTTGTTCTATTGCTCTTGTTCTCTTCTGCTTGTTTTCTTTTTTCTTTCTCGGCGGGTGATCCAGGTGATTGATATATGCATTTTTTATTTGTTTTTTTTTCTTCTGCTCATTCTGTTGGTCTTTGTTTTTTGCCCTTCTCCCCCGTCCCTCTTCTCAGCTGTTTCTCTTTCCCTCTTTCTTTCTCCCCTTCTTTCCCCCGGTCGGGTCTGTCCCGTATTCAGTAGGTGAAGATGGAATGAACGGTGGAAGGTGGGCCGGGTGGACCATTGCGGCGGGGCTGGGATGGTCAGTTTGGTGGGGTGGATCCGTTGGGCATCTTTCTTTGCCTTTGGACGGCGGTTCTGATGGCAGGGGAGCCAAACGGGACAGGCAAAAAAAAAAAAAAAAAAAAAGATTTGTAGCTGAATTTAAAAAAAAAACAAAAAAAAAAGAGAAGAAAAAAAAAAGATGAAAGAATTTAGACAGTTTGTAACTCTCAGTGATGGCGCAGAGTTCCTTTGACTTAGGGGATGTGCAGCGGAGTTTGGACCTGGAAACGGCTAATGACGTCAGACTTAAAGACCAGATAGCATCTCTATTGCATAATCGTGTTGTGAATATTCATCCTTAATCTGTATAAATGCATATGGTTCAGAAAAATTATAGTAATTAGAAATGGTACATTTCAGGCTAGAATTGCAAAGGGGAACCTGTCAGCAGAGGAACGAAAGAGAAGGAACAGGGAGTGTCAAAAACAGAAGAAAAAAAAATAACAGCCAGCCTGAGTTGAAGAAAGAGTTTCTCATAAAGGGAAAGATGGAGAAATAGAGTGAAAAAGGGAAAAATAAAGAACATCAGTGATCTGAAAGAAAGAGAAAAAAGGCAAAAGAGAAGGTTTTGGAAACAAGCACAGAGAGACTCGAGAGAACGAAGGAAAAAAGGAGAGAAAGTACAGCGGGGTCTAAACACACAACCACAGAGTAATTTAGACATTAATTCTGAGTAATCAAGGAGTAGTAGGCAGCTACTTGCTGGTGAACTATTAAGATGTAGAACTTGACATGTGCAAAAACAGAATTGTTATGATGTGTCTTGTGATATTACAAAGGTTGTTAAACTTTAATGGTCATTTTGAAAGAAATATCTTGTTTTCTACTAGTGTGTCACCACCGTTGGATTTGTGTCACCACTGACAACACCGTGTCAACTCCATAATATGGATTCTCGTGTTTATTTTTTTCTTTTGAAGAACCATATATTATATATGAATTACAATACTCCAGCCTCGAAGTAAAAAAAAAAAAAGAAGAAGTTTGAACTAGATTTTAAGCATCATTGTGAGACAGAATGTAATTTGAGAGATATTGGATAAATGCAAAAAAGCAGCCCTACATATTTATTTAATATGCACATTGAAGAACATACCCTGGTCAAAAATGGCTCCATGACTCTTCACAGTGTTAGCTGGAGGCCAGGGTGATGCATCTGGTTCAATACAATATTTCAAAATTTTTGGAACTGAAGATGGTAACAAAATGGAATTTCAAAAAAAAAAAATAGAAAAAAAAGAAAATTTGTACAGCTCAGAAAAATAGAAGTTTTTAGCTAGATGAAAGTTAAAGTTGTCATTTCTAGACCTCAAATATATGATGATATCATAAGATAAGTCCAGAGTTCTAACCACGAAAAAGCTCAAGTACAAGTCTTCTGCTGAAGCTGCAGACATTTTCATTTTAATGTCAAGTGGTGAGAATTCAAATGTGGTACTGTTAATTTCGGTTCTTTTGATTCTTAGGGCCAAGAAAACACGTCTCAAAAGTGGTCTTTTTACTTTAAAATGATCTGGATATGGAGACTGAGCACACACAGAAACGCCTGCTCACATCAGCCAGTCTCAAGCAGAAAACAGGAAGCCAGGTTATTTATGTACCTCTCGACGTCACATACACTAAGTCTCGATCAAACACTCTGCTTAGTTTCACTCTCTGCCTGCAAAAGCATGCACTGCAAAAGCACGCAATTTCCTGTCAGCCTGCAACCTAGTTTTACACTGAAGTCTGGGCCTTTCTTATATAAACCAATAATAATCAGTAGGGCTGGGCCATATTATACCGGTATAATGTTAGGCAACGATAGGAAAATGAAATATCGCGATAGAATGGGAGTAAAACGCGCATGCGCAGTGCCTTTGTTTTCATACGCACATGGCCGATTGTTGAGTGAAACAGATGAACCAGAATTGGTTTGTAAAAATGGTGCAACTTCCGTGATGTGGAACTGGTTTGGTGTTTGTCCGTCAGATACACAACAAAGCACATTTTTTTGCAGAACATGCAAGCGGCCGTTGTTATTGTCGTATTTGTCGGACTAAGATGCTCTTAAATCTGGGAGTAATCTGGGTCCTAAACTCCGTATGCTTCAGGTCAAACAACACTGCAGCATCACTTAGAACTGTCTAAATTCTTTCATCTTTAATAAAACGATCAGCATTGCTGCTTTACGAGGTGTAACTATAAAGTTTAACTTCCAGGCATCCATGAAAACAAAAGTTATTACATTTAACGGAGTTAGAAGTTAGCAGGAAGCTAGCGGAAGTTAGCTCGCTAGTTTCGCTAGTTACCTAAGCATGATATTGCATGTTCTGACTGAGAGATTTCTGAAAAAAATCAAACGTACACCTCTGCTATCACTTGCAACATAAATGAAGACAGGAAACTAAACAGCAGTGACGTTTGTAGGGTTACTGAAGTTGGGCTAGCTGGTATATAATGATGTGCTACGTGATCGCTAGCGACACAGCTATGTTAGCATAACATAAACAGTGAAGCTGGAGGACGAACACTAACACTTTTCCACTTATAAAAGTTAACGTGAAGGTTCTTCATGGTTAGAGACAAATGCAATCGCATGGCAGGATGCTGTAAACGGACCAAACTTCAGTCAGGAGAACAACTGAGATAATCCATCCACAATACGAGGTTAGTCATTAATATACTGCAACAACATGGGAATAGAGCAGCTGCCAGAGAATTCAACATTAAGGAATCAATGGTACAGAAATGGAGGAAGCAAGAAGAATGAGTTTAATAAAGTTTGATTTATCTGACTGCTTTGTTTCGCTTAATGTGCCTTATAATCCCGTGCACCTTATGGTCCGAAAAATGCGTACTGCACACTGCAGTTTAATGTTGCAAAGCACCTCTTTTTAACTTCAGTGGATATTATACATGGTTATGCTCAGGACATGTCAGCCCATTTCTAGTGGAAATGCCTTTTGGTTAAACTTTCAGCAAGCAATTTGCATTTGTACTGTTACATTTTTATAAAGCTTTAATGTACATAAAAACCAGCTTCTTGTTTAAGTGAATATAAATGGAAGGTTGTCTTTTTGCGCTAGTAATGTTGTGGAGTTGTATTTTGTCTCGCATCAATTATATCGTCGGTTATATCGTTATCGCAAATTTTCAAATATATATCGTAGGGCTGCTCAATTAATCGAATTTTAATCACGATTACGATCTGGGCTTTCAACGATCATTAAAAATGACTGAGCCGATTATTAGCCCCTCCCTCATTTATCCGCGACACCTTAAAGGCCGGTCCGTGAAAATATCCGGTTGTTCAGTGATGACGCGACGAATCCTACTTCCAGGTCTAAAGTAGTCTGCGTTTAATATGGCTTTTGTGTTAACATGTTTAATGTTATGTATTTTCTTCTATTTGATCTCAAAAAGCTCCTAAAACAGTCAGCGACCACTGTTGACCTCCCTCGGCTTTTATTACCGCTAATCATTTATTTAAGCTCAGTTTTTAAAACCTTACGATGTAACTACAGCCCAGCCCATGCAGCAGTATATGAATGACTAACCTCGTATTGTGGATGGATTATCTCAGTTGTTCTCCTGGCTGAAGTTTGGTCCTTTTACAGCATCCTGCCATGCGATTACATTTGTTCCTGACCACCGAGAACACTCACATTAACTTTTATCGAGTGGAAAAAAAGTTAGCTTGTTTATATTATGCTAACATAGCTGTGTCGCTAGCGGTCACGTAGCACATCATTATATACCAGCTAGCCCAACTTCAGTAACCCTACAAACGTCACTGCTGTTTAGTTTTCTGTCTTCATTTATGCTGGAAGTGATAGCAGAGCTGTACGTTTTAATTTGTTTCCAAAACCCCGCAGTCAGGACATGCTATATTGTATTTAGATAGAAGCTAGCGAGCTAACTCCCTGCTAACTTCTAACTCCGTTAAATGTCATAAATTCCGTTTTCATGGATGCCTGGATGTTAAACTCAATTGTTACACCTGGTAGAGGAGAAGGCTGATCATTTTATTAAAGATGAAATACTTTAGACAGTTTTTCAACTCTCAGTAATGCCATAGTGATCGTTTGATATATGGACCTGCAGCGGAGTTTAGACCCAGACACGGCTAGTGACGTCAGACTGAACAACCGGATTGTCGGGCATAAACCGGTCCGTGGCGCAAAAAAGGTTGGAGACCGCTGATTAAGAGGACCCGAGGGAAGCTCGGAAAGCTAAGCAGAAGTTATTTGGAGAGTGACTGCCGTTGGTTGAAAAGAGAGTTAAAAAAAAAAAAAAAAACTTCAGTGGTGTTGCACACTATTTTATATTATTTTTTTAAAGTCATTGTTAACCCTTTAAAGCCGGTCAGAGCAGCACGCTCCGTTTTGCGTAACTATTTTTAAATCCCTGTAGAACCTGAACCGTGTAAGCTAGCGCAATAATTTGTTTTGCATATGAAACCGGAGGAGTTGTACTTACATCTTATGCCATCAGCTTGTCCTCGGTCATGGTTTCCTTCCACATATAGCTTTGCAAAAATTGCATAAAAAGCGCTTGCAGGAACAAAAACATAATATTCCAGAAACACGCTTTGCCGATCCGATCAGCTGTTCGTAACACTTCCCACAGTGAAATGAGGCACATGCTGTTTTCTTTGCAAATTTGCATCATAGGATTGTTTTTTGTTTTTCCTGCAGTATATAAAAATTGGTGTATCTCCAAAATAAAACTATGAAGACACTCAAAATAAATTTCCTGTGGTGGGAAACTATTTTTTGCAACTTTATTGTATTTAAAGTTTTGAGGGATAAACCTCTTAAATTTCTCCAAGTAGAAATATATGTAAACAAAACAAAAGCGATTTTCAATTTTTTTTGTAGTTTATTGCACTTTTTTGCAATTTATGTAATTACTATGGACTTAATGCATACATATTATTAAAATATGGGCTATAACAGTTGTATTGATGTATAGCAACTTGAAATGCTCCCACAAATGGCACTACAGCATGTAAAAAAAAAAAAATAATAATATAAGCTCTGGTGGACTTGGTTCCATAGTAGGTCTTAAAGGGTTAAATAAATATCGTCAAATAATCGTGATCTCAATTTCAGTGAAAATAATCGTGATTATCATTTTTGCCATAATCGAGCAGCCCTAATATATCGTGATAAATATTTTTGGCCATATCGCCCTGCTCTAATAATCAGCATATAGGCATTTAAGATTATAAATTTAAACCTCAACAGTACAAAGAGAATGGAGAGCTTCATAATGACAGAACCACCTTTGGGAGGCCAGGTTAGACAACTGCTTGAGACTGTTGGTTCGATAGGTTCAGGTGGGGCCAGTGGACCTGCAAAGTAGATGAAAAACATTGACAGAGCTTACTATCAAGTGACCCTGTGGTGCATTGTCTAAAACAAATATGGTTTTCACAAAGATGGAGCTTCTTACCTTACATCAAGTTCTACAAACGCAGTGCCAGGTGGCACAACCTGGCCTGAAAACGCACTTTCCAAACTACAGGACTGCTTCACACGGACAGACCAAGATATATTTGAACACCAGGACCTAGGAACATTCACAGGATCAGTTCTGGACTATATCAAGTTCTAGTATGCGACTAGAAATGTGACTGTGGATAAAAACATTTGGTCATCCAAATCCAAAAGCCCCTTCTCAAAGCCCACGATGCTGCCTTCAGGTCAGGCGACAGAGCTCTGTACAGGGCTGCTCGAGCTGCAAGGAGAATTTAAAAAGCCAAAGACATACCATAAAAGAAGCAGTTCCATTTGTCCAGCAACAACACAGGTAGGGCATACAAGACATCATAAACCACAGACACTGTGCTGTGAAAACAGAAAACCCGAGTGTGCCGCTGGCAGAGGAGATCAATTGCTTCATTGATTCTGTTTCTTCGGCAGTTCTGAAGTTGGCAGCATGGTGTTCAGAGAGCAACCTGGCACTGAACACCAAGAAAATCAAAGAGATCACTGTCAACTTCAGGAGGCACAGCAATGACTTAGCCTCCCTATACATCAATGGTGAGTGTGTGGAGGGAGTCCACACTTTCCAGTTTCTCGGCGTCCTCATCTCCACTGAAATTACCCGGACAAACAACATCACAGCGATCGTCAAGAAGGCCCAGCAGCTGCTGCACTTTCTGAGGGTCTCCAGGAAGTACAAACTGGACTCCGACCTGCTGCAGACCTTCAACCGCTCCTCTGTTGAGAGCCTGCTGACATACTGCATCACAGTAAGGTACAGCAGCTGCAAGGTAGCACAGAGGATCATCGGCTGCCCTCTCCCCTCCCTGATGGACATTTATTCCTCCCACTGCCTCAACAGGGCAACAAACATTATCAAAGACAGCTCCCACCCTGGCTTTAACATATTTAACCTGCTTCCCTCAGGGAAATGCTACAGGTGCATCAGCACAAAGACAGACAGACTCCAAAATAGTTTCTTCCCAAAAGCCATGACCACCCTGAACTCACACATGCACTAACAACACAGCTCCACCCCCCAAACCAAGGACTTCCCTCTAGACAGAGACTACACAACTACCATCAGCACTGTGCAATATTTAATTTACATTCAATAACTGACTCTCTCTTTTTATAACACTTTTTTTTTTAATTTTTATACATTTGATACATTTGAATACTGTTCATATGTATATTGTGCTGCAGAACTGTGCACCTCACCTCCCTTTCTTTTCCCACATGTCTGCACAGAGTAACGGTGTGTTCACACCGAACGCGATGGACGCGAATAGAGCGTCAGGTTTACATGTAAAGTCAATGGAAAGGCGCGATGACGCGCGATTGCGGGTCCCGCGAAAATTCGGAAGCAGATTTGCGTCGCGAAAACGCCAAAACGCGTGAAACGCGCGTCAGTGTAGCGCGTCTGGCGCGTTTGACGCGCGAATAAAACCACGCGCGTGAGTTTTTGTGTTGCACTTTGTGCATACGCGCGTTTCGCGTCTACCGCTCGAGTTGGAAAAATCTGAACTCCAGCGTCAAATCGCGCCGCGACAACCAATCAGGAGCCTGGTGACGTGGCTGTTACCTAGGTCAAAGGGGCAGATCCAGCCAAAGCCTTTCATACTTCAATGGAGGGGAAGGCTAATCAATGCGGTAGCAAACAACTCGGAGCTGTACAACACCAGCTGCTTTCAGTACCGAGACAGGAATAAAAAGGACCGAGCTTGGAGGAAGATATGTGAAGAGATCGGGCAACCTGGTAAGTTCATTCATTCCTCTTTTGAAAGTTTTCACTGACCCGGGGAAGCCGCACAAAAGCTAGCAAGCCACCGCTATTTTCCCACTGACGTACAAATACCGTTCTGCTTTTATGCATGTTATCATTTAGGAATATATTTTATTGTTTATTAATAAACAGCACACAGTGGTCCCGCTGTTCATCCGTCACTGCTTTGCTTTTTCGCTGATTTTTTATTGCACAGTACAGCATTGCATTCTGCAGCCTGATTGACAAATCTCCTGCGCTTGCCAAATTTATCACGTTTGGTTTTGATAACCATCGCGTCCAATAGAAAAAACAGCACAAAAACACCCATAACTATGAGCCTCATTCGGAAATAGACACCTGCACCGTGAGGGGAAAAGGCGCACGAAAGTGGCGGGCAGATGAAGACAAACCGCGGCATAATAATACTTTTACGTTTTGCAATCTACAAAGGTTTGCACTTTGAGAATCAATTGTGAGAACTGTGACCAGGGGCTAGTTATTCTGAGAACCCCTGCAATAAATGAGGGACCACTGTCTACTCTACGATTATTATATCCAACCTGTTAACATTTAATACTGTATTGATAGAACCAACTGATTCTGCAGCAGAGCATCCCCAGTCCCTGAGCTCCTGCTGCTGCACCCACAGATATGTACAGCAAGCACTGATACCTTTTTAGTCGGTGGGATTCCCTTGTGATCACCTTTACTAAATATCTACAACCAATCTGATTATATCCTGTTATTGTTTTTTTTTTTTTCAATGTTGAAATTAAAATCTAGTAGCAGCCTTCTCATTTCTTTGTGTTTTGTGCTGTTTTACAGGCCCACAGAGGAGGACGGCTCCGAGGCAGATGAGGGACGGGTCCCAGGACGGTCCATCGGCGGTGGAGCTGGCCATCCTGGAGTCCCTGAAGAGGCCACACCAGTCTCCAATGGAGCATTTCCTCCTCAGCCTTGTTCCTGCTCTGGAGAGCAGCTGGTCCTTTTTATTCCTGTCTCTCTGTAAATTCTTATATTTTATATATTTATGTTTAATGTTTTTCTGTTTGAGACTTTTAATATTATTTTAAATAAATGTTTATAATGACTAATGTCTCAGTTCTACTACACAGCAAATGTTGGCACACGACTTGACACATGTAGACTTTATTTCATATTATACTAATGACAAAATATACTGATACAGTGGGATGCAGAAGTTTGGGCAACCTTGTTAATAGACATTATTTTCCTGTATAAATCGTTGGTTGTTACAATAAAAAATGTCAGTTAAATATCATACAGGAGACACACACAGTGATATTTGAGAAGTGAAAAGAAGTTTACTGGATTTACAGAAAGTGTGCAATAATTGTTTAAACAAAATCAAGCAGGTGCATCAATTTGGGCACCACAAAAAAGAAATGAAATGAATATTTAGTGTATATCAATGTGTGTGTCTCCTATATGATATATGGGGTGCCTTTGTCTGGATGTGCTTCCCATCCAGAGCTGCACAGCACAGAGGAAAGTTCCAGCGCTCCTGGAATCCCTCTGTGATGGACCGCCAGTCTCCAGGTGAAGGCACAGCCATGAAGTCGTCCACTAGACAGTCCCAGATGGACGTCGCTGCCTGGGGGGTGATCTGGCTCACCGTGGACACACCGACTCTGAAACTGAACGCGATGGTCCTGAAGGAGTCCCCGGTGACAAGGAACCTGGACAAAATTGTTCAAAATTAGTATTATGTGTGCTGCAGTTACAAAATACATTATTCAAATTCCAAAATACTTTTGTGATGTCAGATTTAAATCACAAAACATGAATCTTACATAAAACCTTTTGTAATTATAAGGATAATTACAAAATGTATATTAGATAATATCTAAAACAGTTGTGTTTTGTTTTAACTTTAACATATCATAATTTGATTGGTAGCAACTTTCACAACTACAGTGAGCCAATCACTCATAATTCCTAAACATGTCAATCAGGTAGGAATGAAGTAAAACATTAATAGAAATAAAGAGTTGTATGTTGACATGTAGCCCTTTCCTTGCTTAAATCATTAATATTTTTGAAAAATTAATCTGTGATAAGACAGCTTATCAAGATAGAACCATGTAACTAGAGATGAACCAAACTGTTCACAGTTTTATCTAACTCTGTTTTAATAAAGGCTGTGACCCCTGCTATAGAGTCTGACAGCTGCAGGGATTATATACAAATATTCAACTATCCCAGAATTAAACCAGGTCTAAATAAAAAGGAGTGAGTATCACTACAAGGTTAACTCAGTGGTCCTAATGCTACAGTTTGATATCAGCAAACACCGAGCGCATACATTGATGTGACACCACAGCCATGCTATCATGCAAACACTGATAACAGCATAAATCGAATTAAATCGGGACTTGATGAGACCTTCTGAGTATCACTAGAAATATTATAAAGAGTCGTCTCTGTACCACAGTTTGCTTTCAGTAAACACCGACAGCATTCACTGTTAGCATAGCACATCCATGTTAGCAGTGTATAACTGGATGGATTAGCATATTAGCACAGATATCAATAAAGGACTACCGTATTAAATAGTTTTACTAACCTCAGGCAGACGGACAGGCGCTCTGCAGGTGGGATTGAGCGTCTGTAGTTGGTGTCTAGGCGGGCAATGCTGGGACCGACGAGGGAAAGCAGGTCCTCAAACTGGCCGACGGTGATAGCGCTGGAATCGGCCGTCATCCAGGCGCAGCTCCTGGAGCAAGTGGTGAAACTCACCAAACTGCTCATGCCTCTGGAGGACCTGATGGACCCAGGTACGGCGAGGACGTCTTTTACGCTGCTGCTCTGCTCTCCACAGTACATAGAGAAGGGAGACTCTCTCTTCAAGCGCTAGCTCGATAGCTGCCATCTTGCAAAACCAGGTCTGGCACAACTCCCTCCCACATTCCTCCCACATTTCCGGTTCACGCGCGTCAAAATATGATATTTTGACGCGCGATGGATTTTTCTTGGACACGCGTTGAGACGCGAATGTACACGCGTCAAATTAGGGGCGTTTGGGGCGTTTTATTCGCGTCCATCGCGTTCGGTGTGAACACACCGTAAGAGATGCTCTGTATCTCACTGTACTTGTGCATAGTGACAATAAAAGGTTACTATTCTATCCAAGGTTTCTCAAGGTGAAGATCAAAGTCTGCCAGATTTCATTTTGCTAAGTTTTCCCTTTTAGACCATGGTAAAATTTGTATATTGTATTTACTTGATTTAAAAGTCTTGATTACAGTTTGATTATAATCTGGCAGAACATTTGGACTGCTAGAAACGGACTTAGTTTTAAAATGTAATTTAAATAAATCATTTCATCTTATCATGATAACAGGCCTTAGGATTAAAATGAGATACTGCTGACTATAATTGGAAATCCATCTATTCACTTCAGCTTATCCTTATCAGGGTCACAGAAGGGCTGGGGCCTATCCCTGCTATTATAGGAAAGGTCACCAATCTGATGCAAGGCAATTTAAAATCCCCAGTTACTAGAAGAGGACCCACACAAACACAGAGAAAGCACGCATGGTTGATGCAGATAGGCCCCGGCCTGGTGGTGGGATTGAACTCAGGACCTTTTTGTTGTGAGGCAAAAGTGCTTATACAGTAGATCTGATGTACTCATGGGACAGAGCTTTTGTCCAGGACTGTAAGCACAGCACAACAAACAAGCAATCGGAAACAGGAGAAGACATTAGCATGGACAGTGAATTGGATCCTCCCCCCCTAATATTGTTTTCCAAAGATCTCCAAATTTGATCAGGTTTCCTGGATGGACCTATGCTAGCTAGACATTTAAAGTCTCCTTACGCTGTCAAAAATTAAGCAAAATAAAAAATTTCAGAATAAATAAAATTTAAAAACATTTGTATCTTTCGACTGGGTGAGCAGTACTCAACCCCACCAAAATCACCCATTCACTCAAAACTTTTGTTGGGATTTGTGACCAAGTTAGTGATGATTAAAAGTTCAGAGCACCTGTGTGCTAAATATCTGTGACTCTCTCAACTTGGTTTTTTTCTAATCTCCTTGGTCATAATTCAATGTCGTTTCAATATGAGCCAATTTTTTGGGGAGGTGGGCATGACTTGGAAGCCTATCCAAGGTTTAAATGGTCATTTTTCATATGCTGGACCTTCAAACAATTTCTCTGCTGTTTTTATTACATATCCTTGAATTCTGGAAGCCTTCTACCATAATTTACTACTCAAAGCCACAACGTCTTCACAAAACTGAGGTTTTTTGCAGGAAACAGAAAGTCACAGTGGTTATAATTTGTGATGTGTGTATAAAAATAGAGTATTGTCTCAAATTGTCTTCCAGCAGCTGAAGTGGAGGTGCCAAGAAGGCATGTAGGGTATAAAAGTCATTAGACTCAAGACAGAGTACATGTGGGTGAATGAGAGGGGGGCAGGGTGAAACATGAAGCCGAAAGGAGTAAAGTTAGTCAAGGGGGAGAGTTTAAATAAGAGTGTGAAAGCAAAGTTTTACTGCGTGACTTCCAGTGTTGGGAAGGTTACTTTTAAAATGTATTCCATTACAGAATACAGAATACATGCCCCAAAATGTATTCTGTAACGTATTCCGTTACGTTACTCAATGACAGTAACGTATTCTGAATATTTTGGATTACTTAATATATTATCATGCTTTTTACAACAACGTGAATGTACTATTGCTGTGTGATTTATTACTATTACTGAAGGTCCGCGACTCCGAACTGTAGTAAAGGGACCTCTGACTAATACGGCGGGGTCCCTGTCGGCTCGTAGCCGAAAAATAGCTTTACTTTGTTGTGTGGGTCAACTTTTCTTGCGAAAGACAGAGAGAGGCGTTGAAAGACTGCTCCAACGGAACTTATTGTTTCGGAGGAAAACACAACGGTGTACAGTCGAGTCTTAATAGCTTACTTACAGCTGGGCTCGTCAGGCACTCTTCTTGGCTGCAGTGGTTATTATTATATTTACATGCTTCCAGCTCCCGTTTTTGCTCGATGACAACTCGTACCTTTCCACTCGCCTTTTTCTCCCTCCTCGCGCTCACAGACACATAACGTGTATGGCAGTCCATTCTCCCTGCAACACGGACTACACTGCCCATGATGCTACATTCTTTAGAGCTATGCTTGTAGCATTCTGCCTGTTAGCTTAGCACAACAACAACAACAACGAAAAGGCGCTCTCTCACCCAGGAAACACACAGTCGCAGAGAGAGAGAGAGAGCGTCGCCCTGTAACCATGGCAACCGCAACGCTGCCGCCTGGAACAACAGAACGTAGCTGTCAAACAAAACCCAAACAGTCCTGACCCGCGACAAAATGAAACAGGAAAGTACCGCAGTGTAATCCATTTATTTCAACAAAGTAACTGTATTCAGAATACCACCTGTTTAAACGGTAACTGTAACGGAATACAGTTACTCATATTTTGTATTTTAAATACGTAACGGCGGTACATGTATTCCGTTACTCCCCAACACTGGTGACTTCAAACAAATTCCAGTTTTTCTCAGTGTCTTGTTCTGTCTGAGGCCAGAAAAGAAAATTGCTAATGTAACCTTAATGCGCTGCTGCCTGTTCTAAGGTTGGTCACAGCTGGAAGACGTCAATTTTAAACCCTGCTTTTGGGTTTGAGAAGAAGCATGTAGAAAGTAATTGTAGCATGCACATGAGGCCTGAACTGGGGCTTTAAAGTGGCACTACTGAGGCAAAGTCTTTGCGCCACCTGCACTGTGTTCCTTATTGGATAACATCATGTTCTGTTTCAGAATAAGCTGTCAGCTCTATCTCTTTTCTTTGTTCAGCAGAATGCAGATACACCATTAAAAAAGCCTCCCATAGTCTGTTATTTCGGATGTTACATCCTCTGTATAAGCTGTATTTGCATTGTGGTTGCATCTGTGGTTAAATCATGTCTAATCCTCTGCTAACACAGCAAGGGTTTAGAAAAACTACCAAGGAAACATCTACATATATGTTTGAGGCTTTAGTTGTGAGTATATAAAACAGTCACATTTACATTCACTAACCCTGAAATCATTGAAGATTTCATTTCACTTTGTTTCACTTTGAAGGAGGTAAAATTGCAGAAAACATGGTGAGTTTTCTCACCACGCTATAAAAATGAAAGAAGTATTTCCATGAAGTGGAAAAACAATTGTATTGGTATACTTTTATCCATCGCTGATGCCCAAGTTGGGTAAACAACCTTCATGTCTCCATGGCAGCAGAGTGCTGCAAGCAGTGCAGCAGTGACGCAAAACAACCCCAGCTCTAAATTTGGAGAGTTTACAGGAGTTTGCCGTTTGACGTGTGTGCAAGGACACATCTAGTCATGCATATTTTCATTTTCCAGCATCATCCCATCAGAAGTAGGGGAAGAAAAGATACAGTGCCAGTCTTGATCCTTATTGGCCAGAACTGATTTTAGTAACCCAGCTTCATTGCCTTTACTTGAATTTGTTCTAAATGTTTATGATTTTTTATTATTATTATTTTAAATGAAAAGATAAAAATGAGGTATTCCTGAGCATCTTTCCATAAATTGTTATTCATAAAATAAAAAAGTGGAACAAATATGCAGAAGAGCTTCACTTAATTTATACCAGGATAACCCGGCCAATTATAAATGGATTAAAACTCATCACTTCACACTCTCTGCTTGCATGAATTCCCTCAACAACAACTCTGATTCTCCCCTCTTTTCTCCCTGAGCTGTGTTCTCCTGTTCCTGTCCACTGCATGTGTTTGTGCTTTTGAGGAGCAGCTTTAGAGGACTGGCGTGGGCGAGCGAGAGACAAGTGCTAAAAATCCCACAGCAACAAGCGGATGATACACAGATATCAGTAAACAACACTGATGGAAAGTGTTTTGACCACTTTCTGTTTGTCTCTTATCCTTGTGTGTATGTGCAGCGGCTACATCATTATATATGCTGCAAGCATCTTTTTTTAAGCTAATAAAATCTGTTCTCAAGAAAGGATTCATTGATTGATGAAGTGAATACATTTCTGACAAATTGTGGTATGCCTTTCCCGATTCTGTTAATTACAAAAATAGCATTATCTTAAAATATTACATTAAAAATGATAGTTGTAGCTTTAAGTAATATACAGTACAGGACCCACAGAGTACAGTATAAAAACATGCCATAAACCCAAAAGTACCCAAAATAAGTTTGTAAATAGAACATCAATAAAGATTAATATTTTAGCTAAAGACACAGTCGTGGATATACATATATATATATATATATATATATATATATATATATATATATATATATATATATATATATATATATACATACATGCCCCTGAGACAATCCAGCACATAACTGCAGGGTGTAAGATGCTAGCAGGCAGGGCATACAAGGCAGGGCATAACCACTGACAGACAAGATGGGGGTGGCTAACCAACCGGACATAGTGGTGGTAGACAAACAGAAGAAGACGGCCGTAGTGATCGATGTAGCAGTTCCTAATGACAGCCACATCAGGAAAAAGGAACACGAGAAGCTCGAGAAATACCAAGAGCTCAGAGAACAGCTTGAGAAAATGTGGAGGGTGAAGGTAACGGTGGTCTCAGTGGTGATCGGAGCACTAGGTGCAGTGACTCCCAAGCTAGGCGAGTGGCTCCAGCAGATCCCGGGAACAACATCGGAGATCTCTGTCCAGAAGAGCGCAGTCCTGGGAACAGCTAAGATACTGCGCAGGACCCTCAAGCTCCCAGGCCTCTGGTAGAGGACCCGAGCTTGAAGGATAAACCGATACCTTCATCAAGGTGCCCTGGTTCCTCAACACCTGATGCGGACCTTCATATTTATCTCTCTTGCTCATGTCTGCGGTAGGCTTGGTTAACATGGGGGTCTAGCCTTGGATCCTTACTGGATACAGGCGCCCCAGGCTGGAATCGGACTCGCGACTATATATTTATATACTTATTTGCAATAATAAGAGGGGACTTGACCAAATGGGAATAAATTGGAATAAAAACAAATTTTCTGAATTACTGCCTAGATTTTATTAAGTACTTAATATATTTATTTTTTTCAGTCCTCCATAGCCTTTAATAATCACAGTCTAATGTTTCCCCCTTCCTCACAGAGTCTTAAACTGACTTCCTGGAACGTGATTTCTATCTCGGAGTCTATATCCTTGCTTAACAGGGAGTATCTGGTGAAAAACTGCGATCATGTGGTTCATGTCTTATGGTCAAGGTCCGTTCTGCCAGAGAATTCTGAAAAAGCTCTAAATTTCCCAGACGAGGGAAGTATATCCATGGGATAGAAGGTAGAAGAGTTCAAGGTAACCTCTCCTTCCGCTCCTCCTCACTCCCACACTGCACTCCACTGAGCATCGCAGTCATTATTACAAGCCGAGAAAAGCTCAGAGAAAACAATTGTTCAGGAAGGAGATCAAGAGCGGATTCCCAAAAAGAGATTATTTCACAGTGTGTCTTCGATTGTAGTGTGAGTAACAAATGAAAACAACCAAGAAGTTTATCAGTGATCGTGATATGTAAAAGTGTTGCAAATTAATTTTGCTTTTTTGACTTCACTTTGATTCTTACGCCAGTTTTTACTGGTAGATAAGATTAACAAAATTTGAATATTGTTTAACTTAAAGGGAATCAGTAGACTTTAATAGTAAGGAAGTGAGTTTGTCTCTTTGGCCTCCTTCATCATCAAGAAATTCCAAATATGCACAATGTTGCTGGTGGATTGGTGCAGCCACGCTCACAAACTTAAGTTAATGTACCTCTCTGCTTTAAACTTGCTTCTCTAACACACAGTAAATAATAAAAGTAGTTTTTAATACAAGCTGCACTTTTTTCTTGTACTTTCTGGTCTCTTGGGAGCAGAATGGCACAATCATACCCAGTATCTCATTAAGTTGTTAAACATGGAACAACATAATTTCTTCTTCTAGCTTTAACTGTAAGTCAATGTTAAAAGTAGTGTTTGAGTGCAGCATACTGTATAACTGCATTCGCATTACAGCAGTACTGGGACTGGGTGTACTGTACAGTAATCACATTGCAGTAACAAAAATGATATTGTTTCATTATAGAAGTTCTTCACTTATCTGTGCTGTGAATCAGAATCAGAAAGGGTTTTATTGCCAAATGTTGAGCAGGTTTACAACATTAGGAAATTGCTGCGGTGCTTCAGTGCAAACATGCTGACATAAATTGCGCTTAAATACACATGAAAAAATAAAAGTAAGAATAAGAATTAAAAGTGCTACGTAGAAAGATATATACATGAGTGCAGGTGGTGATCAGTGCCAAAACATGGAATGATGCAGTGAACACAGCGTAGGGTCATGTGTTAGTGGTGGGAACAGTCGTACGTTTATTGTTCATGTGTCCAACAGCAGAGGGGAAGAAACTGTTCTTATGGCGAGAGGTTCTGGTGCGAATGGACCGGAGCCTCCTGCCTGAGGGGAGCAGGTCAAACAGACTGTATCCAGGGTGAGAAGGGTCAGCTGAGATCCGAGCTGCACGCCGCAGTGTCCTGGAGGTGTGCAGGTCCTGCAGAGATGGGAGTCTACAGCCAATCACCTTCTCAGCAGAGCGCACAACACGCTGCAGTCTCTGTTTGTCCCTGATAGTGGCTCCAGCGTACCACACGGTGATGGAGGAGGTGAGGATGGACTCGATGATTGCAGTGTAGAATTGCATCATCGTCCGTGTTGGCAGGTTGAATTTCTTCAGCTGCCTCAGGAAGTAAATCCTCTGCTGGGCTTTCTTGATGACGGAGGTGATGGTGGGCTCCCACTTCAGGTCCTGAGTGATGGTGGTACCCAGGAAGCGGAATGAGTCCACAGAGGTGATGAGGGTGTCAGTCAGGATGATGGAGGGGAGTGGGGCTGTGTGCTTCCTGAAGTCCACAATAATCTCCACTGTCTTCTGGGCATTCAGCACCCGGTAGTTGTGGCTGCACCAAGACACCAGACGTTCAGCCTCCCTCCTGTAGGCAGACTCATCCCCGTCCGAGATGAGCCCAATAACGGTGGTGTCATCTGCAAACTTGATTAGCTTGACAGACTGGTGGGTGGAGGTGCAGCAGTTGGTGTACAGGGAGAAGAGCAGAGGAGAAAGAACACAGCCCTGAGGGGAGCCGGTGCTGATGGTCCGGGAGTCCGAGACATTCTTTCCCAGCCTCACATGCTGCTTCCTGTCCGTCAGGAAGTCAGTGATCCACCGGTAGATGGGATCAGGCACATTCATCTGGGAAAGCGGGTGTAGGATTGAACATTTCTAAATGTAAATGGGTACGTGAAAAGTTTCTCAAATCAGATACTTCCATATACTGATACATTTAATTTGAGTCTTTAAGTATTTTCATGCTTGCATGTATTGTATGACTACAAATACACTGACTCGTTACTAGCCAGAAAGTTGGGAACTCTGTATACTGCTAATCATTAATGTTGCCGTTTTGAATACATTGTAGAAGGACGCATCAACAAATCTACAGCCAGCAGGAGGATACGGTGCAGATGGGTACCATGCTGGAATTCCCTGAGCTCCTAAGAGCGACTCACTCTTTCACAAATTCTTTTGCTGAGTTCACAAGTATGACCAGGTTGTCTGACCTGATGGTGGTATTTTGTGATGTAGTTCTGATGGTGATACATCACTTGGAATGCAGTACTCCAGTCTAAAGCCAGCTCCAGGGTATATTTTCATTATTTCACTGTAGGCAGCTCCCACTACAAAGTCCCTGTACAAGTTAAAGAGTAGGGGGAGTTTAGGGCACCTTACTGACATCCTACTGAAGTCTCAAAGAAGCTGGTGGTTCCTTTAACGCACACTTTAAGCTGCTGTAAAGACCACAGTGTAAAGTCTGAGGTGAATATCAAGACAGAAAAATGAGGCATCCCTTGGAACCCAGTCATTTGTGGCCTTGAGATCGCTAAAGGCTATGAAAAGTGGAGTTCTTAAGTTTCAGTATCACTTGTCAATTTATTTCAATCCAAATTTATTAGGCAAAAGCAGTTGTTCATATGCTTCTCTGAACCTTTATGTTAGGATTCAAGAACTATATGGGTGCATTATATTGACACTAAACATGCTAATTAGTGCTAAGTAACAGTTCTGAACAGATACCATCAACAGAAACTTTACTCACAAGAACTGAACCACCAACTTCTCTGGTGATACAAAAACATCCAAATCCAAGCATGTATTCGGTCTGGTACAACAAAGCAGTTTTATCCTCTGCACTTTCCTCTGCGCTCACAGCAAATGAACTATAGTGAGTATAAGCTAACTCATCCATTTGGAGTTCTTTCATTCTTAAAGTCTGGGGCATGGCTGCTTTGATTTACAGTCTGTGACATTTGAGTTACTGAAGTTACTGAACAGTTCTGCACTGTGTTTGTGCTGTTGGTGTAATTTCTGATCATTAATATGGATTTTTGTTATGCACACATGCGGTTCTTGAATGTAGCTTCCTAATCAAGCTTGCTAGTGTTAGCTGACACTTAAGCCATTAGCCTCATTCAAAACAAACAAACAAACAAACAAACAAACAAACAAACAAACAAACCCACCACATGGCAGTGATCAAAACAAAGAGTCCAGAAACCATTGGGCAACATCATGGAGAAGATTTAATTTACATGCATTGACTTTACACTGTTGTTAAATGTATCTCATATTTAATCATGTAAGTATGTTTGTATCGTAGGCCAACTGCATCTGTATTAACAGAAGTATTCAAATTTAGACCCAGCAAATGTCTCTCACCCACAGAAATCAGTGTTGTTTATCTGGCTTTTAGGATGTGCAGCAATTAGCTCAAATGTTCAAAATAATGACCTCATTATCAAAATCCAAAATTCAGGTCAGCTGTCAGCCTAACGTTGAGTTCTGCTAAGAAGCACTGAGATGAAATGTTTAGTTTTCCCTGTGCTCTGTTCTGCCTCTTTTATTTATTTAGGAAATACAGTATCTGTACAGATATTATAACTCATCAATCCCTTCCTGACCTAAACTGCTTCTCTGCAGACTACATGCACGTGAATATTCAGGCTATCACTGCGGTAATAGGGAACAGCAGGATGAAAGCACTGAGAATCCAGCCCCTTCCACCCATCTGTCATTACTGTCAGAGCAGCCGGAGCACAGAGGGTCAATGAAACTAATTTAGACATGATTAGGGAAAAAGAAATTGGGCAAAGGATGATTCAGCTTGCATTTGCAAAAAAATTTGGACTCACAAGAAGCAGAGCGGCTAAAAATCAGCGCACATACCCTATCCAGAGGACATGTGACACACACTCTCTTAAACATACGCTCAAGTTCACGGCCCTTATTCCCACTCACACACACAAACACATTTCCCAGTGCGAGGGGGAGGACGCATTTATCATTTTTCTCTCACTGGTCTCTGTGCTATTAGAGCAAAGGTTAAAGGAGAAGAGAGGACACAAGAGGGAACACGCAGTTCCTCCATTCGCTCTGGATTTTGCAGAAAGGAAATAGTCTGCTGGTGTTGCCTCGTATCGTATAACATCCTGCTGCAGAGTGTTTCAGAGACTAATATGGCAAATAGAATTATCAGAAAATAATTGAAGTAGGCAGAGAAAGAATTTAGGAATCAGAACAAGCATTTGGTATTTTCAAAAGGACTAAAAAACGGATAAATGAATCATTTGAGGCAAACAGAGCAGTACAAAGCAAAGCTGGATTCTATATCCAAACTCCATTTACTACTTCTTTGGTGCATTCTCCTCCAGCTTTTTCTTTGCTTTGTTGCCGTGTTTCTGTCATGTACAATATGTCACATTTCAAGCTGAAAACAAACTGGCTGCATGTGCTTTTCTTCCTTTAAGGTGTTTCTATCATAGAAAAAAACTCTTAAATTCAAACAGAGTCAGAGAAGAGTTGTTTGAACATAAAGCTGCTGACCACTGATTTTACCTCTGGATTCAAATCCTGCTTAGGTCAGCACTTGCTTTGTTTGATGTTACCTTCGGAAATTTAAAGGTTTTAAGATCAAAGCATCACAGAACTGCTTTGATCAGAGCTCTGCTCTTAAAACACTACTTTGTCTTTAGCTGTTTTCACCTGCTGCCTAATGTCATGGTCCTGGGCCATGTTGGCCCAGTGTTCTTAGTTTTCTTGTATGTTTGTATTTTGTTCCTTGCTTAGGCCATGTTTTCTGAGTTGCCCTGTTGTGTTGTTCCCTAAGTGTTTTCCCTTCATGGCTTTTACCCCCTGTGTGCCCCTCTGTGTATCTGTGAGCCCTCGTCTCTCCTTATGTTTTATTCCATGTTTCCCCTGCCCATTATGTCTAAGTTCTCCCCGTGCTCTCTCTTCCCCCTGTGTGCCCTCTATGTATTTATGAGCCCTCGTCTCCCTTTGTGGTTGTTATGTTTTCCCAGCCCGTTATGTCTGTGTTTTCCCCGTGCTCTCTCTCCTCCTGTCTGAACCTCTGTGCACTTCCTGTTTACTTTGTGACTCTCACGCCCGTACATGTCATGTTCAGTTCACCCCGCCCTGTCTCGTTATGATTATCAGTGTCACCTGTGTTCCCCGTGTGTTCCCACTTTCCTCGTTAACCCTCTGTGTATTTCTGTCTGCGTCTCCCTCATGTTGTGTGGATCTTCCTGTGCCTTCCTGCGAATGTTAGTTTACTTTTTCCCAGTTAGTTCTGTATTTCCTGTATTCTGCCGTGCCAGCATTAAAGCTGTGTTCTTTAAGTTTATCCCCGTGTCTGTGAGTCTGCATCCTGGGTCCTTCTCCTGCCTGCCGCACAGCGATTCATGACACCTAATTACAAGAGGGCGCTACAGCGCTACTATGAAGATTTGATTTGGCACGGTTTGGAGAAAAGCTATCCCCGTTTCATCTTAATTTAGATAATGGGAATCCTAAAACTAGTTTAACCACAGGACTGCTGATTTAACACAGAATGAAAACAATTATATTTTCACTGGATAGGACTGAACAGCTGTTAAATGAGACATAATTTAATCCCCTAAATAGATTGATACATCACTTTTATTTCCTATAAATCAAAGTAGCTTAATGCTGTTTGCCATGGGAAGTTGTTATCCTTGAAACATGCTGTAGATTGCCTTAGCAAGTGTTTTTATTACTTGTCGATCCATTTTAAAGTAAAGTGGCATCTGATGGACCTACTAACAAAAGCATGCAAAATGTGTCACAGAGAGTTCACCTTTAGACGTGTTGATAGATGTGAGTAATCTTTTGAAATTCAAGTAAAAATAAAGGTCAAGCCCCTTGGATAAAATTGTGGTTACCTCTAAAGTAGGCATTCTTGGTCCTTTCAAGTTAAATCTTTACGTTGTTTAAGGACTGCTTACGTTATGGACTGGATCTTTAAAATCTTTTGATGGTTCAGATCCAAAGAATTCCTAATAGAAGATGAGTTATTGTATCTGTGAGCAAACAGCTCAGCATTAATACTGGACAACTCTGCAAAACTCTGCTTTTGTTAAACTCCCAGTTTAACTACAAAACAACAAAAACCATTGGTTAAGATGTCGTTGAATGAATGTAAAACTTTTGGTCAAGGTTAGAGAAAGGTTACTCTTACAAAAAAGCAGAGTAGTAATGTACCTATACTTTTTTTGCCCGTCTGTCTGTAAAAACAGACGTTTGTCTGTCTGTAAAAGATCTAATTTTCTAATTTTCCCTTCACATGTGTAATTAAGTACCACAATTATTTTGATTTTATTTTCTGTGCCAATATTTTTTCTGTTTCTGTAGGTGTTGCTTTTATTATAAAAGCATTGATGTGACAATATTGAAGAGTGACTTTGCAGTGATGTAAATCCAGGGAATCACTGCTCTAAAATTTGATTTCAGTTTCTCAAAAATTGCTTAGAAGTGTAAGGTCATCCTGTTTCATCTCAGCTGTGTCTCTCAGTGACCTGGTCATTTTTGAGGATTGTTTCAAAGTCTGGCCATGAGCTCCAATCAACCCGTGGCTGAGGGTCCACAGCGGGCCTGAGCGTGGAATATTTTACAGCTGATCTGAGCTAAAATGCAAAGCTTGAGAAAGTTAATAAAATGGTTTCTTAGAGAGGTCAAAGAGGTCATTCAAACTGATTTTTGTCCTTTTATGAAAAATGTATGTCCTGTCAGTGCTGCCTGGTAAAACCATAATGAGGAGTTATGCTCTGAGCCTTGAAGGCCAGTTAAACCAGAAAGTCATATTCAGCCACATTTCCTCTGAAAAACAGTTGGTGTTAATCTCTGGGTCTCTTCCACATCACGTCTTTTATTCTGTCTTCGTTCTCTCTCCCCAATGGCAGATGGCCCCGCCCCTCCCTGAGCCTGGTTCTGCCGGAGGTTTCTTCCTGTTAAAAAGGAGTTTTTCGTCCCCACTGTTGCCAAGTGCTTGCTCATAGGGGGTCATATGATTGTTGGGTTTTTCTCTGTATGTATTATTGTAGGGTCTACCTTACAATATAAAGCGCCTTGAGAGGCGACTGTTGTTGTGATTTGGCGCTGTATAAATAAAATTGAACTGAACTGAGTTGATGATTCAGTCACTGTTTTGTGCTTCTTTTCACTGACTGTGGCTTGAGTTAAGGAGGCATATTGTGCAATACCCTTTGACTAAATACCGTCCACTTTGTTCCTCTTTTATAGAGTTGTTTTAACCCATTGTCTCCACGAATTACAATTTTCATGACTGCACAGTTTTTCCAGGGAAACTATAGCTTCCAGTATGGTTGGCACCTACAATTATCCAGTTGGTTCAGTTTGTTGTCTGTTTGTTGGACAGAATTACTCAAAATTATGAAGATATTTGCTACAAACTGGCACAAGAGCGCCCTGATCCAATTTAGTGGAAACTTTGGATCTATGACTTTTATAAAGGATTCTTTACCATTATGAGACAGAGCACCACACAGATTGGAGTGGCAAAATGTTCTCCAAAAACAAAACCAAGAAAAAAAACAAAAACACATCCAGATATATTAATATGGATACAGATGTCCATATCTTAGTTTGTGTGGAAGGAATTTGCAGCCTTGACAATGGTATGCAGTCCCAGACTGCTTAGTAGTGATATACCTAGTTTGCTTTTTCTTTAGTGCTCTGAAACACACAGAGGTTAATAGTTTCAAACAGAGTGCCACAAATAACAGGTATCCCTTTAGAAATAAACAGTGATACTTCTAAAAACCTTGTATCCCCACACAGCATTTAATTTAACTAGTTTAGGAAGATTTCACTTTTCTAATAGTTTCACAGGCTAATAGTTTTAAACAGAATACCACAAACAACATGTATCCCTTTAGAAATAAACTGTGATACTTCTAAAAGCACATATTCACACCTAGCCACACTATCACTGTATCAACCCCCAATGTTCCTTTAATGCAACCAGCCCTATAATTATCTACTAGTCACAAACACACTGCAACAGTAAGACTTGTTGATTACACGTGGATGATTTAACTACTTTTTTCTTTAGCGCTCCGAAAAGACACAGAGGCTAATAGTTTTAAATAGAGCACCACAAACAACAGGTATTCCTTTAGAAATAAACTTTTCTTGTGTTGCTTCTAAAAACTACAGATTCTTAACTCTGCAACAGTTAGACAGAGTTGGTTACAGTTAGGCCCCCAACAGTCAGCAAAACAAGTCATAAAACAATAAAAGAGGCTCCCTTATCAAGAGCATCCCAGCACACATTCCTACTGTAGTTCCATTACAAACAGTTTCCTTTATCTTATCTTATCATGTCAGAGGCCAACTGAAACCAAGTCCACCTATATAAAAACACCCCATCAGACACACAGTAGTTTCTCAGCACTTCACAACTGCCGCAAGGTATATCGTTTTAACTTTTTATTTTTTCAGATCCCAGACACAGCGGTGAGAGGTAGTTAGCACACAGTTTGGACATGTAGAAAACATCGTTTGTTTGGAACACATCAGCAGAGAGGTAGAATTCATAGCTGTTCATAAGAGTTTAATTTAATCAAACCTCATTTTACGGATCTAAGTGGCTCCTCATCACTAGCCAATTCACCATTTTATTTAAATGTCTGAATTTTCAGAATGAGGATCCAAGCGGGACACAGAGGCTGCTAGTTTTAACGCACCAGAATGCAAATATAAATAAAAGCCTCACTATCCTGAGAGCCTAGCTGCAGCGACACCTTTCTTTCACACGGATTCCTGGATGTGCGTTGGATCCGACTTTGCTACCCGCACAGAGCGTTTCTGACAGTCGGGCGCTGCTTATACAATAGAGAAAAGCAACAATACACCGTGTTTCTCTGCTCCAAGACATCCGAGGGCCTTTCACAAGGTAAGCATGTCTGTTATACCCAGCGCATAAATGTCTCTGTGTTAACGCTGATTATTCAAACCCTGTTTAAAATGTGACACATTTGTTATCCCAAAACATTTCCTCTAAAGTTGCAAAGTTACTGATTTAAAAATTTTATTTTTGAATTTTTAATTGCATGACAAACATACGATAGACTCTTGAGCATATTTATATAGCTAAATGCACAATGGTATAACCGTGCTAAATAAAAGAGGCCCAAGCACCAAAGCACTCTAATGCAAGCCTCTAAACTGCATGTTGATAAGTACATGAAGCGTACCTCTACAGCTTAAAACAGTCTGTATCCATACTTTGAGGATCTGCTGAATTGTTTTTAATGGCACTTTTTTTTTTGATGAACTGCAGATGATGATGAATTCCTCTTTATTGTAGAAACAGTCCCTAAGCTGTTGTTGCTCATACTTACTGAGGTCCCTAGCTACTTCCTTACTATGTCAGTAAACTTTTTGAAAAGGAAGCTGTTGTAGATTTAAAGAAACATCTTAATTGAAGCAAAGGCAAAAAATTGGAATGAATTTTATGTGACTGTTCATATTGACAGGAGCTTTTTTCAAACGCATTTTCAATCAGTTTTTACAAGAAGTGTAGCTCATACAATGGTATAAATGTATTCTTTGTGATACTTTATAAATATGAAACTAAAGATTTTGAGTTCGTGCACATTGTGAATCAAGAATCTAAATATTTGTGTCACAATGATTTCTATAAAAGCATTTTGTTTATGGGGATAATGTGACAAATCTTTTGTGACCCTATTAATGATCAATGGTAATTGAAGAGGAAGCTTGAACCCTGGCTCGGGACATTTTCATGACAAGTGTCAGCGCAGACAACTACTAATGAGAGAACATGTTTTATCATCATAAACACGGTGATAAGAAGCATTGTTAAAGTGTCACTTCAGTAATGTTGACTCATGTTTTTTAATAGATGACTTAAAACACTAAACTCTAATTTCTGTGGTTATTTTAAGTTTACAGAATATAACATGTGGTAAGTCGACGAGTTTTACTTCTCACTGTCCGTGTTATGTGTATCTATTTATCATGTATGCTACTTTGCTCTACGGACTGTAAAATGTTTCATTGTGTTCATGAAATAAACCAGACTTTCACCGTCTGCATCTTTTACTGTTTTTCTGCTTTTGTTCACTCCAAGTTTGACTAAACCTACAGATATCCAGAGTTAACTCACTAACAATGTGGAGCAGTCTCAGTGTATTTAGCTGCTTTTTCCCTGAACATAACCAACTGAGAGAAACGCCTGTGGTCCTCACTTTGGTAATTTTGAACGCTGAAGGAGATTTGTTCAATAGACACCTTATACTAGTGTTTCCTGCACTACTATGTTCTATTTAAATCCAGATTCCTTTTATAGTTTGCAGTGAAATTTGTTAAACCGTTGCTTAATGGGACAGAAGTACAAGTCGCTCTTTACTAACACATTTGTAGATAAGTTTATTGCTGAACAACACAGTTAGCAGTCTCACACACTCTTTAGGTTTTTCAAGTTTTGTGTGTAATGGTTTAGTCTATCAGACCTTACCCTTTTCTCCCCAGTATCACAACAGTATGACTCCCAAAGTACGGCTCAGTAAACAACCAATGATTCTAAAGCCAGAACAGAAAGATACAGTTGGAAGATGAATGATTGCGTTTTTATGATGCGTAGTAAAACGACCCCCTCTTCTTCTTCTCTGTGTTGTTGTTGTTGTTCTTGTGTGTGTGTGTGTGTGTGTGTGTGTGTGTGTGTGTGTGTGTGTGTGTGTGTGTGTGTGTGTGTGTGTGCCTTAGAAGTCAAATAATACATTAGCCATACTTAAAAAAACATCTGAATTTCATTTAGAACTGAGATTCTAAGTTGTAAGCAGAAATCGTATGCACAGCCAGAAACATGTTTCCCCACTTTCACAATGCTGAGGTGCCAAATCCACAACCCCCAACAAATGGTTTGTTACACGCGGGTGTGAAGGGCAAGCTTTACTTACACAGCCTCACACACAATAGATTTTTAAAGTTTTTTGGGTACAGTGGTTTAGTCACAGATGCAACATCCACTTTTGATAAAGATCACTCCACCTGTTTATTTCTTAAGAAATTAAGCGTCTTTATAAAGCTCTTATTTATACATGTCTGCACAATAATAGACACCGTGTGCTCTGAGACATTATTGTCTTCTACATCTGCTTCCATTGGTTTGCATTTTAACCTCCCAACCTTTCAGGTTGTTATGAACAGCTTATATTTCTAACATTTTGTGATGTAAAAGTGAACCATGTTTTTTTTTTTTCTGTTTGATGGAAGGACTTAAGACACGAGTTATTTAAACAATTCTAAATGACCGTGTGATGGCCATAGTACTTTATGTGGGCCAAATGTGTTAAGGATAATGTTTATCAATGTAAAATTGCAAAGAAGCTTTGAATAGATTATAACATTTTGTAAACAGATACCTCAGAAGCTGTACTGTCAGCTTTATGTATGTAAGGTAAAACTTTCCAAAGTACTTCCACTTAAGTAACTAAACACATAAAGTCACCCTTACCAATAATCCACTGCTCCTTGAAAAAAGTAGCACAAACAGACAACTGACTGAGCAATGATAAGTAGAGCTACCCGAGGCCGAGACTCAAGCAGAAGAAAATTAAAAGTTGTCAAAGGAGCTTGGAAAGAAAAGTGTCTGGACTTCTTTAAGTTGCTTGAAGACGTTTCACCTCTCATCCGAGAAGCTTCTTCAGTTCTAAGGTCAAATGGTGGAGAGTCCCAGATATAAACCTAGTGGGAGTAACCCCCCACAGAGGGACAAAAGGACCCCCTGATGATCCTCTAATCGCCTGAGCCAAGGTGTGAAACTGGGTGTGGGTCCCAATCAGCCAGAGTTTCGGGTGTGTTCATTGTGAAACCTGGCCCCACCTTATCATGCGAATTCCTGAGGTCAGATGGCCCAGGATGTGTGTGGGCGTTAAGGCGTCTGGGAAGGGATCTCAAAACTGGATTATAGATGGCAGAGAGTTGGTGTCGTAAACCCCCGCCTCTGTTCAAAGATGGTCGCTCACAGTGGACATAGATGGCTTCTTTCACTCCTCTTTCGAACCATCTGTCCTCTCTGTCCAAAATGTGAACATTGGCATCCTCGAAAGAGTGTCCTTTATCCTTAAGATGCAGATGGACTGCTGAGTCTTGTCCTGTGGAGGTGGCTCTTCTGTGTTGTGCCATGCGCTTGTGAAGTGGCTGTTTGGTCTCTCCAATGTAGAGGTCTGAGCATTCCTCGCTGCACTGTACAGCATACACCACATTGTTAAGTTTGTGTTTTGGCGTTTTGTCTTTCGGGTGAACCAGTTTCTGTCTGAGCGTGTTGCTGGGTCTGAAATACACTGGGATGTCATGCTTGGAGAAAACTCTCCTGAGTTTCTCTGATACACCGGCTACATAGGGGATGACAATGTTGTTGCGTCTGTCCTTCTTATCCTCCCTCGCTTCTCGGATGAGAGGTGAAACGTCTTCAAGCAACTTAAAGAAGTCCAGACGCTTTTCTTTCCAAGCTCCTTTGACTACGATGACCTGGATGACTGAGAACCTTCACAGACAAAATTAAAAGTTGTTGTTTTTGTGGCTCGAAAAATTAAAGAAAGTATGTTTAATAATTCAACAAGACCCGCACCTTCAACACATGTACATTCAAATTTTGGAACAGGCTCAACATTGCTGTTGTTCAAAAGTTTTTATCCGTTCGAAAAAGTCATTTTACGGCTTTAATGTTTCCAGCTGATAAGGAGAATGAGTGCATTTCAAATGTGCGTCCAAAGGCTTTAAACATCTGCTTTGTCTGTAACGCCAGTATCAAACTACAGAGCATTGTTTTTACTAAAATTCAACATTTTCAGATGAAAATTTGGCTGCTTTTTGGGTTTTTTTTCACTGTAACACCCCCCTCAATGCCATTTTTAGGATATTCTTGGTGATCCTATTTTTTCATATTTATGCTTTTGGCACTGAGGGTATCTAATACGCACGTTGTCACTGTGTTTTGTACTACCAGCTGTGAGGGCTCTGCTTTTGCTTTGAGCAGTCTGTTTTTATTTTTTCTCGTGAGTGTGTGTTTTTCAAACGAGATCCTCGTCAGTTTGATTTTGTTACCACAAACTTTGTGTGAAGTTCACAACAGAGGTAAAGAGATTTAAACACCCCAGTTTAAGGAGGCAGGCAGGGGTTGGACCAGCTGCACAGGGCTGGTGAAGCAGAGAGTGTCCGGGGAGATGTGCAACAGAAGCAGAGGGAACATTTTACAAGATGATAAATGGCAGATTTAGATGATTAAGGATTTGTTGACAAGATTAAAAGACACGTCCGTCAGAGTTCAACAACATTACAGTTTGATTAAATAAAAAAGTTTTTAGACTACACAAGGTTCATTTTCTCCTCTGATAGTAAGCATATTAAACATGTCAAGAAAGAAAGAGTATAAAGAGGGGGGTGGGGGGGCAAAAAAAGTATAGGTATATCACTACTAAGCAGTCTGGGACTGCATACCATTGTCAAGGCTGCAAATTCCTTCCACACAAACTAAGATATGGACATCTGTATCCATATTAATATATCTGGATGTGTTTTTGTTTTTTTTCTTGGTTTTGTTTTTGGAGAACATTTTGCCACTCCAATCTGTGTGGTGCTCTGTCTCATAATGGTAAAGAATCCTTTATAAAAGTCATAGATCCAAAGTTTCCACTAAATTGGATCAGGGCGCTCTTGTGCCAGTTTGTAGCAAATATCTTCATAATTTTGAGTAATTCTGTCCAACAAACAGACAACAAACTGAACCAACTGGATAATTGTAGGTGCCAACCATACTGGAAGCTATAGTTTCCCTGGAAAAACTGTGCAGTCATGAAAATTGTAATTCGTGGAGACAATGGGTTAAAACAACTCTATAAAAGAGGAACAAAGTGGACGGTATTTAGTCAAAGGGTATTGCACAATATGCCTCCTTAACTCAAGCCACAGTCAGTGAAAAGAAGCACAAAACAGTGACTGAATCATCAACTCAGTTCAGTTCAATTTTATTTATACAGCGCCAAATCACAACAACAGTCGCCTCTCAAGGCGCTTTATATTGTAAGGTAGACCCTACAATAATACATACAGAGAAAAACCCAACAATCATATGACCCCCTATGAGCAAGCACTTGGCAACAGTGGGGACGAAAAACTCCTTTTTAACAGGAAGAAACCTCCGGCAGAACCAGGCTCAGGGAGGGGCGGGGCCATCTGCCATTGGGGAGAGAGAACGAAGACAGAATAAAAGACGTGATGTGGAAGAGACCCAGAGATTAACACCAACTGTTTTTCAGAGGAAATGTGGCTGAATATGACTTTCTGGTTTAACTGGCCTTCAAGGCTCAGAGCATAACTCCTCATTATGGTTTTACCAGGCAGCACTGACAGGACATACATTTTTCATAAAAGGACAAAAATCAGTTTGAATGACCTCTTTGACCTCTCTAAGAAACCATTTTATTAACTTTCTCAAGCTTTGCATTTTAGCTCAGATCAGCTGTAAAATATTCCACGCTCAGGCCCGCTGTGGACCCTCAGCCACGGGTTGATTGGAGCTCATGGCCAGACTTTGAAACAATCCTCAAAAATGACCAGGTCACTGAGAGACACAGCTGAGATGAAACAGGATGACCTTACACTTCTAAGCAATTTTTGAGAAACTGAAATCAAATTTTAGAGCAGTGATTCCCTGGATTTACATCACTGCAAAGTCACTCTTCAATATTGTCACATCAATGCTTTTATAATAAAAGCAACACCTACAGAAACAGAAAAAATATTGGCACAGAAAATAAAATCAAAATAATTGTGGTACTTAATTACACATGTGAAGGGAAAATTAGAGCTTTTACAGACAGAGTAATTAATGCCTCCCTCAACAATTTAAAAGACTGAAAAATGTACTCTTTACTGACACTTTCTACAATAAGCTGTGAAAGCACGATCACGCAGAGAATGCGTGTTTCATATGAGTTAGTGTGCTAAGCTG
Source organism: Diplotaxodon limnothrissa (assembly GCF_057381915.1). Classification (NCBI taxonomy): domain Eukaryota; kingdom Metazoa; phylum Chordata; class Actinopteri; order Cichliformes; family Cichlidae; genus Diplotaxodon; species Diplotaxodon limnothrissa. Next base: position 6,734,183 of record NC_140614.1, on the reverse strand, counting down.
TTTTAAATGCAGTGCTGTACACTGGCAGCCTCAAGTGGTAAAAAAGAGGTAACTCACCAAAGTGAAGCCAGAGTCCAGGGAGTGACCTTATGGTCACTAACGCAACAGTCTAACATGTCTCATAAAGAAAGATCACAATGTCAAAACATTCAAAACAAGCCATGGCCAACGTGGGAGTCAACGCTTGTACTAATACGTGATAAATACACCGATCCAGCACGACATTATGTGTACTGGTTTGGTCCAGTCAAACAGACGAGCTATTGTAGCTGAAACTGTGGAAAAAGTTGATGCTGATCCTGAGAGACAGGTGTCAGAACACAAAGTGTATCACAGTTTGTTGTGTATGTTATTGCATAGCCTCAAACTAGTCAGGGTGCCCATGCTGACCCTGTTCACCATCAAAAGCACAAACACTGAGCGCATGAGTATCAGAGCTGGACCGTGATACAATGGAAGGAGGTGGCCTGACGTGATAAATCATGCTTTCTTTTACATTACATGGATAAAAGCAAGCCGGAGGAGGCAGTGTGATGCTTTGGGGAATGTTCTATGTCGACTAATTTCACATAATAAAGCTACAAGACAGAAACAGTTTTAATCTTCTGTGTTTCCCTTTGTTTAAAATGTACCTTGCCTCACAGCTCATATGGCCTCTAGTCTGACTTAAGGCCATTTAAAATGTTCACATTTTTTTATTTATCTATTTATTTTGCATAGTATGTTCTGAGATTAACAGTGAACCATTAAGAATGACTGGTACTTTGCAGGCTGCATGCAAAAGCAGAAAGTAATTATAGCATGAATACCGACATACATTAGAGCAGCCTCAGAACTGACCAGAGTTCAAACGATACAAAAATCTGTTGAAAGGCTGTTAGAGTTGATCAAAGTTATGCAGACTTGTGTAAAACATTTAGCACAATGAAAACAAAAAGAAAAAATATGACGATAATAACATGATAATGCAAAGGGAATTCCAAGAAATTGGATGGGATGCTTTATAAGATCTGCACATGGTACAAGGACACTCTCCTGATTTTATTTTGTGAAATAATCTGAATAAATGTGTACAGAAGAAGATACAGGACATACCCTCACAACAACACCTACAGCCAATTTAGAGCAGCCGGCAGGGGGAACCTGGATGAATCCAGCATCAGCTCAAGGGGAGCATCCAAACTCCATACAGAGTCACAGCTGAGCAGGAGTTTCAAACTCGGAACATTCTTTCTGTGAGGTGATGGTACAATGCTGCCAAAATAAACAATAGAGGTGGGTATTTTGCACAAAACAGTAATACAGAGGCTTAATGGGTGGTGTGTGAGTTAGCTTCAACCATTAAACATCCCCAAAAAATGTGGAGCGACTTGTAAGTTTTTTACTAAACGTGAATGAAAATGAGCGATCACAGAGGGTTCAATCTTAAGAGACTCTTAAGAAACAAATATCAGAAGCTTCTTAGTGGGACTGTAGTCACATGTAGGTCTGTGTAGCTTCTCAGTCATCCAGGTCACGGCAGACCTAGGAGCTTTAAAAAGAAGGTGACTGGACTTCTCTAAGTTTGTTGAAGAAGTTTCACCTCTCATGCAAGAGGCTTCTTCAGTTCTAAAGAATTAATTACATGTAAGTTTTCATATGATTATATTGTAAGTGCTAAAACGTTAACTTGAATAGAATCTGCTTAAATGAAATTTACTTGATTGTATAAATCAAGTTTATACTTAACGATTCATGATTTTAATAAAAAAAAAACCCTTTGATGTTATAAATTTCAGTTGCATTTTACTGAAACTCGTTGCTTTGTGCGTGCGTGTCTAGGTTGCTCTGTGGAGATTTATTCCTGTCATGCTCTTTACCTTCTTTTTACGATATCTGGCAGTTCAACATGAGCATCACTGGCGCACAGCTGGTGTTCTGTGGGCCTTGGTGGACTCATGCTTTTGCTGTGCTCCTTTTTTGCAATCATGAACTCAGAACAGGTGAAGATTGCGCGGAAATCACAGAGATAAAGTCTGGACTCCATCACAGCACCGAGGTGGTCTCTTTTATTACACGACAAACAGCTCCTGATGAGTAACGTGTGCGGACACACACGCACTCGGGGGCTTAATTCTCCGTGTTGGAACACAGCTCAGTTTCCGAGCCTCCTCCTATTGCGCGCTAAGCTCCGAGAAGGCGTGTCCAGTGACGTCTCCGAATGGGACAAACCTTAAACGTAGGATTTGGTGGGCTGGAGAAGGGACTGAGTGGAAATATTATTGACACACCATCAAGGAAAAAGTTCGTGGAGGAATAAGAGCCGAGGTGCACGTGCCGCGTAGTTTATAGTTTCACTTTTACGCTTTCGTTTATTGAGTGTTTGCGGCGACTTTGACGTTTAACCCAAAGAAGTAAAGCGGCAGACACAGCAGCTGATATGTTCCCGTGACAGGTTCGTGAAATGGAGAAAAGTAAGATGTGATTTCTTTTCCACTGAGATGAGCAGAGAGTGACCGCAGCGCGGAAGGGAGGAGTGAAACTGACCGGATCGTTCCCAGTGTAACAGGTGCATCTCTGCTCGGTTCAACAGTCAATTCTGATTGTGCTCTAACCGACCAACTTTACCGATCTCAGAGAGTTCATGGTTTGACTGACATGGGTAAAACTGCTGCGACAGACTTTCTGCCAATAAAGGCAAAAGGTTCAATTAAGCTTAAATTTACTGTGTAGGAGATGTGTAAGCATAAAATATCTCATTGTATTGCTCTCAACCATAAAATATGCTTTTGCAATTATGAGGCGTGCAGTGTGAGCAGAGTTGAAGAGAGACATGTGTAACATTTACTGTCACATTACAGTAAATGTAGTTTGCTCAGTTGTTAGGGAATTTTAAGAGGTAAGACTGACATTTTTCTGAAAAGGTTTGGTCTTTGGTTGCGGACTGTATTGGCTCACAGCACAGAGGTTGGTATAGATTACATAAAATAAAAAAAGTTGAATTAGGAGAAAAATCATACCACTTAACCTTTTGGGTTGCCATTAGTTTAATGTGGCTCTGATAGGAAGAAGCCAGGCTTTTTCACGCAGTCAGTGAAGAGAAGTTGAGACTTTTGTCATCACCAGCAAAAATGAAGGTTTTTTTTTTGTTTTAATTTTCTAAAACTTTCCCAGACACATCAAATAATAAAAAGAGTGGAGCTGTAAAGGCTCCTGCTGATGTTTTGTGCCCAATTTCAGTATCTTATTCAATGAAATGTTTTAATTGCGATTCCTTGTATTTGTCAGAATTTGTATTCAACCCGTAAAGGACAAAAAAGTCAACAAAAGCCCCCAAAACAAAATAAAGGAAGCAGGTATATATATATATATATATATATATATATATATATACACAAAAAGGCAAAAATTAGTTAATATTTTTCATTAGATTTTGTCATTCTAGTTCCATCTTTTAAAAACTCCATTCTAAAGAGGATTCTGGTTTAATTTGTCCTTCTTCACAGTTGTACTGCATTCACTTTAAATCTTAAATCTTCCTCTGTGCAGCTAAAATGTATAGATTTAAAAAACAAACGGTGGTTGTGAATCAACCCAGTCACATTAGTTAATCAAACATCTCCTACATAAAATAAAGACATGTTCTTAGACTCATCCTGCAGATGCCTGATACGTGTGTGTGTGTGTGTTCTGAACCTTAAATGTGGCTTTGCTGTATTTTCAAGTTTCCCTTTTCTTAATCCTGTCCTCTCAGGAGCGTGCATTAAAGGCGTTCTTCCACGTCTTATTACAGCATTGCTGTGGTTTTTATGTGAGGATTTGCACTCTAATCTTTAGACGGCCCTGGCGATTAGTTTATCACATCAACAAAACTGACTATCTGCTTGTGTTCTTCAGGCCACACAGTGGATGTAAGCCTGGCAGCCTCCTCTCCGCAGCCTTGAGACTGCTCACGGTGTAATTATAATCTGGCTGTTACTGTAAATACCAGATTCCTTTTCCACTCGCGAATAACTTAGCTGTGTGGGAGATGAAAATATGCACGTGTGTGTGTGTGGAGGGGAGGATGGAGGGAAGTCCTGCCGTTACTAGAAATAAGATTTCAGGCTTGGTGTACATCCCCTTCCGATCTCCGGTTTTCATTCCCATTGAAAAGAATTCCACAGTTTGGCAACGAAAACTCTTCAAGGTCACTCTGCTCCCCCCAACCCCCACCTCCTCCCAATGCAGCCCACAGGTCGTCCGTCACCCGATATACACGAGAACACTATGTGACTAAAACATGGCACTAGTGAGCCCATAAGAGGTGTGCTGCAGTCTTCTCCCTGCAGGCAGGTGTAGCACCAGTAAGAGGACTGTGTGCCGTGCTTTGTAGTGCCACGGAGAGAAGAAGATCGGAGTGGGATCAAACTGCACATGTTCAGAATGCTCGATAATGATTCATTTCAGAAGGAAACTAGTTTCATTTGGCTTCTGATGTCTGTTAATCTGAAACTGGGCGTCAAACTCGTGTATTGAAAGTTGCAGACTGACAGGTTTTTTGCTTTTGTAACGTCGAATCCTTGATGGTTGTCCCGCCCTTCTCTCATGGGGTACACATGTTAACAGACGCTTTATAGATGCTGAATAAAGCCGCTGCCTCGTGAAAGATATAAGTTTTGGAGTGTGCACTGTTTAAATATGCAGTGCAGTCTTCTTTAAATTAGTGCACGACTATGACCCAAATGCGTGTGGTGTATACATTTACAAAAGTTGTAACGTGACAATACAGTATTTTGCTTTACTTTTATTTTATACGTCTAAAACAGTGCTCTTCCTTGCTTTGGATTCTTCCTGTCCACAATCTGTTTCATGCTAAATACACACTGAAGAAAATTAGGCTGTCTGAAAGGATTAAGAATAACAACTGTTTTTTGTTGTTGTTGATCATCATAAATAAAATGCTGATGATTTTACATTTAGTCAGACTGATGAAACCTGTCAAAGATCCTTGCACTTTAAGGCTCACTCAGTGTGCTGGTCTATTACCCGCCCTCTCCTTGTGTTTGCTTCCTCTCCCTTTTCTTTGCTCTCTCTCCTTCCTCCTTCACTCATCCTCTCCCTCTCTCAGGTGTGGCAAGTGAGAGCGCTTAGTGATAGCTTTGTCCTTTATTTGACGGAGGACTGGTGTTCTAGAATCTGGCGTCTTTATTAGGATTTACTTGTAATTTAGCTTTTCTTATTGTGTTGCTTTTGGGAGGGAAACAAGTCTTGTTGGCAATTTGAACCTTGGGCGTGGCATCCTCTTTATGGATGTACTTCGTAATGAACAGTGTTACTGCTGATGCTTTGATCATCAGCTGATCTGCTGGTGATTGCTTGTTGGCTTGTGGAGGCACTATCACATGTTATTTTTTTATATATCAAAGAATGAAAGAATTTATTTATTAGCTGGGGTTTTAACTGACTTTAGGGTTATTTTTTTCTTGTTTTCTCTTTTTTCGCCATCTATTTTGGCACATTTTAGCTTTGATGAATGTTTGATGACATGCTTTGAGATATATTTCAGACTGAAGAACAGTACTGGTGGATATAAACCTGCATGTGTGTGTGTGTGTGTGTGTGTGTGTGTGTGTGTGGGTGCAGATTGTTTTAAATGTATTTATTATTTAATATATTTTATAGGTGGAAACTTACAGGAATTGTTGATTTGCCATTTAGAATTTTTATAGCTCGCCCAGGATTTCAAATGCATCCAGCTAAACTACATCTTGAAAAGGTGGATTATTTGATGATCTTATATTACAGATTATCTTAATTTGGCTCATAATCTGCTTTCCATGAAAAAAAAATCTTAGCAGCCAGGAATAGCACAGTTCTCCCATCATATGAGCCATGCGAGTTGTCACTTCCAGTTAGAACTTGAATAGAAATCAAAGCAAAAGCAGGTTGCACAGATTTGTGAGTTGGCCCTTTTAGCATTTAGTTGAAGTGACCAGCATTGTATCCAGGCAACCATATGAAAAACCACTCATGTGATTACCTGACTTCAACTAAATCTGTGGGGAAAATTGTGAATCATAGTGTGATTCCATCCCAAAAAAGAGAAAGCTGACTGCTTCGAAACGAAGCACAGCGCCACTGTGTCAGTAAACCTCCTCATCATTGGCACATTTATAACTGGTGCACAGAGTTTAGCTGAGATTTCCAGGTTGAACAGCATTGTTTAACTGAAACAACAGACTTTAAGTAGCTTTGCTGATTTTTGGTGGAAATGTATGTGTTACCGTTATTAGAAGCAATTTGGCACCTTAAAATGGCACTGAACACAATGAATGGGTTTTGTTAGATGTCGGTACCTCAGGTAAAAAGTTTGACCTAATTCTGCAACAATCAAAGTAATGGTAAAGAATCCATATTTTGAAAAGGTTAACTTGTTAGTTGTTAGTTTACTAGTTGTTAATTTTTAGCTGCTTCCCATTTACATTTAACAAAATAAGTATAATAAATTTAAGAGATTTTTTTTCATTTTATCAATTATTTAGATCATTCCTTTATGCCCTGTGAAGGTAAAATATATTTTAAAAACACTGGTATACAAAGGATTCAACAAACATCACAGGTCTTTCCTCCCCACTGCTGTCAGACTCCATAATAAAGACTTTAACTGATCAAGCACACACATCCATACATATGCAATAATACTAAGTGCAATAATCCTTTCTGTCATCGTTGTATTTTTACTCAGTTGTATATAGTATTTGTATTTGTATTCTATTTTTATCTTATTGTATATTTATTTTATTTTATTCTACTGTATATAGTATTTTATTTTATTCTATTCTGTACAGTTGTGTACTGTATTTATTCTTATTGTATTCTAATTTTTGCCTCATAACTTTTGCACTGTCCACTTCCTGCTGTGACAAAACAAATTTCCCACGTGTGGGACTAATAAAGGTTATCTTATCTTATCTTATCTTAATACATCTAAATAATTTCATTACTATAGAAGAAGAGTGTTATGGAAGCCTTATAAACTTTGGGTAAAGTGTGGTATAAAAACAAAAATTAAACAAAGATATTAAACACAGAGTGCTGACTTTGAAAGAAAGAAAGACTGGCTGCCACAAAACAAGTAGCACGTTTGAATAAATTATTGTTGTTATATTATTATTGTTAAAGTTTATCATCTTGGGCGTATTTGCCTGCAGCCGGCATCTAAAGTTCAAAACTGCTCTCCTTCACTTTGCAGTTCAGGCTACAAACAGCTGCTGACGCCTGAAACTGTCTCATTCGGCTCTGCTGTGGATTTAATTCAGTTTGCTCGGATTGGTTCTTGTCACTCTGGACTCTCTGTCTGACTCTTTAATACATATATTTGTATCTGAGTGTTGATGTTTTTTGACAACCTGACTTGGAGTAGGTGTATCTGATGACTTATGGTCATGCACTGGTGCGTGCGTTTATGACTTATTGTGCTGTTACTGGTGCTGCTGAGTGCTGCATTATTTTCACAGTTCACATTTGTAATGATTTCCGTTGAATTTGTGTGGTAAATGTAATCAGAAAAGTTATTGGTAATGTTATCTCAGATATTTTAATCACATGGATACATCCATGTGCAGTTTTGCTTAATTAAAAAGAGAACTTCACAGTGTTTTCTAAAATTATCTTACATTTCCAGCCAATTATCAGCGTCCTTAGCTACTTTGACTATCCATTACGTTGGAGATCAGTGACCCTGATGTTCAGAAATATCTTTTAGTTTATACAGTTAAACAGCTGCCATTTATATTCTTTTGTGTTGCCTCTAAAGACTATACAGTGGACACAATGTTAAAGTGGAAGGGGCCCTATTGCGCTCATTTCTGATTTTCTATATTTTTATTATTTGATTCTACTAGTTTTGCATGATTCACAACTGCAAATAATCCTCATGTAATTAAGATGAGCACTGATGTAGCCCTCTCAATGCTATTTCATTCCTCTCCCTTTTATGCCAGCTTTCTCCTGATTGGCTGCCCCTTGCAAGTAAAAGATGTGGCCAGCAGGTGAGTGGGGCTTCTTTGATGTGTTAGTTTTTAAGTTATTTCTGCTCCACAAATCAGGTGATTGCTCCTGGATAGACCAGTTATCCAGTTTAGGAATCAGTTACTTTTCCATATAGAGTCAGGTGTGTATTTACTTGAGTTTTCTTTGTGTTGTATTACAATTTGTGTAACAAAAACGCAAATACTTTTACACAAAACTGTAGACCAGACTTAAATATTGGCAACCAACTTTATTTATGGTAATTTTCTATTATCAGAGGATGAATGAATGAGTATCAGAGGCACATAACTGTCCTCTACTATGTAAATATATATATTTTTTCAAAGAGGCTAGTTAGCATATACTTACTTCAGAAGATGATCCACCAGGATAGCCCTATTTTTTCTGTGTACCGCCTGCTTGTTTGCTTAGCAGATACACTTGTACATGTTAACAGGATAACTTGTCCACTATTAGCAGATAAACTTGTTTAAAATCATGTAACCATAATCATATGTTAACACAAACTGAATACTATAGATAGTTTGTTGATTTTCTCTTTGCTTTTTAATCAAGAGGCCATGAGCTAACCACTTTATTTAAAAAAAACAAGTCAGTGTCATTTAGGGTAATGCATGAATGCACCGGTCTCTTAGATGTTTTCTGGTAGCTTTTGAATTCAGCTTACAATTACCGATACCCTGTGTGCACATGTGACATGATCCATGCATATCAGGGGTTTCGTTCACACGTACTACATTTTTAAAGTGAAAAAGATTATATTTGTTAGGTTGATATTAAACATTTTTGCATTAAATGATCACTGTTTGCTCAGGTTAGGAAATGCACATTTGTAAATTATTTTACATGTTCAAATTAGCCAAATTATGCAGATTGCCCACTCACTAGATCTTATTCATCTACTTAGTTACTTTCTTAACCAAATTTTGCCTCTAGTGACCTTTATTTCTCAATTTTGTGAAGACTCGTCAGAAACTAAAGTTGTAAAATGATACTGCAGTGAATACCTTTGATAGGTTACCAGACTCAGTTCTTGCTCATGGAAAATAACTTCTGTCTGTCATCGTGGCCTCTGTAAATCAGTTTAAAATGTATGTCAAAGTGTAAAGTGCTGTGCAAAAGTCTTGACCCACATGTAATTTCTCTATTTTTTGCTCCCAAGGAACCAGACTTGAGATTTAAAACAAAAAAAGTGGTTTTGAGCTGTAGTTCTCCAGGCTTTCTGAAGGTCTTTCAAGTTTTTCTTTGGGCATTGGCTGCTTTTCCACTCATTTACAGGCCAATCCTTGTAGCTGACTATTTTTAGAGGAATAATCATGAAAGGCACCTGTCTCAAGGGATGAACCAGCATTGTGTGTACACATAACAGATGGCTTAGCAAGGAGCCAATTCAAAACTGTATCTTTTGCAGTCTTTTGCTACCAGCCAGCAATAAAACCGTATAATTTATTCTCATTTCTATTTTTAGATAGATAAACAGAGTTTGACTGGCATCAAATGGAATCTTTCCACAAACGAGGTGATTTTGAGCTCAACTGGGAGAACCTAGTCAACTATTACTTATGTACTCCACAAATCTGGCTTTTATGGAAGAATGGCAGCTTGAATACATCATCCCGACTGTGAAGCATGGTGGTGGTAGCGTCATGATGCAGTGGTGCCTTTTTTCAACAGGAACAGGATAGCTGGTCAGAGTTGATGGGAAGATGGATGGTGCTAAATACAGGTCAATCCTGTAAGAAGTCATGTTAGAGGCTGCAAAAGACTTGAGACTGTGATGGGGGTTCCCCTTAATCACAGTATACTCACATGTCCCTGTTAAAATGCAAAAGAATCTGTGGCAAGCCTTTTAAATTGGTGTTCATAAATGCCCTCCATCCAATCTGACTGAACTGAAGCTATTGTTCATAGAAGAATGGGCAAAAATTGAAGTCTGAATGTGCAAAGGTGGTAGAGACATGCCCATGGTAACTGCAGTGACAGGTGGTTTGGTATGGTTTTGACTCAGGAGGACTGAATACAAACGCACTTCACACTTTTCAGACTTTTATTTATAACGAATTTTGAGCATCATGTATGACATCACTTCCACTTTACAATTACAGTATGCACTACTTTGTGTTGGTCTGTCGTATAAATTTAAAATAACATTTAAGTTTGTAGTTGTAACAGGACAAAATGTGGAAAAGTTTAAGGGTTGTGAATACTTTTTCAAGGCACTGTATCTACTGCAGACGAATAGTGTCTGAAGATCATGTCCTTAAGAAAAAAAGGATTCTCTTTAATTCAACTCAATTCAATTTTATTTATATAGCAGTCACAACTGTTGCCACTAGGGATGGGTACCGGTGTCCGGTGCCATCATAAACGGTAGTAACCAGACCGAAAAGCAGCGCACATTTCGGTGCTTTATTTTGGTGCTTTTTTTTCCTGAGCTGTGATACACTTCTAGCCAATCATTTTACGTTTCCGAGGATAGTAGGCGGGTCCAGGTACGTACGTTCCTTTAGAGCAGAGCTACAGATTAAAAATGCCCAAGGCGAAGCGGTCAAAGTCTGGCTGTACTTCACAGCAAAATATGCAAACTCAGCAGCCTGCAACAAGTGCTTTAAGGTGATACTGTGCAAAGGAGGTAACACCTCAAATCCGATGAAACACCTGACGACGCATAGCGTTGTTTTTTTTTTAAAGCCGAGAAATGCGCCGTATTTGATGGCAGCAGCAGCCGTTCTTCTCTGCGTGAGTAGCTTTATGTGTGTAATTTACGTTGAGTAGGCTAACCACGTTATTACATTAATGCATGTAAGGTGAACTAGCAAACATCATCATAGCTACATGCAGCTGTCTTCTTGTTTGATGGCAGATACTCCCTTCACCCTGGCCAAAAAGGCTAAAATGACCAAAGAAAAAGAGGGAAACAGCTAAACATGAGAGGTTTTTGGACAAAGTTTGTATTTTTTCCATTGTTTAAGCACTGCTTCCAGCCAAGAGTGATACCATATATGCCCCATAGCTGCAGAAAAGGCTAACATTGTTATCTTTTTACAAAAAACCAGCTGAATATGAGAGGTTTTTGGACCAATTTTGTGTTCTCCATTCTTTAAGCACCGGTTTGAGCACCGTTTGAGCACCGGCACCGTTTCAAAAGTACCGATTTGGCACCGGTATCGGATAAAACCTAAACGATACCCATCCCTAGTTGCCACAAGGTTCACTTCACTTCAATTCAATTTTCAATTTATTTTTTTTATACAGCACAAAATTACAACAGTCACCTCAACCTCTTGCAAAACCAGGCTCGTGGAGGAGCAGCCACGACTGTTTGGGGAGGAGGAAACAGGACAATAGACACGCTGCGGAAGAGAGCCAGAGATTAATAATAGCTAATGATTAAATGCAGACGGGAGTATAAACACATAGAGAGTGAAAAGAGGAGCATGAAGAAGAATGGTTCATTGCGTCATGGGAAACCCAGCAGCCTAGGCTTATTGCAATGGAATTAGGGGCAGAGAGACAGGACAAAAGGCAAACTATGGAAGAAAGCCTGAGTTTAATAATTGCTTATGGTATACGTTAGTGGTGCAACGGCTCAAAAATCTCGTGGTGACAAAATTTTAACATTTACTTATTAACTTATTTAAGTATTTTTGCCTTTTAAAAAACTCAACTATAATTGCTTATGGTATACTCAACTCAAGACTCATTCCACGCAATTATATAAAAACAAATTAAGGTAAAATATAGGGCAGTACAGGGCTTTGTATCTACCACTCCGTAGCTTTCCGTTTCCCTGGAGGTCCACCCGTTTGTAGTTGGGCAACAGAAGATGACTGGGACAGTTCAGCCATAACTTTAAACTTTTCCTGCTCATACATGCTTGGAACGATCTTGCGGGATATCATAGCGTGTCTCAAGCACGTTCATCATAGATTAAACCCCTTGTTTTGCACAACGGAATACGGCCTCCCGTCTGCAGCTAAACACCCCAGTAGCTTTTGTAATAGCTTTAGCCCGGGCGGACTGGGCAGCAAAGGGCTGCTTAAATACTGCAAACTCCTCTACTCCTCCACTTGGACCGCTAGCGCTGGCCATAACTATCGCTTGACAGACCCACCAGATTCCTTTTTCGAATCTTTGGATCATGTGCGTGCCGAACCGTGGAGTGGGATCGGTTCGGATTACGGATCATTCGTGATCCGTTGCACCACTAGTATACATCAGGTCCTTCAGTTGATCCTTCTACTGTTCTACAAAGTCCCATCAAAACTTGTCTCAATGGAAGGCCATTCTTAAGGAAGGGAACTGGACTAACAAACGTTTGCAACAGAACTTTGAAGTTTTTGCTCAGATTGTCTCGCCGTGGAGGTCAAGAGAGGTCACTGAGTGTAGTCATCTATAAAACATGATGTAGGCTGTGTCATGGTTTGGTGCTGGATTTTAGTTGTGTTGGAGATCCTGATGGAATTTACGGACTGATGGAAATATGAACCTGCGAATGCAACAAAGTACAGTCAAAAGCACAGATTCGACATACAATACCATTTGGAAAGTATCTCATTGTCAACTACTCCATTTTTCTGCTTGACAATGATTTCGAACACTCCCAATACAATATAAGTAAACCAGGATAGAAAAACACACAACTGAACACTCTCAGCCAGGGACTAGGCCTCCTCAGAGCTCATACCTCAATGTTATCAAAGCAGTTTATGATCATCTTGAAAGAAAACAGACAGCAATAAAAATCCAAAGAAGAGCTTTGGAATGTTCTTAAAGAAGCCTGGAGAACTATTCCTGAAGACTTCTTAAAGAAATGTCAAGAAAGCTCCTCCAAGGTTCAGGCTGTGTTGAAGAATAAAGGTGATCATACCACATGTTAACTTTCAAGCTTGTTAGAATTGCACAAAGTCTGTTTTTGCCGTATATACTGTATTTCCATGTATGTCACATTTCAATAAATTTCCTATTTTGACTAAAAAGTGTGCAAGCCTTGAGGGCTGGCTGAAGGCACAATACTGTACGTTATCTTAAAATCTATATACTCTTTCCCAGTACTGCATTTTGATACTGTTCTCTGTTAGGCAAAAAACTCTATGGTGGTAACCTATTAGGCAAGTAATAGGTCAAGATCACCTCTAGATGGTCAGGAACCAGCAGCTTCACCAGCTTCTCTTCTTGTGATCAGGACAATTTTTTAGTTGCGTAGCAATTCTCCCTTGAGCCCAAATGATGCTTGATGTTCTGGGCTTATATTTAGAGAGAACAGGTGTCACTGGAAGCAACAACAAAATATAAATATTAGAGGATCAGTTATTTATTTTGACTGTCTGATTCATAGACAAAAACGATGGATGTAGCTTCCTGGTTGGAAAAATTAGGCCACTGCAGGAATACTTTAACCTGCGTCTTAAGGCCACCAGATGTTGGCAACCACCTAATGACCAAGTCATTTCCTAATGAGTTTGTTTATGGTCTGACTGAAGGTACAGTCAGAAATAAGTCACATAATTGGTCAGTGAATATAGCTAGCAGTTCCAGGAAGTGGTAAACTCACTGACAAGGTTATCGTGAATAATTATTTGATATAAGAATTTTTATAATTGAGCTTCACATTTATTTGAGGCTAATAATTAATGAAAATAACAACAACAAAAGAATTACAGAGAGTTCAGCAACAGCTCCTATCATCCTCAACTTTCTTTACCCCTGCTTGTTTCTGTTTTTGGCAAATAAACCTTGCTGGGACAGCAGGTGTGAAATCCTCTCTCGTCGTTGTGTCTAAGTAGAAAAATGTAGCCTATAGGTCTAGTCATGTACTACTGACTTGTGACACAGTAAGCATAGATGGGCCAGTTGTCCCAGCTTTGTAGCTTAGTACTCGCAGTACTAATCCGTTCATCAATTTCCCATTTCCCTCCACTTATCCCATTCCGGGTCGTGGTGAGGCTGGAGTCTATCCCAGGGTACACCCTGGACAGGTCCTCAGTTTGTCACAGGTTTAACTACAGGCACTTTAGAATCACGAGTTAAGCTATGAAGCACGTCTCTGAAATGATCACATACTCACGTATCAAATTTTAGCACTTGGTGTTAACTGATTTAACACCATCCCTGAGGTATTTTTTGCTACTTTTACACTTAAATTTGATGCTTAAAAGGTTCAGAAGAAAAGTGGAATGCCTTTCACAGGACGTGGCATATTTCTCTGGAGAACTCTGCTACAGTAAATGGGCCAAACCCATCTGGCAGGTAGATGGAGTGGCAGCAGTGACAGGTGACAGCTAAAATGACTCCACATCCCGACACTGTAATCAGTCTGTCCGTTCTGCCGTAGCCTCTCTGTTTCGACTTCTCTGCAAACCAGAAGCAGAAACTTCCTCCTGCTACTCCTGCATGCATGTAATCTGTCAACCTCTTTAATTCGGCGGGCCTCTCGTCCTCCAGCAGCTCCTTGTCGGCTTTGTGGGATTGAGAGAATGGAGGGATAGAGGCTGCCTAATAGTTTTGCCGGGAGCCTTTGTGTTCCGGTATGTGTTACTGGCTGGGAGCCTTTTTCTGACAGGGGGAGCTTCTTTATACAAGAGGAATAAACAAGTTTTTAATATACTGCCTAAAGAAGGACATAGTTTAATCCATTTGTGGTCAGGTCTCATGATTTTTTTGTTTAAAGTATAACAGCAATGCACCCCCTACTTTTCACAGATTGTCAGAAGTGTTTGGGGTTTTTGATTCTGCGACAAAGATGTTTTTGTTGGTGGGGATAAACCGACTTTGGCCACATTTGGAGGCTGGTAGATGAGTTTAGGTTACATGCTGCACCTTTTCAAAAATGAAGTCCAGTATTGAGCTTTAGAATGAACTGTGCCATATGCAACATTTAGCTGGGTATTTATTTATAAAAGTTTATTTTAACTCGGGAATTTTTTCTCTTTAAAGTTTAGACGGTATGTAACTGATTTACTGGCTGGTTATGCAGTGACAATAAGCTTGAAGCAGCGACACACTCCCAAACTTTTAAGTCCACCGGACAATGCATGGTGTCACTGTCCTCTGCCTCTTTCATTTTGCATTAAGGAAACTTTGGTTTTGTCAAAGGTTGTTTCTAACCAAGCGGCCGTATGCGCATGTATTAAATAAAAGATGCCCATTTAGGTGAATATAGACTTCTACATCATGCTTTTTATTTTCTGTTTTTACTACCCAAAACAACTGATATTATGAGTAACCACTTAACTAAAAAAGATCTTTTTTAGTCTGTGTTTTTCCCTTAAAGTTTGGTCCTACAGGGTCTAGATGTTAAAAAAATGCCTTCATTACTTGACTGATAAAAAATTATGATACTTAATGTTTTCTCTTTTTTTCTGTTTTAGTAGTAAGAGTGAAAAGTAGAAAAAGACCAGCATCTTCTTAAAAGACTAAAACATTTTAACAATTTTAGCTTTTATGAAAATTTGAGCAAAATAAAGGCAAAGCCGTCCTGATTGTTCAATAGCCCGGTTCTTAATTATATGTAAATGAAAGGAAGCAGTGGAATTAAACACTGGGTCCTTTGACCCCTTGTTGCCTGACTGGTGGTTTACCATGGAAAGCTGCCATGAGCACCAGTGTGTCCAAAGCTCAAACTTGAGCACAACATTCTGACAGAAGAGCTTTATTCATAGTAAAAGCCTGAGTGTTGAGCCACACAGCTCTAGGAATTAAGTGAGTTGTTTATACTCTTTTTTTATGTCTTTTAAATTAAGTGTGAAGTCATTTAGTTAGAACATTTGGCTTTTTTTTTTTTTTTTTGAGAAATACTGAAGAGTTGCAATCAATTAGAGCACAGCAGTGTGTTTAAATTTGGCAAGTCTGAGAAAATATTCAGATGTGAAATGTCAGGCAGAGTGTTGGCAGTTAGCTTTACTATAATTGTGAATCTTCTGTTTGGTCTCTGTAGCAGTTTAATTTTCTTTTCCATTCCTGCTGCTTGTTCCATAAACTTTGATCTGGTCGTGCTTAGCTCTTGCAAGTCGTATTTCATGGATGCAATAACGCTTTAATTATGCATATGAGTAAACTGCACTACAAATCTAACAAAAGAATTCTCAAAATTCCTTGCAAGTAGCACCAAACGTTCTTTAAGTACTGCACGTGCTATCAAGCTGCTTGGTGTTGGTGAAAATATGTGCGGATATTTGTGCTAAAACACAAAATCACTTTATAACAGCAAACATGTCCTACAATGCTGAGTTTGTCCTCCAAGGCAGTTAAGTCATAGGAGGAGTTGCAGTTGACAGAAGGCAGATGACCCAGCTGCAGTCCCAACAGCAACACTCAAGTCATTTCTGGGTCACTAGTGGGCAGAAGAACTCAGTAGCGAGCCCACAAAAGCACGTAGGACTAATACATTTTGGCACCGTGTTAGCAAAAAGTTGCCAGATGTACATGTCATGTACATTCCACTCCTGACAACCAGTGTTGGTCAATTTACTTGAAAAAGGTATTAGTTACTAATTACTGATTACTTTTCCAAGAAAGTAAGTACTTTAGTGATTACTTATTTTCAAAAGTAATTAGTTACTTATTTTTTAAAAAGAACCTGAATACATAAAGCAACAGACCTTTCAGCCCAATTCTATTTTTTTATGCATAATCCATCATATAAAACTGAATAAATTTAAAGCTTGTTTTATTAGTTTTAATCTTTAAACTTGATGCACATTGCATCAAGCAAAAATTTAATTATATGCAACAGTCTTTGACTTGAAGAAATTTGTTTAACATTTAAACCTATTTTCTGCATATTCCAGCATATAAAATGTAATAATTTTTGTGTTTACACTCACTCTTTCAAATAGATGCAATGAAAACACAGCAAAGGATAAATAAAATCAAAGATTCAGCTGCACTAGGTCCTGTTCCTCTTAAATCTGTTGTCACCTGTTTAGCAGGAGTGGGGCCGGTGGAGGTTTGCCCAGTGCCGCAGCAGTCATGTCAGTTGGGGGATCTGTGGGTTTCTCTGTGAATTTCACATTCCCGTGCCGGCGTGCTAGGTGCTTGCTCAGGTTTGAAGTTCAATTTTTTGCTGTAGAAAGAAGTTTTCTTCCCACACAGTGTGTGAGTGTACAGCGCACACTAATGTTTTTGTCACTTTTTACAGAATCAAACTCAAAGTAATGTCAGTTCAGTACTTCCACGCTTTAAACGCTGCATGGTTGTACTCTCTCCCACACTCCATATTATCCATTATTTGTCTGCACACATCTGTTGCTGCCACGGACGTTGGCAGCTCATACGTCATTGTCATGAGACACTCACAAAATCACGGTTTAGTAACGCAGTAACGCAGCGTGCTTACGGGAAAGTAACAGTAATCGAATTACTTTTTTGCAATAGTAATCCCTTACTTTACTCATTACTTGAAAAAAGTAATCGGATTACAGTAACGCGTTACTGCCCATCTCTGCTAGCAACATATCCCTACATAATTTCCTTAAGGATAATTAAATTCCTGATTGTGATTCTGATGTCAGAGAACACACATTATCGTCTGTTCTATCCCATATGGAAAAGAAATAGTAAAAACTTATAAAAGACTTGCTTAAGATGTGGCCTACTTCATATAGTGAATCATATAAGGCTTATATGATTTACTCATGAAAGTGGCCACTTTCTCATTACTTTCATATATTGTTTTAGTAAGTATCCAAAACATACAAGTCATTTATATAATTTTTCAAGGGATCTTATATCTGTTTTTACTCTTGTATGCTTTTCATACAAGTTTCACACAAGACAGAAACAAACTTTATAAGATTTATATATATCTTTTCCATATGGGATAGCTTCATATCTCTGCTCCTTGGCAGTACAGCTAAGAGAGATTTCCTGATTTAAACCGCTAGTAAAAATTTATGAAATGTATTTGAACCAAAATACCAAGCTTAAAACAGCAGCTTCAATTACTGTGTAAGCTGTCTTCGGATCTGATGTCAGCGATGAGCAGATATTTGCTTCTTCTCGTCAGATCAGGTGATTATCATGTTCAGCATCATACACATTACTTACAGTGCCCTGCATGCACTTCTAAAATTGGATGGTAAAAGCTAAATGATAAATAATGCTAACATATTATGGAAAATACATAATTACTGTCTCTGTTTATCTTAACCATCTACCTGCAGCAAGGCAGATGTCTGTATGTATGGACATCTGACCTGACTTAAGAGCTATAGGTTTCAACTCATGGTGTCCACTTGGGTTCAGTGAAACCCACTAGTTAAAATCAAAGGCTGTATTTCTTGGACGTATTTACTTTTTGTGAATGGAAGTGAATGTGATGGCCTCGAAGGACCCAGGCTGGGAATTAGGTGAGAGGTGACGTTCGTATACAGGGTGCATTGTTTTTGCTCAAGACCACTTTGACCTGACCTGCGTTATACACACATTGACTGTTCATTGACTGACTAGTACACAGTAACAGCGTTGAACTGCCGACGTTTTTCTTGTGTTTTATAATTTATCCTTTTGTCCAAGATACATTTGCATGTTATTATGACTTTTGGTCTCAGCTGACACTGTGAAGCGAGTGAAATGTAGCTTTATGTTTACTATCCAGGCCATGGATTGTGGCCACGAAGTGGAAAATAGAGCAGCGTTTAAAACAAATTAAAAACAGAAACATAAGAGAACACAGAGATCTGAAACACAAAGCGTTATTCATTGTATTATATTTAGCTTTTTCTTAAATTTTGCCATATTTTGCTTTTTCTCTATCTCCATAGCCACGGCACTACTGTACCTTCAGATTCTTTGCTCACCTAGGACTTCATGATGCACGTAGGGCTTGAAAAAGTGTTTCCAAATGTACTTAGATGTACTCACTCCCCTTACCTGCCAGCTGTATGTTTCTACTTGTCATTCGTGGTGTGTGCGATTGACTGTGCAGAGGTACCAGCTGCTGAGCTGTTGATTCTGGCACTGATTAACCAGTGGATGGCTTTGCTGGCATAGTTTGCTGGCACAGTTTTGCAAGCCAAGTGAGGTAAAACAGGCAGATCATTTTGTGCTTTTATATTCTGTCTCTGGAACAAATGTTCACAGTTTAATCACACTGCTAATAAATACTGGGTTCGTCTCTTCACCTTCGGCACAGTAAGTAAGCTGTTACATCATTTCACTGGGCTCCACAAACTGTGTGTGTTCACGCGCGTGTGTGTGTGTGTGAGAGAGAGAGAGACACATGTTCAGTAAAAGCAGCATGTAACAAAGTCTGTGGGAATATTTAACACATGTCAGTTGTTGGTGTTAGCTAACAAAGCAAAACACCCTGCACTAGTAGTTCAACTGCTATAGCAGTTGAACTACTAGTACAGGGTGTTTTGCTTTGAGTTATTATAGTTGTATGAGTTATTATACTGTAACCGTTTGGCCTTCTTATTGTGTATTGTGTGATTTTGGCAGAGTAGTGCAATCTAAACCAATTACACCACAACATCTTTTTTTGATAACCACTGTTTTCTTTGCACGCTAACGAGAAAAAACAGAATCTCGTGTTTCTCATGTAAGAGCGTTAGAGTCCCAGTGAGCACTTTACTTGGTTAAAAGTAAAACTTTAGCAGACTAATTTTTTTCACTTAGTCATGAAACATGTGTCTAGTTTTTATCTTTCAAACACAGCAGGCACCCAGTGTCTGCTCCAGGTTTGCAGACTAATATTACCAGAGAGCAACGCACTCAGCAGACCAAAGGGCCTGGATCCTCTCTTAGCTTCACTGAGGTGTTGGAACCTTTCTGCTGAGATTCTTGTCCAGATTGACATCACTGAATCATTGAGTTGCTGCAGATTTATCAGTTAAAAATCCATGATGTCCATGAATCTCCCACTACATCTTCTGCCACATTATAAAAGTGCCCTCATGTTGAGATGCTTTGACTGAGATGTCTGAGTACAGTGAACTCAGTGTCAACCTTTGATGCATAGTTTACGCCAAATTTGGACCCTGTCATCTGAATGAATTAGACCAGGCAACCTTTTTCCAATCTTCTTCCAATTTTGGTGATCTGTGTGCATTGCAGCCTCAGTTTCCTGTTCTTAGATGATGGGTTTGGTAACCAGCGTGGTCTTCTGCTGCTGTAGCCCATCTGCTTTAAGGTTTCAGATGCAGTGCATTCATTATAGAAATAGTAATGTTGTCTTCTTAGTTTTGTTCATGGTTCTTGTTAGCTATGCATATTCAATATCAGTTGTAGAGTTTTAGGGAAGTGCAGACACAAACATTTTATTTTGGTGAGCTGCACATTTTTAACATCCTTACACTATTTATTACTTTTATTCATTGTTTTCAGTGTGACTATGTAAAGACATTTTGCTGACTACATTAGAAATTGATTTCTTTGAAAACCAATTTTTGTCCTGTATATTCATCCAGGGATGCTATTTTATCTAAAAGCTACAGGGTGTTACTGAAATTATTTGAAATGGTAAATGAAGCTGTGGCATCATCTGTCAGCGTGCTGTGTGAAATCTAAATAAAAACAGAATGCAATGATTTTACAATAGAACATTAAATATTTAAACTGAGAAAATGTGACGTTTTAAGAGAACAATTGGCTGATTTAGATTTTGATGGCAACAACACATCAGAATTATTGAGGCAGAGTATCCATATTTTCCATAAAGAAATTAAAATTTGTCTGACCACAGAACAGTTTGCTACTGTTTAATTTCTCGATCCCATTTGGCTTATAATTTGCATGATAGCGCTTTAACCTGCATTTATTGCTAGCATAGTTCACGGTGTTCTTGGACAGTGACTTCTGGAAGCGTTCCTGAGACCATGGAGTGATTTTTAATGGCGCAACCAAGACTGCAACTGAGGGTCCAAAGTTTACAGGCATCCAATATTGACTTTAAATTTCATTCAAGTCAGTTCAATTCAGTGCAATTCTATTCAATACTATTTATCACGCCAAATCACTGTAACAGTTGCCTTACGTTATATTGTAAGGTAAAGACCCTGCAATAATACAAAAAAACCCCAACAAACAATGCCAACAATCATATGACCCCATATGAGCAAGGAAAAACTCCCTTTTACCAGGAAGAAACCTCCAGCAGAACCAGGCTCAGAGAAGCGCCCTGTTTCTTGCACACAGATTGCACAGTTAAGCTAATTAGCTGCTAAATGTTTCTTAAACATTTTTTTAAGTACCACTAAATGTGTTTCTGGCATCACATTTAAAATGAGCTAATATTTTTTAAGAAACACTAAAACACATTGAAAAACAGCACCTAAGATGTCTGGAACATGTGCTGAGGATGCCACAAGGAGCGACACGCCCACATAACAAAGAGCGACACCCCCTGAGAAGAGAAAGAAAAGTTGGAGAGTGACTGAGCTGATTGAGCTACTTGTCTTTAGTAGAGACAGGCACAAACAGCAGCAAGAGAACAAGAAGTTTCAGCCTTATGTCCAAAGGACTAATGGCTAAAAATGGCTCTTCGTAAAAGAGCGTTGTCAAGAATGTTGACCCCTTTAGTGGATATGTTAATTGGTTAATTGTAGAGTTAAATAGGGTTCTGTGTTAGGACAAGTTCTGTTTACATTACATCCTTCCTATATAGCCTTACCCTGGGCAGTATAATTACAAGGCATAGCATGTATTTTCACTGCTATGTAGAGGATACCCAGCTTTATCGTTCCACGACGCCAGATAACACCCTGTCTTAGAGTGACGATGACCCCAATACAGCACTTAGGTCTCAGATTGTTGGCTTACTCGTGTTTCTTAGGATATTTCAAAGTAGTATGGGAGGCAGATCCTTCAGCTATCAAGCCACTCTTCTGTAGAGCAAGCTCCCAGCTTGGATTCAGGAGACAGACACCCTCTCTTTAAGATTAGGCTTTAAGACTTTCCTTTTTGCAAAGCTTATAATTAGGGCTGGATCTGGTGACCCTCAATCCTCCCTTATCCTCCCTGGCTCTTTTTCACAGCATGTTTTTGTCCTGTTTTCCTCCCCTCACCCCCAAACAGTCACAGCAGATGGCTGCCCCTCCCAGAACCAGGTTGTGTTGGAGGTGTTTTCTTGTTAAAACTGAGTTTTTCCTTCCCACTGTCACCAAAGTGCTTGCTCACAGGGGCTGGTCTGATTGTTGGAATTTCTCTGTATTATTGTAGAGTACTTTCCGTACAATATAAAGCACTTTGAGGCAACTGTGATTTAGTGCTATACAAATTAAGTATTCTTAAGGAATAATTCTAGTGCATTGCTTGTATGCTTCACAGTAATGAGGCTTTGTGTTGCAAACTGGCACATGCATGTTAGGTAAGTGGGCAAGCCACCCTGGTGACAGATCCTTGAAGCAGTTGACAAAATAGACGACTAGTTACTGTCTTGGTCACGCTCCAGTTAGGTTCAATTTTAAAAACATTCCCTATTTCTCATCCTTTTTCACCGTGTTAACTGTTGTCTGCCTTTTGCCAAATTAGATGATTATGTCTTGTCAGTTTTGGACTGCAAAACTATAATTTTGATGTCTTGGAACTGGGACTGAGTTAGTGCATTCTGAACATATGGACTTGTTCTAAGATGGTGAACTGAAAAGCTCTGAGCTACATAATTTGAAAAAATAAATTCCTTGGTATAAAAAGAAAATCTGCTATGGTCGATATTGTAAATATTGGTATTTGCTCAGAATTTGCAGCAGTTAATTATTTTAATATAGTGTTTCTTCCCTCTCTGCTACAGGACCCGGCCATTCGAGAAGATGCTATAGAATATCCACCTGCATCAAATCATTCATTCACAGCAAATACAGTATATTCCCCTGACATGACCTCCTCCCCTGCCCTGGATGCTAACCCGTTACCCCTCCTTCAGCTTGAGGAGGTGGACTCCAGTAAAGCCACAGAGAGGGTGAGCTCCCCAGGACTTCTGCCTGCTATGTACAGCCCTCCTGTGGGCATGGACAGCCACACCATCTGCATTCCCTCTCCATACACAGACAGTAACCATGACTATAACCACGGGCACGGACCTTTGACCTTCTACAGCCCCTCCATGCTGAGCTACACCAGGTCACCCATCACTGACAGTCCATCATCTCTGTGTCCTCCCCTCAGCCCCTCAGCCTTTTGGCCTTCTCACACTCACCACAATGTACCTTCACTTACTCTGCACTGCACTCAGCCTCTAGTTTATAATGAACCCAGCCCACATGCACCCTGGTTGGATCCCAAAGTTCACAGTATCAGCCCCAGCAGGTAAGATTACTGAGAAAGCACTGATGAAAGCTATTCTTGTGTCAGTTAAATTTAGCTTAAGTGGTAGTAACATTCAAAGACCTAGTTTTCATTCTCTTTTACTTATCCTTGTGAGGGTTGAGGGTGGGGGCTGGGGTGTAGGGGGTCACATAGAGACAGACAACAGAGCTCTAGAAGCTCTGGCAGACATGTTTTTGGCAAAAGACTTGGCATTATATCGGCTAGCAGCAGCAACTATTAATGAAAGCTACTATTGCGTGCTTTTGGACAAGAGCCAGATCTTTGCTTTAGAAAAAAGCATCTTATTGGTAACTTGCCATACTTTGCACAGATTTTAGGCAAGGCAAGGCAAGGCAAGTTTATTTGTATAGCACAATTCAACAACAAGGTGATTCAAAGTGCTTTACAGAGACATTAGAAACAAAAACAAATAAAAAGCATGATTTAAAATTGATTAAAACAAGCAAACAAACAAACTAACTAATTAACAAACAAACAAACAAACAAACAAACAAACAAACAAAATAGTATATAAAATCAAAACAGATAAAATCAGAACAGTAGATAAAATCAGTAGTTAAATGTACGTTTTGAAATTTAAGCTTAAAAGTGTGGATTTGGTGCTTTATTCAAATGCAGCTGAGAACAGCTGAGTCTTCAATTTGGATTTAAATAAACTGAGTGTTTCAGCTGATCTGAGGCTTTCTGGGAGTTTGTTCCAGATATAAGGGGCATAAAAGCTGAATGCAGCTTCTCCGTGTCTGGTTCTGACTCTGGGAACTGATAAAAGACCGGATCCAGATGACCTGAGGGATCTGGAAGGTTCATATTGGGTCAGACCATTCAGAGCTTTATAGACCAGCATCAGAACTTTAAAGTCTATCCTCTGACGGACAGGCAGAGCTGGACTGATGTAGTCCACTTTTTTGGTCTTAGTGAGGACTCGAGCAGCAGAGTTCTGAATGAGCTGTAGTTGTCTGACTGCTTTTTTTTAGGTAGACCTGTAAAGATGCTGTTACAGTAGTCAAGCCTACTAAAGATGAATGCATGGACTAGTTTTTCCAGGTCCTGTTGAGACATTAGATCTTTTATCCTTGAAATATTCTTGAGGTGATAGTAAGCTGATTTTGTTATTGTCTTAATGTGTTTTTCTAAGTTTAGATCTGCATCCATCACTACACCCAAATTTCTCGCCTGGTTTGTGGTTTTTAGATGTATAGATTGAAGTTCTCTGGTGACCTGTAATCGTTTTTCTTTGGCGCCAAAGACTATTACCTCAGTTTTGTTTTTGTTTAGCTGGAGAAAATTGTGGCACAACCAGTCATTAATTTCCTCGATGCATTTACCAAGAGCCTGTACAGGGCCTTGGTCTCCTGGTGACATTGTGATATATATTTGTGTGTCATCTGCATAGCTGTGATAGTTTATTTTGTTGTTCTTTATAATCTGTGCCAGTGGGAGCATGTAAATGTTAAACAGAAAGGGTCCCAAGATGGAACCTTGGGGAACTCCACATGTGATACTTGTCTGCTCAGATGTGAAGTTACCTATTGATACAAAGTATTTCCTGTTTTCTAAGTATGTTTTGAACCAGTTTAGTACAGTTCCTGAAAGACCTGCCCAGTTCTCCAGTCGTTTGAGTAATATGTTGTGGTCAACTGTATCAAATGCTGCACTGAGATCCAGTAAAACTAAGACTGACATTTTTCCACTGTCTGTATTCAGACATATGTCATTGAACACTTTGGTCAGAGCGGTTTCAGTGCTGTGGTTCTGTCTAAAACCTGACTGGAAGGCATCGTAGCAATTATTCTGTTTTAAGAAGTAACTGAGCTGTTGAGAAACTGCTTTTTCAATGATCTTACTTAAAAATGGGAGATTTGAGATCGGCCTGTAGTTGTTCATTTGTGTCTTGTCAAGATTGTCCTTTTTCAGTAAAGGTTTTATTACAGCAGTTTTTAGTGGTTCTGGAAACACGCCTGATATTAAAGAAAAGTTGACGATCTGTAACAGGTCTGACTCCAAAGTCTTTGAGACCTTTTTGAAAAAACGTGTTGGCAGGACATCTTAACAGCAGGAGGAGGAGTTCAGTTGACCTAAGATGTCCTCCAGGTCTTTGCTGTTAATAGGGTGAAACTGTTTTATGGTGTTTAAACAGTTTTTCGGTGGACACAGTACATAGTCTGGATCTGCTGTTGATGTACCAATTGCTTGTCTAATCTTTTGGATTTTTTCTGTGAAGAATTTGGCAAAGTCATTGCAGGCCATGGTCGAATGAAGTTCAGCTGCCACTGACACAGGAGGGTTTGTTAGCCTGTCAACTGTAGAAAATAAGACCCGAGCATTATGGCTGTTTTTAGTGATGATGTCAGAGAAGTAGGACCTTCTTGCACTCCTCAGTTGTAAATTATAATTGTGAAGTTTCTCTTTATAGATGTCATAATGAACCTGGAGGTTTGTTTTTCTCCATCTGCGCTCAGCTTTCCTACACTCTCTTTTTTCATTTTTCACTAGTGTGGAGTTTCTCCATGGAGACTTTTTCCTTCCAGAGATAACCTTCACCTTAATGGGAGCAATAGTGTCCATTACATTTAACATGTTAGCATTGAAGCTATTGACGAGCTACTATTTTTAATACTATTTAATACTATTTTTAGACACTAAAAATAGTATTATTTGCCACACAGATCATGAAACAAATTTTAATATTAGCCAAAGATAAGCAAAGTAAACATTTCATGTAAAACTCCATGTAAAAAAGCAATTGCCCCCATAACCTCTCAACTGGTTGTGCCACCCTTGGCGGGAAGAACTGCAATTAAGCATTTGCAATAACTGGCAGTGAGTCTTTCACATTGCTTATTTGCAGAATTGTTTTAATTCAGCCACACATAATTTTGAGCTTGGCCTGTTTAACATTCTGCCTCAATCGGATTTAAGTCCAGACTTTGACTAGGCCACTCCAAATAATCGCCTATGACCAAAAAAAGATAAATTCCATTTTAACAAGAACAAACCTCCGGCAGAACCACCCTCAGGGATGGGCAGCCATCTGCTGCGACCAGTTGGTGGTTAGGCAAGGAACAGAACAAAAGACAAGCTATGGAAGTGAGTAGATATTAATAACAGCTAATGATTCAATGCAAAGTCATAGATAAAGACACAGAATCAACAACTGGTAAGTAAAGAAGAAACAGTACATCCCTCCAGCAGCCTAGACCTATTGCAGTTTAACTAAGGGAGGGTTGAGGGTCATCTAATCTACTCCTATCTATAAGCTTTATCGAAACGTTTTAAGGCTCATCTTAAAAGTGAAGACTCCAAACTGGGAACTTGTTTCACAGAAACAGGGGCCTGAAAGCTGAAGGCTTTGCCTACCATTCTACTCTTAAATGTTCAGGAACCACAAGTAAGCCTGCAGTCTGAGAGCAAAGTGTGCTATTGGGTTGATATGTTAGTATGAAGTCTTAAAGACAGGAGTGCACCTGATTATTCAAGCCCTTGTATGTGAGCAGAAGTATTTTAAAGTCAATTTTGCATTCAAAGAAGAGAAGCCAATATCAGAGAAATATGGTTCGTCTTTCTAATCCCTGTCAGTTGTCCTGCTACAAATGTGCTTCAACTTTAGGACACAATGATGGTAGAGCAGAATTCATGGTTCCCTCCCTTACAGCAACTGGTCCAATCAAGAAAGCTGCCCCAAACCATCAGAGTACGACCAACATGTTTGACTGTCAGTATATTTTTCGTGTTCATTTTACGCCAAATTTACCTTCCAAATATTCCAAAAAGTTCAGCTTTTGTCTCATCACTCACCAGATGACATTTGGGCAAATATAAGGGCGGGGGAGTGTCCAACTGTGGGTTTCGCCTTAACCTTCTAAGACCCGAACTCTTCCACGGCATGCATTTTTCATTTCTCTTTGATATTTGGGCTGATTGGGACCCGATGAATATAAAAACAAAGAATACTAGATTTTTTTTTTTTTTTTACCTGATTTTTGTTTCTAAGAAAAATGAGAGCCACAAATGAGGATATTCGTTTAAACATTCGATAGAACAGTAGCAGTATAATGTCCTCATAAGTGGATATCAAGCCCTTGCAGAGCAAAATTGAGTATTTTGGTCTAAATAACCCAAAATGTGATGTCCACATATGTGGACGCCAGGTCCTAGGACGTTAGAACTCATGGATGCCATTTTTGCCCAGCCTCTTTTTTGATGCTGAATCGTGAAAACTAGCCTTAAGTGAGACAAATAAGGACTGCAGTTCTGAGTTGCTTTGTGAACTACTGGATGACTCGTCTGTGCATTTTTTAGGTAATTTTGGTAGGCCAGTCATATCTGGACCACCATTACAAGTTCTCTCCATTTGTGGATAATGGGTCTCATTGTGGTTCTCTGGAGTCCCAAAGTCCTAGAAATGGCTTTGTAACTTTTTTATAGTGATAGATGGGACTTTGTTTTCCATTCATTACTTTTACTAGGGAGGTTTGGTTAGATTTCTTCCCTCAATAAATGAAATTGCCATTTAAAAACCATTTTACAGACCAATACAGACAAAACCAATACAGACAAAGATAACTGAATAATGTGAAACATGCAAGTGTGACAAATATCCAAAAAAGTGGCAATACTTTTCACATTTTCTGCATCACACAACTTCTAGCTGATTTTGAATCAGATCTCTAATCTCTTCTCCAGATCAGGTCATGTGTTTGGCCAAGTTACCGCGGCTAAAAGCGAGCCACCTCTGTGACGGTGACAAATCTGAATTTAAGCTTAACATAACTCGGGAACTATTTTAACCTCCTTTGTTGTACAGCCCTCGGAAAGGGGGAACCCAAACGAGACTAATCTAGTGCCACCATAAAAAAGAAAGATTTCACAGATCATAATTGTTCTATATGTAACTAAAGTTCATTGCTCTTGTAACCACAGCCAGTTAGACGCCTGCTATGGACACCAAATAAGAACAGATAAACAAGCTCCTGTGGGTCGTCGTCCCTTCCTGTCTGCACAGAAGGGTGGCTGTTACAAATGTGCGGAATATGTTACACTTGGTTGTGTAGTAATTCATTGTATGTTCGTATTCTAGTAAATTCTGATACCAGTGTTTAAAATAGCAATTAAGCTAAAAGATGATAGCAATATTTTTTTATTAATTATAAAATTAATTTCTGTTTCTTTTGTGTCTTCAGTTCTCCTCTATATTTGTTGATTAATGTGAGCAGTTAATGGTTATGATGGCACTTATCGTGTTGCATCGATAAATACTATCTGTGATGCGATTTTTCCAGTTGACTTAAATGCTGTTATGGAGACATTTTCAGCAACACAGTACCTGTTGGACAGCTAATGACAGGTGAATGACGGGCTAAAATTTCTAATGTCAAGCTGTCCCTTTCAATGATTCTTCGCTTCCCCTCTGCAGCTCCATCATCAGCTGTAACAAGCTGCTGGGAAAGAAATCTGAAGGAGCGGAAGGAGTGAAATCCTCATCGTGCTCATCTGCGCTAGGGAAAGCCGACATGCACTTCTGCGCCGTGTGCCACGACTACGCCTCCGGCTATCACTACGGTGTGTGGTCCTGCGAGGGCTGCAAGGCTTTTTTCAAGAGAAGCATCCAAGGTATGACCTTTTTACTTTATATTTACTCACAATTTTTCTTCTCATCAGCTGAAATAATCCATTACTGTGTTTTCTTCTTTTATTAGGACACAATGATTACATTTGCCCTGCCACAAATCAGTGCACTATTGACAAGAACCGGCGTAAAAGCTGCCAAGCCTGCCGGCTACGTAAATGCTATGAAGTGGGCATGATGAAGTGCGGTGGGTTTTTACTCATCTTCATTAGAATTGGGATATTTCATGATTTATTGTCTTACAGCAGAGCTAAAATTGACTCAGTTAATAGGTCTGTGAGCTCATTAGACCTTTTGAGCTTTTTTGAAAAGCACGCAGGACAAGTCTTCCTTCCACTGACTGTAAGAATCATCTAAATACTTTTAATTATTTCTGTGACACATGTAAATAGGTAATAGTGTTTCTTTGGGCCTTTAGTGTTTCTTATGATCAGCACATTCCATTCTGTTGCCTGCTCTGTGATTCTGGGCTAACCTTGGTGTGTTAAACTGCAGCTGGGATTGCTCTTTGACATATGAAGCATTGTGTTTATAAATGCCTTTGCTCTTCTTATCAGTAGACTGGTCATAGTGTCTGCTAATGCTCAGATAGATCCAGTTTTTTTTTGTTCTTATTAGATTGTTAAAAATATATATTTCCTTCTATTGCATAAAGCACAAGCTTTTTCTCACACGAAGTGTAAAGGAGTTGCAGGTAATTCGGCAACTGTCTGTTGTCTTCATTCACCAGGGGTGAGGCGTGAACGTTGTGGCTTTCGTGGTGCTCGACACCGTCGCGGTGGACCCCAGCCTCGGGATACGACAGGTCCGAGTTTGGTAAGGGTTGGACTGGGTTCTCGGGGTCAACGGCATCTTCACCTGGGGACACCTGAAGACACCTCTGTCCACACTCACTCAAATCACACGCATCACTCAACCATGAACCCAGAGGAGTTCATTTCCCGAATCATGGAGGCAGAGCCGCCAGAGATCTACCTCATGGAGGACCTGAAAAAGCCGTTCACTGAGACCAGCATGATGATGACCCTCACCAACCTGGCAGACAAGGAACTGGTTCTCATGATCAGCTGGGCCAAGAAGATCCCTGGTAAGATCCAAGCTACTCAGTTCAGTCTGTATGTAACTCTTTCACACAAGTACTGCTAAGTAAATGTTTTTCTTTTCTTTAATTCTACTCAGTCATACATTTTTTCTTTTTGTTACAAAGAATTTTGTGTTAAAAAATGTTCTACATTCTTTATTTTGCAATATTGTAAGATTCAATTGCCATTCTGAAATTGTCAGTAGTGATCTTTTGCAATATGGAGATTATTATAGTGGGTTTGGGGTGGCTGTAGCTCAGGTGGTCACCTACTACCAGAAGGTTGGTGGGTCAATCCCAGTCTGCTCCAGCCTGCATGTCTATTCTTGGGCAAGATACTAACCTCGTGTTGATTGTGCGAATCTTAGATAGAAAGCATTTATTTGTGTAGAGTGCTCAGATAGAGTAGAAAAGCTCTCTATAAGAACCAGTCCATTTACCATTTGTCCTCAAATATGGGAATTTGTCATGATTCGGCTGTGTGGCAGGCAGGAGTAGTGATGGGACGTTCTGTATCGAGGCTTCGGAGCGTGTGTCGAGTAATGGAGGGGGCGTTTCCGCGAAGCGCGTATCGAGGCTTGCTTCATTTATGGGAGGAGCTGAAAATGATGACGTCCGAAGCCTCGCTGCCCGGCTGTACCACGTGACTGGTTCATGAAGCGGTTCGAACTTTGCCGCAAATAATCATTTTCCATACTGCCAGCATAAATATACACAGTATACTGCCATCACTGCAATATAGATGTTTTACACACTCCTTTTGTTGTTGACATTTACAGGCTGTGTGCAAAATGCCACACTCTTCAAATTCATGCCAGCTATTATTTTTACGTCCAGTAGGTGTCCTGCTAGAGCAAATGAAGCTTCATGAAGCTTCGCGTTGGGGTGAACCAATTGGATGAAAAGCTTCAGTGCTTCATGGGGCTTCATCTGCCCATCACTAGGCAGGAGAGGACCCAAACGCAAACTCACGGAGACAAAACGTAAACTCAAAAACACAGCTTTAATGCTGGCAAAAAGTGAAACACAAAAACAGTACTAAACTAAACTAGGAAAGCTAAACATAAAGTATACCAGGAACTACAGGGAGAATCACACACAGCATGAGGGAGACTACGACACTGACAAACAGAAACACAGAGCCTAAATACACAGAGGGACAACGAGGGAATGAAACACAGAAGGAGAGCACAGCTGGGAGTAATCAGGCTGGACGAGACAGACGCAAAACTAGAAACACTCACATGAGGCATGGACCTTCAAAGTAAAACAGGAAACACACTGACTGAATTCTAAAACACGCAAACTTAACAGCAACTGGGGAGACAGAACATAGGAACCTGAAACATGGTACAAAACATCACAGTGGACATAACATGGAACACAGGGAAGCCATATAACAAAGCCAAAGAGCTATACCTAAGGTAACCATAACTGAGATCCAGGGAAACAAGAAACAGTACATCAAAGGACTCAAAACATAAACCATGATATAAAAGCACAGGATCTCTTCCAAATAAAATAGGAAACATAATGAGACGCAGACATGATAACCAGAACTTGACAACGTAAGACACAGACATGAAACACATGAAGAGCAGGGGAGACTTAACATGGGTTGGAAACACAAGGGGGAACTAATAAGCAAATGAACATAGGAGACCTAAAGAGCTTAACATACTATAAACATCAAAATGAACTAAAACTCAAAACACTGGGTCCTAAGACCCAGGATCGTGACAGAATTTGTAGGACTGCATGATGTTTTTTCACATTTTAACTAGCCAATAATAAGACAGCTGTAATCCAAATTACAGGTCATGATTCATTTTGATGGTAAGAAACGCCACTGAAAATACCAGCCTTTTATCTTAATGAGTTTTTGAAATGTTCATGTTTAAACATTTCCTCAAATTTGAAAGTTAAAAAAAAATGGTGAAAGTGGATCTACATTCATTGGCAGATACATGGACCGTATTTCAAAAATTATACATCCTGAAAAATGTTCGATATGTAAAACTGTCAAGAACCGTAGTTCTAGCACGCAAGCTGGACCTAGAAGCAAGCACAATACGCCGGGATGCACGCAGAATAACTTTTATTTCTCAAAGAGTGTCCCGGAATGATCAAAGGAAAACACGCAGTGTTAATATTAGAACCAAAGGACCGGGAGATAACAACTTGGGAACGCCATGATCGGGACCGTGGGAGGCTGCAACAGAGAAGGGAAGAGAGTTACTGCGGAGCAGGGAGATAACAGCATACAACGGGGTAGAGCTATTTATCTTACAATCAGGGCTGGGCCGTGGGAACTGGAGGGAGGGGTGAGGGACCGCGGGAGAGGGCTCCAGGAAGGCGGAGGAGATGATGACCGGTGGCTAATCTGAACTCCAGGCGTGCAGGACAGGCAGGTGTACGCTCAAACACGGCGAACAATAACTTGGGCACACAGTAGAAGAATAAACATAGTTCAAAAGAAACCAGAGATTCCACATCCACCTTCACGTGAGGGCCAAGTTACCGCTGAATGGTGACTAACGGACCGGCGTGGAACAGCCGGCCATGCGGGGTTAAATAGTCCTCCTGACGATCGCCTGGAATGGGATGCAGGTGTGGAGATGACAGCCACACCCGTAGGCGTGGGCATCCCATCCGCTCCTCAGGCACCAGGCCGCAGACCATGACAAAAACAAAACATTTCACAGAAATCACTCCATGTGTCCAAACTTTAGACCACAAAAGTTTTTACGCAAATCAGAGATGTTTGAGGAGAAGGTCCAGGTTGATTTAAGATGGAATGAAATTTAAAGCCAGCAGTTTGCCACAATTTGTCACTGAAGTAACCAAGCAGAAAGGGGTCAGGAAGATAAGACTTGAGCATGGCTTTAGAAGAGCAGCTTCTCTTTGTAGGAAACCATCTCTCTGTCAATCAGGCCTTTATTCTAAAGCATGGTAAAAGGCACAGGAAAGTTTTCTTGAGCTTTATAAAAACTAAACAATATATTATGACATGAAGATACTTCAGTCCAGTGGCAGTGGCAGTGGGCAGTGGGGTATTTATCAATAGAAAAAGCTCTAACGTTTATGAAAATACAGTTCAAAGTTCTAAATCTATCCACTCATTCACATTTTCTAAAGCTGTCAAGTGGGCCAGATTGGAGTCTTTGCCGGTGCAATTCCAGCCCCCAGGTCTTATGTTTGCCACCCCTGCTCTAAGCACTGCCTGTTAAACACCAGGCACTCCTCATCATCTGCTAATACCATCCCTGCAGTGAAACATGATAGTAGCGAGGCTGCTTCACAATAGCAGGTACAGCAAGACTTCTCAGAGCATTAAGTAGAAAGCAGTTACCTGGACAGAAGCGCCTTAAATAAAAGGAGATCCATATGACAGTAAGCCAACGTACACGCAGCCAAGCTAGCCTCGAGTAAAAAGTCTTACTGTTCTTCAGTAGCTTAGTTAAAGCAACCACGTAATCCACACAGAATAGCTACAGACACACCTGAAGACAATACTATGCACTTCATATCCAGTCAGTGATCCAAAGGAACAATCAATGGGCAAATCTAGTTGTAGAAACTTACCCAAGAGGCCTCAAAGGGACTTCTAGCAAGAATCCAAATACTGGTAAATGACATATTTCATTTTCTCATAATAAACCTTTTTAAAATTGAATTACTGAAAAGAAGTTAGAGGTCCAAATATTTTTTAAAAGCAAATAGTGAAAAAAAAAAGCCAGATGAGTGCAAATAAATGTAGCAGCCTGATGTGATGTTAGTATCAGTGTTGGTTCCTTCCATAAAGTTGCTTTTCATGATTGATCCTGTTTTTCTTTTGCACTAAAGGATTAAATCAAGTTTAAAATGGTAAATGGCCTGTATTTATATAGCGCTTTACTAGTCCCTAAGGACCCCAAAGCACTTTACATATCCAGTCATCCACCCATTCACACACTGGTGATGGCAAGCTACATTGTAGCCACAGCCACCCTGGGGTGCACTGACAGAGGTGAGGCTGCCGGACACTGGCGCCACCGGGCCCTCTGACCACCACCAGTAGGCAACGGGTGAAGTGTCTTGCCCAAGGACACAACCTTCCGATTACAAGGCGAACTCCCAACTCTTGAGCCACGATCGCCCCAGTTATGAATGGTGGTGACATGTGAGCTGTAATCATTCAGACATAAATAAAACAGGAAGGCTGTCAGTGTCATGTGACTCTCTGGTGTCACCTGTGTTAGCTGACCCACTTTTGAGGCCAGATTCAATCAAAGAATCCCCATCAAAGTAGCTCTGTCTGTTGACATGTTTGGCACTGAGGCACCGGTTGTGCAACAGTCTGTTACAAAGTTACAGATGTCCTGCACCACCCCTGTACATTTCTCTCTGTTTCTGGGTAGAGCTCTATGTAGTCATACAACAGAAAGAAGTTCCTTGCAACAGTGTCTATATCAACGGTCAGGGAGCCCTGATAGATTGGCTGGCTAAGACACATTACCAGATGGCCACAAAATCTTCCAAGCAGTGAGTGTTTCTGGTCTAATTCCAGGCTGGCCTGAACCCTTTACTGCTCTTTCACCATATTTCCTGTCTTGTTGAACATCATGTTGCACTGGATAAGGCAGTGAGCCAATGAAACACAGGAGTGATGAAGAAATGATTCCCCCGATGAATCATTGTTATATAGAACATTTATGATCAGTTTAATGTTATTTCACATAAAAACAAAGCTGCTTTTCTTTCAAACACAAATACATCTCAAAGTGACCCCATACTGCAGTAATGCATACTATTATTAGTCTGCACAGACATGTAATCAAGCTCCAACTTGACTGGTGGATCTGGGCGTACAACTAAAAGAATGTGTGAATAAGTGCTGATTCCAATTGTGCAATTTGGGATAGATTAGGGTTTTGTGCTCATAATTCCATGAAGGCAGAATGTGGGTGGTTTCCAAGTGTAAAGAGGCCTTTTTTTTCTCCTCTCCTCAGGCTTTGTAGAGTTGAGTCTAACAGACCAAATCCACCTGCTGAAGTGCTGCTGGTTGGAGATCCTCATGCTGGGCTTGATGTGGAGGTCGGTGGATCATCCTGGAAAACTAATCTTCTCTCCAGATGTCAAACTCAGCAGGTGAGAGGGATTAGCACTTATTGCATTAAAACTAATGTGATCCCATTGCACTGAAAATCTTTTATGAAGTTGGTCATCAGCTAACGTTTAGCAGGTTTACAGAGCGACAAATACTTGTTTCTGCTATTCCACAGAGACTTTAGCTTACAGAGAGTGTTTGCTCAAATACCCACACAGCTTCTGTTTCTGTGTTTCTTCCTGATATATGTCATAATACTCTCAGTTTAGATCTTTTTGAGATGTTCTTAAGTGCTTTTGTTGTCTCACCCACATAAAATAATGTAAAAAGGTAAAATATGTCTGAATAAGAAATATCTGCAACTGCCACAACATTATTGCTGGTTTGAGCTCCCCAGGTTTTTTCACAATGATGACAAATTGACATCACACGATAAAACAGGTCACACATACACATCACGAACATTTGTTCCAGATTCATCTGAGATTTCTCTGGACTGCCAACGCAGTCTTTTATCTCCTGCTGTTCCCTTCCACACCGACCTTCGAATTTGTCCAGAGAACTGTTGTTTGTATCTGCCAATGCTGAATAGCCTTTGTATTCGTAGTAAACACACTGTAATTGGGCAGCAGGGATATCCTAATGGCTAAACTTGGAGAAAGGTTTTCAACAGTGTTCTCAGCATGGCAAATCTTATATGAGGCTCTTTAAGTTTCTCAACAATACCTACTGTTGCTGTGAACTGCATGCCACTTTGCAACCCACCACCGACCCAGCTATACCTCCCACGCTGTGTCTGATCCACTCATGTCACTGGTGTGCTGGGACCTAGCTGCTTCTCTCCCTTCACAGATTTTCACTTTCACACAAAGTACATGCACCAAAATCCAGTGAGCGGGTTGACCACAATCATGGTGCCTACAGGATACAAATAATTGCATTTCTGAAGAATTTCTCCTTGATGCAGATGTCAAACAAACTGGCACATATATTTCTGCTGTGGACACTGACCTTGTGCAACATTCAGAACTTGTTAGATTATAAACTGGGATGGGTTAGGGAAAGTTCGTCATATTTTTTGCTAAAGGGCAAAAATTCTCAAAAGACAAAAATAGACTTCAGACTTTAGTTTTTTAAAGTTGATAATGCAGCAGAGCCACTAAGTTCTGATAACTTGTACATTTTAGACTCCATCATATGGAGGCCATCATATTTCAGACTGCATGCTGTAGATGCTATAAAATGTTTCATCTCTTGTTTAGTCTCACAGGACTTTACCAATTGCTGTTTACCCTGAGTTTTCCCCTTTGTCCCACTTTCTTGTGTATGTAATTCCCTTATTTTTGTTAAGGACTTTGAAGCAGTATGTAGTCAGACAGCTAAATGCTACATTTTTTGTGAAAAAGGCAAATGCAGAAGGAGCTGAGGGTAGGAGCAAATTTATACGAGGGAAATGGTGGGTTGAGTTCAGTGTTTGACCTTTCTTTCTTCACTGCCACGGAAACTATCACTATAGGCTTAGGCTAGCCTTGATGTGTTTTCATAACATGGCCTTATTTTTCTCTGTAAGGTTCCTGTCAGCCTTTCTCCTTGGAAAGATGAGGATAACATCCTGGATGCAAATCCATCCACCGGCCCATTGAATCATTTTCTAATTTATTTTGTCTTATCAAGTCTTTCTTTCTGCTTTTCTGACCTCTTTCTGCTCTCTCTTACACATTCATCAGTATTTGGCTTGAATTTCTTCATGGATGGTTGCTAATATGTGGATTACCAATAGGAAGTTGTTAGCTGATGAGGTTTTAATACCCAATTTTCCCATTCATGACTATAGTTTGTTTTATTATGTCAAAAGGTAAAGCTCTGTTCTGGAACCTCTAAGCCCTTTCTGATTTATGACACTGAGTAAGTCATATATAGCAGGGAATGGAAGAAGTGGGTTGCAAAGCAGGTTGCAGGGCACAACTGCCACCAGGCTAAAATGTCTTAAAATGTACCACTAGCACTTGTGTGCTGACACTGCAATCCTCTGGTTCATCAAAATTGCAGCTGAAATAGATTTTTTTTTTAAATTTTCCATCATATTATTATGGTTTTCAGGCACCATAATAAACTTTTTTAGCCTACAAGAGTTGATATAAATGGGACGCACAAAGTAATAGAAATTTCTTTCAGCATGTTCAGTTTATCTTGGTTCTCGTTGCTGCCTCTTTCCCCTTTCTTATCTTTTTGTTCACTCCACTCCATCTTGTTTTTCTTCACTTCTTCTCTTTCTGTCTGTTTAGGGAGGAGGGACAGTGTGTGGAGGGCATCATGGAGATTTTCGACATGCTGCTGGCAGCCACCTCTCGGTTCCGTGAGCTGAAGCTGCAGAGAGAGGAGTACGTCTGCCTGAAGGCCATGATCCTCCTCAACTCCAGTGAGTGTTACTGACGCACATAAAACCACAGGATGAATTTTGGAATGAGGTTTCAATAAGCAAATACGCTGTTCCACCTCATCCAATCAGTGCGCTATTTGTGGTGTTTTTGGTTTTTTGTTCTTTTTAGTTCTGACATAATCCCTCACACATGTGCACACACACACACTTTTGGGGTACTCATACTTCAAGTAAAGGTTTTTTAGTGAGTATAAAAGTACCAAACTAAAGACTACACATGTCAGTATCTGTTTAAAGTGTGCTTCTTAACTTACACCCAAACGTTTGACTGTCAAAGCAATACTCTCTAGTACCCATCAGACCCAGTTATTATTAAAGAAACATAAATCATAGTTATTTTCCTGCTATGATTTTCGTTTCTGCACTACTCCTTGAAATGGCTGATTTCCAGTCTTGATGATGCAGTCTTGTGCTTCTAATTTTCCATTCATCCATCCTTTTTCTTCTGATTATCTGTGGCTGGGTTGTAGGAGCAGGAGCCTGAGCAGAGAGGCCCAGACTTCCCTCTTCCTAGCCCCTTCCTCCAGCTTATCCAGGGCAATCCTGAGGCATTCCCAAGCCAGGAACAACACGTACAGTTCAGTGTCCAGATTTCTAGATTACGAAATAATTTATTGGTTTGTTTATTTATTTATTTTGGTCATGGGAGAAGAGTACACTCACAGTCCTCTGAAGTTTCCTAGCATTTCATTTGTTTAAGGTTCATAGAAATTTCCCAACGTCTCGTACAATAAATAACCCCCTTAAAGCGTTGTAGAGCAGAGTTACACTACACCAGTCCTTGATGTGGCTTTTAAAATCAACATGACGGTGACCGTCCCACAGAAGTTGCATTGGCAGATGTTATTTGAAGAAGGTTTGATAATGAAGTGACCTGTGAATTTGGACCTTATTGCAGGGCGGCTTTCGTTTTTTCACCTTTAATGTTTTTCCAGTGGTCACAGTGTCCTCTACAAACCACCTCCAACAGACGCTGCAGGCAGGTTCCATCCAGGTGACCGACCTCTCCACATGTTTAACAAAGTTTCCTCCCTCACGCACACATAAGGTCCTCTGCCAGACTATGTTCTCTCTTTTAACTCTGCTCCACTGCAGCTGGAGTAAAAAAAAAAAGGGCAAATTGTGCAAGAAGCGAAAGCAAGTCTGAAAAGTCAAGGAAAAGAAGGAGTCGAGAAGATTAATGAATCTTGACAGATGGAAAGTTGTAACTGAGCTGCTCCATCCATCCTCTGTCCTGGTGGTGGGCGGACACTAGTTGATCTACAGCTCCTTCTCTCTTCCATCCTCTAGTTTTTCATCAAGAGCGTCCGTCATGATGTCATTCGGGCTCTTTGATGAGCCAGATGGCCTGACTGAAGAAACTGTACGAACTCATAAATGTCACAGCTTAGGTTAAATTGGTTACAGAGTCCTGAATCAGGATGTAGAATGTCATGCAACAATTTATACCAAAGAACACCAGGTTACGTGTTTTATTCAAAGATGAGATAATGAGTGGATTATTACCAGGCTATTATTAATCTTGGAATGTTTTGTCAGTGTCAGTCTATCACTGTTGTCGAAACCATGTTTTCAGTTGCAATGGCTGGATCTAATTTAAGCTTTATTATTATTTCCCTGCAAGTCAAGAAGTTTATACACTCACAGATTCCATGGTTCAGGTGTGTGTGTGCATATATGCTTGAATATAATCAGGGAAATGATATGTATAGATTATTAAGTAAGATGTGATGTTTTTTAAGTGCATTAATTCTGGTACACATAATGATGGGCAAGGCAACAGAAGGTATGTTTAAAAAGAACATGTTAAATGGCTGATTGCAAAGAAATGATCGCACAGGCTGAGTACTAGTCCTGGAGTAAAGATGAGTTGAGGGTTCACCAGCATGTGAAAGACAGTGTAGATAAATAACTAACAAGATCAAATGTCCAAATCACAACATCAACAGTCACCTCAAGGTTCTTTATATTGTAAGGTAAAGATCCTACTTTACTGCAGAGAAATCCCCAACAATCACATGGCCCCCTACGAGTGAGCACTTGGTGACAGTGGGAAGGAAAAACTCTCTTTTAGCAGGAAGAAACTTCCAGCAGAACCAGGCTCAGGGGGCTCAGGCTTGGGGTGGCCATCTGCCACCACAAATTGGGCGTGAAGCAGGGAAACAGTGCAAAGACACACTATGGATGAGAGCCAGAGCTCAGTAATAATGATTATATGCAAAGAGGTGAGGATAATATATATAGTATCAATAGGATTCAGACGGTACAGATCAGTTTTTACAAACGGGTTAGTGCTGAATGCTGAATGAACATTATCCTAGGTATAATTGTGACAGTACATGTACTCACTCAAGAAAGCTAAGATATTCAGTACTGGACAGCTTGCAATCCAGACCAGTGACCCAGTTAAAACATTTGTTGCATTATGAAATGGGAAATATGATGAGTTGCACACTTTTGCAGTGTTGTTGTAATGCAATGACAAAAATATGTTGCTGTCCCAGCAATTTTAAATATATTGCTGTTGTCAAATTCAAACGTGCCACATCTGATTTCTCAGTTTTAACCTATTCATATGTTTTCTCTATAAGTATATAGAGTATAAATGATGTGTATGTTATTGAATTCTGCTTCTATTTACGTCTCAAACAGCATCTAAACTTTTATGGTCGTGTGTAACTAAAGGGCACGTCTTTAAAAAAGGATCAGTGGTCTCAGTAATGACACGTAGCTGTGCTGTTTTTCACAGGTCTGTGCACGAGCTCCCCGCAGACTCCAGAAGAGCTGGAAAGCAGAAACAAACTGCTGCATCTCCTGGATTCTGTGATCGATGCGCTGGTCTGGGCCATCTCCAAACTGGGCCTATCCACCCAGCAGCAGACTCTGCGCCTTGGCCATCTCACCATGCTGCTCTCCCACATCCGGCACGTCAGGTACACACAGAACGGAGGGAGTATTATGTCTGATTTCCTCACATGCTCACAGTAATGCTCAGCAAGCATGTGCACAAAAACATATTTTTGCATGAAATTAAGTAAAAAGACTTACTAACTTTTCCAATCAAGTGTTCACCACAGACACTTCACAATGTTTGTGAAGCAAGTCTCTTAAATTTAATAATAACAAAATAAGGTCTGTTTTATATTGGTTTATTTTTGTTTTTACATCTCAGACATACCAGGTTCAGTTTATCCCCCAGAAGTGCTATATGCAGAATTTAATAAAGATGACTGGCATTAATATCTCAGCTACATTAAACCACAAGTAGGCGTGTGCTAATAAAATAGAGGATCATTTACAGAGAATACACGGCTAAAATGAAGAAATGTCTGCATGCATTGTGCACACTGGAACTTCCTCCTCATGTTCGGTGATAATAACTTTAACAGTAGACTGAAAGCTTCTGCAAAATCCTGCATTTGTTGCATTGATGTTTTGTGTTTACCTGTAACATCTCATTTTCTACACAAACTTTATGTAAATATTCATCACAGCCATGGATTTAGAGACAGAACAAATATTTGACCAGCCAGGCATAACATTATGACCACCTGCTTAATATTGTGTTGGTCCCCTTTTTGCTGCCAAAACACTAGACCACTGAAGGTGTCCTGTGGTATCTGACACCAAGATGCTAGAAATAGATCCTTTAAGTCCTCTAAGAGCAGCGGTCCCCAACCTTTTTTGCGCCACGGACCGGTTTATGTCCGACAATATTTTCACGGACCGGCCTTTAAGGTGTCGCGGATAAATACAACAAAGTAAAACCAGTACTGGTACCAAAAAAAGATGATTTATTCATAAGACACGGGAAAAGACCCAGGGAAACAGAGTTAACGATAAAAACCCTGAAAACCATAAATTTCACACCCGAGCCTCAACTCTGGTGGTCCTGTACCAAACGACTCACGGACCGGTACCGGTCCATGGCCCGGGGGCTGGGGACCTCTGCTCTAAGATGTGAGGTGGGGTCTCGGTGGATCAGATGTGTTTGTCCAGCAGATCCCACAAATGCTTGATTGGATTGAGATCTGGGAAAGTCAACACCTCAAACTAAATGTTGTGCTCCTCAAACTATTCCTGTACTATTTTTTGCCTTGTGGCCGAGTGCATTATCCTGCTGAAAAAGGCCACAGCAATCAGGGAATACCGTTACCATGAAAGGGTGTGCTTGGTCTGCAGCAATGCTTAGGTAGGTGGTACGTGTCAAAGTAGCATCCACATGGATGCCCCCCAGGTTTCTCTTCAGCACTGTAGCCAGGCTGACAAAAAGTCAGAGCTCTTTTGAGCCAACCATCCCTTTAACGTTAACTAGTAATGACTTCATGAACTTCTTCACAAATAAAATTTTTATCATTAGAGGAAAAAATACCAATAATCATCCCACAGATGTAATATTATCTACAGCTACTCTTAGTACCATTGATGTTAAGTTAGACTCTTTTTCTCCAATTGATCTTTCTGAGTTAACTTCAATAATTACTTCCTCCAAACCATCAACGTGTCTTTTAGACCCCATTCCTACAAAACTGCTCAAAGAAGTCCTGCCATTAATTAATTCTTCGATCTTAAATATGATCAACCTATCTCTAATGATCGGCTATGTACCACAGGCCTTCAAGCTGGCTGTAGTTAAACCTTTACTCAAAAAGCCATCTCTAGACCCAGCAGTCTTAACTAATTATAGGCCAATCTCCAACCTTCCTTTCCTATCAAAAATCCTTGAAAGAGTAGTTGTCAAACAGCTAACAGATCATCTGCAGAGGAATGGCTTATTGGAAGAGTTTCAGTCAGGTTTCAGAGCTCATCACAGCACAGAAACAGCTTTAGTGAGGGTTACAAATGATCTTCTTATGGCCTCTGACAGTGAACTCATCTCTGTGCTTGTCCTGCTAGACCTTAGTGCAGCGTTCGATACTGTCGACCATAATATCCTATTAGAGCAATTAGAACATGCTGTAGGTATTACAGGTACTGCACTGCAGTGGTTTGTATCATATCTATCTAATAGACTCCAATTTGTGCATGTAAATGGGGAGTCCTCTTCACACACTGAGGTTAATTATGGTGTTCCACAGGGTTCAGTGCTAGGACCAATTCTGTTTACATTATACATGCTTCCCTTAGGCAGCATCATTTGAAGACATAGCATACATTTTCACTGCTATGCAGATGACACCCAGCTCTATCTGTCCATGAAGCCAGATAACACACACCAATTAGTTAAACTGCAGGAATGTCTTAAAGACATAAAGACCTGGATGGCCGCTAACTTTCTGCTTCTTAATTCAGATAAAACTGAGGTTATTGTACTCGGCCCTGACAAGCTTAGAAATATGGTATCTAACCAGATTCTTACTCTGGATGGCATTACCTTGGCCTCCAGTAACGCTGTGAGGAACCTTGGAGTCATTTTTGACCAGGACATGTCCTTCAACGCACATATTAAACAAATATGTAAGACTGCGTTCTTCCATTTGCACAACATCTCTAAAATTAGAAATATCCTGTCTCAGAGTGACGCTGAAAAACTAGTTCATGCATTTATTACTTCCAGGCTGGACTACTGTAATTCATTATTATCAGGATGTCCAAAAAACTCACTGAAAAGCCTTCAGCTAATCCAAAATGCTGCAGCAAGAGTCCTGACAGGGACTAGAAAGAGAGAGCATATTTCTCCTGTTTTGGCTTCCCTTCATTGGCTTCCTGTTAAATCCAGAATTGAATTCAAAATCCTGCTCCTCACATACAAGGTCTTAAATAATCAGGCCCCATCTTATCTTAATGACCTTGTAGTACCATATCACCCTATTAGAGCACTTCGCTCTCGCTCTGCAGGCCTACTTGTTGTTCCTAGAGTATTTAAAAGTAGAATGGAGGGAGAGCCTTCAGTTTTCAGGCCCCTCTTCTGTGGAACCAGCTTCCAGTTTGGATTCGGGAGACAGACACTATCTCTACTTTTAAGATTAGGCTTAAAACTTTCCTTTTTGCTAAAGCATATAGTTAGGGCTGGACCAGGTGACCCTGAATCCTCCCTTAGTTATGCTGCAATAGACGTAGGCTGCC
Source organism: Diplotaxodon limnothrissa (assembly GCF_057381915.1). NCBI lineage: Eukaryota > Metazoa > Chordata > Actinopteri > Cichliformes > Cichlidae > Diplotaxodon > Diplotaxodon limnothrissa. The sequence goes on along the minus strand of NC_140614.1, from coordinate 6,690,601 downwards.
GGGGGATTCCCATGATGCATTGAGTTTTTCCTTTCCAGTCACCTTTCTCACTCACTATGTGTTAACCCTTTAAGACCTACCATAGAACCAAGTCCGCCAGAGCTTATATTATATTTTTACATGGTGTGGTGCCATTTTTGGGAGCATTTCAAGTTGCTATACATCAATACAACAATTATAGCCCAGATTTTAATAATATGTATTCATTAAGTGCATAGTAATTACATAAATTGCAAAAAAGTGCAATAAACTACAAAAAAAATGAAAATCGTTTTTGCTTTTTTAACATATATTTCTAGTTGGAGAAATTTAAGAGCCTTATCCCTCAAAACTGTAAATACAAAAAAGTTGCACAAAATAGTTTCCTACCACAGGAACTTTATTTTGAGTGTCTTCATAGTTTTATTTTTGAAATACACCAATTTTTATACACTGCAGGAAAAACGAAAATAAATATTATACTGCAAATTTGCAAAAAAGCAGCATATGCATCAAAATAAACTATTTCCAGCAATGCAATATGAGTCCTAAGCATCCCAGAAACGACACAGAAAGTCATAAAGTCAAACATAACTTTTAAAAAGACCAGTATAGGCCCTGAGGCCCTGATGGTAAAAAAGACTACATTTCCGCGAAAATGATGTCACTTCCGGTTTCGGGCAGGTAATGGCGGACATGCAAAAGTTCGCGCTGACGTCTATTCCAACGTAGGAAGTGTTATGAACAGCTGATCGGATCGGCAAAGCGTGTTTCTGGAATATTATGTTTTTGTTGCTGCAAGCGCTTTTTATGCAGTTTTTGCAAAGCTTTATGTGGAAGGAAACCGTGACCTAGGACAAGCTGATGGCATAAGATGTAAGTACAACTCCTCCGGTTTCATATGCAAAAAAAATTATTGCGCTAGCTTATGTGGTTGCAGAGCTACCGGGATTTAAAAATAGTTACGTAAAACAGACCGTGCCCGCTCTGACCGGCTCTAAAGGGTTAATAGACCTCTCTGCATTGAATCATATCTGTTATTAACCTCTGTCTCTCTTCCACAGCATGTCTTTTATCCTGTCTTCCTTCTCTCACCCCAACCGGTCGCAGCAGATGGCTGCCCCTCCCTGAGCCTGGTTTTGCCGGAGGTTTCTTCCTGTTAAAAGGGAGTTTTTCCTTCCCACTGTCGCCAAAGTGCTTGCTCATAGGGGGTCATATGATTGTTGGGATTTTGTCTGTATCTATGAAGCGCCTTGAGGCGACTTTTGTTGTGATCTGGTGCTATATAAATAAAATTGAATTGAATTGAATTGAATGGATGGCAAAACCCAAGGTTTCCCACATTGCCCAAAAGCATCAAACTGCCACTCAGACTTGCCTTCTTCTCAGTGCACCCACGGTCCATGGTCCACTTCTGATGCTCACATTCCCACTGTTGGTGCTTTTGGGTGTCGACAGGGATCAGCATGGGCGCTCTGACTGGTCTGCAATTATTCAGTCCCATACCTATCAAATTGTGATACACTGTGTATTCTGACACCTTTCAATCCGAACCAGCTTGAACCTTTTGTAGAGTTTGAGTTACAGCAGCTCATCTGTTGGGTCGGACCACGCAGACCAGTCTTCACTCCCCACTTGCATTGAGCCTTGGTTGTCAGTGACCCTGGCTGGTTCACTAATGTTCCTTCCTTGGACCACTTTTGATAGATACTGACCACTGCAGACTGGGAATATCCCACAAGAACTGCAGTATTAGAGATGCTCCAACCGAGTCAACCTTGTCAAATTTTCTGAAATCCTCAGACTTGCACATTTTTCCTGCTAACCCTAACCCTCTAACACATCAGCTCTGATGACTAAATGTTCACTTGCTCTCTGATATATACCACTCACTAACTGATGCTGATGGACATTAATTTCAAAGACTCTAAATAGGTTTGTGATTTGTAAGAACAGAATAATTATGTACTATTCGTTTACATTAGACTTGAATAGTTTGTAAAACCAGACAAGACAAGTTTGTAATGCTGTGCTGTCAGCAGAGATACATCTATGGAACTCCAAAGTGTTCAAAATTAAATAAATAAATAAGTCATGATGAAATAAATTACTAGGTGAATAAATAAGACACAGATATGTAATGTGAGAATGATATTGTGAAATAATTGAACACATTTTGAAAAAAAGCTCATTATTGTGAAATATATTGCATTCTGCTATATAAATTTACTTATTATTGTGAAATATTATTTCATGATCATTATTTTTCACAATAACAGAGATTATTCCTGAGGCATTTTATTTATTCCCAGCCGTTTTTAATCCAAAATGTCCTTTTTTCAAAGTCAGTCTTTATTTCAAAATCCCGTTTTTCCCAATGGCCTATTTATTTCATAATGCGACTTTTCAGCAATATGACTTTGTCTGTCAATCAAGAAAGACAGGGCGGAGCCAGTTGTGTGATTGGTTGCCCCTTTGCTCAAACATAAGTAATCCGGTTGTTCAGTGATGACGCGACGAATCCTACGTCCTGTCCTAAAGTAGTCTGCGTTTAATATGGCTTTTGTGTTGTTAACATGTTTAATGTTATGTATTTTCTTCTATTTGACCTCAAAAAGCTTCTTCTTTTTTTTTTTTTGCCTGTCCCATTTGAGAGTTGGGAGTTCGCCTTGTAATCGGAAGGTTGCCGGTTCGAGCCCCGGCTCGGACAGTCTCGGTCGTTGTGTCCTTGGGCAAGACACTTCACCCGTTGCCTACTGGTGGTGGTCAGAGGGCCCGGTGGCGCCAGTGTCCGGCAGCCTCGCCTCTGTCAGTGCGCCCCAGGGTGGCTGTGGCTACAATGTAGCTTGCCATCACCAGTGTGTGAATGTGTGTGTGAATGGGTGGATGACTGGATATGTAAAGCGCTTTGGGGTCCTTAGGGACTAGTAAAGCGCTATATAAATACAGGCCATTTACCATTTGGTTCTTTAGCCATCAGAATTGTTGTCTGAAGACCAACAAGGATACCCAATGGATTTACTTTGCCAAATGGATCATCGTGGCATTGCCGTATTGGTCCATTTGATCGACCTTTGTTTTTATTATTTATTATATTTTATTTTCAGATGTTACAGACGGGACAGACATGAGTGAGGGATAGGAAAGGGAGAGAGAAAGAGGAAGGAAAAGAAAAACAGAAGGGGAGAGGGACAGTGAGAAAGGGGGGGAGAAAAAAAATCTCCTGGATCACCTGTTGAGAGAAGAAGAATAGAAAACAAGCAAAAACAAACCAAAGCAACATACTAAACACAACACCATCGCATTAATCTAGCTAAGTGTAAACAGCAGTAAATACTAAATATTCAATGTTGTTGTGCAGCACGCAGGGCAGATAGCGCACAATGTGCTTTGAAGTAGCAGCCAAGAAAGGTGTAATTTAAGTCTACGAGCAGTGAACATCCGTGTGCATACCTGTGTGGATCAGCGCGCTTGTATTCAAATGGTTTCCACATGTAATGGTCTGCAAGAGGATGTAGCGAGCCATAGCCCCGTCCCGCAGGGCATGAAGCAGGCATGGAGGAGATCCAGGCCCCAGACATCCAGAGGCCTCAGAGTGCGAGAGCCCAAAGAGAACCACCGGAGGGGCATCCGTGCCACCCTCATGGGAAGGGCTGAGGATCCCCAGACGAGGCGTCACCCAGGAGCCACCGAGCAGAAGCTAGAGGTGGCTGCACCGGCGTGCCCGCCGGCTCTGCCGGCAGCCAGCTGTGCCAGAGTGAACCGAGCCACAGGCCCGGAGGCCCGAGGGCCCCCCGCACCCCGGAGGAGGCCTGACCGAGCAACAGGCGCCAGGCCCCGCCAGGTAGCCACCGGGAGTGAGCCGGTACATACCTGAGTGCCCAGCCCCGGACACCAAGAACCACCAATGCACCGACCCCTGAGGGCATCAGTCACTGGCAGGGAGTGTGGTGAGGGGAGATAGGCCTTGGAGGGCCTGGGAGTTCCCAGAGAGATGGAGTCTAAGACCCGACCTGACATATAGACACAGACAAACAGGCACACACAGACACAAACATACATTCCCACCCTCATGCACACATATACAAACACTCAGCACTCACCCAACGTAAGGATTGACATAAATGGACATGTACACACAATCACACTCCCCAAACATACTCTATACCCCGGGTCCAGGTACCCTCGCCCCCAGAGGGGGAAACAGAACCCAGACCCAAGAGATGTTACCCTTCCCCCCCGGGGTGGAGGCAAGCAGACCGTCCCAGGCTCCACAGCAGCAGGGAGGCCAATGGGACAGCTAACATCTCCTCCCAGCCCCCTTGCCCCAATGGCTAGCAGAGAACGGGGGAGTGTGAAGACCCCATACCTCCCTCCTCCTGCTCATGTGTAGTGTTGCTGCGTGTTGTTCTAAAGTGCATTTAAAACAAGGGAGAGCATGGTGCTGCTGCCAGAGAGCAGCAGGTGTTAGCACGGCCCCTCCCGAGAACCCTCAATGTCTACATGGATTTAAAATTGAGAGCTGGGCACCAGCGCCAGAGGTAGGTTTGAGTACACAGACCGTCCACTGGACGCCGTTAACGTGCCCACCCTCAAGGCCCTATATATATGTGTGTGTTATGAGAGTGTAAGTAATGTGGATGTCTAAGTTGTGAGATAAAATTGAGGCACAGGTGGCCAGAAGGGGACAGAGGGGGGGGGGGAATGTCTCCCCTGCACCCTTGTGACACAGGTAGAGACTCCAAGGCCCTACCTGTGTGGGTGAGTGTGGTGGAGCGGGAAGAGGGAGGTAGCCGGGGATGGGGAGGAAAAGGAGGGAGGGGAGGATGCCCCTCCCTAGGGCCAGCTCCCCCGCTGACTCCAGTAGGCACTCCCGTCCTCTGGTACCCACCAAGGCAAGGGAGCCCAGGTCCATCCAGACCGGGGCCTACGGTAGCACTGCCAAGCCCCACAGGACCCGGGGCAGCCCACCCTACCCCACCGCAGAGGAAACTGTACCCACCCCAACATTCAATCGTCTCCCAGACTACACAAGACAACAGACACCCAGGTTAAGTTTATTCTCCACCTCTCCTATGTCTCTCCCCCACCTGCAGAGTGGACTCCTGCAAGGATGGAACAACCTCCCAGCACGGAGGCGAAGCACCCCCGAACCCCAAACTCCCACGCCTGCCCCGGATCCACTCAGGGGCAGCCAGGCCACCAGGCCAGTAACCTACGTCCACCAGTACAGACCATCCTCCAGCCCCCCTGCACGCAGCCACAAGGAGAACAACCTCTAAGAGCGACCAGAGCCACTAACCAGGTTATGAACACAACCCCCGGGTTAAGCCCTCCAGGGATAACGTCTCTAGGGGTCCTCCAGGCGCCCTAAGCCCGTCCCAACTCCATATCAACCACAGTAGCTAAGGCGGGACCAAACCACGACCCCCTACCCCCGCTAGGTGATGGAGCCGATCAAAGGAGCCCAGAGGGATTGATCTAATGTGGTGGCAGAGGCTATATCGAGACTAATGTGATCTATTAGAAGGTTTCTATATTGGCTAGAATTAAGATTATTTTTATTTTTCCAGTTCATGAGGACCGTTTTCTTGGCGATGCATAGGGCAGTAAAAACCATGTGGACTGTATTAGTTTCTGTAGTGACCTCATCCTGTTTCCCCAACAAGCATACTAAAGGGTAGGTTGGAATTTTACATTTCAGACACTTTGATAAGTCTTCACATATCTCGCGCCAAAACTTCTGCACTGGTGGACAGAACCAAAGAGCGTGAATGTAATTGTCTGGTGTATTGCCTTGACAGTGTGAGCAGTTGTTGGAAGATGTAAAGCCCATCTTGAACATCCTATGACCTGTATAGTGCACTCTATGTAGTATTTTGTATTGTATTAATTGCAGACTGGGATTTTTAATCAATTTAAAGGTTTTTAAGCATACCTGAGACCAGAAGTTTTGGTCTAAGCTGACCGATAAATCTGCTTCCCACTTTGCAATAGGAAGGGATATTGATTCATCTGTTTTAGAAAGTGTTCTGTATATTTTAGATAATAATTTGGGGGATTTAAGAGTAAGGAAATGTGCCGCACTTGGTGGTGTTTGTAATTCAACTTGACTGAGGTTAAATTTCTTTTTTACTATGGATTTAATTTGTTGATATTCTAAAAATCTTTTCTTGTTGATCCCATATTGTGCAACTAGTCTGTCAAATGGAATAAATTCTGTTCCCTCTAATATATGTTCTAAGTATTTAATTCCTTTACAACTCCATTTTGGGAAATTAATCATATTATTGTTTTGTAATATGTCAGGGTTATTCCAGATAGGTGTACGTTTGCATGGGATTAATGATGACTCCGTTATTTTTAGAAACTCCCACCATGCTGTCAGAGAAAAGCTGATGTTGATACTTTTAAAGCATTCATGTCTTTTGATGTTTGAGCTAATAAATGGTAGGTCTGAAATCTCTAGATCCTTGCATAGTGCCTGTTCAACATCTAGCCAGGGCTCATCTAAGAAGGTATGTTTTAACCATTCTGAGATGAACTGAAGCCTGTTGGCTAAGAAGTATTGGTGAAAATTAGGCAGATCTAATCCTCCTCTATCCTTGGTTCTTTGTAGCGTTTGTAAGCTGATACGCGGGGGTTTATCTTTCCAAAGGAATTTGGAAATATATGAATCCAGAGATCTGAACCAATCTTGTGATGGTTTGTTAGGGATCATCAAAAATAAGTAATTTATTTTTGGCAAGATCATCATTTTTATAGTGGCGACCCTTCCCATGAGTGATATGGGTAGAGATTTCCATCTAGTCAGATCGCCTTCTACTTTCTTTAGAAGTGGGATGTGGTTTAATTTAGTTAAGTCTGAAAGCTTAGGAGAAACATTAATACCTAAATATTTAATATTTCCAGACTGTAATGGGGCAGAGGAAGAATTATGGAAGGAGCAGTTGATGGGAAGAACTGTAGATTTTGGCCAGTTAATTGAATAATCTGAAACTCTTGAAAACCAGTTTATTAGAGTAATTACCTCAGAGAGGTTGGTTTGTGTGTTTTGCAGAAAAAGCAACACATCATCCGCATAGAGACTGATTTTATGTTCTATGCTCTTACATTTTACGCCCTTAATTGTTGTAGCCTGTCTAAATGCTGCTGCTAGAGGTTCGATAAAAATTGCAAAAAGTGAAGGGGAGAGTGGGCATCCCTGTCTGGTGCCCCTCAGGAGACAGAAGCTGGAGGATGTCTGGTCATTTGTTCTGATACGAGCTGTTGGGGAATTGTATAATATTCTTATCCAGTTTATGAAAGAGTTTCCAAAACCAAATTTGTGTAAAGTTGCGAATAAAAATTTCCAGTTAACTCTGTCAAATGCTTTTCATGCATCTAGAGATAATATTATGGTTTCGATGTTTTTATTGTATGAGTAGTCTATTAAATTAAGTAATCTACGAGTGTTTGTTGAGGAGTGCCGACCTTTTATGAAACCAGTTTGGTCAGGATGAATTAAGAGGGGGGTTATTTTCTCTAATCTCTTTGAGAGAGCTTTGCAGATTATTTTAAGGTCTACATTTAAAAGAGAAATTGGACGATAGCTTGAGGGAAATAAAGGGTCTTTGCCTGGTTTTAGCAGGAGACTAATGTTGGCAGAATTCATATTTGGTGGTAGTCTGCCATTTTCCTCGATTTCCTGCAACATTCCGTGGAATACTGGTGCCAAAATTGTCCAGAATTCTTTGTAGAATTCTGCAGGGAAGCCGTCTGGACCTGGAGCCTTATTATTGGGCATACTTATCAGGGCTTCCTGGAGTTCACCTGGCGTCAGTGGCGAATCCAGTGCCATTGCTTGACTGTCTAGTAATTTTGGAAGAGTTACGTTGTCAAGAAACAAATCAATTTCATTTTTAGATGGGTTTATTTGTGGTAAATATAAAGTTTCATAGAAATCCCTAAAAATGTTGTTTATTCTTCCAGGGTCATATATTGTGTTCCCCGATAAATCTTTAGCAGCACATATAGTTGTTTTTTCTTTCTTTATTTTTAACTGATTAGCTAGAAATCGACCTGATTTGTTACTGTGTTCAAAATTCTGCAAGCGAAGTCTTTGTATAAGGAATTGTGTTTTTTTATTAATAATTTCATTTAATTCTAGTTTTGTTTTGCGTATTTTGTTCAATGTTTCCTGATCTTGGTCGCACGCGTAGGCTTCTTCTAGTGATTTGATGGTTTTTTCTAATTCCTGAATATTTTTGTTTTCTTCTTTCTTTTTGTGTGATGAGAAAGAAATTATTTTACCTCTCATCACAGCTTTCCCTCCTTCCCATAGAACAGAAGCAGATATTCCGGGAGTGTCATTAAAGTCTAAATATGAAGTCCATTCCTTTTTAAAATATTTAATAAAGTCTTCGTCTTTAAGCAGTGATGTATTAAATCTCCAGTTTTTACTTGGCGTAGTATTATTCTTGTGCATTAGTGTTAAAGATACAGGAGCATGATCGCTGACAGCTATAGGATGAATCTCAGTGTCTGAAATGTCACTCAGCAGTGAGCTGCTGACCAAAAAATAATCCAGACGAGAGTAGGAGTGATGAACATGTGAGAAAAAAGTATATTCCTTACTGTTGGGGTGAAGGGAGCGCCATGCATCGCGAAGGCCAAAGTCGCTCATATACTGTTTGATTATATTTGTGGATTGCCAATTGCGCTGAGTTCCTGTTGTGTTGAGCCTATCCATTTCTTCATTTAGTCCAAGGTTGAGGTCGCCGCCAAGAATGAGTGTGCAATCGAGGTGTTCAGAGAGTGCACTAAAAAATCCGTGGAAGAATGAAGAATTATTTGCAACAATTTTCTCGCCCCTTTAGTGTTATAGCCATCACTGAAACTTGGTTCAATGTCGATAAAGGAATAGATTTTTGTTTGAATGGATATGATTTAAAATACATGAATAGATTAAATAAGGCGGGCGGCGGGGTTGCTATATATGTTCATAACTCTATAAAATATAATGTTGTAACAACTATGTCTATGGCTATTGATGGAATTTTGGAATGTTTGACTATTGAGATTATGAATGAAAAAAAGAGAAATGTTATAATAAGTTGTATATATCGGACACCCAGTTCAAGTATTGACACTTTTAATGAATGGATAGAAAAAACGTTTGCTTCGGTGAACCAAAAATTACTATTTATCTGTGGTGATTTTAACATTGATTTGCTAAATCCAACAAGGTTAAAAGCCATTGATGACTTTACTGACACAATGTACAGCTTATCACTATATCCAACAATAACAAAGCCAAGCAGAATAACTTCACATAGCGCCACTATTATTGACAACATTTTTACTAATGTCATGGATTTCCAAATTAATAGTGGTCTGCTTGTCTGTGATATAACTGACCACTTACCAGTTTTTACTTTGTGTGACTGTGATTTAAAAAAAATAGATACCAAGATCATGATAGCAAAGCGAACAATAAATGAAGAAGCAATTCATGCCTTCAATTTCGATTTAGCACAACAAGATTGGAGTTCGGTGTATGAAGAGTCAGATGTGGACAAGGCTTATGATAATTTTCTAGATATTTTTACTATGTGGTACAATAAACATTGTCCTGTAAACAAACACATGACAAAGAAAAAAAAGATAAAAAGTCCTTGGCTCACAAAAGGAATTATTAATGCTTGCAAAAAGAAAAACAATCTGTATAAACAGTTTATCAAAGTAAAAACAAAAGAAGTGGAACAAAGATATAAAGCATATAGAAATAAATTGACTGATATTATAAGAACGAGCAAACAACTTTATTATAGAAGAAGATTATATGAAAATAAAAACAATATAAAAGGAACTTGGGATGTGTTAAACAACTTAATTAAACAAGGATCTTCTGGAACATCATATCCTGAATATTTTACTGATGCAAATGGTGAAAATCACAACATGAGTAATATTGTCGATGGGTTCAATAAATTCTTCATAAATGTTGGCCCTGAACTAGCAGCGGACATCCCGTGTCATAAAAATGAAAATATCAGTAATATAAAATCAAATCCCTTTTCACTGTTCCTCTCAGCTACAAATGAGCAAGAAGTAATAAATATCACATTAAAATGTAAAAGTAAGTCTTCAATGGATTATCATGACATAAATATGTCTGTAGTTAAACAGGTTATTCTGAATATTGCTAGTCCCTTAACATATATCTGTAATTTATCATTTCAGTCCGGTTGTTTTCCAAAAAAAATGAAAATTGCGAAAGTAATACCACTATATAAAAGTAATGACAAACACAGTTTTACCAATTATAGGCCTATTTCTCTACTGCCTCAATTCTCAAAAATTCTAGAAAAACTTTTTAATTCAAGATTAGAAAAATTCCTTGAAAAACATCAAATAATAAATGTTGGTCAGTATGGTTTCAGAACGCAAAGAACCACTTCAATGGCGATAATTGAGGCAGTAGAAGAAATTACTGATACACTGGATAAAAATAAATATGCAGTTGGTATTTTTGTTGACCTCAAAAAGGCCTTCGACACAATCAATCACTCAATTTTACTGGATAAATTGGAAAGATATGGTATTCGAGGGAAAGCTGGTAACTGGATAAAAAGTTACCTAACAGGTCGGGAACAATATGTTAGCATAGGGCATTACCATTCAGAGAAACTTGGTATTACATGTGGTGTTCCCCAAGGGTCAGTGTTGGGACCAAAACTTTTCAATGTATACATAAATGATATTTTTGATGTTTCTCAAGTACTTAAACTCATACTGTTCGCAGATGACACCAACATATTTTTCAGTAGCGATGATTATACTGATCTTGTAATGACTGTAAACAGGGAGCTAAAATTAATAAAAAAATGGATGGACATAAATAAATTATCATTAAATATAAATAAAACTAAAGCAATGTTTTTTGGTAATTTAAAATATAATATAGAATTACCAATTATCATTGAAGGTGTACCAATTGATAATGTGAGTGAAAACAAATTTTTGGGAGTTATAATTGATAACAAAATTTCATGGAAACCCCACGTCAGACACATAAAAACCAAAATTTCCAGAAGCCTCGCAGTTTTGAACAAAGTGAAACAATTCCTTGATAAAGATGCACTTCGTACTCTGTACTGTACCCTGGTTCTTCCATATCTTACATATTGTGTGGAAGTGTGGGGAAATACATATAAAAATACAACTAATCCATTAGTCACAGTACAGAAACGAGCACTGCGTATTATTCACAAGGCTGGTTATCTAGATCATACTCACAAATTCTTTCTTCAGGCAAAGTTACTTAAATTCCAGGATCTGGTTAATTACAATACATCCATAATTTTGTATAAAGCTTTTACTAAACTTTTACCGGCAAATTTACAAACTAGATTTGAAATTCGAGAAAAGGTTTATAATGTGAGAGGCTTTGGAGAATTCAAATTACCCAGAACTCGAACAACCCGTAAAGGCTTTTGTGTGTCTGTATGTGGTGTGAAAATCTGGAACAGTCTGAGTTTACAATTGAAACAATGCAAAAATATTCATAGATTTAAATTTCTCTACAAACAGTTGGTCTGGTCACAGTATACTCAATGATGGGTTTTAGTGTGCTCTGTAATGTCTGTCCTCTTACCATTGCTGGTATGGATTCCAAAATAAAAAATAAAAAATAAAGTGTGCGTATGTATGTACATATATGTACTTGTGTGTGTAGATATATATGTATGTATATGTATGTGTGTCTGTTACTTGTAATTATTACTGCCTGTTACCTGTGGTAATGCAATTTATAATTTATATATTCTGTATTCAGTTATGAAGGCTCTAATTGTTGGTTGCGAGCTGCCGCTTAGATGCTTGTATCTGCCCGGGGCTGTTGATGGGTCTGTATGCAATGATGGGCGTAGCTGCGGGAAGTTTATTGTTTTTTTTTGTTGATGAGTGAGTATAGGGGTGGGATTTAATAAGTTTTCTTCGTCCCACTCCTTTTTCAGGCAAGTTTTGTTTTTTGTTTTGTGTATTTTATGTTCAATATAGGTATTTGTTGTGCCTGAAAATGAATTTAAAAAAAAAAAAAAAAAAAAAAAAAATGAGGGTTCATCAACATTTGGACCATATATACTTACAATACATAATTTTTTGTTCAATATTGATAGTTTAATAATTAGAAATCTACCCTCTGGATCTATAACTGTATCGAGTACTGTAAAATTAACATTTTTATGTATTAAAATTGCTACTCTCCTTTGTCTAGAATTATAACAGGCTGCAAACACGTTAGGAAACTCAGGTGTTTTAAGTTCGTTTAAACCTGTGACAGGTCTGTGAGTTTCTTGTAATAAAACAACATCTGCCTGTAGTTTTTTAAGCTGGTTAAATATCTTTAACCTCTTTCCTCTGGAGCCAGCTCCATTTACATTCCATGTGACAAACCTCAGCATGCCCATAATTGTGTGTGTATGTCTAATGATGTATGCTGGGTGTTTCGTTTAGACAGGTGGAGAGAATGTGGAAACATCACTTGTTTGTAAATAGAAAGAGAAAAAAAAGTGTGGTGAGAGGCACCGTAAGTCTGACTATGTGTGTGAATATTCACTAATATGAACATGCGTGGCTTGCTTATGTGTCCTGCAAGTCTGTGCGTGCTGTGAGGCTGTTGTGAATGTGCTGCCGTTGAGCGGATGTGTTTGCGTGATCGTGGTGTGAAAATATGGAGAAATAGAGGGTGTTGTTTGTAGGTGAGTGGGGAAGTAGGTGATCACAGCAGTGAAAGACAAGAGAAAGAAAGAAACCACATGAACTGTGAGCAACAACAAAAAAAAAGAAACGAAACGGAAACATTCCAATTAAAGTAATGACAGAGGGTGACGGTGTTATATCTGCTATGACATCATATTGATATTACTAGGTTAAACCCATGTTAAAGGAGAAAGTGTGAATGAATAAGAAAAGAGTGTAGCGGGTTCTTATCTGGAGTGCAGTCAATATAACCACGGTGTGGTGCCGGGGTCGTGGTAGAGCTGTCCGTCCACGTAGAGCTGGTCCACGGCGATGACAGCATGGGAGCCTTTCTGGATGAAGCTACGTCGAACTGGGAACAGGACCTTGCGTCGTTCCAGGATCTCTTTGGGGAACTGGTCGTTCACGCTGAAGTCCGTTCCTTTCAGCTCTCTGCCGCGACTCTTCACCTGTTCCTTCTGTTTGAATTGACCGAATTTGGCCACAATAGGTCGTGGTCTCCCGGTCCGCGACCTCACGCCCCCCAAGCAATGCACTCTATCGAAGTCGATGTTCTTTACGGTGTCCTCCGGCAGCTTCAGGTGGATTTTAATGAAGCTTTTCACCGTTGCCTCCGCGTCCTCTCCGGCAGATTCTGGAATACCAGAAAACACAAGATTATCTCTCATGCTACAGGCTTGTAGATCGATAACGGACTCTTTTATTTTTTTATTTTCAATGTTTAGCTGGGTCACGTTATCAGTGAGAGATTTGACCGACTCCCGTAGCGTGGCATTTTCAGCGGCAAGCGTTTCCACCTGCTGCTGGCTGAATTCCAGGGATTCTCTCAGAGATTTAAATTCCCAGTGTAAAATCTCCACCAGGGACAGCCTCGCATCGAAACTGGACAATCGCTTGTCAATTGACTCCAGCATGTCTGCGATGTCTTTGCCGGCAGGCGATGTTGTACCGGGAGAGTCTGATGGGCGACATCTCTTCGATGACGGTGTCTCAATTTTGGCCGGGGAAGATGCACTCTGGGCCTTCTTCATTACTAAATCTTGAAAACAGCGGTCGATGTAACCTTGGAGAGCGTCTAAACTCTCCCCGTTGTCCTCCAGGGTGTTAGAGATGATAGGACAGATGTTGTTAGTTATATGACAGTTGATTAGTATATTTGGTAATACTGAAGCTTGAAAAAAACTTTATTAAACTCTATGCTACCATTCGCTTTTTTTCCGCCAAATCTCCAGCGTCTGACGTCACCTACAACATGGGTCGCTTACCTTACCCGTCACTTACCCTATCTCAAAAAGCTTCTAAAACAGTCAGTGATCACTGTTGACCTCCCTTGGCTTTTATTACCGCTAATCATTTATTTAAGCCAGTGTTGCCAACTTAGCGACTTTGTCGCTATATTTAGCGAGTTTTCAGACCCCTTAGCGACTTTTTTTCTAAAATAAGTCGCTAAAAAAAGACATGAAAGCGCGTATCGCTTTTACTCTCAACAAGCAGCGGGTGCTGTAATGCAGTCAGTTCTTCTTTTACTCTTATGCTGTTTTGTCCATCACAAGGTTTAAAACTACTTATAAACACACACACAAAGTAACTCCACCAGAGTGCCAATTTTGGGTCACTTTTACTGGTCCAAGCCCGGGTAAAGGAGCAGGGTTGGAATTGTGACATTAAAAAAACCAATAATTGCTAAAAGAAATTTAATTTGTAGTTCTAAATAAACTCTAAATGCATTTAGGACGTTTTTACTCACTTTATGTCTCTTCCACGATGTTATTTCTCTCTCCAACAACATAGGTTACAATTGGATTAGCATGACCAATTATGCAAATTAGGCGATGACGTCATTTAGCGACTTCTAGCGACTTTTAGGACAACCAATAGCGATTTTCCTTACTGAGGAGTTGGCAACACTGATTTAAGCTCAGTTTTTAAAACCTTGGGATGTAGCTACAGCCCAGCCCATGCAGCAGTATATGAATGACTAACCTCGTATTGTGGATGGATTATCGCAGTTGTTCTCCTGGCTGAAGTTTGGTCCTTTTACAGCATCCTGCCATGCGATTACATTTGTTCCTGACCACCGAGAACACTCACGTTAACTTTTATGGAGTGGAAAAAAAAGTTAGCTTGTTTATATTATGCAGCTATGTACAACTACATAGCTGTGTCGTAGCGGTCACGTAGCACATCATTATATCCCACAAGAGCAGTGGCTGCAGCCAGACCCTTCTCCATTATATACCAGCTAGCCAAACTTCAGTAACCCTACAAACGTCACTGCTGTTTAGTTTTCTGTCTTCATTTATGTTGGAAGTGATAACAGAGCTGTACGTTTTAATTTGTTTCCAAAACCCCGCAGTCAGGACATGCTATATTGTATTTAGATAGAAGCTAGCGAGCTAACTCCCTGCTAACTTCTAACTCCGTTAAATGTCATAAATTCCGTTTTCATGGATGCCTGTTAGTTAAACTCAATTGTTACACCTGGTAGAACAGAACGCTGATCATTTTATTAAAGATGAAAGACTTTAGACAGTTTTTCAACTCTCAGTAATGCCATAGTGATCATTTGATATATGGACCTGCAGCGGAGTTTAGGTCGTAAGTGTGTTTTTTTGGCGAAGTGGGGCTGTTAAAGGCGTCTGCTGTGAGGCTTAGCATGCTGTGCTGGGTTTTTCGGACACGGCTAGTGACGTCAGACTGAACAATTGGATAGTACATGAAGTGTCGATTTAAGCCTAATGCTGCAGTGCGTCTCCTACGCAGACGGCGGCAGTGGCTCGAAATAAAGTAAAGGCACCAACAAGTGTAAAACACTGGGCGCGAATAACGTTTAGGTGCTTGTGAAGGGCATGGCTGCAGGAGACAAGTCCGTTTCTGAGTTACTCAGAGAAGTTGCTAACAGTGTGTTGCAGCAGCGTACTGGAGATGAAGCGGTCCCTGGTCCAAGTTCTCATCAAAACAGCACAATGTTAACGTTAGCAAACGCTAACGCTATCACAGCTAGCTCCACTCCACGAAACACTGTTCAGGGTAAGTAACGATGTTATTACTGCTTGGTTAGTCTGTCTGCCAAAAATGAGCTTTTTAATCAGTTCAGTCACAAATTTTTTTATACTGTTTTTATCATAGCAAAGAACTTAATAAATTAGGTAAGAGAAGATAATCGTCTTCTGGGTTAATGTCTGTATCACTGTTTACATTGTTGCGGGTAATAGTTAAATCATGACGTTTTAAAGTGTCTTATTTTCTCTGCTAATATGGAAGTCAAGTAATCTATGTGAATGAAAATAAAGCAATTCTAGTTCAATGTAGTGATTTTGTAAGCGGGTATAATACTTGCAAATTAAGTAGCAATTAATCTAAGCTTTTAGAATGTTTTCTATAATATTGTTTTTCCCTTTTTAAAGCTGAAGTCGCAAGACTGTTTGCCCCTTACAGAGTGAGGCCTTCCTCAGCGCCACTTTCATCTCTGACCTCGAAGCCGTAACCTGTGCACAATCCCAAGCCCAGACACTGGATATACAGTGCGATATCTCCGCAGTCCATTGAGTGGAATTGGACAAGCTTTGATCTATATAAGGCCACTGCAGAAAAGTATTGATTTGGAAGGCGTGAGTAATGACTAGGGTCAGAATATGTTATTTGCATGTATTAATAAACTAGTTCAAATGGCTAGCTAAGCTCAACTATGTGTCAAATCACTTTAGCTGTCAGCTGGTTAGAAACATGACTGCATATGAGTAATAATGGTTCTGAATGTGTATGTAAGCAATTGTTAGAAAAGGTTTAGAAGGAGATATGTAATTTTGTGTTTACAATTTGTTTCTGCTTCTCACGTTGGCAAATGCGATTGCAGAACTGTCAAAATATTGTTTATCACAGTATGCACCAAATGTATATATATTTTTTTTTTATCTCCATATTCTCTGTAGAGCCTGACAACCCTCCAGCAACAAGGACCCCCCACAAAATGCCTGAATTGTGACATTAACATTCCTTTAAATAAAATGAAAAACCACATCACTAAATCCACAAGGTAAGGAACATCTTTGATTTTCTATATATTTTAGTATATAGTGTGGAAACTAAGTAAGTCCACTTTATATATATTGGTGATGGATGTTGAAATCTCTGCCAATCCCTCTCACAGTTCATTGAGTGGTCCTGAACCTCAGTCTGTTACTGAAAGTCAGGCTAGGCAGACTCGTAGTACAACAGCAAGGTCAGAGGTCCCATCCTGTAGCAACAGTGATGCCTGGAATCTGTCCTGCGGGGTAGAGGAACCAGATAGTATCATCTTGGAATCCACCATAACCTCAGCAAGAGCAGAGCAATCGTCAGGTGATATGGTGGTAGTGCAGGAAGATGCATCTCATCAAGATGAAGAAAAGTCACTTCTAGGGGAAAAACCAGGTAGTCACAGGAATTAAGTTAGGAAGATACCAGATAAATGGCAAAAAATACATATATTTTATTTCCTTTGATTCATGTGATCCATGCAAATGTGTACCTTTCAGAGTGGAAATGTGAACAAGATGCAACCAGAGCAGCCTGGCTCTATAAGTCCGAGTTACTTTCAAAGTATGAGACCAGAAAGGCAGTAGTCCTGCAAATGGACTTGCGGGAAAGTATTGTGGATCAACAGAGATCACTTATCTCCCTCTACAAAGCTCCAAAGGTAGAGTGGGCGGGCCCTGTCAGCTGCAAACTGGAAGGTATTTTTTCTGTATTGTGAAAACATTAGAAATCCAGTGACTGACTAATCCGAAACTTCACAAGTTTTTTTCTTCTTCTTCCTTTTAGGGGATGTTGCTGTTGGAGAAGGGGTGAAGAGATTCTTCTTCTCAAAGGCAGTTTCTCTAGTACAGTCTGGTTTGCATTTGAATTTTGGTATGTATGAAACTAGACTGGGCACATGTATAGTGGATTAAATAAGAGAATATTTCATCATGTAAAGAAAATGTATTTGTTATGTAAATGAGTTAATTGTGTTAAAATTACTGCCTGGATTTCTCATACTCACCATAACCTAGATGTACTCTTTTCAAGGAACACAGATCTTACAAGACTGTTTGACGGTGAGCCAGAACACTTGACTCCATCCACTTCTCAGACCTTGCTTGAGAGTGACATGTTTTTGGTGGCAGGTAAGAAAGTTATGTACAGAAATAAGAGGAATAGTAATTTAAAATAATACATGTGCAGCACTAAAGGAAAAATTATTACTTGTGTTACATTATCCTAACTGTAACCATAAAGATGAAAAATAGATTGAATACAGTTACAAAACTGTTTGTCTTTACCCCCATGCAATGTTAGGCTTAGTGAATTTATTATGTTTGATCTTAGGAAGAATAATGGGACATTCATTCATTCATGGTGGACCGTGTGTGTCTGGTATAAGTCCTGCAATTTGAAATGCTTTATCAGTACAGTGGATGTTCTTTAAGTATTTAACATTTAAAGTGTTTTTTACTTTACGGACTCACACTTCAGTTTTGGTTTGGTCTCACTGTTGTAGGTCATAACACGAACAAGCCGTCAAGTCAAGCAGCTGAGGAAAGGGCTTCAGGAGACCATGGTATGGCCGCTTCTGACAGAAAGATCAGACATCATTCCTCTTTTCTTACCAAGGGACTCAGAGACTGCTCCCTGTTGTGAGGTAAAGTCAGGTCACATCTTTTAACATCTGAACAGTAAAGGTATTTGGTTAATTTATGAAGGATGAACATTAATTGTTGACACAAAACATCAATATACTATTTTGTATGCTTGGGCTAGTCGAACAGCTGGGTTACATTTAATAAAAATACACCTAATGTTGCTGACGCTCTTAAGACTACAAGATAAGTAAAGATATAAAATGACAAATTAAGCTTATTTTATCTTGTTGCATTTCAGAGAAAAAATTAACCAAGGTGAACTATTTTATGCAGTCTATTCTAGAAAGGATAGTGTGGCCTGCCACAGAAGATGAAGATGAGGAGGAAGAGGAATGCTCTCTTGAGGATAAATGCAGAGTGGCAGGCTACCTTTGGTCCTTCATTGAAAATGGTAAGTCTGCTGCGATAGGTAGTTTGCTATTGGTTTTCTCTGATTATACTTTGGTAAATTACATACAGTCCAGTGATCTCGGGTCATTAACAAAGTACACTATAGTATAATTTAGTTTTCTTATTTGCTCCATACTGCCTCCATGCAATACATAAAAAACAGAGTGGTGGCATTATCAGTTGCATTATAATTGTATATAACTACTTTTAGCTTTGTTACCAAAAAAATTATCTATGACAGCTACAACAGCAATTTGAGTGGGGCAAAAATGTCTTGTGCTCTTTATGTAATTGTTCATCTTTTATGGTATTTCTCCATAAAAGACTCAAAATAATGAATATAGGATGTCATTATAGTTTAAAACAATCTTCTGTTGCAGCGTCTTGTGCACAACGAAAAGCCCTCATCAAGTTTTGGACAGGATGGGAAGTCTTGCCGAGAGAAATGACTGTGGAAGTGGTCAACAGTAGTCTTCCACCTGTTTTGAAGTACTACGTCTTCCTGCACACTACTGTACCTATGAGTCATTTCTTTCTGTTTTATAGCCACTCACTGTTTTGTTGAAAATGAAATCGGTTATGCTGTTTTGAGTCAGTATTAGCTACAAAGCCATAGATGTAGAAACTTAAAAAAGGGGTGTGAACATATTGCACCTGCTTACTTTGAAGAGTTAAGGTGTGGTATCAAACATAAGTTTGAGTGACTGAACAGTTTCACAGTAGGTATCCAAAGCTTGACTGAGTGAAACCCTGTTGTTTGGTAGCACAGCAAGCTCTCGTTCACTCAGTGCACGTGGGAGCTGAATCTCAGGAATGGTGATCTCATTTGATGGGCGGTGATTATGTGGTCCTGTCCAGTCCACACCATAATCCTCATCAACCTGAAAGACCATGCACATGTTTTAAATCTAAACTGAAGAGGTGATTCCTGCAGCTGTTCCTAGATGGACTTATTGAGTCTGTCAGGGCCTATGTGAGTTTCTTAGGCATAATTATTCATTCACCCATTCTAGGTCAGGATTGGTTCTCTTCAGGTATAACAAATTTAACTTTGTTTAAAGTATTGCCATCTATACCTGACAGATTGAATAAAAGGAGAGAATGGCTTGAAAGACATTTTCACTTACAGGAGAAATATTTGGTACACCAACTCGAACAGTAGAAATAAACTCATCTCAACTACAGATAGTAGAGTTTTACATAGAAGAACAAATACGGATCAAATAGTCATGTACCTGTGACAAATCTTGTCCCTCCTTTCTGTGCAGCAACCAGAGTTGCAGAGGTGAATGGTTGTTTGCTGTTCTGAGTCCGTGCTGATTCCATGCTTCCTGGAATGACTGAAGATGATGTTGAATGTGATGCAAAAAGCATCTGTGCAGTGCAAACAAGTCAATTTCTTCACCAGGGTTGAGCAGTCCTTGAATCTCCAGCTGGGTGAAGATTGTGTAGAAAAGGTCAAGGACGTTTTCATATACATCCCTCCACAGGCGCTCAATGCTATAAGACACAGTGAGGGAAATTGTTCATTTATGGTTTTTCAGGCATTCCTACGTCAACAGCCTTCCAAGTCAATTATTAGTGTAGTGTTAATGTGCTGTGAAACCAGTCAATTATGCTCAGAAACCATTTGTTTTATTACAATTGCATGTGTGAAAACAATGTAAGACAGGCCATCAATTTACTTGTCCTTACCGCTGGTGTGAGAGTTCCTGTTCTCCCCCATTGTCTGCACCATGAAATGTGCAACCTTCACATTTTCCCCTCCTTTGTCTGACCTGGAAAAAAAGTAGAGAAGTTTTGATCCGAGTCAGTGAGAGTAACAATCTGAATATAACTACTGTCCAATACAGAGTTTTTTGGCATACTGTATTTGTTAAACACCTCTTACCGGACGGTATGCCATATTGTCTGATTGCTGACAAGAAACCATCAAAAACTGTTGTAACTTTGTTGTTGGTGGCAGCTTTAAGGTAGACAATTAACCTCGAAAAACCATCTATCCCACCATGGACAACAAATCTCCATCTGACAAGGCAGAATTAAAAAAAACAAAACAAGAAAAAACATTGTCATGTCCCCAGTTACATACAAGCAAGACCAATATTTCAGTTCCATATAAAGTGACAACATGTTATAACAGGAATGTAAAAGAAATAATAGAAGGGAAACTTAAACACTTTACAGAAAGATCTGTAGTGCAAGGAATCACATGCATAATGTAAAGCCTCAGACATGACTATAGCAAATCCTGTAAATGGCCTTATATGACAGCATTTAAGATGACATTTACAAATTCAAGGCTTCATTTTACAATTTTATACATGCATCCTGTTACTTCAATGGAATTGGGAAAAGGTGATGCAAGCACTGACCAAATTAGTTTATGATTTCCATCGATATGCCAAAGGTGATTTAGTGCTGGTACACTGTACTGACGACGCCTTGCAGTCTAAATAGATAACCGTGGCATCATGACCCCTTCTGGATTGACTCGTCTCATTGAATCCATCAGTCGAAATCCTGATTAACAAACAGATCATGTCTTAGTACTACCAACTACAAAAAGACTGTATTGTAAACACTGTAATGCTTATGAGACAGATCTTCATTGCTTCAGGTAAGTATCCAGGTGCTGTACAGATTTACTGAGGAGAGAGAATCGTGTACAAACTGGTTCAAACAAGAACATAACTGCATAACAGTGATACGAACATGCCTAGTCATTTTTGATGCCTACATTATAATATCACATCATGGCTACACTGACACATGCTTTCTGGGTGTTTGGATATTCAAACAATATCAGCTTACTTTGAATGTGTATGCCTCTGGATCGTAGATGTCCCATCATCATTCTGCAGCCGGCATTTGGGTAATGACGCTGAATGTCCAGCACTTTTGCATCCAAGTCCTCATTCCCAATAGAAGAATACCTATCAGATTTTCTGCACATAATTTTTTTTTTTTTAGTATAACAGCAAGTCTCAACAAAACAATGTATTCTTGTTTTAGCTTTACTGAAGACACCAGAGAAAGTATGATATTTAAAATGCTGCTGTAATAGACAAAACCATTTCAATAAACTTGCTATTTAACATCAACTTTGTTATGTGTTATCAGAGAACAATTAGCTGCAAACAGCAATGAAACATTCAACTATGTACTATTTAAAGCACTAATGACCCTGCTGTCTACCAAGATGTGATAAGTAAGTAGACTGTGGAAAGCTGGTGGGTCTACTCTGTGTAAAAGGTTCCTACAGGTTCCAGTGCCCCCAGTCTCCGAGTTAACACACTCTAACAGCTAACACTGCGCCGGCTAAACGTGTCTCAACAACGAGATGGCGCCGATAGCTTTAGCCGTAGCTGCCCCACTTATTTTAGACATTCACAATAAAAAAGTAAGCGATAATATTTCAATATCAAACGTCATAATTAAGGTCAATATCTAAATAATGCTGTGTACAGACTCACACAGGTGTTAAATTACAGCATAAACTTACTTCAGACATTCCTTTCGACAATGCTGTCATCGATGCTAACATCTTGAAGAGCAATTATAATCCCAAGCATTTCAGAAACATCATCTAAACGACTCAAAACAGTATCTACAGGTAAATGATCCCTCTCTATCTGATCTCCTAAAATGAGCAGAATTGACTGAAGTTCACACCAGACCGCCATCTATGGGCTCAAAATGTGGTCATAAATATTTTGTACTTGTTAAAAAGATTTGTATGTGTAAAAAAGATTTGAATGTTTTAATAGAATTTGTGTGTGCGTAAAAAAGATTTGTATGTGTAAAAAAGATTTGTGTGTGGACTTAGCCCAAAAAAACCCTGCAAGTTACAAGTACGAATTTTGACCCTATTTTCCTTCCTTTCATCTGATTGGTCAATGTCATGTCAATCACAAATGTAACAATCCAATCAGAGAACAGATGGGTTTGGCTGTCGGAGGGGCGCTTTTTTGAACTGCAGGTCCTTGAAGGGTGATACAGTTTGAAGCTGGAGGATCTCTATATAAATATCCGATAGCAGTTAGGTCCCCTAACTTTCAGCAGCTGTTGAAAGGATAAAGTTGTGCTATATCAGTGGTTAGAAATACCATTATTACTTTAGGATTAGTTTAACACAAAGTCAGGGCTGACCCAGGACCATTGCTGTGAGTCACAGTGTGCAGCATAAAAGTCCATTCACATGGGACGCAGGATGTGCTGCTAATGCTAACTGCTAACTAAAAGCAAAGGATCCAGAATTTGTTTCGCTGGCTGCTGGGCTCTGTGGGTTTTTGCAGCAGCTCTACCTGTACTAGATGCACCTGCTCCTTGTCTTTTCTATCTCTGACTTTATGTCCTCTACAAGAGTTTCTGTTTTTTTTTTGCTGGTTCTTCAAATGTTCAATAAAAACATGTATGCTAATTCATAACGAAGAAAGCTTTGTAATGAAGACTGTCATTTCCAAAACACTGCCCGCCCCCACCCCGTGGTCCGCAGCGCTGTTGAAAAGGCTGGGGAAGTCCCTATATTAAACACGTAGACCGGTGACACAAAAATCACCAAACTCGGACGACCACAGACTGTTTTCCTTCGTGGTGATGAAGGAAAACGCTGGGTTGGCATGAAAACGGGCATTTATTCCCTTCAAAGACCTGCAGTTCAAAAAAGCGCCCCTCCGACAGCCAAACCCATCTGTTCTCTGATTGGATTGTTACATTTGTGATTGACATGACATTGACCAATCAGATGAAAGGAAGAAAAATAGGGTCAAAATTCGTACTTGTAACTTGCAGGGTTTTTTTGGGCTAAGTCCACACACAAATCTTTTTTACGCGCACACAAATCTTTTTTACGCGCACACAAATCTTTTTTACGCGCACACAAATCTTTTTTACGCGCACACAAATCTTTTTTACACATGCAAATCTTTTTTACGCACACACAAATATTTTTTACACATACAAATCTTTTTTACAAGTACAAAATATTTATGACCACATTTGGAGCCCATAGCCATCCTCCCCGACTTTTGACCTAGCACGTTTTTGCTACCTGTAGCAGCCGTCCGCGGAGCAGGTATCCAGGAAAACTAGTCGATAGTAAACGATCAGCCAATAGGTGCAAAGGCCACTCACACTGATTGACAGACAAAGTCATTCTGCTGAAAAGTCGCATTATGAAATAAATAGGCCATTGGGAAAAACGGGATTTTGAAATAAAGACTGACTTTGAAAAAAGGACATTTTGGAATAAAAATGGTTGGGAATAAATAAAATGCCTCAGGAATAATCTCTGTTATTGTGATAAATAATGACCATGAAATAATATTTCACAATAATAAGTAAATTTATATAGCAGAATGCAATATATTTCACAATAATGAGCTTTTTTTTCAAAATGTGTTCCATTTAGAGATGGCACGATACCACTTTTTTATGTCCGATACCGATTCCGATATCATAAATTTGGATATCTGCCGATACCGATATGAATCCGATATAGTGTTTTTTAATCAACAAAAATATCTTGCTGCATTTTGTATAAGTTCATACTCAAGTTTAAAACAACAACTACACTAAAGCTATTCTGTTATACCTATATGCAAAAAAAAATATTTCATAGTTCAGCAATACTGATCAATCTAATAAACTTCAACCTACACCATCCTCCTATTCTGGTATTTTAAAGAGTACTTAGCGTAAATATTAAGCAACCTAACTAATAGGGTTCCAACTCCCAGCAACAACAAAAATAAATAAATAAAAAATGGGGAACCACCCCTCACGCTCCACCTCATGATGCTTAATCGACGTAATCAACCTTAATTTGATGCAGTGTGAAAAAAAATGCACAGAAATCAATTATTTTTCAAGAAATATTAAATAGATTCAACATCTTTCTTCAACAAAATTGCAGACTGCACAGATGGTACCTTCCCAAAGGAAAAAGTACTATAGCTTACTAGGGTATATATATTAGACTTAATAGTCACTATATACAGTAATTGACTTCTATTCATTTTACATCAAATTAAAACTTTGGGTGTCAGATAATTATTTATTAAAAGCTAGACATTTTAAATGAGAATAAGAAAGAAAAGTATGTCTTTGTGCCCCCTTTTCCCTGTTAATGCCCTATCGGCCCCCCTGGCTAAACTTTGCTAGATCCGCCCCTGCACAGTTACCAGCCGTCAGCTACGAAGAAAAAGATCCTTGAGTAGAAAGTAATATTAAATAAATTCTAACAACAGCTTATCAAGCTTAAACGTGCTGCTGTTGTTCAGCCACTGGTTTCCTCTTTCTGGTGCAAAGTGGGCCAAAAACAAACCAGAGAGACGGACTCGCGACAGAAAAGCCGATCAGCTGATCATTAAGCGGTTTCATGATTGAAGTAGCAGCAAGAAGAGGCAGTCGTTTGTTAAGCTTAACGCAGGAATGCTTTACAAACATTTAGAGATGGACTTACACACTTGCTTTACTTCTCTCGGGGATAACTTTGTCGGAGATGAAATGCCGGGTTGCTAGTGAAGCTCCAAATGCTATCCAGACCACCGACAGGTCCCGCATGCCACAGCCGCTCTATCACGTGATGCATACTGCTCCGACGTGCTAACGTTCTGAGGTGAGTTACGGCGTGTTGCAAGTTTGTGAGGTGCTTTCGTGATATTTAATGGATTGGATTACATTTTTTATTTTTCTCCGATATCCGATCCAGTAATTTAGGACCGATACCGATACGTAATATCGGATCGGTCCATCTCTAGTTCCATTATTTCAAAATATCATTCTCACATTACATACAGTATCTGTGTCTTATTTATTCACATAGTTATTTATTTCATCGTGTCCTATTTATTTATTTAATTTTGAACACTTTGGAGTTCCATATACATCAGGTTTCATTTGAGATATTAACAGTTTAACTGCTTTTCATTTCTTTGAGCGATCTGGTCCTTAGTTGTTTAATTCCCTTTCTTCTTTTCTTTTGGGCTCATGGTCACGTTCCCTCTCATTACAGTAACAAAGGCATCGACCACCTGTCCTCCATGAAGAGGAAGAATGCGGTGCTGGTGTACGACCTCCTCCTGGAGATGCTGGATGCCAACACAGCCAGCAGCAGCAGTCAAACATCATCATCCTCGCCTGGCTCTGACACTTACTCTGAACAGCAACAGTTCCCCCCACCGCCATCTGACCTGCAGCCAGGCCTGGACCAGATGGCTACAGCTGCTGACAATACCACTGTGCCTCCAGCGGAAGTCCCGGTCCTGGACGGACATCTGCTCACCCTTCAGTCTACATCTCCATCACAGAATTTAGCGGGGTCTCACTTGGACAGCAACGAGTAAGTTCTGTTACTGCACTTAAAGCAGACGTGTTAAGTTTAGAAACAAAGAAAGGTGATGGAACAGAGGATAAGAAGGGAGGATAAACTGAAGGAAAAAGGAAAAAACAAAACAATGTAGGTAGAAGCTACTGGCAGGGGGATGGTGGATGAGTAGAAGACAAGAAAAAGGGAAGATAGGAGGCAAATGAGAAGAAAAGGAAGGTAGATGAGGAAAAAGGTAAAAGTCGAGAAAGAGATGAAGGAAGACAGAAAGGAAAAAAATGCAGCAATAAAGGAAAGAAGCACAGTAATGATGGACAGAAGGAAAAAGAAAAATGAAAGGCAAGTCAGCTTGACCCACAAGTGTTACACAAAAGCCTACAAGTTATAATAACAATATATATATATGTGTATATATATATATATATATATATATATATATATATGTATGTATATATATATATATATGTATATATATATATATATATATATATATGTATATATATATATATATATATATATGTGTATATATATATATATATATATATATATATCATCAAGTAAGTACAAAATAACATTACAGAACAGTTACAGAACAAGAAAATGTACAAAAAACATTGTCTGCATAGTTGTGGTAAAATACCCAGCCTCATTTCTTCATGTTTTGATTCCAAGGAGCTTGAGTTTCTTGTTATTTCTTAAATTTGTCTCAAGCAAAAGTTCTCCAGGTTTTCTGAAGGTCTTTCTTTGGCTGCTTCTTCTCTCATTTTCAATTCTGTCCTTGAACTTGACTATTCCAGAGCAATGTTTTTCTGGTTATTAACCCCAAAACACCAATGTGCACTTTTGTAACACTATCACTTTCATGTGGGTTAAAGTCACCCAGCTTTAGTTTTCTCGGGTTAAGCCACTTAGCACTATGAACCTATGAATCTGAGCATTAAAAGCTGTCCTTCTGATCCACTACTTTGCCCAAAGCATTTGCTTGTCTGCCTTGGAACCTGAACACAGTCATCCAGCATAATAAAATAAAACGTTATTGCACATAAACACTATTGCACAGGATGTCATCCATTGCAATGTACTCACCTTTGGATTGTTGTTTTAAAACACATATGAACTTGAGTGACATCCTCTTCTTAATCCTTAGGCTTTAATATAATGCCAGCCCAACTATAAAAGGTGTTATATCACGCTGAGGTCCGGACTGTGCAGGCCAGTCAAGCTCTTCCACACCAAACTCACTCATACATTTCTTTATGCTTTGTGCACTGGTGTGTAGGGGCCATCCCCAAACTGTTCCCACAAAGTTGGGACTAAGAAATTGTCCAGAATGTTTTGGTCTGCTGACGCATTAAAGGTTTCTTTCACTGGAACTAAAGACTGAAAAGCAACCCCACACCAAACTCGGCCATTGGATTGCCAGAGAACATGTGGCCACTGCTTTAGAGTCCAGTGTTGCTGTGCTTCACACCCTTGCATCTAAAACTTTGCATTGTGCTTCATGGTGTAAATGGTAATGGACTGATTCTTATATAGCGCTTTTCTACTCTCCCGGAGTACTCAGAGCGCTTAATACAACATGCCACATTCACCCATTCACACAAGCACTTTCTTCTATGATTTTAAGTGCTTATTAACTAACATTCACAATCTGATGGACGCATCGGAGAGCAGCTTAGGGTTAATATCTTGCCCAAGGATACTTAGCATGTAGTCTAGAGGGAACCAGCCATTAGATGACCCGCTCTGCCTCCTGAGCTACAGCCACCCTGGCGTGATGTCAGGCTGGGATGCAGCTGCTTGACGGGTGGAAACTCGTTCCATGAAGCTCTCTGTTTTTGAGCTAATATCATGGTCACGAGAAGTTTTGAGGTCTGTAGTGATCGACTCTACAGAAAGTTGGTGACCTCTGCAGTGACCTCTATGATTTTGCATGGTTGATCTGATATCCTCGTGTTGGTGTTGTTCCCAGATCATCATACTAAATGTTGTTCCAGGATCAACATTGCAAGTGACCAATCAGAATGTTGTGACGTCATACTTTTGCGACTTCGGGAAAAACCGGCGTAAAACAAAAAACTGTACTTAAGCTGCGTGAAACCGCCTCTGTCCGCCGATCAACGGACCCTGACCCTGACCCTAACCCTAACCGTAACCCTTTAATAAACAGTAAGCAGAATTGATATTGTCCTTGCAACATTGGAATTTCATAAATGCACGAATGGCTTGGCGCGCAAAGGAATAACGTCACAACAATGTGATTGGTCACTTGCAATGTTGAACCTGGAACAACATTTTCATGATGGTCTGGGAACAACACCAACACGAGGATATCAGATCATCCGATTTTGCATGGCTGCCTACCACAAATGGCTGAGTTGCTGTCATTCCCAATAGCTTCCTTTTTTTATTATTATTATTATTACACCACTAACAGTTGATTGTGGATTATTTAGTTGGGAGGAAATTTCACCATTGGAATTCACTGCGCTCCCGAGAACGACCCATTCTTTCACAAATGTTTGCAGAAACAGTCTGCATGCCCCTAAGCATGGTTTTATACACCTGTGGCCATGGAAGTAATTGGAACACCTAAATTCAGTGATTTTGAGTGGTGAGTGAATACTATTGGGAATATAGTGTATTTATATCCAAAGAGCAGTTGAAACTGTAAAAAATGCCAAAGATAAAACAGTGTGATAGGAATAAAATAGCATTTTTAAAACAAAAAGGTGATTCTCAAATGAGGAATAAAGTTGCTCATAACAACTATTGATTTTCAAGCTTGTTAGAACTGAACTTATACTTTCCATGTGTCTATTTCTATTTCCATTTTTTTGTAGCAAAAGTCTAAAAAAACGAGGGGTATCTCAAGACTTGTGCACAGTACTCAAACTTCCCAAAATGAACTTTGACTTTATTCCATGTCCAGAGTGCTTAAGAATAGCAAATCATTCCCTTCCTCTGGAAAATAACTGTAATAATTTCCCTCACAGTTACATTTCTGCGGAGCACCTGTCACTGGATAATAGGGATGCAGGTCCAGGTCCATCGGTGGAGCCAACAACCTACGTCATCCCTGATAGAGTTGTCACGGAAACAGCTTGAGAGTGACAGAACTGACTGAGGCTAAACCTTAGTGGATATTCATCACCCAAAGATTGGAAAAAAACAAACATAAAAAAACAAAACAGAAAGCGCTGTTGTGAGGTAAAGTTTCTCTTGTCAAGATTTTTGTAGTCTTTAAAAAAATTTTTGATCGAATGTATATTTTGTGTGCGTAAATATTTCTTGTGAATGTGCACTACCATCGCTGTTCATAAGGACATCACTGGCTGGCTGCCCGGCAGCCTGTGTGCGTTTTTTTTGATAAACAGTATTTGTATCTCTTTTTATCACCTTGATGTAACATCCAGAACAAGCCATCTACAAACCGTCTCCACTTACTCATAAGGGTGCACTTGGCCAACAAGTCAACGTTCATTTCTGTAAGATTTGTTAGTCGTACAAGGACGTAAAAGGACGCTGTTCTCTGTCACCCTATTGTGTTTTTTCTGCTTTTATTACTGTGCACTTTGGTGTTTTAATCTGTGCCTGTTTACGCAGGAATTTTCTACAGTCTTTGTACTTATCTGTTTGTGGATTCGATCAACAGTATGTGGCCTTTTACCAAAACGACTGTTAAACTTGTTCTCTGTTTCTCTGGTTAAACTAATGCTGAATTTATACAGTAAACAGTGGCACAGACCCCTTCTGCAAAGGCTACCAGCAAAATTTGAAAAAAGGAAAATTTCACAATTTAGTCATAGTAATACATCTAATCTGATATAATGAGCTTTAGCAACTTTTTCTCAGACTGTTAGATTTAGAATCGGAACAGCCTGACTGCCTTAAACAAGCCATACCTAAGCCATATGTTTGTACAAGCTAAAATGCACAAAATTAAATTACTTTACAACAACAGAAACTTAGTTTTTTATACTTGATTTCAGCACTTGAAGTTTATCACACTTGAAGCTACTGATCTTGGCTTTACTAATATGCTAATGGTAACACTGGTCACTGTGACATCACCCGATGGTTGGTGAGCCCCCATGATGAAGCCTTGAGTGAAGAGTTTTCATTGTTGTCCGTAACAAAGAAATTTGGAGATAAGAAAAGTCTAACTCGTTTTTAACTGTGAAAATGACATAAATATCTTAGATAATCCTCCTTTTTAAAAATGCCCAGAATTGTGAAAATTTACTACCTTTTTCATTATTAATTTTAAACTACTGCCTGAGCCCATAGTGTTTATTTAAGTCACAGAGTAAGCAGTTCTTGACAGATGTAAAGTCGTTGTGTAGCCAGGCAGATTGCCCCCTGCTGGTCATTAAAAATAATGTAGATGTGTATGGTACATGGGTGTTGGCTCCTCCTGTCAGAACCTGGGAGCTTTTCCTTCCCACTGTTGCCAACTGCTTGCCCATAGGGAGTCTTTGTATTGTTGTAGGTTTTAGGGTCTTTACAGTAGTATAAAGCACCTTCAGGGAACGGTTGTTGTCATTTGGCACTGTATAAATAAAGCTTAATTAAATGACTTAGCACTGTATGTCAGCAGTGTAACAGTAAGACACCAAAAAAAAGAGAAATGTGTTTGTTGCATGTTGCAGATTTATCCATGTTCTTAGCTGTAACTTCTCATGTAGACAAATTGAGCTTTGGCATCAGTCCAGAATCGCTCTGTTTTCAAGGTTGAGAAACTGTTGGCTGTTGATATTTTCCTTTAAAACTATTCAGCTTCTTGTACATATAAACCCTTAAGGGCTCATTTGTGTGTCTTCTTTGCTTTATGATCTCATTAACCACATAAGACTTGAGAGAACAGCCTGTTACTTGGAACATCAAAACTGCAAACAGCTTATTTTCCGTCACACAAAGCAAACTAAAAGGAAATAGATGCACCATGTACTCATTCCCAAGTCATAAAATGTGCCACTTGTGTGCCAGTGTAAATTTAACCTTAGTGCCAGATTATTTAACCACTGTTAATAGACCAATATATGTTTACTCTGCTTTATTT
Organism: Diplotaxodon limnothrissa; assembly: GCF_057381915.1. Lineage (NCBI taxonomy): Eukaryota > Metazoa > Chordata > Actinopteri > Cichliformes > Cichlidae > Diplotaxodon > Diplotaxodon limnothrissa. The sequence goes on along the minus strand of NC_140614.1, from coordinate 6,659,433 downwards.
CCTGATGTTTGTGGATTGTGCGCACATGAACACACACCCAAATCTGATGCTGAAGCTGTTTCTGTTGGCAGTCTGTGCACGCCGCACACACTCGTGTCAGATCTTGTGGATTTTTTTCACCTGTCTTTTCTGTGAACTCACAACCAGCAGCAGCAGCACATCGTGGCAAACATGGTTTATTGTCAGTTCAAAATTACAAACAGTACATCCCATAAATAAGAGATCACAAAATAAATCAAACTTTACACACCTTTTGTTGTTTCTGTTCTGTGAGGCTTTTGTGCCGAGGCTGAAATTATCTACAGTTTTGAATTGCTCATAGAATCTTCTTTATAACATTTATCAGTAACTTTAACAGTAAATTACACACATTTAATGATCTTTGATTGTGCATGGACACAGCTACATTCACCTCTCAAACGATTTCTTACATTCAAGTTCAACTCAAATTGTGCCGTGTGGCTCTTGAGACGCGCTGTTCATCTGCACTGGAACAAAAAACAATTCAGAAAAATCTCATGTGTACGTAATAACGGGTGATCGTTGCAGACTTTCGTGTCATTGGTCGAGTTGGATAGCCCTGCTCAAGTTTAAAACCTCAAAAAAAAAAGCTGTACAATTTATGATAAATACAGCTCAAAATAAATATAAAATACCCTTTCATAATACATGGGTGAGGTTACATAAAACAAAAAGTCACATATAGGGCCAAAACCACAGTCAACTACCAGGTCTGTAGATGAATTGTGTTTTTAGCCTTTGGGGGTTGTTGTTGTTGTAAAGCTGCACATCGACTTTGTGAGGAAACTGTCATGAGCAAATTTGACAATAATATTTACCCACTCCCTAATATTTTAGAAGTAAAAATGGCAGTTACCTTTGGAAGAGAATTTGTTCCTACAGCTGTTAGATTTTTATATTCATTTATATTGTTTAATATAACAATTTTAATTATCTGTCTGAGCTACGGGACACCTGAGAGGATGAATTAAGTATATATGCATTGCTGGCTAGCCCACCAACTACCTGTGAACCTACAGCTCGTTCTTTTAGGCAAAAAGTGCCAAACAGCAGGTGAACAAAGTTAGCTGCTAGCCGGCTAATGTGCAACTTTGGAAACAGCAACCACAGCTGCATCAAGGTGACTCTTAGGTTGAGTGATCGGCTAAAATATCACACGTATATCATAGGAAAATATTCATCACACTGACTCTTAAAAGTTTGTTTATCACATTTTCAATATATCAACTTAAGAGTTTTTAAATTACAACCCAGCTAAATAGCACAGTTGAAAGCAACAATTTACCCTTTTTTTCTCAGTAGTTTTCCATTATATACAAGATTCATTTATAACATTAAAAGAACATTATGAGTTAAAAGAATGGTTGTTCTGTTGGATACACAAAGGCATGTCTGCTAAGGAGTCACTGCCATTATTTACAAGAAAAAAACTCTTACAATTCCTATTTTAAATATTTCAAAACCCAAATAAGAAAAAGAACACGTGTCTTTTCCTTTCTGTACAAAATGTGCTTTTAACAACTGCCCCCGAACCTAAAGAAACCCCCTAAACAAACAAAATCGGTACAAATAGCTGCAGTGGTAGAAAATGGCTGGTGTACTCCTCACATTTCTTCAGTTGCTTTGGTAATAACCGCCCTCGAATCCCTCATACCGCACTATACAAAATAGAAGATATCAAAATAAATCGTGGAGCCTTTTTTCCTTTTGCACCGTCTGAATCTGAAAAGTGTGAAATTGTTTCAGCGGGGAAATCAGCTGGCAAATCTACAATCTAAAAATCACAACTTAAACACAGCAGTAATATGGCTTCTTGTTAAGGAGCATAAATAAATAAATAATTTAGTACAGCAATAAAGTTTAGAGTGAAGAACACATGATTCCTTCAGACATGAAGAACTGTGCTTCATTTTTGTATGGGAGGGAGCAGGTACATGACCCGTCACATTGTTAACGGTGTCTATTTGGGATTTTTACCTCCACTATATGGCTGTTTTTGTTTTTTTTCTACTATCCCTTTATAAGGAGAACATGGACACAAAGTGTGGCAGTGATCATGTGGGTGGGGGGCCGTTGGTGTAGTGCAGCATGGGGTAGAAAGATCGGGCAAAGTTGTTGGTCAGTGTACAGCTGTAGTTCTCTTCAGAGAGAGGCACCAGGCAGGCCAGAACCAGGAGCATGAAGAAGAGCAGGTGCAAGGGGAAAGCAGCTCGCAGAACCCGGTAGAAGAGGGGTCGCTGTGGGGAAGAGTCCTGTCTCTCCTCCCTGCAAGTGGATAAATGTTGAGAGAGTAAAGAGATGTTTATGTTGTTCACCAAACAGAACAAAAGTCAAAAACAACATCTTTATTTTTGTATTCTCAAATCTGCAATATAAACAGCCGTTTTGCACTTTGAGATCTAAGATTGTAGTTTTTTGTTTTTTTTTTAGAATAGAGACTGATTTAAGGTTCATTTAACTCTGACTCTAATTAAATAAAAAGGTACCTTTTGGTTGCTGATTGTCTGACCGGAGCTGCCTGCAGACCAGCCTCCTCCTGAATCAAAGAAAAAAGCACATGTGTTTATCACTTGGACAGCGGCTGACAACACTACACAATGGTAGAATGGTGTGTAACAAGAAAGTGAATTTTGCAGAAAATAGAGATTTTTGATAGGAAACTGGTCTCGAAGCACACTGGGAGAGATATCTGTGCAGGAAGTGTGACTTTATCGCGGTGGAAGCAAAACAGTGAAGGTAAGACAAAATTCATGACAATTTTTTCCAAAGATCTTTTGCTGCTGGTTCAGTGACTTTTGGTCAGGGAGTTTTGGAATCTGAGAGATGTCGGCTTTCAGCACCCAACAGCATGTTCGTGTATGTTTGCGCTTTGTGTTTGGTTCAGTGGTTGTTGAAATGGTTTTGTGAGCTTTTAGCTGAGATTGTGACGTTTCTGTGGATACCACACATGTCTATATTTAAATAACAGATCTCACAGTACATCCCATTAAACCAGATCTTCTCCTTCTTGCCTCTGGTATGGGGGGCACTGGGGGTCAACACATTAATTGTTTATTGCTTAATTACTTTGTGTAGTATGAATGGCCATAAGGGAGGTTTTTATCAATAGGAACAGCTGTAAAACTTATGAAAATGCAGTAAAAAGTTCAACATTTATGCTTGTGTTTGTTGTGGTGAGCAGCACATAAAACTAGTTATTCTAAATGGCTTCAAGCGCACATTCAGATCTGAGAGACTCATTTAGACACTGATCCATGGCTCTGTGTTACAAGCACACATTTCAGCTTCTCTGCTTTTCAAGGACACTTTATATATAGTCTTTTTTATGTAATATACAGTACTGAACTGTAACTTTAGTCTTTTTCTAGGCAGCTTTTTTTTTACAGATTTACTACCACTGGGGAAACAAGGACAAGTTTGAAACCTTTTGTCCTGCACAACCGAAAATTGCTGAAAATTAAAACGGGTATGACTTTATCCAGCTCCTAGTTTAGTTATTATAAATTCTGCACTCTGCTTTGTAGACTCCCATATCATTGAAATGCAGCCAGATGCTGCTCAGTTTATGTTTTCACTCCTTTCTTTGCGTTTTCCCAACTCGCTTGCATTTAAATCGGGCTCCCAGTCTCGCTGTGTACCTGGCCTGTACCACTGCACTTGCTGTCCCAAATACCGATGGGCCACTGATAACTGACATATGAAATTATCCCACAGGGTCTATTGTTTGACACCCCTGCTTTAAAACTCCAAGACATCTTTGGTGAAGACCCCAACCCTAACTAAACCTAAAAGCTAGGCAATCAGAATATGTTTAGAAAAAAACCCTCCAAAAAACCCAGATAGCAATTTTTGACTTTCTCCCCAATAAGTCTGTTTCAGAGGGTTAAATGTATTATGGTCTCATATAAATGTTAAAGAAAAAACAGGTTCCAGTTTGAATATTGTGTTCCCTGGAAGTTGTATGTTCAGGAGTGATCCTGAACATACAACAAAATGACCTTCAGTAGGCTCTGTGCTCTTTGCTCACTGCCCAGCACTGTGGAGTCCAACTGGCATTTAAATGGTATTGGTAAGGAGTAACGCCACTCCCGAGATCAATTTAATTTATTTATATGGTGCCAAATCCCAACAAGAAATGCCACAAGGTATCTGTGATTGTAGGGTAAGACCCTACAATCAGATGACCCCTATGACCAATAAAGTAGGAAGGAAAAACTCCCTTTTAACAGGAAGAAAGCTCTGGCAGAGCCAGGCTCAGGGAGGGGCGGGGCCATCTGCCCTGAGCAGTTTGGAGTGAAGGAAGAAAGACAGGACAATAAACACACTGTGGAGGAGATCGATATCTAATTAATGCTTGCCAGTACAAGTTTCTGGAATTCTGCTAGAGGGAAATATGCCATTCCTCCAAAAGATATTCCACCCTCGAGGAAAATCAGGATTTGCTTTGCTTGTTAGCAAGTTAGCATTAATCACAAGCAAAACAGAGCAATACTTGTTTTTGTTTATTGTGACCAGCGTGCCTAATGAGTCACAAATACACAACAGTGACTGTGCAGTTTACAAGTTTTACAGTTTTACTACTGTTTACTCTCATTGTAAAGTCAGGGTTTGTTGGGCTGTTCTGACTTTCCGAGCTGGAAGTCCGAGTTGATGGGAATCCCAGATGAAAATTCTAATTGGGAACTGGGAAATGTGGACTTAATGTGTAACACATCACAAGACTTTTGCCTCAAATGTACTTTGAGATGAAATCAAACATCCACACTACCAGCATGCCAGGTGAATGTGTGCATGTTATCAGTGTAGCTAAAAATTGCTCAGTCTAAACACTTGAGTAAATTTACTATTTTAATATTTTGCATTAATAAGAATGTTAAACCTAACATGTATAAAAAGCATGTCAAGCTTATTAAACACAGTAACACATTTTGTGTTACGAGTAACATTTTCAGAACAGATTAAAAATAGAAAAAAGTAACTCTGTGTGTGGCTGTGTCCGCGGCACCCCTGCTGGCCAAATTACCAAAATGTTCCTGTGTACCAAATGTACTCTAGACAGGTTCAAATGTGGAGAGTATGCAGTGAAAAATACAGTTATTAATATGGTGGATGTTCAGTGGATGAATTTTACTTTTATTTATTTAACACATCACACTGCTAAAATGATCATATTCTGAAATACATGTTCAATTTTACTCTATTTTAATGCAGCTTCTGAACAGTCTAAATTAAAGGTAAAACACCAAGGTGTACCTGTTGCAGAAGCGGTGAGCTGAGCTTTCCCAGACCAATGCTTTCTACTTCAGAACTGGTGGAGCAGGTTTCCTGAGACAGTGAGACAAGACTCATCAAACCAGCTCTAAGTCACGAGTTCAGAGCGTTGACAGATGATCGGCTTTGAGGAATGTTGAGCAGCAAACGGCTGCACATTTTTGCATTTCCCCCAGATTTGTGTTTGAACAGATGTGAGTACAGAGTTCAGTGAGGGCAAAACTCACGTTTAAAGGCACTGCTATTAGAGCATGCACTTTTCAATTCAATTTCGCCAAATCACAACAACAGTCACCTCAGGCGCTTTATATTGTAAGGTAGACCCAATAATACATAAATGACTTATATATATTTGAATGATTGACCCTTGAATGGTGGTTTGTTTTCTCCCTTGCTCCTTGCAAGTACATGCCAGAAATTCCCACTCTACAGCTGGACTGCTGTGCACCAAAATATGATCTGAATTACACTCAAAAATAATTTAATGGAAGTGGATCAACTCAACACCGGCTCTTTTTCCTGCATGAATCGTTCTAAATTACAGTCTTTTTCTGGGAAACATCTTGGAGGGGATCATTTAGAAGCTGCAGACCCATAAAGTGCTATCCTCATAGCTGAGTTTAAAAGCTGCAACAATGAGCTAGAAGGCAGAAAAATCTGCAGGTGCACCTTCGGATCATAGTTTTATTTACAGCCAGCAAAGGGTTTTCAACTAAGTATTAGATATGGACATTTATTTTCAGGCATTTAATTTGTCAGATTACTTTTAAACCGCTGAAATGAAGGGATTGTGTTAAAAATGCTTTAGTTCCTCACATTTTAATCTTTTTGTTCAACCCACCGAATTAAAGCTGAAAGTTTGCACTTCAGACTTTATTGTTGAGTTGTTTCATTTAAAACTGCATCAAATTTAATTATTGTACAGCGCCAATATTACAAAAAGCTTGTCTCTGTCCAAATATTTATGGGCCTAACTGTATTTGACTTTTAACATTTAACAATGTTCACAAACAGAAAAACTGATTTTTTTTATGGTTTTTGCACAGCCACATAAACTATAGCTCTATATCAAGTTACATTGTGGGCCACATACAGCTGGACAAGTGAAAGAAAATCTTTCATTGTCCTTGTTTCTATGGTAATGGGAGGTTTAACCAATAGGAAAAGGAAAAGTAGTGAAATTTATAACAATACAGGTAAAATGTCAAACTCTCTGCAGTCCTTCATGTGTCTGTGGGTCCAATTGGATTCTTTGCCAGGCCATTTCTGGTCTTTAGGACTTTTATTTGACACCGCTGCTTTATATCATGACAGAGATTTTGAGAGGAAGATGGACCTACCAGTGTTCCCTGCAGTGTACGCAGGTCTGCAGCCACCTGCCGTAGCAGGAGATGCAGCTTGTTGCTGATGACGTGGACCTTCTCTTTGGCCTCTACACTGTCCTCTCCAGTGGCCTCCAGGAGAAGTTGGGAGGAGATTGCCTGCAGTGATGAAACCCGCCGTTGCCGGCCACGCAGCTCCTCCTGCAGAGCCTGCAGCAGGTGGCGACAGAGAGGGCAGTATTAAGACATCAGCTGAGACTCCACAGGCTCTGTGTTACTTACACCAATCACTGCAGCTTTCCATAAAACATTCAAGTATATTTAACCTATTATGCCAATCAGGAAGAATGTCATGTTTTGACAACGTGTGAGTAGATGAATAGGTGTCTCCTGTATAAAACAAGGATGAAATTGCAGCAACCATATCTACAAATTTTAGTGAATATTTGTCAGATCCAGACTATTAGAGTCAACATGATGTTAGTGCAAAAATAAGGCAAGACTAAAAAGACTATAGTTTGTCTCACTGTGAGCGTGTCTCTGTGCTGCAGGAGTGCAGAGTGCGAGCGGTCGTTGACGTTCACTGTGCGGAGTTTGTCCTCAGCCTGAGCGAGCCACAGCAGCAGCGAGTGTAGCGTCTCGTGAAATTCCTGAATAAGAGGAGAGCAATTCAGGTCAAATCACATTTTGTGAATCACTCCTACTATTTTGAACTCTATGGGGTAAACGTTCAGGAGGTGTCTCCATGTCTGACCTGACACTGCATGACAGCAGAGTGCAGGCTCCTCTCCCAGCTCTCCAGGCCGCTGCAGGCCTGAGTCCAGCTGTGATTGGCTGAGTCCAGGGCCTCCTGCTGCTCGTGCAGCTCGGTGCTGTCGCCGCGCAGGAAGTGACGGCTGCTCAGGTTGATGGAGATCATCAGACACTTGTAGCTGTTGAAAATCTTCTGCATCTCCTTAGCAGAAACCCCCCCCCCAAAACATTAATTTTAGACAAACGACAGATGAAGTGTTCCAAAATCTACTGTGCTGACATTCCTTTCATTCGACTTTGATTATTCTGCATTGTGACTTGTATTTCCCCAAACGGTTGTTAATCAGAAGAAAAAGTTAAGTTGGGTGGAGTGAGCACAAGGAAAGGCTGCATGCAGTTTTATTTGATATAATCCTGCTAAAATTGGAGTTAAATTATACAAAATAAATGAACATCCTCCAGCCCATTCTCTTCAGTAGGACAAATGACATGACAACTCATCTACTTTCAGTCTTCACACGTTATTTCCAGTCTTGTCAATGTCATTTAAAATGGAAGATTTTTTTTAACATCTAAATCAGGAAAAAAAACAAAACAAAGAGCAGAGCTCTCACCATGCAACTGCTGGAATCCTAATTTCTCACCAAAAACAGCTCTTTTTGTTAACACATCTATAAGATTTTTCCTCTAATCTTGTCTTTATCCACGCTGAATAAATTAACACTTCTTTAAAAGATAATTGACAATAAGTTCATCATGAAAAAACATAAATCTTTAACATGTTATATATTCAATAATATTAGCTTATAATCCAATAAAATTGAAGTTAGCACAGGAAAAATCAAATATTACCTGATTTATTTATTTATTTTTTTAATAAGGAAGAGGAGAGCAGGAGGAGAAACAATGTCACTTTAGATGTGGTTTGATCTGAAGTATATAGTCTACTCAATCTAATCAGCAGCAAGTCAGTTAGACTTTTGGGATATGATCTGGGCAGTTAAGTAGCAGAGGAGGTTGTTAATCAGTTTCAGCTACTTTGGTGTTAATGAAATTTAAAAAAGGTGCACTCTGATCTTTTCGGACTGTTTTTTCAGTAGTTTTGAATTTGGCTAAGGTGAGCGTCATTGCTGTTAGCATCAGGAGATACCTGGACCTTACAGAGGTTACACAGGTAGTCCAACTCCTCTATGATGGCACATCAATACGTGAGATTGCCAGAAGGTTTGCTGTGTCTCCCATCACAGTCTCAAGAGTATGGAAGAGATTCCAGGAGACAGGCAGGAGACTAGGAGAGCTGGACAGAGCCATAGAAGGCCCTTAATCCATCAGCTGGACTGATATCTGTTTCTGTGCAAGGAGTAACAGGATGAGCTCTTCCAGAGCTACAAAATGACCTTCAGTGGGCTCTGTGCTCACTGCCCAGCACTGTGGAGTCCAACTGGCATTTGCCATAGAATACCAAAATTGGCAACCCACCCTGTGCTTTTCACAGATGAGCAGCACCGCACAAGAGCAGGTCCACCCTGAGCACATGTGACATGGTCTGAAGAAGTCAAGAAGAAAATTACGCTGCCTGTAACAGGCAACAGCACCTTGATTCCCAAGTATTGGGATGAACATCTTGTCAGACTCTACACTGGTGCAGTGAGTCCTTGGCTCCCCCAGCCTTGGAGTTGGAGCATGAAGTAATTTATACTACTGACTGGCCTCGACGCTCACCTAAATTCAATAGAATACCTCCTGGACATTATGTTTTGGTTCAGCCGATGCTGCCAGGTTACACCTCAGAGTGTCCAGATTTGGGAGGAAATCCCCCAGGACACCGTCCATGAGGCATGCATAAAAGCACATGGGGGCCAAGCAAAGTGTTGAGTAGCATTTCTGAGTTGCTGCAATGAAATTTCTGCAGAATGGACTAGCGTGCTTTGTAATTTTTTCATTTTGATTTTCACGGTCCGTTTGAATTCACCCCTCTGTAGGTTTATAATTTTCGGCCCCATCAAATGATGTGGCGTCCTTTTGTTCCTATCACATTAGTCAGTCCATATATGCAGCCATCCAACATGATTGTTTTCTAAATGTTCCTTTCATGTTTTTTGAGCAGCGTATACACTTCAGTTATGCCCATCCTAGGAAAATATCCCAAGGTTTCACTTTTTCATTTGCCTATTTTACTTCCGCGAACGTCCTCCTGCTCTCACATTGGTTGTTACCTTGAGTTTCCTGATGTTGACCTCGATGTCTCGGATGCTGGTGGACGGTGCTATTCTCTTCAGCCTCTCCAGCTCTGGCAGCACCCTGCCAAGCCAGGAAGTGACATCAGACAGGTCAGAGTTAAGCTTCTGCCACTGTTCCAGGTCCTGCTTGATGTCCGCTGCGTTTTTATGTGCTTGTAGCAGCTCCCAGCGCTCGATAACACCTGAGGAAACAAGGAAGAGGGATGAGTATGTGTATAAATGCTACTTGCCACACACACGGATCTGTTCAAGATTTCTGTACTCCACTATCCATCCCCCTTTTATGTCCTCTTTTTTTCAAAGACGTCTCAGGTGGATCTGCCAGACCCAAGAGCTTTGGCAGCCTCTGGTCTATTTCCTTGCTCCATTATCAACAAAGGTACATTTGGAGTTTGAGTCCATGTTAGTAAATTTTTGTCCTGTATTTTAGTGTGTGGATTTTCTGAAAATGTGTTTTCCGACTTGCCTTCAGGACCTCCAGCATGATCCCTACTGTTACATGTTTCAAACAGAGTGAGACCTCTCGCACCTGCGGTTATCTCTGTCTGCGTACCCGTGCTGGTATGCTTGCTGGCCGTGCTGCTGGTCAGGCCTGCATCCTCCAGCTCCTCCTCATCGTTCAGCATGAGTTTGACCCTCTTCACGCTGTCGATGCTGCCACTGCACTCTGACATTAGCTTCGCCTGAACACACAGATACACACACAATCAGTTTGAGGCGTTACACTGGTTTAAAAAAAAAGAAAAAAGGAAGCACTCTGCATTCTTATGCCTATGTGTTTTATTCTTAGAAATATGAAAGATGATAAAAAGTCTTCAAAAATCTATCATAGTGTACCATTTCTATTGTGTTTAATTTGGACCTGACGTTGGACCCAATAAGTATCGTGTGTTTGTACGTACATAGCCCTGCTGATGGAAGGAAGTGCCGTTTGTATGTGTAGGGAAAGAGCTCAGGGCTTGGATGATATCTCGAGGAAGCTGTTTCCTCTCCGGGGAGCCAGGCAGATGCCAGCTCGGCATGTCAGTCACTGACTTCACTGAGGAGACCGAGAGGAGAAAACAGTGACTGTTAAATTTCAAATAAAAACTTCAGTGACAAGAGTAATGATGGAAAGACAGCTCCTTTCACCAGCCCTCCGACACATGCATGAAAAGGTTCACCGTGCATAAACCAAATGAATAAACCACAAATGGATTGAAGAAACACACACAACCGACTTGCAGTATCATGCAGGTCTCATGATCTTCAATCGCTAACCAAACCAAACCAAACATTTCAAAGTGAATGATAATTTGCGGCCGTGCGCAGCCACATTTGTGACTCATGGTGGAAATGGGGTGAAATAAGAGAAAAGATTAAAAAAGGTGAAAGCAGGATGCTAGTTGAAAAAAAATGCATAGCAAAGCAGACACATGCAGGAGGCAGAGCGCCTACCCGAGGCTGCTTTCACTGCACTGGCAGTCACTTTAAAAAACGACTCTGAATTCTCTGTGACCTTCATGTCTGTAAGAAACAGTGGAGGTTAAAGTCTCACAGCTGAGGATATGGAGATCTGCAAAGGTGTTAAAGGTGTTACAGGAATATCAAAAACGGCTTTTTTTCAGCTTTTTTCATCTGAAGAATTAATACAGAATGCTATATAACATAACTTAACCCATGAGCCTAAAGTCCTGACACGAAGCTAACCTGACAGAGCGCTGAAGAAGGTGGCATCCTCGTCGTCCTCATGGGATGATGACCCCCCCACGTCGACTGTGTGATCCCACTCTAGGGGGATGGAATCCACACTGAGGGGGGTCTCTCTTCCTGATCGCTCTATAGGGGGTACCAGGAGGTGGCACATCACCTGTGGTCCACCTGAAACTCCTCCCACTGCTATATCCACCTCCTTCCTTCTCCTCTCCGCCATCCAGGACGGGGTCAAATCGGGTGAATCGTCTCGGTCTGTGTCTCGGTCTGACATCTCCCTCTCCTCCTCCTCCAGAACCTGCAGGTTGGAAAAAAAAAACCCTGATAAATAAGATGACAAATGTCTCTTGAAGTTCATGTCTGTGAGTTAGACACATATTTAAAAAATCAAGCATGTCCTCAGATTAAAAAAAACAAAACAAAAACAAATGCTTTTATCCCATTCATTCTCAGAGCAGCAGTTTACAGGTACAGCCAGTCTGAGAAAACTCCAGCTTTTTTATTTTTTCTGAGTCATTTATACTACTAACCGGACGTCTATTGACTAGGCGGTGATGGAAGCGAGCCACTCTGCCAAACACCTCCTGGCAGTAGGAGTGGAGCTCCTCCAGCTCATCCTCAATAAGCACAGCGTCCAGAGGAGCACTCTTCTGGATCAGGTTCTCCCCAAATACGATCAGGGCATCGATTTTGTTGGTGTTCAGGGTAATCTCCTGCTGAAAACCCTGCAGAGGTAAATGACACGACGGTATGAAAATATTTCAGCCAGTGAGAGACCCAGCCAGTCCATCAATATGTAAACAGGATAATGTTACAGCGCAACATCAGTAGGGAAATACTCACGTTTAGCTCTCTCATTTTCTCTTCGATATCGCTCTCTGAGAAGTGCTCTACATTGGTGAGCTGAAGGTCCATTTCAGTCAGCCAAACGAGGATCCCCTCACGAGTTCCCTCAAAGTCTTCTCTTTGAGACGTAAAATACTGAATAGGACAGAAATATTACTTTTAGTATATTCCTTTGATGCCATAAACTGTGTGCTACAAATATAGCCGGCTTATGTGATCCAGATATCAACTTGCTGTGTAAGTGTAGTGTCACATAAGGTTGGGCGATTGTTGATAGGCTGAGCCTTTCACCAAAAGAGCGATTTATTTATTTATTTATTTATTTGCCCATGAGTAAGTTTGTTAATAATGTTGAAGCTAAGAGAAGCAGTCGACAGAAAAAATAATAGAGCCTTTTTTACGGTACCCTCTTCTATCTGCGAACTAACGCACCCTCCTCAGAGTGCGCCCAAATGCAGTGATTCAATTACTCAATTCAATTACTCTTAACAGAAAGACAGAAAGGCAGTAGCCTATGTGGGGAGATGGGGAGGAAAAGAAAGGGAAACTGGCTTCTTTTGTCCACTATAACCGTGTTTACAGGCTGTTCCAGTGTTTATCTGACTTACACACTCAACCAAACAACAAATACAAAATTATACAAAAAGTAAGTTAAAGATCAAAATGTCTCTTCCAGCGAACATTAAAAAACAATCTCAGACATGAAGTCTTTTGTGTGATTTGGCGAATCTCAAATAAATGAATGAAGCAAAAAAGAGCTATATTAATACTGAAACAAACAAGAAAAGAAGGTAAAATATTCCCTCCTTCTAAATGCGCAACTCAGTCCATGCATGATTACATTGCTCCGCCCATCAAAAAGTCACCTGTGCAAATATATCGTTATTTACTGGACTAACGATTGTCGGTTTGAAAAACTTTACATATCGCCCAACCTTAGTAACAACTACTGTGATGCAAACTGGTGATACAGAACCCATCTGCACAGTTATGGTTACAGACTCTCTACACTTGTGTTTTTTGTATTAATCATTTCCCATTAATGTAGCCCATAATGTCGCAGAAAATCTGATTTTGTGAGAGCTCTTGCCGCTGTACGTGCCTTATTGGCAATTGGCACCAAGCAGCGGAATTCTTTGATTACAAGGCATCTCCATAAAGCAACAAAAACATCTCCATCTGTTCAGAAGCACATGGCACGAGGAAAACGCCTCCCTGCCAACATGATGCCATGTGCCCTGTCACCGTCTGAGAGGTGACCTAAATCCTGACAGCTTAGCGTGAAGCAGGGAGATACTACACAGATCATCTGATAATGCCTGAAACACAACAATGTTTGATTTCTGTTTATATATAAATATATATATGTATGTATATCTATTTATTTTTTTAATTTTACAGTCACTCTTGCTTCTAACAGAGTAGCTTTCCTAAGGTACCTTCAGCCAGTCCTGACCTCCGACCTCCTTTCTCACCTTCAGTCTGCGGAGCACGGCTGCGACCCTCCTCTGCAGGCTGTCCCACCGCTGGTTCCCCTCGTGGACCATGACCTTAAGTTTGCTGGCGGCGTCGGTGCGGTTCTCTCGGGCCAGACGGCGGTACTGTTTGTTGACCAGCTCCAGCTGAGTCAGGCGCTCATGAACCTGCCGCTGGAATGCCTGAAAGTCACACATGAGTGTCAATGAGAAGAACACTTCAAGCTGGAGCGGGTGCTTTAATAGAGTGCACATGCTTTGATGTATCTGTTAACATAGCCGTGTTGAAGATTACGTTAAGAAAAAATCCCCTGAAAACAAAGAACAACTAGTCACTTACAGAAAGTTGTTAAAGCAAATTTTGTTGATTCCACAACAGAAATGCGAGCACTGGTTATAAGGCTGTGTGAAATAACCTTTTCTTTATAAATACAACCCACAGCTGATTTGCATCTTTAATAATGACACTCCACAGCTTCCATAATATGTCACTGACAGCCAGGATACATAATGTAGGTCACTGGTATTTTTTAAACACCACTATATACACTGGTTCCCTGTTGCTGTAGAAATGAAGGCATTTCAGCAAATTCCAGATTACCAGACACTAATCTGTGCTTCTAATCTAGACCAGCGCACCAAAGGTCACCAGTGAGTCACAGCGCAACAGGACACCTGAGCACTTAAAACTGTGTTTGATGCGTCTTTGGTGTCTGCTGATTCAAGGGAAATATAAAATTAGAAAGAAAAACAAAAATTGAAAACAGCTATTTAACAGCTGCTGAACCTTTTTCCCTCTGGACCAGACATTCATGCTGTCCTGTCTCCCTCACCCATCACAGCAAGTGGCTGCCTGGTGCTACCGGCTTCTTCTTTTCAAAAGGGAGTTTATAATTTCCTTTCCTTTTTTTAATGAATGAGCTGACCTTTTTACATTTTAACATACCCCTGGCTTTTCCTGTAGTGCTAATATCAGAATGCACAGAAATCCCAATTATTTAGGTCCACCCAAACAGAGAGCAAAATAATCTGCTGACCTCAAACTTCTTGAGTTCCTCCTTGGCGCTGGTGTAGAGGACGTCGGCGGAGTCGGGGCTGGCTGCTGTCAGTTCTGCCGTCTTCAGCCAGTGTTCAAAGCGAGAGTAGTCATCGAGGAACTTACACCAGAGACGCCACGTTTCCTCAATTCTGAGGGCAGAAAAGGCACATGTTAACTTCTAATCACAGTAGCCCGAGCTCTGGAAGGTGTAAGACCCCTCCAACCACTGTAAACTAAAGAATCAGTAAACAATCTTCAACCCTTCCTGGCTGCTCACCTCATCCTCCTCTCCATGGACATGGCACAGATGTTTCTCCAGCGGCGGTCCAGGCTGAGGGTGGTCTGCTGGATCGAGTCGTTCTCCGAGTCACTGCCGCAGGCATCGGCATCGTGGAGCAGGACGTCGCACAGCGTCAGCACCGAGGCCACGCTCTCTGTGTGCTGCTCGATGTCCCGTTGCAGATCCTGAATGCCAACCGGCACAGATAAAACAAAAGACAAAAAAACTTTTTCTTTAACTTTCTCCTCTTCTAGAAATCACAAAGTAAAACCCAAACTCTGTATTTTTCTGGTTTGTTTTGAGGCCTGCAATCTGTAGACACAGCACAGCATGATTCCCGGGTGCTGTTCGTTTTGGCCCTTGGTGTTATGTTCTTAGTTTTTTCCTCATTTTTGCCTTTTCCCAGAGTTTGTGTGAGTG
This sequence comes from Diplotaxodon limnothrissa, assembly GCF_057381915.1. Taxonomy (NCBI): domain Eukaryota; kingdom Metazoa; phylum Chordata; class Actinopteri; order Cichliformes; family Cichlidae; genus Diplotaxodon; species Diplotaxodon limnothrissa. Next base: position 6,644,074 of record NC_140614.1, on the reverse strand, counting down.
TGTGTGTGTGAGTGTGTGTGTGAGTACGTAAGCACTGGGGCTGGACACCACTTTTTGTTTGTTCAAAGTTACCACTCTCTAGGTTGCCATGGTGACCAGTGAAAGCTTAAAGTGCCTATCCACACAGGAGTCATTTCAGCCATCCCTCATCTGCTAATGGAGAGACCTGCAGCCTTTTTCTGAGGAACAGGAGAAGTCCAATTTCTTTAAGGCTCTGCACATCGCCACGCCGATTCGAATTCGTCTCCTTTCATTTTGCCTGTCATCTGTCTCCATTTCACTCCTTTACAACTGCCACCATTTCTTTCATCAGATATGAGCTCTATTTCTTCAGACACGTCCCTGTCCAGATTTAGACAGAAAGCTGGAGTCCAATTTGTTTTGCAGATTCTAAGTGTATCTTTTCCCCTGAACTGCACAGATCTGTAAAATTCTGAGTGAAGAAAAATCATTAGCTAGAGATATTCAGTGATTTAAGAAATTAGTGCAATTGAACCCCTTTCACTGTTAACTTGTCAAATGAACACATCTGTGCTTGCTTTGACCCCCAAATCCATCATAAAAAAAAAGACATAAAAAAAGAAAGAAAATTCTCCAAACTCTTGGGTTACTAGCAGTGCTGACAAGTTCAGTTACTACGTAGCAGTCAGTCGCATTTTAGACCCCAAAAAAGTAAGGAGCACTCAGGCTGACATGCTTGTGGCAGAGTAGAGCACTTTCAGAAGTTCAGAAAATGTTGAGTTTCTCACAGAAAAAGTGGCTCATGTCAACCAGTTTGTGGGGCCCAGCTTTTAAGGGAAAGGCTGATCACTGAGTTTTAGTACTTATTTCTAAAATAATGTGGTAAAGCTGAAAGAGTTGCAGTTATATAAAATGGAAACAATAATATATATGCGTGCGTGTGTGTGTATATGTACCTCCTGCTTAATGGGTGGGACAATCTCACTGAACCCTTGTTAACATCTAAAGGTTTTTGTAAAAAACTTTCAAAATGTTTCAAATGCGATGTTACGTTCTCTGTTTGCATTTGTTTAACGCGTGTACCTACATACCTTCACAGTAACCAAAAATTGCATACATGACAGAATACAGAATGAACAATTTAAAAAAGCCCTGCCAAAAAGTGCTGCAGGGTTGGTGTTTACTCTTTTACAAAATAAACACTATAAATAAATAAACACTATGTTGTATTCTATTCATGCATTTAATCAAGGTAGGTCTGGGAGTTATTCTGTTCTTTTAAAGCATTACTGTGCTTGTTGATAATGTGGTCTGACTTTAGCAAATTCACATATTTTGACCAACGTACCCTAACCCTTTTTTAAAACAAGAATAAACACATTGTGGGTTTAAAGGGAATGTGCCCATTTGTCACATTTAATGCTATATACGTGTGCATTTAAATGTTTAATCCAGTGATTAAAAAATGCAAAATGAACCACAGGTCCAACAACCACTGTCACCTGATCTCATCCGTACTATCAAACGTGCATATCTATATGAGATTTTTCCAAAACCCGAGAGGCAAACAGGCAACTCTACCCAAGACATAAAAACAATATTTCTCCCTCTGAACCCTTCCACCCATCTTTGCTCTAAGACCTGGAACTTTTAGCCATTTCCCAAAGTACTGCTATATGGCAGATGACAAATTGAGTAACAGGCTAAAGTCCATTTACCTTTTTTTGGACCTCCTCATGAGCTCTGCCTCTCAGCGCATTTACCATCTCTCAGCCCAGCGTGACAGCTCTCTCCTTCACAAACTCCTCTCTTAGCAGAGCCTTGCTGAGATTTTACTTTGCAGCGCACATTATTCACTCTTATGTTAGTATGCTTTGGACCACCACAGGGTGGCCATAACATAAAGGGTTTAAAACCAGACGCAATGTCTCCCCTCACAGTGGAGTCCTAATTCTACCTCGTGCATTTCTAAAATAGCACTTTAAGTGCCCCTTTTTCCTTTTTTTACCTTGAAGATGTCCGAGTTCAGTAGATTTGTACAGAGAGCTCTAGTTTTTCTTCCACAAAGAAACCATAAAAGGTGATTTGCTCACCTTTCATGAGATCTTCCTTTTTCACATGGCTGTGGGAGGCGATTGGCTTTAAATACCAAACAATCAAAGAAATAATCACTCCAGTTGTCACACAGCATTGTGCCAACTGTTCTCTTCTTCTTAGAGGTTATATTAGTTATTAAGAGGTACTTCATGTAGATCTTGAAATGAAATTTTAGATCTTTAGTTTCCTGGTCTTGCAGGACTTTGTAGGTTTTGACTGAATCTTTAAAAATACACACTTTCATAAGTTAATGCATCTCACACAAGTCCTTCCATCTTTGCCCACCTGCTGTTCAGCTAGTTTCCTCTGAATCTCATCACTGTGGCAGGTGCTGTAGACCACCGGCTTGGCTAGCTCTGTCTCAATACGGGACAACCACGTCCGCAGGTTGCTCATGTTCTTATCAAGCTGCTGCACCGTCACCAGCGTCTCTTTCAGCTTCCTCACCCTGTCGAGGAAAGATGCATCACATTAGAACAGTTCTCACTGGAGTTTAGCTTGTCACAGATCACCAGAAAGGGTAAAAAACCTTCAAAAAAAATTCCCCCAGTCAGTTTCTGACTTCTGTGCCCCATTTGTGGCTCTCTGCCTAAAGCTACAGGTATGTTAAATAGCTTAAAGGAACATAATACATGTAAACAGCTTTAGCAAGCAGCAGCCTGCATCTGAAGTCAAAATCTGCAAGTCTTACATACACCAGCTCTTTAAATAATGCATGCATTTGTTTGTCTGTTTGTCTCAAGTGTGTAACACAAGGTTTTGTTTTCATCATGCAATTTGAGGAGACAAAAAACTGAATTAGGACACTAAGGATGCTGAGCAAACACCCATCAACCTGCCACTGTGAACGCTACGTTCAGCCCCATGTCACACATTAGCACTGTGGCAGGTTTTAACTTTGTGTGGGAAGCGCTGCTGTCGTTCCAACGAATGACACAACGGGAGCCATTATAAGCCACGCTGCAAGCTGACCTACATCTGACTGAGAGCTGCGTGTTGTCTGAGAGAGCGGCTGCATTCCAGCACAGCTCTCAGGTCAGTGACCTACATCGGTTCATTCCACAACACACGCAGAGAGGAGAGAGGTGACTCAGCAACGTCATGTGACCAGAAGTAAAAAATTCCACATCTTAATATTCACTAAATTGCAGGCTCGGATGGAACTCACATCCAGAGTGTGGTCTGTTAATTATAGATCTGTCACTGCTCTTAACACAAATATGTTTTTGCAGCTTCTATCTTAGCCATAGCAAGGATGGGGCACCTAATGTCCTCAAACGTCCTGGAATTTGTTCGATACACCGGCCCAACGCCAAATTAAAAAAACAACAACATGACTTTTAGTGACATCAGCGGGTTACAAAAACTGGGGAATGACATGAAGACAACTATCCAACAACAAGTTTTTGTTAAGATATTTTTGTAGTTGAAAGAATAAACTCGGCACACAAACTGTGTGACAGAGAAAGTTTCTTAATGATCATGTCTCTCAGTAACAAAAATTTACTGGAAAAAACACATCAAACCGCTCCAAGTACCTCAAGAAGGAAAACTCAGTGAAGAGCAGAGTTTATTTATCACTCCTGTGTTCTCTGTGCTGTCAAGTAAAAGCAGACAATCTGAAATCATAATGACATTGTGGTTGTTGCCACCTTAAGCTGTTTGACCACTTAAAGGATTATTAGTCATTTGGAGTTTTGTGTACGTGTTGGATACAGACGTTCATCTGCTGTATGTAAGGTTTTTCTTATTCCCTTTTGCTGAAAATATTATGCACTGCCTTTCATTTCTTTGGTGCCACAAAAATAAGAAACATTTGGAACACCTTTAGAGCCTAATGACAGCCTCTGCCATTTATGCTATACTTCGACCTGAATGCCAAAACTTTTAGTGAAATAAAAGTAATGTTATAGATTATTATACTATTATAGTATTTTAAGTATCGTTATTAATTTTCAAGTTCAAAACTCTTTCTCAAAGCTACAGGTGAAGTTTTCTTTCCTCCGTTCACTCTTAACTGCTGGTTATCATTGTGCTTTAAGGTTGAGGGGACAATGTTTAGAGGACTTTAAGACGTTATTTGGATTATTGCATTTGATATGAATTTGGATCAGGTGGCCTAAAAAATATTGTATAGCTGATCAATGAGACTTCATTGTGAATGTCGTTTCACATCACTTCTGTGGTGTTCTGGGTTATTCTGGGTTTTGTGAATGCTTTTGATTTCCTTACAATACACCCACTCATGAATCTTTTGGCAATTCTTGGTCAGTGCAGATGTATGAATATATAACCTTAGCTTATCTCAATAAATGTTTTAAATGATTTATACCTCACATCTGGATCTTTGCTCTCTAATTAATCACATTTGTAATGTTTTTTATTAATGTATTTTTTAACCCAATTAAAAATTGGGTTAAAAAATACATTAATTATTAACAAAATTTTTCAACAATTGTCTAACTTCAAATTTTGTAAGTTATTATGATGGGACTTAATTCAATTTATTCATTTTTATCCATATAGCAATAAACACTGTAATACAGAAAGCCCAACAATCAGACGGCCCCCTAGGAGGAGGCGCTTGGCAACAGTGGGAAGAAAAAACTCCTTATTGACATGAAGAAACCTCCTGTGAAGTTAAAGTGGATCTTCAGAGCGAGCTGGGATGCTGTTTGTTTGCTTTTCTCTAGGTTGCTCTTAACAGTCTATTAGATTTGTCTCTCCAGGGTCATTTATGTCCACTGATTTCATTGAAAGTAGCAGTAATGTCGTCCAGAACTACAATAAAAAGTGTAGCTGTGTGTCATGTACTAATCAATGTGCCCACTGTGCATACGAGGCAGTACAGCTCAATGATGCAACAATGAGTCTGATGCAGCAACAAGCTGCATTGAGCCCACCAAGTTTTCTGCTTTGCATACAGACACAGACTGAGAATGTTGGATGCTGTTGCTGCCCCAGTAGCAGAGATAGAACAGGGGTTCCCCTGCTCCATATTTAGCTGATGATGCATGTTTGTTTTTATGTGTCTCTGTGCAGGTGTGAGCTCTGGGCTGCACATCTGTACCATATGTGATGATGTTGCACTAGACAGAGGAACGGAGAACACCACCAAAAACATGCCGCTGCATACCCTCACAAAAATACACATCTGCTGTCCAACCTTTTATTTGAATGTAAACGCGCACGAGGCAAGCCCAAGCTAAACTGAATTAGCTCTGAAAGACTCGGTGTGTGTCTGCCTGCCTGCCTGCCTACGTGCCTGCATCAACAAAGCTCAGCCCATCCCCCTTTGCTCCTCAACCTTCGTCTCCTTATCATAACAAAACACCCAATCTGCCCCCCCACCCTTTCACCCGTCCGCTTTTCCAGCCTCACGCGCCAGGTCGGACGGGGCGTGATGAAGTCTCCAGATCAGGGTGAGAGGTACTTACAGGCTGGTGAGGAGACTACTCCATGATGGTGGCTCATCTGCTAGCAAGCGCTAACCCACCATCCCTCCCCTCCCTGCCTTCTCCACAGACCGCCCGTCCCCTCCTCTCACCATCCTCTCTTCTCCTCTTCCAGCTTTTACAAACAGCTGGATGCAGTGACAGGTACACTCACAAAGAACCAGCATTGGAAACTGTAGAAATTGCCCAAATAATTAACTACCAAAACTAATAATATTCAAGCTTGATTAAAATGTATTTTTCTCTAGATACTTTTTCTGCTTTGCAGTCTTTCTTGAAACTTTTGTTTCTTTTTTTCATTTTATTTCTCTTAATTCACAGAATTAATAATTTTCCTCTTCTTGTTTCATATTTACTTATGAGTGATGTTTGATATGATATTTAGTTATGAGTTCACATGTTTGAAAATATCTATTTAAAGGACTAAAAAATTGAAAATAAACCAGGCTTGATGGGTAGCTCTCAAATCCAGAACTACTTGAGAGAACATAGATTTTAATACTAATTTGTTTTTCATGTTTTCACAGAGGGTACTGACACAGCTAAACCAGGATTAATTCTGTGGCTAAAAATCTACCAACTGAACTTTATAAGAGACCATTCAAGCCATCTGTCTCTCGGTGAGTTTGATAAATATGCATGAATATCAGAGATTCAGGATAATGTGGCAAGACCATGACTGAGGAAGTAGAAAAGTACACAGTTAGGCTAAAACAATTCAAGACGTCTGTAAGGTAAAGACATTAAAGTTCATTAAAGGTGGAGCTGTAAACTGTTGCTCAGACTGCCAATAGTGGCCGACGCAGACAGAGCCAGCCAGAAACCCGAGGTTGGTAAACTTCCATCTGCCACCTTCTTTATATTGAAATAAACCACCCTCGGGCTCAGAGTACCAAGAACAAGTAATATATTACAGGTCTGAATAATAAAGGTTAGAAAAAAACAACAGGTGGAGCAGAAGGAAGAATGACAACAAAAAAAGGTCATAAAATGAGAACAGAAATGAACTAATGAAATAACTTTGTGGGAGTGTGACAGAACATGCAAAGCTGGCCAACTACTTCTATGTTGGTAGCTGTATATAAAAATGAGCCACCTGGTGCACAAGAGAAAACACAGAAAGAAAGAACAGCACAAGCAAACAAGTCTCCAAAAGTGAGTCAATCCCTGCAGACTTAAACGTTAACATGGCCAACTTTAGAGGTGGTCACACTCAAAATGTGAGTAGTGAACTGAGACCTGCAACATTTCATTTTAGATTATTGATTACAGGCATGAAGAAGTTGAAGGGATACACACAAGTGCAAATCTCACATTTCACTTATTTGCAATTACATGCCTATAAATAAAATAATCAACTCCAAGATGACTCCATCTCACATATCACAGTCTGTCACACATAACCAATCCCTGTTGCAATAACACCATCACTATGACAACCAGGTCTATGGCCACATGAAAAGAGAACCGAGTGGCAACAAAAGGACAACCTTTCTGTCCGTATAAACGAAACAAATAAACTAAACAACATGGCACTAAATGTGTGAAAGCTGTACTTGAAATGAACGGCTTGACTGTGCTATAATCTGAGAAACAAAAACGCTGTGTGAGAGTACACGAAGTAAATCTGTGCAGATACCAGGTGTGAGGAGGAGAGGTGTCTGGACAGAGCAGGGTAAATGTTTTTAAAGAGAAAACAAACATCTGCCTTGCATGCATCTTATTCGCACAATAAAGCGAGCGGATGGTGGCCCCTGAGGCAGAGCGCCCATCAGGACAAAGGCTCGCATTAGCAAACAGCAGCTGCTGGGCCGGGTGACGGAGCACCCGGTTTGTTTTGGGGGACAAAGGCGAGCAGCGGGCCAGTATCAGCGCATCTAATCCCTCTGCAAGTCAAACCTCAGCAGTCATCTGATGTAACTTAGTGGGGTGAGATGCAGACAATGGCAAGAGGCACGCCACAGTCATCAGTGACTCTGAATCAGCTAGTCTTGGAACTTCATCAGCCCTTATCCAAACATGTGACAGAGGCCTGCAGGACTCTGACAATGGACCATCCAATGAGACCAACCACTGACTCAGCTCTGTATAATGTGCATGCTGTAAATGGTAAATGGACTGGTTCTTATATAGCACTTTTCTGTTCTACTTGAGCATTCAAAACACTTTATACAATGTCTCACACATTCTATCTATCTAACATTTACCCACACATTTACCCGGACACGACACCCCTTGCGCAACCTTCACTTCATAAACCTCTAGCTACATATTTTCTTGGCTTCATGTGAATGCAATTTTTGAGACTGGAGAAGTCCCTCGGATGTCTTGGTGCATGCTCAATCCAAGTAAGTAAATGGACCCATTTTTCGCTGCACCAAAAATTAGTCCACCCCAAGGATCAAGTCCCCAGACACAAACAGAGTAATGTAGTGTACACTGTTAAGTGCCAGGAGGATTGCTATGATTTAAAAATTAGGGAAACCAAACAACCTCTGGCGAAGCAGATGGCTCAACAAAGAAGAACTAACTCATCAGCAGACACTGACTACATTTATCTGCATAGAAAGGTTTTACCCCCTTATTACAGTTCACAGCAATTCGTCCTCAGCCTCAAATCCTACAAAGGTTTTGGCAGCAGATATAATAACATGAATAACAAGAATCTTAAACTACTCCACTTAACTATGGGTGCATTAGTGCTAGTGATAGTAAATTTTGATAGACAATAGTATACAGTTTGTCTGTTTTGGTGTGCCAGAACTGGTCTGCACTGAGACCTTCACCCAGACTTCACCCAGCTTTGATACCAGTACAGATTTTAACAATTGTAACTAGTGTCACACAAACATTTTCAAAAACTTGAAATAAAAAGTTGGAATATGACAACTGCACAGTTTCCTCACTAATGGCTCATTAGCAGGCTTAGCAATCTTATGCTGGTCAGTTACTTAAGGGGAGGAGACCAGTGAGCGCAAATCCACTATTGTGTGTGATGCTCCCTCTCAACTCTAGTCTCCATTCTGTTGTTAGTGGAAGAGGGTATGTCTCTGTACTAACAGCCTGACAGTCATGATAAAGACCCTTGTCCCTAAATGAACAACATAGATGGATTTAGTGCAGCCTCTCTCAGGCCAAGTTGTAGAATAAATGTATCAATTTTTTTCTTTAATTTTAACATTCATCACTTTGCAAGCTGAACTTTCCTGAAAGCTCTCCATTCACAGGTGGTCAAGCACGGAAGGTACCCTTTAAATTTCCCCTTTTTTAATTGCGTTTGTTTTTCCTACTTAAAACACAAACCACACTAGGAGAAGCCTGGTACCTGGCGCCGTGTTCACACACATATAAACACTACAAATCGATAGGATGCCACTCATTGTTAACTGCCCCTCAAAAATCGCCCTGGGTAGATGTGGCAAAGTTGAAAGGTTTTCATTTAAATACCCTCCGACTCACAAAAGCAGCAATCAGCCCCATGTAAATTTTGCTTCCCTTGTGAAACGGAAACACGGTGATTTTCTACCCCACTTGATTATGCGAAAGTGCTTCAAACTAAATGGGGGGAAAAAGCTTCAGTCAACAGCTTCTTAAGTGGATAATGAAGAATTAAGGATCACTGCATTTATATTAAATTCATATTATTAAAATGTGAATAAGATGAAGGTAAAGAGTGCAACCATGTTAACTACACAGCAACCTGGGTTTAAAAATGGGGTCATCTGGGTTTAAAAAGTTTAGTTAGCTCTGATTCGCTTGGTGCATTTTATGAAAAAAATCAGTTCTTTTGCCATCACTAGACTGGTAATTATGTGCAGCAGCATTCAATAATTGGTTTAAACCCGCTTTCCTGTTGTTTGGTGCAAATGTACTGATAATTGCTGTGCACTCCACCAACCTGCATCCATTCTGCTGTACAGCAAGGCCATAGCTGGTAATAACTACTGCACCGTTTGACTACGGGAAAGTGACTAGTAGAGAACAAGAAAGGTCAAAAACCCTCCACTAATGCACGCCGCTTGTTTCTGAGATCAACCTTGTGAGTGGAAAGAACACATAATTATCTCCAGGCTCACCACATACATAAATATAAAGACTCGTGTTGCTATCAGCTAAATAGTGAACTCAAAAGTTGCTCTTAGATGAAAACATTCTGACACTGGAGTATCCAAGTGTGTAACCTTTTAGACTTGTGTTTCTTCTTCTTCTGTGGAACCAGCTTCCAGTTTGGATTCGGGAGACAGACACTATCTCTACTTTTAAGATTAGGCTTAAAACTTTCCTTTTTGCTAAAGCACATAGTTAGGGCTGGATCAGGTGACCCTGAATCCTCCCTTAGTTATGCTGCAATAGACGTAGGCTGCCGGGGATTCCCATGATGCATTGAGTTTTTCACCTTTCTGCATTGAATCATATCTGTTATTAATCTCTGTCTCTCTTCCACAGCATGTCTTTTATCCTGTCTTCCTTCTCTCACCCCAACCGGTCGCAGCAGATGGCCCCGCCCCTCCCTGAGCCTGGTTCTGCCGGAGGTTTCTTCCTGTTAAAAGGGAGTTTTTCCTTCCCACTGTCGCCAAAGTGCTTGCTCATAGGGGGTCATATGATTGTTGGGTTTTTCGCTGTATCTATGAAGCGCCTTGAGGCGACTTTTGTTGTGATTTGGCACTATATAAATAAAATTGAATTGAATTGAATTAAATTCTGCAGAATCCAAAAACTGCAAAGTTAATTATTTCGCTTCATCCCTTGCAAAATACCATAAAAATAATTGGGAATTTCTGAGATGTAATTTATAGTTTTCAGATATATACATCAGCTTATGTGTTTCGTTTTTAATAATGAAAAATGAGTACAAAAAACCCTACTGGTAAATACTGGTGACAGGTGACGAGGTAAATACTGGTGACTTGCCCAGAACGTAGCCCACCTTCTGCCCATTTTCAGCTTGGACAGGCACAGCTCATCCTTTAGTGCAGCTCAAGCTCTCTCTTCTGTCTTTATCCAGCTACTTTTTCACTTTTAAAGTTTGATTGTCAACTTTTCTGTCTGGAACCATAAACTGTGGAAACATTTCAGCACCTCCCTGCATGCAGCTATCAATCTTCTCTGTGTTGGAATGCAATTTGAATTCATAGATTAATAATAATATGAGTCTATCCTCTGCTTCACCAACTTTAATCTGCAGCCACAGTAGAATAACAGCTGTGCTGTGCCCAGTCCAACAGTGCACAGATAAAGCTGCACGTGCTGAACTGCAGCAGTAAACACTAAGGGGTCAGGATTCAAAGAAGCATGATGACTAAAGGAATAATCAGCAGGTTGTATTCTTAAGCTGTGAAAACCGCTTGTTAAGTAGCGATAATCTAAATACAAACCACTTCAGAAGCCAATATTTAATACATCCATTCATTTTCTTTTACTTATCCAGTTCAGGGTCACCATAGAATAAGAGGTGGAGCATAGTCTAGACAGGCCACCAGTCTGTCACATGGCTAACACAGAGAGACAGACAAACATTCACACCTGATGGTTGAAGGGGAATTTGGGATCATTAGCCTAACCCCACTAACTGCATGTCTTCATAATGTGAACGAAAATAACTGCATTCTCTCTCCAAATCAAGTCACATTTCAGGGCTGCTCTTGTAGCTTTGGATCAACAGTCATACTGCACACAGTCATAAAGACATCCAGTAAGATTTCCCATAAGAGAAAAGAGTGATGGCATCATGTCAGAATATCAGAAGGCAAGAGGAAAAATAATATAAAAAGTGCAATCTAAAGGTTTTATTGTTCCTTCAGGATATCCCACTGTTAGCTTGTCAAGCCCAGCAATACTTTATCAGACTTTCAGCATTATTAGATTGATGGGACGGTCACACTAAGCTGTGTGGAGGGATTGCTATTATGCCAAACAAAATGAAGCCAATGTGGAAATACTGTGCAGTTCATCAAATGGCAACTTGAGGCTAGTTCCAGAAATTGAGACACTCCCATGTTAACTTTACAACATTAAAAAGGATGTTTACGGCCTAGTTGGAAAAATGTTTTTGGTCTCCATCATTCCCCCTTTCTCCACCATGTTTGTGCTGTTACCTTTTGGAACATTTTGATAAAACAAGCTGACAAATATTATAACCCGCTGTTGGTAGATGACATCCAACAAGTTTTTGCTTCAGTTTTGTAACAAAATGTGGTGTATGGCTAAGCGTTGCTACGCTTTCTATATAAAGCTTTCTAACCAAACTTGCTAGTATTCTCTGATAAGTAGTAACTCCAATTACAGCTGCATTTGGCTTAAAAAAAAAAAAAAAGAACATGACTGCAGCCAGAACGCTAACACCGAGGCCAAAATATGACATCACAGTGGCTAGGTCAATTTTTTATATGCAGTTTTTGTGCTACTCTTAATAAGCAGGCAACCCCACTGCTAACGGCTGAATGTTTGAAAGACGTTCAAAGAGTGATGTAAAAAAACATTTAGCATAAACTGTTAGGCACTTGCGTCAAAGTTGTCAATATAAGTTTAAACAAAGTTTTGGACTGGGAGTCGAACTTGGTTATATAACCAAGCACTACAACACCAGCACCCTTACTCAACAATAAAACGTATAAACTCACAAATTCATTCATATAAAATTAATCTCCAACATCTCTAGCAACATTTCTTAACACATTTTTATGCCTTCTTGCTTCCTACCTGGCCTCTATGTGATCAAACAGATGTTGCCAGCGGTCGTTGACGTCCTTCAGCTTGTCATTGATCTCTGTTTCCTTTGTCTTGTTGCTGGCTGTGATGAGCTGCTCTCCAAGCTGCTTTAGGTGGGTTTTATTCTCACTGAACAGGTTGATCTCCTCCATACAGTCCTGATTGAGAAATCCAAGTAAAAAGACAGAATGATGTACTACACGTGAGCATGTAAATTTCTGGTGCACCAGCATTCTTTAAGTCTTAAAAGCTTTGAATTTAGTTTGAATTTGCGTGCCAGGAGTCTGTATCTCAGGGCCAAACGCTCAATTTTAATGCCAGAGGAGCTGTAAAGGTTTGAAACCCTCACGACGGCAATAACTGAGTTTCAGCATTCACCTTTACTAACCTCTACTCCCCCCCTTCACCCTCCATCACCGTCACTCCCATAGCACCAAATAAAAGAGGCCGTGAGATCAACACAAAACACACCCGCGTGGCCCTGCTGGGCCAGAAACAGCTGTCGTCTCTTTAACAATCAGGAGGGAATTCACAGCTTTTTGAAAAGCCCAGACAGTGCACCACACAACGTGACACATCCTGATACAAAGCAGCACAGACGGCAGTGGTGCCACAAACGAAATGCAAAAGGAAACTTTTAACGCTGATTAAAAAATCACACACATTAATATATGAGTGCATTCCTTTGTTTTACAGCTGTGAGGGGTAAAGAGTGATTCTATGACTGTTATCCTACTACTAGAAGTACTTTTGTGGGCTTGAATGGCTTGAAAACCTTACTGATGATCTCATCAGCACAGCAGTGAAACAACAGAAAGTATCTGGTATTAGACAGTGCCAGTTAGACTGCCTGATTGCTGTTGCTTTGGCTACTGTGATTAAGCATGAAGTGTTCAAAAAACCAACTACAGCACTCTGCTTCACTAACAGCAAGTGAAGCTTGAGACGATGGCAGTAAGAAATCTTATTTAACAATGTAAAGTTTTAATTAATTCTCTTGCAGACAACAGTTTAAGTTGTGGGAGTACTCAGCAGCGACCCTTGCAGCTGTGCTCAGAAACTGTTTGGTGGTTTTATGTATTTCACTACTTAAATCGGTCTTCCTGTCACTATAACTATATCGTTACCAATATACATCCTAGTTAGAACGCTTACCTTCTTGAGTTTCTCGACCATTTCCTCGATGTTGAGATCAGAGTTGTGCGCCACCTTGTTCTCCATTTGCGTCAACCACTCACACAGCTCCTTGTTCTTCTCATTGAAGATGATCCAGGCGTTCAGGCGGTCTGCGATCTCCTGTTTACGCAGGGACACCTGAGACACAAAGCGGATTGGGGGACAGAAATTAAATAAGTATCATCACTGTAAGATGCTTAGTGGTACTGTAGCTGTCTAATCTATCTTATCATTATGGGTGCAGATGCATTGTAAGCTGATTTGTGCTGATTGGGTTGTTGTTCACTTTAGCTTGGAATGAATATAGAATTTAACTCAGGCGGACCCTGGTGCTGGTGACTTCATCGTGATTTTTTTCCAAATGATTTACACTCAGACCTTTAAAAACAATAATAATCAGGCACAAATGGTGACATCCTATAAAGTCTGGGTATCCTCCAGATTATCATTAAGCATCAACATATTAAGATAATATGCACACCTGAGAAACACATGCACAGCCTTATCTAAACATGGGAGATGATATAGGATGCTTGACTTTGCCAGCTTTCATCCTAGATGTTTCTTTGGTGTTAAATGTTTATACTTTTCTGTCACAGATGTGTGCCAAGCCAAAACAGGCTAACTGCTCTGTAATAGATTACTCAGACTCACTTGGAGGATAAAGCTCCCTTTTTTTTCACGCCGTGGGCATGAACACTTCGTTTTGTATTTGGAGAAAATCATTCATTCATTCCAAACATACTTACAAGGCCTGTTTAAAAACACACTGACAAAGCTGATAGGGAAATGTTACTGAGAGTATTTTAGGCAATCTTTAGGCAATTTTCACACTTTACCTGTAAATGTGTCTCAGGTAAAATGTTTCACTTTTAATAAACATTCGTGAATGAAGAAGCCTCCACACAGTCAGAAGTGCCCATCCTTGCGATCACCTTCCCCTCCCCCAAATTCATTTTAATGCAAAAGCTCTTCTTCCTGAAACCTCTTAGCTCTTTGCAACATTTCTCTTTCGTCACCATCTGTTCCCCGTTATCACAATGCTCCCTTCACAGCCCCGCCTCCCAGACGTGTTGGTCCTTTTAGTTGCCCCTTAAAGTATTACTGAGATTTACTAACTTAACTCCTCTCTAATGGCTCAGACTTTCAACAGAAACAATAAATGAATGTGGTGAACTCAGAATGCTGATTAAACCATATCACAGCACATACAATGTACTGCAGATGTGAGAGCTGCTGCTAATCAAGTCAGATAACTTTTAGGTGCTCTTTCAAAAAGAAACCCCCCAAAAAACAAACAAATAAAACAACTTTTGACCAAATAAAGAAAATTTAGTTGCTGTATTTAACCCTTGAGCTTCTTGACAGACTATTCCTCACCCTGCAACTTCATCCTGCAATGGTTTGAAGATACTTTGTCCCTTTAAACCATGACAGTTTTTTAGACTGCGGGCCTAAATCCAAACAGTTCTGATGAGTGTTTCTGGTCTCATTATGCTTCATATCAATCTCTGTATCAGCAATGCTTTAAAACAAATTTCCCGAAGAGATTTGACTGTTTGAGTTTTAGAAAGTAAGAATCAAACGGGGGAAACAGCAATATAAAAAAAATTATTCAGGATACTGGTGAAGCAGCTTTAGCAAGGCAAATGCACCAGGAATAGAACAATCATGAGAATTTTTAAGGATAAGCCTGCTCTGATTCCAGAGTCAGACAGGAGTCATGTTTGAGCCTGCGCACACTAACCTTGAAGCAGAGTTCCTCCCACTGGCAGTGCAGGTGCTCCACCTGCTCCTGCAGCAGCAGGACATCGTCTGCAATGATGTACTGGGACAGATCCGTCTTCATGCTGCTCAGCTCCGTCAGGCTCTCAGCCCAGTCCTCCAGGGAGATCTTGTTCTTCTGCATACCATAACACAGCGATCACCACAACAAACTGTCAGGACTCCCCCCTCCTCGCCCTCTGCACTCACTCTCTCACAGCTAGTCCCTACTGTCCTCTCGCTCTGGACCTCCAGCCCCTTTTTCTTTCTCCCTCTATCTCTATCACCCTTTTCTCTCTATTTCTCCCCGCCCAGCGAGAGAGGATTAAAGGCCACAGGCTGCAAGCTGGGCTGGGGGAGGGGTGACTCTGCAGGGGGAAGGTAGGGGTTGGGGATAAAGGCTTTGGTGGGTCAGAGGGGATGAGCTTTGAGGCAAAACTATTTCAAACTTGACTTTGGTCTCCTGGGTCCAAACAGTCTGAGAACTTGTTGTAGATCCACGTTCTGATGTTTACATGTCAGTATTTTAAACAGATATTTATTAGCCCTTCACCACCTACAGGCTGCTAACACTAACATGCAGAATGTGAATATGAACTTGGAGTGCATGCATAAAAACAAAAAAACAAAACAACAACAAAAAAACTGCTGAAGAGAAAAGACAATGCATGAAAGAATAATCTGACACATTGAGAATCACATATATTCATTTCTTAGTAAGGACAAGATAGACCTTTGAAAAAACAAAACAGATATAACAAACAGAACAAATATATGTGTTTCTCCAAATGAAGAACCTTTTATCTGATCTTTTATCTTACTGTCAGAGCGGCCT
Organism: Diplotaxodon limnothrissa; assembly: GCF_057381915.1. Classification (NCBI taxonomy): domain Eukaryota; kingdom Metazoa; phylum Chordata; class Actinopteri; order Cichliformes; family Cichlidae; genus Diplotaxodon; species Diplotaxodon limnothrissa. Next base: position 6,628,078 of record NC_140614.1, on the reverse strand, counting down.
GGCTGTCAGTTATTTTATAAATTATATAATTAACTCTCTGTACTAATTGCAATAAGCTGACAATCAAAACTCACCCCCTTGTTTAGTTTTTAAAAAAAATCCTAGTTCTTGTTAATAGGAACACAAATAAATGTATGTCTCCGTCCAACGATATTCCTTTTTAACAGGACTATACTGTGGTTCAGTCTCAACAGTTAAACAAAAGCACGCCCAGCTCAGAGTTCATTATTAGGCCGAAATTATTTTACTGCTGGAGTTTCCGCTAAAAAAGTGAAGCAAGAAATGCACCTCCTGTGCTTTTGTGATTAGTTATTTGGAGATGTACCTTGTAGAGCTTTGCACTCTCCAGGTCGTCATCACACTCTGGCATGGTCTGGTTCAGCCGGGTCTTCATGTCTTTAAGCTGCAGCATGCTATCTGTTAGCCCAGTCTCGCAGCGCTCCCAGTTCTAACACAATCAAAATGTATTCTTTAAAACACGTTAATCATGCAGATCAATGTGATAGGATCTTACAAAGCTGATTGAACAACAACCCATCACACTCCTTTGTCTTTTACTTCCTAAACATGCTTGCAGTCATTAATCACGACAGATTGGATTAACTTGCCTGCTCTCAGGCCATGAGAATGTGTCAGACGCTATGGGAGACAAGTAGAGGATCTATGTGTCTTTGTCCGGGCTCAATAAACAAAAACTCAACTCATCTTATAGACTTCCACGTCATATTTACCCACTGATGATACAAGGCAAAGAAAATGAGACACTGAGAAAGTAGCAGATTTACAAAGCGGCTGAACTACTATACGGCATGTGCTGTAAAAACAACTAAGGGCTAAATCTAAGAGCGATGTTTTCAGTCCACACCGAGGCTGAGGCTGATGTAACTTCCTCAGGGGATTCACTCTCACTCCCTGACACGGCCTTAAATTTCATTGATTCTGTATATCCGGTGTAATCTGACCATCCATTGACTGGAGGGTAAGGGTAGCAAAAAAGACTCATCTACTGTGGTGATAACAATTTAAAAGCCAAATACTCAAATATGATAACATGAAAAAACAAAGCCACAATATGCTCGGCTGAAAACTGTTTACTGCTGTTTTAAACTGGAGCCCATTCAAAACAAAGCATCAATAAGTTTTTTTTACCGATTAATTACCGTCCAAAATAAAGGAACCGTTTAGTCTAAAAATCTCAAACGGGACATTTTACTGGAGCTGACACTAACAGTAAAAAACAAGAAGTGGATCACTCTCTGGGCAGTATTTACTTTTATTGGAAAAGTGTTGTGTTTTGTGTGCATTTCCTATTGTTTTAAACTTACTTTAAGATGGTTTTAGTGCAACAAAAACAAGGGCAAAGTTCAGGCTTTCGCTATTTGCCCTGTTGAAACCCATTTTAATATCCTCGACGTAATTTTGAGTTCACTTATTTTTTATTGATGTGAATACAGTGCATGCATAGCAGTCATTTCATTGTCTAGTAAATTCATTAACATTTTTAGTAATCTATATCAAGTGAAAAAAGTTTTTGATCACAATTTTATTTTGTTTTTAAAATATTAAAAACATATTCAGGAACATTGTACAGGTATTCAATTTTTTTATGTATGTAAACAGTTATAACCTGTTACTTTAATGTTATTATTATAATAAAGTAATTTTAGTAATATTTAGTGTCGCTATACATCATTACCTATATGCCTATATATATGTATATATACAGAATGGCAGTAAGAAACATAATTTTAAGAAATAGCTCTATATATGATTATTATCGCTTTGACCTTCTAACCAATCTACCGTTTTGAAGGCGAGGTCAGAGGTCAAATATGACATATTTAAATCTTTGTTCGGTACTTTCAGTATTTTAACAATACTCTGTGTTTTTATTTGACAAACAGGCCAGGATACAAATATATTGACATTACTGTGCTTGCATTTAAGAAGTCACATGAATAAGAAGAAGAGTTCAATATAAATTTAAGTCAAAATACAGAAAATACAAACACACAAGCACAGATACACTGCAAAGTTTTCCTTAGTAGCATAGACTGAGTTTGAACTTGTCTCACTGTGTACCAGCTAAAAAGTTCCTAAAAGTAACCCGTTAAATCAGAACATAATAGTCACAATGATTACCTTGATTATAGCCTCGGTGAGCTCCAGTCTTTTGAACAGCAAACTGTGGAGATTGTCCCACTCCTCCTGCAGTGTCCCCAGATCTGTCTGAAGCTGAGTCTGGGTCTCCTCGTCCCCCATGGAGAACAGCTGACGGCCAACCTCCAGAGTGTTGATGAAACTGCTCTGATACCTCTGGAACAACAGCTCTTTGTGCTGAGGATGACAGTGCAGGAGATAAAACATAGAAAGGAGTGTTGAGGAAAAATGAAGCGAAGGAAGCTACTCAGCAGTGATTCATTGGGGGATGTAGTCAGCCGGGGGCTCTGTGGGGCTTCCATCTTCTTTTTTTTTAAAGGGGCAGCTTACAATAGGTCAAAGTCTTATCTTCATCCACATTCAATTCAAATCTCATCAGTCTTCCTTCATGACAGCCCAAAATAACAAAGATTGGAAACTTTACAATCGTTTCATTTTCCCTTTGCTGTAAACGCAATCAGCACCAATTTTCCCTCAGTGTTCATATCTTTAAGCAGCCGTCTGTGAGTGAGTGGCAAAGATAACGTGAACAAACAATGATTTTCAGCAAGTGTAAAAGACTCCCACAAGGATCAGTCCTCTTAACAGATTGATATTCTTATAATTTCATTCATCAGCTTGCAGTGAGTGTTTAATTCAATCAGTTTTATGGCCCTTTCAAGTGATTTCAAAATCAATTCGAAAACAGATCCCACCTGCAGGTCGTGGAGGGAGCGTCGGAGCTGCTGCAGGCTACAGCAGGTTAGTCCAGCTGAGGGGAGCAGGGTCTGCGTGTCCGCAAGGAACCTCTGGAGCTTTCTCAGGCTGCGGCTGTACAGGTGCCAGTGCTTCACCAACCCCTCCACCAAAGACCGTCGCTGGTCAGCCCGCTGTACTGCTCCCTGCCACTGCTCTCTGAGCTGGGCCAGCTTTAGGATGAAGTCGCTCCTGGATCCATCAAAATATTAAGTTGTACTTAAATTTCAAAATGAAACACTGACTGTCTAAACAAACAGAATGATTCATTGTTTTCTGAGGCCATTTGTACCAATCAAGCTAGATTTTTTTAAAACCAGGATCAGAATTAGAACAGAAACCTATACGAAGCATGGAACCTGGTGGTGATGCTAGTGAACGGTCAGTGAACAGTCAGGTAATCACCAAAGCTTTTAGGATTTCATCTTCATCAATATAACTCTATTAAATTTCATGTCAGTTCATTTCAAAGGTGTCAACATATTTCACACATCCTGGACTCAGATGGGCAGAGGGATGCTGTTTGATCTTCTCACCTGCCCTCCACCTCTCCTTTCTGCAGCAGATGAAGAGCATCAGTGATGACTGAGTGAAGGATCTGGTGACCAATGGAGAGCTCAGCCTGAAAGCGCTGAATCACAGAGACATATGAATGATTAGAAGTGTGTAGTTCAAGCTTAGATGCATCAGTAAGACTGCTAATCAGGTTTGATACCTTGTGAGTACAGAGCTGCTGTCTGAGGCCATCGTACGATCCCGCTACGTCTACAGCCAGGCTGTCCTCCATCCTCTGCAGGAACGACATCCAGCTTTCACACTTCTGCTCAAATCTCTGCTGCCTCAGCACTTCCGTCTGCAGCTCACTGTACACAAAACAGAACAGCAGGTGAAAAATGTTCTGCAACATTTTACTTTGTGAAAAGTATATTTTTAACGTTTTTTAACGTCAAAAAGCCCGTAATTCGAAAGTAAAGTTTGAAAAAAAACTGCCTCCTACAGATTTGAGTGGATTTATAAAAACAGTTGTCTGCAAAAGTTCTGTGAAATGCCCTTTGAGGCAAGGCTGCCAAACAAATGTATCCATTTAGTGATCAGCCCTAATTTGTGTTCGGTTCATTCACTGCCTTTTACACAATTACGTTTGATTGTTTTCTCTCTTTTTTAAAACTGCGAACTAAATATCTTTTTGTTTTTTATTTACTTAAAACAGGGGAAATTTACTGGAAGACAGGAAAACTGTGATGGCTGCTCAGGTATTAGTTCCCTACTCCTCGTGTTTCCTCACTGACCTGCAGGCCTCTTCAGCTCTGGCGGAGGCATCGGCCCAGCGGCGGTTGAGGAATTGCAGGCGGTGTGCCGCAGCGTCCTCTAGCGTCAGACTGCAGCTCCGCTCGTTGAGCACATCGAGGTCAGCAGACAGGCCGCTCAGCTCCATGAGGCCAGACTGGAAACATATGGTGGCGTCAGAGACTCAGGAGGGATCACAACAGTCTGGACTACCTCACGCACGGCATCACAGCTCAGGACGGTCTAAGATTACACGCTGCAGTCATGCTCTGTGTTCCTCTGTCCTCATTTATTTACCGCCACAGGGCGGCTTCCTGCTTCTTCATATTCTCTCACTGTTGTATAACATCTGCTCCTGTACATTAACTTTCCATTCAGAGGTATAAAGTCAGGCAGAGACAAAGCATACTTTTACACCCTTACACTACTAAATATTTGACACTCATATTTCTGCTTAAGTCTTAACATTTAAGAGTTACAGCTGTCAAAATCTTCTCTTTGTGTAAACAATGTCACCCAAACGTTTTCAGCACTACATAGTTGTTCAGCACTGTAAATGCACCTACAGCTCAACTGGACTGTACGAGCTCATTTTCTTTTTACAGCTTTTAAATAAATAATTTTTCACTACATACAAGACTCAAGAAAATGAAGCTGGACTCTCTTTAAGAAAACACACATTTCTATTGTAGCATAAAAGTCTCTTAATGAACAATTTACTTTGGGGAAAACAACAGAGAGCTAAACACGCAGCACAGCAGTCATTCATAAAATCTTCACGCTGTCTCACCTGGTCTGCCTTCAGAGCTGGATCCTCCAGGCGCTGCTGCCAGACCTCCAGATTCCTCTCCAGTGACTCCATCTCATTTTCAAACTCCTGCACCTGCTTAAGCTCCTCCTACACACAAACATGGCACATGGCCATATGTGTCTTAATTTATAGGTCACTGTGACGCTTTCTGGAGTCAGGTGTCAGGTGAGGAATAGCAGTGGCAGCAACAAAACAAGCAACGGTTTGTAGTAAAATACTTTAAAAAGTTTAGGTTTGTGCACATTGAACGATTGGCAGTGTTTTCATTCAAAGATTCCTGCAGGTTTACCCAAATAACCAGGCTCACTGGTTTAACCTTAAACAAAAGTTTGTACTTGATATGTGATCGGTTCAGTGTAAGCAGTTTTTAAGTGAAAATGAATAATAAGCAATAAATCCAGTCTGACTTCACCAAATCCCACAGACTCTTTCATTCATGAGGTTTTACCTGCAGGTGACCCAGGTTCCTAGACAGCTGCTGTCTGAGCTGCAGGACACCACGTGGCAACAAGCGGCACTCTGATTGGACCAGACTGGCGGCTGAAGGTTCCAGGTGGCTAATCAAGTCCTTGGAGGCTTTCAGCACCACCTCCAGGTCAGACTGCAAGGTGTCTGTCCTCTGCAAGAAAATCTGAAGCAAAGGGGGAGGCAAATGATTGGAGAGTTTCTATTATTATTATTATTTTTATTATGTTTGGTGTCAGATGGTGAATTTTTAAATGCCTGTTACAAACTGCTGGACCCTGATATGAAATAAGACATTCTTTTAATTGATTATCTCACCTGAACATTTTCTATCTTGACAGTGAACAGCTTCACTGAGTTGTCCTGTCCAGGTGTGCTGCTCAGCACAGATGTGGCATCACTCTGTAGTGCCTGCAGTCGCTCTGCCAGAGACCCAGCACACTTATCATAAACCTGCCACACAGTCAGGACCTTCTGACATCTCTGGAGCTGCTGGCCCAGAGCTCCAGTCACTATAGTCCAACTGGAAAAAACAAAACAAAAAACAACAACAAAAGATCATATTTTTCCACAGAGTTTCCACATGTGGATGTGCCTGTGTGCAGGTGTATGTGCATGCGTGTTTGTCTCACCTGTCTCTCTGCCTGTCCAGACATTTGCTGATGATGGCAGCAGCAGCAGGACTGATGTTATCTCTGAGAGAGAGGATGTTCTGACCAAGTTTGTCCCACTCTACCTCTGAGGCTTCTGTCTCCTGTTGAAGAAGCTGCATCCAATACAACAAAACAGCCATCAGTCAAAAACAAAATCCAAACATATCCAACTCAGGGTCATAGGAGCTTATCCCAGCTGCCATGGGGCAAGAGCCAGGGTATACTCTGGGCAGGTTGCCAGTCTCTTACAGGGCCAACACAGCACCTATGGGCAATTTGGAATCACTAGTTAACCCAACCCCACTAATTGCATGTCTTTGGACTGTGGGAGGAAGCTAGAGTACCCGGAGAGAAACCACGCAAACACAGGGAGAACATGCAAACTCCACACTGGTGGATGTTGGATTAGAATCCAGGACCCAGTGCTAACCACTGTCTTAATAAGCAATATGTTTTGAGTGTCCAGAAGCTCACAGTTCCAGTGACCAAATTCTCCTTATTAAACATATCTACTGCAGACAAAGAATCCAGAAAAAGTGGTGAGTTTAAACATCTACAAGTGATCGAGCTAGTATGGGTAAAATACCTGCAGCTTTTCATGGAGATCTGTGAGTGCCTGCAGGGAGAGCCGGGGGCCGCTGTAATACTTCAGAGTCTGAGATGCTCTCACTGTTTTCAGCACCATGTGACTCAGCTTCTCCTCCATGTTGCTCCATAACAGCTGAGCCTGAGTTAGCCTCTGTTTTACTGAGTCGTTCTGTAAAAGATAAGATAATCTAAAGACACCCAGGAGCAGACAAATACCTGACCTAAAACTTTTAAGTCAGAGGCATTTATCCTCTGAACTGTCCTTGTGTTACTTACCCTCTGTGTGAGAGCTGTGCAGGTCTCGATGGATTTATCGATTTGACAGATAAAATTGCAGCTCCTGTTTTCTTGTCTGCCACAAACTTTGTCTATCAGCTCCTGAAGAGCTGCAGACTTCTGCATAATCTTCTCCTCAAGATCCTGAGATAAAAGCAGAATTTAAAACCTGTGTTGATTTACTTCCCTTGTGTGGACGTGTATCTCTGAGTATTTCTTTGCAAATGACTTGACGTGAAAATTGCTCATCACGGCTGAAACATCAAATCTGAAATGTTGAAATGATGACAGACACGCTGACTGTTCACGCAGATGTTAGAACACAGACCTGGCAGACGCTGATGCTCCTCTGTAGCTCCGTCTGGCTGCTGGGTGTCTGAGCCGAGTCCATCCAGAGGTTTTGAACCGCGATCCAGCTGCTGATCCGCTGCAGTCGGGCATCCCACTCTACTCTGTTCCTCAACTCCTGTTCAACCTCCTGAATCTGAACACCGCACACGTTGTCAACAAATTACAAACATCTCCTCTAATGATCAACAGTGTGTGATGTAGGAAGGTTTATAGGCAGGACCTTTCAAACTTACCTTAGAGTTGATTTTTTCCTGCAAGCTGAGCCACTGATGGTTGAGGCGACCCTGTTCATCTGCATACTGGTTTTGTTCGTAGCGCAACCTGTGGTCCTTCTCATTACTATTTGACTGTAATGGCTGGTTCACGTAGTCCACTGTAATCTGATGTGCACACATCTCTGTCTGAGACTCCTGAGAAATATGCCATGGATAAATACACAAGTAAACCAACAAACGTCTCTTGATCAGATCAGATCAGCGCTAATAATACTCCACTATCCCACTGAAACAGCATAATTAATACAAACATGTAAGCCCGCACCACAACCACCACCATCCATTCTACCTTGAAGTATTTCAGGAACTGGGCGAGATCATTGTTGGTGCAGGAGTTTTTGTCGATTTTGTTGCAGTACTCCTCCAACTGACACTCAGCTGCTCCGAGCCAGGCCTGCAACTCCAGCAGCGCCCCCTGCTGTGTCTGCACCTCTAACCATCGCTGCAATGAAGTCCAAAAAATAAATTAATTTAAAAAAACCATTGCATACTGTTGTCATTGTTTAATGGCCTTTAATCAATTGTTTTCATTTATAAGCTTTCAGTTAATCCACAATGGTGCTATTAGCAAAGACAGTCCAGGTTTAAAAGGAAGTGAGTGAAAATCTTGAAGTAGGGGGGACAGAAGACTTACAAATGACAGGAGCTGACCACAAAGTGAACAGAGGCAGAGGAAATGAGGATTTCAGAAAGAGAACAAGGAAGGGGGTAGAGCTGAGACGAGTGGAGGTGGGAGGTGGGAAAGTAAAGAAGAAAAAGAGTGGATGAACGAGACTGAAAGAGGAGAGAGGAGCAAAAGACAGACAAGCAGAAAAGAAAAAAAAAGACACAGAGAGGTTCATAGGTGGTTTCACACCAAAAAGAGAAGAGAGGTGAGAAGAGCCCTCAAGATGGATGATTATAATTGGTGGCAGCAAAACTGCACCAAACTTTGTCGAGCTAAAGCCAGAAAGGTTCTGTGAAAGTATAACTTCTGACATTTAAATACATCCACAGATAAGAGGGTGTCTGGCACATAGTTTGTGTATTACAATATTCAGCATTTAAGAAACTCCATCGCTCCAACACCCTTCAGGGAGATCTGGGGTCAGATGTACTAATGTATTGGACCACGTTGCACTGTCTGCATTTATAAAGAGAGCACAGTTACAAGACTGCATATAAGAGGTGACCGATCCTGTTGGATGTGTATTTCTAGGAGTTTCTACGGTGGCTCTGAGAGGTCAAATGCACTGCAATGTAAGAAAAGAACAGCAAATAGAACAAAAATGTTGCAAAAACACTGAAAATAAAACTGAAAACAATTAAAGTAGAAAAAACGAAATCTCACAAAACTCAATGCAGGTGTTTTTGAGGAGACATTAATGAAAGTGCTACAGTAGTCACCAAAAACTGCACTATGACCAGTGTTGGTCAAGTTACTTGAAAAAAGTAATCAGTAACTAATTACTGATTACTTCCCAAAAAGGTAATCCCGTTACTTTACTGATTACTTATTTTCAAAAGTAATTAATTACTTAGTTACTTAGTTACTTTTTAAAAACACGATTTATAACCTGAATAGGTGATAAAGCGATAGATCTTTCAGCCCAATTCTACTTTTTCTGCATAATCCATCATACAAAATGTAATCAAATGGAAAAGTCTCTTTTTAAAACTTGTTTTATTAGTTTTAGTTTTTTAACTTTATGCATCAAGCAAAAATTTAATTATATGCACCATTCTCTGACTGGAAGAAATTTGTTTAATACTTAAACCTATTTTCTGCACATTCCAGCACATAAAATAAAATAATTTTTTTGGGTTTTCCACTCACTCTTTCAAATAGATGCAAGTAAAACACAGCAGAAAATAAATAACATCAAAGACTAGCGGTCCTTTTGCTCTATTTTCACCTGTAAAGCAGGAGTGGGGTAGGCGGAGGTTTACCCTGGTGCAGGTGTGCCGCTGCGGTCAGTGGAAGAATCCGCGAGTTTCTCTGTGAGTTTCCCATTACGTCCTTGCGCACTCGGTGCTTGCTTGGAAGTTTAGGGGTTTTTTTTCGCTGTAAAAAGAAGTTTTCTTCCCACGCACAGCGGACACTAATGTTTTTGTCACTTTTTATGGAATCAAACTCAAAGTAAGATCAGTACTTCCACGCTTTAAACGCTGCATGCTCATACTCTCTCCTGCACTTGATATATTATCCACTGTTGATCTGCACACAGCTGTTGTCACAAACGTCGCACTTGCTTACGTCACTGTCATGAGACATTCTCGCAAAAAAATCACGGTTTTAGTAACGCAGTTACGCAGCGTTCCTACGGGAAAGTAACGGTAATCTATTTACCGATTTTGCAATAGTAATCCCTTACTTTACTCGTTACTTGAAAAAAGTAATCAGATTACAGTAACGCGTTACTGCCCATCTCTGACTATGACACACTTTAAAGAAGTGAACGGTTCACCAGTGTTGTGAGGGATAAAAATATGCAGGTAATGTGTATTTTAATCACATGATTCATGTAAGAATGTAATTGCATACTTGTCACATTCGCAACTGTTTCCTCATGTTGTTTTATCCCCCAAAACCCTTTTTTGTGTTTTGTGAGTTTTGTTTTTTGGTCAGCTTTTGTAGCATCTTTTTCCTGTTATGTTTTATTGAACTTCCATTCTGTTTTGTGTGCTTTTTCTATTTACAGTTTTTTTCTTGCGTTACAGTGTGCTTGACCTTTCAGAGCCACCGTTATTTCTGTTCTTGAGATCCAAAATACAAGGAGAATATTTAATTGAAGTGCATTACTGCTATATGTGGCAAATTAAAAAAAAACAAAAACATGTAGAATATAGCATGCTGAATATTTTTTATTGGAGTTCTATATTGAAATGAACTGCCTGTGTTCAGAAAACAGCGCAACTTTTGTAAAATGCTGAATAGTTTAACTTAGAGAAGTCACAGTCTACATGGGGGGGAGATCCTCACCTTGTGCAGAGTTTGTTGAATAACAGGCACATCAACGAGAAGACTGGACCAGTCCAACTCTATCTGTCTGAGCTGAGTGTTGATGGAGCACATATCTATGTCAGAAGTCTTGGGCAGAGGAGTCCCTTTATCCTCAGGATCTCTTTCTGAGTGTGCTTCCCTCAGCTGCAGCAGCTGGGACGAAGAACCGGTCACTGCCACCTTTACTTCAGATTTGGCCTCCAACTCTTTGGTCAAAGCCTGCATTAAAAATCTTACGTTAGTCTGTTCTCCATAATTGCATTGTGGTCTCTGGAAGAGCTGCTAATGAGCAAAAGTTGGTCAAAGTGCTAGAACTAAAATATTTTTAAAAAAACTAAAAAACAATGGTTTCAACTCTTACTCACCACAGACTGGAGGTAGAGCTCACGCCTCTGTTCAACATCCATCTCCTCACTGGATGAGACAGTGAGCTCACTCCATCTATCGATCCGTTGTCTAGCCTCATTCATCCACTGAGACAGCGCGGCAGAGCTGTGACGAAACCTGATTTTTGGGCAAAAGTTGCACATTTAAAAACAAGTTGACACAACATCATACCAAAAGATCTTTTACTATCTAATATTGGGGTTTTCATTGCATGCAACCCTATTTTAAATTTAAATTTAGATTGACAATTTTATTATTATTTCATCTCAATATAAACCACACTAAACATTTCTAAAATATGATATGAGCTTAAACTAAACTACACGCAGTCTAGTCTAAGTTCAGGACAAGTTCCAACTTTCTATGTCAGACGGCCCGGACTTTCATGCTTTTCATCAGTCACCTGCTCTTCAGTTTCCTTCCTTTGTCAAAGTTGGTGCGTTCATGCTCCAGCCTCTTGTGCAAAGATCTCCAGCGAGCCTCCAGTTTACAGACAGACACACCCACTCCACTAAAACCCGCTCTCTGCAGTCGCCGGCCTCCCTCCAGCATCTGACTGACCCGCGCTTCATTCTCCTCCAAAATGCGATGCAGCTCCTGCAGTCAGACAAGGAGAACTTGCATATCACTGCACAGACCCATGAAATGAATTCATACATACATGCGTGAATATTCACTCAACTCAACACAAAGGCTAATGCTCAGAGCGATACAAAAATCTTTGTGAGAAGTCACCTTTTGTCTGCTGGCTACAGTCACAGAAGGGCATTAGAGATTTCAGACTCATCATCTTATCACAATTAAAATAAATCAGGTTTGCTAACTCTCATGCAACTGGTATGTAAGACTAAGGGTGAAGGTTTGTGCTACTTTTCAATTTCACTTTCATCTAAGATAATAACCCTGATAGTGAACAAAGGACAACTTTAAAGCCAAACAAGTTTCATAAAGACAGACCTCAAAAGAGAGTTTGTAACAAGTTATGAATGAGACTCACTACTGAATACATGCTGACATTCGATGTTAAACAAAATTTTAACGAGACCTTAAGCTGAGCTGTTACTATTAATCTCATGCAGATTTGGTTACTGAACTAGAGCAAAGATGCAGGAGAAGACAACCTCTATGTTTATGTTTTTATCTATTTTACCACATATATATTTTTGTTGACTATAGACCATTCTGAGGTGCATTTCAAAACTGATGCGTTGCCAGTCTGGAAGCAGAACAACAGTGAACAGAACCAAAATTACATTTGGTCAGAAGTCTGTGCTTGGCTAAAAATTCACATCAAAGCCAAGGAGCATCCTGTACCCCTACAGAAACAACCTATTAGGGTGTATTTAATTGATCTAATTAGGTTTTGAGTGCAGTGCACAAAGTACAGCATAGAGCTTGCCCAGATAGATAGAATGGAACATTGCTTGATGTGCTCTGTACTCCAGTTGGCTGCCTGTTAGTAAATTCGATGGTCAAAAAACACATTTATTAATAAAAATGATCCCTTGTAGATGGAATAGAAAATAGAAAATACCTTGTAGCTGAGAGGCTTCTCTGATTCCTGCTCAGATCCCTCAGGGATTTTGGGAAATGATGTCTCAATACTTCTCATCAAGGAGTCGGACCATGCACTGTCCTTCTCCCATTGTGACCACATCTGAGGCAGACATTGTGATTATCAGTGATGGTTATGTCATTAAAATCAATCCTCATTCTCATTTCTCATTTGTGGTGCCTTTAATAGCCTATATGTGTAAATCTGTCATCTAGTGAACAAGTTAATGAATTTGGGGGATTTTTGGTGGCCTGGACAGATTAAGGCAAACTTTAGGCATAGAGGTGTCAGTAGGTTCCAGTGGAAGTGCTTTTCAGAATGTATAACGGCAATCACATTCCACTTTGATGGGAGATGCAAGGTGTGGCTTCCATGAAATCTCTCTCTTCATTATTGTATGTACTGTATTTCTCTTTCTTTACTTGAAAGTCACTTTGCAAGTAAGCTACATTGCACCTACCTCTAATGTTTCCTGCATCTTGGTCCCTTTCTCCAGTCCATCCTGCTGCAGTCGAGCCACCTGGTCCTGCAGACCCTTTATTGTAACCTCCCTATTTTCTAGGGGCATATCTGAAACTCTATTGGTCAGGTACTGCAGGATTTCAAAGTGATCGCCCAGGAACTGGAAAAACCTCTGATTAAGAAAAAGTAGACATGAAAATCATAATCTATTGTCTTATTTCAATGGGACTCTTTTTTTCCACCACACTAACCATATGACTGCTTAGCTTCTTCTGGAGCTGGGCCCTGCTCCGGAGCTCTGTGTCAGGCTGCTGAGGGAAACTATCAGAGCCCAGACTGAGCAGCTCCTCAAAGCTGCGGACCAGCTGCTCATATTGCTTCTGCAATTCCACGCCGCTCTTCAACTCCTCACAGTGGGAACGGACACCGCCCACTACTGTCTCCAACTCACCCTGTACAACAGGAGGACAGAAAATTTGAAGATTTAAATGCTCTTGCATCATCTGAATAATTCAGTTTCTGAGTATTCTTAAACTTGCCTCTCAGTATTTAATGGGCCACCTTGGTGACCTACGTAAACGTATAAACACTAAAGCCCACATTTGACACACTCGCTAACACACCTGCAGCTGTGTGGCCTGGTGGATGAGAGAGGCAGGCAGATTGTGTTGGTCAGCCTCGACCTGCTGCTGCAGAGACTCCTGGATGTGAGCAGCAGCCTGACAAATAAACACACCAACAATTAAAACCTGTAGAGATTTTGATAATAAACAGTCAATTTAGAGTCGACTGATCTATTAACAGAGCAAATTACCAATATAACAAGTAAGCTAAAACTTATCTCAATTGAAGTTAGATATTATGTCTTCTTACTTTCTCTATTTTTATCAGTATTAATAAAGCAATTTACTGACTGATTTTAAAACACATGCAGACCTGTTTCTCTGCACTGTCCTCCTGCAGGATCCTGAGCTGCTTTTCTCTGCTGGCCAGCGCGATCTGGACCACAGGAAGTAGTCTGCACAGATCATCAATGCACTGCTGACCACACTTTAACCCCGGGACATTGCTGACCTTTGACCCCTGAGAAACAAGCTCACTGCCAAGGGTGGCAAGCTCTGCTGAGAGACTCTGAAAAGGAAGATGAATAGTAAAGATCCTTCTTTTAGTTAAGCTTTAACTAACAGTAAGATGCATTATTGATATTTCACTTATAATTTTTTCCCAAAAGGGTCGATAAAATGTCAGAATTAAGAACACTGAGCCATAAAAATTGCAGTGTGAAGTTAAAAGCTGATATGGTTGCACAAAAAGTTAAGGATAAAAAAAACACATCATGACACTTCCCTTTAAAGGTAATGTCAGTGTCTACAGAAATAGCTCACGGAAAGTAACAACAAGCCTCACACTGATGCTTCAGAAAATGAAGGGGGATCATTAAAGTCACTATCACGCCTCAGATTTTTCAGCCATAGATGCAGGAATGCTGATGATGACAATTTTGAAACTGAAAACAACCGTAAACATCTGATGTTAAGTGCTTCTTTGCAGTGAGGCGTCTCACCTGTAGGTGAAGCAGCCTCAGCTGGGGTTCTTCTTCATGTGTCACCAGAACAGGTGAGCACAGCATGCTTTTCATTGAGTCCAAGCACAGGGATGCTCCATGCAATACATGAAACAAACCTTCATCAACGGTCTGATGGGTTCCCTCAGCAGGGCAGGCCTGGGTATGAAAGATGAGCAAAACCGTTAGCAGGGTCATGTTAACAATTTATTAAAATTTGGCCTACATCCACAAAGGTTTTCTTTTAGGCTATTTGTTTCAGTTTTATGCAAGGCTGAGTTGATTTCCTTTCATCTTTTACTTTACTACTATAATTTTTTTAATGTTTTTTAAAGTGGACAATAGCAAATTTCTTGATCAAATATTAAAGCGAATCAGCCCAGGGACCTCAATTTATTAGAATTTTTAATATTATGCATATTGACGTTTAGTTGGTGTTGTCCAACTGTTATTTTCCATACTGTGATTCTGATACTTAATTGCCTGTAAGGTGTCCTTGAGTGTCCTAAAAGTTGCATATAAATAAATTATTATTGTTATTATTATTATTATTACATTAAAACATGCATCAGTTATATTATTGGTGCTGCATTAAAGATTGTTTCACTTTTCAGTCCTGTGACAACTCAAAATGAGGTCCAGCCTTACCTATAAACTATAAATACCTTGGAGTACACATTGACAATAAACTGGACTGGGCTAAAAACACCACAGCACTTTACAGGAAGGGCCAGAGTCGTCTCTATTTTTTGAGGCGACTGAGGTCCTTCAACATCTGCCAGAAAATGCTGAGGATTTTCTATGAGTCTGTTGTGGCCAGTGCGATCCTCTATGCTGTTGCATGCTGGGGGAGCAGGCTGAGGGTCGCAGATGCCAACAGACTTAATAAACTGATCCGTAAGGCCAGCAATGTTGTGGGGATGGAGCTGGACTCCCTCAAGGTGGTGTCGGAGAGGCGGATGCTGTCCAAGATAAAGACAATGTTGGATAACACCTCCCACCCACTCCATGACATGCTGGTCAGTCACAGGAGCTCGTTCAGTGAGAGACTGAGATTACCGAAAAGCACCACTGAACGACACAGGAAATCTTTCCTGCCTGTGGCCATCTCCCTGTACAACGCATCCACTTAACACACTGTTTGCTACTACAGCTACACATGTTTCTTTTCCAACTATTTATTTATGAGTGACTTATGTATGTATATATATGTATATATTATACTATTCTTAGTTAGTGTATTGTCTGTCTTGTCTTAATGTTGGTTTAAAATGGAGCACTGTAACAAAAAATAATTTCCCCCAGGGATCAATAAAGTATTCTGATTCTGATTCTGATACCTATACCTTGTAATTATTTGATAAGATGACACTGATCCCAGTGCTAAGATCAATATTATACTTTGTTGGTTTTCTTATTGATTTTTGATCTTTCGGGGAGAAAAAGTGGGCTCAGATTTTCAGCATCAACACCACTGAGTCTGAACACAGTGTAAAAACTGTGGCTGGAATTTGTTTATTAGTTGTGTTTTGGATCACATCACATATTTACTGATCACATAAAACTCTTTTCTTTCAGATCTCATACATTGTTTATGCCACTGATAATGCAAGCTGCATAACTTAATAGAAAGCTAATTTAATACAATTACATTTAACTGGTTATAGTTACAAATAATTCTAAATTACATATTACCTTTAAAGGGAATATAAATTTAGGAAGCTAATCATCTCACATCCCTTCAGCTTTATCTCAGGCTCTCTAGTCTTGAGAAGAAAACCAGCAACTGGCCTCGTGTAACAGCTTCTATACTCTCTGACAAACAGCCCTAATATAATGGCTCCTCACCTGATTCAGAAGCTCTGCAGATGTGTGCCCCAGCTCTCTCAGATGGCTGATGCAGGTCTGGAGCTCTTTCAGGTTTTTTCTGGCAATCATGCATCCTGCTGTTCCATTGCTACGCTTCACAGATGAGTCTGTCACCTTCATAAAGAGAGAGAAAGAGAGAGCCACACAGACAGAGAGAGACGGAGAAAAACATCAGAGGAAAAGTTAGAGACACACGCTACTCTAATCATGCCCTGCAGGAGTTCCCATAACACCAACGAGACAACAAAGTGGCATCTGCTCAAAGAAGGTGATAATCAAGCATGGCGAGAACACCGATTTGTCCCTTTCTCTCTTGTATTTGAAATGTGATAATCAAGCACCTCAGTCTCACGATGAAGGCCTTACCTCGGAGGGAGGAAGCAGCCAGCTCTCTTCCAAAGCCAGCAGCTGACTGTGAAGGTGATCCCACTTCTTCTGAGCCGAATCCTCCTCCTCATCAGCCGCAGCAGGAGGCGACCTGCAGCCAGAGAACAAGCTGAAAATTAACACTTCATCTCACTCCAGCTTTCTTTCTTTCTATATAGATTGAAGTTGAATTAAGAAAATACTGTAGTCTTTTTCTTCGTCCTATAAGTAAAATACCTTATTTAAAAATGTAAATGTATGTTATAATTTAAAACAACTAAAACTCTGTAATATGTGTTTGACAACAATTTAATAGAGTGAAGAAGCTGTTTTGCCTTAGTGAGAGCTGGCTGTGGTCCTCGGACTCCTGGCGGTAAAGCAGCGCTCTGCTGCCATGCCTGGCGATGGCCTGAGTTAGTCCTCTTTGTTCACTGAGCTCGTGCTCCAGCTCCTACACAAAAGTAAAATATCAAGTTTAACAATTTTAACTGTTTATATTTGATACAATGTCTGTGTGTCTGTGTCACTTCACATACTGACACAAATTAAAAGCCATACTTCATCTATTAGCGGCGGCTTATTGTCAAAGCAGCCATTTATTTTACTTGAATCGCTCCCTTTCTAATTATTTCCCGCTAGCTATTAGGTCAGTGGTTCCCAAAGTGGGGGGCACAGAGCCATTGCGGGGGTGCGGTAAAAAAAAAAAAAACCCTGCTTGGACACTGCTAGCATAATGGACAGGTCTTTGACGGGGCTCCCGCACAAAGCAAAGCAGAGGATGAAGCGTCGCCAAATATGCTTCCAAACCAACTTCTTTCCAAACCAAAAACTAGAAAATATGACGAGGCATATGTTGCCTTCGGCTTCACCTGCACAACGGCGGTGCCAAGGTAGGCCTCCCCGACAGAATTTGTTTCCCCTGCATTGGGAGCACGCTGGGCTGTGCAAATCGTGGCCGAACAGTAAACACATTCTTGATTTTTAGCTCACAAACACTTATTATAATGAAATTTTGGCGATGTTAGCTCTTTATACAGTGGGATACAAATACTATCAAGCTGATGCTGCCACAATTTGCTCCCACTGTTCAAATCATGGTATGTTCATGGTTTCTCTTTCTTTTTCTCTCAGCTTTTCAGCTCCACCTTTTGGCTTTTCTTAGCCTCTACGAGGTGCACTCAGTGTTGCCAACTCATCAGTAAGGAAAATCGCTATTGGCTGTCCTAAAAGTCGCTAGAAGTCGCCAAATGACGCCATCATCTAATTTGCATAATTGATCATGCTAATGTAATTGTAACTAACCTATGTTGTTGGAGAGAGAAATAACATCGCGGAAGAGACATAAAGTGAGTAAAAAACGTCCTAAATGCAGTTAGAATTTATTTAGAACTACAAATCTTTACCCTGGCCTGGACCGGAAAAAGTGACCCGAAATTGGCACTCTGGTGGAGTTACTTTGTGTGTGAGAGTGTGTGTTTATAAGTAGTTTTAAACCTTGTGATCCACAAAACAGCAAAACATTAAAAGAAGAATTGACTGCGTTACAGTCAGTGCGGGAGCAGCGGCTTCGCTCATGCGCGATTCATTTGCCGTTTGGACGCATAGGTGTGAACATCTCCTGCCCTGATAGCAGTTGAGGGAGGACTATCCTCCGCCTGGGAGCGCTTTGGCACGGGTGAGGTGCCCAAGGCAGCACCGCTGCTTGTTGAGAGTAAGAGCAACACGCCCTGTCACGTCAAAAAGTCGTCATAAATAAGTCTCCAATAATACCAGAAAAAGTCGCCAGATTTGTCGCTAGTCGCTTTTTAGAAAAAAAAAGTCGCTAAGGGGGTCTGAAAACTCGCTAAATATAGCGACAAAGTCGCTAAGTTGGCAACACTGGGTGCACTGACGGGCAGGGAATGTAGGGGAGATTTGATTGGGCAATCCAGTGTCAGTAATGAAAATTAACCAATGGGTTGCTCAGGGGTTGAAGTATGCAGAAAGTGCCACAGCTAAAAACTTATTGATATTAACAAAATTAAATACTGACATCCACCTCTGATCCTATGTACTTATGTCACAGGAAAACGTGAAAACATGCTGGTAGAAGGGATTTTTAATGCCCCAGGATGTTCTGAATGTTTGCATTTGGGTGAAATACACAAAAAGCAGTCAGACACATGAAATACACAAAATCCCACACCACTGGAACCTAACATCAAAGCAGCTAATGGCATCAGTACCTTCTGCTGCTGCAGGCTGCTCTGTCTGAGAAGTTTGTTTTTAGGTGATGAGAAGATCTCTTGAACACTGTTGCTGCGCCTCACTTTAGACTCAAGCTGGCAATCTGCCTGAGAAACTAAATGCTGTGGAAAAACAGGTGAAATGTACACACAAGAATGAAAGCTAAAGAGTTTATCAGTATCACTTCAACTGTACGAGTTCTTGAAGGTAGCAGCTTTAAGAAACAAGTCTAAATGCAAACATGTACGCGATGTGTTGCTTATGAAAGGACGCCACTATTGAGCTGCTGGTGAGCCTGCACTAGTTTATCTGCAGAGCTGTTAATAATTATCAAAGGCAGACTTTGCCACACAGTACCTAGTGTGACGTTACTTTCAGCGGCACAGTTGTAAACCTGCAACCTCAGTTAAAGTTTGTAAGCAGGACTAGAGAGCGTGCAAGAACACAGACTGAAAGAATATAATACGTTATGCTGCTTTGCTTTTGATGATAAATCTTAGTTTGAAATTATCCAGGAACCTAAAGGGACAGTTTTTCAGAGCAAAAGTGAAGTTAATTTAACATAAGAATGAATTTAACTGAGTAAGGAAAATTGTGAATGGACTGGTGGCATTTATCTACTCCACCTGAGCACTCAAAGGGCCTCATACATCCATTAATTCTGCCAAATATTCACACTCCAGTGAATTCATCAGGAGCAACTTGGGGTTGTCTTGCCCAAAGATTTAACCAGCAACCTTCTAATCACAGCCACCCCAAACAACTGAATACAAAACAACTATGCAGCCATTTGCCAAAGATTTAGTGTATGTACCTGCTCCTGGGGCCCTTTGTTGCTGCTCATCCTCTCCTCTTCTTGTCTGTTCTGTAGCATCTGTTGAAAGGACATCAGGTTGTTTTTCAGGAGTTCCAGCCTGGTGGTAAGAAGCTCAGCTGCCTCCTGCTGGGATCCCGCAGCTCCCAGTTCACTCTGCTGGTGCTGCTGGTCAGCGGTTTGACTGAGAGCTGACAAGCTGGCTACCTTCTGCTCAATCTCCAGAAACATCTCCTGTAGACCAGCAAACAAACACACACAAATACAGTCAAGACCACTGTAATCCTAAGAAGACTTGTCCATCTGCAGTGTAGGTAGGTTGCAAAGCAGCTTGCAGTTGTCCAATATGAGATTTGCCAGTTGGATCACCTGCTTCTTTAGCAATTTGTTTATTGTTTGTAGTGTTTGAGTGGAACAGTTAGTTTGCAAGTCATTTGAATATCAGGTTACATTTAGCTGAGTATTATTAGACACCCTTAGCGTTTCTCCACCTCCCTTCCATAATTTAACTATCACTGATCTTTAAAATTCTTCCATGACTCAGACTTCAATGAATTCTCAACTGTGTTGTTTAGACTTTAACATTTCAGCATGCTTCAGTATTTGGAGTACAAATAAGTGTTCAGGTTCTCACAGTTCTTACAGTTTACCTGACCTTTTAGCTCCTGTGAGCACATGTCCTTCAGATATTTTACACACCATTTATTTGTTCAACATCTTTTAACTTCAGTTAAAACTTCAGTTCTTTGATGTCAACTTGAAATATTGCTCTTTTAATATTATATCAATTATATCAGTTTAAGATATTTCCATTGTGTTTATTTATAAAAGACAGTAGCATTAAATCTTTTCATTCTTTTAACTGTCTGTTTCACGTGTAACATTTTCACCAGCCAGGACTTCATTATTTGAAGGCTGGCCTTGGAAGCTCCACCTCTTAGATACGCCCTTCTTTTCTTTATTGTTTTCACTCCTTTATTACCTCGCCTCCTGCTCTGTTTTGACACCACTACGAAAAACAACAATTAAAACAAAGATTTAGCTCTGGAGCTCAGCTTAAATGAAAAATGCCGAGCACATTGATGATGTCAAAGTTATATGTGGGTGATGCATGACGGAGCTAATTTGAATAGGAAGATACATCTCAGTGGCTCATTTTAATGCTCCATTAAAATGTGATGTGTGCCTGTGAGATGTGTTTAATGCCTGAAACTTTAATGGAGGCTCAAGTTACACTCTCAGGGTAAGCCAGGAGTCCTTGAATAGAAAATTCCTGCTAAAGCTTGAATAAAGATAATGTTGAATCCTGTTAGGGCATGATGCTACTGACTGTAAGATGTTATATTGCCCCAGCTGATTGAATGTTTAAACAGAAAAAGTAATGCTGCTTTAAAACCTCTAAATGTGATTTACAATACCTGTTAGTCATTACCTACTCCTATATAATATGTTTATATACAAAATACAATACTATTACACTCTTAAAAGTAAATACTGCCCAGGGAGTGAGCTGCCTTAGTGAAGCTTTGCTACTTGGTTATTCCTGACATGTTGATTTTTTCATTTTTTTTGTTTTGGACACCACCTCTGCAGCTACACAGTAGCTGGCACATGGAGGCACTACTATGAACTCTGCACCTATGAAATTGTTTTATGCCATGTGTTTATAGCCACAATCACATTTAACAATGAGAGCGATAGTCATATCCAATCAGACATCTGCATCAAAAAGTTTAAGAAGAGTAAGATCTTTGCAACTATTCCAAAGAGGCCATGTTTTTAAGGGATTTAATGACTGTCAGTAACAGTAAGGTTAGGCCTTCCATACCTGAAAGTCTTTCTTTTACTTTGCTGAGGTTTGAATTGACAATCTGTGCTGAACAAGAAAACATGAACCCAACTACAGAGATTACAGAAACCTAAGTAGGTAACAGTTAATGAACTCTGCTCAACCAGACTCATCTGAAATAGCTTTGATATGAGCACAAGGGGGGAAGAATAATACACGGCAAATAGAAGCATCCATGAAGAGCAGTTTCTGTGTCATAAAAAGCTCTCCTTAACCCCTTCTCTGAAGAAGAAGTAACACACATCTACTGCATTACATACTGGGCTGTGTTGCCAGTGCAAAGTCCATTTCACTTTTCTGTATATTCAAATATCACAATGTGAAACAAAATATGGGCAGGGCGATAAATTGCTATGATAAAAAAAGAAAAGCAAAAGAAATCATCAAAAATTGAAATGTTGTGTGTTGTCTAACACCTCCTAGTTCCATTCAGCAGTAGCGTTTATTACAAACCAAATTCTAAAATGTTGGAATGCTGTGTAAAATGTAGATAAAAAAACAAAAATGATGCTTTGATTTGCATTTCTTATAAACCAA
This sequence comes from Diplotaxodon limnothrissa, assembly GCF_057381915.1. NCBI lineage: Eukaryota > Metazoa > Chordata > Actinopteri > Cichliformes > Cichlidae > Diplotaxodon > Diplotaxodon limnothrissa. The sequence continues at coordinate 6,605,865 of NC_140614.1, read as the reverse complement.
AATGTCAAATTTCAGTGTGTCTGATGACAGAACACTTTTCTACTTTTGCTCCTTCTATTTAAAATGCACTTTGGCCCTGAGAAAACGGCAGCATTTCTGGGTCATGTTCACATATGGCTTCTTCATTGCGTGATAGAGCTCTGCATTTTGCAGAAGGCATGTCTTGCTGTGTTCAGAGACAATGATGAAGTGTTCCTGAGCACATGCCGTGATTTCAGTGACAAAATCATATCATATCTTTTAATGAAGTTCTGCCTCTGGGCCCAAAGATTATGAGCATCCATTATGGATTTGTGGCCTTGTGCTTTGCTGATATTCTGAGACATGCTGCTGCTGTCAATCTCCAACATTTTTCATGAAATGTTAAAATACTTGAACAGTTTGAACACATGATATGTTTTCCATGCTCTATTGTAAATAAAATGTGGGTTTATGAGATTTGCACATCAATAATTCGGTTTTATTACCATTTGACACAGTGTATCAACATTTTGGAACTATAATTTCCTCCTTGCATCTCTTTGTGAATCATCACAATGTCAGAAGAAAAGTCTGTCTTGTTATAGGTCTTGTTGCATAGCATTAATTATTCTGTTGATTTATGTCAAACAATATTAAAACTTTGATTAACAAAGCGATAATAGCTTCAAAGCAGGCTTTTATTCCTGATGGCAGTTACCAGATGTGATGTAGTTTAGCATTTTTTAAATGAGAACCCATTGATTTGGTGACTGTAAGGGCAAAGGTTAAAGAGGTTAAAGTTTTTCAGATGTCCGTGCTACGGCTTTTTGTCAATGATATCTATTTGTTGTTTATGTGGAGTCCATTAGTAGACTTCCTCAGATTATTTTGCAGTCCTTAAAAAAGCTTTAAAAAAGTTAAATAAGTACATTTTAACAAATTTTGACACAACCTGAATAAAAACAATATTAAATAACTGTATTACGTCTATGTGACTTTGAAATTCATCATACTGAAAAAAGACTGCGTGAATGTAATGTGGGCTTGTAAAGTGTGCCAACACAGTCAGCACAGAGACAACTGAGGTAACATTTGTCTCTTGTAAATTCTGGGAGGGGGCTGGTCCCCCTGGTGGGCGGAGCTTACCTGACAGGTAAGCAGTTGTTGTTCCACGCTGTCTTGCATAGTTGCTACACCGGCAACACCGGCAGCTTGAAGACTCCTCTGGGATTTCTGCAGCCACAGCTCCAGCTGGCTGAGCCTCTCCAGGCACACATGGAGGACACCTTCAAAGAGGCGAGGTCCAGACTGGGATCCAACCTGCTGGTCTGATTCCTGACAGACAAGCACAACACACCCAGCTAAGCCTCTCTGCTCCAGAGTTTCAGGGTAGAGAGGGAGGAAGATGAGGAAAGTGAAGAGTAAAAGCTGACTGGTTCCTGAAGTTTGTAGCTCTAATACTGATATAAACAAATATTTCTAACCTGTTTCTTTGTTCTCACGCTACCACTCCCAGTAACTTACCCCCCGCACTGGTTATCTCTCTTTCCCTCGCTCTGTTTCACTCCTCTTTCTTTCTCTCTCTGAGCTCCACCCACCTGAAACCACTTCCTGGAGCTGTGGCAGGGCCGCAGGGACAGAATGACAGAGGAACAGAAAGAAAAGAGCCCTCAGGCGACAGGGGTGGAGCTGACTGAGGACAGAGGGCCAGGTAAGCTGAGTAAGCCTTAAACGCAGGATCCAAACACCCTCCCACTTCCTCCAGAACCTGTCAGGGAAATTTGTAGCTGGGAAACAGCTGATTGGTGCTTGAATGCTTTTATACATTCTGACGTCCTTTTCACTGTTTTTACTACATTTGTAATCCTTGCTTCACTTTTACAGTGAATTATTCTCACTTTTCACTGTATAAGTTTAAACTGTTGTGTAAAATAATGGATTGATTTCCTTTCATGACTGATCTCTGTGCACACAGTCGTGAAGGAACTGCAGAGGAACCTATGCAGCCTTAACAGGAGGAATGTCAAAATTACTCACACTGTTCATTATTCATCAGCCTTTGATGTCAGGAGGTGGTGTGGAAAATATCCTCTGTAAAACCATTCTTACATAGATTATAAATCTGAACTCAGTGCACCCATTTCACAATCATAAAACAAGTTGCTCCCCTCAGCTCTATCATTTATTAATTTGAAACAATAGATCATAATTTTAAAATACTTCCTGACTTTGCTTTTGTAATTTTAGAGGGCTGTTTTTCATCAAATCAATCAAGTATGAATGGCTTAATTTAGTTAGGAAAACGTTAGTATACTGTGTGCATAAATTTCACTTTCTTGCCACAAAAAAGGGATGTTTGGAACACAAGTTTCAAATATTCTGCATGGACGTGAGTTCAAAAATGTAAGTGAGAAGTGCATTAGGGTGCATTCATGATAAATGCAGATGAAACACATACAGCAATATGAGTAAACTGAGAAAACTTCACATCAAGCTGCAATGTTGCATCACAGGTTAAGATATGAAATCAGTGAGTTGTAGATAAGTTTAGATAAGTTTCTCAGTCCAGCCTGTTTGTCTGCAACCACCACCTCATCCACCCCTGAATGGTTAGGATGTTAGCAGGAGGACAGCGCTTTTGGTGTGCTTCAACTTGATGCCAATTTAAAAATGTATCGATTTCAGTTCGGTCCTGAAATCGTAAATGTGAAGGTAGAGGTGCTGATCCTTCACTTATTTTAGGAAGTGTGTGTTGGTCAGTGTTGCCTCTGTGTCAAGAGGGTTTTATCAGAGTCTTTCCAGATGTTAATGTTACAGAACTGGACTTCATTCATGCCTCCATTAATCAAGTAGCACTGTCTCCCTCTTTAGATTACTCAATCGCTAATCACTAGCTCTCTTGTGAATGTATTTTTGGAAAGTGTTATGCGTGCTTTATGTACTGTATATACCCCTCTGGGTGTCTGCCCCCCGCCCCCTTCATGCAAACCCCCTCTGTCCCTTCATGAGCTCCTGACACAGAAAAAGAGAGACAGAGGAGTGGATCACTATTGTGGGTTTATTTGTATTTGTGCTCTTTTTTCTCTTTCTTTTAATGATATGCAGACAGAATGGGGGAAAAACATGAGGAAAACGATGTAGTACAGCACATGCCAGGTAATGTAAGATGTCTGCTGCTTTCAGATGAAAACCTTGTATCTCCAAAAATTGTAGATTTTTCTTTCTTTAAAAAAAAAAAGATTTCCCTAATTGTAAACACACTACTGTAACGTAGAGATTGTTTTAGGACGATTTATTAAATGCTTACTTCTGAATAAAAAGTAAGCACTGCAGTGGGATTTACAAAGTTTCCATCTGTGCACAGCAGCCAGTGACTCAGCATTCATGATAAACCAGTGCATTTTCATGGCCAACAGTCATCTTCACAAAATAATTAAGGTCTTAAGTATAAAAGGTGTATTTTAAAGAGTGATAATATTTATTAGTTTATTTATTCATGACAAAGCAGGAATCATTATCCACACTGTCCTGCTGCAGGGCAGTGATCGAGTCAATCACATCTGTAAACAACACACCCCACTTTATGAGCTTATGGAAATACAAATGGCAGATGCACAGAAGCAACTAAAGAAATATTTATTTTATCACATATGCTCTGCATTTGCTGGTAAATCAGCCCAGATGGTAAATGAAAAGGTCAACAATCAAAAAGTTTTAACATTTTAAATCACCATTCCCTATAAGATACATTATAAAACATGGCTCACAAAATGTGTCTATTAATACACTTTGTTTCTGTTTTAATAAAACTAACCCATCAGAATAAAGGTCCATGCTAAGGCAAAGGCTTAATACAGACTGTTAAAAACATCCACCACACATACAAAATACCATCCGCCTACTTTCAGTTTTCTTGGGGGGTAAAACGGTAACCATCAGCAACCACTTCTCATTTGTAGCAGATGTAGTGCTGTGTCATCCTGAACCACGTGTCAGTGGTGTTGACTTGTCAAAGAATAAGCAGATTTCTCTGCAAGCTCAGTAATCCTTCGTCTAAACTCAGAAATAAACTTGAAAAGTACTTATTTGGCAAACCTCTGCTTTGGTTCTTTCCTGCACTTTAGTTTTTGCCATGCAGTAAGACATAATAAAGGATTCAAATGTAAACAATTTTAAGCAATCATCTGCCATGTAAATGCACTGTGAGACATGTCTAAAAGAACCCTAACATCAGGAGCTCTAGAACTGGTTCTAGAAGAAAAAGTGTCCTTGGTTTACTTCTACAAGAAGACAGGAGCTCTAAGTTTTGCTGTCAAAGAAAAACAGGAACAAACAGGACTCGTTCTACAACATTCTAGAGGAGAGGGGTACTCTAAATGATTTCAATGATAAGTAGGTGTTCTAGAGTTGTTTCTTGTAAAGGAGTCATTTGGTTCTACAAAGGCTTTACAAAACCACTATTTTGAGAAAAGCGAGACGCTACCGCTCGCTCAAAAAAAGAAATGACTCCCAATATGAGTACAACAGAAGGCAGTAAAGCGTCTGGTCTGGAGTAATGTGGGAGGTCAATCCAACACCTAGTAGCTCAGAAATAGAGGCTAGAATAGAAAAAGTTGGAGGAATCAATCTAGGGGACTATAGAGAAAGAATAGAAATCTTGATTCTAGAACTGTTTTCAAACTAGATCCAGAAAAAGGTGACAGATTTACGATGCTGCGTAGACGCTATTGCCAGCAAAGACATGAAAGGTCTATAAGTCTTCAAACAGTGGCCTCTAGGCTCGCTTTGAGGTGTGCTTGGAGATTTTGCACAGAAATGGTTCTAGGTTTAGATTGATGAGAAAAAAAAGATGCAGTTCTACAAGTTCTAGATCTAGGAGACTACACATTTCTGCTGTGACCCAGAGCTGGATTTGGAGACTTTTACGGTCGGCGATGTGTTTACCATACTCTCAGGCAGTGACTGAGTTGTGACTGCGCCCAGGGGTTTTGATAAAGCTTCAGATGAACTTGTTTCTGTGGTGTCAGTGGTGCCCTCAACATCCTGAAGAAATATGATCAGGGTTAGACGCTCACTCAGGTCAGTCAGTTAAATACATTGACCACTTAGTTCTACCATGTCACCAGATAAGATATCACACGGTTACTCATACACTCTGTTAAGGAACTATGTTACATAATGTTAGAGGATTTTTGATGTTATGTTATCTAGTACAACCCATTGTATTATGAAAAAGAAATGCAATGAGTCTGATTTATTTTCAATCCTTTTTGCCAATAAAACCTCAAATAAATAAAATGTAATGCCGTCTTTGTTTTCTATACATATACTCACAAATGTATATATTATATACATAAAGGCTTAGTCATAAATTCATTACAAGTTTAAAAAAAATGTTAAAACTAAAACTAGAAAAAAATGTTGTTACACTGTAATTTTTGTGCCCACTTATTCAAACAATGACCAAAACGGTTTAGGAGTCCAAAATAAAAAATCTTTTAATAACTTACATGATGGCTTAAGATATTCTTGATTTTTATTATTTTCATTCTCTACCATATTTGATTAAAAACAGCATTGCATTTGCCCAAGAATACGTCCGTGTAGGTTCTCAGTTATAAAGGTCACGGCAGTCTCAAGAGCTTGAAAAAGAAGGACTTCTCATCCAAGAAGCTTCCTCAGTTCTAAAACCATAAGGTGGATCCCAGGTATTTAACCCCTGGTGGGAGTTATCACCACATGAGCTAACAAGTGGAAAAAGACATGGGTCATTACCACTACAGGTTTCCCAGGCGCCTTAACCCCCAATCCTCAACCTCCACTCACACCTTACTTAAGGTGACCTCAATACATCACACAATAGGCTGGGGCAAGGTCTCACAGTGATTTCACCTAAAACCCCTGGTGGTACTGACCCACACATGTTTTCATATCTTGGCCCATGTGATGATGCCTTCTTTTTTGGGCTCTTAAGATGTATCCATGAAATACTTATTAAATTCATTACTAATTCATCACTCAGTGGCTTCTCACTGATGAAAGTTTATTTACCTTTGTGTCTTCTGTAGGCTGTTCAGTGCTTTGTCCAGTGGCAGCTTCAGTCTCTTCTGAGGCAACAACCACAGGTTCCTGACACCACAATGACAAATGTTATAGCCTTCTATATAACCAAGCAGACCAAAATGTTAAGCTGCTGAAAATAAAAAACATTTTTGAGTAAAATGAATTCATTCATCTAAGGTAACACAGTATCCATCTGTAATACATCCATATGCGTGTTTGATACTGTCATATGGATCAACAAATCCAGTGTGCAGTAGGGTGGAAGAAGGAAAAGAAATAACTCAAATCTGCAGCAATAGCAGAGATGTATTAATGATCAGGAAGGAATTTAATATCATGAGTAGGGAGATGGTAGTAGGGATGAGGAGGGTGAGGGGACAGTGCCAGCGGTGGAGATCAGAGTGACCCAGCTCAAAGAATGGCAGCGACTATTCATACAGCTGTTACAAATGATGTCATTTGACTGGATTGGTGGGAATCGTGATGTCATGATCAGTCATTGGGTCTCAGGTGTGTTATCAGTTTTAAAAATTTCAAACTTTTCCTATAATTTGTTCCACAACTTGCGATGGAATTTATTATAGCAGATCCCGCCCACCTACACCATAAGCGGGTGACCTCGGGTCACAAAGAACTCCACCAGGAAAAGAACTGTTGAAAACGAGTGAAGGACAGAGGAAGAACAGAGATTTATTGATTTTCCACAGCAGCTCTCACTCATCTTTACCTCTGGTGAAGAGCCCAGGAAAACATCCCAGAGCCACCAATAAAAACCTCCTCCACCTTCTTCCACTCTCTGTTCCTCACTGCTTTTTTTTTCTGTGGCTTCTTCAGCCTGGAGCACGCCTTGATGCTTCCGCTGCTGACACGGAAACACGCTTACAGTATGTGTAGAGTGACACAAGTGGGGGTTAAAAATCTAGCCTGGCCAGTTTTGAGTTTTTATTGTTTCCAATATTTTCTTTGATATTAAGTAAAATTAACATTTTGTTTTTAATGGCCACTAACAAGTTATACAACAGTAGAAGACTTCTTAGATGTGCAAAATAGATCATGTGCTTCCCTGTAAAGCCTTAAATTGATATGACTCATAATGTTATATCTAATCAGAATCAGAATCAGAATCAGAATACTTTATTGATCCCTGGGGGAAATTATTTTTTGTTACAGTGCTCCATCTACTTGAAGCTTCTAGTAAATACACTGCTCAAAAAAATTGAACTGGAAAGGATCAGCCTACAGCTGGCTCAATTCAAACACGCCCTGAAAATCAAAGTAAAAGAATTTGTGTCAGGCTAGTCAAATGCTTTGTAGCAACTAGTTTTTTCATGGCCTTTGGATGCTTGTATGTATGCCTGACAACACTGGTGTATGCTCCCAAAAAGGCAACAGCTGGTTTCACCTCCCATAATGTCCCCGAGCTGTTCTGTATTCTCACCACATGAAGCTGGGCATTGTGGTGCACCAGGAGAAACCCAGGACTCACTCTACCAGTGTAGGGTCTGCCTAGCCTGTAGAGGTCTGTGTGTTCTTCCATGGATATGCCTCCCCAGACCATCACTGACCCATGCATAGCTGAATCGGTCATGCTGATCAATGTTACAAGCAGCATAATGTTCTCTGTGGCTTCTCCAGGACGTGGGCCCTCAGGCCATCCTCATGAAGTCTGTTCCTGATTTTTTGGTTACAGACACTCACACTAGTGACCTGCTGGAGATCATTTTGTAGCATGTGGTGCTGATGCAAGCTGCTCATGGGTTAAGGACTTTCTTTGTCCTTTTTTTCAGCTGTCCTAGAGTAACTGCCTGTCTCCTGGAAACTCCCCCATTCTCTTGAAACCGTGCTGGGAGTCACAGAAAACTTTCTCTGCAACTTAACTGACCAGATCAACATCCGAGAAGTATAACTGACCTGATTAAAAAGTGTCCATTTTTTTGAGCAGGTTACAATGCAGATAATTGAAGCAACATATTTACTTGAAGTATTTTACATATCTTGCCAACCTTCAATATTTATTGGGTTTTTTTTTTTTATCATTTATTCAAATTATTTTCTCTAAGTTCAAACTAATCTTGTCAATAATTAAAATATCTTTCTGTTAATGAGTGCACAATTGTCCTAGTCTGAGAACTTGAAATGTCTTGAACACTCACACTCACACACACACACACACACACACACACACACACACACACACACACACACACGCACACTTAACAAACAAACAAAAAAAAAATTTCTTGGTAAACATTAGTAATATTAAGCATGCACAGGAAGTTAAATGACACTTTGGGGATTTTATTTTTAATTTTTTACCAGTTTGTTAATAACACATGTAGGATCTACGCATGCGAGTACCAGGTATTGCACACTTTGTCCTGACACGCCCCAAAAGGCCAATCTGTTCAATTTCTTTGCTTTTTTATTTTTTGCAGGTGTTCTTGTATGCTGGTATGTGTCATAAAGAAGAGCTTTTTCAATGAACTTAATGAATTAACTGTGTGATTATAAGCTTCTTTTTTCTCTGTCCATGGTATTCTTACCTGGGTAATATCAGGTGTTGGGGCCTGCCTTTGTTCAGGTGAGGACTGCTCCACAGTCAGCAGTGTAGCTCCAGACCTCCGCAGTACATCCTCCTCAACACGAGCAATTCTGATCTGACCCTGCTCTTCCTTTTGAGAGAAAGCACACCGTACAGGTTCGCTTAAATTATGTTCCACATATGAAGTGTTTGGAATATCACATAATGACTGACACAATATAACTGAACTTTATCCTTCAACTACTGTCGCTGCCATTGTAAAATAACTTGCATTATAATAAAGAACTTAAATGACATTCACTTTTATTTTTTGTAGTTTTATACATATTATAATTCATGTAACAGTGATGTTTCATGATTTTTTTTAACTTGTATTTACTTATTTATGTTATTTATAGACCAAGCTCACCTCAGCCTCCTCAGATGTAGCTTTTTCAGATGCAGATGTTTTGAGTTCAGTGGTCGTCTGTTGGGCCGCCTGAGCTTTGGCTTGTGTGGGAGTTGGAGGCTGCTGGATAAATAACGCAGGAACCTTCTACAAACAGAGTGAAGCAGAAAGTTCGCACCAATCTTCTTGTAGATAAAATATCTGAGCAGCTGACTGATGGATTAACTAACTGACCTTCTCCAATTCCAGCAGCAGAGTCTGGAGCTGGTCCACCACAGTAAAGACAGTCAGAGTTTCTTCAGCCTTCTCAGGAAGACAAAGGCCTGGCTTACATTTCTGGATCTCAGCTACTGTTCTCCTCATCGACTGGATCCTCTGCTCAACCGCCTGCAGACATAGAAGAGGGTTGAGAAAAATAAGAAAACGATGACTTTTACATTTATCCTTTTGTACAATTTGGGCAATCACGTCACGCTAATCCAAATGAAAACAAAGAAACTAACAAACCTTTAAACTGTCCTCTCTGGGGCTGGGAAAACTCTCTGGAGAAGATAGCAAGTTCTTGATCTCTGCGACATCATTCTCCATCCGCTTGACTTCACTCTCAATCGCCTCCACCTCCTAGAGGTTAAGACATTATCAGTCTAGTCTGACAGTAGAGAGTACAGTCTAGATAATATCCACTGAAGAGTAAAACAAAGAAACCAATCGAATCTCACAGCGGCAGCATGCTCCAGCTGAGACAGAGGAGCTGTGAAGCTGTCCTGAACGTCGGCCACTTGGCGATCTGCTTCGACCAGCTGTTCCTGGAGAGCTGTGACATCACAAACCTGCGACATTTCCTTCAGGACCGAGCTGAAGCCCTGCAGTGTGTTTCTGATCTGGACTGAATCATCCAGGACCAACTGCATCCCCAAGAGACAGAAAGAGCATTTTTTGGTTAAAAATGAATCACCACAAAATGGTTTGCTGTGCTGTGGAAAGAGCTGTGCAGACAGCAGAGTGTACCGACCTGCAGGGCGTGAACGTGACTGCTCAAACATTTAGCTGTGGTGTAGGTGCAGGGAGCGGCAAGCCACGACTGAGCCTCGGACATCCAGCTCTTGGAGCTTTTGACCATCTCTTGATGTTCCTGAAGCCACGTTTGAATCTAAAGAGAAACAGAATGTTTAAATAGGGAAAAGCTTAGACATTTTTAAACTTATCAAAAGTATCACAGATGATAACAGAGACAGTAATGTGGAAGATTTAGGTTAAAAAGTCTGAGCTTGGTGATTCAAAGTCATTATATTTTTGGTGTTTGACACTAAGCAGACAAACCATACAGCAGGGCAGTGAGGAGTTAGACAGCTAACAGTTTTAGGAAGCTTTTCTCACCTTGCTGATCAGGGTGGTCCTCTGCTCTGCCTGTTTGGCCAGCTGGGAGTGAAGCTGCTGAACCTCCACTAGTCTTTCTGTGAGGATCAGCACCTCCTCAGGCTTCTCTAAGTCTTGCATGTCCACTTCCAGCGCTGCCAGACGCGAGTGCCACACATCCAGCTCGTCCCAGGCACGCTGAGCACACACACAAGGGGAGATTTATAATATTTATTCACTGACACACAAGCTGATTAGCCAGCCCCCTTCAGAAAGTGTTTCCCTCACTCACAGTTGACTTGTGAAGCAAGTCCTCGCTAAAGAGTCATTTCTGTTTTTGCAATCTATATTTTACATGAAAAGATGCACATAATGCTACGAAAAGAAAGTGGAATTTGTTGGTGTATTTGAAAACAGAGTAGGAGGATGAAAGCAGCATGAAAACTGAAAATAGAAATAGATGTACGCAAAAAAAAAAAAAATCATAAAAAAGAAAACAAAACAAGACTCAGCCCAAACGGCTTGTGTTTTCTCAACAAAAGAGCAGCGAAGTGATCACACATGTAGAACATGACACACACACAAACACACACACACAGAAGGCAGCAAAGACGCATCCCAAACAGTAAAACTTACCACGGATCTTCTGGCCAGCAGAGGACAAATGTTATATTGGACATCCTGTTATGTTTTCCTCACCCTCTTACAATCTATTAAATAATGATTTATTGTATTCTACTCAACAAGCTGTAACAATGAACCAGACACCCTGTTTCCTCATCACTCCCCACCTTCTGAGTGATCTTTGCTTGAGTCACAGTGGGACTCCTCTGTTCCAGTCTCTTCTGAACAGATCTCAGGCCAGCCTCGATATCAGACATCCTCGCGCCCAACCTGTGAACAGGACCGCTCCTCTCTATCGCCTCTCCCACCTGATGGAACAGTCAGGAAAAAACATTATCAGCTAGACCTAAATGGATGTTGAATTTATTGTTTTGTTACAAACATCTGCCTATCAATAGATTATTGATCTCTTAAAGGATCAATACACTCCTCATCATTAAAATGTCCAAATTAAGCCTTTTTCACCTTTTCTTCTACTTGCTGCAGAGACTTAGTGATGTCCTGCATTTGGCTGTCAATCTCAACCGGGACCAAAGTGTACATATCTGAGTATTTCATCTTCAGGTTCTCCATGATACGGTGCAGCAAAGACTTCTGGGTACACAGCTGGCTGTAGAGCGCCTGAAACCACACAGATAGGCAGCCTTTTAAATAAAAGGGATTACAAAAGATATTAACAAATAAATAAATAACAAGAAAGAATAAGTGTTTTGAAGAGTCTGTTAGAAGAGAAAACTAATCATAACAACAGTAATATTGATGGATTTTCTTGATGACTCATCATAACCATAAACTATTTTGTTTGGGTCATTGTACTTAGCACCAAAGAGAGTTTCCTCTATCAAATAACACTTGTAAGCAGATGCTTTAAAAAATGCTGACACTTGACTCTCTAACCAACATCAGCAATTTCTTTTGCATAGATGTCTACAGTTTGGGGGTTTCATTTTATGCAGAGCAGAAATCTTATTTTGGCACAAAATATCAGTCTCATGTACAAGTCTCACTAAAGAAAGTCCTTCTTGTAAGCTTTTAGCTCCTTGTCAAGCCGTCCTCTCGCTGTGTCCTGCTGCGCTGCCGTCAAACACAGTCTGCCTCACTCCTTCATTTACAAAATACTTAAAAGTGAACTCATTTCACCTCACTATGATTCTACTGCACAATAAAAACAATATAAAGATCAGAAAAAAGTTAAAATATGACAAATAACACAGTGGAGACTACCTGGGTCTGAAAGCGTCCGATGGTCTACTATACGGGGAGGCGCATCTTGATATCACGATGGGAAACTGAGCTTCTGTGTGTGTGTGTGTGTGTGTGTGTGTGTGTGTGTGTGTGTGTGTGTGTGTGTGTGTGTGTGCATGCGTGTGTGTGTGTGTGCATTTGTGTGTGTGTGTGTGTTAAACAAAGCAAGGGAGGAGGAGAGGGTATGCAAAGACAGTTTCTTTGCATGAGAGAACAGGAGATGAAGAGTGCGAATTGTGTGTGTGTCCTGTATAGCTATCTTTGTAAAAATCAAATAGTGTTTTATGGAATAATGAACATTTTTTAATTAAGAAGCCATCTGAGGTCATTCTAGATTTAAAACACATGAGGTCAATGTAGAACATTTAGAGATTTTAACAAAGAGAGACGACATAATTGCAAAACCTGTGTAATTTTGCAAAATTTACATTTGAGGAAATTTATAATTTTAATGGTCTCTGTCTTTAATAAAGATATTTAATGAACTCTATATATTTTAGAAAAGTGAGGATATTTTTATTCCTGCTTCTGACAAAGGGATGTTTGAAAAGTTAGCATTTGATTTTAGAGTGAGTTAGTTTTACACTGAGGTTAGCTAAAAGCTAAAATACATCAACATATGACAATGAGTGTCCTCACAAGTGCAACAGGAGAAATGTGTGTGTCTTTGTGTGTGCCCATGAAATGACTTGGCTACAACGGCCACCTGGAAGATCCACTTACAAGACAGAACAAAAGGTGTCTGGTACAAGAGCAGGATGAGGGTGGAGGGAGTGATGAGGGGGGGGACCGTTGGATGACGGAAAGGGGGTCTTTCAGAAAATGTGTGTGTGTGTGTGTGTGTGTGTGTGTGTGTGTGTGTGTGTGTGTGTGTGTGTGTGTTTGAATAGAAAGCTGGAGTGGATGAGATGTTGGCCTCTGCTCAGGTTTCAGGACAAGGGGCAGAGTGATTCTGTGGGTTGGTGGGTTCATAGACACAAGCACCAAACAGCTTCTGGGTCTGAAGCCAAGCCAACGGTTAGATTGAAAGATTTAATATTTAGTGACACTTTTACTACACAGCCAACAAGCTGCTTCACTCTATATTCATTAAGGTTAGGGGTAGAAAAGCCCTGATGACTAATTCCTGGATTCATCAGCAAGGCTTTGGGAGAGTTCTGACCAAATCTGTGGTAAACATCCTTATAATATCTGCAAAGTAGTTCCTACCAGCTGTCATAGAAAAAAGTATTTAAACTTCTGGGATATTGATCTATTCACTTAAGCAGTGAAGGGGGTTGTTAATCAATTTTCAACTGCTTTGTTGTTCACCACCACATTTTGTTTGAGCGGCTGAACAATTTGGTGGGTGTATCTAGATCTGCTTTGGAGTGATTGTCATCATATCTTTCTGAACAAGTCTTTTGGTGGCTGTTTCTAAATACCAGTGCTCATCCTGTCCTCTTAGCTGTGGTGTGCCACAAGGTTCTGTATTGGGGCCCTTATTGTTTCTATTACATCTACTCTAAGCACCTCGGCCAGGTTGCTCTATTATTTTTTTCACTTTGAATTTTGGGTGTCTTTGAATATAACCCTCTGTAGGTTCATAATTTTTATTTTCATCAAATCACGTGGCATCCTTCAGTTCCTGACACATTGTCCAGTATAGATATCCAGCATGATTTTTTCCCCCATTGAGATTTTATGTGTTTTCAAATTGTTCCTTTAATCTTTTAATTTCTTTGAGCAGTGTATAAGCATCACTCTCAGTGTTTAGTTGTTGTCATGCTGTTGAGTGTAACTTTTCTAACTGAGAGCAAAGACAAGTGCATCATTATAAAAATAGCTATGATGTTACACTGAGTACAAATGCATCATTGTGTTTCATTTCAGATGATGAAACTGTCCTGTCTCATTAGAGGCTGATTATTTCCACTCCAGTGGCTGGGATGGAGCGAGAAACTGTGAGCACACTGATGTGTTTTTAGATTAGAGGATTACAAAGTGGGACCTCGATATACCCAGAGGTCCTTCAGTGAACCAGAGGAATGGCTTGCCTAATTAGAAACACTTAAATTTCACTAGTGTTTTCTTTTCTCTACAAAGGTTTAATTCGCAGTTGGGGATGATTTCCTCATCTCCAAAATTCTTTTGGGGAGGAATATAACTGCATTTCCAGCTCATGGTGGATTTTAGTCATCGACATGCAAAACTTATGGTATCATTGAAAAATTAAGACAGATCTAGGCTATGTAACCTTACAAGGTTCAATGACTGGCATGACCATTCACAAAAACTACTCTGTCAGAAAATGAATGACATTTTGTGTGCCCTTGTGAAAAAATTAATGGCAAGTCGTGTTATCATACTTAATGTATTGAAATGTAAAGCAAGTTTTAGAAGGAACTTCAAGGAACTCCACAAAACCGTGTGCAGGTGTGATGTAACTCTGAAAAACAAGAACTCAAGAGTCTCACCTGCAGCTCCTGTGTGCTGCTGCTCTGCTCCATCTCTGTCAGAAGAGATGCAGCAGCCTTCAGCCAAACCCGGATACCCTGCAGCTCCTCTCGCACCTTTTCTCTGTCCTCCAGCTCCTGCCTAGCTGCCTGCAAACCCTCCCTGCTTCTCTGCTTCACACTGTGAAAACACACAAACATCCAGCCATTTAAACAGAAGCTAAGCAACTTTACGGCTGCTTACCTAACATCCATAAGAAAATGACTGAATACAACATGACTATTGAATACAACATATGGGTCCTAATGCCAAGTGTAAGCTGGGAAGACCTTATACACCAATCGCCTTCTATGACTAACCTACTTAAAGCTGACTGCTTAACCAGGACTTATGGGTAACTTAGTCTCTGTGTGCCTAAAGAACAGAGATCATAATGAACATGGCTCATTTATGCATATGAAAGAGGAGAGCAATGAAAGTTTGTCAGGAAAAGTATCAATGCCTTCTTAATACTACAAAACTCCTCTTCTTTCTCAAGCATACTGCATCACTAAACACACATGTGTCTTGTAGGACGGAGAAAGTCCTCCTTTTTAGAAACATCACACTGCTCTTCTTTTATTACAGATGGATTATACACGAGACCACACATTGTCCAGAGCCACAATGATAGCTTTAAGTCAGGTCTTTCAGCCTTTGTGTGGTGAATGTTCCAGGATTAAATGGATCTGATTTTGCTGCTGGAGTCAAAAGATTATTTTGGTGGTTGTAATTACCTGCACAGTTATGCATGTTGGTAGAACTTGGACTGTAGTTTCATTTAGAGTACATCAAAACATAAAGGGAGTAAAAACTTGCAAACAGAATAATGAGTTGCACATCAAACAATATCTCACTTGTCATATCGGCCCTGCATTGCTTGCAGCTGCTGACAGAGTTGAATAGGAGGAGCCTGCTCCAGGTGGGCAGGGACACCCAGCAGCCTGGCAGTGCGCAGTTCCAGTGCAGACAGAGCTCTGTGTTCACAGTCCAGCCTGTCCTGGTACTGTTCCCAGGACTGCAGCACGTCCTGAAGCTCCTCGGTAGATGCCTTCACCTTGGAGCTGTCAGGAAGCTCTGACTCCACTCCCTGCAGTAACACAGAGGCCTTCTCCACCTGAGAGGAAGAACCCAACAAAATTGGCCATTTATAATTAGGGTTAGCTAAGCATGCTCAAAAATGCTCAAAACATGTCGATGTAAACTTACGCTGTCTGAGATATCACTCCATTCTCTGATTCTCTGTTTGCTACGAGTTGTCAGCTCCTGTGTGCAGTGACGTAGTCTTAATACCCATCTCCAGATACAAGTCATGGCGGTCTCCCTGCTTCCGCGACAGCCCTGCTCTGAACACCACTCCTGCAGCTCTTCCAGACGTCTCAGGAGGGCCTCCATCTCCTCTGCAAGTGCCTGATTAGGGGTATCAGTAAAAATGAATTCTGTTTCTGTGTGGAAATTTTCAACTTTTATCCACAAAAGCATTAAAGTTTTTTCAGAGGAGGTTTATACTCACTCTAAGATTTGCCTCCTGGTCAGTGCAGTCAGTGAGACAGGTGACCTTCTGAGTGATGAGCTGTAAGAGTCTGTTCGCTGTACTCTTCACGCTCTGCATGATTTCTTCTTTGCACTTGATGTAATTTCTGTGCTGCTCTGCACACCTGAAAGACAAATATGTTGATCTTTTAGTGTCAGATTTAAAATAAGGGCTCACATTCACAAAGGCTCTGCAGCTTAATGCCATTTGCAGGTCTTGTAGTTTCTATCGTGCAATGACTGTTTAGTAAATGTAGTAAAATGGTGTTTGAAACATGCTAAATAGCTAAACAAGAAAAACAAATATTTCCAATGCAGCGAGTGAAGTTTTTTTTTTTTTTGATAAATAACTGTTACTTGTGGGCACCAGTTTAGCTCAATGGGTGAACAGGAAGAAGTTGACAACTGTTGGTGTGATCATTCGTAAATGGAAGAAATATAAATGATCATCAGTGTCCCTCAGTCTGGAGCTCCGTGCAACATCTTGTCTCGTGAAATGAGGATGATCATGAGAAGGAGGGTGGATAAGCTCAAAACTAAAGGGAAGGAGCTTGTTAACGATCTGAAAGCAGATGGACCAGTCACCAAGAACACCACTGGTAACCCGTTACACTGTAATGGACTGAAATCTTGTGGCACCTGCAAGGTCCCCTTGCTCAAGAAGCCACACGCACAGGTCTGTCTTAAGTTTGCCAGTGAACAGCTAAACGATCAGAGAGTGCTTGGGAGAAAGTGCCGTGGTCAGATGAAACCAAAAGTATTTGGCATTTTAGCAAAACTAATAAGAAGAAAGATAACTATCATTATTTCTTTGTTTTATCTTTGCATGTGCAATCACACACTTCTACCAAAAAAAGCTTTTCAGGAAGATAAATCTGACTTTTAGGACCTGAGCTGAGTACCTGCTGAGACACTCCAACTTCACATGGCCCTTTGCCTGGAGAGTGGACATCATCACCAGGAGTTGGCTCAGAATACTCTCTTGGAGCTGCTCCACCTTCAGTGGGGACAGGTATGGATGCAGAGCAGTCTGGTCTTGGAGCTGTTCTACATGAATTTGAAATTGCTGCTGGAGTGAGGCCAAAGCCTGCTGGGTCTCCTCGACTCTGTCACCGCAGACCCCAGCAGAGCCCTGAGGTGGCAGCATAGACACCTCAATATCCCTCAGGAACTGTACAGCCTGTTTAACAGAACAGGTGTAGCTTCTCAGTGACTCCCTGGCCTGAGTGATGTTCTCCTAAAACAATAGGAAAACAAACAACACATTTTTTCAGATTGGCAGGTTCACTCCATAGTGTAGATTTTTTTTAAACCATCTGCGTAATTCCTTTGCTTTGTATTTTGCTTTTGTGGTTTGTTCTATCAAACTGAACTTTAAAACTGTGAAAAAGAACACATTGTTTGTATAGACTATATTCAAAATGACAAGACTGAAAGGGTGTTTGCTCCATACTGCTCTACCAAATATGGTGTAGTATTGCTGATGCTCTCTAAGTTTGAAATTGTTATTTTATATTTATACCTACTGGCACATAAAGACACAAATGAACAAATCTAACTATTGTGGAGGCTTAATTCAGCTGTATTGCATAGTAATATAACATATGCTTCACTCTGATTGGCTAAGCTTATTACAAAGCAATTAAAAAAAATACTGCAAAAACAAATTGAGAAATACTCAACACTACTTGCCATGTGGGATTCACATTGACCGAGGACTGCATTCTTCAAGTCCATCAAGTCTTGAGATCCACTTCTTTTTTTCTTTCCCTTCTTTTGCTCCAGCACCCCCAGTGCTCTCATTCTTGACTCCGCAGTCTTTGTCAGAGACACCACTCTCTCATATTCTCTGTTAATTGCTGTGTCATTTGGCTCCAACGTGGGAAGTTTCTCAAACTCTTTCTGGGTCTTTAAGAGGAAGGCCTTAGTGGCTTTCCTCTCTGATTCCAGGTCCAGGTCCATCAGCAGGTTCCACTCAATGATGCTGAGGTTGTTATAGAGTGTCATCTCCAAGGTGCTAAGACTCTCCTCATTTTGCTTAAGCCTTTGTTGCTCTGCAGTCAGCTGTGAAGGGTAGAGGTCAGCAGAGATTGTGTGTAGTTTTGAGCGAGCCTCTTCACACAATCCCTTCATCAGATGAAACTGGATAAGAAGGTTCTGACAGATTCTGTACTTCTCGTCTGTGTCATTGCCATCTTCTTTTGTCTGGTGCACCTGTTCCTGAATGCTTTCCCTGAGATCCTCGACGCATTGCCTCATGTTTAGGTACCTCTCTTGGTCCCTGGCTTTCATTTCTAGGGCACACATTTTGCTGTGCAGCTCAGAGATGACAGAGTTCAATTCTTTTGTCTTCTCATTGGGAATCCAGGGTTGCAGGAGGTCAACTTGCGACTTGTGTTCCAAAATCATGTGCTTGAAAGGCTCTAAAGCTTGCAGGGACTCTCTTGTAATGGGGAACCTGTGTCTGCTTAGATCCACCAACATCTGCCTTAGACTGTTTTCAACAGTGACAAGTTTTTTCTTGTTTGAATCTAAAGTCTGGGTGAGTTCATTCAGCTCCTTCTTGTTATTTTTTTCTTGGCTGCTAATGGTTCTGATATTCTCCTGGAGGTTGGTAAGCTTGTCAAAAAGCTGACAGTTCTCTGTGACACTGAATTCAGAAGTGATATCTTTGCTCTTAATAAAAAGAGCCTCACAGACTGCTTCCTGCTTCTCAGCCTCATCCAGGGTTTCTTGGATTTGGCGGGTTCTGCGATCAAGTTCAGCAGGGCTCCTGAGCTCACTGTCTGGACCCCGGGATGCTTCTCTTTGCAGATGAGCCACAACCCAGGAGTCTAGATCGGCAATCTGTTCAGATAGCTTTTCTCTGGTCTGTAGTCCTGATTCCACCTCTTTCACAGCTTTGGACAGCTTCTCATTGGTGGACTTTGAGAGTTCTTCAAGACATTTCAGAAGACTCTGCACCATAGGCACCTCTTCAACCTGGTCCAGCTGTGGAAGGAGCTCAGTCATTTCCTCCGCCAGTGACTCCAGCTGACCTTGTTTGGCCATCACCTCAGATTGCAGCTTCTTCAGATCCCTGAGCTGCTGGTGAACTTCCTCGGGGAGAAGAGCTACTCTCTTTTTCCTGCCCTCAATATCACTCTCTGTCTGCCTGGCCCAGGCCAGGCCTTCCCTCATCACTATGACAATTTTCTCCATGATAGGGCTGTTGCTGTTCAGGGTTTGGGCAGCCAAAAGTTCCTCTGTATGAGAAATTTTGTCCTTAACTCTCTGGAGTCCCTGATGGATCTCCTTTGTTTCCATCTCCCACTGTGGGCTAAATAGCAACAGCTCTGACAGCTGTTGTAAATGGAGGTACTTCTGCTGGGCTGCTTTAACCTCAGCGTTTGCCTCCATCAGCTGTCGAGCCTTCTTGCAGTTCCACTGAGTAACTGATGGAAACTTGGCTTCAAGGTCTTTAATGATCACTTCCAAGTGTTCCTGCAAATCTGATAACTCTGACAGGAGGTTGCTGGTCTTGTGAGAACGGGCATGTGTGTGATGAAGCATACTCTCCACAGTTCTTTCCAGAACTCTCCACCTCTCTTGTAGGTTCTTCTGCTCAGTCTCTGCAATTGCTCGCTCATACCGGGTAAGGTGGGGGCACAATTTGCTATGGGTCACAAGCAGCTCTCCAAGTGCTGTTCTGTTCTCCTCCATACTTCTTTGTAAGGAGCCTAGTCGCTCTGCCTCCTTGGAGCTGCTCTCCTGAGGGGATCTGAAAGAAAAACAACAAAAAGTTTGCCGCAACAAATTGTAAAAGATTTTAGGGGCTTATCAGTTAGTTTTACAGACAAAGGAAGATGACAATGTGTGAAATAAAAAGTGTTAAAATATCTTAAAATACAAGTATTAAAGACTAAAATGAAACCATCGGATGGCAACTCACGTTTGAAGAGCGTCCAGTTCTGCGGTTGCTTTGTCCACCGCATTCTTAGCTGTTTGGATGTGCTGGCAATAATCAGTGACCATCTGCAGCTGAGCCTCCTTACTCTGGATAATATTAGCTGCATCCTGGGCAGCACTGCTCCACTGGTCCTCCAGATGCTCCAGAGTGTCCCTATTCTCAGCAACAGCCCCTCTCAACTGAGAGAGCAATGCTACCTGGGCCAGGGCAGCCTCTCTGCACTCCTGTATGCAGCAGGCAAGAGTGAGACACACAAAGGCTGAATTTTAAATTCAGAATGAGCTTATCTGACCTTCTGTGAACTCAGGTTCATTGTTATTTGAATTGCGAACACAAGGGCCTACTGTGAAAATGCTCTGTAAAATGTTTTATTATTACAATTATCATGATTTTTAAAAAATATTCTTATTCTTATTCTTATTATTGTTGTTGTTGTTGTTGTTAATAATAATAATAATAATAATAATAATAATAATAATAATAATAATAATAATAATGAGGCACTTTAGCACCATGGATGTTTTTCTAGTGATTCATGCTGCATAATCTCACCTGAGCCTCCTCCACCTGCTGGGCCATGGCTGTTGGGCTCAGCTCAGCTGAGCGGTTCTTGCAGTTCAGGAGTTTAGATATAACCCTACTTAGATGACTGTCCATGCTACTGGTAGATGAAATCAGAACCTCTGGAGCATCCTCAAGTGGTTTACCCTTCAGACAGAAAGACACGTCAGATGCAGAACAGGATTTGTTAAGGCACAAGCTTTGGTTTTGTTGTTTAATTTAGGGCCTATATGAAAATATATATCAGAAAAAAACAGTTTGAGGGAGGAATTGTTATGATCCTCTCTACAGAGTAAGATATGTCTTGACCATATAAATTGCCTCAAAGGTCTCACAAACAACCTTTGCAAACTCTGCTTTGAGGTTTTTCTTGAGTTTACTTCATATATCTAAAACTGGATTGAACTGAACTGATGTGAAAGAGGATTAAAAAAAGAGTCAAAATAACTAAGAATTATGATCTACATTTCAGCCAGTAATTATGATAGTACATGTTCATCACCGCTTTATTTGAAAGATTATTCTGTATTTTAATCCTACATATAGAAAGTGACCATTTGGAACTTCTGTGACTTTCTTGGTTCAAAAACAAACACAGAGCCAATGACAGATAATATTTATTTTACCTCAATGAGTTGACTGCTGGGTCCCATGTCTTTGAGTAGCTGTATCACTGTCAAAATGGATGTTTCTCCTGGTGACTCCAGTACTGTTCTCTCAGTTTCCATGTCATTTGCGTCTATTTTGTTTTCTTGAGGGGTCAGTCCTTTCAAATGGGGTTCGTCACCCAGTACAGTATCACCTGATGATATCTGAACCACCTGCAGTGATGTGTCAGTACTGAATACTTGCTCCTATAGTGGACATGAAACTAGGTATTAATGCACATATATATACTCCATGTCAGCGGTCCCCAATCCCCGGGTCACGGACCGGAGTCGCTTGGTACCGGGCCATGATAGTTGAGGTTCGGGTGTGAAATTTATGGTTTTCAGGGTTTTTATTGGTTTTTATCGCTGGCTTCCCTAGGTCTTTTCCAGTGTGTTATGAATAAATCTACTTCTTTTTTTTGGTACCAGTTTTATTTTGTTGGATTAATTCGCGACAACGTAAAGGCCGGTCCGTGAAAATATTGTCAGACATAAACCGGTCCATGGCGCAAAAAAGGTTGCGGACCGCTGCTCTTTGTGACCAAATTTTACAAAAACATTAAGTTGTATTAAATAAGACTTGACTAACAGGTGAGGCCATTAACGCTGAAGAAGTGAAATCATACACCAATTGAGAAATTACATTTGTTTTTTGAAAGACCTCTGCATAATGCAACTTCTTTTAGCAATCAAGAAGTTCCCTTTGCAAGATTGAAGGCTTTTCTGGACTGGCTTTGGTAGACAAGTTCATGTTTTACATGTAGGCTATGCATTAGTCTATATATGATGCAGGGTTAACATAATTGCACTTTATCATAGAAAAATAGGTCATCATAACATACCTGTGGCAGTTTCTTAAGCCTTGTTCCAGTGGCCTCCATGGTAGTGATGGTGGTTGTTGTGCTTATGCTGAATGGCAGTTCTACACTGGTGCTTCTTTCTTTTTCCTTTTCTTGAATTTTCTTCTTCTGCTTCTCTTCTTCTTCTTTCCTATTTGTTGCATCTGTTTGGACTTTAGGATACACAACTGGTTCTGACAGGAGTTTGGTAAAGCTTTTTGGAGCATCTGCTTTATTCATCTCAGATGCAGGCTTTTCTTTCTCTGCTTCAAGAGACCTAAGCTCTTGGGTTTGTGTTATTTTTTCAGACTTCGTAGTTGTTTGATCACTGTCAGTCCTTGCACTTGTTGCTATCACAACAGATGTGGTTATGGTGGCCGGTATATTTGGCTGTAGAGTGGGTACGCTAGACCCCATGCTGAGTTTTTCCACTGTAACAGACACTTCATGCTGGCCTTTAGGTGCATCAAGTACATCTTTAGTTACAAACTCCTCTCGCAGATTGACGTCCTTTGGTCTCTCCTCTGTGGTATTCAAGAACTTCAACTTATTAAGAGTTTCTGGTTTTACAGTGTCTCGTTCAGATAAACTTATTTCTACACATGTTGACTCTGTTTCACCTGCATGTATCAGTACAGATTGAGCTGTGTCAGTCTGAGCTACACCTTCCTTCATTTCAGTCCTAAATTGTTGGACTTCTACTACTCTGGTTTTAACTTCAGCCTCTTTAGGAAGAACCTCAGCTGCACTCGTATCTCTGTGTTCTTCTGAACTTTCACACTGGATACTTGATCGAGATGTATCTGTTCTTGACACATGCTCTTCTCGAACTGCTGGTATTACAAGCACCTCAGGGTCCATCTGAATTTTCTTCATTTTAACAAATTTGACATCCAGGCTTGTGGGTACGTCTTCCACTCCATGTGTTAATACTTTAGGGTGCTTGTCTTGGACAAATTCCTTAGTCACAATAGGTTTGTCTTCTGTGGTTTTCAAGAGCTCTCCACTGACCTCTGGCTCTAGCAGAGCAGGCTGAGCGGAGTCACTTTTTTCTATCATGAAAGATGTCTGTTCATGCTCATGACGACTTGTTGGTACTTCTACTTGTAAAACAAGCACCTCAGGCTCAATCTGGGTTTCGTCTACTGTAACAGACTTGCCACTTAGGCTCTTGGGTGCATCACCCACTCCATGCATTAACAATTTAGAAGAGCCTTCTTTGACACCAAGTTTCTTAATCCCTGTAGGTCTGTCCTGTGCGATTTCCAAGATCTTTAGCTCAATCAGTGTTTCTTGTTTTACAATGTCTTGCTCAGGTAAGCGTATTTGTGCAGATGTTGTCTCTGCTTCACTTGATTGCTCCAGTGTAGTTTGAGTGGAGTCACTCTGAGCTGCAATTTTTGGTCTTTCAGCGCTAATTTGTTTCTCCTTCACTGTGACTGAAGCTTCAGAGGGCTCTGCTTGGACCACAAGGTCCTTAGTCACCATAGGTCTATCTTGTGTGGTTTTCAAGATTTCTTGCTTAGACACTATTTCTGATTTTACATTGTGTGGCTCAGATACAATTATTTTTGTAGAACTTACTGCTTCGTTTTCCAGCAGTCCAGGTTGAACAGAGTCAAACTGAACATCCTCTTGTCTTTCAGTAATGATTTGTTGCTCCTCCATTCTAACTGCTGCCTCCTCAGGATGAACCTCAGCTGTTTTGTCTTTCTGTTCTTTTTCTATTTCACCGTGAAATATCGTTTGACCCGTATCTGTTCTTGATGCTGCTGCTGTCATGACTAACGTTCTTTCATGCTCCTTGTCGCTGGTTGACATATTGAGTTGTAAAATACACACTTGAGGTTCTGCCTGGATTTTCTCTGCTGTGACTGATAGTTTGTCCACACTTTTTGGTGAATCAAGCACAACATTTGTGGAGAACTGTGTAGTTTTCATGAGTTCTTGCTCAGTTACTGTTTCTGATTGTACAGCTTCTCCCTCAGGTAAGCTAATTTCTGCAGATGCTATTTTTCTTGGCGGCAGCACTGCAGGTTGAGTTGAGTCCACCAGAGCTACATCTTCTTGTGTTTCAGTGCTGATTTGTTGCACCTCCATTCCAACTGTTGCCTCCCCAGGGTGAGCATCAGCTGGACTCACATCTTTCTTTTCAAGTTCTGAATCACATTCGATATTTATTTGAGACATGTCTGTTCTGCTGTCTGTGGTCTTCAAGAGCTCTTGCTCAGTCACCAGTTCTGGTTTTACAACATGTTTTTCAGATAAGCAAATTTCTGCAGAGACTGTCTCTGGTTCACGTGTCTGCAGCAGAGAAGGTTGAGTGGAATCGCTCTGCGCCACATCTTCTGGTCTAGCAGCTTCCTCAGGTTGAACTTCAGCGGCAGTCAAATCTTTGTTTACTGCAATGATTTCAGACTGGATACTTGAATGAGCTACATCTGCTCTGGGTACATCTGTTACCACAACAAATGTTCTTTTATCCTCCTCCTGGCTGGTTGGTGAAACAAGGACCTCAGGCTCCCCCTGGACTTTCTCTTTTGTAATCGTCTTGTCATCCAGGCTCATGGGTATGTCATCCAGTTCATTTGGTTTGGGCTGCTCACCTTGGATCACAAGTCCCTTAGTCACAGTAGATCTATGCTTTGTGGTTTTCAAGAGCTCTTGCTCAGTCACTGGTTCTAGTTTTACAGTTTCTTGCATTGATAAGTTTATTTCTGCAGAAGCTATCCCTACTTCAGCTGGTGGACCTGAGTCGCTCTGAGTCACATCCCCTTGTCTATCAGTGGTGATTTGTTGCACTTTGATTATATATTCAGTCTCCTGTGTAACCTCAGCTGAAGTATCATCTTTATTTCCCAGCTCCCTTTCACGCTGGATACTTAAATGAGCTGTATCTGGTTTTGGTTCTGCTGATGTCTTCACAAATATCTTTTCCTGTTCTTTTTGACTGATTGGTATATCCAGCTGTAAAACTTTCACTTGAGGCTCCACTTGAATTTGCTTTATTGCAACTGATTTTTCATCCAAGTTTTTGAGTGAATCAAGCACATCTTTTGTGGGGACATCCTGTTTCATGTTGTAATCCTTCACCTCCACTGATCTAGCAGTTTTCAAGGTCTCTAGTGCAATCATTGTTTGTGGTTCTGCAGTGTCTTGTTCAGGTAAGCTTATTTCTGCAGATTGTGTTTTCTTTGCTTCACCTGGCTGAAAAAGTGCAGCTTGAGTAGATTCACACTGAGCCACGAGATCCACTGGCATTTTAGTCTTCATTTGCTGCACCTTTATTGTAAAGCTAATTTCTTGTTCAGGTTGAACATCAGCTGAAGTCAAATCTTTGTTTACTTGAGAATGTTCAGACTGGATACTTATATCTGTTCTTGGCACATCTGCTTTCGAGACAAATGATCTTTCATGCTCCTCATGGCTGGCTGGTAAAACAACATCAGGCTCCACTTGGACTTTTTCTGCTTTTTCATCCAGGCTCATGGGTATATCATTCCCTCTATGTATTGACAGTTCAGAGCGCTCTTTTTGGACCCCAGTTTCCTTAGTTATCATAGGTCTGTCCTGTGTGTTTTTCAGGAGCTCCTGCTCAGTCAGTTTTTCTGGTTTTACAGTATCTTGTTTGGATATGTTTATTTCTGCAGACATTGCCCCTGCTTCACTTTGCAGGAGTGCATTTTGAGAGGAATTACTTTGATCCAGATACTTTTGTGTGTCCAAGGTGATTGGTTGCACTTTGACTATAACTTCAGCCTCCTCAGACGGTACATGAACTCCTTCACACTGCAAACTTGATTGAGCTGTATCTATCTTTGGTTCGGCTGCTGTCATGACAAACGTCTGTTTCTGTTCTTCATTACTGGTTGGTATATCTATTTGTAAAACTCGCACTTGAGGCTCAACAAGGTTTTTCTCTCCTGTAACCAGTTTTTCATCCAAAGTGTGGGATACATCAGGTACATCTGTTTTGGAGACCTCTTTTAAGTCGTAATCCTTCAGCTCCTCTGGTTTCTGTGTGGTTCCCAGGATCTCTAACTCAATTGCCGTTTGTGGTTTTACAGTGTCTTCCTTAAATAAGCTTATTTCTGCAGATATTGTCTCTGTTTCAACTGGCTGCAGCAGAACAGTTTGAGTAGAGTCACTCTGAGCCACATCCTTTGGCGTTTCTGTGCTGATTTGTTGTACCTTGACTATGAGTGTAGCCTCCTCAGGGTTAACCTGAATTGCAGTCTCTTTTTGTTCCCACTGCATACTTGATTGAGCTGTATCTGCCATTGGTACTGCTGCTGTCATGACAAATGTCTTTTCCTGTTCTTCATGACTCGTAGGTATATCAAGCTGTAAAACTCGCACTTGAGAGTCCCCCAATATTTCCTTTTCATCCAAGCTTTTGGGTAAATCAAGTACATCTTTTCTAGAGACCTCCTCTTTTAAGTTGTAGTTCTTCAGCTCCCCTTTGCTATCCTGTGTGGTTTTCAAGATCTCTAGCTCAATCACCATTTCTGATTTTATAGTGTCTTGCTCAGATAAGCTTATTTCTGCAGATACTCTCTCTTGTTCACTTGCCTGCAGAAGTGCAGGTCGAGAAGAGGCAGACATCTCCACATTATCTTGCATTTCAATGCTGATTTGTTGCATCTGTACTCTGACTGTAGCTTCCTCTGGGTGAACCACAACTGCGGTTTTATGGCTGGTTGGTATTTCATAGTCCAAACTAAGCACTTTAGTCTCCACTTGGATTTTATCCCCTGTAACAGACTTGTCATCTGGGCTCATGGGCACATGTTTTTCTGAGGTGAAAACAGTTGCAGTAGGCTGACTAGAGCCTTGGTCAGCCTTAATATCATTCCCTTCAGCACTGCTTACTTGCAGTTCTACACTGGTTGTCTCAACGTTGCTTTGTGGTGTGGTCTCACACTGTACAGTCAAGTGCTCCATGTGCATCTGGGGGTCATTGTGCACTGAGACAGTAATATTTTCAGATGTGTGTATTCTTGTCTTTATACTCATTTCTTCAGCTTTGAATGCTTCATCTTCAAGAGACTTTTGAACCTTGATGCCTAAAATATTTTGCCCATCGTCATGTTGGATGTTGACTTCAGGTTGTATTTGTAAGTTATCTGAGACTGTTTGCTGACTCATAGTCTCATTTAGCTTAGATGGGGCTATTTCTGTTACATCTGTCTCTGTCTCATGAGGCTGCTCCATTGAAACAATGGCAAAAGTAATAGATTCCTTATCAGAAATTCTTGTGTCTGGCTGATATTGGTTTGTCTCAAACAATTGTGGGACTGTTCGATCAGGCAGCTCAAGAACTAAATACCTCTTCGGAACTTCTTCTGTGTTACTCCATAATTTGTTAATACAATCTGCAATATTTGTTGTATCTGTAAAACTAGAAGAAAGACATGGCTGCATTTGTGGCGCTGTGTCTGAATCTCTTGCATCAGATTGAGGTGCTGTGCATTCTGGTGCCTTGTTATCAGACTGAAGAGAAACTTTTGGACTGTCTGACTTTCTTTCACATGGTGAAAACTTAGTTGATTCTATAGAAATACTGTCAGTTGTTACAGTGACTGTCTGCAAACTTAAATGTGCTTTTCCCTTTTCAATTTCTTTCTCCATTTCGTTGTACTCCAATAGACTCTCTGACGTCTTCTTTGATGTAGGAAGTTCAGGTTTTTCCAGGGAAAGGTTCTGATCCATATTTTCTCTATCTGGATGTCTATCAATAGGTGGGACTGAATCAGAAGCAATGGAAAGTTCAACATCATCTGACTTTCCTCCAGTTTGTATGGGAGATACGTCTTCCAAAACTACAGCAGTAACTTGCTCTGTAGATGAGACTGACAGAATCTCATTGTCATGTTCTGTTTGAGTTGGAATCTGGTCCTTGATTGCAAGATCAGGAGAAACCTTTGGAATCTCTGGTTTTCTTTCACTTGGTGAGAATTCAATTGACTCTACAGTTTCAGTTTTTCTAGTAATCACCTGTAAATGCAAGGCTATCTTTTCCCTTCCACTTTCTTTCTCTGTGTCCTCAGACTCCACAAGACTCTTTGAAGTTTTCCTTGTTTGGGGGGCTTCAGGTTTTTCCAAAGTGGTAATCTTAGCTTCCCCGGTGGAACCCACAGATTCAGGTTCTTTCAAAGTCGCAGGTAAATCCGTACTAATAAGTTCCGAGGAAGCTTTACGACTCTTTGACTTTCTTTTGGGTGGTGAGCGCTGTGTGGATGAGACTGACAGCGTTTCACTGTCATGCTCCTTTGTAGTTGGAATCTGGTCCTTGCTTGCAAGCTCGAGGGAAACCTTTGGAATCTCTGGTTGTCTTTCACTTGGTGAAAATGCCGTTGACTCTACAGAAACAGTTTCAGTTTTTTCAGTAATCACCTGTACATTTAAAGCTGCGTTTTCCATTTCTGTTTCTTTCTCTATTTTCTTGGACTCTACAAGACTCTCAGAAGATTTCCTGGTTGGGGGGACTTCAGGTCTTTCCAAAGTGGTAATTTTAGCTTCCTTGGTGGAACCCACAGATTCAGGTTCTTTCAAGGTCTCAGGCAAATCCGTACTAATAAGTTCGGAGGAAGCTTTACGACTCTTTGACTTTCTTTTGGGTGGTGAGTGCTGTGTGGATGAGACTGACAGCGTTTCACTGTCATGCTCCTTTGTAGTTGGAATCTGGTCCTTGATTGCAAGCTCAAGGGAAACCTTTGGAATCTCTGGTTGTCTTTCACTTGGTGAAAATGCCGTTGACTCTACAGCAACAGTTTCAGTTTTTTCAGTAATCACCTGTACATTTAAAGCTGCGTTTTCCATTTCTGTTTCTTTCTCTATTTTCTTGGACTCTACAAGACTCTCAGAAGATTTCCTGGTTGGGGGGACGTCAGGTCTTTCCAAAGTGGTAATCTTAGCTTCCTTGGTGGAACCCACAGATTCAGGTTCTTTCAAGGTCTCAGACAAATCCGTACTAATAAGTTCGGAGGAAGCTTTACGACTCTTTGACTTTCTTTTGGTTGGTGAGCGCTGTGTGGATGAGACTGACAGCGTTTCACTGTCATGCTTCTTTGTAGTTGGAATCTGGTCCTTGATTGCAAGCTCAAGGGAAACCTTTGGAATCTCTGGTTGTCTTTGACTTGGTGAAAATTCAGTTGACTCTACAGCAACAGTTTCAGTTTTTTCAGTAATCACCTCTACATCTAAAGTTGTGTTTTCCATTTCTGTTTCTTTCTCTATTTTCTTGGACTCTACAAGACTCTCAGAAGATTTCCTGGTTGGGGGGACTTCAGGTCTTTCCAAAGTGGTAATTTTAGCTTCCTTGGTGGAACCCGCAGATTCAGGTTCTTTCAGGGTCTCAGGCAAATCCGTACTAATAAGTTCCGAGGAAGCTTTACGACTCTTTGACTTTCTTTTGGGTGGTGAGCGCTGTGTGGATGAGACTGACAGCGTTTCACTGTCATGCTCCTTTGTAGTTGGAATCTGGTCCTTGCTTGCAAGCTCATGAGAAACCTTTGGAATCTCTGGTTGTCTTTCACTTGGTGAAAGTTCAGTTGACTCTACAGAAACAGTTTCAGTTTTTCTAGTAATCACCTGTAAATGCAAGGCTATCTTTTCCCTTCCACTTTCTTTCTCTGTGTCCTCAAACTCTACAAGACTCTTTGAAGTTTTCCTTGTTTGGAGGGCTTCAGGTCTTTCCAAAGTGGTAATCTTAGCTTCCACGGTGGAACCCACAGATTCAGGTTCTTTCAAGATCTCAGGCAAATCTGTACTAATAAGTTCGGAGGAAGCTTTACGACTCTTTGACTTTCTTTTGGGTGGTGAGCGCTGTGTGGATGAGACTGACAGCGTTTCACTGTCATGCTCCTTTGTAGTTGGAATCTGGTCCTTGATTGCAAGCTCAGGAGAAACCTTTGGAATCTCTGGTTGTCTTTGACTTGGTGAAAATTCAGTTGACTCTACAGCAACAGTTTCAGTTTTTTCAGTAATCACCTGTACATCTAAAGTTGCGTTTTCCATTTCTGTTTCTTTCTCTATTTTCTTGGACTCTACAAGACTCTCAGAAGATTTCCTGGTTGGGGGGACTTCAGGTTTTTCCAAAGTGGTAATTTTAGCTTCCTTGGTGGAACCCACAGATTCAGGTTCTTTCAGGGTCTCAGGCAAATCCGTACTAATAAGTTCCGAGGAAGCTTTACGACTCTTTGATTTTCTTTTGGTTGGTGAGCGCTGTGTGGATGAGACTGACAGCGTTTCAGTGTCATGCTCCTTTGTAGTTGGAATCTGGTCCTTGATTGCAAGCTCAGGAGAAATCTTTGGAATCTCTGGTTGTCTTTCAGTTGGTGAAAGTTCAGTTGACTCTACAGCAACAGTTTCAGTTTTTCTAGTAATCACCTGTAAATGCAAGGCTATCTTTTCCCTTCCACTTTCTTTCTCTGTGTCCTCAGACTCCACAAGACTCTTTGAAGTTTTCCTTGTTTGGAGGGCTTCAGGTTTTTCCAAAGTGGTAATCTTAGCTTCAACGGTGGAACCCACAGATTCAGGTTCTTTCACGGTCTCAGGCAAATCCGTACTAATAAGTTCGGAGGAAGCTTTACGACTCTTTGACTTTCTTTTGGGTGGTGAGCGCTGTGTGGATGAGACTGACAGCGTTTCACTGTCATGCTCCTTTGTAGTTGGAATCTGGTCCTTGATTGCAAGCTCGAGAGAAACCTTTGGAATCTCTTGTTGTCTTTCACTTGGTGAAAGTTCAGTTGACTCTACAGCAACAGTTTCAGTTTTTCTAGTAATCACCTGTAAATGCAAGGCTATCTTTTCCCTTCCACTTTCTTTCTCTGTGTCCTCAGACTCGACAAGACTCTTTGAAGTTTTCTTTGGTTGGAGGGCTTCAGGTTTTTCCAAAGTGGTAATCTTAGCTTCCCCGGTGGAACCCACAGATTCAGATTCTTTCAAAGTCTCAGGCAAATCCGTACTAATAAGTTCTGAGGAAGCTTTACGACTCTTTGACTTTCTCTTGGGTGGTGAAAGCTTTCCTTTATTCATAGCAGTAATTTTTGTTGTTGCTGTGGAAACCTCTGGAGATACAGGAGATCTCTGACTATCAGTCTCTTCATCTTTCTTTGTCAGTTCCCCCATAGCATATTCAGTCTGCACAGTGACCACCTCTGAAGGTGTGCTAGATTTCACACTATAGAGCTCTTTCTTAGTATATTCATTTTCTGTATCAGGCTGTCTTTCAATGGTTAGAAGTGACTCAGGAGCTATGGAAAATTCAACAGGATCTGACTTTCCTCCAGTTTGTATGGGAGATATGTCTTCCAAAACAACAGCAGTAACTTGCTCTGTAGAGGAGACTGACAGAATCTCATTGTCATGTTCTGTTTGAGTTGGAATCTGGTCCTTGATTGCAAGCTCAGGAGAAATCTTTGGAATCTCTGGTTGTCTTTCAGTTGGTGAAAGTTCAGTTGACTCTACAGCAACAGTTTCAGTTTTTCTAGTAATCACCTGTAAATGCAAGGCTATCTTTTCCCTTCCACTTTCTTTCTCTGTGTCCTCAGACTCCACAAGACTCTTTGAAGTTTTCCTTGTTTGGAGGGCTTCAGGTTTTTCCAAAGTGGTAATCTTAGCTTCAACGGTGGAACCCACAGATTCAGGTTCTTTCACGGTCTCAGGCAAATCCGTACTAATAAGTTCGGAGGAAGCTTTACGACTCTTTGACTTTCTTTTGGGTGGTGAGCGCTGTGTGGATGAGACTGACAGCGTTTCACTGTCATGCTCCTTTGTAGTTGGAATCTGGTCCTTGATTGCAAGCTCGAGAGAAACCTTTGGAATCTCTTGTTGTCTTTGACTTGATGAAAATGCCGTAGACTCTACAGCAACAGTTTCAGTTTTTTCAGTAATCACCTGTACATTTAAAGCTGCATTTTCCATTTCTGTTTCTTTCTCTATTTTCTTGGACTCTACAAGACTCTCAGAAGATTTCCTGGTTGGGGGGACTTCAGGTCTTTCCAAAGTGGTAATTTTAGCTTCAACGGTGGAACCCACAGATTCAGGTTCTTTCAAGGTCTCAGGCAAATCCATACTAATAAGTTCCGAGGAAGCTTTACGACTCTTTGACTTTCTTTTGGGTGGTGAGCGCTGTGTAGATGAGACTGACAGCGTTTCACTGTCATGCTCCTTTGTAGTTGGAATCTGGTCCTTGATTGCAAGCTCGAGAGAAACCTTTGGAATCTCTGGTTGTCTTTCACTTGGTGAAAATTCAGCTGACTCTACAGCAACAGTTTCAGTTTTTCTAGTAATCACCTGTAAATGCAAGGCTATCTTTTCCCTTCCACTTTCTTTCTCTGTGTCCTCAGACTCCACAAGACTCTCTGAAGTTTTCTTTGGTTGGAGGGCTTCAGGTTTTTCCAAAGTGGTAATTTTAGCTTCCTTGGTGGAACCCACAGATTCAGGTTCTTTAAAAGTCTCAAGCAAATCCATACTAATAAGTTCCGAGAAAGCTTTACGACTCTTTGACTTTCTTTTGGGTGGTGAGTGCTGTGTGGATGAGACTGACAGCGTTTCACTGTCATACTCCTTTGTAGTTGGAATCTGGTCCTTGATTGCAAGCTTGAGAGAAACCTTTGGAATCTCTTGTTGTCTTTCACTTGATGAAAATGCCATAGACTCTACAGCAACAGTTTCAGTTTTTTCAGTAATCACCTGTACATTTAAAGCTGCGTTTTCCCTTTCTGTTTCTTTCTCTATTTTCTTGGACTCTACAAGACTCTCAGAAGATTTCCTGGTTGGGGGGACTTCAGGTCTTTCCAAAGTGGTAATTTTAGCTTTAACGGTGGAACCCGCAGATTCAGGTTCTTTGAAAGTCTCAGGCAAATCCATACTAATAAGTTCCGAGGAAGCTTTACGATTCTTTGACTTTCTTTTGGATGGGGAACGCTTTCCTTCATTGAAAGCAGTAATTTCTTTTGTTGCAGTTGCATCCTCTGGAGATAAAGGACATTTCTGACTATCTGGCTCTTCCTTTGTCTCAGTTGGCTTTGTCATAGGCAAGAATGATATATCACTCTCATGTTGTATTGTAGTTGGATTCTGATCTTTGCTAGCAAGACCAAGATAAACCTTTGGATGCCCTGACTTTATGTCCATTATTGAAACCTCTATCAAGTTTTCATCAGTAGTTTCAGCTCTTCCACTATCCATAACTCCATGTAAATCTGGCTTTTTACTTTCAGTTTCTTTTTCACTTGGTTCTTTGATAACATCCGGAACTGATGGTGATGTCTTCTTTTCAGGCTGTTTCTTGGATTGTGTCTGTGCCACTGAAGGAAATTCTGGAGAACTCATTAAAGCCTTTGACTTTCCTGTGCTTGATGAAAATTGGCCTTTTTCTGTATCAGTTATTTCAGCTATCTTTTCTGGCATATTTGGAGTTTGAGTTGAAGACCCAGCAGGTATAGGTTTTTTCTTTTCAGTAACAAAACCTTTGTTCTCGCCATTAAAGTCCAAAGAAGAAGTTTTGCTTTGAGGATCTTCCCTAGTCTGAGGTAACTCAATATCACCAAGATCAAAGCAAAGTTCTGCGCTCTTTGATTTTCTCGTCATAGGCAATATTCTAGATTTTTCCATAGGTATTTCAGCTGACTCTGATGTTACGTTATACTTGTCTGATTCACCTTTGGTCTCTGTTGACTGCACACTAGCAACTTTTTCCAGTGGAAACATTGGCTCTGCAAGCTGAGAGACCTCAAAACTCTTTGACTTCTTACCTTTTTGAATGATTTCACTTTTTTCCACAGCCACTTTAGTTTGCTTACAAGTCATTGGAGATTTCTCACTACTAGGCTTTTGCTTATTCTCTGCCTCATCCTTGGTTATTTTTTCAGCATACAGCTGTTCAATTTCAGTTTCTTCAGTAACAGCAGGAGTTTCAGTGACCTTGTGCATCACAGTGGGTTCCTCAGAAGCAGGCTTATTTGCCTCATTTGTAACAGGCTCACCTGTGATATCTAACCTTACAGTTTTGGTCTGTGGTTCTTGAGAAGTAGTATAGCTTTGTATCACCACAGATGTTGAAGCAGAAGTAGGATAAACTGTTTTTTTCTCAGATGAGCGCTTGCTTTTTCGTGGCGGTGCCACCACAGAGGCCTTTGTCTCCTGCAGGTTCTCTGACGACTGGTTGTCAGGCAGTTTTTGTTTACTTCTTTGATTAAGTTCCTTGAATAGAGAGGTTAAGAAGCCATTAATTATGACAAACATATTTCCTTAATCCAATTAAGATACAGCAATATATTAGATATTAAACTGCTTTGTTGTGTCAAACAATGGATGTTTACGAGTTTTCTTATGAAATGTTCAAGGCCAAATAATTTAGCACAAATACCTTTAGGCTCTGACTTAGAGAAATTTTCAGTGTGTCTGCTTCTCTGAGAGCTTCTGAGCCTTCTTTTTCTAGTTTCTCAAGCAAGTCCAATGTCAGACAGGCCATTAGAAAATGTCGGTGCGAAAGTGCCTCCTGTAGGCTGGCTTGCAACTTTTCACCTTCCTCTAACATCTGCTAACATCAGAAGGAAAAACATTTAAAAGTGGTTGTAGCATATGTCTGATATTAAGAAAACATACAGTACTCAGGCAAAATATTAATGTCCATTATTAATATTTAGGAACAGTAATAAAATCAGCGTGTTACTCAAATAAGAAGAAAAGAGACCTGCACAGAGGAAAGGGACACAGATGGTTTGCTGTAGTTCCATTTTTGCAGAGCATGAAGACAGTCCCTGAGACATGTTGCTGTGTTTGTGCAGCAGGTAACCTGATGCTCACTCAGCCTATTTTTTAGACTGTGGATATAATGAACAACAATTTATTGTAATCTCAGCACTTAACATGTTACCTGACTATAATATATGAGAAAGAAAACATATTTTTACAGGATGAAAAAAAAGATAAAGAAGTATTTGTTTTTCTAGTGCTATAATTATACATCTGTGTGCATCTATATACATGTGAATTTTGTTTTTAAAAAATGTCTTTCAAAACCAGCTGAAACATTTATATAAGGTTAATATCTAGGTTATAAATACAGGGGAACTCTGTGTGTCCATGCAGTTGAGCAAGAGCAGAATGACCCACTAAGGCATGTGGCTGGCAGACAAGAATAATTGAAGAGTAAATTGAAAGGGGCAGATGATGCTAGCTTAGAATTCATTACAAAATATCTATTTAAACAGGGTTACAACTTAAGAAACCCTAGTTGGGAGTTTGGCAGTGTTTTGCTGGATGGTATCTTTTTTTCCCTACTTTTTATACCATGAGGTAAATTTCAAAAAATATATATATAAGAAATAAAATGTCATAACAATTTGGATTCAGAATGTTTCATGGTCTAACAAGCAGAGTCATAAAAGTCATCATTTTCACAGCAGGATACCTGGCATGCTGTTCCCATAACGAGTCAACCCCACTGATGATTTCTGCTGGCAGCTCATTGGTCGAAGATGCCAAGTTTACTTCCTGTTGCAGGTCATGAATTTTCACACCCGAATCCTCCAGGGACTTCTCACAATTCTAACATAAAGAGACAGCAACATCACAAAAGAGCATAGAGTTGATATTTCTGAATGGGAAATGCAATAAAGCCTATTCAAAAGGTGTCTTCCCAAGATAGAATGCAGAAATGCAAATTATTATTTTTTTCAGCCATTACTTTTCAAAACTTTCTTGCTACTATAACTTAAAAAAATAGCTGAAAATTCCATCTGTGGTAATTACCTGCAGGCTGTGCCAGTGCTGTTCAAGTTGAGCGATATTGTTTTGTGGTTCACTATAACTGAGTGCCTGGTCGAGAGAGCGGAGCTCCCACTGCAGGGCTGCAATTCCCTCCTTCAGCCCCTGGGTCCTTTTGGCCAACTGACTGTCCTGTTCATTTAGTTGCATCTCACAGACCCTCAGACGCTCCCTCACCTCCTGCTCTGAGACAGAACAGAGGTCATGGAGATGGCTAACCTCTAGGGTCAGGGCATCCTGACCCCCAGGAGTGCAGAGGTACAGCAAACTGTCTCTGGCAGAGTCCAGCTCCTTCATCTCTCTCTGCTCTCTGTCCACCGTCTGGAGCAAAGCCTGGCACCAGAAGGACAAGAGCCGGGATGTGAGAAAGTCCAGTAAAGTATTTTAAGACTTTAAGTTTAAAAGTTGTAAAAACTTCTGTAATAGTCAAACGATCAAACATTTCTACGTACTTCAATAACAGAGAAAGAATGAATATGGAATTTTTAAAAGACAAAAACCCAGTAAATTCTGCAGTCTTCATTTATTAGATTGTCTAATGGTGCAGTTTATTTGAGTACATTATCTTTATTGTAATAGAACATATTTAGTATTTTATATGTAAGTTACTAACCACAGATGCTTAAACACCCGTTTGAAAGCATGCCATTTTCTCACCTTAAGGGTGTTCACAGCACTGTGCAGACTCTGTCTGTCTGCAGGAGGAGGTCCCAGGCTTTTAACCTGCTCCCTCAGCCAGTCCTGGGCTGCTTCATGCTGCTCCACTAGCTGTGTGCACTGCCGCTCTGTCACAATGCCCTGCTCCAGGTTGGCTACTGCATCCTGAAGGCGACAGGTTTTTTTTTTGTGTTTGTGATTAATATTTTTTTGAATTTTTCAGAACAACACAGTCCACTGTACATGCAAATCACATCAGGCAGAGATTGCATCAGCACAACAGTAGAGGAGTGGGGAGAACAGAACAAACAAACAAAGAGAAAAGAAAAAAAGCGGGTGGGCGGGTGTCATGGGGGACAAAAATAACCAGCCAGCATTTATCTATGTGGGACTTAAGGTGTATCTCACTCAGTGTTGTCATATAGATCCTCAGGATCCCAACGTCCATCCCACTCTAAGTTTTAGTTTGATCTTTTTTTTTATTTTGAAAAGGTAGGGATCCCCCTTCAGGTGGAAACTCTCCACTTTATTTAGTATCCTAGTTGATTATATCATAGAGTAACAGGTAAGTTGGAGCAGGCTCTCCACTGGGAAATAATGAGCTTATGCCTTGACGTTAATGCAGTCTGCATCCATTCGACAACATTAGTTGGAAGAAGTTTGAGGAGTGATGGAGCCCTTAGAATGAATAATCTTGGTGAAAAGGGAATATCCCGTCATATAACTAATTTGAAAAATTCATGAATCTCAGTTCAAAAATTTGGGGACTTAGGACAGATCCAAATATCATACAGGTCAATGTGTCCACCCCAGTCTGACATCACCAGCATTCGGGGGTCTGTATGATGTTCACCCTGCAAAAATCTATGTGCTTACCAGTAAATCTGATTCACCAGACTTACACTTATATCAGTAGATTGTGTCGATGCAAGTCATAAATATTTGGACAGCGAAGAGTAAAACAATAATGTAAGTAAGTAAAAAAACATTTACTTTTAAATAATTCACTTTTTTTTCTCAGAATGATGTGAAGACAGATTGCTGAACTCACAGTGAGCTCTTTCAGCAGAGCAGGGATAGACTCCTCCTTAGCTGTCCAGGTGGGGTCTGACCAGCTTTGGTCCTGTGTGACTTCAACCAGCTCTGCAGCCTTGAGAAAAACAGTGAAATACATTGAAGACACTTAAAGTTTGACTGGTGAATTTGATCAAATTTCCTCTTTGATTAATGTGTTGAGATTTTATATAGCCCTCTCCTAGTCGTACTGAATACTCAAAGTGAGTTATAGGCTTGTGTTTTTAATCATATTACTCAAGCTATAACAATCCCAGAAGTTATTAACTGACACAACTTTAGCTAAAATTTCATGTAAGGTAATTACCTGCGTGCGGACGTTTGTGAGGACGGGGGCTAAGGCTGTAATCTGATCAACCAGGGCTCGGGCCTGTTCCACAGCTTGCCTCCGCTCTCCCAGGCCTGGCCAGGGGAAGACACGTGGAAGATTGGATGTTTGCTTCTGAAGCTCAGCCAGACGGGCCGCAGCCTGGTCTCGCTGGTACTGACAGGATACCAAGCGTTCCACAACACTCTGCAACTTGCTAATGGGTGATAGATATTAGAAAGTCAAACTTAGAAATGAAATGTAATGCAACAACTGAAGAAATAATTGC
The DNA here is from genome assembly GCF_057381915.1 of Diplotaxodon limnothrissa. Taxonomy (NCBI): domain Eukaryota; kingdom Metazoa; phylum Chordata; class Actinopteri; order Cichliformes; family Cichlidae; genus Diplotaxodon; species Diplotaxodon limnothrissa. Next base: position 6,567,573 of record NC_140614.1, on the reverse strand, counting down.
CTTTGCACTTGCCTAGAAATACCATGGGCATAAATTCCAAACTGAGCACTGCAGATGGCCGCCCCTCCCTGAGCCTGGTTCTGCCAGATGTTTATTCCTGTTAAATGGGAGTTTTTCGTTCCCACTGTCGCCAGGTTCTTATTCACAGGCAGTCACGTGACTGTTGGGGTTTTCTGTCTGTTGTTGTAGTGTGTTTACGGTGCAATATAAAGTTCCTTGAGATTTTGGCACTATATAAATTGAATTGAATTGAATTTGGCTTTTTTGAGGATTTTGCAAGAAAATCTGAACAGAACCTTCTGAAAAACTGATTAATTACAAAGTTTGACCTAATCTATGGCCTGATAAACCTGAATTTATCACAAAGTATGTCAGCTTTATGTAGAGGTTTATTTCAGTCACATTGTAACCTTGCTCTGTAACCTTGCAGCCACAAAGGGTTGAACCTGAGCACTATGAAAAGATAGAAACCCTAGCCTCTACGTAGGAAACAGAAGAAATCTCCCTCCCCTGTAGCTCAACACAGCTTTTTCTACCTTTGTGTCTCCTCAGCAGCCTGCAGCACTGCCCTCCACTGCTCCTCTGTATCTCTGACTGTCTGCTGAACCTCCAGCTTCTTGTCCTTTTCCAGGTCTATGTGGTCACAGAGACTCTGCGCTCGCCTCATCAGCTCCAACAGTTGTGTCTCACCACTTGACTTTGACCTCAAGGTGACCTAAAGACATTTTTTTCAGTTAGTCATATATGTATATTATGTATAAAAACTCAATACCTTTCTCAATAATTTCAGCTTTGTATTGTGATTTTATAATATTGTAGCATAGAACACTTTCTATAGTTCGCTATTTTCCATGTTTCACCTGTGCTGCACTCAGTCTGTCCTGTAGCTGAGCCTTGCTGCCCTGAGTGCTCATCCCCATGGGATCAGCTTGTTTCTGCAGGCCTGTAATCCAAGCTTTAGTGCTTCCCGCATGAGCACAGAAAGCCCCTAGCTCCTTGGAGAGTGAGTACTGGACCTCAGCTTTTTGTAGAGTGTTCTCAGCGGTTTCCAGGACTGTCCTCCACTGCTCCTCTGAGTCTTTCACTGCTTGCAGAGCCTTTTGCCTCACAGTCTTAGGCAAGTCCTCTTGGTCAGACAGACTCTGGCTTAGTCTTTTTAGTTCTTCCAGCTTAGAGTCTCCCTCAGGCTTACAGCTCAGGATGGTCTGGAAATAAAAACAAGTCTTAGCTCAATTTCTCTTTTATTGACATGCAAAGTAGCCATATAAACAAGCAGTGAAGATAAAGCATGGCAGTGACTGAGAATGCAAAAAAACAAAACAAAACTCTTTTAGAAATAAGTTCTTGTTGGTTATAAATATTACCATCAATAAGACCAACAAGAACATTTTAAAGTGTTCAAATGAAGGATTTAGACTTAAGGGAATTTTACAAATCAAATACTTTAATCTAATCTTTAACCAAACAATATACATACATTTTATGTCAGCATCCTGTGTATCATATATGTCTTCACCAAACTTTTTATTGTCCAAACTCACCTGTGCAGTGCTTATGATCTGTTCTGGGTCTTTCTGACTGCTCAGAAAGACAAGGCTCTGCTGCTTCTCTTCCAACCACATTCTGGTCTTTTCTCTCGTGGCTTCAAAGTCTTGCAGCTGGCTGTCCAGAGCGCGTTGCCTTTCAGCCAGAACCATTACTTCTTTAGCATCTTTCTGGAGTCTGATCCACTGTTCCTCAGTGTCTCTTACTTTTTGTTGAATCTCTTGTTTTTTTTGTTCATCATACTCGTGATCAAGGAAACTCTGGGCTTTTATCTTGAGATTTTCAAGCTTGAAGTTCATAATGGCCTAGGAACAAAAATCATCTTTAAAACTGGCTTCACATGACTGATAATGAAGCAACACTATACCATGCTTTTAGTTAGATACAAACCTACAATTATCCAACTATGCTTATTATATTATATTTATTGCAATAATGCTACAGGAACAAACTGTGCATCCAGCAGACACAGAGTGACTCTAAGCTCACCTGTGCTACATGCAGTCTGTTCTCGACTTTGGTTCCACTGCCAAAAGAGTTCAGCTGTTGTTGGAGGTCTTTTAGCCAGCCATCAGTTTCCCGCTGACAGGTATTAAATTCTTGCAACTGTCAAAAAGGAAAATATGTGAAATACACTTGATTCATCAGAAATAGAGGGGACTTTGTTTTACTCCCACCTGTTTATGAATGAGTACACTGTGCAACAATGCCACACCACAAGATGGCTAAACATTTCTATTATAAATGTTGAATAATGAATAATGCTGAATAATCCTAGAGTACCTTTGCTTGACTCACAGTTCAAAATAGACCTTTATTTATCTTACTCTGGACCCAAGTCAATTCAGAGTCAGACAGAAGATGTTTTAATGCCGAGTTAGCAGCCATCTGACAATAAGTTCTCTCACCTCCAACCTTCTTCTCTCAGTCTCCTGGGCAATCTCAGCTTCTGCTGCGGCTTCAAGCTGTTTAGCATCCTGCAGAGCTGCCCTCCACAGCTCCTCCACATCTCTGACTCTCTGCTTGACCTGCTCTTTCCTGCCCTCATCAGCATCTTTGTGGTCACACAGACTCTGTCCTTGTCTCCTCAGGTTGTTCACCTTAGAGTCACCTTCAGGCCTCAAGGTCAAGAGGGCCTTAAGAAAAAAACAGAAAGAAAGAAAAAAGTATTAATGACAAAAGGTCACTATATCATCTAAATCAAATATACTGATCAGGTATAACATCATGAGCACTGAGAGGTGAAGTGAATAGGACTGATTATCTCGTTATTGTGGGATATATTATCAAGCAAGTGAACATTTTGTAATAAAAGTTGATGTGTTAGAAGCAGGAAAAATGGGCACATGTAAGGATTTGAGTGAGTTTCACAGGGACCAAAATGTGAAGGCTAGACAACTGGGTCAGAGCATCTCCAACATGGGCTGTTTTGGGTCTGCAATAGTTAGTATGTGTCATAGTGGTCAAATGAAGGAACAGTGGTGAACCATCGATGGAGTCATGGGCAGCCAAGTCTTACTGACCCCCTGTGAGCGACGGCTGACCCATGTGCCCAGGTCCAACAGACAAGCTGTTGTAGCTCAAACTGCTGTAAAAGTTCATGATGATTCTGATAGGAAGGTGTCAGAATACACAATGCATTACAGTTTGTTGTGTATGGGGCTGCAGACCTGCAGACCAGTCATGGTGCCCATACTGACACCTGTCCACTGCCCAAGGCTACGTCCACACTAATGCGTTTTCGTTTGAAAACACATCGTTTTCTCTCCGTTTTGGCCTCTCGTCCACACTGAGATGGTGTTTTCCCCAAAGGAAAACTCAGCACTTTGAAAACGCTTTCAAAAACAAATACATGAAGACGGTGCGTTAGCGTCGCAGTGTGGACAGCGAAAACGGAGACTTTCGATGACGCATTTTAGTGATGTGATGCAGTCATGTGACCGAAGATAGCAGAGGGCATTATACAGCAGTTGTTTTGTTTTCGCTCAATTTTGACAGCCCTATTAAAGATTAATATCACTTTGTACCTGCTTCAGATAACTTTTCTTCAAATTCTTTAATTCTCACTCGCTTTTGCAACTTTGTACTTTTGTGTTACTCGCACCAACAACTCCACCTCATTGTTAGTCCATTTAAAAAACTCGGTGCTTTTCCTCGACGTTTCAAAGAGCTGGAAAGTAAATAAACGGCAGACAGAAATGAGGCAGGACGAATCTTCTTGCGCTTCACGCATGCGCAGTACTGGAATGTAAGCGTTTTCGGACGTTTCTATGTGGATGCACAACTCTGTGAAAACGACTGAAAACGCTATTGTGGATGCAGAGCGTTTTCAGACGAAAACGCAGTTTTCAAATCTATCCGGGCTAGTGTGGACGTAGCCCAAAGCACCAACAAAAGGCACGTGAGCATGTGAACTGGATCATGGAACAATGGAAAAAGGTGTCCTGGTCTTGATGACTCACATTCTCTATAACATCACATGGATGTCTAAGTGCGTGTGCATTGCTTACCTGGGGGAACCAGGATGCACTGTGGGAATAAGGTAAGATTGCCAAAACAGTGTGATTGGGAAATCTTCTGCTGGAAAACCTTGGTTTCTGCCATCCATGTGGATGTTACTTTACCATGTACCACCTAGCTGAATACTGTGGCAGACCATTTACAATCTGTCATCAAAACAGTATCCCCTGATGGCTGCGGCCTCTTTCAGCAGGATAATGCATCTTGCCACAAAGCAAAAATGGTTAGGAATGGTTTGAGGAGCACAACATGTTGGAGGTGACTTGGCCTCCAAACTCCCCAGATCACAACATCTTACAGGACTTGAAGGATCTGTTGCTAATATCTTGGTGCCATATTGGTGCTTGGGCGATCGTGGCTCAAAGAATTGGAAGTTCGTCTTGTAACCGACTCAGTCGGGGCTCGAACCGACTGTCCGAGCCGGTTCGAGCCCCGGCTCAGACAGTCTCGGTCGTTGTGTCCTTGGGCAAGACACTTCACCTACCGCTTACTGGTGAGGGGCCGATGGCGTGATATGGCAGCCTTGCTTCTGTCAGTCTGCCCCCAGGGCCCCGAAAAGCGCTATATAAATGCAATCCATTATTATTTACCACAGCACACCTACAGGAGTCTTTTGAACGCCATGCCTCAATGAGTCAGGGCTGTCTTGGCAACAAAAGGGGGACCAATGATCATAATACTATGCCTGATCAATGATTGATTCACTCTTTTGAAACTCGGTAAAACAACAATTGTCAGAACTGGCTTACTTGACGTTTATGATGTATCCTGTTGGAATCATTTGTTATTGTTCAGAACAGAATGGTGACTTTAGTTTTCACTGTAATTTCAAGACATGATCAATCTAGATGTCTTGTTGAAGTCACTGATAAAAATTGAAAAACAGTGCTACTTCTGTACCCTACTTATGTAGTTATATTGAAACAAACCTGTGCTGTGTGGCATCTCTCTTCAGCTCTTGTGTGACTGCCCACAGCCTGTAGCTTCTGTTGCTTCTCTTTGATCCACATCTCTGTGTTTTTACTCTGGACGTCAAAGTCATCAGAAAGACTCCTGACTTCTGCTTGATTGGCAGCCTGTTGAACTGTTGTCCACTGCTGCTCTGTGACTGTTACTAGCTGCTGAACCTCTAGTTTCCTACTGTCTTCCAAGAGCTTGCTCAGATTCTCACCCCGTCTCTTCAGGTCAAGCAACTGGGACTCTCCCTCAGGTTTGGAAGTCATGACAGCCTGAAGGCAACGACACAATCAAATAAATCAAAGTAAGAATTCCTGTTACAAACTGCAATTAAAAACTGCAGTAGAGATCTACAGTATGAGCATATATCAGTTTTATAAATTTTACAAATTTCATCAGTTTCTATAATATATTTTGAAGTTAGGTCCCAACTTGTAAACTCACCTGTACTATCTCGGACCTTTCTTCAAAGTGCATATGACTACTGAGGGACAGCAGTTTCTGCTTCTGCTCTTTGATCCAGGATTGGATTGTTTCACTTTGGGTTTTGAAAGCATCAAAATCTCTTTTAGTGGCCTCTTCAGTCTCTGCCTGTTTGAGAGCCTCTTCAGCACCCTGCAAGGCTTTCCTCCACTCCTGTTCTGTGTGTTTGACTGCATCATGAAGCTTTAGTTTCCTGCTCTCATCCAAACTCTGGTTGTCACATAGACTCTGGCACAGTTGCTTAAGCTCTTGGAGCTTTGACTCTCCATTAGGCTTGGAGCTCAGAAAAGCCTTAAGAGAAGAGATACCCTGTTAGGTAACCACTTTGTTTTGATCCTTGAAAGACAAGCCCGTAGAAGTGATTCTATAAACTACAACCCACCCTTACCAAACTCATCTACATGTCAATTTACACTCACTTGTGCTGCCTGAAGCTTTTCTTCAACTTGCACATGGCCACAGATAGACTTGAGGTTCTGGTCCTGGTCTCTGATCCAGGACTGGACACTTTCATTGTGGGTTTGGAAAGCTTCAACGTCTTTTTCTAAAATGGCTTGCATCTCTGCCTTTCTGAGAGCCTCCTGAGCAGCCTGCAGGGCTGTCGTCCACTGTTTCTCTGTGTCTCTAACTAGCAGCTGGACACTTTGTTTCCTGGACTCGTCCAGGCCTTCCTTCTCACACAGGCTTTCGCTTTGTCGTCTCAAGCTGCTCACTTTAAAGTCTCCCTCAGGTTTGCAGCTAAGGATGGCCTGGTGACAAAATCATAAAACGTGTCCGACATTTTTAACTCCAGACAGAATATCATTATTTTAATACTTTAAGAGATGAGCTAACAATACACCAAAATATTCCCAGAAGAAAGCTTTATTAGATTAGACACCACTTTCACTAACTTGTGCTTTGGACTTCATCTCCTCCATGTTGGTGTCTCTGTCTGGAGTGGTGAGAGGCTGTGATAGTTCACTGATCCAAGTCCTGGTGCTCTCTGCCTGAGTATTAAACACATTGTATTCTCCATCCAACACACTCTGGGCCTCAGCCTGATTCAGCATCCTGCCCTCCAGGTTTCTGTAGCGCTGTATCAAGTTATCAGCGTCCTTCAGGAGGCTCTCAGATCTGACACCTTGTCTGCGTATTGATGCCAGCAGCTCACTGAGGGTCTCGGCTCTTCCACTGTTGCATGGACAGACAAAGACAAGTAAGACGGCATACAAAAGAAATAGAAGGGATAACATCCTCACGCAGCATATTATGCATCCAAATTTTTCTGTAATAGACAGGTTTAGGTCTATGTTGTGCTTAATTCTATTCTATTCTGACTCTTTCCGTTAACATGAAACAACTATAAAAATTAGAGAGATGTGCATATCTTGGAAGTCAGCAAACTTTACTGCTCGTGCGATGGAATATTTCTGGTTCTGGTTTTATGAATGTTGAGGATCACCTCTCATCCTGAAGGTCTTTCAGAAGTTGTTTGACTTTCTCAGACACCACAGACTGTTTTTCTTTGTTCTGAAGCCACTGACGAAGGCTGTCATGCTGCTTCTGCAGACTATATTTTAAAAAAGAAAAAAAAAACCTTAAAACAAACACATTCTGTTTGTGGAAATGCTCAAAAAAATGTTTTATGTGTTGTTTAACAGTATAGCTATTATATTAGCAGAAGCAGGAATGACCTGTCCAAGTCGCTGAGCAGTGACTCCATTTGTTTCTGCCGGTTTTGGCAGTGGGTTCTGAACGTAACCACTTCCTCTTGCTGCTCCTGCATCCACCCAGTAAACTCAGAGAGCTGCTGAGGTGGAACCTGCTCCCTGCCTCTCTCCAGCTGATCTTTCAGCTGGTCAAGACGTCTCTCTGCATCCTTGGACTTTAAGAAACTCTGATGAAAGAAAACATGAACATCCATCTGTCATATAAGCATCTATAGCATCTATCTAACTTTAAAATTATCCATCAACTTACAGCCAGTCTTTGCAAAAACGTCTCCACATCTGTTCTACTCTCAGGGTTCTCGAAGCACTCATTGACGGCTAGCTGCAAGTCCTGGAACCATTCTTCGAATGACTGCTTCTCATCTGGGAACATTTTTTTTTAATTACTCATACACACAATTGAATTAAGGAATACTGAGACCAAAACATGTCCCTGCCTTCTAATATCTGAGTCAAATATAAAGAGAAACAAAGACAATATCCTGCTTGTTGATCAGACACGTGGAGATCCCGGTCTGAGTGATGTTAGTGTCCAGTGGTTGCCAGAAAAAGTTACGCTGACAGTATCAGGCCTGTTATCCTGTTAATCTTTCCTTAATAGCCAAAAGTCTTTTATTTAATCTGCTTTAATTTTTGAACCATTTTTAAAAGCACGTTTCATTTTCATTTGTTGTACTTATGTTGTGCCTATATGTGATTGATGCTTGTCTTCTCTCTGTATTTCCTAATTCAATGCTTTTTGCCAGACCTCTGATAAGCAACTGATTAAAAGCACATTTTCAATACTAACCTCCGATAACCTTGAGCAGGCCTTTGTCCCTCTCCTCTCTCTTCAGCTGGATCATGTCTTTGGTGCGCGAGATTGCCTCCGTTAGCCTGCTGCAGTCAACAGAGAGTGCCTCAAGCACCTGAGGGCTGGCCACACTGGAAACCAATCCCACCTCCTTCAACACGGCCTCAGCCTGCTCTTCCTGAGACTCCAGGTCGTTGCACAGATCCTGCAGCGTGAGACACAAAACATTATAAGTGGTGATCATTCAGGAGAACTCACTAGTATAGGAGCACCATGCTGTCCATCTCTGTCAACAGCTGCATACCTGTATCTGGGCTTCCACATTTGGACCTGAAGCATTAGTCTCATTGATACGACTCTGGATGTTCTCTACCGCTGTCTGACAATCCTCTACCTTCTCGGCTAGATGCTTCTTCACAGCGATTAGCTCCTCAAAGACATCTGTGCAGTCGGTAAACAGTTCCTTCACCTGCTCCAGTCTCTTTCTCAGCTGGGTTTCCATTACCTACACGGAACAGAGGAATGATGAGAAGAGAAGCACGGTACAGGGGAAATAATAATTCTTTAAAAAAGTTTACGCGTGAATAACTACATAAAATGAAATGGTGTTGTAAAAGTCTCTGTTTCATCTCACCTGTAGCTCCAGTGGAGCTTCCTGACTTTGCAGCATCTCCTGGATCTCAATAGACTTCTTGTGAAAATGAGTGATGTTCTCCTCATTGGCCTGGATTTCATCCTGAACACAACAAAATACACAAATGTACAGACAAAAAAAAAATCACAAAAAGTGAAACTGGAATTATTTCAAATTAACAGATACTTAAAATCGATTAGAAAAATGATTGAAGAACAGTTAAAAATATCAGGTTTTACTTCAGTACCTTCATGGTGAGTACTTGTTGCTCATTGTAGAAAGCATGGCTCTCTGCAAACAGGGCAAGTTTGGCCCCGGCCCAGCTGTCCACCTCTCCTCCCAGCATCAGCTGCTTCTCCCACAGCTCCAGGCCCACTCGTAGGTTATCCATGTAGGCATCTGTCTTCTCTGTCACCTGCAGGGGCACCAAAAGATCACTAAAATTTAGTTAAGGCGAGCAATATAGAAATATATAAATAGAAATATTCCAACCACGATCCAACTACGACTTTAGTTTCTCTGTTCAACTTTGAGTTGTACTTCTAATATTTGTCACAGACAGAGCTGTTCTGGAGACACGAAACACTGGATCAATGTCAGACTGACACCCAGTGAAAATGCTGCCATTTACTGAGGATGTTAAAAAATCCAACAAGCTTGTGAAGGTATAATTTTTAACTCAGATACTAAGATGTCAGTGTCAGTGAGTCTGATCAGTCTCCTTCCCAGCATGCTTAATGTACAGTTTTAGTAGAACTCCTCTGTTTGTTTACAAGAACAACATCTGTAAGTGTCAGTGCATAGATGCATACGTCCAGCCAGCTGTCCATCAGCGTGTCAGCCTCTGCTTCAAATGGAGATTCACTGCAGTCTGGAAACTTCTTCAGTTCAGTCTGCAGCTGTTTGCAAACACTTCTCATCTCTTCCATCGGCCCCGCAAGACCAGCCAGCTCCTCCTTAATATCACAGACCTGAACAAATGTACACGTGTTAACATACAGCACTTGTAAGTGCGCACCGAGCACACCAATCTGATATTTAGAAAGTGTCTGCCATCTGCTGGTTCATTCCTTTTAGTGCATACAGTAACAAATGCCCTTAAGCTGTTTTAGGAAACCAATACAAGAGTCAGAATATATTGAAAGACAATGCAAATACACCTACCTTTGCCATACTCCTCTGTAGGTTGTCTTTCCCCATGTAGGATGCCTTATCGCTGATTGCCTGCTCTGCTTTCTGGATGGTGCTGCTCAGGAGACTCCGGCAGGTCTGGAACTTCTTCAGAAGCTCCAGCAGTGTGCTGTACTGCTTCCTTCTGCAAGAGTGAGAAAATACCAAGGAAGATTTGAGCATTCGGATTGCAGTGTATAGAGAAACATAATAAAAGTTTACTTGAACTTAAATGCATTCATTTCTAGCAGTTGAGGACAGCATATAAGTCAGTGTTGCTCATTAATGGCTTAAAGAATAAATAAATAAATAAAATTTTATTTATATAGCACCTTTCTAGACAGAGTCTTAATTTAAGGTTCTTGTGCCGACGTTACCTGTCAGAAAAAGCCTGCTGAGTCTCCTTCCACTGAGCTTCCAGCTCCTGAAGGAGATTTTCTCCTCCTCCCTGCTTCTCTTGGACTTCACGGAGGCTCTGAAGCTCACAGTTCTGAGCCTGCAGCTGGCCTTCTAAATCCAAGAGGGCACGAAGCCTGGAAAGTGCAACAAATTCAGATTTTAATTCTGCAAATATATTGCAAAATCTAAACGGTACATTCTGGGACTACATGTAGTTTCCCATTTTCACATATCAAAACTGCTTCAGGATAGCAGAAGCACTATCGCACTAAAGGGACAAACCTGTGCTGCAACGCAGGCATGGTGGGCTCTTTGAGGCCTTGCGCTTCAATCGTATCCTGCAGCTTCTTCATCTCCCCCAGCATCGTCCTCTTCCTCAGGCCCAGGGTTTTGCTTTGGGTCTCCTTCTGAAGGACCTTCTGCTGGCTGACCAGCCCACTGTCACTCTCGTCCAGCCTTCTCACCAGGACATTCACCATATCGAGGCAGGAGGCTGGGATACCATCCCTTGTGACTGTGAGCCGAGCTCCCTGCAAGAGTAGATCCAGCTGAGGTGCCTTCTCTTTCAAACTGTCTATGCTCTGCCTTATCAGAGTCAACTTGGAGCGGCATTCCTGCAGCACCACAGCGTCACTACAGGGTGGACCTGGGATACTTGAGATATCCTCATCCACAGTGCGCAGCGACATAAGAAATCGGTCGAGGGCACGGGCAGCTGCTTCGCTCTTCCGGACTTGCTGCCGGAGTTGATCCAAGCTGGTTTTGTGAGCCTCAAACTCACGGGACAGAGGGAAGCGTTCTCTGGGATCCAAGTCGCTGGATTCAGGGTCCAGACGGGACAACTGGTCCAGTTCACTCTGTATGTTGTCATCCAGTTCCTTTAGCAAAAAACACACAAGGTGTAGTGTGAGGTGAGATGCCTATAGAAGTGAGATCTTACATTACATCTTTTTTTTCTTTTTCTTTTTTTAAAAAAAAAACATTCTTATATCTCTAAGAATTTGCATTTATTGGATTTATCTTATAAAGGCCAGCATCACTGATGTCTAATATCTATCTGTACTGTGGTGTTTAGGAGTTGATGATACAGGGGACTAGGAAATCCAACACATAATAAATATTAAACACCAAATTGTACGATTTATGCTAAATCAGTAGCTTGTTTATGTGTACAAGATGCATTCAGCTTGTTTTCAATGATCCAGTTATTGACCAGTATGTTTTTTCCAGCCATGTGAAATTTTAAAATGTGCTGACCTCTGCAAAGACTTCTTTGACTATATGAATCCAGGCTTCATATAGGTGTTAACACATGTGCTTAGACAATATTTGTGTGTCAGACTGACAAAATTAAACAAAACAAAATTGTGTATGGCTAACAGCAGACCTTTATATCTTTCAGAATGTTAGTGTTGGCCAGTGTGAAGCCAGTGATGTCTTTGGGCTGTCTCAGATAACGGTCCAGGCGGTCGGTGAAGTCCACCATGTGATTCTCAGTGGAGTCAATCTGCCTGAGTGCAGAGCCCAGCGAGCTGCCTCTCCTCTGAAGGTTGGACTGCTGAGTGCGCCACTGCTCCTGCAGCTCTGCTTTCTCCTGCTCCAGAGAAGTGTTTCCACTCAGCTGGGAACACTGAGAGCACTGGTTTGCATACTCAGACCAAAGACACTCAGTCTCTTGTCTCAAGAACTAGGAAGAAAGGAATTTAACTCAAGTTTACTGGCCGGTTGTGGGGATTGAGTCATTTTGCTCAAAGGTTCTTATAGCATGTCATTTATATTTCAGTCCAGTTTGTTTCTGATAGAGTGGTATTTATAACATCATTGTACCTGTATTTCCTGGAGCCGTGTATGCAGGCCTTTCAGAGAGACTGAGTCAGAGGGGACGTCCTTGATGCTCTGTTCATTTTTAGCTAGTTGGGCTTGCAGAGCCCTCTTAGCATTCTCATATCTGGAGAGTTAAACCAAAAATAACTAAATTTAAGGATTAAATATAAAACCATCCAACCTGTTTTTTGATTTGTACGTTGCCTTTGATTATAAAACACAAGACAGCTAAATTTCACCTTTCTAAAGCTTCCTTTTTGGTTACTTCCTCCTCCAAAGACATCTGCTTTTCAGTCTCCCTTCTCTCCACAGCAACTGTCTTCACTGTCACCTGGGTCACCTGGAAAAAAGCAACAGGATGTTAACGATTATTTCAGACACATCTGCACACGCCCAGTATCGGCTTCAGGATTTAAATTCAAAGACTGGTCTGTATTTCTTCTTGCTTAAAATGTGTTAAAGGAGCTGTGACTGTTTAAATCTATAGAGAGAATCTTTTTAATAAGAATTTTTAATAATAGTGAATCATACCTCAGCTAAGGCCTGAGGTTTGTCACTTGGTTTGGTAGGCTCCTTCTGTGTGTTGGAATCCTCAGTGAAGGCAACAGGAATCCTACAGAATTGAAATTGATTTAAACTTCATACTATATTTTGAATAAATGTAAATGTAACTTAATACAATATCTGCAACATAAATCATGCACAACCAAACGTTTTACTCAGTATTAAGAATTAAATAAGGAATAAAAACGGTTGTTTTGAAGATTGCATGCCAAGTCCTTGCTGTTTTGAAACCTCTATGGAAAGCCTCACCTAGATTCAGGGAGTGGTGTGTCTTGATCTCCACTGAACTGATGCTGGATGGCAGCCAGCCTCTTTTCACACTCCCTCAGCTGCGTCTGAGCCAAGCGGTGAGCATCCTCCGGGCTTAGGGTGTCACACAACTCTTTCAGTGCCTGCAGGTGCTGTTCTGCTTCAGCAAAGTCTGCTGAGAAGCAAGCCTGTTGAATGATTTTAATGTGAAAACAGTAAGCACAAAGGCATTGCAGAGCTGCTTTGACTTCAGGCGATCCATTGAGCCAAATCTTCTTTTTTTGTTAAGCTTTTTATTTATTTTCTTGTGTTTTTATTATATTTATACAACTATAAATTAGTTATATGTGTGACCTGCTTATTAGCATCCTATATCATAAAAGAAGGTTTGGCAGATACATTGCACCACTTGAGCAAGACCCCAGATGGCAGCCGGCAACAGATGGGCTGCACAAATTCATAAAAGAATGCTGTTTTAAGCTTACAGAGAAGATGTGATTTCATCTTCATTAGCACATATTTTCATTTAATTCATTGTTTTAAGGTCCTGATAATGATGGTGTTGTTTGTCGTTTTCAGCTTAAGATAATAAAAAGTGTCTGAAACTGTAAACATACCCAAACAAAACTAGCTAAAACAGCACTCTCTTAGAAACCAGCTGGAACAAAGTATTGCTATTACCCTTCCCACTGAAAGCTTCCTTGAAGGCATACAAAGAAGATGGAAAAGACAAAGTTAGACAAGCAGAGCAGAGAAAACTGGCTGAATACCCATCCTTTGAAGCACCCCTGCCAAGAGTTCAGCTTTGGTCATTTAGCTACCTGAGCTTGGTTTTCTAAGCTGGTGCTTAAGTGCATCTCACACCGAAGGACTGCTGCATTAAAGTCTTTCCTTGTTACTTCAAACTGTAATTGTTCCAAAAAGCCTGAGATCTCAGCTCTGAGGGCCTGGGAGATAATATATACAATGAATATATATATATATATATATATATATGAAAAAGGAAACATGATAGAATATAGTATTGACTAAAAGGTTAATAATGTTGAATTGTTTACATCTGTGTCAGTTTGCTAACATTCCTTTAAAAACAGGCTTCAAAGGCATAAAATAATAAGCCCCCGCATCCTCAGGACCTTCTATCGCTGTGCCATTGAGAGCATCCTCACTGGATGCATCACCACCTGGTATGGCAACAGCACCGCCTACAACTGCAAAGCTCTCCAGCGAGTAGTGCGGTGCTCTGAACGGATAATTGGAGGTGAGCTTCCCTCCCTCCAAGACATCTACAGGAAGCGGTGCCTGAGGAAAGCGGGGAGGATCATCAAGGACTCCAGTCACCCCAGCCATAAACTGTTCAGACTACTTCCATCAGGAAGGAGGTTCTGCAGCATCCGGTCCCGTACCAGCAGACTGAGAGACAGCTTTTTCCATCAGGCCATCAGACTGCTGAACACGTCATAGACACCTCAGCTTCACTACTGGAACTTCAACATTATGCACTCCACACTGTATATAAATGCCACTTGTTTTGCACATATTCAACTCTGTATATTTTATATATTTTATTATTATTATTATTATTATTATTTTATTTTATTTTTTTACTATTTAATTTGTAAAAATGTGTATACACACACACACACACACACACACACACACACACACACACACACACACACACACACACACACACGTAGGATAATATTTAGTATACACATCCAGAAATGCATACACTATTATATATTGTACATATATTTATTAGTTTCAGGTTGGCCATTCTTGTATTTTGCTCGTTTGTGTTGTTGTGTTTGCACATCTCTGTTGCTTGTGGGGCTCGCACACAAGAATTTCACTCGCATGTGCTGTGCCAGTGTGCCTGCACATGTGATGTGACAATAAAAAGTGATTTGATTTGATTTGATTTAATTGCCAGTTTTAGTTTGTGGTTTAAATATGCATATGCAATTAACTGAGAGATGTCTTTAAAAAAACTAGTGAACATTTGACTATTCATAAAAATCAAAATCCCCACCTCCCACTGTGTCCTGACAGATTGGGTGAAGAACTCCATATCTCTGAGCTGTGAGGGGGTACAAAAGGCCTCCATGCCATTAGCTGCTCGCAAGAACTCCTCCAGCAACTCTGGATCAAGTGTCCTCAGAGTTTTCTGTGTTTAAACACAAAATAGTTACATTATGATTCCTCTACAGAAACTGTATTTCATGTTGTTGGATGTTTTTTTAAGGCAAAGTAACTACTTTCTATTTAAGACATCAAACAATGTGGCTATAAATGTAGGGTAGGTAAACAGACTTGTAAATTCGCAAAAATTGTCAAATAAAACTAATAAATCATGAATATTCACTAAATATGAAATGTGCAGAAGTCATTGCCAATGGTTAAACTTACCTCCTTTACTGAAGCTTGCTCAGCTGATACACGCCTGTCTTTGAAGATGTTGATAGCTTCCAGGATGTGCGCCTGCAGGCAGTGTTTGGCCTCCTCAAAGCCATTTCTAGCTAAAGCCTGTGCCTTAGTGTAGGCCTCTGTGTAGGCCTGGGGAGGTGCTTGAGCCAGAGCAGGAGGTTTGATATTAAGATCTGGTGACTCAGCCTGGGTTTGAAGCAACACATCGATCTCAGAGACGAGAATAGTCTGGGAGTGTTGAATTTTCTGTTTCAAAGGAGACTGGGTTTCAGTCTTTGGTGGGTCAAGTGGTTGAGTCTGAGGTCTTGCCTGTGTGGGAGATTGAGTCTTGGACTGTGGCACTGTTTGGGCCGTGGGAGGCAATGACACCGGAAACTGAGGATGGTGCTGTGGGGATAACTGTGCCTGAGATTTGGGTTGGAACACTGGTTGGACTTTGGGTTGGACTGGTGACTGAACTTTGGGCTGAGTTGGTGATTGAACTGTAGGTTGTAATTGAGGTTGGGCTTGCACCTTGGGTTGAGGGGGTGATTCAACATTAACTTTAGTTAGTGACTGAGCCTGTGGTGGCAATTGAGATTCGGGTTTGGGCTGTGGCAGTGATCCAGGTATGTGTTTAATTGGTGACTGAACTATTAGTTGAGGTGTCATTTCAACATCCTGTTTTGGCTGTAGAGGTCTGGGCTGTAGAGGTGAGTTACCTTTTAATTGAGTTTGTGACTGAATCGTTGGTTGTAGCTGAAGTTGGGGCTGATGCTTGGGCTGAGAAGTTGATTGCTGGGATTGAATATTAGATTGAGTCCCCTGAGTCCTGGCAAAGGGCTTTTCTTGAACTAATGGCTGTGCCTGGACGTGTGTTTGGGACTGGGCCTGCAAAGTTTGTTGCTGGGGCTGTGAAGGAAGCTGAGGATAGGCTGGATGTGATGGTTGTGACTGGAGAGATATCTGTGTTTGAATCTGAGATGGAGAGTGATGTTGAGCTTGGGGTTGATGCTGGACCTGTACATACTGCTGAGACTGAGGCTGCTGATAAGACTGAGATGGCACTTGCAGTGGTGCTTGAACCCAAGTCTGTTGCTGAACTTGGCCTTGTTGTGGCTGAACTAAGTTAGAAGCTCTCATCTGGGTGTGTTGATGCATGGAACTATGGGGCCCAATTTGCTGCTGTGTTTGAGTCCAGGGTTGGGGTTGAGCTTGAGGATGCATTTGCGGTTGAGTATATGATGGCCCCATATGAGAAACCCTATGGTGGGCAATCTGAGGCATTTGCTGGGCCCACTGTGATAGAGTCTGAACTGTAGGATAAGCCTGAGAATGTGTTGCTTGGCCCATTTGCTGAGGATATGGTTGCGGGATAGGGTGACTCTGCTGGGGAAATGCTTGATTTTGTGTTTCTTGTTTATCTGTCCACTGCTGAGATGTGGACTGAGCTTGGGCATAACCCTGGGAGTATAACTGAGGTTGCACTGTAGCCTGTGGATGCTGGATAGACTGGGTGACTGAGGATATGACTTGAGTATAAGCTTGAAAGTGCCCCTGTGAAATATGGCCTTGTTGCTGGACCAGTGCCTGTGCATGTGTTGGATACTGAGTCATAGGATCAGTCAAAGAATGACTCTGAAGGTGGAGTATAGGTTGGGCTTGGGTTGGATGTTGAGTCAATGGTTGGGCCTGACTTAGCCTGGCCATTGGCTGAACATTAGTTGGAACATGGGCATGAGCATGGGCATGTGGGTAGGGCATTGACTTGGGATGGGTCTCAGACTGATCAGCATAGATTTGAACTTGGGTCTTAGGCTGAGGGTGTGTTTGAGGTTGGACCTTGGGCTGAGGGTGAATTTCATGATCATTCATTGATTTTGCATGGGTTTGGTCCATGTTTGTTGACTGAGTATGCATTGGAGGCTGAGCCTGGGTTGGTGGCTTGGGGGAAGGGGGCCGGACAGGGGCCCATGATTGTGGATGACTACGAAGCTGAATGTGAGATGGTACAGGAAGCTGAATTGGGCCTTGCAGTGGAGCCTGAACACTGGAAGGCTGTCTGATCTGAGCCCATATTGGGACTTGAGCTACAGATTCGTCATGGGGTAGTACCTGTGGCTGCTTAGATGGCTGAGGACCAGCTGGTTGAACCAGAGCCTGATCCTGTAGCTGGAGCTGTTGTTGGGTCTGTGGCTTGGTTGATGACTGTTTCTTCACAGAGTCATGGGACTGAGGAACACATGGTTGCTGTGTATCTGTAGTAATGTGGGACTGAACCATAGTATTGGTTTGTGATTGATTTGGGGCCTTTCTTTGTGGTTGAGGTTGACTCAAAGTTACAGCATGTGATTTATTTTTGGTATTTGATTCTTGTTGTGCTTGTTTTACAGTTTCTTGTGGTTGTTGTTTTTGCTGTTGTTTTTGCTGATGCTGCTCTTTTTGCTGTTGTTGATGTAGCAGTTTGTCTTGTTGCTGATGCTCTAGATTTTCAGTTTGCTGTGTTTGCTTCTGTTCCACTTTTTGTTGTTGTTGTGGCTGCTTAGTCAGTTTTGCATGGGCCTCATACTGTAGCCTGGTGGTTGCTACATTTTGGGAAATTACCTGAACTGATCCGACTGCTTGTGTCTGTCTAGTTTGAACTAGATCTTGAGTCAAATCCTGCTCTTGACTTGGAGTTTTCTGCTCTGGAAAAGCTGGTTTCTGAAGCCATGGCCGGTTCTTCATGCCTTGAGCTTTTCTGCTTTGGAGCTCTTGGGAACTTAGAACCTTTTTCTTTACAGCTGGTTCCTGAAGTGGAGTCTGGTCTTTGGATTCTGGTCTTTGTTTAACTTGTTGTTCAGCTTGTATATTAATTACCACATGCTGTTGAACTTGTTGCTGTTGTACCTGTTGTTGCTCCTGCTTGGGCTGACTTGGTTGTGGTTGCACTGGGAACAACTCCTGCTGCTGAACTTCTTGTAGAAGATACTCCTCCTTTATTTCTTCCTGTTCTTTCTGTCCCAGTTTAATTTCCACCTGTCTTCTAAGTCCCTCTTGGAGTAGGTCTTGCTGTGGCCCTTGATCTGGAGTCTCTGTTGTCTTTTGTGCAGTGGCCATTGGCCAGCCTTGAAACTGACTTTCTGGTGGCGACTTTCTTCTGGTCTGCTTCACAGCTTCTGCGTAGGTGTATGGCATTGGAGGAGAAGTCATCTTTTCTTCTTTGTAATCTTGTACCACTATCTTTGGCACAAAGGTTTTTGTATGCTTGGTGTCTAACTGTTTCAAATGTTGAAGCACTGCTTTATCTTGAATAAAGACTTTTGAAGGAGGTCCTGCTGGAGGACTTCTGCTTCTGTCTCGTCTGGCACCCAGGCTGCTTAGCATACCAACTGCTTCCTAAAAGTGACATCATGCATCTTAGAAATAAAGTACTTTCAATTATACTGTTTTGTCTGGTCAGAACATGTCTAACAAGGTTACTTCACAAAAAAACCCCAACTGGCCTGTGACTGAGCAACAGCAGCTCGCACTCGATCCTGCATAGCAGAGGCATGGAGGTAGTGGATGGGAGAGCTCTTCTGATTTGTTGATACGATCACCTGCAGGTCTTGCTCCTCTGTGACTACCTGACCTTCGAGCTGTAGACCACGGGAAATAGTGACCTGGAAAATAAAAATGTTAGTTTTAAATAATCATAAATGTTTCTTTATGAAAGGATTTAAAAGCCAACACTGCTATGCAGTGATTCATCTCACCCTGGCTTGTGAGGTCTGGACCTGTTTTTGTTGCCGATCGGTGGCCCTTAGCAGGTGGTAGAGCTCCCTGGCTTCAGTCTCCCAATGTAGAAGTTCAGCCAATCGACTGTCCAGCCCAGACACACTGTGTTGCAGCTCTACACAAACCTTTTCTGCCTCAGATAATGTCTGCATAACCTGGTGACAATTAAAGAAAAGATAGCAAAGGACAGATAGACTTACTTTGATTTTTTTTTAAAAAGAACAGATATAATCATTTTAATCTTCATGACCACAATCATAATAGTTCTTTTAAAAGAAGAGAAATCGTTCATACTTCTGGTACTGCAAGCTTCAGTTTCTGTAACTGATCTGCTGGGCATTCTGGGGCAGAAGCCAAAGCATCCAGATCCATGTCTTTAATCTTCCTCATTATAAACTGAAGAGCAGAAATTGAGCAATAATTTAGAAAGATTTAATTTGGTCATTTAAATCAAAAATAATCATTAGAGCTGAAAAAGCGCAATGACTTGCTAGTGATGCCGTTGATCCTACCTGTAATCTTTTCCTGTAGGTGCGTAAAGGACCCGCCATAACGTCCAGAGGCTCTTTGAGAATCAGTGTGCCCTCTCTGATCAAAGCTCTGATTTCCTCTGGGTTTACATGGGTAACTTCAATTGGCTCACCAATGTTTTCCTGGAAAAAACACAAATAAACATGTTAAATAACAAAGATAATTTATTAATAATTCAATGATGTAAACATTAGCAGCAGAATTTCATAAAATTCTTGTTTACTGTATGTTAATCTACTGTGTAATTATGAAATTAACATAAGTGAAAAGAGATGGAAACTTCAAACTGTGTTGTGTCCACAGTAGATTAACATACAGTAAACAAGAACTTTATGAAATTGACAACACTTGTTCAACGTGCAACTCCAGATATAAGAATGACATTGCACTGTACTCAAAGACTATAATTCCAGCTACTTTCATACAATAGGTAAAGATGGAGCACTGTTTTTAAACTTTGAGTCACTCCCTAGGAATCATTGTTTCAATAGAACAATCCCATTTAAATTCCAAATGCATGAGACATTAGGCTGCTACAATCACTGCTGCCTCTAGTCGCATAATGCCAAATAAAAAGAAGAAACTAGGCCAACGCTTTAGAAGAACAAAGCTATACCCTCAGATAAAAACACCCTCTGTAAAAAATAAAAGCACAGATAAAAAGTTGATTTTAGAGTGCCATATGGTGGGTACTTTATCAAAAAAAAAATTTTTTAAGTAAATTCATGTCAGGAAAATATTCTGATTAATTCTCTAACAAAAAAATAGCTTGTGTGATTGAGTGTTCAAACATTTCCAAATTCTTTGTCATTAAGGTGTTTTAGAATCTAAGCACACAAATCGGGTTTTCCTTGATCTTTGACTCACCAAAGTGTTTTTCTTGACAAACTCAGCCCACTGCATGTTGACTTTTCGAAGCTCCTCTGCCAGGCTCCTGCAGGTCTGAGGATCTGTTGACTCAATCAGGAAGTTCCCCACTTCATTCAGGTGGGCCTGATGAGATCCCCACTCAGCCATGGATGCGGAGGTCAGCTTAATAGAAATTTTTGTAAATAAAATGGCAAATACTAAAATATATCATCTATAAGGATAATGTAGACATTATTTTATTTAGATGTTATTATTGCAGACTTTTTACTTGACTTGTTATTCCAAGTCATAACAGACTGATCCCCTATTACAAAGCAAGTTATACTAGCTTGTTTATGACATATTTATTATCATAGAGCAATACAGTTATAATACTTTAATGAGTTAATCATACCTCAGGTCTGTGGCTGTGTGTTGCAGAGCACTGTTCAAGCCAAGCCTGCAGGGAACTAAGGGAGTCGCTGTACGAGTCCCAGGCAGACAGAACCCGTCCCATTGTGCTTTTCACTGTGGTCACGTCCTCTAAAACAACAGCAGTGTCCTCCTCCAGCTGCTTCACCTGCTGACTGACATGCTGATAATCTGAAGCTATGGAGCAAAGAAATAATATGAACTAAAATAATACACTTTTACTCTAATGGGGAATCAAAAACATTAATATAAATGAAGAAATACAAAATATCTGTTACAGAGTATCACAGTACTTACCAAGGGCAGATTTGCTTGAATATTTCTCGGAAATCTGCTTCAGCTTACGAATAGCTGTTTCCAACATGGAAGGCAGCTCTTGTGTGTATACGAGTTCCTGAGTTTAAAAAAATGAATACAAATTAATACTGTCAGTCAACACTAACATCCATGCCCTTTACACAGTAGAAGGAACATTTTTGGATAAACTAGTGAAGAAGTTAGAGAAAAACTCTGAATAAAATTCACCACTAGAACCAGAGGGAAAACCCTGATAAAAAAACTATTTACAATAGCCCATTTTGGACATCTTCACTGTATATCACAGACTGTATATACAAGATGGACACACCCAACATGACACATCCATTGGTTTCCAAAGTTCCAGTGTCAGGCCTTGAGATGAGAATTTTCACTGATGCTTTCTTGACATGTCAAAACCAAATTTGAGACACCGATGGGCACGTCCCATGTTCAGTAGTGATTTGCGAATCACATCGCCTGCAATAAAACACACCCTACCCTAATTTATGATTATAGTATTCATTATGACTTCATACTACCACTTGAGATCACAACTGAAGTATTTACCGAGGTTGTAGAGCATAGGTATCAAGGGCCATTTTCCTATGAACCTCCATTGTTTGCGAACACAGAAGGCGCCCCCTGCTAGCCTTTAGATAAAATGCATATTTAAGGCACTTCCTCACTGGCTTCACACCTGGAAGCTTTGTCCGTCTTATATATAGTGTGTCTTGTATATTAAGATACTATGTGCAGAATCTGTTTGTCTTAGCTGCATCCTGGTTAGAATTTCTATTATGTGGCCTTACATAGATATATAGATATTGTCCAAATTTATAATTATACCCCAAGAAAGATTAGTAACTCCAACAACAGAAATTACTGTACTGCTCAGATAAACATATACATATATATACAAAGAAAGAACAAAAAGGTGTTAAGAAGCATCGACACACCCCCAAGTATTAAATTGTGTTTTGAAAATACAAAGACTAAACAAAGATTACTCACATGCCACTCTTGCAGCAACACCCTGACTGCCTCTGAGGAGATATAAGGTCTCTTCCAGACACGAAGCTTGGTCCTGATCTGCCCCAACAGATCCAAAACAGTGTGGCGATGCTCTCTGTACTCTAGCTTGATCCCATGATACTTGGCAGTCACTCTGACGCTGGTAAATCTGATGAAGATGCCAACAGAACGTTAAATAGAAACTAAAAAATAAAACCACATCAACTTCAGAAAGTAAATTATCACTTTATAAGATGCTTTTCTCAGTTTAAGCAGTGATCTTGATTACATCCAGTCCCAGGTCAGGACAGCACAAGTCCTTCTATGACTTTCAGCTTAAACTAAGAAATTCATTCATATACTCTTCAAAAGTATATCCAGTTTGTGCATGCATACATTACACAGGCCACTGGAGAAAGTACCCTCACCTCCTCTTGAGCTCATCCATCTTGTCAGTAGGAATCATCATGTTTCCGTACTCATCTATGTTCTGGAAGGACTGGAAGGTCTTCACGTGCTGTGGCATCTCCTCCAGGCAAGCCTACAGCAACAACGAGCAGAGACAGCATGCACATATATATTTATATGCTTGCAAACATTTACATTTCACTGTCTACAAAGAGCCGGGGAAACCAGTTTTTGCTAAGATCAGCAACATTGTTTCCCAGTACATCTTAAAGTTGGAAATGATTACTTTGAGCAGTTCGTGTTTCTCCCTCGCTTCATCAGCAGCACGGCCGTGGTCTTGAGGGTTGCCATCTTCCTCAGCCAAAGCCTCCTCTGTTCTCAAAAGCCAGCGGGCTACTGTGTCCAAGTGGGTTGGAAGACTCATATCTAAAGCAACTTTGTACTCACGGAGCTAGATGAACACACAGAGAAAAGGAAGTCACAAGTAAAGTAAATGTCTTCGAATTGCAGTGAACAAATACACAAATATGTACAAATATACAAGCATTTACAGACAAATATAACACATCAGCCGTAAAGTAACAGATTAGGGTGTTTAAGAGTCTGTGTTGCTATGGTGCTGTAGTGTTATATTAGTACAGTACAGTATTATGACTATAGATCATATTTATACATTTATAAGGTTCTCTAGTCTGATTAAAAAATAACAAAAACTAACCTTTTCTGTGAGAGCATCCCACGCCTCTCTAAGAGTCCGTTGCTCATCGCTCAGTTTTGGGGTTCGTCTCATGGCCGTCAACAAAGGCATGATGGGCCGTCGTTGCTCATTAAAGGACACCAGAAAGGTCTGAAATACCTGAGGGAAGGAAAATACTTTTTTAGTGACAAATTTATAACGTGAAGTCAGTTTATAACATTAAACGCTGTGCCAAAACGTAGACAGGGATAGCTCAGTAGGTAGAGTGGTGGCCCCATGATCGGAAGGTCGGGGGTTCGATTCCCCTGAACAGCTTCCCTGAGGTACCCCTGAGCAAGGTACCGTCCCTACACACTGCTCCCCGGGCGCCCAGTGGCTGCCCACTGCTTCACTGAGTGAATGGGTTAAATGCAGAGAGGGATTTTCCCCACGGGGACCAATAAAGTACACTTTCTTCTTCTTCTAGACGTTTCATAATTTTATTACAATATGATGTAAACGAACACATGACAAAGAAAAAAAAGATAAAAAGTCCTTGGCTCACAAAAGGAATTATTAATGCTTGCAAAAAGAAAAACAATCTGTATAAACAGTTCATCAAAGTAAAAACAAAAGAAGTGGAACAAAGATATAAAGCATATAGAAATAAATTGACTGATATTATAAGAACGAGCAAACAACTTTATTATAGAAGAAGATTATATGAAAATAAAAACAATATAAAAGGAACTTGGGATGTGTTAAACAACTTAATTAAACAAGGATCTTCTGGAACATCATATCCTGAATATTTTACTGATGCAAATGGTGAAAATCACAACATGAGTAATATTGTCGATGGGTTCAATAAATTCTTCATAAATGTTGGCCCTGAACTAGCAGCAGACATCCCGTGTCATAAAAATGAAAATATCAGTAATATAAAATCAAATCCCTTTTCACTGTTCCTCTCAGCTACAAATGAGCAAGAAGTAATAAATATCACATTAAAATGTAAAAGTAAGTCTTCAATGGATTATCATGACATAAATATGTCTGTAGTTAAACAGGTTATTCTGAATATTGCTAGTCCCTTAACATATATCTGTAATTTATCATTTCAGTCTGGTTGTTTTCCAAAAAAAATGAAAATTGCGAAAGTAATACCACTATATAAAAGTAATGACAAACACAGTTTTACCAATTATAGGCCTATTTCTCTACTGCCTCAATTCTCAAAAATTCTAGAAAAACTTTTTAATTCAAGATTAGAAAAATTCCTTGAAAAACATCAAATAATAAATGTTGGTCAGTATGGTTTCAGAACGCAAAGAACCACTTCAATGGCGATAATTGAGGCAGTAGAAGAAATTACTGATACACTGGATAAAAATAAATATGCAGTTGGTATTTTTGTTGATCTCAAAAAGGCCTTCGACACAATCAATCACTCAATATTATTGGATAAATTGGAAAGATATGGTATTCGAGGGAAAGCTGGTAACTGGTTAAAAAGTTACCTAACGGGTCGGGAACAATATGTTAGCATAGGGCATTACCACTCAGAGAAACTTGGTATTGCATGTGGTGTTCCCCAAGGGTCAGTGTTGGGACCAAAACTTTTCAATGTATACATAAATGATATTTTTGATGTTTCTCAAGTACTTAAACTCATACTGTTCGCAGATGACACCAACATATTTTTCAGTAGCGATGATTATACTGATCTTGTAATGACCGTAAACAGGGAGCTAAAATTAATAAAAAAAATGGATGGATATAAATAAATTATCATTAAATATAAATAAAACTAAAGCAATGTTTTTTGGTAATTTAAAATATAATGTAGAATTACCAATTATCATTGAAGGTGTACCAATTGATAATGTGAGTGAAAACAAATTTTTGGGAGTCGTAATTGATAACAAAATTTCATGGAAACCCCACGTCAGACACATAAAAACCAAAATTTCCAGAAGCCTCGCAGTTTTGAACAAAGTGAAACCATACCTTGATAAAGATGCACTTCGTACTCTGTACTGTACCCTGGTTCTTCCATATCTTACATATTGTGTGGAAGTGTGGGGAAACACATATAAAAATACAACTAATCCATTAGTCACAGTACAGAAACGAGCACTGCGTATTATTCACAAGGCTGGTTATCTAGATCATACTCACAAATTCTTTCTTCGGGCAAAGTTACTTAAATTCCAGGATCTGGTTAATTACAATACATCCATAATTTTGTATAAAGCTTTTACTAAACTTTTACCGGCAAATTTACAAACTAGATTTGAAATTCGAGAAAAGGTTTATAATGTGAGAGGCTTTGGAGAATTCAAATTACCCAGAACTCGAACAACCCGTAAAGGTTTTTGTGTGTCTGTATGTGGTGTGAAAATCTGGAACAGTCTGAGTTTACAATTGAAACAATGCAAAAATATTCATAGATTTAAATTTCTCTACAAACAGTTGGTCTGGTCACAGTATACTCAATGATGCTTTTAGTGTGCTCTGTAATGTCTGTCCTCTTACCATTGCTGGTATGGATTCCAAAAGAAAAAAAAAATAAAAAAGTGTGCGTATGTATGTACATATATGTACATGTGTGTGTAGATATATATGTATGTATATGTATGTGTGTTTGTTACTTGTAGTTATTACTGCCTGTTACCTGTGGTAATGCAATTTATAATTTATATATTCTGTATTCAGTTATGAAGGCTCTAATTGTTGTTTGCGAGCTGCCGTTTAGATGCTTGTATGTGCCCGGGGCTGTTGATGGGTCTGTATGCAATGATGGGCGTAGCTGCGGGAAGTTTATTGTTTTTTTTGTTGATGAGTGAGTATAGGGGTGGGATTTAATAAGTTTTCTTCGTCCCACTCCTTTTTCAGGCAATTTTTGTTTTTTGTTTTGTGCATTTTATGTTCAATATAGGTATTTGTTGTGCCTGAAAATGAACAAATAAATGAATGAATGAATGAATGATGTCAGCCTATTACGGTGCTACTGTGACAGTGTAGGGCATTGTAATGAAAAAATAAAAAGTGTGTTGTATAACTCTTTCCATCTGATATATTAGATCAATATGGTTTCTTGAAAGTGAAGTTGAATCTCAACTATGCTCTTGGGCGCTAACAATGAAGGTTAAAGTAAAATGCTTAGGAATGATCAGGACCCTGACCCGAGTTTCACCAAAAGAAAATCAGCTCGAGCTGTTATTGGCATCTACAATCACACAAAATTTGAAAATGATTCTTGAAAAATGTGAACACTAGCCTGTGTTCACAGTTTGTTTCGTATGTTTATCTGGTAACAAACAGATAAACAAATGAAACTGATAGCATACTCCTTCCCTTCAGGGGGAGAACTAAAGAGAGAGAAAAAAATTACAACTGCTTAACACTGTTGTGCAAAACAGGATCAGGTTGTTGGGAAGAAGAATTAAAATGTTTTAATAACCAAATTCAGTTTTAACTAAGATCTGTGTTATACAGACAGTGCTTATTGTGCCTGTAATTACATCATAGGCCTGTTAAAATAATATCGGGGC
Source organism: Diplotaxodon limnothrissa (assembly GCF_057381915.1). Lineage (NCBI taxonomy): Eukaryota > Metazoa > Chordata > Actinopteri > Cichliformes > Cichlidae > Diplotaxodon > Diplotaxodon limnothrissa. Next base: position 6,540,791 of record NC_140614.1, on the reverse strand, counting down.
CTCTGAATGTGCCAGACATTTACCTAATTTGTGCACTGATACTTAAAAATGCAACACATCCTGATGAGCTCTTGCTAGAAACATACATTATATCTTTCTGAGTAGCTTTCTCCTTCTGTGGAGTCCCATCCCTCCAGCAGCTCATCATAGGCCTGAACCAGCCAGCATGTCATTTCCTGTGCCTTACGGTCAGGTGTCACCTGGAAAGACACAATAAAAATTGAGTGGGTGAGGATGATCAAGTGATTCCAGAATTAAGTTTTACGTGATAATAATGTGGTCATAATGTGAGTGTAATGTAAAGTAAAAAGCAACACCAATCACCAGACACGTTACAGAAAGCTGAATAGCGCTAACTAAGTTGATTTTAAGCAGCGCACATACATAAGTTTGTTTTGGCTCCTTGGTTGTTCTTTGAAAATTCATATGAATATAGCAACATGTCACTTTGAAGGAGGTTGCCACCTTTACTGTTCACCTCTTCTCCTGTAAAAGCAGATCACCATCCTGTCATGCAGATCCTGTGGTGTGTAGTGTCTAGGGAACATAGCGTAGTACTGCTAAATTTGATTTGTTTCACTTATATACGCTTAAAGTTTAGTATTTTTAATGCATTTTCAGCTTTCTTTGTGAAATTCCAACAAACTAACTCACTCATATTCCTACAATCTCCCACTCCCACAGCAGAATCAAAAAGCAAAACACAATAGTTAAAAATAGAAAATATCTTAAGATGTCAAATGTCTACAGCAGCTACACTTTAACGTGGTGATATCCTGTCAGAAACCAAAGCTGACAGGTATTTTTATCTGATCTATCGTGAGGCGATTCCAGTACTGCTGCACCACCCCATGAGCGCTTTATTCTTCTCATGGGAGGCAAGAGAAAAACACCCTTGCTGTGGCTTTGGATCCTTTCCCAGAGAACAGGGCAAACTCGTTCAGTGTTGCATAATCAGTCCTGCCTTTAACCACCATGTGATTCGAAGGTAACTTTGGCTCGGAGCAGCTTAGTTTTAAACAGCAGTGTGTTAAGCATCCTCAGAATAAACAACTCCCCTGACGTGTCGTTACTAGATATAAACATCAGCAATAAAATCCATCGTTACTTGCGGGTACTACAAAGGGATTGTGCAGCTGATTGACATTGTGCTGTGATGATTGGTTGTGATGATTGGGTGTACCTGGCGGAGAGGTGAAGCAGAAATAGCAGGGGTGTAGTGGATAGGCAGGTTGATAGGAGAAGGACTTTTAGAAGGGGTCAAATATTGTGTCTAAGGAGGAAAAGGGGAAGGGGAAAGGAGAGGAAATAAGAGGAGAGAAGGGAAAAGACAAGAGAGAAGTGGTCTTCTCAAACACATCAAATACATTTAGCTGACCTCAACTGAATGCACACACGATATTTGATTTCAGTGTAAGAAGAACAGAAAGTCTTATTTATTCTTAACAGTTATAACTGCATTAACCACGTGTGTTCTGGCTGATTTACAATAAAGCATGGAATGAAACATGAACAGATATATAAGAGTTACATTCTGTAGCAGCGTTTGCAGGGCATAAGGTGGCAGAGTGGTATCATAGATGAGCACATGATAGTGTGCCATTCAGAACAATACATTAATTGTTTGAATGGAAAACACACAAGCTGAACAAGGGGAACCAGCCACTGATGACCAGATTACTGTTTGAACATGTCTGTAATTATGTCCACAAATAAGGAAAACCTTTAACTGCACCGATTATTTTGAACAGCTGCCAAAGAAAAAGAGCACAGAAGCCTGATTTAGACTTAGATCTAGGTTTAGATATCTGGGATTAAAAATACCCAATTTTGTTGAAATAAACACTACATGTAAACTTTTACTTATTTGCATTCTTTACTTAAAAATAGGTGTAGTTTGGGTTTGTTTTGCGCTGAGCTAATGCAGTTATAATGCAATTCAAATATATATATATAGAGTGTATTCTGCACCACTGGTTTAGATTGAGATCAGCATTACCACATGTTGACTTGGCACACAAAAGTAGGACTAGATTAGTAAAGGAGAAGTCTAAACTCTACCTGAACTGATTCTTAGACTTAAGGACTACACTAACAACTTTTCTGCAAATGTTTCTGCAGCGTAACCTGATGCCCTGTGTCGAATATAATAAACTCATACAGACCTGCATTTCTTCTTCTGGCACTGGCAGGTCCCTGGAGTACTGAAGGAACTGAGCCACATAAGTCATGATGGACTTCTCATCGGGGTCCCGAATGTCCACATCTGCATCAACATCAGAGTGCTCCATGATCAACTCCACATTGCAACACTACTTTGACATGTTTAGACTAACATCTGAGTGTGTTCTTGAAGCAGGTGGAGTTTAATACTGGAAGCTGAGGAATGGAGGTGTAACTCTTCTGTCTTAGAAACATGAAAGTCTGCTATTAAAGTAACAGGCAGAGCAGATGAAACAAATGAGGGTTTTATGTAAGGCTGAAGCAAACATGCAGCAAGTGAGTCAGCAGACCGTCAGATCATCTTGCCTTTAGGCAAGCTGGGTATGGCTACACTCTGCATGCAGTTGCAAACGTGTAAACAGCAACACATTCTTTGCTGCTAGATATCTATGTGAGAAAAATATTTAATAAATCTGATCATGAAAAGAGTGTTTGTAGCAGGCGAAAAGGAGCAGAGAAATAAGCAACTGAGTGACCCAAAGGGAAAAAGCATAGCTTTCCTATAAAACTGATTAAGAAATCCTGTGCAACACATTGCCAAAGTGTGTGTCACTACTGATGATAAAACCATCATTGAGCAATCAATACTGGATATTTTCCCATACTTGGAGTTCTGGGTTGTTGTTTTTAACAAACTTATAACAATACATGTTTTTTATAATTATTGTGATTTCCTAAGTTTTATTTTTTTTTTAAAAAGTAATATATACGTAAAAATGCAATTAAACTTTTTTGGTTTAGCAACTTATTACAACTGTCGGGTGTAATGCAATGGCTTAATGTAATCAGATTACATTTTTCAGTAATGTTGTAACGTAGTGCATAACTGTGCTGAATTCAGTAATTACATTATAGCTATGATTGTGTCACCGCCTGTGTTAAAAGGTTCATCAGTTACAAACTGATTTGCCAGAACAAGACTATCATACGTAGCCAGCATGTTATTTATATAGTGCCAAATCACAACAACAGTCATTTCAAGGCATTTTATATTGAAAGGTAAAGACCTTACAATAATATCTTCATTGTCAAAAACCCAGAATAATGTTAAAGCTGAGCACATGCTGACCCCAGCCAACAGGCCAGACCCCGGATTTCAACAGCTGACAAAGACAGTGATCAGCAGTCAGGCTGCAGCTTCTGTTTCTACAGCAGAATCAGTACGGTTCCCTTAATGTCTCCCTTGGACTGGGATTCAGCTGTGTTGTCAGTTTTCTGTTTATATTTAAAGACTAAAAGAAAGAACGTTTGTGTGTCTTCATTAGGATTTGTGTTGGTAGCCTATAGGTTTATATGCCTTTTGCTGGTAATTATGTGCAGATTTCAGGTCAATTTACTGACTAAGGCAAAAGTAAAGTAAAAAAATAGTTAAAAGTAGCGTAATGAATTACTTTCTCTGGGGAGTAACGTATTTTTATTACTTTTAAGAAAAGTAATGAGTGATAGAAAGTGCTTAAAGACACACAACAAAGCATTGAATGCATAGGAGAATGTGCTTGTATAAGTGTGTTCTATAAGTAGCACTCTTGTTGCCATTTCGTATCTGTTGTCATAAAGTGCATTTTGAACTAATCGAGTTCTTCCCCTCACCATCAGGCTCCAGCAGTCGGGGGATCCTCAGCTCTTTCTCTGCAATACGGAAGGCTTCCTCCAGGTTCTGTTTGTTGCTTCTCGTTCTGGCCTTGGATAGGTCCACCAGGTCAGGCCGCAGAGCATACAGGATAGCCAGGAAAACCACTCCACTCCTCCAGCTAGCCTTGAAGTCTTTTACGTTTACTGAACAGCCAGCTCTGAAGGAAAGAAATTATTTTATTACTTTTGTAATAAATGCACTTCATAATACTTCTATGTCATAAAGTACAGACTGGCACGAGTTCAAGTTCAGCAGTTCAAGTTCAGCAAAGTAACAAAAGATTAAATCAAACAAGAAACAGCAAGATTAAAAGATAAAATGCAACCAAAGATCAGAAAATACATTTTTATACAAGAAATGTGTTCACAAACATTTATTTCATTTAAAAAAATACATATTTACGACCTATTTACAATAAAAATGTGTGAAAATGTATTTACATTGATATTATTCATCATCTCCAGTCCTATGTGACTCCAACTGTCTGAGTCTTCGCGTATGGAACCCACAGTACTGGGTCAAGGAAGACTTTAATGTATAAAATATACATATACAGTAAATGTGTTCAGTTTTTTCATGCAGTCTTTATGCTGTTACATAGCCATTGCTCTTTCAAGGCAAAAGCACCAGGATTCTGTAATATTTTGAGCATTTAGAAATAAATACAGAGACTGGATATGTAACAACGAATCAATGTCCCACTCTTCACATAGTAAAGTCCTGATCTGGATTTGGTCTTCAGCCCAGACCTGGAAATGAGTAATAATTCCCAAATGAGGATACATCACTCACACATCATACACTTGGCTCACAGATGATAAGGGGCTATGATCTACCAATATATGTGACTCTATTGTGTTAGTAGACCTTTCTGCACTGAATCATACTTCTTATTAATCTCTGGCTCAATTCCACAGCATGTCTTTGTCCTGTCTTCCTTCTCTCACCCCAACCGGTCGTGGCAGATGGCCCCGCCCCTCCCTGAGCCTGGTTCTGCTGGAGGTTTCTTCCTGTTAAAAGGGAGTTTTTCCTTCCCACTGTCACCAAAGTGCTTGCTCATAGGGGGTCATATGATTGTTGGGTTTTTCTCTCTGTCTATTATTGTAGGGTCTACCTCACAATATAAAGCGCCTTGAGGCAACTGTTGTTGTGATTTAGCGTTGTATAAATAAAACTGATTCAAATTGAATTACATCAGTGTAACCCATAATTTCACTACACATGTACGGTGACAATAAATGTGTATTCTATTTTAAAAACGCTGCAAAATACATTAAGACGCCTGTTTGCCAAATATTACCATTCCCTTGATCAAGTGCTTACTTGTGGCACTGCTCCCGGACCCACAGCAACAGTGCTTTCTTGGCAGAGACTCTAAAACGATGATGTAGTGGTGAGCCTCTGGGAGGAACTGGACTGCTGCTAGCCGAGTGGCTTGAGAAGGTGGAGCGCGTGTCAAGACTGGCCAAAGACTCCATAGAGGACTGACGGGAGTCAAAGGTGAGGGAGCTCGCCAGCTCTTCGATCTAAAATAACCAAACGCTAGTTTGAGTTTTACACGATAGATTTACATTTGGCATTTAGCATGAGGAAATAAAAACCTCATCAAAACCAAAGTAATAAGCAATGCACAACAAAATGGACAACAACAGAAAAGGGGAAGAAAAACAATCTTACATGATACTGAAGAATGATAGTCCATATAAGGCCCAGGATGATGGATGGTTTTCCATCAATAATGTCAGGAATGTGTATGTTAACTAGCTTTATCTGGGGAAAAGGAAAACTGTTTAGAGTTTTTCAAAGATATTAGAATCAAAATCTAAACATGAAAGTCTGATGGGGAAAAAAAGTGTTTGTGTAATCTTTAATTTATTTTTGTTCAATACCAACAATACAGTTTTCCGAATAAAGTTGGTGGTAATATTAAGCCCCTTTAAAAGATTGTTTACCGATTTCTTCTTAAGAAAGGAGAGAGCCTTCTCGATGTTGCTCCTGTGCTGAAACATTCCCCTGCCTCTCTCCCGACTCTGAAAACCACAAAGAGGTGAATCACTCAGATCACAAAAGTTCTTAGCTGTTGGTTGGAAAGCATGAAGCATTAAGGTAAAACTGGACTTACGATGTGCAAGCCACTCATCACCTCCAGCAGGTCCAGCAGTTTGGAGCCATCACGGAAATCATTGAAGAGATCTACAACCATGCACGGTGGCCTCCTCTGTCACAAATATACATTTTGTTTATGTTATTTTACAGCAAGTTTCTAGCCAAGTATCTTCCAAATCACCTCTTACTCAGAGAAAGTTATGTATGAAAATATGTTGGTAACACAGAAATCACAGGAATTTGGAAATTATTTCAGGGATGATGCTTCTTAGAAATTATGTAAAATGTTGATGACAAAAATTTACAAAATGGGCAGTGACGTGTGCAGATAACACATGTAACTGGTGGAGACCAGTTTTGTAATTTTGCGTGACTATATAACTTTATAGCATGACGCAGTTTTCGAGGCATTAAAGCCAAACAAATTAGTTAAAGTTTAAAGAAAAGACAGCTGTTTGTTGATTTCTTAGAAGCTGACATTTTGAGCATGGGGACTTTTTCTCTAGATAATGATGTGTACTGTATTTGCATAGTCATAGTCATGGGCATTATTATTGATAAAATCTTACAGATACACTTAACAGGTTTAATAAAGAAACAATGAATGGCATTAATAGCAAACACTGTACAGTGGATCTGGCAAGTATTCACAGGATTCCACATTTTTTCATGTTCCAGTCTTATTCCAAACTGTAAGAAATTCATTTTTCACCTTGAAATTGTACAGAATACTTCATAGTGACAAAGAGAGTTTGTTTTAAATTTTTGCAAAGGTATTAAAAATAAAAACCAAAGAAGGGGTTAGATCTGGATTCTTGATGGGGCACTCAAGGTCATTCACAGAGATTCCCAAAGCCACTCCTTTGACATCTTGGCTTATGTGCTTAGGGTTGCTGTCCTGTTGGAAGAACTTTTGCCACAGTCTGAGGTCCAGAGCGCTCTGGAGCAGGTTATGAGCTAGGATGTCTCTGCACATTTCTTCATTTATCCCTCAACTCTGACTGGGTTTCTAGTTCCAGCTCCAAACAACATCCCAACAGTATGATGGGTCCACCACCATGTTTGACTGTAGGAATGGTATTGGTCAGGTGATGAGTGCTGACTGCTTTCCTCCAGACATGACGTTTGGCATTCAGGCCAGTTAGCTCATTCTTTATTTCATTAGACCACAGAATTTAGTTTCTCATGGTTTGGTGGTTCCAAACTTGGAGCCCACTGTGCTCACTGGAACCTTCAGTGCTGCCGAAATTTTTCTGTACCCTTCCCCAGATCTGTGGCTCAATACAATCCTGTCTGGGAGAACTATAGAGAATTCCTTGAACTTCAGGGCTTGGTTTGTATTTTGACATGCACTGTCATGCATTCTAAATCATGTCCACTGACTTCATCAACTGCATTTACCACACGTGGACTCCAATCAAGTTGTAGAAACATCTGACAGATAATCAGTGGAAGCAGGATGCATCTAAGGTCAATTTAGAGCGTCACGGCAAAGCTATGAATACTTATGTACATGCTATAGTTGCTTGTTTTGTTTGTTTGTTTTGTTTTGTTTTTTTTTAATTGCAATAATTTTAAGCAAACGTTTTTACTTTGTCATTATGGGGTATTATGTGTTAAAGGCATTAACATTAAAAATAAGTCAAGCGCTGTCAGTACGTTCCAGATGTGCAGATCCACATTCTGTGAGAACACTGGCAACACGTTTAGGCAAGTGAGATAATGTTATGTTCTAAATTGTGTGACAGTGTTCAGTATGAATGTGATATAACAACACACAATAAACTGTACAACTGTGTTTACTGACAACAATGTCAATAAAAACATCCAGGATTACCGTCAGGGATCCTGGGTCTGAGCGACCCAGGATCCCTGAGCAGTTATGGACTAATATTATAATATATATTTTGTATTGCTGTCCCTCGTTATCCCTGCTTGTGTGTGTGTGTATGTGTTTCTGCGGGCGCCTTCAGGCCTGGTGGGTGTGGCCCTGCTGGCGGACTGGCCACACCCGAAGCCACACACCTGCTGCTGATCAGGCCTCGTCGGGGGAGCTACTTAAGAGAGTCTTGGAGCTCCCACCGACGTGGGATCATTCCATGAAACTCCACGTTAGTCCATCCAGTTGAACTGAGTTAGTGTGTGTATGCCCGCGGTTATATGTGTCCTGACGGCTGCGTCTATTGTGTCCCCAGGAGAAGTGTGGAGCGCCAGACAGCAGCCAGCACGAGGGGTGCTGAGACACGGGAGCGGAGAGCACTGAGACACGGACTATTCACGGAAAGACACGACACGGGAGTCAGGGAAAGCACGGGGATTTATTGTTGTTTTGTACCATACACTGTAAATAAACGCACTGTTTGTACATAGAGCACCGCGCCTGGGTCCTCCTTCCCCACGCCTCCCACGGTTTGCCATGCCAAACCGTGACAATTTCATGGATTACTGACTACCTGACAGGCTGCAGTATTTTCCTAGCTACAGTAAACCAGATGATTGATTGAATGTCATACATAATTCTAATTTCCATTCCCAAACCAATGCCCTGTGTCATGTTGATCAAGTCATAATTGACTTGCTAATAACTGACTTTCTATTATGTACTCCGATCCCGGCATAAAAGGTCACTTTTGAATTTCTAGGAGGACACAAAAGTTTCTGCACCAAATATTATTCACACGTGATACACATGTGCATGGTTGTAATGTGAGGTGTAATGTGACCAGCCCCAAAAGGATCAACAACTATTTCCACCATTTAGCTTACTGGCAAAGTTCCCACCATGCCGGACCTTTGGTTGGGTGGATTAGGTGGGTGTGTTTGGTGGGCCGTCTGTTGCTGTCTGTCTGTGTGCTGTGAACCTTGCTCCTTAATGCTATATTTGTGTATGCAGCCACCACTCTACTGTCCTCCACTGTGATATTTACAGCTGACCTTCACTATGAAGCAGAAAGAGTCTGTCTCTGCTGAGTCATGTCAGGGGACAGAACCTTTACACAATGCATGTGTTTGACAGCTTTCCTATAACATCTCGCCTCCTTGAAAAGTTTCAGAAGATGCTTACAGTGGAAGTATAATGATTTGATTTTAGCAACTCTTGGACAACTTTTGTCCATGGTGGATCTTTGTCATGAATAAGCTGAAAGTTTACTGAAAGCGAGCCATTTTACTGCTACTTGTGCTTTTCTTTCCATGACAGTTGAAGGGTGCAGTACTGACAAGGTCACTTTGCTGTCAGGAACGTGCGCTTCATATATTATCCATGCAGTATGGAAAAATATGTCTTTTCAAAGGAAATGCACATGACTAAAACTAGCTGCATGGTACTACGTAAAACACAAATACTAATATAAAGGAATCATAATCTTTAAAAGTCATTAGTGAGAACAATATTCAGGACTTTTCATGTTTTCTGCTTCTTCTTTTAGTCTGACAAAGCTAATTATGTGAGAGTGACCAATGGACTCACTGTGTATAAAGTTTTGGGAAAGCATTTTATGTTTGCATGTTACAGTAGACAAATTCTTCAACACGCTGCAGTAGTTTTATGCATGGTTTCTTTCTATTGTGTGCTTGTATCCAGCACACAGTAGAAAGTAAGTTCATCCTTCACACATACTGTTCACACATTTAGGCCTCACCTTTGCCAGCTGAGCATTGACCCAGTTGGTGAAGGTCCTCTTCTGAATCTGTTCTTGTTCCACTGTAGGAAAGGAAGAATCACTGCATTAACTTAGACATTTAAACAACAAATCACAAAAGCATCATATCTTGGGAAAGGGAGCCATAATGCTCCCCACGAACTGTTTAGACTGAGAGAAAATGAGAGTTGGCACAGTTCCTTGGACTGCTAATATTATAGGTCTCTTTGGTTAAGAGAGCATGGGTCAGGTAGAAAGAAAGTTTAAGGCTTTTCAAAAGAAAGTTTTTTGAAAACTCCAGGATCTATATTGTGTTGTTTACTATAGGTTTCTTCAAGCCATGACCACAGGTTTATAGACAGACAGTTAGTTGTTGTCTTGAAGGAGATTAGTCAAATCTGCATAGAAAATAAGTAGGTGCAACGAGAAGCCTATGCTTAGCATCCAAGTGAAACTGAAGGACATGGTATCTTCTCAGCTATAATCCTTTAGAGCACTCTAAGTCTCACTAATTAACACACTGTATCTCTTTTTCTCCAGTTTGTAACAAGTAATTCAGTGTTACACAAACGTATCATACATAGTTCATGTTGTGGTCAAATGTTTTCATCACCTCATCATGGACATGAATGTCATGGTAACTTTGAGCTTTTAATGATTTTGTTTGAATTGTTCTTTTTCCATGGTGGAATGACTGTACATCATACATCTTTATTGACTTTTATAAACCATGAATTGCGTGCACAAGCTTGAATTTGTTTTGGATTTTCCCCACCGGGTCCATGCAGGGTCACAAATATTCAGATAACAACACTAATAATTGGTTACATTTACACCTAGATTGCAAATGTTTGGTTACCATCAACAAGATTCTGACATAACTGATTCTTAGCAGAACTGGCATGTTATTTAAAATGGTTGAGTTCCTGATGTGGAACAGGCTTTTAAGCATAGTGCATAAATTTTCAATACAGTTGAGGTTGGGGCTTTCCACTATTCCAGAAGTATGATGGTGCCATTTCTAAACAACTACAAAGAGCTTAACTCACAAGACCCAAACAGTCATTCTCAGGTAAGAGGAAATTAGTTAGGATTTTCAGAAACAACCCAAGACCCATTAAGGCTTAAGCCTGCCATGAAGTGGAAAGTGCTAGAACTTCAGTATTCCTGTGACAGTGAAGGCAAGTTTTATATCACCATAAACTGAGAAGGTGTTGACCAAGAAAGAAAGCCCTGTTTTAAAATCAACACCGTCAAGTTTGACTGAAATTTAGAGCTGCCCAATGTACCAGAACCAGCTGGTTCTGGTACATTGCACACAATCAATTGCATGATGAGAGGCCTACCTCCAAAGCCTTTTGTTTCACCTCATATCAATAGCGAAACAGTTGAAACTTGAAGACAACTGGGCAGTGACAGCAGGACATTGATTGCAAAAACACATCAGAACTGGTTTTGGAATGGATAAAGCAGGTTAACATTACACTTTTGAAATGGTCCCAACCTTGAACATTTCTGCACTATGCTTGAAAACCTGTTCAATATCAGAAAACCAACCAATTTAATTGAACCCTGCCAATTCTACCAAGAAGAGCGGACAGATATCTAGCCTGAATTATGCCAGAAGCCTGTTTATGGCTAGCAAGAGGATCTGGTTAAGGTGTAGCTTGCTAGGAGACATTTATCCAAATATTACTTGAGCTGTTTGTATACTCCAGACTCTGTATGTATACAGACTCCTGTGAACCTGTGTGGATTCAACAAAAAACACACAAAATAAATTTAAAGCTGTCATTACAGTCATTAAAGATGTATGCTGCACAATCATTCCACCATGGAAAAGCAGCAGTTCAAAGAAATCAAATTAATCAAAGCATCAAACTTATGACATTCATGCCCATCATGAGTGTATGAAAACATCTGACCACAACTGAAGGTCCCCCATGAAACAACATAACCGTAAAGGGGGGGGCATAGCAGCCTAAACAGTTTTATCTGAGCCAACCTTGGGGTTTAAACAATCTGCTTTATTCAGCAGAATGAAAAACATTAGCAGTGTGCAATTCATCTAAACAGTAGATTCTAGAAGTTCACCTATTGCGAAATTAACAAGCATTTGCAACTATAAGACTGCTGCATCCTAAAAGCTGTTTATTTCTTTAGGGTACACCCAGATTGCTATGGGAACACTTTTGGCAGTATTATAAACACAAGTATTTGGTTTGTGTGTTGCCTGAACAAGCCACAAACCTCGAAAAATGACTCATCACAAAATGTGTTGCAAAAACTTTTGGGGATTCCTAAAAACATAATCAAGAATCTCACATATACTGTGATCTAAGAATACTGAGTAGTATTTACATTTAACGGAAGAGTATTATATTTTGTATGAATTCCCTTTGTTTTCTTTGTTCTTTTTAAACATACTTTATGAAGTTTGTAGTGCAGTTTGTGGGGGTCAACTTGAAAGAAAGGCAGATATGAAATATAAAATTGAGATCAGAGGTCAAATGTGAGATGATATTTGGATGCATCCCCATTAACCAGTATTATTTCCAAAATGTGGCCAATAAAAACAAAAGCATTGTTTTTATAATATAATTTATTTCCTATATGCCTATACATATAGAAAATGAAATATATACAAACAATGGCAGAAAGAAACAATGCACTGACCAGTTCAGCAACACCAAAAGGCCCCAAAGACCACAGAAGGCAACTAAAGGTTAAACAGCTTCACAACATCCAATCAAGAACAACCAAATGAGAGGAGGACGTCTACAAGGGACACCTTAATGAAGAGAAATGTTGAGGATTTAGAGCAAGGTGCAAACCACTGAATACAGTCAAGACCAAGAAGGCCACGTTAGACTTTGCCATAAAACATTTAAAAGGTTTGGCACAGTTCTGTGAAAGATGAAACCATAGTTGTACCAGAAGGATGGCAAAAGTATTGAGAATGAGAGGAACAGCTCATGATCCAAAGCATACCACATTATCTGTTTAACATGGATGTTTTTGTACCTCTTCAGACTTTGAAATTTGGCTAATTCAGTCTTCTTGCTATTGTTCCTTGTCTTACATTTTCACATACAAACAGCATTTCGGAAACTTTATGAAGGGTTTTACTTGACAACAGTGATGTATTTATTTCCCTGGTGGATAATTAGCTAGCTGAGCTTTCCCAGCTAGCAGTTACAAGATTTTAAGAAAACTTGACCTCTGCCTTTGAGCTTGAGATTCAAACTTGTCTGAGAGTTTTAGTAGATGCACCTATGGTATCAGTTTCAACATGCTGCGTTGCCTGGTTCTCAACCTATTGCAGTCATAAAAATGCCTGCAATAGGGGGAATACCTTTTCACAGCACTGTATATTGTATTTGACTGGCTGACAAACTTGATTACTGCTCCTAGAGGAGGGGCTTTCTCCTGCTGTAAGAGCCTGCTATCATGTGCTTTCCTCAATCGAAAGCTTCTTGTTCCCTCAGGGTTAATGTGTCTGCAATTTTGACTACTGAGAGCAGGGCCTCCTCTATCTGCTCTGCATGTGGCAAATAGTGTTTTTAAGGACTACTGCATAATGCACAATGTGGTGCATTTCTGCAGTTTTTCAGACATTTCTAAAGGGATACTGGATAATCAGTCAGTTGTCAGTTTATGAAACAAGTCTCTGATTTAAATTAAGGGACTTGACTGGGGTTTAACAATGGCGCCTGATAAGCTGCCACACCCACCAAGACCATCAGGAGAGTACAATAAGGATTACGTAAATAGTTTTTTTTTAAAATAAGATTTCCTATAAATATTTCATGATTTTATGAGCAATTTGTTATGAATTTGTTAAGAATTAATTGTGCTTTATTTCAGCTGCCAGATAACAGGTGAGGAAAATGCTTTATAGTTTATAATGTTTTTTATGTAGTTAAAATGGGCTTTCAAACCTTCCTTACCTGGAAGGCAATTTTTTTAAGTACATGTAAAAAGGGAGCAAAAGTGTCAGAGTTATCGTTTGAAAATGTGTTTATCACAGATGTTACTTCAGTCCTTCAGGCTAAAAAGCCATTCCAAATAAGGGATTTGAAAGGTTGCTTCCTAAATTGCTAATTTTAGGCCTTCTGGACAGCTTTCATAACCAGCAACTGTACAAATGCAAAGCACTGATAGAAAATGTTACCAACAGAATATCACCGCCCCAAAATTAACATATACAGTAACTAGTAAAATTAGCAGTAACTACCATAAAATCATCAGGTTGGCTTCTTATTTCGGTTTCAGCTCAGCAAACTTTTTCTTTTTCATTTTCTTTTCTTTTTTTTGCCTTTTCAAGATGTTAACATTAGCCATCTGCCTTCATGGCTTTGTTGTAGTTTCAGCTACTACAAGTACAATGTTGCTCAGACATTAAATAAAGGTTTAACCTCTGAATAGCAGCCAAGCTTCGGTTTTGTGTTTAATGCGTAATTACATTCTACAGCAGTAGCTCTTCTAAAACGAGACTACTGTAGGTTTTATAAGATCTAAAACTTGCCCCAGTCCTGAGAAGAGAGCGAAGCCTATATATGAATTTGAATACATACATATGCATACTGTATAGGTGAGTTACTATTTACTTCCTACTCAAGACTGGTTTCTTATATTCTGCAGATACTGGACTATATCTGTAAATCTCCTGGTATAGTTTCTATAAGCAGTCAAACTAGGTTTAAGAGTTCCACATTCAAACGCTGCCTACAGTACAGTGTCTTCACACTAAACTCTGCAGTCACTTTCATTCCACACCAATCAACTTCACTACTAGAAAGACAAATGAAAGCAACTTACCCACAATGTGAGAAGTCATGCTGATTGAGCAGGTAGTGTAGTACTAGTAGTATTAGTAAACTCTGATGTTAAACATCTGTTTAAATCAAATGCATTTTTCCCTTACATGCTTTACCAAACCGATTCAACATTCAACACACCCATTGCTGCAGCAGAAGAGATTATATGAAATATGATATGAAATCCTATTGAAAACAATTCTTGTTTAAACCGTCTACAATTCTTGCCTGCAGGGATGCAGGTGAGTTTAGCTGGGCTCCACCTCTTTTAAATGTGACTCACCGAAATTTCATTCCTGCCCAAACACGACCTGGAACAAGCTAGTTCTCCTGCAGCATCCTAAGTACTTTATGCTGCACAGGCTGGAAAACCTGACTCAAATTCAAGCAAACCAAGCAAAATGGAAGACGAATTTTGGAAGACTAAGTTAATGCAACCCCAACCCCAGTTAGGTAACTGAAATTTAGCCAGTAGGTTACACAGTGCAGCTAAGCAAAAACGAAAGAAAAAAGAGTCACTCATTGACATAAATATGGTGTTAGCAATAGTGTAAATGTGCATGTCAAAATAAACCCAAAACTGCACCCTATTCTATTTGGCAATGCATAAAAAGATGATTAATGTTGTACCGACAACATATTAAAAAGGTATTTAAAGTGACATCACATGTTCTCCCTAAAACAGCCAGTGGGTATATCCACGATGCAGAACACATCGTGCTCAAGTCCCTGCACCCTATGCAAGAAAATATCCTCCCAGACTCAGTTAACAAGTGTTGAATACACCCAACAATCACACATAGCTTGAGCTATTTTTAGTGACATTCTTTTATCATTACACCTTCAAATATACACAAAAAATGACTTTCACACTCTTATTTTACAAGATGGCTTGTCATGGGGGCGTTGGGCTTACATCATTCCTTCTGGACATGGTGTAGCAGCTGGAAACTACATAACTGGAAAAACATTTACAAGGCTTAAAAAAAACACAGTGTTCTAAATGTGGGGAGCAAATGAGCTAAAAATAGCTCTGTGAGGAATGAAGTCAGATTGGACCCAATAAGTTAGGAGAGGCAAAAGAACTGAGGTAGGTACAGAGAAAGAACCACATATGAGCATGTTGAAAAGTCCAAAGATCAAGAGTCAAGGAAGATGTAGAGAAAAAAGATCTGAGAGTCACTCATTTTAAAAAATATAAGCTGCAAGAAAGAGAATAAGGAGAGTGGTGGATCAGGACTGAGAGAGGCTATTAAAAAAGGTGAAATAAGGACAGAAAGATTAAGAAAAGTTATGGAAAAATATGAACAACAAGTGTCTTTTTAGATATGTATTACTATACAGAACAAATATGGTTTTGCAAGTCTTGACAGATGTGTGGTTAAAGTGGGCTATTAATTTTTGTGCTGCAGTCTAGCATTGCTTCCAGCTGATGTCATGGAGATACTCTCTCAAAAAAATCACAATATGTAACCTTGTAATCGTGCCAGCATGCTCATAACGCAACACACATCCTTTTTTCATGCTCACGCCTGTTAAGCACTCAAGCAAATGTCAGTAAGTCTTGGTTCTTCAGTAAATGGAATATCCCCAAACGGCTCACATATCACCAAATACACAAACTGCATTTTTGGCACCTGTCAGGTAGAAAATAAAGCATAGCTACATATATGTGTGGTGAAAATTCTAGCTAGTTACAATTGCATTATTGAAAATGGAAGAGGAGATGGAAGAGGTCCTGGGTTCAAATCCTGGATAAACCCCCAAGTTTGCTGGTTTGAGGGACCTGACACATTAATCAGACAGACGCCACTGGGGTCAGAGCTAAAATAGCCTGTTCTTAAATTCTTAAACAAGACTGACCAGGAGGTCGCTGTTGCATTGATAAACCCCGTCTACCAGGAATCTGCAAGACAACACAGGGAGACAAACAGGGCAAAACAACAGGGACTGTCCAATGCACAGGGCCATGACAAGGACAATGGAATGGGAGATAAGGACTTCCTCAGCAAGTGATGTTTGATAAACCTTTGGATGCTTAATAATTCTGGGTCAGTCTAAGCAGGCATCCCTCTCCCCACCCATCTCCCCCAGCTCCTCTCTTCCAGGGTTTCCCTGCCTTGGACATTTCCAAAAGACCTCCTCTAGGAGATACGCCAGAGTCATCCTATTCAGATGCCCAAACCACCTCAACCTCAGAGAGAAAAGACACGGAATAAAGAGCTACAGGCTGGACTTGAACCTGGGGCACTCCTCTCCAGCCACCGAGCTAAAATGGTACTCTGTTCTTGGAATTTTTTTTATCTGATTTTTAAATCTGAAATATGTACATGAAATTATCTGTTTTTCATTTCATGTTGTAAAATGTTTTCACATGGTAATAGGTTTGTGTTATTCAAAGGTAATGGACACTAAGTGCAACCTAAATTGATTGGTTTACAGTCCGGTGAAGTCAAACTCTGGTGCTAATGGTTCCCGTAATGTTAGGTCCAAGGCAGCATTGATAAATTCACATTAAAAATGATGATGCTCTGTCACTTGCCAAGTTCACCTCTGGACTTTTGTTTTCTAAACTGGCAAAGGTCAGACAATGGTCAGCTATGGTAGCTTCTATAATATTTGTTAAGATATCACAGAATGCAGTTGGGCAAATAAGGCTTTGATCACACAAAGAAAACATCTACCTAAGCTTGAAGTACACATTTTTATGTGCCTTATTTGTAAATAAGACATTTCCCAGCTCAGCCACTTCACTTGTTCTTCGGCCCATCCTCCTACCATAAATTGGTAAATGTATATAATAACTTTTTTTGTGTTTTGTTCTTTTTTATTCTACAACTTACGTCACAAGCAGATGACTCATTGTTACATTTTTTAAAATCATAAACCAGAGATGAAAAACTTTAAAATGAAGTGGCTCACCAATTGAAAACCAACTTGTAACGACAGTCTCAGTGCAATACTTTGCTTAAAACATTCATGAATGCCCCGAGATACAGTGAGTTGATGTGCGCGCAGTGTTTATTGCATGCCTGCACCACCCTCCTGCTCTTTCCCTTCAGAAGACTCTTTGCAACATGACTCATGTCTCAAAGTGAACAGCGGATCACTTTCCGTAGATTAAACCAAGCATGACCTCAAAAAGAGTGGTAAAAGTGAAACAAGATGTTGCCCACAGTGGACTGACTGTGACAAGGTCATCAAACTGCTCCCTTGAGTGAGACTGAGGCCAAACAGTTATTATGTTGCCACAGTGACTGAAATCAGGAGGTTTTTTTTTCTTTTTACTCTTGCATGACCTCAGACCAGAAACAATGAGCACTTACTCATTTTAGGTAAGAAGCACCACAGTAGTTCCAACAGCCTAAAGCTAGGATTTTTTTTTGAAAAACGCTTTACTCGTGTTCTTGTAGAAAATATTTCATTGTTCAGTCAGAAACATTACACTGTAATCTGTACTGGAAATGAGACTGACCCTGCAGCAGCATGTGAACATTGTCAATATCCAGGGGGATGGTCCCCTGCTCCAACAAGGCATCTCTGGAGTAGAAGTCTGACGACATATTCTCATCCACAGACTCCCGGCAGCATGGCACTGCTCTAAAAAATACAGAGGAAAAAGAAAAGCATCAATATTAGTGCCTAAAAGAACTAAAGACTAAACTATAAAGATCTAAGACTAAAAGATCACACTTTTTCCAGCTGGTGCCAGTCTGAGGAAGCGTGTACCTTACCTTTATAGCCAAAAGTTTCTGTATCTAATATACATGTGACCAAAATCTTTATAAACAATAAAAAAATTAAGTCTTATGTATCAGTTGCCACTTTTTGTTGAAACAGTTAATTATAACAGAATGGGGCAGGTCGGACGATTCGTCCCTTTCAGTTAGGTGTAAATCCATTGAGTCATTTATAATACACAAGCAAGGCTGATCAAATAATCATTAAAAAGTAAAAGAGCACCGTTGCCTCACAGCAAGAAGGTCCTGGGTTCAAATCCAGTGGAGTGGCTTATTCTCCCTGTTTCTGTGTGGGTTCTCTCTGGCTTCCTCCCACAGTCCAAAGACATGCTATTAGTGGGGTTAGGTTAACTGGTGATTCTAAATTGACTACTTGTTGAATATATGTATGAATGAGTGTCTGACCAGGGTACGCCCTGTCCATCTGACTTTAGCCCTCCCACAACCCTGAACTGGACAAGTGGATGGATGGACCAAGTTGGAAGATACAACTGTGTGTTGTTATAAATTGTGTCTCAATCAGTCTGATTGCTGCAAATATACCAATACTCTGTCACGTGTAGTGCTACATAGTGATTGCAACACCGCTGCCATAGGACATGACAGAAAGGACCACTGATCAGCTATCTTGCAAGACTCTCCACCTCTCCTGAGTAATCTGCAGACATCTCAAGGTAAAGGGATGATTTCGACAGAGAACAACATGTGGAGTTTCACAATGCAGTCTTTTATAAATGAGACCCCGGGACATCTGTTGGATTGCTGTGGATACTCAACTTCCATCCATCCAATCGCTAATACAGCACATAATCGCAGATGGGCTGGAGGCTATCCCCGCTGCCATACAGCAAGAGGCAGGGTACACCATAGAGAGGTTGTAATGATGTTCTCAATCATTTCCAGTCATGTTCAGATAAACAGGCCCGCAAACATCTGTTCATTCAAGCGCTTCTGTTTCAGCAAAAGCGTGTGTGCTGCTTGTTGCTTGAGGCTAATTATTAATGTGCTGTAACTGGTGTACGAGCATGCACCCAAACCCATTCAGACACAGCAGACCTTTAATATTTTGGGATGTGGATACATGTATCCAATAAACATGAATTAGTGGTAAAATTATTTTGCCAATATATTTAAGCTTGGTTATTATAATAATTATTACTATTTCCAGTATTATAGCCATTGCATCAACACAAATAATGATAATGGTGCAGCCAGGAGGTTTGTGTGAACAGAATTATATTGTTCCTGTCTGCTGCTGTGTATGTCCACAAAACATTTGTTTTATGACCAACAGACTGGCAGTGAGCATGTCTGAAATACAGTCAAAGAGGAGTTTATCATCTTTTAAAGTGCAATGAAACACTGTCAGTATAAACTGAGTGCAGCGTGAAGTGCTGGGCCGTGTTCTGTCTTGTTCATTCTCCCTCTAGGATATGAACAAGCGGACTGAGAGAAATGTATGACATTTAGACATCTTTACAGAGTAGCCTGCCTAAACAAATCAAGCAGTGAAAAATAAAAAAGCCCTTTGATTTGATTGTTTTTCTCTGCAGATAAACACGACTGACGTGATGGTCCAGGAGAGCGGACAGGTGAGCGAGACTAAAATACAACAGTGTGAAATAGTGCCAACACTCACCAATATGTCAGAGCAAATGTCAGATGTGTCAGAGCCAGATCAGCTCAAATACAAGGAGCTCACGTACTGTGACCTGCATGTGTTGCCAGAAGAATGTGATTTCACTCAAACTGGCAACGTGAAACATTGGAGCCACTTGGCAATATTTCTTGTATGCTGCTTCCTATGTGGCATGTTTTCCTCCCAGAATCGTTAATGGCCAAACAAATATGAATCCTTAACAAGCCAGAAGAAGTCAAACTTATGGTTAATTCCTAAAAAAAACTAATCAAGTCAATGAAGACTCTGGTTGTACACAGAAACACATGAGCTCTGACAAACTCTATTAAAAGGGCTATTTGCAAATATGACACTACCAGTGCTATAAAGTGTGTTGGCAGTAGATATGGGTGTTGAGGAATTTAATTTAAAGCTGAATCCAGTAAATCCTTAGTAACTGGAGAATATCGGTGCAGATAAAGTTAATAAAAACAAAAAAGCAAGAAAAGTATTTTTATACTCTTGACAAGCTGTTGTGATGTCAGTGCATGAGATGACTCCTTACTGGTTACTTGACATTCTGACAAGTGCAAAATACCAGTAAACTATTTAAAGCACCATAACTGATAATAACATCAAATTAAATCATTTGACAAGCTAGCATTAAACAAATATTTGCCCAAGGTTACTCGCAGCTGCACAAGCAATAAGAAGCAAGCAGCACATGCGGTTTCTAAAAACATACTGAACCACTAACATCCATTGTTAATGTGACCCCACAGAACCATGCTCTGATAATGCTACCCTGCCAAGCATGTGTGCATATGTGGACTGCTATAGCACAGCATTTGAGCTATCCCAAGGCTTCGTGTCAGCTGCAAAATGATAGATCAAGGGAGGCGAGAGACCGAGAGAGCGGTATATAAAATATATACAAATATTTACTGCAAGAGATTACAAGAGATAGTAACTAATGGGAAAATGTCAGGGGTTTCTTACACAGGCATAATTTAAAAGAAAGGAATACAGCTTTTACTGCTGTGTGTTTTTCACTGTCTGGATCTAATAAATACAAAATGCATGAAGTTGTTTACATGTCTATTGAGATTTCAGGGCAACAACAATAGAGTGCTACACTCATGCATGACTCATAGTTAAGCAATCAAATCACACCATCCATTAAAGTTGCATCACAAAGTGAATTTTACTAGCTGTCATTACTGAGTAAAGAGGTAAGCCTATAGCGGGCAAAGGCACATTATCAGAGAGAGTCACAAGTCCCACTGCTCAGCTCTAATTGTAGCAATGAGACAAAGGGCAGCAAAACACATTGCACGGTGCTGTGGAAAAAGCACAGGGAGGGGTCACATCACAAAGCCAAAGCACTGGCATTACATGCTTGTTGCATGTATTTATCCAGATTAATAATCGCATAATTAGTTAAAGTGGCCGTCTGTGAGAAAGCTGAAGGGCATGAAGTAGTAGAGAGGTATTAAGTCTCCCCAGAGCGCCACAACAAAAGTGATTTAACAGTCCAGTTTATTCATGTCAGACTTACAAGTGCAACCTTAAATAAAAGCTTTACCCAAGAAAAACACAAGCAGTAAGTATCAGTAGTAAGTGTATATGTTGTGCTAGAGTATCCAACATGTATCGATCAGTAAATTAAAAAAAAATCCCACACATAGTTTTAGTTAAGGATAAAGCGTGCAAAATATCCTTCATTTGATGAATGAGCAAAATGAGCACTTTGTCTTACAGATAACTGTGCCCTATTCAGGACTGAGAAAAGAGGCTGTCTTCAACCTCAGAGGAAGCACAAAAAATGCAACAAAAAGTATTCTTGACTGTGGTGCAGATGAAAGTAACACATTAAATAACCTAAACCTGAAACGGAATCATTTTGTCACTGGAGTTTGTACAAGCCTGTGTTACACTGAAAGCCTTTCTTCCGCTCTGTTTTCACGCTGTGTCCAGACTTTCAAACAGTAAAAAAAAATTGACCATATTTACCAAAATCTTTCAAAAAATCTGTACCAATTTGTTCAGATTTCATGTCACCCCTGCACACATTCCCCATATATTTACAAGGTATTCATATTAATTTTTAAAGCTGAGGGATAATGGATTAGTCATTGACAATATATGCTAGAAAATGTTAGCCTTCAGCTCCCACAGCTTTATGCCAACTGAAAATATCTTGGATGTGAGAGTTGAACCATGAGCTAAGGACTGGTTAAGACTAAACAAAATTACCATTCAAGAAACAAGAAGCTGTTAAACCTGACTTCAGTTAGCATAAATTAAATGAAAGAAAATTAAAATCTATGAAGATACCAAAACAAAATCATTTCTGTGTGCAAGGCTAATACCTTCCTCTGGCTCCAGGATCCTACTTCTGTGTCAGTCTGACAGTACTGCTCTGACTAACCACAACAAGCTGGAACGGAACTAAACTGACATGAACCACAGACAAATCAGTGATATCCAGTTTGTACAGTAATTGTAAACAAACACCTGGGAAAACCACATCTTCCACATTCCCTCACTAGAGATTTGACTCTAAAGGGAACTCTCCCTGCCACTAGCTTTTATCTCAGTATAAATGCCGTGACTGTCTCTGAAACAACACCCTACTCTCACTGCATTTCTTTAAATGCTTTCCAGCAGGTCTTTGTGCTCTTTGTGAGAGCCCAAGGAACAAATCAACAGCGACAGTGTTGCCGAACCTGTCACACAGAGCTTTCACAGACACACCCTGGGTGATCAGATGTTAGAAAAGGGGAGAGGTAATCTATGCTTTCATTCGACTAAGAACACACCACTGATGACAATATGGGGCAAATATCTTGAAGGTGGACCTACAGTGCAATATATTTTGACACGCATGCACAGTATCACAAGGTTCATACAACACGGAGGTCTTGATTGAATGAGGTTAGTAAGGTAGTTTCTCTTAGATAGAAGATTTCTATCGAGTATCATTATCTATGACTCCACTAAGGAATGGAAAACAAACACACTGAACTCTAACAAGCTAACAGGGAAAACATAAAACTCCTGTTATTTATTAATGTTCTGCTAGGGCAGAAAAATGGTATCACATAATTATTCTTCTAAATAGCTCAAGTTGAAGTGAAGGAAATAGGGTTGCAGATTTTTTATAGAAACAAAACTAAATGTTATACTACCCTACATACCACTGTAGGGATTTTTAATCCAGGGTGCTTAACAAAATGATTCTCAGCTCAACTTCAGTTATCCTACCACCTACAAGTGGGCTGAGTTAGAGCTGCTCACATGTTTTAGCAGAAAGGAAATGTGAATTTATATGACAACGTTGTTGTAAAAGCATCCTAACCAAAAGCAATATCTCTGGATTTATATCTTAAATACAGAACAAACAGTCCAAATTTATAGCGTGATTCTTGGTATAAATACAAATCTTATAGTGATCTTTGGTAACAGGCAATTTTTCACACATAGACAGATAAACATGAGGTACAAAGAAGAGGTGGCTCAGTTAAAGTGATGACTGAGAGAGACACTGTGTCTGAAAGAATCCTTCAAGTCAAACTACTGAGAAAAGTCACATCTGCTAACTGGGTGATAAGGCCTTTAAATGATGTATAAACTGCAACTCATAACAGTCCTGGGTTGATACATATTCACTTTACATCAGTCACTTAAACATAGAATAACTTTAGTTAGCAACAGGAATTCGTTATTCTTACTAAACTGATGCATTGAATTGTTACTAGACAGGCTACAGTTCAGAACTGCTTATATATATACATCTATATAAATAAGATATATAGATGTATATATGCAAATGTAAGAAAAGAAATCCCAACCACTGTACATTAACTTGTCCTATCACTGTTGTCTATAAGTGCTACTAAGTGAGCTGGCTCTCACTGCAGGAATGTGAGATAGTGTCACTGTTATGAAGCTGTTGGATCCCAAAAATAGCAGCAAGGAACATGTGTGTACAGCTGAACTGAGATCAGATCAGTTGAGACATATAGTGAGTCCTTGAGGAAGACTAGAGGACTTTTTAATAAGGCAGATAAGAAGCCATGGGTCTGCAGGTTTAGGAAGAATATAATGAGAAGACACTCTCCTCACACACACTTAGGAATTGCATCGGGTGACAGCAATACCATTACTAATTACACTCAGGGTCAATTACAGCCGCATTTTGTAAACTTCACCACCTAAACTGCAGTCAGTAGTCAACACATTCTTTACAGCTGCACGTACAGCTGGTTCTTCGACATTTCATAGAGATTTACAGAAAAAATGTTAAAAGTTGGTTGTACTTACATACAGTAAAAAGTTGTGTTTTGGGGTAAAGATGGAGGTCCAGGGACTATTGAACTGCAATGTGGGAGAGCAGATCTGGTTCTGTTGTAGTATGTGGAAATGAAACCTGAAGCACTGTTTGACAGATCTGGAAGTTTGCAGCGCTCCACTGGACTGTCACCCGAGAAGTCAGAGCCATGCCGGGGCCAAGTAGGAAACTCTGTGGGGCACTAAAAATAGAAACCAGCTAGGGTTCAGCTCACCCACCTCCCTCCAGTTTGGCTCTGATGGCTGTCACCTGGGTTAAAGGTCCGGCTTCAACATGTACATATATGCTCATGCGCATGCAGAACTGACAGATCCTTTCTGAGGTGTAGCCATGCATGACCATACAGTGTAAACGAAAGAAGGAACATATTTGAGCTAAAAGTTACATAAACCTAGCAAAATACGAGCTATATAGCACTATAGGAGACTAATGGTATGGTAATGATATGATAAGTTTTTATTATACATCACAGATCCAGTAATTATTTAATAAAATTTATGGAAATACACATGAAAATGAAACATTCTTTTTATTTAAAGGAACATTTGACTGTTCACATATTCACATTCAGCTCAGTGAGTAAGAAACACCACATTTTCCACTGATGTACTGGGATATGGTGATATTGCGTGATCTCTTTGTGATCTACTAGCTGATAAAATGTGATTTTCCTCATGCATTTTTATGGTAAGTATACACACCTTAGAAGTTAAGTTCTTCGTTTGGTATTACAGTTTTGTTTACTGATCTTTATGTTTTGAGTATTTTCAAGTCTTTTCTTAGTTTTATTGCTTAATTTGTTTCCTCTGTGTTTCCTGTCTAATCCTCCCCTAGGTTTATTAATGTATCTGCGTTTCTCACACCCTGTTTTATTTTGGCAGTTACTTGTCTTAACTGTCTTGTGTTTAGTTTTACTTCCACTCCTGTCTCATTGTCTTGATTGTCTGCACTTGCTTCTTGTTTTCCCCAGCTGTGCCCACTTCCTGTTATTGCCCTTCTGTGTATATATAGAGCTGTCTTCTTCTCAGTCCTTTGTCTCAGTGGCTGTTAATCTGTTCTCATGTGTTTGCTGGACTGAATTAGTCTTTTGTTTTGTGCACTGCTTCAACAGCCTTATGAAAGATGCATTCTGAGTTTAACTCTAACCTTTTTCCATGCCCTGCTTTTGAGTACAAATTCTGTAATTCATGAGTCCAATTTAAACACATTATGATTCATTTTAATCATCAGATATGAGTTAAATGTTTTAGAGTGTTAGTGTTAGTGAGACTGGCTCACAGGTCTAGAAATACAGCTAAGGTCCACTCATCTGACATTTGCAAAAGATTGAACTGGATATTTTAACAGATGTACTGCAATACCAACATCTTTCCCCAATCAAGTCATAGTTTTTATGGATACAATATTTTCATGTAGTTTCAGCTAATCATACAATGAGAAAATAATTTCAAAGGATTCATCTGCCAAAGAATTGTATATCACTGTAAAATGGCATAACTCAGTGAATGATTTGCATTCAAATCATTGAAAAATATTAATATTATATGTGAGCACCAGAGGTCAGCACAACATCATCTTATTCCTGTCAGGGCTTCTGACGTCTACAGCCAAACCCACACGATTTCATACTGTTAAGTAAAGTCTTAATGTACAAGAGTCAGCATTTAAAAAACAATCTAGTAACATGTGGCAATGCATTTCAAAAAATCTCCAACAGATTCATCAATTTAGATGTTTACATTGATTGCATGGATTTGAGTATTGATTACTGGGAAAGCATTAAGGACATGGATGGGCTGCTTTTATTACCCTTCAGTTTACCTACATAACCAAACAATCCATGGAAATAAACAACATACTTAAATAACTGCCCATGATAGTCTGTTGATCTGTTTGTTGCTTTAGATATTTAGCACTACTGCCACTTATTACCTTTAGGTCATTCCTGGAGATAGGACTTTTGTTATCTTGAGGAATCTCCTGAGTAAACTGGACAGAAAATGTTAATAAAGATATTATCTTTCTTTTAGAAACTTACACAATTATTGGATATCACAAACAAGAGCAAAGCTGAGTGATATGCCAGACCTAGGATTTTACTTTTTATTTAGGATTACTCATTTATCTTTATTCTGCTCATTTTTACAAAAAGCAATTATATTTTTATTTTCATGTAAATTTCCCAATTAAACACTGTTGAATTCAAACATTGGCAAGAAATCCTAATAATGCTACCATAATAATAATAATAATAATAATAATAGCTGTGACACTATCAAAAGCTGCAGAACAACATACGTGGGCTGAACTACTGGCTGTAATAATATCTCATTGGGTTTTTACATGTTTGCACTTACAGAAGCTTCCTTTCTCACTTGCAGAAACACTCACATGCATGCTGGCTTCAGTCTCTCTGCACTCACCCTTATATAAGACACTAGCCTTTGAATTTGATTTGGTTTCTGATTATTTCCTAGTTATTTTAGTCAGGACTGATTAATAAAGAAGATGAGCATCCTTGTAATTAAATGGCAAGAAAATGAAGCTGGAAACTTTCAGTATGTAATAATTACATAAAAGCTGGATTTTGGAAATCTAGGCTTTACTCCCTTTGTACTGAATCACAATTAACCTCCACCAAAGTTATCCAATTACATGCATCCTGTTATTCTACATCCTGCACATTGTTCAGTAAGGCTAATTCTTCATGACAGCAAGGAGAACAGAGAGTCTGTGAACCTGTCCCTGACTCATCTTCCACAATATTCTCTCTAATCTAACTTTAATTGCTTGGCCTTAACTTTCAAGTCGACTTCTACAGATTCATTTCCTGAACTACTTGAGCACAGTTCTGCGCCACTGGCTTCACATGCCGCTCGTAGGGGTACCTGACGGTGGTAATTTCTTGATGAGGCAATTCATCCCCTTCTACATGTCTCCACATCTTTCTTCTCCTCCTCCTGTCACTGACTCCTGGGAGGGCTGACGTATCCTTTCCGTCATAATTGAGTGAACCGTGTGGTAGAAGCTGTAGACTTGGCCAGGTTGCTCTCTAGAGTGGTGTGATGAGTGTCACTAGCAACAAAAATGGACAACCACCCCAAAAACAAAACACATGACACAAAAAAAATGAGAATGAGACAGTAGCAGGGTGAGGCGGAGGACAGCTGTGGAGGAGCTTATGGGTGAAATAATTGCAGTCGGCATGTGAGAACAGGAGCAGGGTCTGTACCTGGAGCCAGCTAATTGAGCCTGAATGAGTAAGTGTAGACACAGGTAGGAACTGCATTTGAGTTTTGTTCCCCCTTTTCCATGTGAACGACTATGAACAAAAGGGCAGACGCCTCCCTAATCAAGCTAATGGAGTGGGAACAAGCTGGTGGCTGAATTTGATGGGCAGTGACAGGTAGAAGGGCCTTTGGGGGATTTACAGAGTCAGGAGGAGAAGAGGCAGACCGAGGTGAGGTTTTCAGCTGCTGGTTGGCAGGACGAGGGGCCGATATAAAGCCTCGGCTTGTACTGCCAGATCCATTAGCAGATGGTTC
This sequence comes from Diplotaxodon limnothrissa, assembly GCF_057381915.1. NCBI lineage: Eukaryota > Metazoa > Chordata > Actinopteri > Cichliformes > Cichlidae > Diplotaxodon > Diplotaxodon limnothrissa. The sequence continues at coordinate 6,513,111 of NC_140614.1, read as the reverse complement.
AGGTCAAAGGAACCATCAGTGACAAGTACTGTGGTTCATGTTATTCATTCAGTCCAGCCAAAAAATCATTTCACATCCGAGTATTAAAAAGTGAGAGTAGCTGCTCATTAAACAGCAAAAAACTAAAACAGATGCTTCAACGTCTGCTTGAAACCAGACTGCAACTGCGATTTACAGCTGAGATGACCCTTCAAAGGAGACAGCCACAGTGGTGAGTGCATGCAGGATTATTTTCCGAGGTTTAACTTCGAGGATTGTAGCTCTTAACTGTGTTCAGTCAAAATAGCAGGACTGTTTTTAGTCCTGAACGATAACCAGGAATGTCAGAGATTTACAGATTTGCAGTTTAACAGTTTATTGGTGACAAGTCCAGAAAATAATAAATGATTCTACAAATAACTTAATTTGTCTAACTCTGTAGTTTTTAACATGTTGTGTGCTTTTGGCAGACAATGTATCAAATGAGAGGAATTACAAAATTATCAAAAGTGAAAAATTCTATTTTTAAGGATTAAAACTCCAATAATTTTTTGACCAGTACTGGACCATACTTCTATTATAGAGGAATGCAGGTGATTTAATAAAAAACAGAGACCTGACCGTTGCCTGACACTCTACAATACAGCTGTTATGGGCTTCATTCCTAAAACATTTGCATAAAAAAACCCAATACTACAAAGTGATAACTAAAGGGGTATCATCTCAGCTAAAGCACACTGAGAATAAACTCATTTAAAGTCAAGTGCTAAAGAAAATGACTTGACTGGAAAGTTCAGGGTTTTATTACATTTTTGAGGTGGAATGTCAGCTGAGACACGATGTAGCGCTCTTTTCCTGCTTTTATTTGCTCTTTGAGTCTCCTGAACGTGTCCTGGTTGAGGCACAGAGGAATGGGATGGTTATTCTGAATATTACCAAGGTAGGAAATACATTTAAGGCCATTTAAAAACAACATTGGACAAGGTGGTCAACAAACTGTACTTAAGATTACAGATTTACAGTAAACACCTATGATTCCATTTTAATTGATTTTATGACAAGCTTACAAATAACTGACACCAAAAAAAAGTGCAGTGGGACAGCTTCACATCGATATGCAGAGGCCAGAATGCTCTCACTCTAAAGAAATGTGTTCATGCATTTAGGGAGTCAGCCTCCTCGCTTGCATCAAGTATGCCCTCACAAATCCTATTTAAAGTCTTCTTTAAATCACTCCTCCTTCTTTACGTCCACAAATCCTTCTCTTCCTCAGGAAGCCTGCTGTGGTTCTGTGTTGCTTTTTGCTCGGGATCTCTCTACAGTCCGACAACATCAGCTGTGTGTCAACCATCAACCTGCGGCGTTTCATTGGCTGCGCAGTCCGGGAGTTCACCTTCCTGGCCAGGAAGCCCGGCTGTGGGAGTCTGCACATCACCACTGATGCCTGCTGGGGGCGCTGTGAGACCTGGGAGGTGAGGACAAGGGCCACTGTACCAGGCACAGACACACAGGGAGGATAAGGGGGACTGAAAGAATATGATTATAGTGCGAGGTGATATAACTCACAACTTTACTCAAAATTAAATTATCAGCATAGATGAAAAAAGATGAACAACATGGTTTAGTAGACAGTTAAACACAGAGAGAGGCAGAGACAGATGAAGTGAATACTGTAGATACAGAGATGGAGAGATGGGTGATCCCGCCCTGGAGAAAATTTGTTTTCGCTTTCTCCCAAGGTCAGCTGCAAGTGCAAGCAGGGATTGAGCTGCTACAGTTAGATGTCCAAGGGAAAAAATACATGCAGTGTTTGCAATACCCTACCAAGATCTAATTATTGCCACATAGTAATGAGTGGCTGTCTGAAGTGAAACACTTGCATAAGAATGAATAAAGACAGAAGACTTTTGGAGTGCTAAAATTGAGTTAACATTCTGCAGGAATGGGAAGCAGCGTGGAATCCAGAGATTGAAGTGACAGCAGAGGTTTCCTCCACAATGCCTCAAGAGCATGAGAGACACAATTGGATTTCACAAGTCACCATATACTATTATGAAAAAAAGACGCTGTGAAATCTCAAGTTTCATCTGGAACATTGCATTCAGTGACGGGAGGCATTAGGAAGCTCATGATTCTCTCTGCTTTATTACTGCAGCGTAGCGGAGCTTTGTGTTGTTCTACTCTTTGGATCGCCTCAGGGAAGAGCCTCATCTTTTTCTCTGTTCTCCCCCACAGGGAGGTCAGGGCACAGCAGAGGGAGCTGATGTATTGCTTTAGGGAGAGTCTGAGGACAGACACCAGGAGGTCGGGGGTTAAATCTGTGCAGGCCACGGAACCGTAAACAGCTGCAAAAGATTTGCATTAATTTGAGCATTCTTTGGAAAATAGAATCAAGATAAACTTTTGTCATTTTATAAAGTATTTGAGGAACACTGAAGGTGTTTAATGTAATGTGATGATGTGTCACAAATGTCCCATCAAAGACAGCTTGGAATATAAAAGCTAACTGGAGCAGCTTTCTTTGGCAAGCTGAAAGAATTATCATTAATATGAAATGATAAAGTAGGCCATAACTGTAAAGAAAGCCCAGCCTCCTTATTCATGGATTTTGTCAACGTCTTAAAATACAACAACAACAACACAGGTATGGAGCAAAAAGAACTAGACTGCATTTGTATGAGGCGCACAAAGACTTTAAGTTACACTTACTGCAAAAACAAAGTACAAAGCCACACATAACCTTCACCAGAATGAGACACATCAGTAAATCACAGCAGCACTCAGTGATAGTTTGGCTTCCCTTTAAAAACAGGTGCACTGATTAAGTCTGCATGTTAATTGAAGGACAGGATTGGGCCACTGGTCCAATCAGTCATGGTGGAATGCAGGACCAAGAACCAGCAATGAGGATGAAAGGCAGGATGTGGAACGTATGCAGCCACTAATCGGGAACATGGGTTTGCATGCACTAATTAGCATACAAAACACTCAGATATGTTAGTCACAAGGAAGGAAGAGGGAGCGTAACAACCACGACAGTTGGAAACACATTTGTTATTCAGTTGAGAATGAGAACAGAAAAGCCTACATAAATACATGGGTGCTGCAATATACCAGTATTTGTGTGTGTGTGTATATATATATAGTATGCATATGATAATGATAATAGACTTTTATACATACCTTTCAAGACACACAAGGACACTTTACAAGCGGTTAAATACCATAATCACAGTGTGCACAGTGTGTGTCTGCCTGTATATAGATTCTGTCAGTGTGTCATGTTCACGTCTCGGTCCTCGTCTGAGTGTTTGTTAATTCCTGTTTTATTTGAAAGTTCTCAGCAATAAACCTGCTTTTTTTTTAGCGTTTGGCTCCAACCCTGCCTGCCATACAGTGAACCCTGACAGTATTACAACAAAGTGATAAATAAATTTAAAACAAAATAAATTTATTTTTGGTTTTTTCAGAAGCCAATCCTGGAGCCTCCCTTCATTGAGTCCTATCAGCGGGTTTGTACTTACAATGAGACTCGGCTGGAGACTGTGAAACTACCAAACTGTCAGCCCAATGTAGATCCAACATACACCTACCCTGTGGCCTTAAGATGTGACTGTGGAGTCTGTCTGACCAGCACTACTGAATGCATAACTTCTGTGTGAAGTCTGAACAGGCAGAAATATTTTATGTACACTTTTGGTAATAATTACACGCAATACTGCTTTAACTGGAATGTGTCACTACGCCAGGAAATGTTGTTAGAATGCTCTTAGTTTGGATACTACATATCCAAGAAAAACCTGAGATATATCACTACTGAAATATGTTACCAGCTTCACTTGGCATTTTTTCTTAGGAGCAAAGCAATCACTGTAAACCTTGCAATGTTGTAATTGACATAAGTAAAAAACAATTTTTTATCTGCCTTTAATGGATGAATAATGAAATGATCACTTATTAGCTTTTAATCAACCTGAGCTTTTAGCCCAAGGGTCTGCTGGAGAGGTAAGGGCTTACTAAGTGTCCTTATTCATTTGATTTTCCATGAGAACTGGGTGTATTAATAATCTCTGAGTGCTCTCGTGTGTTTTGGAGTGCAGGACCATCACTCTTTCCACAATAAAAGCATGTTTTCTTTCCTCCTCTGTTTCTTGTCATTTGGGTTTGTAGAACTTCATGTTTATGCTTAAATTGCTGCAAATCTGGCTTTTGATACAGACATTACCACCAGGGCAGAGAGCTGTGTAAAAAAAATAAAAATAAAATAAAAATATTAAACTTTTATACAAAGCAAATAAACAAACCAATTTTATAATTTTAGAAACAGTTTTAAATTCTCATCCTCATAAGAAACTTCAATATAACATTCTTTGGTCTGTCTCACAAAAACTTTATAAACAAACATGGTTTTTATAAAGAATGAAAACACTAAGCATGTTCAAAAATGCTAAACTAGTGTAAGATGTATATAAAAATACAAAAACTTGCTGAAAATAATGTTGAAATTGAAAGAATTATGTTGTTTTTTAAGAAAATGTATTCTTACTTAGAAACTGATGCTAGAAACCATGTTTCTGGGTGTCCCACTTCAGATGTAGTGCTGCCTCAGGGGCAAGAATCAGCTACTCAGCATTGGTTTTCAGTGCTATCCTCTGAGTACATAGATGTTTTAATAATGTTACACAGGGAAGATGTAATGATGAAACCTTCATGTGGTTCTTTTTAGAATCACATATGATGTTCCAGCCATTTTTTTTTTAAATGATGGGGGTCACCTTTGCCCAAGCAGACCCTCAAAAAGTGAAGTGGCTTATCACAAAGGTTAGTTATTTAAAACATTCATTATCATTAAAATTTTATATTTAATTTTATATTCATTACTGCATTAATATATATTACACTCTTTCTGTTAGTCAGGAGACTGAGACTGAGGAGTCTTGTTAGAAGAATAAAACCTGTGACCTTCAGCCATCGAGTCACCTGTTATTGTAACTGACACTGTGTCACTTAGTGCAAAGATAATCTTTGCTTTCTATTGATTGTGCTCAGTTGTTAGAAGCTGCACTGGTCTTTTCTTACACATTTTAGTAACCTTAACAGAAACCAACAAAAACTAACAAATGGCCTTTCTTAGCTAAGGTCAGCGTCGCTGAAAATCCTTGACCATGATTGATTTTTGTTGCTTTTTACAGCCTTAAAATCACATATGGGCAAACTTAGGTAATCAGTTGAGAGCATTGCCCTATGTGTGGAAATAACCACACCTCAACATGTCCACAAGGGAACATGTCAAGAGATGACTGTCGTGTCTACTTCACTTGTTAAAGCTCTTGCAATTACTATACTACTACTACTACAATAATAATAATAATAGCTTATTTCCCAACATGCTGTGACAGACTGTGACAGGGTGTGCTCTGCTCTCGTCTAATCACAGCTGGGATAGGTGTGCAATGTACAGCAGATAATGGCAAATATTATGTAATACATACAAAATTCTTTGCAGCCTGTCGCTTTGAGAAATGCTGTTTCTACGAGCCCACTGCAGAGCTCTATAGTGCCATTCATAAAATGAAGAAAATCTATAAACAAAAGCAGTTTGAGTGAGTGCTGAAGAGGCTTTTAAGGGTGTACATTAAATGGAGAGGTTAAAAGGAGACACTAGAGAGGGTAGCTGTCTGTGCTGCTGACTCTCCTGAGACCTCTGTTATCTTCAACAGCCCTGGCAGGAGAGTCACTGTAACGACTCCCGCTGTCCTAATCATTTCTGACATTAGCACTTCCTATTCTGGCAGGCAGGAGGTGGTGGGGGGCCTGCAGCATCACTTGGTGGGAGGACTATATAGCTGTGAGGGAACACAAAGGAAGACCTTTTAAAATGGTAAACATGACAGAATTTTTTCCATTAATAGCAGATAAATGTGTTGTTTTTTGTTGTTGTTGTTGTTGTATACTGTACTACCTCAGTACAATTTTTGCTCAGACCACACCTACAGAGCAGGACAGAGAGTGCACTCACACTACTGTAAGTTGATGTACACCACCTGAGCACGTCTCACCCTTAAAGCTACGGTGTTACTGTTTTCCATGCCTGTGTACAGTCAGTATATAGTTCTCATAAGTTCTGTCCACTAATTTTGCCTGTAGTGAAGAACTAATACATTTCCTCAGTGTCACCTGCCTCCTGTGCAAGTCAGAGGGCCGTATGTCACCGTGCACCAAAACAAGCCCCCAAAAACATGTCACAAAAATAGGATCCCAAACTCTTTTGTGCTCATCTTATTGAAGTGTGTGTGATAACAAGAAAGACTCAGGGGAGATGACACATCCATTTCATCTTGTAATGTCACGGTCTGCGTGGCAGTCCGTGGGGATGAGGAAAATAGGACCTAAAACGCAGGACTCTGCGATGCCACAGTGCACTTTATTTACAGTGAAACCGACAGGCAGTGTTGGTCAAGTTACTTGAAAAAAGTAATCAGTAACTAATTACTGATTACTTCCCCAAAAAAGTAATCCCGTTACTTTACTGATTACTTATTTTCAAAAGTAATTAATTACTTAGTTACTTAGTTACTTTTTAAAAACACGATTTACAACCTGAAGAGGTGATAAAGCGATAGATCTTTCAGCCCAGTTCTACTTTTTCTACATAATCCATCATACAAAATGTAATCAAATGGAAAAGTCTCTTTTTAAAACTTGTTTTATCAGTTTTAATCTTTTAACTTTATGCATCAAGCAAAAATTTAATTATATGCAACATTCTCTGACTGGAAGAAATTAGTTTAACATTTAAACCTATTTTCTGCACATTCCAGCACATAAAATATATATATTTTTTGTGTTTACACTCACTCTTTCAAATAGATGCAAGTAAAACACAGCAGAAAATAAATAAAGTCAAAGACTCAGCGGTCCTGTTGCTCTATTTTCACCTGTAAAGCAGGACTGGGGTAGGCGGAGGTTTACCCTGGTGCAGGTGTGCCGCGGTCAGTTGAAGAATCCGCGAGTTTCTCTGTGAATTTCCCATTACGTCGTTGCGCACTTGGTGCTTGCTTAGAAGTTTAGAGGTTTTTTTCGCTGTAAAAAGTTTTCTTCCCACGCACAATGCTAATGGACGCTAATGTTTTTGTCACTTTTTATGGAATCAAACTCAAAGTAAGGTCAGTACTTCCACGCTTTAAACGCTGCACGCTCATACTCTCTCCGCACTCGATATATGATCCATTGTTGATCTGCACGCAGCTGTTGTCACCAACGTTGTCACTGTCATGAGACATTCTCGCAAAAAAATCACGGTTTTAGTAACGCAGTAACGCAGCGTTCCTACGGGAAAGTAACGGTAATCTAATTACCGATTTTGCAATAGTAATCCCTTACTTTACTTGTTACTTGAAAAAAGTAATCAGATTACAGTAACGCGTTACGCGTTACTGCCCATCTCTGCCAACAGGTAAGTCCAACAATTCACTCAAAAGTGCAATTTGCCAATAGTGCTCGTCCCTTGCTCCCAGTGCGTCCCGTGCTGTAGCTCCGTTAGTGTGTGTGCTCCCCAACTCGCTTCTTCGCTCGACTCTCCTGGAGGAAGAAGGAAAATCCACAATTAGCCACACGCTAGCCGAATACCAAGAACACACGTCTCGCACAGGCTATACCAATTAGGAGTAATAATCCCACGTCGACTGTCGCCCAGGTTAAATACCTCTGTCTAGCCGGGGGGGATGATAAGATAAGATAAGATAAGATAAGATAAGATAAGATAAGATAGAACTTTATTAATCCCTCGGGTGGGTTCCTCTGGGAAATTCGACTTCCAAGAAATTACCAACAGCTGAGCAGGTAATCAGCTGCAGGTGGGCCGGCAACAGCGAGGGACTCCCGATGACGACAGTCGCCAGGTCACGCCTTTCCCACGGCGCGTACTTCCATAAAACAGCCCCGAGGAGAGAGGGGGAGAAGCAAACACACACACACACGCCCTACATACCAATGTGGACAGAGAACAGTAGACGACACAGACTCCAAATAATAATAATAATCACAACAACAACAACAGTCCCCACTGCTCACGGACCCCCGAGTCCTCCAGAGCCGGGTCCGTGACAACTAAGAAACTTGAAGAAGAGCAGTGGAGTAAAATTTGGGGTGGGCAGCCAGGGGAGTGAAGGATGATCGGCTAGCTACCATGCAGACGGTAGCTGGGTGTTTCTCTGGCTGCATGACTCTTTGCTAATTCATAAAAAGTTACACCCAGTAGCAAGAAAGTGCAGGAACAAACTAGCATAAGCATTTGGGGGCACCTTCTATGTTATATTCATAGGTCTTTTTCATTTTTCAGTAATGTGTGTTGCTCCAGTAAGAGTCAGTGTATTTTATCTCTTAAGAGAAGTCGTTAGAAGTCAAAGGAGCTTGCAAAGAAAAGCGTCTGGACTTCTTTAAGTTGCTTGAAGACGTTTCACCTCTCATCCGAGAAGCTTCTTCAGTTCTGGAACTGAAGAAGCTTCTCGGATGAGAGGTGAAACGTCTCACCGATGACCTGGATGACTGAGAACCTTCACAGACTCACTTGTTAGAAATGTCATCTAGCAGAACATATAAATTTATTTTGGATAAATGATGGAAAAAGAAAATTAAATAACTTGGTTCTAGAAGTCTAAATCGCTTGAATAGCTCTTAGATGTTTTCAGCCATTCAAAGAAAATGAACAACGTGAAATGACAAGATTATCAAACTAGAGAGCGGACTACAGACAATTCTCAAAACAGCACACTTTAAAAAGAATCTATTTTTGTTGTGCTCTATGATCAAAAAACTGTTTTTGCATAACATAATAAAATTAAACCCCCTTACACACACTGAATTAGTACTCAAAGGCATTTGAAATATTAAATATTAACACCCTGGCAGCTGTGATCCCTAATTGACAACTTTCTGGCCAATCGGAAAGAAGCCTCCTGCCAGGCTATGTAAACATAGCTGTCTAGAATAAAAGCAGTGTGTCTCACTAATAAACAGTAGTTTGAAATTAAGGCCAGCTGAGTAGGTTTTGCAGTCAAGCCTTAAGGGCACCTTCTCCATTGCCTTAGTAGTAACAGTCTGACAGGTAGCTGCTGGGGTTATGAATTATATAGCAGTTCCTGCAGGGACATGAAGATTGAGGATCCCTGTGAATATGATGGATAAATCTTAGGAATAGTATCTTTGTTGGATAACATTTCTTTTGAGGCATATTCTCACTGAGATTGTTACAGCCTTTATTACCAATGGCATGTAATAAGACAGAGGTGTTATGATTGAACGCTATATTTTCTTTTTGCTGGCCAAGAAACAACAATTGAAGACAGTGACGACTTATTTGGTTCTCAAGAGAGAGCACCTTTATATTTGGAGTATTTCTATTTTAAGAAACCTTCCATCCATTTCCTTAACCACTTATACAATAAAAGTTCATTATAAATTGCAAGTGTGGAGTCTGCAGTGGGTGTTTGTTGTTATATACCGGGGTTTTTTTTGTCATAATTTAATCCTAAGAGTTAAACCTTCATATATTCAATATTCATTACACACAATACAAAGTGAAATACCATTTGGTACTAGGATCCATGGACACGTCCTCCTGGAAAAGGAAATCAGGACCTCCATAAGGTTGTGAAAACATGAAGTGCTCTAACTTCTCCTGGTAAATGGCTGCACTGAAATATGCATTGCATATATATATACAGTGGGGCAAAAAAGTATTTAGTCAGCCACCGATTGTGCAAGTTCCCCCACTTAAAATGATGACAGAGGTCAGTAATTTGCACCAGAGGTACACTTCAACTGTGAGAGACAGAATGTGAAAAAAAAAATCCATGAATCCCCATGGTAGGATTTGTAAAGAATTTATTCGTAATTTAGGGTGGAAAATAAGTATTTGGTCAATAACAAAAATACAACTCAATACTTTGTAACATAACCTTTGTTGGCAATAACAGAGGTTTACCAGGTTTGCACACACAGTAGCTGGTATTTTGGCCCATTCCTCCATGCAGATCTTCTCGAGAGCAGTGATGTTTTGGGGCTGTCGCCGAGCAACACGGACTTTCAACTCCCGCCACAGATTTTCTATGGGGTTGAGGTCTGGAGACTGGCTAGGCCACTCCAGGACTTTCAAACGCTTCTTACGGAGCCACTCCTTTGTTGCCCGGGCGGTGTGTTTTGGATCATTGTCATGTTGGAAGACCCAGCCTCGTTTCATCTTCAAAGTTCTCACTGATGGATGGAGGTTTTGGCTCAAAATCTCACGATACATGGCCCCATTCATTCTGTCCTTAACACGGATCAGTCGTCCTGTCCCCTTGGCAGAAAAACAGCCCCATAGCATGATGTTTCCACCCCCATGCTTCACAGTAGGTATGGTGTTCTTGGGATGCAACTCAGTATTCTTCTTCCTCCAAACACGACGAGTTGAGTTTATACCAAAAAGTTCTACTTTGGTTTCATCTGACCACATGACATTCTCCCAATCCTCTGCTGTATCATCCATGTGCTCTCTGGCAAACTTCAGACGGGCCTGGACATGCACTGGCTTCAGCAGCGGAACACGTCTGGCACTGCGGGATTTGATTCCCTGCCGTTGTAGTGTGTTACTGATGGTGACCTTTGTTACTTTGGTCCCAGCTCTCTGCAGGTCATTCACCAGGTCCCCCCGTGTGGTTCTGGGATCTTTGCTCACCGTTCTCATGATCATTTTGACCCCACGGGATGAGATCTTGCGTGGAGCCCCAGATCGAGGGAGATTATCAGTGGTCTTGTATGTCTTCCATTTTCTGATGATATAAAAAAGATATAAAAATATAACACTACAACTGCCGCTATACCACTGGGTTAGGCGTAATCCCATTCAGTCAGCAATCAGCACATATTCACACAGAGGTGCAAATGTTGATAATCGTCCTCACAGGCTGTATATATCAACACCTCTGTTGGAACAATGTGTGCATGAGATGGCAAAAAAATAACTATAGATGAAAATAAACTGAAAAAAATACATAATTCTAGTATATAAATCACAACATATAGCCATGAAAGTGCCATTGAAAACAGGCCTATTATACAACCATGTGGACAGTTAATAGATTTAATTTAATTAGTTGTACAAATTAAATCTCAGTAGTTTAAGTCTGTGCTCAACAACTGTAATTTAACTATGGTAATAAACTGCAGGCTGCTCAGTCTCTGAGTTTGCTGAAATATGATGAAAAACTCGTTTTATCTTCTTTGCAAAGATAAAGATTGATAGCGTTCAGTGCTAAAGGCGCGCTATGAAGTTTTACTTTCATTAAAGTCTTGTTTATTCATTAACTGCTTCACTAAAAAGGGAGCCGTAAACCGAGTTACAAATTTAGAAATGTAACTAATTATTTCACATTGTTATTACAGTCATCTGTTGTGCTTTGTATCGTGGTATTTGATACTGAATTAACCATGCATGCATCTATATGTAGTACATAAGGTTAATGTATACTATACTATAAGTGTTACTCAACAAAAACTCACCGCTCTTGTTCAAAGTGTGATTTGTTGACCCTTAATTTGTTTACTTTGATGCTAGCAGTTATATTTCCTGCAGCAAACATTGCAGGGAAAGATTAGCCTAGCATAACACTGAAAGTTTCACGTGCATCTCTCCACGCTTACAAAATATGTTTTACTAGCATAAGTTATGTTTCAGCAGAGCCTGTGGAGTACAGTCATAGTGTGATTGTGGTGATGATGGCTCAGTGGGGTGATAGGCCTTAGATGTTGGATATCCCTCCAGTCTGCTTTGCTTCCACTTTGTCTTGATGATGTAACATTCTGAAATCAGACAGAAGTCCTTACATGTAGAGCCAGAGCACATACAGACCATAAACTACAGTAAAGTACACACACACACACACACACACACACACACACCTTATCATTCTTATTATAAAGACTTTGGTCTGCTCGTTAGCGATGTCGTCTTGAAAGAAAAACTTCAGGAATAGCAACTTATAGTCAAACTATAATTAAAATTAACACATTTTGTGAAAAACGCCTAACATTTGAAGCACAAAAACCTTAATCTACAGTCACAGTGTCACAGTGATTGTGTGTCTTCTTCTAATAATCACCCAACAAATCAAAGACAGTTTAGGTTCTTGGCCGTTATAAGGCTACAGGTTTGGGCTCTATGTAGGTTTGCATGCCTCAGTGATTAAAGTTCTCCTAAAATATTAATTTTTGGCTCCATAATTTATTTATTTTTTTAACTTTGGCTCATGCAATGAGGATGAAGCCCTCAGTTTATTCTCTTTCTGTAACAAATTGTTTAAGTGTGAGTTTTGGTCCTTGTTTCTCTTGTAATATAGTTGTGTCTCACTTCCTGTTTCATTTTGGTAGTGGTTGTTGTTCGTGTTTTGTGTTGCCATAAATTATTGCGGTGTGACATGGAGGCAGTCAGCTCATGGTAATGCTGAGGAGTAAATGAAAGTTGTGCCAATAGCTACTTCTCTATAGCTGTAGCTAAAAAATTATAGCCTGTCTTCATTTACATTTATCCACTAATGATCATGGTAATGACAGCTTAGGGGGAAAAAGCAAGGTATTGTCGTATACTTGTGGAAATAACAAGCTGTCAGGATATCAGGTCAAAGTCAAAATATGAGAATTTAATTTACAGACTCAAACAACATAGATTATACATAGCGAGTCCTTTGAAGTAGCCGAGACCGGATTCAATTTTAAATCTAATGAGGTAGCCTCTGGGGAGACCTTTGTGAAATTAACAATCCAATCTTCTAATTTCTCATAAAGGATTCAATACTGTATGTTACAGTATTAAGCACGACTCAAACTGTGGTATTTTCTCTGATATTGACAGCAACTAAAACGTGACTGTTGTCTCCTGTCTGGATTTTAAGTGTTTCATTCTCATGATGCTTTTGGGCATCTGTTTGGTATCAAAGCAGTGTTTGTCTCGAGATGACAGACTTTTGATCAAATGAGCTGAGACATAAACCTCTGATGATTAAAAGTCTTTATATTTTACAGCTATTTGGATAGCTTCAATAGTCTGCCTCATGCACTTTTTGATTTATATGATTGGGACTGTGCAGTCTTGTGGAAGGCTTGGATAAGGAGAGACACTGTCTGCCTCTCATGTGGTCCTCTTACATAATTTGAATTTCCTCCTTAAAAGACTGAGTGTTTGACCTGGTTGAGATGACTTCTATTTTGTTTTTTAATGTGAAAGTTTTCTGCCTGTAGCAAGGAACAAGTTGCTCTCTCATCAGAGTACGATTGTGTGTGGATGTCAGATAGAGAGCACTTGTATAAAAAACAAAGTGGTGGTGTGAATGGGGGAATGAGGCATGTTGCATAAGTTGCTTTGAGTTCTTAAATGAAGTAGAAAAGCAGCGGTGGCTGAACTCAGATTGTACAAAAATATCATAGTTAATATTCGTTACTTTTTGTGCAAGTAACCACGTGACGTGTCAACCTTCCCTTCTGGATTTTCTCTTACTTGAGAAGGTTTTTAGAGGCATCATCATGGGGGCCGTGATGGGTTTGCCCCCAAAATCCAAAGAGGAAGACACATCAGCTGGCTACTTACAACAAAAGCAACAGATAATAACTGGGATCATTTGAAGCTCATGAAGCTCATCATTACATTATTTGCAAATGATGGACTGTAATATCTGAGCCAAGGTTCTTGAGTGAACCATCAGTTTCTATTTGTTGAACTGATTGTTCCAGTGTCAAGAATTAACTTGAAAAAAGACATGCTTTGTAAAAACCAGAATGCTTCATCTTTCTCTGCTTAGTGATTTCCTGCAGTAGCAGACGCCACGCTGCTAAAATTAAACTTCAGTCATTGGGATTTAAATGTTAATGAACCACTACCCACTACAACTGCTACCACCACCAACTAAATCGTAATATCTCATTCAACATTTTTAATATTTTAAAAAGTTAAACAAGTGTAAAACTCTCACTGCATGATTCACTGATATTGAATGAGTCAGAGAACAATAACAGTTTGAAATGAATTCACATGCAGGTTATGACTCATTTTAAATGTGCTGCTGGAAGAACAACAACTAAAAACCTAAACATACATTATTCTTCTTCCTTTTCTTCTTCTCACTTTAAGGATCGCCACAGTGGATCATCTTGCTCCATCTCACTCTATCCCATACAGCTCTGGACATCAGTCGATACCATTACACTTCTTCTGTATATATCAGGTATCATCTTCCTCTCCAGGATTGTGGTAAACATTCCAGTTAAAGTCTGTCACCTGAACAAATTTCATTCTTTATGACCTGCATGGCTTTCCTCACACAACCCATCCCATTTATCCAGGTTTGGGACTGGCACTAGGAATACACTGAGCTAAAAATGCAATTCCCTCTCCTCAGATGAAATTCTCCACATTAGACAAAGATAATGTTTCTGCACCAAAAAACTACCATATCCTGTGAATTTAAAGGTAACGTTGTTTTGGCATTGAGAATACCTTTAAAAATACTGAATTTAACTACCTCAAAAGTTGTTGATCCACACAGAGAGAGGCACCAAAACACCAACACTTTATGACTGACACTAAAAAAGAAGCAATTCTGGAGTAAATGAGTTTTAAAAGCACCTCTACTTCAAACTGCTGTAACTCGTCGACTGTAAACTGAGAGACAGCCTTTCGCACATCTACTTCCCACCAGCAGCAATTAAAAATGTTTTCCAAGAGATTCCACTGGCACATCCGGAGCTGATGGGTGTCAGTTTGGGTAAAAGAGTGTGTCTCCTCTTCTCTATTCTCAGGAGCAGTGAGGAGACACTAATGGGGATAAGCATGTGCTCAATCTTGGCACCAAAACGGGGCTCAGCTCTAACTTTTGGAATCAGCAGAGGTTTCTGTGTCCAGGCAGAGCTGCAGGTGGGCCTGCTGGGGCTACGGCACAGCCTTGACAGGCTAATTCCTCCTCTGTGTTTCCTCTGGCTCACCGTCATTGCTCACCATCCACGGGAAACTAACCGTGATAATTCTGGTGCCTGCAGGTAATTGGCTGTGGAGATTCAGAGCCTATCACCTCATAATGGTCCATGACAGAAAAATGTCTGATCAGATTAGCTGGACGCATTATTAGATGGAAAGGGAGGCTGAAAAAAAAATACATTTAAAGATGTTAAAAAACAACAACAACAAATTTTTTTCCTGCTAAAATATCCAAAATCACAGCAGCGGCTTCAACATCCAAAGTCTCTGCACACCTCTGATGTTTTTGAGCACCTTAATGAGATTTTGTGGTGTTAAACTGGGACTTGAGATTATTTCACATTACAATGATCCGCTTAGATTATCTCAGGTAGAAAGAAACTGAAAAAAATGCAATTGCAGGAGGACGAGGTGGAGTTTGAGAAGAGGGAGATGAGCAAATGCTTAAGCTGCGCGACACGATAAAGAGACTCAAAGTTTCCAAATTCTATATCTGACATCTGGCGGAGCAGCAAGTGTAATAAGAATTGGAACTTGTGGAGAAATTTTCATTGTTAAAGTTCAGAAATAAGTGAATAAGTTTAACCTTCTCTCCTCCATGCAAGTAGCATCTGCATGAATTATCCTTCAGATCTAAATTTCAGCAATCACAAGTAAACGGAGGTCACAAAAACTTGTTCTCTCATGCTGAAAATAACCTTCAAACTGGTGTGTCTCATTGACTTTGGAAAATTTGGAAATTTCAACCAGTGACAGCATAAAGTTTGCATGTTTAACTGTATTTTCATCTTCTTCTTTTACAATCTTTGTACTGACGAGGAAAGCAGGTTTATTTTTACATATATTCACCATCAGTTCATTTATTTATTTATTGGTTGGTGTACAAAATAAGACATTTTCTAAATTCACAAATAATTTCAAGGGTGCTTTTGTTTTGTTTTCACAGGATTAAAGATGTTTTCTCTTTATTTTTTATAGCATAGACCAAAAAATGTAAGGTTCTGGAGCTCTACAGCACAATTTCTTCATAACGTGGAAAAACTTCAAGTGAAGTTGTAGTCAAACCTCAGGAATAATTTAGGTGCGTGTCTTTGGATGTCACATAAAATATCCTTTGCGTGCATTCTTTATGCAGCACTATGTGGATTCATTTTTGGTTTTGTTTTCTGTGTGTTATTTTGTTTGTGTTATTTTAATTATAGAACCGCTTCTGGGATGCATCTGTTGGAATCAGCAGCATTGTCTTAAGAGGGTGCGATCAGCTGGTGTTTTCTCAGGGTAACACGTCCAAGTTAATAAGTAGAGTTCTGTGTGAGATTTAAAGTTCTCTGTATTATTTTGGTATATACAAATAAGGAACATAGAAAACAATCTAACATAAGTGCAGATATTTAGTGAACATAACATCTATAAATCCAGTCATTTGCTAAACTGCTCCCCTGAGCAGTAACTGTTCAATCATAGCTTTAGGATGACAGTTTTTGACCTCTAGTTGTGCTATATGCTTTGATAGGGCCCATCACAGTTTAGAGCTTATGCAGGAAACCCAATGGATATGTGCACTGTGTTGCCAAAGGTACGCTTCTTTTTGTGTTTGTTAAAGAAACCAGGAGCCAGATTTGTGTCCGGTATCCTCACTGCATGCTTTGTTTATTTGCACGCAACTGATGCACATAGAATAATGCCAACGGTTCGACTGACATGTAGAAGTAGCATGCCAAGTGTTACAGGTGTTCTCCACACGAATGAATAATTCTACCAATAACTTTTCAAAGTGAACTATAGTGAATCATTATGATTACTGCCAATAAGCAACAGAGCTCCTATCTGGCAACTGAGAGCGAAATTTCCATCTCAGTGGTGATTCACAGTACGTGACTTCCTCATTGATAGACTATTAAAAGACTGTGAATGCTACAGCAACGATCATAAGCTGACAGCTTAGTCATAAACAAGGTGCTGCTGAGTTGTAAAGCCTATGAGCAGTGCTATCGGTCAGCAGACGTTTGTGCTGAAATGAAAGTAACAGCTTGAAGAAACAAGAGTGAACACAGTGAGTCAGAATCATCAATGTCCATTAAGCCGAATGAACAATGCGTTCACTTTCTGTTGTACAACTGAAATGCTTTGAAAACAGCAGCTCAAATCTGAGCTGAGGAAAAAAGCATGTAAAGTTTACATTCAGTGAGCAGGAAACTTTGAACTGAACTACAAGAAGTGATTGGAATCAGGAAACTGATTTGTGCTTTGATACTGAAGCGTCCATTCAAAGAGCCATTTCAGCTAACATACATAGTATTGGAAGACTCCTTTAAATCTTTGAATTCAGGTGTTTTTATCACTGTCACAGGTGTCAACAAGAAGCACTCTGAGGGTGCAAACCTCCGCAGTTCGCTCTCCTGGCAGTGTTGTATTTTCTATATACTCATGTAGTTTTCCTTGTACTCTTTAAACTTACGTTAAAAACAAGTCTAAGTGCAGGCTTTTGTTATTTGCCCTATTGAAACCCATTTTAAAATACGTGATGTAATTTTGACTAGAGCTATTTTTTATTTATTTATGTGGGTATAGTACATGTGTAGCATTTGTTTCATTGTTTAGTAAAAGTCCTTTGAATGTAATAAATATCAAGGGAAAAAACATTTTTGATCAAAACTTTATTTTGTTTGTCCCCCCCCCCCCCAAAAAAAAACGTATTCAGGAACATTGTACATGTATCCACGGTGGTTAGGGCACCTGACAAGTATGTAGTGCATACACGCCTCAGTACAGTATGTGTACAGCAGGTGGCCCAGAACCTTTATCCACAAAGTGTATTTTAATCATTCCTTTTCTCATGCCACCCCTCTCTGCCTAATTTCATGAAATCTGTCTGAGTCTTGCTAAGGTAGTGGGGAAGTGGCTTTGACTTTAACATGGGTAAAAAGACATTCAAACAGTTTTAGGAAAACAATTAATCTTTTTTATGCTTTTAGCCACCACAGCTCAATAAGGTTCTTTGAACTCCTTTTAGGTGTCAAAAAGCAAAAGATAATTGATTCATTAATGCTTGTTTTGGAAGATGAGTGCAAAGGAAGCTCTCACTGAAAACAGAGAACCAGACAGGAAGCCCAGCGAGAGTATCCCAGACGGATGTTTATTATTCTGACACTACAGTTTAGGTGTGCAACTGCAAAAAAATACATGAGTCAGTGTGGGAATCCAGTGCTGTGTCATACCACTGCTTCAACAATACAGTAGAAATTGAAAACATTCCAGCAGAAAAAAAATAGAAAAGCTTTTCTAGTGGGTCCCATTTATTAAAAGGATCCAAAGTTTGAGCTAAAGGTGAGATTGATGAAAAATTAATTCAGGTGAAAAAAGTCTGAAGGTTGTGTAGATAAGTGAAAAGATAAAAAACAATTCTATCACTCTCCGAGAAATGACTTCCATTTCTTTTTGAGTCATCTCGGACGCACTATGCAGAATCAAATACAAACCAAAGGATAATTTTAATAAATGAGGCCCCTCTGTCCTGCCCACCCATCCCAAGATTGGCGCGTTTGTGGTTTTTCAGTCAGATGGCACGACAAAGAAGACGGTGCTTCATCAACATGCTTATGGGAGCAGTTGCAGTTATGTGAGTGGGGATCATTGAGAAGGGAGAGAGAATGGAGGATCAGAAGGGTGAAGGTGGAGGAGACCCAAAATGACAAAACATAAATAAATAAATAATAAAACGAAAAAACCAAGGTGCTCATAGGAAAAGGAAGTGAGACAGAGCAGGACTTCTTACCAGGTTCAAGGCAAAAGATACAGCAAAGGGACGCTTCCAAAAAGTAGAGAAAAGCAAAATATTTTTTTCAGAAATAAAAAGAAAAGAAGAGAGAAGGGAAAAACTTCCATCCCTACTCCAGAAGAAATTCTCAGAGCACAGAGAAGGGACAGTATTTGGAGTGGGGGTGGGGTTGGAGGGGGGTTTGTACATTCAAGCGGCAAAGCCGAAAAATCCTGTGCTGAAAGGTGTGTGTGTAGGTGTGTGTGTCTGTGTGTATATAGGCCTCAGATCACAGAGTTGCCCTTCACTCGCTTGTCAAATTAATAAAGCCGAGGACGAGGACGCTGCTGTTTCTCCTCAGACAAGCCGTAAAGTTTCAGGTAAATTCGCTGACAGGAAAGCTCTCAAACTTGATCCAGTGCTGCAAGTTCTCCTGTGAGCCCCCTGTCCTGCACCTCATCATGTACTGCAACTACTCAGGGGATGATTTTTATGTCTGAGGACAGAATAGCAGTATTGCTAATGCAAAATTTAGGGTTACTTCTTCAAACTTATCTTACTTAGCACTTCCAAGGTGCTCACAGTCTTGTCTTAAGACTTGCTGCTGCGTGAAAAACAGACAACCAATTGGAAACCAATATTTTGAAGTTTGCATCCAGGCCAAGACTTCCTGTTCCGTCTGCTGATCATTGTTTGCATTGTTTACAAAATGCAAGTAAGTTTTTAAGAACTTGCAAAAAGCAAAACCATCATTAAATGGCAGCTGATGGTTTCTAAACTGCATTTAAGGTGCATTTAAGATGCAGCTAATCTTATGCTGTTGACTCCATGTTTACCTGCATAAAACCAGACTGTGCTCAGACCCTCAGTAGGTCTGTAGTACCTGGACTATAAGGAGACTATAAAAAGTCAATATGTGTCTGTTTATAGAGAACACATCGACCAATACATGATTTTTAATGAAAAATTACAAAAAGAAACCTTCATGGTGGATTGATCTGATTAGCACTTTTGCAGCGGTTTGGGTTGACACTCTGACCACTATGAATCACACATTCTCTTCCTGGTAAAGCTAAATTTTAATGACACTGTTTATTTTAATTTGAACTCCATTTGGAACGAGTACAAACATGACTGTGGAGGCCGTTTGAGTATAATGAACTCACTGTTGCGTTCACCAGAGCAGTTTGAGATCATCTTCCATTTTTTTTAGCTTTGTGACATAGCCCGTTATCCTTCAGCCGTCAGGAGATGGCTACACTGATCATAAAGGGATGGACACAGTCAGCAACAACACAGGTAGGGTGTTGACATTAACATGATGCTATATTCATACTAAAGGGCCCAAAATGTGCAAAGAAAATACCCCCTACACCCTTCCACCACCACTATTAGCCTGAAATATTCATACAAGGTAGGATGAATCCATGCTTACACCTACTCCAAGGTTCAATGTGTTGTCCATTCAGAGATGTTTATCAGCATACCTGGGTTGTAACAAGTGATTATTACTGTTGCCTTTCTATCAGCTCGATATAGCTTGGCCATTTTTCTCTCATCAGCAAACCCTAGTAATGGCTATGTGGGAAACTTTCAGTAGATCAGCAGTTTCTGAAAGCCTCAGACCTGCGCGTCTAGCACCAACAAACTCGTCACTATCAAACTCACTTAAAGTCAAGTCAAGTATTTATTTATTGTCATTGTCAAAGAACAATGAAATTGCGTTTGGGGCTTCCATACAACCCGTAAATAAAAATAAAATAAAATAATTTAAAAAAAAAAAAAAACACCTTTCTTTCTTATTCTGATGCTCACTTTGAGCTTCAGATGGTCGCCTTGACCATCCCTATGTGCCCACATGCATTGAGGATCCGCCATGTGTTTGGCTGATTAGATATTTTGTTAATAAGCAGTTGAACAAGTGTATCTAAAAAAGTGGCATTTAAGTGTTTATAAAATACATTCTTTAACCCCTCGCATTGAAAAGCAATGCTACTTAGTGACAGCAAGAGATCCTGAACAAGTCAGTTATAAATGAAACCAAGCTGTTTATTTGGGGTATGAATAATGTGTTTTTTTTTAAATAAAAATACACATTTTAGTTCCATATTTGATACATTGTACTCTTTGCTTAATGGATATTTATTCTAACACATATTTTATTGCACTGAATAATTTTAAGAAGACATTTTTGAATCAATTATAGGTGATGTTCTGGGTGAAAAGTTGACCCTAACGTGATACTTTTAGGTTAAGGAAGTACTCTAATTCTTTTTTTTTTTTAGCACGTGCTGTATTTGTCTGTGAGGAAAATCTTTCCGTCAGGTAGAGAAAAACAGCATATGATATACTCCAAACACGAGTATGTGACATTGATCTCATGTCTTTTTGTGAAAACATATTAGACTCCTCCATAGCCACAAATGTAAAGAAATGATCCCTTTAATGTCTTAAAATGTTTCTAAGGAGTTTGTCTTGTATTGTGGCTTTATTTTTGTTATAAATTCTAATATGATAACATCCGACAAAACACGTCATTCAAATTCTCCCTAGACTTAAAGAAGAGAAAAAGTCTGGGATGTTTGGTACTTTCTGAGAGCTATTAAGTAATTAATTTTACTGCTGCACTCACTCCTCCTCCTGCTGTGTCAGTAAGTGATTTCCTAGTTTCCCAAAAAGCTTTTAACATTTCCATAGAAGAGTCTTTGTTGGTAGCTGAGCGTATGGTGGGGGTAAAGCCACAGTGAGTCATGCCCAGTTGGTCAAACTACAAAACCCTTTCACACACTACCATCTGCAGATCCACAAACATTAATGACCGCTGTGTATTTTTGTCTTGTACTATGTTACTGTGGCTAAATAAGCTTGTTTGGTAGGTCTCACCGTGCACAATGCAAAGTGTGAACAAAACCAGATCTTAAACTGAATTTCACAGCTTCAGTTGGAGAACGTGGAATGTAGCATTTAACTTGAGAGTTTTGATGTTTTCAAGATCTCTTGTCCAAAGCTGAAGCAAGAGATCAATGTGAAACCCCCCTGATGGATATACTTTGAATAATTACTATAATATCTCGCTTTGTGTGATATTGACTCCAACTGTTAAGTGACGTGAAGCACACTGGCATGTTTTGCACTACACACATACATTGGTAGCCATCATTGAAGATGATTTCTACAACAGTCACTGGAGCCAAGTTGACTGAAAATGCTGCTGCGTTTCCCCTGAGCAAGGCACTTGCTGCTGATTCCAGCAGGGGATCTGCTTAGCAGCCTGAAGCACAGAGTATATGGCCCGCCGTGGCAAGTGACCAAGTGTGAGTGTAAAAAAAGATGTTGGTAGAGGGAATGGGCCTGTGCTGACAGGATGAATTTCCAATTTAAATTAAATGTTGTCATTTGCATAACTGCAGCCATTAAAACTGTATTCTTTCCAAATTGAACAACCTGATTAGCATGTCGTGACAGAAATCTAATGTCTAACTCGGACTACTGTGATTTTATGCCAATTAGCATCATAAAGTTATAATTTCTCATTATTTGTCTGCCTGTAGAGAACAGAGAGAAATGAATCTGAATGAGCCTTCACACCTATAATCACAAGAAATGGCAGGAACATTCAGAATAAATGCTTCGTTTTTGCTGCACCAAAAATGACAATTGTTTTGGTGAAGTTTCTCCAGAATAAAAATCAAGAGTTGTAACTGGGCTCATTAAAATTATAGCAAAACATCCCTTAATTTGTTATTTTTCAAGCATGGGTGTCAGTCAAGATCAGACAGCACAATATATGTCTTTTGAAATGGTCACTATATCAGTTTGTGCAGTCATGATGGTTTAAATTTCTGCTGTGAATCCTAACGGCACGCAAAGGGGGCAGAGATGAGGTGTGAGAACAGAAAGAAGACATGGTGCCAATAGCACCACTGAAAGGCATCTAGGTTCTGATTTGTTAGAATTCTATTGGTCACTTCTACTTTACAAATCAAGCAGTGTACATTCATCCATAGAGTAACAATTGATTACATTTCATCACTTTCTAGACTACATGTTTTATGTCGACAATGGAGGGCGATCGCTTTGGAACTTGCATGTATCTCCTTGGTGTTGCCTAAGCTACTAATTTGTCTTGTCTGTAGATTTCCTGGATCAGCAGTGTGACATTCTGACAGTCAATCAAGTTCAATATGATGCATTAGTCTGGTTAATGTGAATCCAAAGAGGTAAGACTTGTTCCTAACAGCCTCCTGGAAGACATCTTTAGGGTTTGTACTCCTATTTGTTCACATGGGAGATGATAGAGATTATCTATGCTTATCAGAAGCTCAGCAAAGATGTAAAGCGAGGCTAAATATTGAGAGGATTGATTTTAATATGATATAGAAATAATTGTATGCAGGTTCCCTCTAAGGACTGATTTAGCCTTCAGCAGCAGGAAATCTACAAGAGAACTTGTATGACATAACCATAAATCCCTTTTAACCCTATTTCTAAGCTTGGGTCAACAAAGCCTGGATTGACTGAATGGCTTGGAAGGTTATGGCATAGGGTTAAAAAGTGTTTCTTTTTATGTCATTAGATTTCTTGCAGAAGCAGTTTCCACACCCATCCACTCTTTTGACAAAAACCTATAATGGAGTATCTCTTTTTTTTGTCCTGTCGCCCTCCCTTCACTCCCAACTGGTCCCAGCAGATGGCTGTCGCTCCCTGGGCAGAGGAAGCAACATCCAGAGGTTTCTTCCTGCTAAAAGGGAGTTTTTCCTTCCTACTGTCGCCAAGTGCTTGTTAGAAGATACTTTGCAGCAGCATCAAAACAGGTTCTTGTGTTTAAACCAAACCATTCACTGTGCAGAGGACAAACTGCAAAATCCTCAGTTTTGAATCTAATTCTTTACTTTTTGGCATATTTACTACTGTTAACTATTTAACTTACTATTCATTCAGCTATTCATTTGATATAACCACCAGAAAATAATTAAATGTTTATAAAACTTTCATGATGGCTACTGTACATTTGTGTTCTTATCATTGTCTTATTAAATATGATTCTGAGAGTGTGTGTGTGTTTTTTCAGGGAATGAGCGCTGGTAGGAGGAGGGACATTGTCCAATTCACAGAGGACCTGAAAAGACTGTGACTTCTGACAAACCAACTGATCTGCCTTGTGTGAAGAAAAGGTCTTTGCGAGCCTTCAGGGTTCACACCACGAGACGCCTTCACACTGCATGTGTATGCATGAAGCAAATGTGTCACTTCTCACACGTGTATTTGTAAGCACTGCGGAGCATAAAACTGCTCCTTCACATGCAGATTTTTTACAAAAAATTATATCATAGAAAGTACACTATTCCATTTTTATGACTTGCTAGCTTTGAGGCAAAGCTGTTGCTGCTTAGTTAATGGAATTCAGAGCAGGCTTCAGAGAGACGCTAGCTGGTTAAGACTGCCGTGTGCGTTGCTGGGGCCGTGGGATTACATGTCACTGTGCTGAGTGGACTTTTGCGTGAACTGTGTTATTTCCCCAAAGCCTTCTTGTCACCCCAACTTTACCCAAAAGTGCATTCTGCCATCCCTGATTCATGCAGAGGAATGGAACAAAAACCCCCAAAGAAAACTAAACAAAAAACATCATTCATCAACGAGATTACAAAGGTACAATATTCTGGCAGCGTACCCGAGTGATGCATAGACACAAGGAGGGCTCAAACAAAACAAGCATTTTTCAGGGTTTACATATCAAACTGAGGCCAAGGGCATTTCTGTAATCAAAAATAGAAATCAATGATCATTATTATTATTATTATTATTATTATATATATATTAGAAAAACATATCAGAAATTTCCCTCCCTGTTTTAACAGATGCTGATCCTCACATCCGAGCATCTCTGTGGTGAGAGAACAGAATCACACATCTGCTTCATCTGACAGGCAAAAGAAATGAAACAAAACCTCTGTCCCCTTATAACTTCTCTATGTATAAATAATCCATGCACAATCCATCTGCCTGTAAACCCTTTGAGATATTCAATGTTTATAGTGCTACTAGTATGCAAACCCTGAATGTCCACATAGTAAATTCATCAATGAAAAATATTTATATGTACAGTGTAGCTCAATAAAATGTCTCTTTGAATCTTATTTGCATGCAGTCAACTGCATAATATACAGGCAATAAGTACGTTTAGTAGTTGTTTCTTTGGCAGGCCAGAATCCAGCTGGACATGCATAGAGAGGTATGTACAATCAAAAAGAAACCAGAGTCCGGGTGACTGGAGAGTAAAGACTCTCACATCACCTGGAGACAAAAAAAATCAGTGTGCAAACAAGAAGCCAGTTTTTTTTTTTTCAATTTGGAATTGAGACCAGCGGTGTACGAGAGTCCAAGAGGATGCCCAAAAATGAGAGTAACCTTGAATTGATAGAGCTAATGTTAATATAATCTCTGTTAGTCCAGTGCGCACTCTGCACCGCTGGTTCAGCTCTCTTCAGAGCCCGTCGTCTTTCTCTGAGTCTGGAGAAACGGGCCTGGAGACGGTGAAAATGTCTTGCCGTTGTATTTTGGTTTTGGGCGTGGCAGAGGCAGGTGGCGCCCCCGTGGACGGCTGTCTCTTATCCGACAGCAGTTTGATAATTTCAGCTACCTGACTCTCCAGGGCGCCCAGACGGCCTCCCAGAGTCTGGATGTCCCCCCGGAGCTCCATCCGGGTCTCGTGCAATGCAGCCTGCAGGGCCTGTTCCGGTATGGGGCAGAAAGAGTGAGGGGACCCCACTCCTCCGGGAAGAGGGCTGTGGAGAAGTGGGGTAACTGCCGCTGGGGTCCGCGGCTCCCCTGCCCGGTCGATGCGCAGCTCGCTCTTAGTGATTCCACTGTCACAGGAGTCCGTCTTGCGAAGTGGGTTGTTGCTGGAGACCCCACCTTCCTCTCCATCCCTGCTCCCCCCTGTTTCCCGACCTTTACCGTCCTGAGAGAGCATCTCCACGGAAACAGCTTTGACATTGTTGTTAAGACCCTCCTTCCTCGTCTCCGCCGGAGCCATGTTGTTTTTGAGGCGCATCCAGCCACTCGCCTTGGCGGCCGGCTTTCCAAGCGCAGGGCTGGTGCTAACTTTGAGCCTGACAGTTTGCTCGCTGCCCCCTCCAGCAGAACTGGGCTGCAGCTCCATGATGTCACAGTTGTTCTGCTTTGCAGGTGCCTCGCTGGGATGGCCGTAAGCCAGAGAGCTCTGCATGGGTGTGACCTGAGACACAGTCAGAACACTGCTGCTGGGTGGAGCCCCGTTCTGCATGGAGGTGAGGGGCCGCTGCAGGGTGAGCGGCAGGGAGTGCTGCAGACTGGAGTGGCCGAGCTGCAGGGTGTGAGGATGCAGGTGCTGGTGGTGCTCCACCTGCAGCTGGTTCTTCTCCAGGTCTAGTTGCGAGGCAGCTGCGGCTCCTTGGTTGCGGAGCTCCTTCTGCTGCTTGAACTTCTGGAAAAGCTTCCGGACAGGATGGTCCTGTGGGATGGTGAGCTGTACCTCGTTCTTCGCTCGCTGTCTCTCCTCCTCCTCCTTCTTCACCTCACTGATCTTGCGGAAAATTATCTGCGGGGGAGGAGGGATACACATAAATAAGCAAAATGCATTTCATATGAATGCTATGAATAGTAATTCTGTCTCCGGTGCGCCCCGATGAGCATTGCACATAATTCATCAGAGATAAAAGCATTTTTCTACAACAAGAAGTAAACAAAGATTTATTATTGTTATGGAAATCTGACGATCTGTTTTAACATTTTTCACTTTAGAACACATGACACATTCTTTCTGCAGTGCACTCAGGTACTGCAAAATGTAGCTGACTTCTGGACAGTCATGTTAAATTATCCATCAGTGCTCCTACACCTCGCCTGTATTATTCAGCCTGGCGCCAGGCTCTCTTCTGGCTCCTCTTACACCCTAATTACATTGGAAATGACAGAAATCCCTGCCAGGCAGTCAGCCAGCCATCCAACTGGTAATTTAAGTGTTATTTTTGGTTAAAATAACGGTGCCCAATGGATGGGGAGCCGAGTCGATGTTTGACTTAAAGATGGAAGCGAGGGGAAATCGCTTACTTCGCTGCCCAGCCATAATCGACCCAACTGACCACATCTAGCACATCTCCTAAACTCCTTCCATTCATCCACCCATACTTCCTGCTCGTCCAACCTGCTGCCGAGAGCTGCTGAGCCAACCCAAGCTAGAAGCTGCTCTGAGCTAGAAGAGAATCTGTGGTGGGAGTGGGGAATGCCTTACGTGTCACTTCATATCTCCATGTCTACCTGGAGGCATAAGCTGAAAGATTAGCACTTTTAATTAAATGAATTTTTGGCAAGAAGAGTACGATTTGATAAAAAGTAAATGAGAAGCTATCACTGGTGGGCTTTGTTCTCTTACTCATTACCTTCTGACAAAAACAATGAGTCCACTGTTGCTGAATACAAATCAGGAGAATCTCTGTCACAGCTGAGCTGATGATACATGATGTGATCGGATCAAACATGATGAACCGTCATTGCTTCATATCAACTAAAGCAGTAAATGTTCCTTCCTATTATCATGATATGCATTGCAGATGTTATACAAAGTGCATCTAAACAGTGTGATTAAAGTGCTTCATCTGGTAAAGTGAAAGGGATACTGAGTGTCAGCTGAAATTAGATTAAATGTCAGCAGAAGTGAAAGTGCTGAAAGGAATTAGTGTCAGATAACTGTCAAGTAAAACAGAGGTTTCTTTCATCACAGTCCAAACTAACTCCCCCAGAAGAAATATCTGGAACAAATTAGAGCTGGGCGATAGAACGATAACGATATGTATCGCGATATAACTTTTACTCGATAGAGAAATTAAACTATCGCGATAGACTTCGCCGCTCTTGTCCTCTTAAAAAAAAAAACAAAACAGGTCAGCCAATCCAAATTAAGTAGCGCAGAGCCGAACCAATCACAGCCGCAGCGTCACGTCGCGTGACTTATTACGTACAGCACAAGTGCCAAGCCGCACGTGTGTTTGTTTGGGAAGCAGCCAGCGCATAATGGAGGAAATGAGTGTGCCGACTAGAAAAATCAACCGAGCGTGACCGAAGAGAAAACAGATGATGGTTCCAATGCCGGAGAGATTGTCGAACGGAAGAGCCATAGAAGTTCCGTAGTGTGAAGGTATTTCGGCTATTTCAAGTCTGACAAAAAACAGAGTAGCGTGCACTGTAAATTGTGCCGAAAGCAAGTCTGGAAATACAATAAACTGGTGCATGCGTCACACTGTGCGCCACGTTATTGTTTCGGTGAAATGAATTTCTACAATACTGTTAATTCTACTCTCTGCAGTGTTTAAATGCTTACATATACACACAGTTACTGTCCGTCCACACATACGACTCGGTTCTGCTTCTATGCCGCAGCTTTGTTTACTTTTTCCCACCGAGGCTTCTAGACTTCTGATTGGCCAACATTTCTGCACGGTTAGGAATCTAGCGCCACCTGCTGCTTTGGCATGTTCATAGCAGCGTTTTCCTTCATTTCTGCCTTTATGTGTGGACGGGATTATTTTTTAAAACGAAAACGGAAAATCTCCGTTTTCAAAAATACCCGTGTACGTGTGGACGTAGCCTCAGTCTCTGACTGGAAGCGCTAATTCGTCATTCGGCTTTTGTCAGACTAAAGTAACTGTTAAAACTGTTTGAAAAGCTCAGCTATACAACAAGGAGAGTTTTAGTTCTCAGTTTATTTGATATTGACAAAAGTTAGTCAATTTTGTCTGTTCTTCTGTAAAACAAACTAAGATTTATTTTTAGAATTAATATTTTGTTTCTAAGTGGAATTGACAATTTAGTCTGTTTCATTTGTTCTATTTTGAAACTTAAACGCTTTAGCGGCTGCCTTTTGTGTAGTTTGCAATATTTGCCTTTATTTATCTGAAAAAGTCTCATGTTCCTTAAGTACATCTACCCTGTTGAACTTATTATGGGAAATAAATATTTAAATAAAAACAAGCTGCTGATTATTTCACATTTTACTTGTGAGCAACGGCACATTTAAATCTTACAAATTCTTACAAGTTATTTGGCTTATATCGTGATAGATATCGTTATCGCCTGAAATGAAAAAAACATATCGTGATATGAAAAAATCTCATATCGCCCAGCTCTAGAACAAATATATTTTTGCCTTTTGTTTGTGTAGATGAAATGTTTCACTGACGCTTCTGCCTGTTCAGTCAATTTACCGATTGAAAATGCTGGCCACAGGGACAATCTCAGCCAATCCTCTTAGAAAACTTCACATAGAGCTTAGTATTTGAGTTGCTTTAGTGCACCCACAGTGGCTACTACCTGCAAGCCCCTTTACAACCCATCTTGGCCCCAACTCCTCCTTTTAATGAAGTTTTTAACTAAAGCAGTGTCTTGCTGCTGGTCCTAGAAGAATGCCACCAAATTAAAAAGAATTAAATGAATGATAAATAGACTGGCTCCTATTATGCTTTTCAACTCGAGCAAGTCATGGTTTAATCTTGCCCAAGGACACTTTGGTATGTAGACTGAAGCAGCCAGGAAACAAACCACCAACCCTCCAATTAGTAAATGACCCACTCCACCCTTAGTGGTTATTTACAAGCTTAAATAACCACTGACTGCTGATTGCTCACTGATTGTCCTGACTGAAATCACATTTTTGATTGGTTAACTGTTAAATTACAGTCTTCTGGTTTAGAAGCTTTTTTTTTTTTGCGCATCCAAATAAGCTGTCAGTGCCCAGCATTAAGCTAAATCTGATTAGGTCTAGAGCAGTTTTTAAATTTTTTTAAATGCCATTTTACTGGTAATAGGGGCTGAAACTGGTAAGTGATTCAACAGGAAAATCCCTAACACCGCAGGTTATTTAAGCTGCAATCCAACGCCTTGTTAATCGTGTCTGCTCTGTTCAGTGTTGGGGTTTTGCTGCTGCTCTGGGTGGGGAAGTCACATAACAGACAGTGGTGATGAAAATAACAATCCTTTTGACTGCAGTGGCCCAAGCTGAACCACAGCTTCTTTAGTTACAGCGACAGCATCTGTTCCATTATGTCAGGGACTTTTTCACAATAATAATAATCTTATAGTGTTTTTTTCCCCTTCAAGTTCTCTGTGTTTCTGTTTCTGTTTCATTTGGGCATTAATATTTAATCTTTGCACACTCTTGTTGCTGACTATCGACCCTGAGGCAGGGATGCTCACTTCACCAAGAATTTCCTGTCTAATTATACAAGTCGTTCCTAAACTCACGGCGTCTTTTCAACCAATCAATCAGCCAACTCTTGATTTGAACTATATCGTTGTAGGGTCTTTACCTTACAATGTAAAACGCCTTGAGGCAGTTGTTGTGGATTTCTGCTTGACTAGTTATACCCGAGACTCAAAACTGACTCAAACTTATCAGCTGGTTATTGCCAACATATGGCTCACACAAACTAACTCTGCTGTCACTTTAGGGATGAACTACTGAACTTTGAGTACTGACAGGACTCAACATTACTGGTTTCTTGGAAGAAGACATGACAAAGATAATATTGATAATAGTTTGTGGTTAAATACAAAGTGTCGGGTAACCAGTGTTGGGTGTAACGCATTACATGTAATGCATTACTTTAATTGCATTACATTTTTCAGTAACAGTGAAGTAACGGATTAGTATTAAATTCAGTCATTTAAATCTTCTTTTATTCATTTTTAATTATGTTGTTACTTGTGTTACAAAGGTTATCCAGTTATCTGGCCGAGGAATAAAAAATAAAAACAAAACATCAAACAAACAGCCTTTTCCCCCTGCGTAAATGGGCTACAGTCATTTGATTTCAGTTTGTGTGCAGGGCTACAGCTTTTGAGTAGAGATATGCACATTACTTGTATTTTTATAGCACAGAAGGACAAGAGCTTAATAGTAAAGTGGAAACTGCATCCAAGACAGAAACAAATGGATTTTACTGATAACAGAACATTTGCACAGACAGCATGCTAACGCAAAGCTAGCCAAGAACACAGAGGGATTTTAAAGCTAAGTGTATGCCGACCCCCAACCCAGCAGGCAGAATCCGAACTTAAAACAGGTATCAAAAGTAGTGATGAGTCATTTGTGTTTCTAGAGTATGAAACAGTGTGACGATCCTATCTCTTTGGGCTGATTTTCAACTGATTTTCAACTTTGCTTTAACTAAACTAAAACAAAGACTAGTTATGTTCTCATTAGAATTGGGATTCAGATTACAGTCCCACAGACTAACACAAGGTTTGCATTGTTAACTGATAATTACGAAACGGTGTGTTTCAGCTCATTTTAAGGACTAATGAGAAAGTAATATAATGAGTAGTGTAACAAATTACTTTCTCCAGTGAGTAGTTACGTAACATACTGCATTACGCTTAAGAAAAGTAATGATACATTGATTTTCTGGAGTAAAAATCCCAACACTGGTTTTAACATGTAGAAACATTAGATCCAAGTTCTTGTCTCTCCTTTTTGCATCTCACTTTTTTTTAAATCAGGAGGATTTAAATTTTTGTGTGAAGAGTTGGTTTTTAAATACCACATAAATGTCAAATACATTTTTTATATGGCTCAGAAGTAGAGACAAATCCTCTTACGGTAAACATGTTTCAACTAAATGAAAAAAATGAGATCTATTGTGAAACCGCCAGATTATCTATAACAACTGAACCTGAACCTCATGAGTACTATTATCTGTGTAGACTTTAGTTTTCAGATGTAAAACGCAGTTGTATTGCCAGATAAGAATACACAATGGAGAACAATGGGCTTTGTTTAGTGCCAACATTATTTTTGCAGTGAGTATGTTTAAACAATAGGTGCAATAACTAAGGCGTTGGCTAGCAGCCATGCTGCTACTTTTCTCAAATGAAAATAAAGTTGAAGATGCTAAACACATACCGTAATTTATGACGGTGTTACAGACCTGGTGTGAACTGTGGTTTTGCTTGTGGGGGTGTTTTGCTCACTATCCTGCTTTATGCTTAATTTATGGTACTGCAATTGTGCCAGTTTGCATATGCACTGGCCTACAGAGAGCCAGTGGAAAGAGGTTTTCAATCAATGCAAACATGTGTAGTATGCTGAATGCTGATGACCTTCAGCTCTTTGTATGTTCTAACTTTGCTCTTCATCACAGCACAAGCAAGCGTACCCCACAGACATATTGTATTGCATATTTTTGACACTGCCCCCATCTGACAGCAGACACGCTCTGCAGACAAACAAGCAGTCTGCAGCTGCCCACGCTGCCAATGCTCGACCACTTCTGAAGCCCTGTAGGTAGGTACCGCCCTGAGATTTCACTCAGTGATTAGGAAAGCGAGTACTTAAGGTCAGGGAGACGAATGCTCCGGGGCCAGAGTGACATTTTCTTGGCAGAGTTTGAGCTGTGTGTTTGTGGCATGGAGTAGGTGGAATGTGTTTTTGCTAACTTCTTGACTGATTTGTGTTTTGACCAATGTTCTTTTCCTAAAGTAATGATAACAGCTAGTCTGTCTCTTTTATTTTAAGTATTAATAACAAAAAGAAAAACCTGTTGAAAATGTCTGAGTTGAAAAAGAAACATTGGTATTTCCACAGTCACGGCAGAAGGTTTTCATCACAGCATAAAGATGTTTGCCAGTATCATGGATGCAGTCGATGACCTGATTACGTCTACTTTGAAAATCGGTCCAACATGAAAGAACTTGTAGTTTTGGCCATTAATCCATTTCAGAGTCTGTTGCATCTCCTCACTAACAATGTCTGTTAAATTCT
This sequence comes from Diplotaxodon limnothrissa, assembly GCF_057381915.1. Classification (NCBI taxonomy): domain Eukaryota; kingdom Metazoa; phylum Chordata; class Actinopteri; order Cichliformes; family Cichlidae; genus Diplotaxodon; species Diplotaxodon limnothrissa. The sequence goes on along the minus strand of NC_140614.1, from coordinate 6,480,576 downwards.
CCGTGTTCTGGTGGTGTCTGTGAGGTTGATCTGACCTCTTTAAAGTGAAACTTTGTGATCCCTGGAAAAAAACGAAAAATGTATTCCATGTTTTGCTTTCCCAGAAATTTTAAACGTGAACCTGAGGGTTTTTCTTAAAAATGTATGACTCCATAACCTTAACAGATATTCAAGGTTTCAAGGTTTTTGTAGACTATTACCCCCACCCCAACATCTTTTCTGACCTAGAACAGCCCTAAAAATCCCTCTCAGTAATTTTTATTCAGATCCATCAGTATAAACACTTTGCCTGCTGGATTTTTAAAAGAAACAAAACTGGTTGGGTTTACACAGTTGTTGGGTGGCTCAGTGGACCTCAGGATGATCGCTCTGACTGCATACACTAGAGGGACCTGACTCATTTCTCACCTTTGACCCAAAGCTGACCCAATTATTCAGGCCTTCTGCCTGCTTGACAGCCAGCACTCACATACGAAGCCTCATTCGGAGTCTGAAGTGGCTGTCCTCCACGACTCACGTACAGAATATAACTAGGAGTTATGAGGAATGCTGCTGAACGGCTCCCTCTCAGCATCATTCCGAAGTAAGAAGTCATAAGGAAAGGGAAGACAGATAAATGGGTTTCTTGTGAACCACTGGGCTGAACAGCTGTCCAATTAATGCAGGGATTACTGTGAACCTGACGTTCCAGTATGATTACTACAAAGAATACAAAAAAGTGGAGTGTGAGCTCTGCTGTGCAGCACCACAAAATCTTGGCAGATTGGTTTTGGCTTTGGATTTACTGCATGAAAAGTTTGAGATGACATTAAGGCTAAAATGATGAATCCTATTATATCATTTATATGTAAGACCTTTGATTACATAAAACCTTTCAGCTCAGTGTTTGAATAGATTCTGAAATTAGTGCTTGTGTACTTCATTTGAATCAAAATGTTTGTTCATGTCTAGGAGTAAAAGGAATTGGATTTGATTTCCTCCCTTTGGCGAGTAGCGTTTTCACAAGCTTTTTAAAAGCTTTCCAAATTCACCAGCAGCGTATTTCAATTAATGATTCTTTCCTACTGGCTCTTCTTTTTTCATCTTTTCAATCTCTCGACCTGATGTGTCTCTTAGAGCTTCTCCTTTGTGCTTCATTTGTAAATATAAAATAAATGGGACACGTACTACGCGCAGCACTTGTGTTTGTTTAAAAACAAAAAAACAAAAAAATTATCTGGATATGGTCAAACAAAAAGCCAAAGTAGACAGTTTTTAAGCTGATAATCAGGCCGAGATGCCTTTTCCTTCTTCATAAAGACAAAAGTTGTGAAACTTTGAGTTGTTATTACCTTCATCACAAATCCTCCCTGCTATGGGAGGCTGCTAACAAAGCTTTGTTATGGCTAGTATAGTAATCTGTCATTAACCCATAAGTTGACTTTTTAGCAACCTGCACACAAGCTTCAAAACGCTGATTAATAATTTAATACACAACAACTCTGGTGCACCAGATTTATTTTATTCCTGATTTTCTCCTGTTTTGTTAGAACCTCGGCCAGGCTCTGCCTTCTGAAATGTATTTTTCAACAGATAATGCAATGAAGCTGCACAAAGCACAGACTTTGCAGGAACAAGGATTTGTATTTTGCATGACAATTTTTAATTCTTAATTTCTCCTGGATTTCAACATCTAATATTTGTGCAAGTAGTTAGGTACAGACACAGTGCAGCTGTAGGTGAACGGTAGAACGGCTGCTTCCTGTCTCTTTCATTCTCTGCTTTTGCTGAGAAACTATTGTGCTACTTTAAAAAGGTGTTTGTCCCAAAAACGTATTAGTGTGTGTGTCTGCGTGTGTGTTCACCTGATTGTCACAGAAGGTCACAAGTATGAGCTCTGCAAACATACTCTCAAGTCCATTTTCTCCTTATTGACTAATTGACTGATCAGCTAATGTTTCAGCACCAGTCAAAAGGTCAGTAGGACCTGAAATTGCACATTGAAATAGTCTGATGTTACCACCTTTCCACAGGATAATCACTTTGGCGGCAATTATCTGAGAGCTGATGTCCATTAAGTCCGTACGGTCCTTTCATAGTCCGCCCACAGTACACTGGAAGCACTGCTGGGTTCCCCTGAGAGCTTCATATGCAAATTTGAGGATTCATAGAATGAAAACATAGAAGGGCACTGAGACAGTCTGGCTGCTTCTCTGGCTCGCTGCCTTAAGTTGTTGCTGCTCATGTTTGTTGTGAATCTGATTTCTTAAAGGCCGACTTCCCTCAGTTTGGCGTTCCTGTCTTTTTTCTCTTTGCTCATTTACTGATCTATTCATCTGAGATTGAAGGTAGCCATCTAGTTATTGTCGCTTACTGTCAGGTAGTGGAAGTGGCTGCTTCCATAATTACATTGTGCCATTTCAGAAAGGCTAAAAAACTGTAAGACATATAGACACGTAGAAATATCACCCCAGTGATATATGAATGTTAAATGAACTTGTACAAAGTGCAGAGGCGAGGGGACCGTGACTGACTATTATGGCACAGGTCCAGTGTGTCCCTCTCTTTACATAGGAGCCAAATCAACACAATAACTCTGGTGAAACGTTTCTAGAGAGGTGGAAGCGACCTGCTTGTGGCTCATACTAATGGCTCATTAGTAAAGAAGTTCCTCTGCTCTTCTGCTTGTTTTGTGACTCCCATTAACACAGCCCTGGTCAACAAATAAATACAAAAATGGGCAAAAACGTAAAAAATAGAAATGCTTCAAAATGCATGTTTAGTTTAGAGGATGAAAGCATCATGAGTAGAACCAGATTTGCATTAACGGAAAAACTTAAAGGCCAACTTGGAGTCATCTCTTTTGTGGCTACATGGTTGGGTTTAGTGGTCTGCTCCACCATCGCAATACATGTACAGCCAAATGTAAATACCAGCCTTCCCAGTTGAACAAATAATTCAGTTATGGGGGACAAATATGGGGAATAATAATGGGTGGAAAATAAATATATTAAACTGGATTACCTGTTGAACAACATGAACCAGTCATTAAGCTTCATTACCTCCAGTCTTTTTCAAATATTTTATATTAATCATCCATGAAATATAACCATGCTTATTGTTTTAACAGTGACACTCAAGGTCATTTTAATTGTTTTGAATCAAACAACTGATGTCAGGTAGCCGGCTTATTAATTGCTGGCTAGTTCAACATCTGCACAAAGCAAATGTTAGCATTCATCTCAATGCACAATTTTCTACTCAGTAGCAGCATTATCATTACCTTGGTTAAAACTAGTCCAACATTTAAAAATAAAAAATATTAAAAAATGGTCCCTCAGCAAACTGCACAACATCAGGGTGAAAGAAAGCTGCATTTTTGCATAGTTTAGGTACAATGAAGAGAGAGTGTTAGAAAGCAACATGGAATTTAGATGGTGAACAAGCTCGTGTATTAAAGTTTTCTTCCTCCATTTTATGCTAGCTATAGGGCAGAGTGAGGTTTCAATTCTGTATTGAACTACAGTAGAATTGTTGAAGAGCTGGACTTGAAGTTTGTGTTGGATCATACTGTCATAACGTCTGTGTGACAGGCAGGATTTGGACTCAGTTGCAGAACACGGCAGACAGAATGTCAAAAACAGCTTTAACATTACACTCAAGCAAAATACAAAACAAAGGAATCCAAAAATTAGAGAAACACAGAGCAGGAACATAAACCCAACCAGGAGGGAGGACGCAACAATGAACAAAAACAAACTGACAGGAGACATCTGGGAGGACAGCTGAACCTAACTGAGAAAACGAGACAAGGGATGCAAAACTAATTAAAAAGCACAAGAGACCAGTGACTAACAAAATAAAACAGGAAGTGACTGAACACAGGAACAGAAATGCAGACTTGACACAGAACAGAGGAGGGCAGGAAAAACAAACTCTGAGGATAATAAAAGATTAAAAAAGGAGACTGAACCAAGACTAAAAGTAAAATCATGAAATGAAATAAGAATACAAATAAATACTCAAACTGGCAGAAGTATAAATAAATAAATAAGCAGAAAGATACAAACTGCACATTTATCAATAACTGAACTTGAAATGATCCATGATACAAACAAAAAGAAGCTGGTTGCCATCACTACTTTCCAAACCAACCAAACCATTAAAGGCAGTGAATTCTCCCCAAAATAACCATGAATGAAGACACAAAATACTGTACATATATTATAATATTAACACACACACAGCAGCCCTGCAGTAGTGTTGCTGCAGGATTACTGTACATGGACTGAGAGTGACCGAAGCTTTTGTTTCATGAATTTTGTCCATGTGGCTGAAAACAATGAGCAGACCACTTTTTGGTGGCAAATCTCTCACAGAGCACAGTTTAGTTTCCCCAAAGTTGATGAGCATCTGCATGCCATTCTGTACCCCACTTCCACCCTCAGCTCCTCCTTCCATGCTGCATCTGACTTAATCAAAGTCAACTCTGCTGTTGACGCTGGCACTCTTCTATGTCCAGCTCTCGCTGCTACTCTCCATGCCTCTACCTTTCCACACGTGCCCAATGCAGGGCAGAGAGCTCCGAGGAAAAAGCCATTTTCTTTTGACTGTCTGGCTCCTGAAACTCATGTATTTTATGTCTCTTTATCAGTTACATCAAAACTCTTCCTTCTACCTCATGCATCCAAAAAGATTTCAGTTTAAACCTCTAACCAGCTGTAAACTCTGTTAACCCACAGGGCTGAATGGAGAGAGTTTTATGATGCAGTTTAAATTAGGACAGAATGAGCAGTGTCATTTTAACAAGTCGTGTGCGGCGATCTGCTTGATAATGAGAAATGCATCCTCAGACAAGTGACTGAATCCAGTTAGCTAAAACAGAAATGGATAATCACATTTGAAACATGCGTATGCCTGTGTTCTCTGCAGAGGTGCTCGAAGCATCTTGGCACTAAAGATCTATTTGGGAATTCAAAGTTTTAAAAACAGTTTAAATAGAAAGTGTATTTCATGACTATTTCGAAAGAGAGCACAGAGCTGGAGCGGGACTCACATCAAATGTGACATTGTGTTTGCGAGCTGTCCAAATGTACGTCAGGCTTGTTTAAATATTCAAGAGCAGAGCTGAGCAGAAGGAGAGTGTCAGGGTTTATTTAGGGGTTCGCACAGAGATGCTGGTTGGGCTGAGTAATGTCTTCATTTTACTCAGGTCATGATATTCTGACTGGAGGGGAGGAACGAAATAGCAAACACTGCACACTGAGGAGGAAATGTGAAGAGGACAGATTACATAATATTAAATGCAGTAAGTGTCTGATGTGTATAATATTTAATGCTGTATGTATGAACAGAATAAAGTGCTATGATCTTATGCTCATTTCTTTTTTGTCTTTTATAAGACCCTGGCCACACAATACAGCGGTGCTAAATATGAAAGGATAACAAGAGGAAAATGTGGACAGGACAAAAGAGACATGACAAAACAAAAAGACAGAGAAGACAAGAGAAAGAAAATAGTAGAGTGGAAAATGGAGAGAATGGGATCAAAGAATAAAGTAGTGAGGGCAGATAAATTAAAGCTGAGCAGCAACAGGAAACAACATACGTCATTAAGAAGATGGACCCAAAGAAAGCGAGGACCTGAAATACTAACAGAGCAACATGACACAACAAGAAAAACTGATGATCCAGAAAGAAAGGAAATAGATGGGCCAGAGAGTGAAAAATAACACTGTACAGTTAATTACGCTGAGAAAGGTTAGACAAAGCGGGAGGAAAAGAGCACACCACTTGCAAAAAAACAAAAACGTCATTACAGGAAGAATCTGTAATTGCACACATAATATGGCATACATAGAGTATATGAGAGCCTTCACTGCAGTGTGATTAAGCTTAGAGAAAGGTCATGTTTACTGCTAAATATATGATACATATGTTTATTGTCTTTAGAGGTAGGTGAAAAGATTAATGTCAGGCTTTTTAATACAAAGCTACAGCTTGCATAAAGACTAGTGATGGCAAAGGAAATGCTGACTAATGCTGTTGTACTTACAATAAGGATGAAACAAAAAGCTTTTATGCATCATTTTTAAAGGCAGTTATTGTACAGCTGATGTTTGGAAGACCCCCTAACACCTAGTGTGTCATATTTGATGCATAACTTTGTGACTTTGTGACACAGGGAATTTCAATGAAGAGGTCATTAGAAACATTATTGATATACGCCACATTGCGCATCATGTGTTAGAACATCCTTGTACTTGTATATAATAACAGAAATGTCAGTAAAAGCTTTTAGCAATTGCTTTAAGATCATTTTCTGCAGTAACCTGTTTGGAAAAAGGTTTGACAAAGTCTTCGTGACTTTCAATTAGAGATTACCAAATGGGCTATGGATGTTAATATGAGGTACTTTGCAACATGTTTCTCCTGAAAATGCTCACATCTTGGAAATATATACTATATAAAGTAAAGATTAGCCTAAAGAAAGAAACAATGAAAAAAAAAAAAACACGAGTAAATGAGGCGTGAGAGTGAAAGAGAAAATGACCAGGAGGAATAACAGACATTTCTGCCTCCTTATCTACCAAACTCAATATCAACTGTGGCCCGTAAAGAATTTGCTGCAAAGCATTGTGGGTCATGATTACCTCCAGCCTCTCCCTTTCTCTGGCTACATATTATTATGAACTGATGTCACTCCTTTATCATTTTCACTTCACTCCTAAAGAAGAAATCTCTTTTTCTTTTTTTATCTAGTGATGGTTTCTCGTTTATGCAGAGCTGCCTACAGTCATGCGGCGCTCTCACTCACTCATTCGTCACTGTAATTGTTCAACGGGAAGCAGCTACGTGTGAACGAGGTGAGAGGATGTTGTGGCAGAAATGACAGAGGAGGTCATTAGAGAGCGTGACTTGTTTATGTAACGGGTCAGACACATATACAGTACTGTGCAAAAGTCTTAAGTAGTCCCTCATTTCTGTATTTTTTCTAAATAGATACAACAATTTACTGAGCCTAAACTCTCTTAAGCAAACTTTCTTTAAATCGTGTTCAGAAAAAGCTAATAGGCTTTTTTGAAAGGCAAGCCAAAGCTCTCCTTAGGATGTCGTCTGAATTTTGTTTGTTCTGTCAGGATGAGCCCACACTGCTTCAGTAATGCCGCAGCCTGGTCAGATCATCTTCCGATTTGCTTTTACTGTATTCCATCAGTTTTGACAGGATCTCCAACATCAATAGCTGAAAAACAGCTCTAAAACATAACTCATTTGGACTCATCATTCCACTGATTCTAATTGCTGGTCTTGAGTAATTTGGCATATCTCAGCCTTTCTCCATATTTCCTTTCCTTAAGAAAAGCTTCAGTCTGCTTACATTTTGAGAACAACGTTTCTCTTTAATAAACCCAAGATTTCAAGCACACATGTTTCTTTTTAAGTTCTTAAAGGACAAACATTTGTTTTCCATGGCAGATGGCAGCCCAGCCTGAGTCCAATTATTTTGGACTCAGCCTTTGTAGAACCTGTTCCCTCCTCTGCCACTTAAGAACTAATTAAACAAAAAGATGGTCGCTCCTTCTACAGGACAAAAAAGGTTTCTTGGTTTTCCAATTACAATGTGTCAACTTTAATAAGCGGATAAAAACAAGCAAATTGAAAGTTTAATGATATGATCAGTGAAAAAATTGCACTACTTTGTTTTTCTTGAGGATGATCTCAACTGTGGAGATGTACTGCGCAGTATATCGCTATAGATATAAATATATCCACCCAATTTATCTGCCACCTCTTTCAGTTACAAGTTATTACACGCTTCTAAGCAGAATGTCAATAAGTCAGAAAGTTATATTCAGTTTATTTCTCTCTTCAGTTCCCAGAGTATCAAATGAAAAGTCGTTATTTTGTCCTCTCCAAGAAAAATCCAATTTGCCATGCTTTGGGTGTTATGAACATGCTATCTTAAGAAATAAAGATGATAGTATTGTTTAATCATCACTTTTGCAACACTCTTTAATGAAACGTTTCAAACAGTACCCCAGCCTCTTTTGAACAACAACACCAAAAAATAAGAAGATAATTGAAGGTCAGCACTTCAGTAAAAAGTTTCGTTTTTTTTATTAAAAATGGTAGACGACAGCATTAGAGCAAGTCTGCTGCCCTGTCTAAAGCAGAATGCATTTATGTTTGATTTTATTATTTAAATGTATCATACTTAAGATTTACACAAAACCATACCTGTTTCTGTCACTATAGTAGTCACCACAGTTTGCTGTGAGGATTATACTGACGGAAAAATGATCCAACATAATGAAGCTTTATTTTAATACTGGATTTGTCACTAATCCCTACTAGAAATACTACAAATGTTCTAGTGTTGGACAGTAGCGAACCAAGAGTAATGTGAACCAGTCAGCTTTTATAGAATCAGAATTTGTTACTGAGATCTGGGAGGTGTGCACTTTAGGGATGTGATATTCCACTGTCATATTAATGATATAGTGACACCATGCCTTTACGTTCCCTAGTGCGCACAACAATGAGACGAGACCAGACACGTCTGACTGCGAGAGAAAGCGTGTCACCTTCCGATGATGATTTAGCAAAAAGGGAGCTACTTCAACAACCTCCAGCAACGCACAATGCTTTGCAAAAAGAGCAAGAAAAGTTTTCCTGCTAAAGGAAATTTGTTTCATCACTTGAGGCAAAACTACAGTATCGAGCACAGCTAGGCTGTGAGGGCACGTGAGTAGGAGACAGTAGCAGCTGATGATGTGTGGGCCAAAACTAAACAATAAAAAGACTCCACCAGGCATCACCGGAGCACATGCTGGTGCACTCCATATGATAGGAAGAGCGAATAGTGGATGAAAATTACTAAACCAGTTAAACAGTGGTAAAGGCGGATGCACTGGAAACATGTTACAACATTCCAGGTGAAAAATAATTTTCAGTTTCAGTTTTATTATGTGACAATATTGTAAATTACGTTACTTTAATTTGAGATGTAATTACAATATATCGATAAGACGATACATGTGAATGCATCTAGGATACATCTAGGCCAACCCCTAGTCACCATCAGCTCTGTACAGTTTTGCAAACACATTGACATGTCTTGAAAGAAACAGAAATTCTTCACTGAACATCTGATTAACACTGTGGAGCATTTGAAGCATCCATCCATCCATCCATTCACTTCCGCTTATCCTTTTCAGGGTCGCGGGGGGGCGCTGGAGCCTATCCCAGCTGTCATAGGGCGAGGGGCGGGGTACACCCTGGACAGGTCGCCAGTCTGTCGCAAGGCTAACACACAGGGACAAACAACCGTTCGCACTCACATTCATTTGCACATTCACACCTAGTGACAATTTGGGTTATCCAATTAACCTATCCCCACAAGCTGCATGTCTTTGGATGGTGGGAGGAAGCCGGAGTACCCGGAGAGAACCCACGCAAACACGGGGAGAACATGCAAACTCCACACAGAAAGACCCCGGCCTGATGGTGGAACTGAACTCAGGACCTTCTTGCTGTGCGGCAACAGTGCTAACCACCATGCCACCGTGCTGCCCTTTGAAGCAAAGATGATAATATATATGGACATTTTTACCATCATAACTTGGTTGTACTAATAAGTGCTAATTTTGACATGAAATTTTAGGCATCTAAATTATTTTAGTTTGTTTTTACCAGGGGAAGATCAAACGTTTGTTCTCACCATACTGCACAATGAGATAACTTCTAATTGGATCCCTTCCAAACGTGTCCCATCTTTCTACACAACTGAATACGTTTGATTGGCTCTCGTCTTTCCGATATATTTTCATCTTGTCTTTATTCGTTGACAAAACTGTCAAAACATTTGATCATGTTTTGTCCTTGTGCATTCGTTTTTATTAATTATCTTGTTTTTGTCAGGGAAAAAAAGGTTGTTGATGTAAACAATGACAAAATTCACAGGTCAATAAAATTAGCACTGGATGGATGAATGGATAGAAGTTGGTAAAGACCAAAAACAAGGGAGTCCGATGGCTTTGCACGTAAATAATTGCTTATAGTGGATGGAGGTTTAAGTAATAACTGTTCACAAACATACTCACAATATTATCTTAAGATTTGATGCTGTTAACCCTCAATGTTGTGTGTTTTTGCTGCCTGAATTGATATCTGACCAAAGAAGCTGTCACTGGAGGTTACAAACTTACAGCATACATGCTCTCTGTCAGCTAACCTCATCATTTACTTGCAATAAATTAGACTCATTGAAATGATGATGACAATTAAAAGTATTTCTTTTTTTTTTTTTTTTTTTTTTTAAATGACATCAGAAACAGCAGTATGCGACATTACGTGATGGCAGAGCTTCAGTTCATCCTTTGTCATTTTTTTTTTTTTTTTTTTTTTTTTAATAAATAGGACAGGGGGAATGAATGAGAGAAAGAGGGGGAGAGAAAGAAAGAAAACCAAAGGGGAGAAGAGACGGTGAGAAGGGGGGGGAAGAGAGAGAAAAAAAAAAAAAAAGAACTCCTGGGTCACCTGTATGGAGAAAAAAAAAAAACAAACAAAAAAAAACAAACAGAGGAGACAGCAAACAACAAAGAGCAACATAATAATAGAGAAAACAAAGCACCATCACAATAAACTAGCTAGTCATAGATATCAATATTTACTAAATAATAAACGATATTGTGCAGCACGCAAGATAGACAGCGCACAGTGTGCTTTGAGCGCATGCATGTCTTAAAGCCAAGAAAGCTTTAGTCCGCGTCTGTGAATACCCATGTGTGCATACCTGTGTGGATCAGCATGCTTGCATTCCAAAGGTTTCTCCATGTAATGATCTGCTAGGGAGTGTGGGGGGGCCACAGCCCCGTCCTCCAGGGTGTGAAGCGGGTATGGAGGAGATCAAAACTCCAGACATCCAGAGGCCCCCAGAACACAAGAGACCATGGAAGACCAACAGAGGGGCAGCCGCGCCACTGTTCCAGTAAGAGCTGAGGAGAGTCCCAGATGAGGGCTCGCCCAGCAGCCGCGGAGCAGAAGTCAGGGGGAGTTGCAGTGACGCGCCCGTGAGCTCCGCCGGCCCCCAGCTGTGCCTGAGTGACCGAGCCCCAGGCCGAGAGGCCGGGGGCACCCCACCTCCAAAGGGGCCCGAGCGAGCCCCAGGCCCCAGGCCCCGACAAGCGGCCGCCAAGGAGTGAGCCGGTGTGTACCCGGACGCCCACCCCCAGACACAAAGAACCACCAACACACCGACACCTGAGGGAGTCCGCCACCGGCAGGGGAAGTGGTGGTGGGTGGAGATAGGCCTCCAAACCTTGGAGGGCCTGAGGTGTCCCCAGAGAGGTGGCGTCTGATACCCAACCTGACATATAGACACAGACATACAGGCACACACAGACACAAACATCCATTCCCACCCTCATGCTCTCATATGCACTTACTCCACACTCAACCAACGTGGAGACAGACATAAAGAGACGCTGTACACACAATCACACTCCCCAAGCGTACTCTACAAACCGGGTCTAGGTACCCTTGCCCCTGGAGGGGGGAATTGCACCCAGACCCAGGTGGTGTTACCCTTTTCCCTGCGGTGGGGAGAGGCAGACCACCCCGACTCCGCAGCAGCAGGGAGGCCCCACACCCCAGACCGCAGTTGGACGGCCAACTCCTCCTACTAGCCCTCCCGCTCCAGCAGGCCGCAGAGAATGGGGGTGGGAGAAGACTCCATTAAAAGTATTTCTAAATTACCTTACTCTGCACTCTCATATAAAAACAATTTATGTAATTACCAGCAGGATATATATACATAAAGCCAAAGCCAGCTCAGCAAACTGAAACACATCCAAACCCTCCCATTACCATTGCCAGCTAGAAATCTGTCAGAGTCAATTATGCAAAGTAATAGAGCAATAAAACCTAGTTTAATTGCAATCGAGGCGTTTTTGCTTTCATCTCACATTAGCTGTATCTATACAATAATAACATTTATAAAAAAAAAGGTTTGAAGCAGCAGAAAGTGGCAGTTTAACAGCTCCTATAGCAGGCAACTGGAACCAGGATCCAAATGCAGATACAGTTGGTTAAGTAACAGGCAGTTTATGTAATTCAGGAATCAATACACAGGCTTATAGTTGGCAGGGTGTCAGGAACATAGAAGAGGCAGAGGCAGGTAAAGGGCACATTTGATCTTCAGAAAAATTCCACCCCTGGGTGTCCAGTATCGACACTTTATCACCTTTCTGCCCATGAGTGCCAAACCTGCTTCCCTAGATGGTAACAATAGGCTTGTTTTGCCTTTCATAGGTGAAACAATGCTCATCTGTGTAAAATGTGTTATTTCTGCATGTACTATATTGAATTGGAACCTGAGAGGGTTGCAGGTAAAACCACCTGAGCCTGGAACTGGCATGTGACTGAAGCATGTGATTTCTAAATGAAGACGATGGACAGTATGCCCCCCTTTTTAATCATCATCATCATTAGTAGTACTTGCAAGGGTAGTTGCAACCCTTTTACACACTGCAGTTTCAATGCCACGGTGTAAACAACACAGTCACATAGAGTCAGCAGACTTATTTAGAATTCCCAGGTTAGCGCTGCAAGTTGAAGCAAAGCATACAAATTCTGCAGAAGTGATACTGATTAAAATGCCACTTTTTTACCATCTGTTAGTCAGTCAGTTCCATAACGATGCAAAAAACACATATTACAGCTGAATATTTTGTACTCTCAATTGAAATATGAATAGTGATTTTCAGTGTAAGGTTTTGTGGTGGAAGTTGAAGAAGGAAGGATAAAGTTTTGGAAGCTGAATAGTGAAGAAAGTTTTCTGGGTGGTAGGAAAGAGTCACCAGATGACTGGGAAAGTGAGGAAAAAGTAGACAGCAGAGAGAAGTGGAAAGTGGAAGGTCTGTTGGTCCAGACAACCAACTTGTCTTAAATAAACCATACCATAAAGTTAGGGGAAAGCTTTTGAAGCTAGGTTAAGATGAAAGGTGATCAGCGAGCAGAGAAAGTGCACGATACAGCAGGTGAAATAAGTATTGGACATGTCACCAATTTTCCAAGTAGATATATTTCTAAAGGTGCTGTTGACTTGACGTTTTCACCAGATGTTGGTAACCCATCCAATCCACACATGCAAAGAAATCAAAGCATAGAGGTCCATAAATTAGGATATGCGTAATAATGAGGAACACAGAGGGAAAAAGTATTTAAAAATGCTTATTGGAATGTGTTTAATGCTTTGTCCAAAAGCCTTTTGAAACTATTCACATGCATTGCTCAGGTGTGATTTCGACCAATTCTGCCACAATCTTGAGGTTTCTTGAGCCCCTCTATAAACTCTGAGCTTTAATTCTTTCCACAGATATTCAGTTGGATTCAGGTCAGGTGATTGGCTGGGCCATTCTAGCAGCTTTATTTTCTTTCTTTGAAATCATTTGAATTTCCTTGGCTGTGTGTTTAAGATCATATTCTTGCTGAAACATCCCCCTTCACTTTAACTTCATCATCCTGGAAATGGCAGCAAATTTTTATAAAGAATGTCTTGAAAGAATTTTTCCATTCATCCTTCTTTCCATTACATAAAGCATTCCAGTGTCATTTGCTGAAAAACAGCCATAATGTTCCCACCTCCACACTTTACTGCTCGTATGGTGTTTTTGAGGTGAAATACAGTGCCTTTGTTTTGGTCTCATCTTGCAAGACTATCCGATTGTTCAGTCTGACGTCACTAGCCGTGTCTGGACCTAAACTCCGCTGCAGGTCCATATATCAAACGATCACTATGGCATTACTGAGAGTTGAAAAACTGTCTAAAGTCTTTCATCTTTAATAAAATGATCAGCGTTCTGCTCTACCAGGTGTAACAATTGAGTTTAACATCCAGGCATCCATGAAAACGGAATTTATGACATTTAACGGAGTTAGAAGTTAGCAGGGAGTTAGCTCGCTAGCTTCCATCTAAATACAATATAGCATGTCCTGACTGCGGGGTTTTGGAAACAAATTAAAACGTACAGCTCTGCTATCACTTCCAACATAAATGAAGACAGAAAACTAAACAGCAGTGACGTTTGTAGGGTTACTGAAGTTTGGCTAGCTGGTATATAATGATGTGCTACGTGACCGCTAGCGACACAGCTATGTTAGCATAATATAAACAAGCTAATTTTTTTTTCCACTCGATAAAAGTTAATGTGAGTGTTCTCGGTGGTCAGGAACAAATGTAATCGCATGGCAGGATGCTGTAAAAGGACCAAACTTCAGCCAGGAGAACAACTGAGATAATCCATCCACAATACGAGGTTAGTCATTCATATACACTGCTGCATGGGATGGGCTGTAGCTACATCCTAAGGTTTTAAAAACTGAGCTTAAATAAATGATTAGCGGTAATAAAAGCCGAGGGAGGTCAACAGTGATCACTGACTGTTTTAGGAGCTTTTTGAGATCAAATAGAAGAAAATACATAACATTAAACATGTTAACAACACAAAAGCCATATTAAACGCAGACTACTTTAGGCCCGGAAGTAGGATTCGTCGCGTCATCACTGAACAACCGGATATGCTCCCAGTATCTCACAGACTTATTATTTTGTACCTGTTGTGGCCAGTTTATGGTGAAATTATGTTCTTACTACTTCCACATTATGGCCCCAACAGTGCTCAATAGAACCTTCAGTAGTTTAGAAATTCTTTTGTAACCAGTGCCATCAGTGTGTGTTGCACCAGTCTTAACAGAGCTCACTGGGTTTTGCCCATCATGAGATGTTTCTTGTGTGACACCTTGGTAATGAAACAGCTTTTTATAGGCCATCAATTTGGTCTGAACAGCTGATAGTAATTTGCATGGGTTGTTATAGACATCTGTAGACAACGTATGTCAAAAGCACCTTTAAAATATTCTTACTCAGAAAACTGGTGACGGGTTTAATACTTTTTTACCTGTTGAAGATGCAGTTTGTTTTCAGAGTGCTGGCGGGCAAGAATAAAGTAAGTCAGAAGGTATCGCCACGTCTCTTTGTGGATTTAGAGAAAGTATGCGATAGGGTGCCAAGAGAAGAACTGTGCTACTGCACGAGGAAATCAGGAGTGGGAGAAAAGGGTGGTACGGGACATCCAACAGCGAGACAGTGGCGAGTTGTGCAGTAGGAGTGTGGTGGGAGTGACAGATGGGTTCAAGCAGTAGAAGCAACAGAGTGTGAATGAGAGTGAAACAGGTGTAACAGTGAAGCTGCAAGGTGTAGAAGTAGTGAAGGCAGACAAGTTTAAATAGCTGCAATCAACCATGCAAACCAACACACTGTGCACAAGAGAGGTGAAGACGAGAGCACAGGCAGGGTGGTGCAGGTGGAGCTGAGTTTTCAGAGGTGATTTGTGACAGAAGGATAGCAGCAAGAGCGAAAGACCTGCTGTGATGGATGGTTTGACAGAGTTAAAGATGTGAAGAGAATGGAGAGGATTAGAAATGAGTACATCAGGGAGACAGCTCAGGTTACGGAGTTAAGAGACAAAGTTTGAAAGGCTGAGATGGTTTGGAGAGTGACAGAGGAGGGACAGTGGATATACTGGACAAAGGATGCTGAATATGAAGCTAGCAGGTAGGAGGAAAAGAGGAAAACTACAAATAGGATTCATGGATGTGTGGATGTGTGACAGAACAGAATGCTAAGGATACGGTGAGATGGAGACAGATGATTCACTGTGGTGAACCCCAAAGTGAGTAGCTGAGAGAAAAAGCAGAAGAAGTCAAGTAACCCATTCATGACTCATTTTAGCTACACTCTAAGTGACCTAAAAAAAGATGTCTTTCACAAAGATCGAGGTGGCTGTGGCTCAGGAACTGGAGCAGGTCATCCACTAACTGGAAGGTTGGTGCTATAATCCCTGGCTGATCCAGTCAGCATCCCTAAGCATCCTTAGTCAAGCTACTGGTGACTCATTCTCTGATGGACACTCTCTGATGCATTCATCAAAGTGTGAATGTTAGATAGAAAGCACTTAGGCATAGAAGAAAAGTCCTTGTATGAATGCGTGTGAAGGATTTTGTTCAATGCACTTTGAGTGATCAAGTACAGTAAAAAAGCAATATAAAAACGAATCCATTTATCAAAGACGTACCTCTGGTATCAGCTCTGACAGACATAAAGTTGTGTTTACTTCTCATGTCATGATCTTAGGAATATTCTTTTCAGGTGAGAGACACTTTGGACACATATAAACTTGGCAATAATAGTTTTTTAGCAGAAGATAATCACAAGATATTTTCTTCTGGCACTAATTCTGTAGTCAGTGTGAGCCTCTCTGGTACCTGGTTTGAAGGTAACTCTACCATCTGTGCTAACATTAAGAAACGCATCAGAAGCATAACAGCTGTGCTGCTCTGTGCTTCTGTTATCATTACTCTTAAGAATCAGCATGTATTTACTAGGTGGTGCATTTTCCCAGTGTTATCGTAGCGAATCAAAAAACATACACAGGTCTTCACAACAACACTGCCGCCTCAGCTTGAGACCTCTTCTTGCCTTGAGGGTTGGCACAGTGTGGTTGTTTTAGATTGTTTGTTTCTCAGATGTTTTGGGGTTTTTTTTTCCTTTTTTCTTCTCTAAGGCTTTAGCATGCATGTCAGGGTCTTGTTTGTCGCGGATGTTGTCATGCACATAAATCACGATTTGTCTATGTATTGCACCATGATTCATCTTTGATGACCATTAATGGAAAGGGCACACAAATTCATAATAATTTGTGTGCCAAGGCTCAAGTTTTAACAGAAAGTAGTTTTGCGTTTCACGTTACAAAGGGCCGTGATGGGGGCGGTGAATCTTGTACAGACTTTGTGCAAGGAATTTATTGCTAACTGGAAGTAGGATTAATTATTTTAGTCATCAAGTTAATTAATGTTTACTAACCTGGGTATAGCTTTAGTTTACTTAAGCCGCAAAGTCAAGTCCAGCAGATGATACAGGTAGATCATCTAATTTAAGCACCTTTAAAACATATTGCAATTTGAAACTGCTGCTGCAGTTTGATCCACCCAATTTCCTCCTTTTCATGCAGTATCTGACTTAATCAGTGTTGTATCTATTAGTACAAATGCCTACTCTCTTCCTAAATAGGGGTCTTCCTGCTCCCCCCACGTTTTTCCATGGGGACAGGGGCGGCTCTAGAAGGGTCGCATGGGGTGGCAAGTGCCACCCTAAAATAATCTCTTAACACTTTGAGCATAGTTACAGTTAGCAGTGAATACAAATTCTAAAACTGAAAATATTGCATAGTGTTACCCCACTCCAGCATTAAAAAATGGTTCAGTCCATAGCGCAGACCGGCTTTTTTCTTGTTTTCAGTAGCAACCAATGCCTAGAATTGTGCCAGAGCACATTTTGAACAACACCATGGGAATTTAGGTTTCACGTAGGTGGTTGGTTGTTACACTCTGGAAATAGAATGAAGGGGAGGGTTATTAACCCTCTGGGGTCCACAGACACGCTGCACCTCCAAATCACATGACTGATTTAAGCTGACATAGCAACAATCTGCAGCCACGCTGAGTCTTTTAGCCCGTGTTGAAAGTTCGGACTTCAACGTATACACCGGTTTTTAAATTTTAATTACAGGCCAGTAAATCCAGAGTTCTGATAAAATATATATCGTCACATTTTGTTTTGTTTTCTTTTTAAAAGCATTTTCTAAGGACAGCGCAAAAACAGTAAAGAAAGAAAAAAGCCATGTATAGTTACATGTATAGTTAGTCTGCACAGCAAATTCAAAAGTGTTAAATTTTTTGGTGTTAATAGTCTTCTTGCAAAAGTAGAGTTAATTTTACTCTAAGTAGAGTCACATTCTTTTAATGTAACTCTGAGGTGTAAAATGATAGTAGTTAAAATCGAGTGTTAAAAATGAGTGTTTCTCTGTCAAATCTGGAGGTGTTAAAATGGAAACATTAACTCTTGACCTCTTAACTCTGAACTCCTACAGGGGCTATGACACCAACAGAGTAAATTCACAGACTCCGCCCCCAGCACGGCTCCAATCGAAGCTGAAGTGAAGCCGTTTCAGAACATTTTGCTCTACATATTTGAGTTGTTTGCCATGCTTGGTAAGTCATTTTTTCAAAGATTGTTTCAATTATTATTATGAGCTTTTACTTCTGTGGCTCTTTGGAGTTGAGACAAAGCTGTGTGAAAGGCATTAGCCATGTTGCTCGGTGATAGCATAATATTCTGTTTTAGCTAGCTGAAAGGTATTGTTTGCGGGCAAATACCACAGCCTTGAAAAAAAGCTTGCATGTGAATTTTCAGTCAAATCTTTGGTCAAATACACCTAAAACAATGTCTAGAATGTGAAATGTTGGTATAATGGTGCTACTTGAAGCCTGAAAACGATCGCCCATAATAAAAAAAAAACGAGCAAACAGCAGTAGCAGACGTCCTGACTGGATTCTACGTTAGCATAGATCCCTCCAGAGTTTTGTGCACACGGTTTAGGTAAAAATGAAAAAGTTTTACATTTAGTTCAGTATTACCTGGCTCAAAGAGGATTCCTTTTTTTTTTACTGTGCTGCAATTGTTTACTGGATTATTTGTGCCATTAATTAGTGTCAACTAATTTTTATTCGATCTCCGCACAGGATATGCTTGTGAAGATGGAATATGGGGGAGAGCAGAAGTGCGTTGAAGTTCCACAAAGTGATGAATGAAGGACATGCATATTGTATTGAAGAAATAAGTGATGAGAATGCTGTTATTTGCATTTACCATGTCAGACCTTCTGATAAACAAAATTCTAATGAAAGTGAGAACATGTACACTGTTACATCTTTCAGAAAATGTTTTGAAATTGTGGTGCACAGTTCAGAATAAATGTTTTTCAAAAACCATTGCATCTTTTTAGTAAATGTTTATTTCCAAAAGAAATTTCTAGAAGTTCAGAACAGTAAAATTCCCGCTTTTTAGAATGAATTAGAAGATAACTCTTACGTAGTTAAACTAAAATACTCTTTGAGAGTTAATATATAAACTCTTAACACCAAGTGTTAAATTATCAACTCCAGACAGATTTGGTGTTTAACACTAAATCAGAGTTAACGTACCAACTCTCCAAAAAGAGTTAATTTAACACTCTCTGGTGTGGACCCATATAGACACTTTAATAGTGTTGAAATCAAATCCGACAGTGTTAATTTGGACATGCTGGATTTGCTGTGTGTTGTGTAGTCGTTGTTTTGTTTTGTGTGTCAGTGAGGGAACTAATGAATGTCACAAAAGCACATTGCAGTGTAAACACTGCCACCAAGTAGAAAACCAGCGGAGTGATACACCTCCTGTTGTCAGGCCTGCAGGTTTATCCCTGTGCTGTTCTCCTCTGTCTTGTGGTGGAAAAAAAATTTCTTTTACTGGCACAAATAATTTGTGGGGCATCCTTTTGCGACAGCTGATTGTTCTCTCATTTTAGTTATAGTAATATTTTTAAAGGGTTGTACAAAATTTAAAAAATGGCAGGTGTATCGGCTGCACTTTTAGATAACTATACTATACTATAAGTTTTCAAAATGTACAATTTATATTTGCATTTCAAGTTATAAAAATAATTTACTCAACATGTCTGTGTTTTTTTACGGTGAAAAAAAAATACTACTAGGATTTTTATGTTCTTGGCGCGATTTCAGATCAGTTGTGTTAATACAGTATGTCAGTGAAAAAACAACTACATTCAGACACGTGAGGTTGAGCTGAAAAGGATGATACCAAGCCAAGGAAATAAAATAAAATGAAACAATTTGAAGGTGAAATACAAATTTAAATGAGGAAATTCGTGGATTTCACCTATCGGGGGTTATTTTTGGAACCTAACTCCCGCGATAAACGAGGGACCACTGTATATAGACAAAACTTTTTATAGTTACCATGAACTATCCATCCATCCTCATCTTTCAAACCATTCAGGGGTTTTGGAGTCAACACCACGAACTAATCTCGTATAAATTAAAATCTTTGTAGTCCCAGATTGACTTTGACTTTACAGCATATCACATTAATAGACAACTGAGGCCGTCTGCTTCCTTTCCACACCTTGCCCTGCCATTTCAAAGAGGCCCCTGGAGACCAAGCACCAGGAGCCACCATGACAGGTGGAAGTCGAGTAATAACTCAGAGATGAGGCTGGTGTGGGAAGTTTAATCGAGAGCGCTGAAGTAAAAGTTAGGTGTGTGTGTGTGTGTGTGTGTGTGTGTGTGTGTGTGTGTGTGTGTGGATGCACTTGATTAAATTCTTTCTGTTGAGTTGTGTTTTTTTTGTTACACACACAAAATCAAACCAGCAGCAGTCACCATGATGGATAGATGCTCAATTGGCTCATACAACAATAGGCGGAGTGAATAAAGGAATCCAAACCGTACCGCACGTCTGCCTGGGCTGGATCCGACCGCGATCCCACATCAATGGGAAAATGAAATAACAATAAGAGCAACCGACAGGAAGCGGCAGTGAGGGAGGGACATTACAGCTCTGTTCTGGCAGGCATCGAAGGAGCTCATATCATGAAGCCTCTAAAAATAGCAGCAGCGAGATCGAGAGACTGCTGGGCAGAAACAAGAACGTGAGGAGGTAGAATTTACTGACTTAAGGGACGAAAAGAAGCTCATCTCTTTTTTTCAAGCAAATGTAGTCTCTTAAATAGCAGGGAAACATCTACACACACTGTAAACATTAAATTAAAATCTCATGAAAGATTACCGCATGTATACATAACATTAAATACAAAACATACAAACAAGAAAAAACAAAGAATCTCTTGCCAACCAAACATTTTTTTCATATCCAAAATATCTGTTACCACTGATGTGAGCATTGCCTTTAGCTGGGAGTTGAATTAGCCTTGTTAAAAGGTTCAGGAAAATTACATAATAGTTCGCATATACTTGTTCATAATGATAACCTGGTTAACTTCATCAACACAAAGCAAGCTGTAAATCATATTACATACAAGAGAGACCCTTATTAATAATGAATTAATAATTGTGTTTGTGAATGTGAGAGAGACTGAATCTCAGCCAATGCATGTCCCTTACATAGGGGCTGACGGAGATGGTCAGACAGGCAGAGATTTAAAAGAGACATATTTATGTGACATACAAAGTCTGTTGAACATTTGATCACATGCCAAATTTCTACAGACAGAAAGTAAGTTGCATAACTTTAGAATTATGCATGTGGATATATGCGAGTGGCACTGTGTGGCAGTGAAGCATTCTGGTACTTAATCCACTACAACCGTGATCAGGCTAACAGAAAATAAACTATATTTCAGCTTCTCAACCATCCATGACTTTCATTAAGAAGTCTTTAACTGGAGATATGTCAAGAATCAATTTGATAATCCTAGGTGGCTTTCTTCTTGAATTATCAGATTCCCAGGATTTTCAGAAAACTTGACCTTGAGGTCGAGGTCACTGAAATTCTGGCTTGTTCAAGATTTTAAACAGATGCACTTATGGTATAAAATTGACATACTAGGTCATGTCTTTCTTGAGTTATTGTGTTCACAAAGCTGGGTGTCCACACCGTGTCATGGTCCCCGTGTCTGCCCGGCTGACTCAGGTTGGCTACATATGTTTCTTGTTTACATCTACCTCTCTCACGCTTGCCGTGTCTCGCCGGGGCGGAGCTCATTGCGGGCTCCCGCCCCTGGCCCTCGCACCTGGAGTTAATCACACACCTGTGGTTCATCGCCTAAACTCATCCACTACTTAAGGCAGTGGCTGGAAACATCTCGTCGCTGGACTAATGAGTAACCTCGGTAGTAAGCTCCGGAGTACTAGTCTCTTGTTGCCTTTTCGTATCGCTGACCCTTTGGATTAATTACTTGTTGTCTGTAAACAGGAATTCCGTTTCCCTGGAACCCTTGGTGTGTGGGCTGCTGGTGTGCTGTGTTTTTTGTGAAGTCCCTCGTGTGTGAAGAGCTCCTTTCCCGGATTTCCCTGTGCCCTGGATTCCCCCCGCCCTCTCACTTGTATATATTTGCACCTGGTGTTGTATAGTAATAAACGGAACTGTATTCTAGCTGCCTTGTCTGCGCTTGAGTCCATCCCACTTCGTGACACACCGCCTGTCCACACCGCCTGGGGTGACGACAATATGCCATCAGCCTTTTATCCTGAGGGGTAAAACTCCAGCAATCAATCTATGTATATATTTCTCTGTATCCTGTACAATTGTGTCAGATGTATCATTTCGTATGTGTTATCAATTCTTATACCAGCACACTGTACAACACAATAAATGTAATCAGGAGGTGCCAGCATCACTACAAAAGGATATTGCTGAACCTGCCCAAACACAAATAGTGTTTGGGCAAGTGTATATAGTATCACATGTACAGTATTTACAGTACTATGGCCTTTATTTACTGTTCTATTTATAGCTTGTTTGTATGGCTCTCTGTCTCTCAGCCACATTCCAAACAGCCCTGAGGGACTGAGAGGAGAAGAAATCCTAATTGTGGCCGTCATCTCCCTGCCACGCAGCCACCACGGGGGAACCAACACAGAAACTACATCCAAACATGCACACAGGGACTCCAGAAAAACACAGTCACATGTTACCAGCTGCCTAGTGATGTGTTTACTTTATGTGAGGTGGTTCATGAGACACAGCAGGTTTTCGCCTCACGTGGGATTGTTTGCTCTGCAACACTCCCACAATTAATTCTAAAGAAACACCAAAGCACACCTCGCCATCACCGATCTCCACAAGAGGAATTGAACGAGACAATACAGACTACCAGGAAAGATCACTGCCCCCATGAGGATTATTTAAACTCCAATAAAGCAAATATTACCCTTTTAGATGCCTAGATTAAGGACATGGAGCTGGCATTGAGCAGAATATCTTCCTTTTGGACTTTGAATGTCCTCTAACTTGAACCATGTTGAGCAACAGAGTGCTGGCACATGCTGCAACAGGTAGTTGTTTATTTTCAGCTG
The DNA here is from genome assembly GCF_057381915.1 of Diplotaxodon limnothrissa. Classification (NCBI taxonomy): domain Eukaryota; kingdom Metazoa; phylum Chordata; class Actinopteri; order Cichliformes; family Cichlidae; genus Diplotaxodon; species Diplotaxodon limnothrissa. The sequence goes on along the minus strand of NC_140614.1, from coordinate 6,457,602 downwards.
TTTCTTTTAACATTTTCCTCTGTGGCATATTCTTTCCACAGGTGGACTTCACCAAAAGTCAGAGAGTAGCGATCAAGACCAACACTTATACTCTAGTACATGTCCAATGATGACACTGATTAATCGACAATTTTTATAGAGGAGATTTAAAAGAAGAAAAACCCCAAAACAAAACAAAGTGATGAACAGAAACAAAATGAAATACATTTCAAAGTTATAAAACAGACACATGTCAAATTCTACTTGCTGTAACCACTGGACCTATCACTCTAATCATTGTTCATCTAATAAGTGTTTTAGCAGTTACAAGAAACTACTCAAAGGGTAATAACAGCACACACACGCACACACACAGACACACACACACACACACACACACACACACACACACACACACACATTGGCTTTTATTGCTACTGTATTAGAAAAAAAAATACTTTAAAGAACACCTATTACTAACTCTTCTGCTTTTAAAAGCATGTTAGTTTTTCTCATTTCTAGCAGCTAGACCGCAGAGAAAATCCTCCCTCGTCTTTCATTAATGTAGCTCTTACTTCTCTGGAGACAGACACACAGGAGAGGAAAAAATGGGCTTCTTTTTCCTCTTAAGTTGAACAATTCATTATTTACCAGACAGGGAAGAAGAAAGAAAATGAGACTGTGTGCATGGATGACTTGCTCTACTCTCCGCTGCACCTCGTCCCTAATGCTCCTGCAGACTTTCTGCCCATCGAACCTTAGACAATCACAAACACACACTAAACTAATGCACTGTGCTGTGCTACAATGAGCGCTCAGGCACACAATTGCACAAAGGGGCTCTCCTGTACAGCAATCAGGAGACATAACAGGAAAAAAAAGTCGCTATGACTTCTACTAACAATATGCACGCGTTTGAATACAGGACGTGTACATTTTCATATTTTAAACACCAAAGGTAGAATAAACTATATGTCATGGTCCTGGGTCATTTTGGCCCAGCGTTTTGTGTTTCCTTGAAGTTCATTTTTGTGCTTTGTGTTTATTCTGATTTTGTATTGGTTTAGGGTTGAACCTGTAGTTTGGTGTGTGTATTCAGCCCTACCTGTGTCTGTCCTTGGTGCTCTGTTCATGTCCCCGTGTTGTGTTGTAAATCAGTCTGTGTGTTCCTGCTTTACTTTGAAGGCTCATGTTCTGGATTTCCTATTCTATTTTGAAGGTCTGTGTCTGTTGTCATTGTGTTCAGCTTGTGTCCTCCGGTCCTCATGTGTATTAGGTTCAGCTGTTCTTCCCTCCTGTGTGTGATTACCTGATTACCTTGTGTGTGTATATTTAGTGGGTGTCGGTCTGTGTTCATTGTCGGCTCGTCTGCGTTCTATGGTGTTCCTGTCTCTGCGTCTCTCTGCCCCGCACCCCTTTTGTATGGTCTCAGGTTTGTCATTTAGTTCTCCCAGTTTAGGTTTCTTCAGTTGTTTTGTCATGCCTCACTGCCTGTTTCTGCCATTGTCACTTTGTAAATAAACATCACTCGTATCATCAGTCACTGCTGCATTTTGGGTCCTCCCTTTCCTCCACACCACACGGCTCACTCCGCCAGCCGTGACAGTACGAGCCGACCAAACATGGACCCAGCAGCTTTGTCTGGAGAGAGCGACCTCGCACGCAACCGACGCCTGATGGACTGGGTAACCCACACCACCAACGCAAGGGCACAAGTGGTGGCACAGACTTTGTCCAGCAGCAGCGGATTACGGCCGCCCCGGAACAGCCACGTCAGCTTCTCCCGCCGGAGGTTTTGCCCGGCCCGCCGGAGGTTTTGCCCGGCCCGCCGGAGGTTTTGCCCGGCCCGCCGGAGGTTTTGCCCGGGAGGAAGCGACGATCGCGCCGTCGGCGCGTCACCCCACAGCCGGATATTGGAACTTCAGAACTGCCGGCCGTGGTGAGTGAGAAGGACCCTTTTTCTGTCTTGGACTGTGGAACAGTTTATCCAGGGACTTTGTTTGGTGCAGCAGACGACAAGGAGAACGGTGTGTTGCTTGCTCATTCTCCTGCTGAGCTGTCTTTACCTCGTTTAGCTGCACAGCCGCAAGCAACTCGGACTCCGGTATCTCCGCTAGCCCAGTCATTCATGCCGTCTCCGTCTTCACAGACTCCCTCTGTACGGGAGGCTGCGTCCGTGCCTCCCATTTTTGACTCTTTTTCTAGTACGTATTATTTGCAGAGAGACAAACACGTTAAAAATGCAATCGTTCCTCAACAGCTGGCTAGTTTAGAGACTGTTACTTGCTCCAGGGCCTCCCCAGAGGCTGGGTTCCAGCCCCCAGCCAACTCTGGACCCCTGGAGGTTAAGAAGCCAGCTGAGGACTGCACCGGACTGTCGCTGCCTGAGCTGAGTCACTGCTCAGTGCAGCTGCAGTCTGCTTTGTGTTTGCCAGAGCCCCGTGTGCCTGCTGGTTCTGTTGCGTCCCTGCCAGAGGCCCGTGCGCCTGCTGGTTCCGTTCTGTCCCTGCCAGAGGTCTCCGTGCCTGCTGGTTCTGTTGCGTTCCTGCCAGAGGCCCGTGTGCCTGCTGGTTCTGTTCTGTGTGTGCCAGGGGCTCCAGTGCCCACTGGGTCTGAGACTGTTTTTGCTGGGGGGCCCGAGGAGCCCGTCCAGCCTTCTGCCTCGTCAGCTGGGGGGCCCGAGGAGCCCGTCCAGTCATCAGCTGCAGTCTCATCACCAGCTGCAGTCTCATCACCAGCTGCAGTCTCATCACCCTCGCCTGCTGCGGCCTCAGAGTCTTCGGCCTCGCCTGGTCCGGTTTCAGCATCTGCTTTGGCTTCATCCTCGTCGCCTGGTCCAGCGTCTGCTTTGGCTTCATCCGGTCCAGCCTCTGCATCCTCATCATCCTCGTCTGGTCCAGCCTCTGCATCCTCATCATTCTCGTCTGGTCCAGCCTCTGCATCCTCATCATCCTCGTCTGGTCCAGCCTCTGCATCCTCATCAGCTTCGTCTGGTCCAGCCTCCGCCTCCGCCTCGTCTGGTCCAGCCTCCGCTTCGCCTTGGGCTGCAGGGGCCACGCAGCCTTCAGGTCCCCTACTACCACCTTCACATCGTCGGTCATCTGCCAGGCCGCTTGTTGGGCATCTCCGCCACCGTGGACGCCCTCCAGAACGCCCTCCTGAACGCCGCCACTGCCTTCCACGTGGCCGGCCTCCGGACTTGTTTCCACGCCGCTGTTGCCGTCCGCACGGTCAGCCCCCAGAGCTGTTTCCACGCCGCTGTTGCCGTCCGCACGGTCGGCCCCCAGAACTGTTTCCACGCCGCTGTTGCCGTCCGCACGGTCGGCCCCCAGAACTGTTTGCCCGTCGTTGCCGTGTGCACGGTCGGCCCCCAGAACTGTTTGCCCGTCGTTGCCGTGTGCACGGTCGGCCCCCAGAACTGTTTGCCCGTCGCCGCCGTTGCTGTGTGCACGGTCGGCCCCCTGAACTGCCTCCACTCCGCCACCGCTGCCTTCCGCTCGGTCGGCTTTTGGATCTGTGTCAGCCTCCGGGCCGGCCTCCTGAACTGTGTTTTGTCCTTGTGCTCCAGCATGTGTGTTTGTTTTGGACAGGTCACTTGGTTCGCTGGGGCTTGTTTTTGTTCGGTGTTGGTCCCTCCGTCCTGGGCCCCCGCCGCCCGCCCTGGGTTGGTCATCTGTTTTTGTTTTGGGCTGTCTGGAGTCAGCCCTTGGAAGGGGGGTACTGTCATGGTCCTGGGTCATTTTGGCCCAGCGTTTTGTGTTTCCTTGAAGTTCATTTTTGTGCTTTGTGTTTATTCTGATTTTGTATTGGTTTAGGGTTGAACCTGTAGTTTGGTGTGTGTATTCAGCCCTACCTGTGTCTGTCCTTGGTGCTCTGTTCATGTCCCCGTGTTGTGTTGTAAATCAGTCTGTGTGTTCCTGCTTTACTTTGAAGGCTCATGTTCTGGATTTCCTATTCTATTTTGAAGGTCTGTGTCTGTTGTCATTGTGTTCAGCTTGTGTCCTCCGGTCCTCATGTGTATTAGGTTCAGCTGTTCTTCCCTCCTGTGTGTGATTACCTGATTACCTTGTGTGTGTATATTTAGTGGGTGTCGGTCTGTGTTCATTGTCGGCTCGTCTGCGTTCTATGGTGTTCCTGTCTCTGCGTCTCTCTGCCCCGCACCCCTTTTGTATGGTCTCAGGTTTGTCATTTAGTTCTCCCAGTTTAGGTTTCTTCAGTTGTTTTGTCATGCCTCACTGCCTGTTTCTGCCATTGTCACTTTGTAAATAAACATCACTCGTATCATCAGTCACTGCTGCATTTTGGGTCCTCCCTTTCCTCCACACCACACGGCTCACTCCACCAGCCGTGACACTATATGTTCAATCAGTTGTGAACATCTCTGCTCTGCTTATAGCCATGATATGAGCCTACATTATTTACCATGAGAATTATCCTCCACCATCGGGGCAAAATGAAGGTATAATTATGGGAAATGCTAAACAAAATGAAATTTTCTATTTATTCACATTAGGAAGATGGACTAGCTTGTCCAAAAATACTCTTGCTAAAGCTGGGCAATAAAATTTAACTGTTTGAAACTCTACTGTGAGTGTCTCAACCAATTTTAATGACGCAACTACTAAAAACCAACTGGAAATCCATAAAAACAAGCAAGAGCTGAGGTTGACCACAGTTAGGTGATGCTTTACATTCTATTCTGAATGGACCACAGGACGGGGGAGTGAAAAGTTGGCCGTCATACAATAGATCGTTTCTCTAAAAATATTCTCAGCTATCCCCAAAGTGCAATAAAGAGTTGGAAATCGGATTAAATTACATTTACATGTGATCATTTTCACCCCTGCATGACTGGTCAATCATAGCATGTTGTAGATATAGTATACCTAAAGAACATTGGAGGACGGTAATTAAAATTTACTTAATGCGTTCTGTTCATTTTGGCAAGAGGCATCCAAGAACAGAGCTTGAAACTCTCTCACTTCCACTGGTAATGGTGGACAAATTGCTCTGAGCAGCACAAGCGACAATGGATCTGTTTCCAGAGGACGTCAAAAATTGATGAGCCATGCTGGACTTAAGATATTCACAGATTTCTGGGATCAATAACCTGGAAGCGAAAGGAGTCCAAAGAGCAACAACCTAATTTTCCTTAAACTAAATTGTCCTGTGAGACTCAAAAATCAATCACTAGCTTCACTGTTGCACAGCCACCAAACTCCCTTTACACCTCAATGGTCTTCTGTTGGCTATCCTCCAATACTTGTTTTGGAAAATGCACTTCCTTTTAGTGTCTTAATGGCAGGATAAAGAGACATCTTTATAACATATCTGCACTTACACCCTTCTCTAACCCACAACCTTACCCCTCATCTTTCAAAGACACACACAGCGATTCGTCTCATTCTGACAGTCCTGTCCACAAACATTTAAATTCCATTAAAAAGCCAGCCTCTTTAGGAGCATTTGAATTAAAAACAGTGCTGGCCTAAAGAAAGTAGAGACCATGACTTTACACAGTCACATTCAGTGAAACATTCAGTATCATACATATTTAAAAATATATATAAAAAATATATATATATTTATATGTATGTATGTATGTATGTATGTATGTATGTATATATATATTTATATGTATGTATATATATATATATATATATATATATATATATATATTTATATGTATGTATGTATGTATGTATATATATATATATATATATATATATATATATATATATATATATATATGTATATGTGTATATATATATATATATATATATATATATGTGTATATGTATGTACTAAGGGTGCAACGATACTCGTATCGATATTGAACTGTTCGATACAGTGCTTTCGGTTTGGTACGCATATGTATCGAACATTACAAAATTTTTAATTTATTTTATCAACTTTCCTTCTGACGAGGCTGTCTGTGTTGAGCGCTCAGTGGATCTGCGCTTGACAGTGCAGCCTAGGCGGAGTAGTCGAACGCAGATTCAGTAAGCGCAGGGCAAGCTAGCGAGACAGAAGTTAAGCTCTCGTTGCAACATGGCAAATTGAACCTCCCCCACCCTCATTCAGATCTGTATTTTGGTGTTGCTGCTGCTCTTCTCCATGCTTGTAGATGTGAGTGTGTGTGTGTGTGTGTGTGTGTGTACGTTTGCGGGTATGCTTGGAGGTTGGAGCTCAGCCACCTGCAGGCCTGAGGGGTGTGGCCCTGTGGAAGGACTGGCCACACCCGAAGCCACACACCTGCCGCTGATCAGGGCTCGTCGGGGGAGCTACTTAGGAGAGTCTTGGAGCTCCCACCGACGCGGGATCATTGCATGAGACTCCACGTTAGTCGTCCTGTTACTGAGTTAGTGTGTGTGTGTATGCCCGCAGTTGTATGTGTCCTGACGGCTGCGTCTTTTGTTTCCCGCAGGAGGAGCGTGGAAGACACGGGAGCAGCGAGCACCAGGGGGGTGCTGACACGGGAGCGGAGAGCACAGAAACACGGACTATTCACGGGGAGACACGACACGGGAGTCTGGGAGAACACGGGGATTTATTGTTACTTTCTACCATCACTGTAAATAAACGCACTGTTTATACACAGAGTACCGCGCCTGGGTCCTCCTTTTCCCCACATCCCCACGGTCTGCCAGCCAGACCGTGACAATTGCGTGGCACATCCAACATACTGTTTTACTTTAGTCCATGACGCGCTTACCTTCAGGGTCATACGTCACATGAAAACCAAAATAGTTCCAAACGCCAGATCTGAATGAGGATGGGGGAGGTTCAATTTGCCATGTTGCAAGGAGAGCTTAACTTCTGTCTCGCTAGCTTGCCCTGCGCTTAGTGAATCTGCGTTCGACTACTCCGCCTAGGCTGCACTGTCGAGTGCAGATCCACTGAGCGCTCAACACAGACAGCATCGTCAGAAGGAAAGTTGATAAAATAAATTAAAAATTTTGTATTGTTCGATACATATGCGTACCGAACCGAAAGCACTGTATCGAACGGTTCAATATCGATACGAATATCGTTGCACCCCTAATAAATATAAATATATATATATATATATATATATATATATATATATATACACATACATACATACATACTAGGACGCTGTTCAGGTCATAGCTCGTTTTGACTTAAAACATTTTAAATGCACTAACAGGAGCTATTATTTGGAGAAATTTTGATTTGCAAAAACTGATTGGAAAGTTATTTGATGCAGAGATCAGAGAACCTTTTTTCACCAAATACAAGATAATCAAGAGTGGACAGTTTCCGATACCTGGGTGTCCACATCACTCAGGACCTGTCATGGTCCTGCCACATCAACACCCTGGTTAAGAAAGCCCGTCAGCGTCTCTTCTTCCTCAGAAGACTTAGAGACTTCCATCTGCCACTGAAGGTGCTCAAGAACTTCTACTCCTGCACCATCGAGAGCGTCCTGACGTCAAACATCTGCACCTGGTTTGGGAACAGCACCAAGCAGGACAGACGAGATCTGCAAAGGGTGGTGCGCTCGGCAGAACGCATCATTCAATCAGAGCTCCCTGACCTGCTGTCCATCTACACCAAGCGGTGCAAGTCCAAAGCTAGGAAGATTATGATGGACCTCTCTCATCCCAACAATGGACTCTTCTCACTGTTGAGGTCTGGGAAGCGCTTCCGCTCCCTTAAGGCCAAAACAGAGAGAATGAGGAGGAGCTTCTTCCCCCAGGATATTCGGGCCCTGAACCAGGTGTAGGACTGGACTCTCCCAAACACGTCACTATAAGACTGGACTCTCACACACGTCACCACACGCACCACCACACATTTCCTATAATCCTATAATTCCTAGAATTTATAATCCTTATCTTTATAATCTCTTCTGCTATTTGCACATTCTTTACTGTAAATTCCTAAGTTAATTTGTAAATTTTTGTAGTAAATTGTAAATATTGTAAAACTTTTCTTCTGTCATTTAATGGTCGGGCATTGTACAGCTACAAGCATTTCACCCCCATGTCATACTGTGTATGGTTGTGTGTGTGTGACAAATAAAATTTGAATTTGAATTTGAATTTGAATTTGAGATAATGACAGCTTACATATAACAGAACTCTTTCCTTGAACATAAACATAAGAGTTACCCATGTCTGGATGAAACCTGACAAGCACAGCAAGGGTTTAGTTGCCGTACAAGATCCATATATTTATAGAACATTAGACTGTGACAGATGTATAGAGAACGGATCTTGGAGAATGATAGCATACTAACTGACTTTGGAAACAGAGATCGTGTGAGAAATGAGTAATTGTTCTCAAAGCCTGAAGATATCCTGTCCTGGAAACTGAGATTTGGCCTGCAGCTTCTTTCCCTCTCACAATATGCCAGTTAGCCCATAGTTACATTCTACATTGCTATTTTTAGCTGTGAAAAATTGGAACCAACTATAGTACCAAACAAGGCTTTAGCCTAGTTTAGATTGTAACACTGTGAGGTGATAGTCAGGGTTAGACTAATATAAGATGTCCCAGAATACCATTAACCCAGGGGGAATTGTCTATAGAAACATTTGACTATATAATGCAAAAATGTAAGTTTTTAAAAACAAATGCTTTTGTATAACTGAAAAAGGTTTAACAACAGATCATCTCTGTGCATCTGTTTATGGGATGTCATAAGATATATTTTGCAAAATGCGCAGTGAACACAAACAGCCGGGGTATTTTCTGGTGTGTTTTCTCAAGAGCACACATGTGCAGCAGGGATGACCTAAAGACCTGAGCTTCTCTTAGTTATTTTAATCTCAGATGTCTCTCACTCTCCCTGTTTTGTTCCATACAGCAGAATGCTTTGTCAACAGAAACAGCATAGCTTTCTCCCTGCTGTTGGCTGTGTATAATTACTGGCTTTCCAAAACATTATGAAAATGTTCAAATATTAATATGAAATATTAAAATTCTTCATCTTAAAAATGAAAGGTCTGACATTTCTAATGCACTGAAAAAAGACAAGATATTAACAGAGGTGTACATATCAATTAAATTACATTATTAAAGCCAAATTTTTACATAACAATTCCCTTACAGCAGACAAGTCAGGCAGATTATAATCTGTACCTAACATAAACTGCCTGGAGTTTCAGGGAAGAGCTTTCAGATGAGCAGTGAGAGTAGAAATAAACCCCTCTTCATGATCAGTTTGTTATCATGTTAACTTGAAGAGATGGCTGCCAGGGAAACGGGAGTGCTGCCTGCAAAAGTTGCAGAAGAAGAAACGTGAGCCAAAGTGCTGGATCTCAGCCAAATAACGAGAACTGTGGCTTTCCTGCAACTTTTGACCAATCACCTTAGTATCCTGTTCATCACACATAATAAAAAGCATTTACTGTCTGGGTGTGGGGCTCTTTGTTCATTTGGGTCTCCAGTGCGAGCAGAGAGAGACACAGCAGCCTTTTGTCTCTGAGCCAGAGAGAGGAGGCACTATGGCACCTTGTAAAACTAATTTGAAATTCTAAATGTTTTGATAATAAATTGTGGAGCACATTTGTCTTGTCTCACATAAAAAACAGTTCATAAGTAATATTTTAGGTTCTGAACCAAACCATTTTTTCTTTACCAGTAACTCCTGTTTTGTAAGTCACATATCCAGCTTTGGCATGAACAAAGCTAAGCTGAGTGTGTAAGCTGAATATGTTAAAGAACACCATCAATGACATCATCAGAAGCTTCTCCATAGATATCAATCTAATTTGCATAGTTGTGGTTGTTGCTCTCTCAGGTTTGACCAAGCTGCAAGGTGCTGACATGGAATAAAAGATAAATATAAGCAGGAGACTGATTTAAAATCTGAGTAGCTTGTTTAAAGTCAAAACAGAAAGAGATCCGAGTCACTTCAGGAGAAAAAAATACAGTAAAATAAAATACAAATTCATCATGTAATGCAATCACAGTTATATATATTTTTAGTGTGGTTAGTTTTAGTTTAGTTAAAGTTACTGCGATGAATTAATGAACCAATATGACACTGATGGGAATTGTTTCCATCGTGTAGTTTGATTCTAAAATATCAGTAAAATATCAAAATTTTGTATCTATTGTGGGTTTTTTGTACCTTACAATATAAAGCATCTTGAAGCAACTGTTGTTGTGATTTGGCACTATTTGAAGTTAAAAAAACTGAAATCAAAGTAAAGAAGTGGAAACATGAGGCTTAACACTGCACTGATAAATGCACTGGATCACAGCACTTGATTCATGTTTATTGTAATTGTTTGTGTGTGCACAGTCAGTGATGTTTTTTTGGTCTTGGAAAAAATCCCCTCAGCAGTTCCTTTATTCGCTAAGGTTAGACAAGTGTCGGTGACATGCACACATGCTGCTGCACAGTCAAACTGCTTCCTCACACAAAAGGAAGTGCAGGCACACACAGGCAGGCACACACTAACTCAACATGCAGGCCCATCCGCTTTTTATTCTCGGTCACATAAATAATCCAATTGAAGGCTGGTAAAAGCCTCCCAGTCTGCAGGCTTCAGCCCTTAAGTCTGTCCCTCCCAGCATACAAGCTGTCCCGAAAAACCCAGCACAGCATGCTAAGCCTCCCAGCAGACGCCTTTAACAGCCCCACTTCGCCAAAAAAACACACTTACGAGCCCTGTTTATTTGTTTATTTATGTTCCCAAAATTCTGCAGAACAAGGATGAATACCTCAAAGAAGATACACACCAAGTCAGCTGCAGCCAGCTCCTTCTGCTGTGTAATCAGATCTGTTTGTGTGCACTTACTTTGTGAAATCAAATCATTTAGCATGTACACAAGCATTTTTTTATGGTTTTTACAATTAAAGTCAAGCTAGCAATATATGTTTTTTTAATTAACCAGAATAAAAACCTTTCTCAAGACTATTAAAAGGTGGTTTTAATAAATGTGAAGGGGTTTATTATAAAAAATTGTATCTAAATATATTCTGATAAATTGCAGGAAGTACCAAAAACACACATAAGCATCAGCTTATTTGGTGTGTGCCTTAAGGTGGATCTTCCTTTGGTTTAGCCTCGTCTTTACATTTTACTCAAATCTTTCATTATTTATCATTTAATTTGGGTCGTATAAACATGATTAGCAACAAATCCGAGACCAGGTGGGGCACAAAGAAGTATCTTTAAAGCTTTAAACTTAATGGCACAGCCAGTCCAACGCTGGTATTTAGAGTGTTTGATGTTTCTGGTGTTAGAGGCTGAGCAGGCAGTGCACAGTAGGTTCTGCTGCTAAAAATAGCCAACAACTAAAAGAAGTCATGCTGGTAAATGTGCTGGCATTAAACCATACAGATCATCACAGGAACTGCACGTCCCATAAGAAACAACTCGGTGCTGCTATTAAAAAGTTAAAACGTCAAAAGACATCAAAACAGGCAGAAATATGTTCAGCCTTTTGTAACTGTTTTCTTTAAAGTTTGTGATCGCAACACTAAAATCACACACTGTACCATTAAGGTGCTTCTGACTGTGATGAGGAGTCATTAGCATTTCCCCAGTTAACAAAAAACAGAGGAATTTTCTGATGAAGACAAAGCTGCAAAGTTGGGATTTGAAATAATAAACCCCGCTGATGCCCTGAGAACAGCAACTGAGAAACAGCAAATTTGCACTTTTCTAAGGGTAATAAATCCTTTTTAGACTGGTGAAGAGGCGTAGTAGCCTAGGGAAGTAGTAAAAAGAAGAGCCTCACTTACAAAGTAGTTACGTAATAAGAGCTCTGGTGACTTGAGGTTTGGCATGCTATGACTCTGAAGCCCCATTTGCGCTGCATCCCTCTCTGGCTCACATTGTGCTGTTGCATCACTTCATTCTCTCTATTTACCTCAGTGTCTAATCTGCTCTGAAGGTAAGGACCTAGTGTCTATTCTCTGCTAAAGGCCCTGTGAAAAAGAGTTTTGAGTCTTTTCTGCTGACTTACAGATAGCAGGGCTTGAACAAATAAAATAACTCAATAAAATGATGAATACTGATGCTGGCACTTCTGTTTGCTCCATGTTAATGTGAGGAAGATGAGTTTTCTTTCTTCATTACTCCACACAGACACATTTATTCACTTGTTTCCTTTCATTGAACAGTTACATTCTCTGTTATCAGTACACACACTTTTCTGTCTCAGCCCTGTTTTCTGATGTATGATTTTTCCATGCAGTCTTTATACTTAATTTCAAAACACACAGAAAAACATGAGTGGATTTTAAAAAACAACTCAAGAACTGCACTATGATAACGCAGGATCCTAATTCATTTCAGTCTCGGTTGTAGGTTACATGGCAAAAACAATTGCCACAGAATAGCAAAGTGCAGCTGGGGAACAATTCAGAAATATCTACTACATTTACTGTATGTTCACATCACACACAGAAGACCCTACGTGTCTTGTCTAAGATAAAGGTTAAGTGTATGTTCCACAAAGTTTTATTCAATTCAATTCAGTTTTATTTATACAGCGCCAAATCACAACAACAGTCGCCTCAAAGTGCTTTATATTGTACAGTAGATATTACAATAATAGATACAGAGAAAACCCCAACAATCATATGACCCCCTATGAGCAAGCACTTTGGCGACAGTGGGAAGGAAAAACTCCCCTTTAACAGGAAGAAACCTGCAGCAGAACCAGGCTCAGGGAGGGGCGGCCATCTGCTGCGACCGGTTGGTCTACGCTCATGAAGACACAATTGCTCCGGAAGTTTTGTGCAGCTTTGCAAACCTGCACTGTGCTGCCTTGTTGTTTATTAGAGAGAAGAGGCTACAACAAGCCATATTGTTCCGTCTTTTCTCTTTAACCGTCATGAATACGCTGGGACATCCACTCCTTGTGGCACTGTGCTACACACAAGTGAACTGCTAAAACTTCTGCTTTTATAGACATACAATCACACTTGATGACTGCAATTGCTTAAAGAGCATATGTTCCACTTTGACATCGGGGTACAAAACTTGTAATTTTTAAGATTCATCACACAAAATTAGATGTGTTTTTGTTTAGTTTTTTTTAAATCCAAGAATCTATTCTTTGTAATTTAAACTATTGAGATCTGTTGGATCTGCCTATAATGGTTTTGATGTCATTTACAGTAGTCTTAACCCAATACTAGGCAAAGAAAAAACTATTTATATTATAATTTATTTTTTGATTCTAACCAGTCTGTGGAGCAAATGTAAAAAGCCCAACAAGATAACAACAATCACAATTTTTGGTTTGTGAATCATCAGGTCCAAGATATACAATATAATATAAATCCATCTATATAATATTAGTATTGCTTTAGTGTATCTTGTGTCGATGGTCTGCTCTATGAACATGCATTTATAGTCATGTCACATTACTGGGATGTCTTCAGTGTTGAAACATGACTGGTTCATAGCCTCTTGCGGCCACCAAAGGTCCAATATCTTGCATCAATCTATTAGAGCTCTAATCGTTTGTCTATATTAGTTTATACCTAAAACGACCTAATTACTGTCAAATTGCAAAGGAACAGACATACTGTACACTTTAACACTTGGTTTATGGTGCTTTTCAAATATCTGGACAGCAGAGCCTTTTATCAAAAACTACAACTGTGCAAAAAAAAAGAGTCAAGCACCTAAAAATACCACCAAATATTTATTATCAGCAGAAAGAAACCCCCTCTCTGAATTTGCATCCCAGCAAGTTTTGCATCTTAATGAGAATGAAACTGCAGACTTAGCTGTAAATTACTCAGCAGTATTGAGCTGCTGGCTTAACGTGTAGACGTGACCAGTGTGACCGAAAATCCATAAGAAAGAAAAATACTTTTCTTTCTTATTCTCATTTAAAATGTCTCGCTTTTAAATAATTATCTGAATCTTACAACCAAAGTGATCATCTGATGTAAAATGTATAGAAATTCATTATTGTATATAGTAAACATTAAGTCTAATATACCCTAGTAAGCTATAGTACTTTTTCCTTTGGGAAGGCACCATGTGTGCAGTCTGCACTTCTGTTGAAGAAAGATGTTGAATCTATTTAATTACTGTAGAAAAATAATGGTTTCTGTGCATTTGTTTTACCCTGGCAAAAAATGAAAGTTGATTACGTCAAATAAGCATCATGAGGCAGAGGGTGGGGGGTGGTTCCCTATTTTTTTGCTGGGAGTTGGCAACACTGCTAGTTGGGTATATGTAATTATTGATTAGGTTGTTTGATATTTCCGGTAAGTACTGTTTAAAATACCAGAATAGGGAGGATCGTTTAAGGTTTTAGGTTTAAGTTATACCAACAAGATAGTGTACATCACTGTCACAACAGCATTTGTTTTCATAGGCTTTATGGTTTTCCCTATAATACCTGGTGGGCTGGTCTCTAGTCAAAATGCCCGGGCTGATTTTTTGTCCCAGTCCAGTCCTGAACTCACATAATGCAGAGTCTCAGCCATAGCAAAGCTAATCAAATGCTCTTTTTGGCTGCAAGGTAATCTAAAGTACTAAAAGTCTAGTGTTTTACTATCAGTTTTTAATTCCAATGTTTGATAGCAAATATTTCAACAACAGTAAGATCCACAGTCTTGACATGCTGCACAGCTAATAGGACTAACCTTATCATTAACTTTGAATTTAAGTGTCATCCAAAATCAAAAACAACCAAAGCAAGAAAAAAACTTTGTTTATATTCCTATGTTTTCAGGCCCCTTGTCTTGCTATAGTGCAACCTCATCTCATCTGAATGTTTTTGCTAGAATTCCTTGACTGTACAGCATCTAAATCAAAATCAAATGGTTACCAAATGAGTTATTTTAGAAATGGTAGTGCCAATTGTGTCATGTCATGAGTTCTACAGCAGTTTGTTCAAACATACACAGTTGAAGTCAACTTTGGTGGGGTATGTGTGGCAGGGGTACAACTAGATATGAAAATTTAAAAAAATAGTTGGGGGACGTGAGACTTTGTGTCGTGTCTTTGTAGTTAAATGGATTATCCCACATTTGGAAGGTAAATGCCAAAATGGAAGGCATTTTAAAAAGAAATTAGCTCATGTTCAAACTGCGTAGGTGAGGTGTTAGATGAACCAATCCATTAAGAAATACACATCTATGTATAAAAGCCAAACGAGGTACTTGAGCCCTCCAGCAGGGTCGTAAATAAAAACGTTTGGCACTCTACTGAGTATTGTCTAACACAGAGTTCAAAAATTTAGCTTTTAGCATTCAAGTTTCAAAAACAAACAATATTGTACTGGAGAACAAGAAAAATGAGGAGTCAACAAAATGAGGAAATATAATTCAAGTCAAAGCATGACAGCGAAAAAGAGAGAATGATAAAGAGAAAGGGCTGAAGGGAGAAGGTAAAGTGCTTACAGGCGTAGATTGGTAGCCAGCCACGAGTGACAGAACGAGTTAGAGCTGACACATATTCTGGTCTCCTCACAGTCCCAGAAGCCCAGTCTTAGCTCCCTCCAGAAGTTGTTTGTCTTCATCATTGCGGCAATGTAGCAGCTGCCAACCATCCTGGGAACTAACGAGCTACAGCAGAGAGGAGAAAGCTCTGGCCGCAAAGCTTTCTCTATGTTTACATGAAGGTACCGCTGGGTGAAATTCCTACAGGGCACTGCGAATAAGTGTCCATCTTTACAATTACCTCAGTTTAGAAAAAGAGCCGTCCAAAGACAAGGGATTGCTTCCCACTTCTTCCCAGTGCAGCTAAGCTCGTCTAAAGGCTCGTTCATGAATCAAGTCCAGTTCTTAGGAAGGTGATGAAGCTGTCAACGCATGAAGGAAGGTTGCGTTTAAAACTAAAGCAGCCACCTTATTGTAATGTTAAGGGGTTTTGTTTTGGTCTTTTTTACTTTTTAAAGCTTCACTTAGCAATTTGTTAGTGCACTGCTGCTGCATAATCAGCCTAAATCACACACTGGGGATGCAATGAAAATGAGCATCATGTCCTTTTCTAACTGACATGCACTCATTACTAAAATAACAACTGAAACTGAGTTGTTCTCAGTTCATAAGGACCAGACAGGACAAGTATACATGGAAAAGTAGAAAAATTACGCTCCAGCCTCCATCAGAAAACCAGAAATGTATTTTTTTCCTCTCTTTTCACTTCTTAAAGTAATATTTTGCCCAGAGACTTAATAGTATTTGGTAGAAACAGATTATTAAACAAAATTAATATAATTAAAATGTAATTATAAGGAAGACATAGGAAATTCAATTGACCCTTGGTATGCGCATGAATTATTAAAACATGATGAGCCACGATGAACACTGGTGAGCTTTACACACAACATTAATCCCATTATTGTCACGTGATTGTAGGTTTCAAATGTATGGAGTAGTTCTTTTTCATTACTCTGATATTTCAGAATTTTAATTAGAGAAATTGGAAAGTTTATATGCAATGACTATGTCTCATTCATATTTTGACAAGTTAATGTCAAGTAATAAACTAAATTTAGTCAAAGGTCATAGATGGACTGCCAAATCATTAACTACACTGAACAAAAATATAAACGCAACACCTTTGTTACTGCTCCCATTCCCCATGGGATGGACGTAGAGACCTAAAATTCATTCCAGATACACAATATAACCATCCCTCCCAAACAGTGGTCACAAATCAGTCCAAATGTGTGGTAGTGGGCACATCTGCTATATTGAGATAATCCATCCCACCTCACAGGTGTGCCACATCAGGATGCTGATCTGACATCATGAGTAGTGCACAGGTGTACCTCAGACTGCCCACAACAAAAGGCCACCCTGGAATGTGCAGTTTTTTGCGCTATTGGGGATCTGAGGACCCAGAACCGGTCAGTATCTGGTGTGACCACCATTTGCCTCATGCAGTGCAACACATCGTCGCATGGAGTCTATCAGATTGTCAATTGTGGCCTTTGGAATGTTGGTCCACTCCACTTCAATGGCTGTGCGAGGTTGTTGGATATTCGTGGGAACTGGTACACGCTGTCGTATACGCCGGTCAAGCACATCCCGAACATGCTCAATGGGTGACATGTCCGGTGAGTATGCTGGCCATGCAAGAACTGGGACATTCTCAGCTGCCATCTGCCCTGAACAATGTGAACCATGATTCATCCGTGAAGCGCACACCTCTCCAACGTGCCAGACGCCATCGAATGTGAGCATTTTCCCACACAAGTCTGTTACGGCGAAGAGCTGGAGTCAGGTCAAGACCCCGATGAGGACGACGGGCATGCAGTTGAGCGTCCCTGAGACGGTTTCTGACAGTTTGTGCAGAAATTGTTTGGTTGTGCAAACCAATTGTTCCAGCAGCTGTCTGGGTGGCTGGTCTCAGACGATCTTGAAGGTGAACCTGCTGGATGTGGAGGTCCTGGGCTGGTGTGGTTACACGAGGTCTGCGGTTGTGAGGCCGGTTGGATGTGCTGCCATATTCTCTGAAACGCCTGTGGAGACGGCTTATGGTTGAGAAATGAACATTCAATGCACGGGCGACAGATCTGGTTGACATTCCTGCTGTCAGCATGCCAATTGCACGCTCCCTCATTGCTTGTGGCATCTGTGGCATTTTGCTGTGAGACAAAACTGCACATTCCAGGGTGGCCTTTTGTTGTGGGCAGTCTGAGGTACACCTGTGCACTACTCATGATGTCAGATCAGCATCCTGATGTGGCACACCTGTGAGGTGGGATGGATTATCTCAATATAGCAGATGTGCCCACTACCACACATTTGGACTGATTTGTGACCACTGTTTGGGAGGGATGGTTATATTGTGTATCTGGAATGAATTTTAGGTCTCTACGTCCATCCCATGGGGAATGGGAGCAAAAACAAAAGTGTTGCGTTTATATTTTTGTTCAGTGTAATTAATTTCTTAAATTACAGTATTTTAAGACATGTAGATGGCTGGTGTGACAGAAGTGGATGCTAGGTATAGGATGATGGAGCAGCTAGATGAAGAGGATTAAAGCCTCTGATAGACCTTTAGCTTACAGGTCTTTTTGCATTTTGGAATTTTATATTTTCAGTAAGTATTTGGGTGGAGTTTCTGTTTAGAGGGGTGCAATGGTGAAAGGTTGACATCAAGACAGTCCTGAGTTTAAATCTGCCAACCTGCTGGGGCCTCTCTGCTTGGAGTTTGTACGCTGGCCATCAGTGTTACTGTGGGAGTGAATTGTTGTCAGTCTCTATGTCCTGCAATAGACTGACAATAATGGTTTGTTTAGTTTTTTACTGTTTCCTAAAGAGTTGTGTTTGTATACTTCACCCTCCAAACTTATCTTCAATAAAAAATGATTATTTTACAAGAAACATAACAAATTTGTTGCTATTATTTTCAGCATTATTTTCAATAATAACAATTATTGCTTAAAAGCAATTTGCATGTACATAAATTACAGGTAAAGAAAAAGAATTGAACAAATAAAAGAAGTAAAAGGCACATATGATAGGTTTACATTCCAACATAATTTGAAATTCAGAATAAATATAGCATCAGTCAAAGGAGCTTGCAAAGAAAAGCGTCTGGACTGAAGAAGCTTCTTGGATGAGAGGTGAAACGTCTTCAAGCAACTTAATGGTATAGAAATGATATCTTGAATTTGGATGTAAACATGTTCACCCACATGTTTACATCATCTCTAAAATTAGAAGTATCCTGTCTCAAAGTGACCCTGAAAAACTAGTTAATGCATTTATTACTTCTAGGCTGGACTACTGAAATTCATTATTATCAGGATGTCTTAAAAACTCCCTGAAAATCCTTCAGTTAATCCAAAATGGGTCCCTGTTAAATCCAGAATTGAATTCAAAATCCTGCTGTTAAGGACTTAAATAATCAGGCCTCATCCTATCTTAATGACCTTGTAGTACCATATCACCCTATTAGAGCACTTTGCTCTCACACTGCAGGCCTACTTGTTGTTCCTAGAGTATTTAAAAGTAGAATGGGAGGCAGAGCTTCCAGTTTGGATTCAGGAGACAGACACTATCTCTACTTTTAAGATTAGGCCAAAAACTTTCCTTTTTGCTAAAGCATATATTTAGGGTGACCCTGAATCCTCCCTTAGATATGTTGCAATAGGTGTAGGCTGCTGGGGGACATTGAGTATTTCTTCTTCAGTCACCTTTCTCACTCACTATGTGTTAATAAACCTCTCTGCGTTGAATCATACTTGTTATTAATCTCTGTCTCTCTTCCACAGCATGTCTTTTATCCTGTCTTCCTTCTCTCACCCCAACCGGTCGCAGCAGATGGCCCCGCCCCTCCCTGAGCCTGGTTCTGCTGGAGGTTTCTTCCTGTTAAAAGGGAGTTTTTCCTTACTGCTGTCGCCAAAGTGCTTGCTCACAGGGGGTCATATGAATGTTGGGTTTTTTTCTCTGTATGTATGGCTCAGCTAGGGCCATACAATATAAAGCGCATTGAGGTGACTGTTGTTGTGATTTGGCGCATATAAATAAAATTGAATTGCATACATACATATTTAAACAACAACTGACAGTGTACTATGTATTATAGATTATTATGGTGGGAAGATGCCAAAAATACAAAGGTTAAAAGGTAAACATATTATCCAAAATACAAAATGTCTTGTGTTATTAGTTACAATATACATCAACATGTTCATGTACTCTAGATGCAGGTTTAAGGGACAAAATAAAAGGTGTTCATGTGGCCATCAATAAACGGTAAACTACATACTCAAAGACATGAATACAAACAAACTGCAGCGAAACCTGTATGTATAATTTATCACATTTAAGCCACACTTAAATGGAAAAAAACCCTACTGAGCTGAGGGACTATGAAATATGAAACACGACAAGTAAACAACAACAACAGACTTGTTATGAAAGAAAATCAGACAATATGATGTGTGTGAAGAAAAAATAGAAAATGCGCCAGAATGGCAGAGAATAGTGTTTGATTAGGACTTGTGTTCGCAAGCCCGTACTTTCAAATTTCTCTCAAAAAAGAGAGAGAGAGCACAGAAATCCCTAAAAACCTAAACAACAAGCCTCATGTGTGGCTGTGAAACTTCTGCTTGAAGCTTCACAGTTTTACAAAAGATGAGCAATGGTATCAGAAATTATCATGCTTCTCTGGTAAAAAGGCAAAAAACACATGTCTGTGGCCATAAAACCACTGAGGCTACAAGTCTGCTCACACTGCACTAGAAAACTTATAAGATATTTAGCAAGTCAAATTTGCTCAACTGTATCGATCTGTTTTTAATGAATTCAGCCCCAGCTGAGCCATACTTTTCTCTTATTTGGAACGTCAAAACTTTCCAAATTTCCAAATAATATCCCACTTTTCCAGAGAAAATAGAGCTTTGGCTCAAATGTGTTCTAGATTTAGAGTTGATTGCATGAAATTGACAAGTAAAGCATGGCATCAGAAATTAAAATACTTGCTGTTGAACATTCACACTGCTTAGTCACTATTACAGTGAGTAAAAAAGCTTAGAAAGCTAACCAGCCTAAAGAGTCATTCTCACTATCACCAGCATCCAACAAGCCATCAAACTCAACTTAAAGGCTTGATCACTACATAGAAAGTAGTGTATATGACACCTGAACTTGAATGTTTTATCGTTTTTCCAGTTGCAATGTTTTTGATATTTCAAAAGCAAGAAATCTCACGCAGACTTGTCACATAAAAACAAGATTTACCAGAACCTTCAAATGGGGACTCGTGACTACTAATGTCAAACTTTGTGTTTTGATATATTTGTCACTAGAGCATGGCTGTGCCAGCAAAGGAAGTTGTACTGAAGATATATCATGTTAGTCAAAGTGTATCAAAGCTGTAATATTTAAAAAAAAACCTTACTGTAAAAAGGTGAGCTGTTGTTTTGCAACAACACAGAATGCCCCCTCTAGTACATAAGCAGTGCTGTGTGCTTCTCTTTACTTGACTGTTTTAAAAATTCAGTGTCACCGTGACATGTTTGTGTTGGTGTCTAGCATCAGCAGACACTGCTACAGCACAGACGTAATTCAACAACCAACCTGCATGATAATCTGATCTTGCTCTCTAATCTACATCATCTTGGCTTTCTGCGGGGAGTGGAAGTCCAGTCATTGCTTGATGCTATTGGCCAGAGGAGCAGACAGCTTGGGTTGGTAGACTAAATACGAAATTTAGGTGCCACTACTACTGACCCTGTCAACAGCAGCGAAGCCTGAAAAACTATGAGTCAATTGTGTTGTTGCACTGATGAGTACGGTTGTTGTCACAACAGCGTCAGTGCATCAACAATACTGTCTACTTATTAATGAAGTAAAGATGTAGATGTGTTACTTTGCTTAAATTTACAAAATCCCCAAACTTTTTATGTGTTTTTTATTTGTTTTATTTGATGGGTCTATGCACAGTTGTGGTCATGTACTCATGGTGATTTTGGGCTATTAATGATCTCTTAAACTGATCTTTTTACAGGGTGAAAGGATTTACAGCATACAACTTAATCCAAATCCAAAATAAACTCTACAAGTTTGAGTTTATTTTTGGATTTTCCCTAATCCACACACACAGGGTCAAATACATACATACATACACCCTTGGACATTTAACCTTTGGTTATCTGTTAGAAAGCTGCACCTCAACAAGATATTTTTGGTAGCCATCAACAGCTTTTGCATAATTCTGGCTGAATGTTTGACCATTCTTCTCTTCTTGGCAGAACTGGAGGAGTTTAGTATCTAGGCTCATTTTTACCTGTTTCCTTTTAACTATCTGAAAACCTAAAAAAATCATTCTAAAGTTGGCTTTAGAGAATAGGCTTTTTCTAAAACCAACTGTGAAGTCAAATAAAGAACAATCTGACTGTCAGTGATGTGAGAAGAAGTCATAAATACATCCACCTACACAGAAAGCAGCAAGAAAGGTTTGTCAGACTGCAAAGTGGAGTGATGTCTGTTATTATTACTATTTATGTACCATGTACAAAGAGCTGAATGCCTTACCCGCTTGCGCAAGTTACAGGTGAGGATGAGGTTGCGGGAGAAAGAGTTGGCGAAGGAACTGTAAAACTCCAAAACTTTGAGCAAAGCTTCCCTCTTGATGACGTGGAGGTCACAGTAGGTAAGCGCTCTAACATTTGCACACGCATGTGCAAGAGTCGTTTCTTTCCAAAAGACATCTCCGAACACGTCACCTTTTCCTGAGGACACAGTAAACAGGAAGAGCATTTTATTCATCAGTGACAACTATCGCAACATCAATTGTTTACAAAGATGACAGCTGAGGTAAAGCACAGAACAAGCCCTGCATGCCCCACACATTCAGTAAATTAATACTGTGAAGTTACACAAGTTATTCAGATTCCTGCTGCTGTGGCACAGCACAGCCTAATGTTGGAAATGCTTACCAACAATGAGTTACAAGCACGAACACACTAAGAAGAAGTGGGGGGAAAAAAAGAAATCCTGTCCTGTTATCTATGAAACTGGAAAATCATGTAAGATTTGTTTTGTTATATAAATCTGTTGTGTCTGCTTTTGTTTGGTAAAGAAAAATAAATCTATGTATGTATACAGCGGCTCTTTTTATTTTGCAATTTGCAAGTTGGGAAAAGGTCCAAGTTTAATAATTTATTTTATTATACAAACACAAATTTGCATTTAAGAACACCTGACTTTTCTTTGTATAGGCTGTCAGTTATTGGACATACAAAGAAAATCATAATTGGCAAAATACAGTATCCGCAGGTCACACTTACAAAAAATGGTAAATGACAATCGGCCGATAAAACTGCAATTTGTGCATCTCTAGTTTAATTGAAAAAATATAGAAGCCTTTAAAAAGTATCTCATAGAAAGCAAGAAAAAAGTGTAGACCACAGTCATATAGGACTGGGGAGCTGTCTGCGATCTTCTGGCAACTATGACTCACTACACCTGTCACTAGGCCTGAATGAATGAGGCTGAATATACTATAAGAGCTGCTTGTAATGTATAACTTGAGATGTAGTGATTTACTAGCAATTTCTGAGTATGTCTACAAACAACCCTGTCGATGTCTGATATGGAGCCACATATACCATTGCTGCATATTTCTGTGTTTTACCACCACCCACCAAAGTGTGAGTTTACATGAGTTAAATGGTCACACAGCATGGAAATGTCATTTAAGAAATACATTAATATTTAATGAGAATGACATTAAATCTCTGTGTGAACCACACTCTTCTTCTTCTATCAGTCTACGCTTTGTTCCTTAGCAACAGTTTTACCTGGCCAAGTCCATAGCAAATAGACCTGCTGATTTAACCATTTTCATCATTAAAAGTTGATGGCAGCTGGCATGTAGTGGGTATGGATACTGTTATGTTGCCAGGTAGATAACTAATAAACCATAGAAGAAACCAGAAAAAATATTTTTTGAAACATTGACTATAGAGTTCTGCTTCACCCTTGGGTGTTGATCAATGTGTCTGAAGTATAGCAAATTTCTTTGAAGCACTTAGTCTTTGGAAATAGAAAGTTCACCATCCATGACGTGTATGCTCAGTAGATGGTTCTTATATAGCCCTATTCTACTCCACTTGAGCATTCCAAGTGCTTTATAAGCATGTTGGCACTGTTGGTAAACCTGGGTGAGCTACAGACAGCCCATCTAGCTGCCTCTATTGCCAGATGGAGCAAGTGTACAAATCATGTGGTGCAACTGCTCTGTAGGCTACTCCTGCTTGTGCAGTGGTTGGTCTGCCAACCAGTCGCAGAGAAGAGCAAACGTGTCTACTGTAGCCACTACCTGTGTTTTTTGTACTTTTTAAAAAACTATTAAATACCTACACACACAGAAAACAACTGCAGTAGCATGACAGAGTATGCACGAGGCTGCTACATAACCTTTGTTTTTTTTTCTAGGAGATTCATAAAGTCTTTAAAATCTTTTTAAAAAATACAGTAGGAACATATCTGAAGAACAGCAGAATTTAAAAAATATCTTAAAAAAGTTATGACCTAGTGAATAAACAAAAATTCAGCTAAAACCTTCTGGATGATGAAGCAGATGACATATAGCAGACGTATATATGTATAGCAGATGAATGAATATTTACACTTGTGAGCACCTCCTGAGCAGTGCCATGCTTGTTGTCATAATAACAACACAGGAAGAGAACAACAATTATAGGAACGAACGAATACATCATGTCATCAAAAAATATTTGTGATTGATGAATTCAATGGGTGTCTGATAGTCAAAAAATTAATGTGTATCAATTGACTCCAAAAAGGCTCCAACCCCACTGTGTTTCCTGATATGAAAAGAAATGAAGTTATAAAACACAAAAATAGTTTAAAAATGACCCATTATGAAATCAAGATATCTTAAATAGGCAGCATACAGAATATAATGG
The DNA here is from genome assembly GCF_057381915.1 of Diplotaxodon limnothrissa. Taxonomy (NCBI): domain Eukaryota; kingdom Metazoa; phylum Chordata; class Actinopteri; order Cichliformes; family Cichlidae; genus Diplotaxodon; species Diplotaxodon limnothrissa. The sequence goes on along the minus strand of NC_140614.1, from coordinate 6,433,269 downwards.
TGCTTCTGCATGACTTTTCCCAGAAGACATCTGTGCACTCTGAGCTCAAGAAAGTGAAGACGAGACTCAAATCTGTGTCAAACTTGCCACAACTATCGTCTCAGCATTTTTCTGACAGCTGACCTGGATAAGATGTGACAAAAAGCAGTCCACGCTGTCCACAAGCTGTCACAACACGCTGAGTAATACGCGTATACTGCTTCCAACATACAGTCGCAAAACGAAGCATGTATGCCACTGTGGGTGTGTGAGTGAGTGAATCTCATCTTGACAATCCCTCCCTCCATTTCCTTCTGAACATCCAACAGAGGCTCAGGCAGCAGGACTCATCTGGAATGAGCTCCCTGGAGACCCACAGTTCCTTGCCAATTAGGAGTCTGGATGTGGATGTGGTCACGCGGACCAGGGGGTGCTGAAGATGGTGGCAATGTGTGCACTGAATCTAACGCGTACAATGAGATTATAGATGGATGAAGATGGATACATTGGGGCCATAACCCCCATTTCCAGGCTCTGCAATACTCCTGATCACTCAAACACATCTAAAGCCTTCATATTATTCTGCCTGTCTGCAAGAAGGAAAGTGGTGTACAGTGTTAGACTATAGATAAGAAGCAAAAAAGAAATAATCAACTCTCATATGCAGTCTTAAAGCCTAAATGTTATCTTTTTGACTGCAGCCAAAGGTTATAATTTTTGGACTAACAGTGTAAGTCTTAAGTTATCAGCAAACACTGATAAGCTTTGTTAGAAAGTTGCATTCATACCTGCTAATAAGTAGCAAGTAACAGACTAATAAAGTACTAGAATTTTACTCACCAAAACTGAAGCATAAACTTTGTTGCAGAGTCTATGTCATAGCTCAGCATATATTTTAATCTGGGGCAGAAAATGTGTGCCCACAGTAGCCTGCAACGGGCTATTTTGGGTCGCTATATAGGTTTTCTATGGGCAAGACTATTATGGGTTGCCCACAGAAAACTGTAATGGGGGACCTTCAGGGTAAAACTACTATGGGGCCTGTATGGGCTAACCCACAAAGCAGCCACAGAGGGTTTTCTCTGAGCAAGCCCACCGTCGGGTACCCAGAGAATTTCCTCTTGGGGATCCAAAAGGGCAAAATTGCTACAGGCCCCACATTGGCTACCTTTGCCCATAGAAAACTCATGTGTTCTGCAGCTCTAATTAGAAAACTGTCTCAAGCCCCTTGTGTCTGCAACCTGTTAATTAATGAAACCACACCCTTAATCTTAAGAATTAGTGTCACTAGTGGTGACAGCAAAAGTTGCAGGCCTTGAAACAAATAGCTGATGGGTTGTAGCAGCCACCACATTAGAGGCTAAAAATCATGAACTACCCTAAAATGGCAATTACCAGTTAGCATTCTCTAAACAGATAGATTGCAAATTGCATTTTTCTTGCCCTCATCAATCATATGCTGGTCTGCCAGTCTGGCATCAAAAATCTGAGATGATGCAAAGGAAATCAGCTGACTAGCATGTTCTAATATTTGTTCATGTTGTTTGGACAGGTTTTCTCTACTATAGAGAATCTTCAACAACAGTTCAGGATTTTCTGTTTTCTGCAATCCAGATGTTGATATTATTTAACCATCTATGACTAACAAAACCCTCACAAGAACAGCTCATTCAGATGGCTGGTAGTGAAAATGTTACAGCATGGCCTGGTAAACAAAGCCCACATTTTACTCCACCTTTGCTTTTGTGATCAACTTTTTGGCTTCTCAGGCCAGACCACAAATTGTACGACCATAGAATCAGAATCAGAATCAGAATGGGTTTATTGCCAGATGTTGAGGTTTACAACATTAGGAAATTGCTGCGGTGCTTCAGTGCAGACAATAAGAATTAAAGTGCTATGTAGAAAGAAAGATATGTGCATGAGATATACATGAGATATATACATGAGAATAAGAATTATGAGTGCTACGTAGAAAGATATATACATGAGTGCAGGTGGTGATCAGTGCCAAACATGAAATGATGCAGTGACACAGCGTAGGGTCATGTGTTAGTGGCGGGGACAATCATGTGGTTATTGTTCATGTGTCCAACAGCAGAGGGGAAGAAACTGTTCTTGTGGCGAGAGGTTCTGGTGCGAATGGACCGGAGCCTCCTGCCTGAGGGGAGCAGGTCAAACAGACTGTGTCCAGGGTGAGAAGGGTCAGCTGAGATCCGGGCTGCACGCCGCAGTGTCCTGGAGGTGTACAGGTCCTGCAGAGATGGGAGTCTGCAGCCAATCACCTTCTCAGCAGAGCGCACAACACGCTGCAGTCTCTGTTTGTCCCTGATAGTGGCTCCAGCGTACCACACGGTGATGGAGGAGGTGAGGATGGACTCGATGATTGCAGTGTAGAATTGCATCATCGTCCGTGTTGGCAGGTTGAATTTCTTCAGCTGCCTCAGGAAGTACATCCTCTGCTGGGCTTTCTTGATGACGGAGGTGATGGTGGGCTCCCACTTCAGGTCCTGGGTGATGGTGGTACCCAGGAAGCGGAATGAGTCCACAGAGGTGATGGGGGTGTCAGTCAGGATGATGGGGGGGAGTGGGGCTGTGTGCTTCCTGAAGTCCACAATAATCTCCACTGTCTTCTGGGCATTCAGCACCAGGTTGTTGTGGCTGCACCAAGACACCAGACGTTCAACCTCCCTCCTGTAGGCAGACTCGTCCCCGTCCGAGATGAGCCCAATGACGGTGGTGTCATCTGCGAACTTGATTAGCTTGACAGACTGGTGGGTGGAGGTGCAGCAGTTGGTGTACAGGGAGAAGAGCAGAGGAGAAAGAACACAGCCCTGAGGGGAGCCGGTGCTGATGGTCCGGGAGTCCGAGACATTCTTTCCCAGCCTCACGTGCTGCTTCCTGTCCGTCAGGAAGTCAGTGATCCACCGGCAGATGGGATCAGGCACATTCATCTGGGAAAGCTTGCCTCGGAGATGGTCTGGAAGGATGGTGTTGAAGGCAGAGCTGAAGTCCACAAACAGGATCCTGGCGTAGGTTCCTGGGGAGTCCAGATGCTGCAGGATGAAGTGTAGGGCCATGTTGATGGCGTCGTCTACAGACCTGTTGGCTCTATATGCAAACTGCAGGGGGTCCAGGAGGGGGGCCGTGAGGGTCTTGAGATGGGAGAGAACTAGGCGCTCAAATGACTTCATGACCACAGATGTCAGAGCCACGGGTCTGTAGTCATTTAGTCCAGTGATCCTAGGTTTCTTGGGGACAGGGATTATGGTAGAGGACTTGAAGCAGGCAGGCACATGACATGCCTGCAGTGAGGAGTTGAAGATGCCAGAAAACACTGGGGCCAGCTCGTTTGCACAGTGTCTGAGGGTGGCAGGAGACACACCGTCTGGGCCGGGAGCTTTCCGAGCATTCAGACTCCTAAACTGCTTCCTCACATCTGCTTCATGAATATGAAGAGTTGTGGTCGGAGGAGGTGGTGTGAAATCCTCTTTTGTGTGGGGTGAGGGGGCGGGTGTTGCAGGTGAACAGTTTGAAGGTGGTGATGGCTCTATGGAGGGGGGAGAGGTGGGGGAATGAGTGTCCAAAGTGCCTCTATTGTTGGGGTCGTTGGAGGTGTGAAGGCTGCCTGATGGCTCGTCAAAACGGCAGTAGAAGTCGTTGAGGGTGTTGGCTAAGAGCAAGTCATCAGTGGAGTGGGGGGTTTTAGGCTTGTAGTTTGTAATATTCCTAAAACCTTTCCACACAGAGGCCGAGTCATTCTCTGAGATCTGCTGCTGCATCTTCTCAGAGTGCTGATGTTTGGCAATGTCCACTTCTTTAGTGAACCTGTACTTGGCCTCTCTGTAGCAGTCCCTGTCTCCGCTTCTGAACGCCTTACTCTTTTCCAGCCACAGCTTTTTGAGTTTAGGAGTAAACCAGGGTTTGTCATTGTTATAACTCACCCTGGTGCGTGATGGCACAATGCTGTCCTCACAGAAGTGGATATAGGAGGTGACAGTGTCCGTAAACTCGTCCAAGCTGTTAGAAGCAGCCTTCATTGTGTCCCAGTCTGTGGTCTCCAAACACGTGCGAAGCTCCTCCACAGCCTCGTTGCTCCACAGTTTTTTGGTCCTCACGACAGGTTTGGAGAGCTTCAGCCTCTGTCTGTACGTGGGGATCAGGTGGATCATGACGTGGTCAGAAAGTCCGAGTGAAGCGCGCGGCACCGCGCGATAGGCCCCGCTGATCGTGCTGTAGCAGTGGTCCAATGTCCTCTCCTCTCTGGTCGGGCATTTAATATACTGCTTGTATTTCGGAAGCTCATGGCTCAGATTGGCTTTGTTAAAGTCCCCAAGAGCAATGATGAGAGAGTCCGGGTATGTCCGCTCCATGTGGAGAATCTGCTCTGCGAGTGCGCACTGAGCTGCTTGCGCATCCGCGTCTGGCGGGATGTAAACAGCGGCCAGGATGAATGAAGCAAACTCCCGCGGAGAATAAAACGGTTTGCAGTGAATAAAAAGATATTCCAGAGAGGGAGAGCAGTGCTGAGCAATCACTGTTACATCTGTGCACCAGCCACTATTGATGTAGAAGCAGACACTGGGACATAGCACTGGGATGTTGCACTCCTTCCTCTTGTAGAATCTTTAATTTGACTGTTTTATATGCTGTGAAGGAGTGCTACCTTTTCCTGATTGGGGCATGCACTTGTTCCTCATCCTGCCTTCCTCCCCTTTCTGCTTCTTCTCCATTCTGGCTTCTGTCACCAACTGATTGGATCAGTGCCATAGTTCTATGCTGCACCCTCAGAATATATATATTTCTGTTTTTTTAAAGGGCTGCCAACTTGCCATTCAAGGCAGCTGTGATTTAGTATGAACACCTAAACAATCTCTGCTCTTTGTGAGTAACTATATGTGAGACAAACAGAGTTCAGGGTAGGGTTAGAATTCTTTTGCATTGTTTTTTATAGTTCTTTATCCTCTTGCTATTCCCTGGAGAATGAGCCAAGAGTTAGATCTTTCTCTCTGTTGACTTAGATGGGGTCAGGGGCCTCACTTCCATTTTATTATTTTTAAATAGAATAATTAGGTAGGTTGGGATATTTCTGCATGAATTAAACTTTTTGTTTGTTGATTAATTAGCACCCATTTGCCCTGGTTGAGCTGTGCTTGATTTGTATTTCCACTGTATAAACTTTACTCAATCAGAGTGTGTCCAAACTTTGCTTGGACCTCTGAACATTACTTTCCTGTTCCCTTTCCTGTTCCCTAGGAAGCTGCGGTTCTATTCTATTATTATTTCTTTCTTTATTTCAACATGAAAACTAAAATCATTGAAAACGCTGAAGAAAAGAGACAAATCAATCACAGGTCAGTAAATTAAATGAATGTGAAGCGCATTTCAGCATGACCTGATCTTAGAATGCCAATAAACAAGCTACCCTCTAACTCATATTAACCTAGTTTACTTGTTCAATCACATCTCATCCCGAATCTGTGTCAGTATAGTCTGAGTGCTTTAAATGTTCAATTTGGGGAAAACAGTCTTGTTTTTTTCTGATCTTTCACTAAGGAACCCCATGCTGAAACAGCCTTGGCAGAGAAAACAACAGATGTTAATTCCTCCCTGCTGAATTTACTTCCAAGGTTTGTTTCCCCCATATTATCCCGACCCTCTGTGACACACTGTACAATAATACATCTTTGATCCCACTGGAATCCAACAGGACTTGCTGGGTGCCAAATCTTAGCCAACATAAACAACCCAGAAAAAAAAAGAATCAAAACAGATCACAGCTTTTCTTAGGCATCAGTGTCACTGAGACAAATGCGGTGTTATCCGGTGTTATCCGGTGGTATTTATGCAGATGAATGCATTTGCTCTAAATGAATTACACTGGAGAATTTCTTCTCTTTACAAACACCAACTCACAGTTAACGTTCTGACATATGTGTATCCCCCATCAGCAGAAAAAGAAATTACCTGTGGGTGGATGTGCCCTTCTATTGCTTTATCTAGCAGTGCTGCTCAACCTGATGGCAGTCCAATAAGATACATGTCAAGGTGGTACTTAGAACCGGTGTGCTGATGCTGCTGTAACCACTGTCAGCCCATTATCCTGAACCGAGTAGGTGGAGATAGTTATACAGCTGCAGTGACACTGATATCCTCCAACAGCAGCATTAGTGGTCCTTACTGTATTAGAAGCCCCACTATTACCATTTGAAGCCCATGCTGGCCTTGCCGCAGATAAACTGTCCACTTGTAGAAATGCTGTAGATATGAATGATTAATAATTTCTAGTGAAGATATAATTAAGTTCATTCTATTCTCAACAACAGGAACTTGAACTGCCTCAAAGTCCCAACATGACCAACAAGGTATTAATCAGCACTACTTACTCTAATAAGATGATTAATTAAAATAATTAGCTAATTAAATAGAGAATGTTGCTGCATCTGATTACAGCAATATGTCCACAGCACAAGCTTTATGAAGTGTAACCAAGGTGACCTGAAGGTCTGAGAGGGTTTAAGCACCTGGGAAGGGATCTCAAGACTGCATTGTAGGCGGTTGACAGGTGGTGTCGTTCTCTGTTTAATGATGGTTGTTTACAGTAGATACAGAAGGCTTCCTTTACTCGTCTCTCAAACCATCTGTCTTAATGGTCAGAAATGTGAATGTTCTTCTTCGGGTACAGATATACAGCTGAGTCTTGACTTGTTGAGGTAGCTGTTGAGGTGTTGTGCCATGCATCTGTAGAGTGGCTGTTTGGTTTGTACCATGTGGATGTCTCAGCACTCTTCACTACACTGCACAGCATAGACTATGTTGTGTAGCTTGTGTTTAGGAGTTTTGTCCTTGGGGCAAACCAGATTTTGTCTGACGGTGTGGCTGGATATCATACTTAGAATTAAATTGTCCCAAGTTTCTCAGACAAACCTGCTACATAAAGGATGAAACAGAATGCTGTTCTGTTTGCAGTGTTGGGGAGTGATGGAATACACGTACCGGCGTTACGTATTTAAAATACAAAACATGAGTGAATGTATTTGGTTACAGTTACCGTTTAAATGGGTGATAATCAGAATATATTTACTTTGTTGAAATAAATAGAATACATGGCAGTCATTTCTGGTTTCATATGTTTGGCTATCCCCTTTCTATGCCTTCTCCAATTTCTGTTATAAAATGCAGTCGGGTGTAGGTTTAGCTCAGTTGGATGAGCATGGTTAGAGCAGCCGGCGCAGGTTTGAGAACAACTCACGGCTCTTGTTTTAATTTTTTTTTTTTTTACTCAATTTCCATCTGGGATTAATACAGTACAAAACACGCAAAAAAAGGCTCTAATGTAAGCGTCCCGTTAACGCTGGTGACGTCAGTTACACAACGGACCCAGAGCCAGCATCCACGGGCAGGATCTCTTATTTGGAAATTCCGACACCACTTCATAATAAGAATAGGATGTGTGAATCTTCAGTATCTTCAATGTACTATTGCTATTTGATTTTTATTTATATTTATTTATTAATGAACTCATCACTGAGCTAACATTGTTAGCTGCCGTTAGCTGACTGAAGACTGTTAGGCCGTTTCTAAATACTCATGTACGCAGGTCTGTACTTGCGTTTTCGCTAGTCTGGACTTCCTAAATTCACACACGAGTCCAGACTTCCCGAGAACGCAGCGCGATTGTTCTACAATTGGAATGGCAGTGTACTTGATGACATCACAGCTGTCATTTTTACTGCCATCCCCTCTTAATGTAACTGTGATTAATATTTGCAATGGAAATTACACATGACATAAAAACATTATACATGATATACATGTTTAAAAAAAAGATAATTTGAACTGATTTTAACTAATCTGAATTGAATAAATATTTAAAATATAATCTGATTTTAGACTTGATGGATAGCATTAACAACCTGCTAGCTGCACGTAGTCATGTGCAGTTCCACATGATTATAAACAGACAAAAAGAAAACATATGACTGATACAGAAAAAGTTTTCTCCACCAGATCACTGCAAAAAGTGCAGCCTTGCCTAATGTCCACCCTATTGTTACTCATTTTATATTAAGATTTGAAAATCTAGTTGGTACTAGAAAAATTTGCATTTCCTGTGAAAATGCTGTGTGGATGCTTTAAAGCTGAAGCTGTCTGCAAAAACTAGCTGAAAAAGCTGAAAAGTTGCAGAAATTGTAAAAACTTTGCAGAAGCAAAGGAACTTTGCTAAAATGGAATAACTTAGCAGAACTGCAATATCTTAGAGGAAACATAATACTTGGCAGAAATACAATAGTATAGCAGAACTTTGTTGTAACTTACCAGAAACATGATAACCTCTCAAAAATACAAGAATTTAGGAGAAATAGTATAAGATAACAGAAAGAATATATTCAGCCAAAAATACTTAAGCATTACAGAAACACAATGATTTAGAAAAATAGTACAATACAGCAGAAATACTGTGATTTACCAGAGACACTGTGATGAACTATGAATATTGTAATTTTAAATCAATACTATGTTTTAGCACAAATACTATAATTTGACAGAAATACTATCATGTGGCAGAAATACTATGTTTCAGCACAAATACTCTGGTTTAGCACAAATATTATAACATAGCAGAAATACAATTATATAGCAGAAATGCTGTATTTAGAAAGAAAATATAATATAGTAGAAATAGTATGATTTAGCAGAAATACTACAATATAGCATAATAACAATGATTTAGAACAAATACTATGATTGAGCAGAATAGTAATAACTTAAGTGAAAATACTAGAAAAGTAAGATGACAAGCTGAAAAAAAAAAACGGAACATGGTTAAGTTCCCTCAAAACTAATTATTTTTCACCTGTGATAAAAAAATAAAGAAATAAAAATAAATGTAAAAAACAAGAAGGAACAGCCAACAGATACACACAAAATCAAATATGTATATACAAATGCACAGAGAGAGACACACACGGAGGGTCTATGCCAGTCAACCAGTCTGAATATAGCCTATTATATGTTTTTCTAACAATGAGATACTGCCCTAAAGAGGGTCTGTCTCTCTCTCTCTCTCTCTCTCTCTCTCTCTCTCTCTCTCTCTCTCTCATGCACACACACACACACACACACACACACACACACACACACACACACACACACACACACACAGGGAGAGAGAAGTAAGCTGCTGAATTTGAATCCACCAATCAGAGAGGCTGTGTACTTTTTCCCGCCAAAACAGGTGCACGCAGCACAGAGAGACACAGGATTTTTGCAGTCTATTTCTCATAATGACGACTCCCCTCAAACAAATGACCATAATTTCCTAACCGTAGGTGCTAGAACGGTCATTCTTACACCGTTTTGTTCAGAAGAGATGGGGGAATCTTAAAGTGTTGACAATTTATCATTAAAATATGAATTATTAAAGATATTTGACTTCTAATGCACCATAACTGAGTAGAGCAAAGCAAAAACTGTCTTGACTTGCACTCAAACAACGCTTTCTAACTCTAAATCTATTTGGAGTATTAATATCATTCTTTCACCGTAAGAGACAGCAGGCTTTGGTGAACAATCATGGAAATTTTCAGGTCTCTGTGGAAATCCATTAAAAAGATATGACGAGAGAAAAAAGTGGTTCATTTCCAGAGTTTGAAATCTGAAGAAATCTGAGCGAAGGACGAATTTCCTACCCTCAAACAAGTCCAACTCATTTCAGAACGGTAATAGGTGAGAAAGAAATTCTTGAATTGTGAGCGTCAGGAGTGTCTGAAGATATACTGGGACAAGCCTCATGTCTTAACTTTGCTACGTTAAGGAGATATGACAATTCGAAAATGCCTCTCATTACAGAAATCAGGCGGTGATTTTGAACAAACTCTCCATTGACTTTCTATGGAGAGTTTTCCGACTTTCTGTTGGTCTGAGGAGATTTGCCAAAATTCTATAAATTCCACAACAATGATAGTGACATTTTCAGAAAGCCAGCAAAAATACCTACGTTTTGATGTATAATATGTGGAAGTTGAGTGAAATTTGAGCAAGTAGCAAGAAGTTGTTCGGACATGAAGAGAAGACTGCGAAACCTTCAGTGGCACACTGGAAGCCAAGTGCATAGCAACCATAACAACGCATGGTTGTTCTACGTGAAAATATGAGGAAGTGGTTAAGTTTCAAAAACAAGCAAATTTTAGCAGAATTGCAGAAGTTTCCCATTCATTTCAAATTAAAGGAAAAAAGCTTAATATTTTAAAAAGTATAATAGTGAAAATACCAAAAGACATAGCCGTCATTAGCAGAAATAGCAGAATAGTTTAAAATTTGAACGGTGAAAATCGGCTGAAAATTGTGGAAGTAGATCCACAGCGAAAAGTGTACGGAAACACCAAGAAGGAACTCAATAGTGTGGATGCTTAAAGCATCCACACAAATAGTGTGGATGCTTAAAGCATCCACACAATTAGTATGGCGAGTAACTTTCAGTAATAGTAATAAATCACACAGCAATAGAACATTCATGTAGTTGTAAACAGCATGACAATATATCCAGTAATCCAAAGTATTCAGAATACGTTACTCTCAATGAGTAACTTAACGGAATACATTACAAAACACATCTGGAGCATGTATTATTTAATCTGTAGTGGAATAGATGTTAAAAGTAACCTTCCCAACACTTTCTGTTTGTCATTCTGATTCTTCCTAGTTGGTGTCTGGCCTTCTTTCCCATATATCTTCCCTGAGTTGGTGGAGACCCAGTTGGTCTTCATCAGGCTTTAAGAGGTCAGTGTATTTATTTATTTATCTATTTTTACGTTTCTGTTCCATTTCTTTTGTTGTGCCTTACAGGGAATGTTTTTTTGTTGAGAATTGTAGGGTCCTGATTACTACAGGGAGTGCAGAATTATTAGGCAAATGAGTATTTTGTCCACATCATCCTCTTCATGCATGTTGTCTTACTCCAAGCTGTATAGGCTCGAAAGCCTACTACCAATTAAGCATATTAGGTGATGTGCATCTCTTATTTATTTATTTATTTTTTGCCTGTCCCGTTTGGCTCTTTTGCCATCGGAATTGTTGTCTAAAGGTAAAGAAAGATGCCCAACGGATTTACTTTACCAAATTGACCATCCCAGCCTTGCCGTAATGGTCCATTTGATTCACCTTTTATTGTTTATTTTATTTTCACTTACTGAATACGGGACAGACTTGACTGGGGGAAAGAAGGGGAGAAAGAAAGAGGGAAAGAGAAACAGTTGAGAAGAGGGACGGGGGAGAAGGGCAAAAGACAAAAACCAACAGAACAGGCAGAAAAAAAAAAAAGAAAAAAAATGCATATATCAATCACCTGGATCACCTGCTGAGAAAGAAAAAAGAAAACAAGCAGAAGAGAACAAGAGTAATAGAATAAACAACATCACAATGATATATGGGAATATGACAGTAAATACTAAATATTAAACATTATTGTGCAGCACATAAGATCAACAGAACACAGTGTGCTTTGAGGTAGGAGCCAAAAAGGGTGTAGTTTGTGGGTGTGATCACCCGTGTGTACACCTGTGAGCATGGACGCGCTTGTTTTTTTTTTTAAAGGTTCCTTCATGTAATGATCTGCTAGAGGGTGTGGGGGGGCCACAGCCCCGTCCTCCAGGGCATGAAGCAGGTATGGAGGAGATCAAAACTCCAGACATCCAGAGGCCCCCAGAACACAAGAGACCAAGGAAGACCAACAGAGGGGCAGCCGCGCCACTGTCCCAGAAAGAGCTGAGGAGAGTCCCAGATGAGGGCTCACTCAGAAGCCGCGGAGCAGAAGCCAGGGGGAGTTGCAGTGACACGCCCGTGAGCTCCGCCGGCAGCCAGCCGTGCCTGAGTGACCGAGCCCCAGGCCGAGAGGCCGGGGGCACCCCACCTCCGAAGTGGCCCGGTGAGCCCCAGGCTCCAGGCCCCGATAAGCGGCCGCCAAGGAGTGAGCCGGTGTGTACCTGGACGCCCATCCCCGGACACAAAGAACCACCAACGCACCGATGTCTGAGGGAGTCCGCCACTGGCAGGGGAAGTGGTGGTAGGGGGAGATAGGCCTCCAAACCTTGGAGGGCCTGAGATGTCCCCAGAGAGGTGGCGTCTGACACCCAACCTGACATATAGACACAGAAATACAGGCATACACATATACAAACATCCATTCCCACCCTCATGCTCTCATATGCACTTACTCCACACTCAACCAACGTGGAGACAGACATAAAGAGACGCTGTACACACAATCACACTCCCCAAGCGTACTCTACGAACCGGGCCCCTGGAGGGGGGAACTGCACCCAGACCCAGGTGGTGTTACCCTTTTCCCTGCGGTGGGGGGAGGCAGACCGCCCCGACTCCGCAGCAGCAGGGAGGCCCCACACTCCAGACCGCAGTCGGACGGCCAACTCCTCCTCCTAGCCCCCCCGCTCCAGCAGGTCGCAGAGAATGGGGGTGAGAGAAGACTCCAAACCTCCCTCCACCCGCTCATTGTAGTGTTGATGCATGTGTGTTCTAAGGTGCATTTAAAACCCAGGAGGGCATGGAGCTACCTGCCAGAGAGCAGGTAGCTACGTGTATTTAAAATTGAGAGGTGGGCAACGACGCCAGGGGTGAGGTGTACACCCTGATGGTAATTTGGACTCCGTGTATCGTGCCCACCCCCAAGATCCTATATGTATGTGTAATGAGAGTGTGAGTAATGTGAATGTCTAAGTTGTGGGATAAAATTGAGGCAGAGGCAGCCAGAAGGGGACGGGGGGGGGGTAGCCTCCTCTGCACCTTGGTGACATACCTCTACTCCAAGGTCCTGCATGTGTGGGTGGTTGTGGTGGAGCGGGAAGGGGGAGGCAGCTGGAGATGGGGAGGGAAGGAAGGGAGGGGCAAGTGACCCCTCCCTGGGGCCAGCTCCCCCGCTGACCCCAGTAGGCACCCCCATACTCCGCGACCCGCCAGGGAAAGGGGGCCTAGGCCCATCCAGACCGGGGCCCAGTGATGTGCATCTCTGCAATGGAAGGGGTGTGGTCTAATGACATCAACACCCTATATCAGGTGTGCATAATTATTAGGCAACGTCCTTTCCTTTGGCAAAATGGGTCAAAAGAAGGACTTGACAGGCTCAGAAAAGTCAAAAATAGTGAGATATCTTGCAGAGGGATGCAGCAGTCTCAAAATTGCAAAGCTTCTGAAGCGTGATCATCGAACAATCAAGCGTTTCATTCAAAATAGTCAACAGGGTCGCAAGAAGCGTGTGGAAAAACCAAGGCGCAAAATAACTGCCCATGAACTGAGAAAAGTCAAGCATGCAGCTGCCAAGATGCCACTTGCCACCAGTTTGGCCATATTTCAGAGCTGCAACATCACTGGAGTGCCCAAACGCACAAGGTGTGCAATACTCAGAGACATGGCCAAGGTAAGAAAGGCTAAAAGACGACCACCACTGAACAAGACACACAAGCTGAAACGTCAAGACTGGGCCAAGAAATATCTCAAGATTGATTTTTCTAAGGTTTTATGGACTGATGAAATGAGAGCGAGTCTTGATGGGCCAGATGGATGGGCCCGTGGCTGGATTGGTAAAGGGCAGAGAGCTCCAGTCCGACCAGCAAGGTGGAGGTGGAGTACTGGTTTGGGCTGGTATCATCAAAGATGAGCTTGTGGGGCCTTTTCGGGTTGAGGATGGAGTCAAGCTCAACTCCCAGTCCTACTGCCAGTTTCTGGAAGACACCTTCTTCAAGCAGTGGTACAGGAAGAAGTCTGCATCCTTCAAGAAAAACATGATTTTCATGCAGGACAATGCTCCATCACACGCGTCCAAGTACTCCACAGCGTGGCTGGCAAGAAAGGGTATAAAAGAAGAAAAACTAATGACATGGCCACCTTGTTCACCTGATCTGGACCCCATTGAGAACCTGTGGTCCATCATCAAATGTGAGATTTACAAGGAGGGAAAACAGTACACCTCTCTGAACAGTGTCTGGGAGGCTGTGGTTGCTGCTGCACGCAATGTTGATGGTGAACAGATCAAAACACTGACAGAAGCCATGGATGGCAGGCTTTTGAGTGTCCTTGCAAAGAAAGGTGGCTATATTGGTCGCTGATTTGTTTTTGTTTTGTTTTTGAATGTCAGAAATGTATATTTGTGAATGTGGAGATGTTATATTGGTTTCACTGGTAAAAATAAATAATTGAAATGGGTATATATTTGTTTTTTGTTAAGTTGCCTAATAATTATGCACAGTAATAGTCACCTGCACACACAGATATCCCCCTAAAATAGCTAAAACTAAAAACAAACTAAAAACTACTTCCAAAAACATTCAGCTTTGATATTAATGAGTTTTTTGGGTTCATTGAGAACATGGTTGTTGTTCAATAATACAATTATTCCTCAAAAATACAACTTGCCTAATAATTCTGCACTCCCTGTAATGAGCTGTCATGGTCACGTAGCTTTCCGTTGCCCTGGAGGTCTGCCCATTTGTAGTAGTTGGGCAACAGAAGATGCCTGGGACAGTTCAGCCATAACTGGTCTTTGTATTTGAGTTTCTGGTAAACCTTAGTGTTGAAGCTACATTTTGCATAAGATCCAGTCTTAGCTATTGTAGTGATCAGAGCAAGGTTGAGTGAATTCTAATACACACTTATACACGCCATGATATCGGGTTATATAAGCATGTTAAAAGTCTGGTGTCTAAAGCAGATTTCAGTAAAACTATATTAATTATTATTAAGTGTGTGGCCACTTTGACAGATTCAGCTGTAGCTGGTAGCAGTCTGCATACAGAAGAACTCATAACAACAGTCACTTAGATGTAGATGAATATACTAATATTAATACTGATAATAAGAAAAAAAATACTGGCACTGTGGGTGAATTGTTAAGCATCACTACTCTGACTCAGATGTTATCTCACTGCACTCTTGAGATAGTCATTCAAAGCAGCACTGCCTTAAAAAAGATATTACCCTCTCTGTGGAAGGTTCCCTTTTATCATTGTCTCTTTAACCTCTGCTTCTAATATATTCCTCTTTTAATGTATTACACATCAAAAAAGCTACATGATCATTCTTAGTACCATATTTTGTAATGCAGCCAGTGCACACTTGTATGTGATTAGAGGCTCATCTCCTGCTGCTCACTGTTTCTCACTGGGCCAGAACATATTGCTATATGAATAGAATGAATAGAATGGATCTGTAGAGAGTTCTTGGTGTAAGGGGACACACTCATCACCAGACATATGTTGGTTTTGGTTGAATTCATTGACAACCAAGCAAAGATAAATGCAGTGGAAAAACTCTTTCTCAGCATCACGCAAAAGCACTTCTGTTTTTTTTCTCCAAGGTGCCTTGCGGGGCTCCATAAAAGGCTGGTAATTGTTTTCCTAACATATTTAATAATGGAGTTAACACTACATGTAGTGTGTTGACTTTAAGTGTGTTAATTTGTATGTCTCTGTTCTCCACACTTCCACATTTCCACACAGATACTTTATTGTCCCTCAAGAGAAAATCTGTTTCCACAGCCTGTGTATGGAGACATTAAAGAGCCATTTTAAAAACACACACTGGCATTACCACAAGTATCTTTGTTGTTCCAGAATATGTGTGCGCATACTTGTGTGTCACCTGATGCCACTGTACACTAATGAGAGCAAAGTGTGTTACATGCTCAAGGAGCATCCTCACCACTCAGCCTGGGGGAAAATCACTGCTTCTGAAACCACATCCAGCACAGAGCAGCTTCATCCTCCTTTTCTTGTTCCTCCCTCTTTCTGCTTCACCTTAATTTCCATTTATTTCACTTCTGTCTTTAAGTTGTATGATCATACTTATTTTCTCCTTCCCTCGTTTTACCATCAATCCTTCCGTCTCCTTTTTATTATTTTATTTGTATGAGTCGACTGTGTTTTTCTCCCCGTTCCTTTGTTCCTTCATCCTTTCCTCATCTTCTTTCTATCCTGCAGTCTACCCTCTCTTCCTCTCACCACCAAGGATCATTGCATTCTGCTTTTTTTTATTCCTCTATTTTGAAATCACTTTCTTTAGAAGGCTTCACTTCTTTAGTAGGCTATGATCAGACAGCTACCTCTTCTTTTCCCTTCCACCACTCCTTTCTTCAATTCTGCTGCTGTCCCTTTACATCCTGCAGTGCATTCTGCTTATGTTATTATATCCAATCATTGCTCTTTCCTCCCCTTGTTTTTGTTTCTTTTTCACTAAAAGAAAAAAATACAAAGAATGGGACAGAAGTATGAAGAGGAAAACTTTGCAGAAGAAGGCAATTATTAAAGTGAAGCCTTCTTTTCATGCCAGGAACATACAGAAAATACTCTTATCTTGCTTCCTTTAACCTCTACTATTTATTGCAATTCTTCTCAACCTTTCCAAGATCTTGCCGTTCCCCTTACACCTACACTGGCCTCACTCCATCCTCCTCTCAGTGCGCAGGCTATGATCAGACAGCTAACTTGTTCTCCAGCACAAAAGACGTGTTGCAGCCCTAAGCACCGCTACTGAGGAGACGTTTACTTGGTTGCTATGCAACACAAACTTTAACAACAACTTGCAGGCAATCCAGTTAGGATCAGATGGGCTTGTTGCTACCCACAGTGAATTCTGTGGAGAGATTTTCAAATTCAATAAACAGTACTTAATTATTTCTTTCAGCACATGTGGAAAGGATATTCAAAGATCATTGAGTTTCAAGGTGTGCTATACACTATGTTACTTTATACATGCAGTCTGTTTATCTAGTTTTATAAAACACATAAATACATTTAAAAAACTATGTTTTGTGCTATCATACATACACATATTACATAAATGAAAATATGTGTATTTGTGTGGTTTTTCTGATTGCAAGAGTCTATAACGAGTCTATAGTTATGATCACAACAGTAATGAAACTGTTTTAATGATTATAAAGGCTATTATAATAATTGGTTGAGCAGTGTGAGCTGTTACAAAGTGCTTTCAAAATGTCAGCGCCACAGTTTAAAGATATAATGATAAGTGTAAAACAAACACAACCATGTTAAAAATATATTTCAGTGCAATCTTGATCCTGTCTGTCTCCACAGTATCAGCAGCAGCAGACGACTAGCTGACAATTTACTGATTAATGACCCCAGTTAGATGAAGCAATTTATCAAACATTTAATATGCTCTTTATGAACCTCAGGCTGCTTCCTCGCCTGCTGCAGTCTCCTAATGATGTCAAGGAAGCAAAGAGGCAACACAAACGGAGACTCTGCAGAGACCAGATAAGACAACAAGGCCCACTCTGACGTATTCTTGCCCATAACAGTCATCTGCAACTGATTTGGTGATCTACGTGAGACCCATAGCTGCATAATAGCAGTTAACAATATTAGATGCCAGAAACAACAAGGGATTACGGTATTCCCTAACATTTGAACGTCAAGCGTCAAGAGCACACGCCATCTTGGAGATGTCCGCTGATCACACTGCATTCCTTCACACATAACTGTTGTGATCTAGTCCCATTTCAGAAGGTGGCATCCTGTTCGAGATCATTTTCCAATAATGTAATTTGATTGTCTCAGCTCACAAAGCTACAGAAAAATTCACTGGTCACCTATAGAAAACGTGTCCTCCAGCTTCTGGAAACATGAGACTGCAGAGCCCATAGAAGCAGTAACAAAACGGCATCAAAAATGAGTCTAAGTTGGACGTTGAAAAGACGTCCACAGCCAGGGCTGGACTGGGACAAAAAATCAGCCCGGGCATTTTGACTAGTGACTGGCCCACCATGGTATTATAGGAAAAGCCATAAAGCCTTAATAAACTTAAACCTACACCATCCTCCCTATTCTGGTATTCTAAACAGTACTTAGCAAAAATATAAAACAACCTAATTTATAATTACATATAGCTAACTAATAAGGTTGCCAACTCCCAGCAAAAAAAGAAAAAAAAATAGGGAACCACTCCCCCACCCTCTACCTCAAGATGCTTAATTGGCTAAATTGATTTTACTTTAATGCACGTATAAAACAAATGCACAGAAATCTATTATTTTTCTCCAGTAATTAAATAGATTCAACATCTTTCTTCAACAGAATTGCAGACTGCACAGATGGTACCTTCCCAAAGGAAAGAATACTATAACTTATAGGGTATATACTAGACTTAATATTTACTGAATACAATAATGGATTTCTATACATTTTACATCAGATGAAAACTTTGGTTGTAAAATTCAGATAATTATTTAGTAAAAGCTAGACATTTTAAATAAGAATAAGAAAGAAAAGTATTTCTTTGTGCCCCCTTTCCCTGTTAATGCCCTACCTGGCCCCCCTGGTAAAACTTTGCTAGATCCGCCCCTGCACACGTAGCTGTCAGCTACTTAGAAAAGGATTCCTGGTGTTATTTGTCTCTCAGAAACAGTTCATAACTTCCCTTCAACTCATTCATGTCACCTAAAAGGTAAACCTGTTTCTCCATCACCTGTTCAGCTCTGATGATTCAGTAAGGACGTCTCCTGGTTTCATCTTCATGTTTCCCTCTCACCACATGTACAAACCGATATCATGACCAGCAGCTTTTACAGCTGTGGCTCCAGCAAACATCAGCTGATACTAGAAAGTAATATTAAATAAATTCTAACAACATCTGATCAAACTTAAACGTGCTGCTGTTGTTTAGAGTGACCTCCGGTGGTTTCCTCTTTCTGCCACAGAGAGAAAAGCCAATCAGCTGATCATGGATCAGTTTCATGATTGAATTAGCAACTTTCTATCTGAAGTAGTATAGGACAAATTGTCTAAGGAGCTTGCAAAGAAAAGTGTCTGGACTTGTTTAAGTTGCTTGAAGACGTTTCACTTCTCATCCGAGAAGCTTCTTCAGTTCTAAGGTCAAATGGTGGAGAGTCCCAGATTTAAACCTAGTGGGAGTATCCCCCAAAGAGGGACAAAGGACCCCCTGATGATCCAGCCGAGGTGTGAAAATGGGTGTAGGTCACAATCAGCCAGGGTTTCGGGTGAGCTCATTGTGAAACCTGGCCCCACCCTATCATGTGATTTCCTGAGGTCAGATGACCCAGGATGTGGGCCACCATTTGACCCTTAGAACTGAAGAAGCTTCTCGGATGAGAGGTGAAACATCTTCAAGCAACTTAAACAAGTCCAGACGCTTTTCTTTCCAAGCTCCTTAGACTACGATGACCTGGATGACTGAGAACCTTCACAGACATATAGGACAAATCGCGTTCCTTTTCACCTCAACTTTAAAGTTCGACCTCCTCGGCTGTAATTGGTCCAGCCCAGAGTCGATCATGACCAACTGGCCAATCCACCACCATTCATTTATACCGTTAAAAAAGAAAAGAAATAAAACCCCATGAGCCCATAAAAACGGGCATACCGGGCCCGGTATGCCCGATGGCCAGTCCAGCTCTGTCCACAGCGACCACATCAGGACTATAAATAACTCGTACACGGGGGTCAATGGTCAATGGTGGTCAATGGTAACTTTATTGTCCCTAACGGGAAATTGATTTGCAGTATGTCCGTACAAACAAACAAACAAACAAACAAACAGATAACCAACACATCACATACAATCACCAAAATAATATAAGCCTGATAAAACAACCTAGATTTTTCATCAAAAAAGTGCAATGTGCAATGGCAACAACACTTATGGTTTAGTGTTATTAACTATGATAATAGCACTAGGTACAAAAGACAATCTATGTCTCTTTGTCTTCACTGCAGGCACTTTATAATGACGACCTGATGGAAGCAGTTGAAAATCATTAAAGAGAGGCTGATCTGAACACAACAGGACAGAGGTTGCCTTCCTCAGCACCTGCCTGTTATAAAAGTCCACAAGCTGGACCTGAGACCTCCCTGAAATCTTGCCCGCCACTTTAACCAGGTTGTTAAGTCTGGTCTTATTATTCAGGGACATATTACCGTACCAAGCAATGATACAGAAAGTTAAAACAGATTCAATCAAACTTTTATAAAAAAAGAGTCATCATTTCAGATGAAACATTAAAACCTCTCAACCTCCTTAAAAAGTACAGTCTTTGTTGAACCTTTTTCACTGTAGCAGCAAGATGTGACTCAAAGGACAGAGTCTTATCAAGAACAACCCCCAAATACTTATAACTGTCCACCAGTTCAATGGCTGCACCATTTACCACTGTAAACGCAGGATGAGGGGATGACTTCCTGAAGTCAATAACCATGTCCTTGGTTTTCAAGGTGTTAATCATTAAGAAGGACTGATCACACCATGAAACAAACTCATCCACAACAGGCCCATGGGAATCCTCTTCACCATGAAGGAGGCTTACAATGACTGTGTCATCTGCGTATTTAATGAAATGCCTGTTGGCCTGTGTACTGCGACAGTCATTAGTGTACAAAATATACAGTAGAGGAGAGAGACAACAACCTTGTGGTGAGCCAGTAGAAGAGTTCAGCTGTTTGGAAAAACAACCGTTTACTCTCACACACTGAGATCTGTCAGTTAAAAAGTCTAAAATCCAACCAACGAGATTAAAATCAAGTTTAAACTGGTTAAGAAGGTTATCAACTAAAAGATGTGGCTGGATAGTATTAAAAGCTGAAGAAAAATCAATAAATAAGAGCCGAGCATGAGCTTTGGCGCCATCAAGATGGCGATAAAGGAAGTGATAAAGGGTGGATGTCAACATTAGAGCATCAGTAGACATAAAAAAAGAGGTCACTGATTTGGAGACAGAAAATTTTTAGATTTAAAAAAAAGATCACTGCAGTCTGAATTTTGGGAATGGTGTGTAGCTTTGTTGACAGACAGACAGACAGACAGACAGACAGACAGACAGACAGACAGACAGATAGATAGACAGATAGATAGTTCTATCTATCTATCTATCTATCTATCTATCTATCTATCTATCTATCTAAAAACACCCATAAGTGAAATCATAACAACTATTTCTGCATGCGCCTGCCTCTATAACCACAATGTGTAGTGTCATAGAGGCAGGCACATGCAGAAATACTTAATGGCTGGAGGGTGATGAAGATTATGATCTTCATTTCAAAGGTGAGAAAAGGAAGGTGAAGACGAGAACAGAAGACTAGAAGTAGTGTAGAGAGAAGGAGGTGAGGTTGAAAGATGAAAGTGGTGGGGTGATGGAGGAAAGGTTAAGAGAACTACTTGTTTAAAGGAGAGAGAAGTGGAGAGAGGAGGAAAGAATAGAAAATTATGGCTCAGCCTGAGCTGAACCTTCATCTCCTCCACCTTTGTGTTGCTGGGAGATTTTTTTGCCTTTGGAAGCAGCTCCAGATGCAGCTCTAGTTCGAGGCTTTCTTCTCCTGCTCTTTCACCTTCTTCAACTCTTTTACTTTCCTTTGTAATGTTTCCTTTGCTTCTTTTTCCTGTCTTTTCAGCCATTTGAGGGCTTTTTTACACTCTCTCTGTAAGTTCAGTGTCTGCTATTTCTGTCTTAATTCCCATTACTTCCATCTTCTCCTCTACCAGTGTTGTCTGGACTTCCAACAATTCCTTCTTTCCATTTTCAGCTTTCTTCTTTGCACACAGTGTAAAGAGTTTGTCTTTGTAGAATGTTGTGAGTTTGTTTACTGAGTTTGTCTATTGTCACCTTCTTCTCCTTCAGGCTGCTTCACGTAGTTGCTCTTTCAGCTAGCAGATTTTCAATGGCCTGCATAAGTCTTTGTGAATCCTCTTTTAACTGGAAGTTCTCAGCCTGGGTTGCTTCTCAATCAATTCACAGATGATAGTTCGTGGAGCAGCGCTCACCAATCCTGTTGTTCACCTGGAAATGCAGCTACATTAGAGAAGTTCAGAGGAGTTGATGTTTTCTTCTTCTCACGTTGCCCGTTGCGGACTGTAGTTTCTATCTTGTTGCACAGCTACTTATGTAGACACACTTCTCTAGCAGTTGTAGAAGTGGTAATGTGTCCGCTTACTGACAAATCAGACAGTTAGGAGGAGCTAAAATTTTTAAATAGTGTCTCAAGTCTTTGTTTTCCTGAATGAAAATCAGTAATAAATACAGAGTCCTAAATGCAACTTTATTGCTTGATTTTTAAAACCTTGTGGCTGAAAATAAAAGTGTTGCCTCATTCATGTTGTTGCGTTAACAAAGTTGGGCGTCCTTGTATGGTGAGAGCAACACGTAAAAACGAAAACTATCTTATGGAAATTTGAAGATGAATTTAAATGTCTCCCATGTCTTAACAATAAAGCTTTTATTTTTTAATTCACACAGTTTTCTTCCTGCCTTCAAACAGGCCACACTTTATTAATATATCAGCTCTTTTCCATTCTTACTGACCAAAACATTTACATCACTGTAAACACAAAGATACTGTACAGCGCTCTTGCACCTCTAATTTATCAGCAGAAGCCCAGTTACTTGCATTCTAATCTTATAGTTTACTCTTCCTTTGTAAAACAGCTGGGTTAACTTAGCAAGTTGATAATTAGTTGCTTGTGCCCACTTCTCCTGATCTCCTGAGTCAGGGTGTGTCAGTTCAGCTGGTAGAACGATACCCTGGGTGTGTTGAACCTGATTCATACCACAGGGCTCAGAGTTCTGCTGAACAGTCTATTTGTTCTAAAGTTTGAAACATGCTCTGCCTACACTGAACAGTACACCAAAAACATAAAAACCTCTCCTGTTGCCTAGCAAAAGCAGCTGTTAACCAATGGATGCTGTGAAAAGTTTTACTTTTTTAGGTTGTTTCAATGTTTATGAAAGAAGACATGTCCAAGTATCCCAGGCTGAGATGGAAAAGTAAAATAATGCCGGACAGTCACTGCAGGAATTAACATCAGCCATTAAATTTTCTTTAAACAGAGAAGCTGGGTCCACCTCAGGAAAGTTCAAGCAATCGGCACATTATTTCCTGCATTCTGGTGAACTTTTTCCCCAAATGTAATTTAACAGCTCAGAAGTGTTTCAGCTTATTTCTGCTCATGTTCAGAACTTTCTGTACTTTGCACACAGATCTGAGTTTTAGGACTCGCGTTCATCTAAACAAGTCTGTCTCAAAACAGGAAGCACAGAAAACATTATCCTAATAATAGGAAAATAACCATCACACCAATGTCACACTCTCGCCCTTTACATACTAGCGTCTCCATCACTGAGATCATAACAGCGATTTTTGTGGATGTGCATGTTTGTGCACGTGCTACTTCATCTAAGCCTCTGCACACGCACCAGATGATCTTTTGCTGTGCAGCTTTGCACTCATTCTTCATACTAATAATCATTTGTTCTTGTTATTCGCTGTTGGTAAACGCTCATTTGGGGCCCGCTGATGATTATGAGAAAGCGCCTTTCACTGGATGCCTTGAGCATCAGTGCTATCTGTGCACACCTCAATAAAAAGCATTTTCCCTTTCTTCTCTCTTTCTTCCCCACCTCATAAATATTATACAGTACAAGGCAGCAGAGAGCGATATGTACAGCAGCAGATAAGAGACGCACTGTTTGGGTTTAACACTTGAAAGTCCAAACTGACGTCAACTTGCTGATGTGACTGAACATATCTATTAAAGTGGCTCCTCTCTGAAGTGTGCCCACACATTCACTTTCTCTTGTTTGCAAGTTTAAAAGTCAAATATAAAAACAGCAGGTCCAATTGTTTATCTTGTGTACTTGGAAAGGTTTGCATAACCTGTTGTGTTGATCTCAAGGGTCAAAAAGAAGAAAGAATCTTGAGATCAAACTATTTAACAAATCCACCTGTCACCTGGCTGACCTTCTCACTGGCTGCCTGAAATACACAAACTTTTACACTTAGCTAGATTAATGCGATGGTGTTGTGTTTAGTATGTTGCTTTGTTTCTTTTTTTTTGTCTTTTTTTGCTTGTTTTCTATTTTTCTCTCAACAGGTGATCCAGGAGATTTTTTATTTTTTTTCTCCCCCCCTTTCTCACTGTCCCTCTCCCCTTCTGTTTTTCCTTTCCTTCCTCTTTCTTTCTCCCTTTCCTATCTCTCACTCATGTCTGTCCCGTCTGTAACATCTGAAAGTAAAATATAATAAATAATAAAAACAAAGATCGACCAAATGGACCAATACGGCAATGCCACGATGATCCATTTGGCAAAGTAAATCCATTGGGTATCCTTGTTGGTCTTCAGACAACAATTCTGATGGCTAAAGAACCAAATGGGACAGGCGAAAAAAAAAAAAAAGAAAAAAAAAAAGAAATACACAAAATGATGTTTTTGTATTTTCAGATGTTAAAGTAGTTTAAGTGTTTTATTAAATTTTCTTCCTGACTTCACCTGCTGGCTTCTCATGAACTCTTCTCATGAATGTGTCCCTTTTCCCAAGGCACATATTTCATGTTTGTTTTCATTTTAATAATTGCTTTATGGATAACTGACAAATTCAATATTTATTGTGCATGTGCAGCAATCTTTGAACATGCCAATCTCCTTACCTCAGTCGACATTTTGAGAAAGACTTTTTTGTTGTTGTTGCACAATGATATCTAATTTAAGAATTTCTACTTTCCAAACATGGCATTACATCCAAATGATGACTACGTGAATATGTTTGTTGCTTAAAGGTCAGAAAAGAAAAGGTGATGCTTTTCAATTGTTTTGACCAGCAGTCCAAATACTAGAGTTAAGTTCAATTTTCAAACCTGTCAGAATCAAACTAATTCAGTGATCACGTACCTAAGATGGCAATGACTTCGTCGTCCTGGATGACCTCCAGTGACCCCGACACCACGAAACAGAGGGTGTCAACGCTCTCCCCGGCGTGAAAGATCAGGTCTCCTGGAGCGCAGTGGGTGGTCTGAAACTCGACTGCCAGTGAGCGCAGGCAGCCATCACTAGCTAACCTGAATGCTGGATGTTCGTTGAACACCTGAATAAGAGAATCAGATTGAAGAGTTAGACTGGGAAAAAATGACCAGACAGGATGTGGTGCATTATACTGCTGAAAGAGGCCACAGCCATCAGGGAATAGGGTGTACATGGTCTGCAACAACGCTTAGGTAGGTGGTACGTGTCAATGTGACATCCACATGGATGGCAGGACCCAAGGTTTCCCAGCGGAACACTGCCCAAAGCATCACACTACTACTGCCGGCTTTCCTGTTTCTTTTCAGCACTGATGACAGTTTTTAGACCAAATTTTAAAGCAAGTTTTTCTTTCAACGCCTTTGGATTGCTGACGCTCGAGGAACACAGACACACTACAGCAGGCTTGGAGGGCTTTCTTTGCAAAAAAAAAAGTTCTCATCTCATAAGTGGACAAGAACACTTTAGATTTCGTTGCTTCCTCGTTTTACTATCTGCAGAAGTACACATTTTCTGATATCCTTGAGAAAATGAAACCGCTTCCACCCGGTGAGATAATCCATCAGAGCACCAGGGGAAGATTTTATTTGGTTTGTGCAAGAGTGTTTTTATATCAGTGCTCCTTGTCAATCACCTGAAGCCCTCAAGCAGAAATGTAAGCCTCCATCTGAAATAATCACTCAGAAGCACATCTCTCAAACTTCAGTGTCGCGTCTTTGTGGTTTCGCTCTTGGAGTCTTGTTTTGCCAGGACAGCAGGCAGCACACCGTCAGCAAATTGCAGCACAATGTGAGTGCATGAAGTGGTTGGGGTTTAAGGGATACAACACCTGAAATGTATCTAGTGTGGCACCGTTAAAGTGTTCACATCAGCTGCTTCATATTAAAACTGAAAGGGAAGAAAAAAGGAGAGGTTCAGATTTTTCCTGTTTTCTTTTTGTTAATCCATCCATCCATCCATCCATCTTCATCCGCTTTGTCCGGGGCCGGGTCGCGGGGGCAGCAGCCTAAGCAAAGAGGCCCAGACCTCCCTCTCCCCAGCCACCTCCTCCAGCTTATCCGGGGGAATACCAAGGCGTTCCCAGGCCAGCCGAGAGATATAATCTCTCCAGCGTGTCCTGGGTCTGCCCCGGGGCCTCCTCCCGGTGGGACATGCCTGGAACACCTCACCCAGGAGGCGCCCAGGGGGCATCCTTGTCAGATGCCCGAACCACCTCAGCTGGCTCCTTTCGATGTGGAGCAGCAGCTGCTCTACTCTGAGCCCCTCCCGGATGGCCGAACCTCTCACTCTATCTCTAAGGGAGAGGCCAGCCACCCTTCGGAGGAAGCTCATTTCTGCCGCTTGTATCCGCGATCTCGTTCTTTCGGTCACTACCCACAGCTCGTGGCCATAGGTGAGGGTAGGGACGTAGATCGACCGGTAAATTGAGAGCTTCGCTTTTACACTCAGCTCCCTCTTCACCACGACGGACCGGTGCAGCGTCCGCATTACTGCAGCTGCAGCCCCAATCCGTCTGTCGATCTCCGGCTCCCTTCTCCCATCACTCGCGAACAAGACCCCGAGATACTTGAACTCCTCCACTTGTGGCAGGAACTCATCCCCGACCCGGAGTGGGCACTCCACCCTTTTCCGGCTGAGAACCATGGCCTCAGATTTGGAGGTGCTGATCCTCATTCCCGCTGCTTCACACTCGGCTGCGAACCGTTCCAGTGCGAGCTGGAGGCCCTCACCCGATGAAGCCAACAGAACCACATCATCTGCAAAAATCAGAGATGAGATTCTGAGGCCACCAAAGCGAAAGCCCTCCGCCACTTGGCTGCGCCTAGAAATCCTGTCCATAAAAATTATGAACAGAACCGGAGACAAAGGGCAGCCCTGGCGAAGCCCATCACCCACCGGGAACGGGTCCGACTTATTGCCGGCAATGCGAACCAAGCTCTTGCAACGGTTGTATAGGGATCGAATGGCCCGTAGCAATGGGCCAGACACCCCATATTCCCGCAACACCTCCCACAGGACACTCCGAGGGACACGGTCGAATGCCTTCTCCAAGTCCACAAAACACATGTAGACTGGTTGGGCAAACGCCCATGCACCCTCAAGTATCCTATTTTGTTAATCACTTTGAAAAAAATGTGGGGCTTAATTAAAAATGTATTTGCATCTTAACCCAATCTTTGTGGGGGGAAAAGCAACTTAATGGACAGGACAGGACATGAAATACTGGTAAAAGTAAACAAAAATCTTGTTTTTTTTTAAAAAAACAACTAATTCCACTTCTTTTGTGAAATAAAACCAAAGCACAATATCTTCTTCCTTTGAAACTCCTAAATGACATCCAGCTTTAATTTCCTCTTACAATTAAACAGAATGTCTTCTTGTCCTGTTTCACAATCTTTTATCATAGTCAAACATCCCTGAAAAATTAGATGTATTTGAAACGAATGTAGTGCGTGAGCTTTATTTCAGAAGAGACACTGAAAATCAGCCGCACTGCATGACAAGACTAATTTTAGTAACTTCTGACTAACTGTCATTGGAGACGGCTGTCACACAGCACAATTACCCAACTGAAGGTGTCCTCTGATCACGCCACTTTAGCATTTGACATCTCCTAGAGTTTTGAGAACAATATCATTGCATGTTAAGTGATATCTAAAAGACTCTGAGCACAATTAACCTTCACTCAGTTATAGAACAAAAGCTCCCGATGCTGATGCTGTATAGTCAAAAAAGCATAACATCTTTCGCTGCTTTGTATATGACCCACAGATATATTTGAATATACAAACCAGCAGCCATGCTTCTATTCAGGCACTAGTGAACTATCCTGGAGATATACAATGATAAGTGGAGACAAACTTTCTTTATCGGAACAAAAACAAAACAGAAATTTTATTTCTATTCCCTATGCCTTTCTCTCTTTCCTTTACCCCCAACCGGTCGAGGCAGCCAGTCATCAATCCCTACAATCATCTGATTGTAGGGATTTCTCTTTTAGTACCATAGAGTCTTTACTTTATGGTACAAGGCACTTTGAGGCAAATGTTGTACTGATTTGGTGCTGTATAAATAAAACTGAATCAAAATTGAACTAAAGAACTGAAAGGTATGCCATGCTATGCCACAGAAACATCATGTCTTACTTCCCATCTGACATAAGACATGATAGTTGTCACTAGCAGCTGATTTTTCTGGAATGAGGGAAAACATTATAAGAACAAGTGTGTAATTGCTGCAGGTGTTTGACTTAAAGCTGTGCCAAAGCCTTGACTCCAAGTTTATGCTAAGCCCCAGCAAGAAAAAGACTCTGTCCTCTCTCAGCAGTGTGCACACGCCTCTCTAATCTCAACTTTGTTGCCAACCATATTGAAAGGTCTGCTAAAGTGTAGCTATTAAAGAGACTCACTCAGACACATACGGTTACATATCATAGCAGGAGCTTATTTTTCACTACCTTGAGACACACATTATCGCATCTTTCATAACTCAATTAAGCATTGTAACAGAACTGATGTATGGATATATGAAAATAACTGCATACCTTCCTGTTGAGATGGACACAGATGTCGGCCCGCATGTCCTTGGGACAGATGGATAAGACCTGTAACACAAGAAACATGAGAGGGTGACGTGGTAGTTTAGACTAACAGCACCTTCCTGTTGTCCAACGGCTTCCTTGGTGACCTTCTCTGGATGGATACCAGGCATCCAGCTAGTAGGAGAATCCCAAGTAGACCCTGAGATTATATGAACCTCATTCGACTTGGGTTCTCTGGATTTCCCAAGTCTTGAAAATGTTGTTGGGGAGATAGATTCAGGGCTACTTTGCTTTGGTTCATCTAGGCTAGGCAACAGACATTTTTAAAAAGAGGTCAGCGGTCAGGGACAGCTACACTGTAGCCGTCACCTTCCTCTGTCATACTACATCTGTCGGATTGTCAAGTAATTCAAAGTGTTAAGAAAAGAACGTTTGAAATTCAAACCTAAAGACAATAGGAAATCATTTAAGCTGCGTGATGTTTGCTTTCTGCCTTCTTATTGTTTTTGCAGTGAGACCTGTTGCATTCCTGTTTTTATTCTCAGACCACCTAACTAACTCTGCATGATTCACAATTTAAAAACACATATCTTTATTTCTGTTGTGTGTGTCTTTACTCAACCACCCCAGTTCATGTTCTGTCTTAAGCAATCTGTAATAGCTCCTGTCTTTTAAGGCCACTCTGCCCAAAAACCTACTATTTCTGTGCTTGGCCGACTTCTGTATGCCTTCTAGGGGCAGCAGCCAGTTCTTGTGAGCTGTGGGCAGTAGTGGCATCACCTGGATGTCATAGGTGTGTTGTGCCTGGAGCAGATGACCGTATCACTGAAATATTCCCTCTGAGGTTTTGGCTCACGAAGAATACTACATTTGTTGGCCTCATTATTAGAAAGCCCATTTTATCTGATTGTTCAACAATATGAGGATATGAGAGAAGCGTAACAAGGTTCCTTTTAAAAAACTTCTCATTGATGCCATGTGGCTGAGGAAGGGATTTGGAAGATAAATATTTCAACGCTCAATGCAGTGTTTTAGATTATGACAAACATGAGGTGTCTGTGCAAGGTGAAAGAACAATATATGTGCATTGAGTTTATTGAACATTGTTGCTGCAACAGAAGCTAAATGGTAAATGGGCTTTTTCTTATGTAGAGCCTTTCTACTCAGTTTGAGCACTCAAAGCACTTTCTACTACAAGTTTCATTCACCCAATTACACACAAAATGCTTTATCTGACATTCACACAGATGCATCCTGGTTCAGTATATTGCCCAAGGATACTTGAGCACAGGGCTGTTGGTGCTAGGGATCAATCCAACAACAGTCCAGTTGGCAGACACCCACTGACTACCACCTGACCCACAGCTGCTCCATCAGCCCTATCTTATTTTCATCCTGGGCAGTGTATTTGTAGTGTGATTGACTTGGGTCAGTAAGTCAGTTGCAGAAAAAGACCAGAGGCTTTCTTGCTCAAGAACACTTCAGCAGAAAGCAGATGCTGTCAGAGAAGATCAAAAACCTCAACTTCAAAGTGAAAGCTTATTTGTTTTGAAACCTGATTTTTCAGAAACTTCCCGTCTGTGTATGAGTGACAGATTTTATATTCCAGTTTGTTTAGTTGCATTCATTACCTCGCAGTGAAAACAACTGCAGCAAAGGCAGACTGTTAATGATAACCGTTTAGTGTAACTCATTACACACTTTTTAAAATCTGTCCCAATAAATGAAGTACTTAGCAAAATCAAAGAAAACAAAATATCATCCTCCATAAATGCTGCCATCTTACTTATGAACAAAATTGAGGAGGGGGGGAAACTTAAGAGAAAAAAGACATATAAAAGTCTTTTGTTTGCTCCATTTAATGTGGATCATACAGTATCAAGAAGCCTTTGGGAAACACTGGTGTTTTTGGGTGTGTACTCATATAAAGAGCTGACTATGAACCATATAACGGCTCCCAAAGTGACAAACTTATCTACTAATTGGTCTCAGCTCTGACAGTGAGGTATTTATCCAGAGAGCAGGAGCAAAACTAGCCTTATGTCTCTTCAAAAGTGTATAATTATCTGGGACTGATGAAGAAGAGGCTAAACTGAAAATAACGTTACTGGGAAAGTAAACTAAATGGGCAGAGAAAGAAGGCATGGACAAAACTTGAAAACAGGAAATAAATAATAAGAAGATTACATGAGGCTTATCTTGGATCATGAGTTTATAATGTGCCAGTCTCCAGTTCAGCCAAAAAAACAAAAAAAAACAACAGGCTTTAATATTATTTCATATTTAATAAAGAACATAAAAATAAACAAAAGACAGCTAATCTGTCTAATATCCTCAAAGTTAAATCAAACTGGGGAAATTTCAAATCTCAAAGTCTCAAAAATGGAGGTTCAAACAATATTATTGCAAAATGCAATATATACATATATGTATGTATACATGTATGTATTTGGTTAATTAGCAACCAAGGCTTAATGTCTATTTGGTACAATTTTAGTACTTGGAAAAGAGAGCTTTTCATCTAGTATATATCTGGCATTTGGAACAGTTCTGTTCTAAATATTATTTATTATTTAATATGTATTTAATGGTAAATGATGTGGGGTGATTAGCTAACTCTGATATATGCACAAAGTATACAGGTATTGTGGTAGTGTGCTGAAATATCATCATGAAACATTATGCCTTTGGACCACTTTTCTATGGGTAATCGTCATAATGTGAAGATTTTATGTATGTGTGTTCCTTATTTCCTCCTAGATGAGAAGACCGATCTTGAGGAAACTTTGTATAAAGAAAATAAAATATCTAAATCACATATAAAAAATGTTTTATACAAGCTCTACAATCATATTTATACATTTGACAGGTCAGCTGAGTAGAGAATGGAATTTCAGATAAGAATCTTGTGCCATAATATAAGCATGCACATATTTGCATGTTCTCTAGCCCTGTGAAGACCATGCACTCGCTCAGGGTAGTCAACTTGATGATAATGACAGTGAGGAAGAGTGGAACCCACAGTTTTAAGGTGCAGTTAGGAGGTAATGTGTGTGGGTAAGCACCAACATCTGTATTGGTGTATGTGTGTTAGGAACATAGATAGGACTACAGAGGGGCTCATGAGGTACCAGGATTCAATGGTACTCCAAAAGTCAGAAATGTGATGTCCACCTCACATTTACAAGCAACTGCTTCCTGAAGTTCCACACATAACGGTTATTAATGCCACACACACACACAAACACACACAGGTGTAAAATGCAGGGTTCATACACCTTTTTCAGAGTCAAACTCAAGCATTTTTAAGCACTTTAAGGTCCATTTCAAGCTTTTCCAGCACATTACCAAAAAAAGTATGCATGTTTCACTTCACATCACCTCAGTAAGACCATGTGAAAGTTAAAACAAATCATATGAGGTTGACTGAAACACTTTTGTTCCCCTTTTGCTAAAACATAGAAAAACACACCACACAAAATACTGCAAAACAAAAAGGCTGCCTTATATGTAGATAGTGTCGAAACTCAAAACGCACATCTCACTTAAAATTTAAGACGTGTAAATGTGAACAAATCCACTTGTTAGAGATATTAATCTCCTGCTGAAAAAAAACAACCCCACAAAACAAGACAACTGCACCAAAAACCACAAAATACTACACACCGCAGCCAAATTAATATCTCATCAGATATTGATGCTTCTTTCATATGTGACACAAAAAACAGGAGACAGATGTTTGTTTGTTTTTTGTAGCTCATTCATTCAAAATTAACTGTAAGATGTTTAACTACATTGCTGCTGTGTTATTGTTGAAGTCCTAAATTATCACCTTTAAAGTGTTTGTGCTAATAACATCATGTACAGTGAGACAGGCATGGAGAACAGCACTGACTGGGAGAGGCTTTGAACAGATGACATACTCAGTTCAATTCAACATATAAGACTTTAAGAATGCACAATCATCTATCAAAAACCTATTTATTTAATCTATCATTTGTGAGGTTATTATGTACAATTATAATGTAATGTTCAGCTGCCTTAAATAAACAGGCAGCCTTAAAGTATGAAATATTCATTTGTCTACTGTCTCAGTGGCTGATAGTGCCCCACAGGCCTCAATGTGAGCTTGTAGCCATTATAATGTTGAAGTTGTTTAACGATTAACAGATTTTGAATGAAAGCAAGGGAACTTCGGTAGCACAAAAAAAGTGTCTATTCTTTGTGCACATATGGATCAGTCATATTACCATTGTTTCCCACTAAGGTGTTGCCAAAGGCACCTAGTTAATGCTTGAAAAAGCTGCAGCAATACACAAAAATATAATCAATATTCTATTTACTTGGTGACAACGCCGCTTTTAGCCTTCAATCAGAAAGCCTTAATTTGGCTAGTTAAGCATCGGGCTAAGGCTTAAAGCTTTCACTTAAGGAAAGTCACTCACATTACTGCTACTGCTATGTAATCTTAGTTAGGTTCACAGCATATTCCATAAATTACCATGCCATAACTAACTGTTATAACAGCGCTGCCATATTGCATCATACTGGGTGCATTTCAGTCATTTATACACATAGCTAGTTTCCTAGCTATGTGTAACGTACACACTCTCGAAATAAAATACACGAATAGAACTTAAATTTAATGTATATAATCTTCACCAAAGTGCAGATGTCTGAAACAAAATGAGACAATAGCCTTTAATATGTACATTCCCAAATTTCATACATTTTGGGGGGAAAAATTAAGAGTCTTTTTTTTGTTAAGTTTCCTGACACTATATGTTTGTGTAAATTAGGTTAAAACTCATTTATATTCACTTTCATTACGGCACATAATACTGAAAAGAACACTTGTGTGTATTTTAAGATGTTTTCTCTTTGCTCTGAAAAAAATGTTATGTAGATTTTTATTTATTGATTGATTTACTTTAAGACTCTTTGAGAACACTGATACAGCAGCTAATTTTGAGACATATATGGGTAAATGCTCTTAAATGTACTGTTTTTGGATGTTATAAGCATCTATGACTATTAAATATAAAACCGTCACTCTCAAGCTTTTGCTTCCTGACACATCACTTGATACTTTGTAATCTGTATAAACGACACGGTGTCTGGCTTTTTCAATTCCAGCCCGGATGATTACTGTAGCACAAAATACCAAATCTCCATAAACAGATGGCACATCAGTAATACATTAGCTTTACCTGACATGTTGCGTCTCAGTCTCACCTTTTCCGTGTCGATGCCTTTGGTCATTGACCAGGTGGAGACGATGTAGTCCATCACCCTCTCACTTAGACCCTTGGGAACTTGGTAGAGTTTCAGGAAATCCCTGACATTGTTGAGCATCTCATGGTAGCGATTGGTGTTGGCATACATCTGCTGGAAAATCGTGGTCACATTTCCAAAGATGGTGGCATAGAGCAGAGCTAGAAAGCAAGTAGGAGAAGAAATATGAAATGTATAAAGCGCTCATTTCAAAAACATTTGATGAAAACAATTATTTTGACTTGAACTAAATATCTGCTTACTGCAACACACCGAGCCAAAAATCGAATGTTTTAAAAAGAAATGGAGCCTGCTTTGTTTTAATTTCTAACCATAAATGTACACCTTGCAAGAAGCCAATAGTGAAAAGCACTACATAAATACTAATTTGGTTTATGTGCCCAATGAGTTACACCAATCCACCACAACATTTAAAGCAACTGGTCCTTCTAGATAAAAGAGTCTTGGCTTGGCAGACCTTCCAAACAAATCGTACTTGTACAGTCATGAACATTAGCACGTATTACACTAACTGAAGCATGGAGTTTGAGATGAAGATCCTGAGTCTTTTGCAATTTCTCTGAGCATGGCACAGTCTGACCTTCAGTGAATTTGCTGGAAAGATTGAGGCATTGGGCTTATACCATCCCATCCATCCATTCGCTTCCGCTTATCCTTTTCAGGGTCGCGGGGGGCGCTGGAGCCTATCCCAGCTGTCATAGGGCGAAAGGCGGGGTACACCCTGGACAGGTTGCCAGTCTGTCGCAGGGCTAACACACAGGGACAGACAACCATTCACACCTAGTGGCAATTTGAATTATCCAATTAACCTATCCCCACAAGCTGCATATCTTTGGACAGTGGGAGGAAGCCGGAGTACCCGGAGAGAACCCACGCAAACACGGGGAGAACATGCAAACTCCACACAGAAAGACCCCGGCCTGATGGTGGAATTGAACTCAGGACCTTCTTACTGTGCGGCAACAGTGCTAACCACCGTGCCACCATGCTGCACCGTTTATACCAATACTCCTGAATACTCCAGACTAGCAAAGCACCAAATCTCTGCTTTTATAGAGGTGATCCCAATAGCTGATGATCATTTAATTGGGTGCATTTGATTAGCAGAACATGGCTTCTACTTACCCTCTGACTTTCTATGGAAGAAGAGAGGGTATATTTAGTTTGTTACACTGCATAGAGTCCCAGGAAAACTTTCTTTTTCACATGACTGTAGGTACAGCTTTTGGTAACAAGACCCTTCTGCCAAGGGTCCGATGCGATGGACAAATGGAAAAACTTCAACAGGAAAAGTCCTGTTGTCTAAGATGAAAAAGGCAAAGATGACTTAGAGTGGCTGAAAACCAAAGAGGTTTGTGTTTGGCTTTGGTTTGTGTTAGGTATTATACTGAATAACAGCTTAAGAATTTAGATGTCTAGACAGTGTTTAGTTAGAAATCGCGACAGTGTAGAAGCTTCAAGGTGAAGGGACACCAAGTCCTATGATAAGGTCGGTCATCCAGACCCTGTGAGATAAAAACAGTATCCAGTCTCAGCCAGAATTACTCTCACGGTCATTAGAAGAACAAGTTATCAGGGAAGAGATGTGAGGAAGGGGAACCTTCCGCCTTCTAGGTGCAGGTCGCCAGGGCAGAGAGGCTGAGAAGCTGGGACTAGCCAAAGCGCCAAAGAAGGGAGAGTTAAATTTAAACTCTAACTTCTCCCCACCTGTTTTAAGCAATCTGATACGTGCACATTTTCCATATAAAACTCTGTGTAATGCTAAGATAGGTACTCTCATGGCTGCAGTTACTGTTTAGATGAACGATGTAGATAAACGAACGCGTTCATAGTGTCAGCACGCCAAATATCTTTAGGTAAGATAATCACCCCACGCTGTTCTCTGATGCATTGATCGCAGGGTGAATGTTAGACAGAATGCACTTAAGCACAGGAAAAAGTTCTTGGGTGGGTAGATGAAAGGAGGCGTGTTGTATAAAGCACGTTGAATGCCATGGTAGAGCAGAAAACTGCTACATAAGAACCAGTCCAGTTACCAAATATCTTCAGATGAGTATACACTTGTAGGAGAGAGCTGCATGACTTGAAAGACTTCAAAAACAACATTAACTTGGCATTATTTGAAGCAGATGGGTAATTAGCCAAATACAAACAGATGTTTGTGACAGTGGCTTAGAGGGGTGCAGGTTTGAGTAATCATCTAAAGCCACTTACAAAAGTCAGACAAACTTAGAGATCAGTGTTAGATGTATATTATATAATGTCTCCTGGTGATCAAGAGTGTTTCTCACCTTTGAAATTTAAAGCCATCATGCGTCACTGCTCAGCCTCCTCACTATCCTGCTTGTACTTTACTGTTTCCATAGAGACCTCACTCAAAATAGTTTTTTGCCTCCTCCCAGACAATACAAGTGACAAAGGAAAGAAAAAAGAAACAATAATTTGGAAGACTTCTGAAAAATCTTGTGGTTTGCAGGAGGTGGAGGGAATCTGACGACATGATGTGTGAGAATGCAAGGCTGGGGCAGAATGAATGTACAGTACAAAGGGGTAGTTTGTAAAGAAGGATCAAAGAGGCAAATGTTGGATTTTCTTGCAGCAACTGTGCATTCAAGATAAACTCTCTATATGGATGCTGTATGAGGTAGTGTAAAAATAGTAAATTAAAAAAACAAAGAAAGTGAACCAGAAACATGACAAAAACAAAGTGTGTATGTGTGCTTTCTTTTCCTCGGACAGTTTATCTCACAGAAGCAAGTCTACAGAGACACAAAAAGAAAAGAGTGTGTCTGAAAGAGAGACAAAACAAAGAATAAAAGCAGGACATTCACACACATAAAGGTGTTGCATGTCAGTGGTGAGATAAGTCCTTCAAAGTCTGCTGCCTCCCAGCCTACAAAACCTTTCCAGGACCCCGTCAGCAATTCAGGAAGAATTCCAACAGCACATCTGGCCTGGAACTTAAGGTTCAGACTCACAGCTCTCCGCCCCCCAAACCCAAGATTTCTAATTGGCTGACTTGATAGCCCATAGGGAGGTAAGTGTCACCTCAGAACACAGAAAGGCAATGGTTTGAAGGTTAATTCAACCTTGGGATATCAATTTCTAGCCAATTTTATTTTATCTAAAGTAGTGACATGTGGATGTGTGGATGGGTATGAAGAGAAGCTGCAGAAGAAATCTGTGTCACCACAGTAAGTAACCACAGTACAAAAACTATTTGGGATGAAAAGCTAATTAGTAGCATTCATCAGGTGTAAATGAGGTCTGGCTATCAGCACTTTGGAATACTGGTTGTCAAGGAAGCTCGAGACAAATAACAGGGCTCAAATTAAAACAGACTGCCAAAGAATTGAGCCTCCAAAGGTACAAAAGCAAGATATTCAGGAGTCTTTAAGATAAGCACTTGAACTTATAGTGTTAACAAAACAGTTTAAATATGTTGAGTTTACAATTTCGGTACTTTCTCCTTTGCATTTCTATAACAGTCAAAGTCTGTGTTGACTTAAGCACATTTCCATAGCTTATACAGTGGGGCAAAAAAGTATTTAGTCAGCCACCGATTGTGCAAGTTCCCCCACTTAAAATGATGACAGAGGTCAGTAATTTGCACCAGAGGTACACTTCAACTGTGAGAGACAGAATGTGAAAAAAAAATCCATGAATTCACATGGTAGGATTTGTAAAGAATTAATTCGTAAATTAGGGTGGAAAATAAGTATTTGGTCACCTCAAACAAGGAAAATCTCTGGCTCTCACAGACCTGTAACGTCTTCTGTAAGAAGCTTTTCTGTCCCCCACTCGTTACCTGTATGAATGGCACCTGTTTGAACTCATCATCTGTATAAAAGACACCTGTCCACAGCCTCAAACAGTCAGACTCCAAACTCCGCCATGGCCAAGACCAAAGAGCTTTCGAAGGACACCAGGAAAAGTATTGTAGACCTGCACCAGACTGGGAAGAGTGAATCTACAATAGGCAAGCAGCTTGGTGTGAAAAAATCAACTGTGGGAGCAATCATCAGAAAATGGAAGCCATACAAGACCACTGATAATCTCCCTCGATCTGGGGCTCCACGCAAGATCTCATCCCGTGGGGTCAAAATGATCATGAGAACGGTGAGCAAAGATCCCAGAACCACACGGGGGGACCTGGTGAATGACCTGCAGAGAGCTGGGACCAAAGTAACAAAGGTCACCATCAGTAACACACTACAACGGCAGGGAATCAAATCCCGCAGTGCCAGACGTGTTCCGCTGCTGAAGCCAGTGCATGTCCAGGCCCGTCTGAAGTTTGCCAGAGAGCACATGGATGATACAGCAGAGGATTGGGAGAATGTCATGTGGTCAGATAAAACCAAAGTAGAACTTTCTGGTATAAACTCAACTCGTCGTGTTTGGAGGAAGACGAATACTGAGTTGCATCCCAAGAACACCATACCTACTGTGAAGCATGGGGGTGGAAACATCATGCTATGGGGCTGTTTTTCTGCCAAGGGGACAGGACGACTGATCCGTGTTAAGGACAGAATGAATGGGGCCATGTATCGTGAGATTTTGAGCCAAAACCTCCTTCCATCAGTGAGAACTTTGAAGATGAAACGAGGCTGGGTCTTCCAACATGACAATGATCCAAAACACACTGCCCGGGCAACAAAGGAGTGGCTCCGTAAGAAGCATTTGAAAGTCCTGGAGTGGCCTAGCCAGTCTCCAGACCTCAACCCCATAGAAAATCTGTGGCGGGAGTTGAAAGTCCATGTTGCTCGGCGACAGCCCCAAAACATCACTGCTCTCGAGAAGATCTGCATGGAGGAATGGGCCAAAATACCAGCTACTGTGTGTGCAAACCTGGTAAAGACCTATAGTAAACGTTTGACCTCTGTTATTGCCAACAAAGGTTATGTTACAAAGTATTGAGTTGTATTTTTGTTATTGACCAAATACTTATTTTCCACCCTGATTTACAAATAAATTCTTTACAAATCCTACCATGTGGATTCATGGATTTATTTTTCACATTCTGTCTCTCACAGTTGAAGTGTACCTCTGGTGCAAATTACTGACCTCTGTCATCATTTTAGGTGGGGGAACTTGCACAATCGGTGGCTGACTAAATACTTTTTTGCCCCACTGTACAACCTGCCATGGCTTGAGTTTGGCCTGTGGAAATCAACCTTTTGAAGCTCACCACAATTGAGTCAGTCAAAGAAAGTCAAGAACTGGAATCATGCTGTTAAATAATATTTGCACCATATTTATAAACTAGTGTATAAAAATCTTGACACAAAGTTTTAAGAGTTCTGTCGATGAATCATTTCCCTGAAAACTTGGCTGACTCCATCTGTTTTGCCAAAATTTCCTTGCAGCAACTCAAAATAGCACTCATTAGTTTGCATACATGAGAACTCCAAATGAGATGATAAATGGTAAACTGAAGGATCTCCACCAGATCTGAACCAGAGCATCACAGAGCTCGTGGACAGTCTGAGATACAACCTGGTGACGTTGAACGGAGCAAAACATATCCCAGAGGTGTTCCAGGACAGGATGAAATCCTTGGACCCAAGGTTTCATCCATATAACTAACGGCAGTCAGGGTCCTATTGCACAGCCTGTTGAAGTCTGTGTTTCCCTCCATGGCTACGTCCCACCAGACCATCAATGACCCACCACCAAACCGCAGCATAGCATTCTCCACGGCTTCTCCAGACCATTTCCCATCTGTCACATGTGCTCAGGGTGAACGTACTCTCATCCGTGAAGAGCACAGATGGTGGACAAGGAGTGGACCTGCCATTTCTGGTATTCCACAGCAAATGCCAATCGGGCTCCACAGTGCTGGACCGTGCATGGTTCCACTAGAGGATGTCAGGCCACCCTCATGAAGTCTGTTTCAGTTGTTCTGAGACATTCCTACAGTAGCCTGCTGAAGTTCATTTTTTAGGGCAGTGGCAATGCTCATTCTGTTCCACAAAGGAGCAGGTACCATCCCTGCAGGTGAGTTAAGGGCCTCCTGCAGCAGATGGCCGCCCTGCCTGAGCCTGGTTTTGTTGAAGGTTTCTTCCTGTTAAAAGGGAGTTTTTCCTTCCCACTGTCACCATACGATTGTTGGGTTTTTGTCTGTATGTGTCATCGTAGGGTCTACCTTACAATATAAAACACCCTGAGGAAACTGTTGTTGTGATTTGGCGCTATATAAATAATTGAACTGAATTAATTCCTGGAATCTCCACACTCCACACTCTTGGAACTGTGCTGGGAGACACAACAAGCCTTTTGGAAAGGGCACGCATTGATGTGCCAACCTGGAGAATTGGAGTATCTATGCAACCATTGTAGAGTCTAGGTATCTCCTAATGCTACCAGTAATGACAATGACCCTAGCCAAATGGAACCTAGTAAAAAACCAGGAGCGTAAAAATGTCAGTGGCCTCCACCTGTAAAACCATTCCTGTTTTAGGGTTTGTCTCATTGTTGCTCCTCTAGTGCACTTATTGTTTATTTCATTAACAGAAAGTAGCTGATACTGATTAACAACCCCTTCCTCTACTTATCTGATTAAAGTGTACCTGCAGTTTTTTTGCACAGTATATGTATTTTGGAGAAAATATATTCATACAGAAGTATCTGATCTCAGTAGGAGAGTAAATAAATAAATACAGAAGTAACCAACAAAGCCCTGGAATCACAGAAACCTGTTACTGATGGATTGCTGATTATGCATCGTTCTGTATCAGCTTCCAGAAACACTTTTCTGGTCTCACGTGAATTTAGACAGTTAATCCATGTAGTCAGGCTACGGTTGAAGCTGTCATCTCAATACTGCATTTAAAATCTGACCTGTCCCCTATGGCTCTATTTATTTAAATCTGTCTGTGTTTTCCCATCTGGTGGATACAGAAACAGGGGTGGCGAGTTTTGGGGGTGATAGAAAGTAGTAGATTTGCTAATATTTAATAAATGCCGAAGCACCCCAGGGAAGAGAAGACAAGATGCTGTCAAAAGTGAGGCTCTGATCAGCTGGTAGGAATCTTTTCAGGAAGTTTGTTTCTAAAACCACTGTGACACAAAGAAGAAAACTGGACTTAAACAATCCCCTGCACTGATGTCATATCAGCAGCAGTATTTTATAATAGCATACTCTGAACCCCATCAGGCAAACAGTGTGGACAGATCTGTCAGTTCAGCTTGTCTTGCTAAATTTACTCAAATAGCTTTTGCCTTTAGTAAAAGTATATTACTTCCTGTTTTGTTTTCTACTGAATAGCCTCTAATCATTACCTGTTGCTTTTGTGAAACAAAGGATATCAACATCACCTCTCACTTGATAAGATTTTTCTTAAAAAAAACTTGTCTTTTGTCATGACTTTTTTATCATTAAAGTGAATCATTCAAATGAGACAACGTTGGATATGTAGATATTTCCATATGAGTATTAAAATTACAAATGTACAAAGAAACATAAAAAGCCCCCCATTTACATTACTTTTTTCAGCAATCCAACCTCTGTGTTCATATATTTTCTATTTCTATTTTTTAAGTAATCTGCCAGAGGAGTTTAGGATGATTTGTCAGACTGAATGAGTGTGAGGGACAAAAATCTGTCAGTCTGTGTTAACGCCTACAGCCCAGACACACAGAAAAAACCCTGTGATAAGGTGGCCTGCACACAAACAGAAGTACCCACACAAATGCAAGGATATACTGTAGAAGCATAAAAGACACACACACAATCAAAGTGTATGATTATTTATAAGTTTAACTTCATAAATAAACAGTGAATTCCAAGTTAACTGTTTGAGGGTAAGATATTACTTTCTATATTAAATTACTACTACATTATTCCTGTATATTTACTTTAAAAACCAAGTCAAGCCAGAGTCAAAACCTGATGTACTCCTAGTGTCGGTTCCTGAGTGGGATAAACGGGGAAGTACAATCTGGCCAAATCAAACATATGGATCATAAAAAATGAGATTTCCGTATTGGATCTATATGGGCCCAGGTTAAAAACAGCAACCTGATGAAGTTGGCCAACAGGGTGCTGATGGAAACTGTGCTACTGTTGGTCAAAAACAATGGAAGAAGATAGGGGGAAGATATATTAGCAGGTAGTGAGAGAGAAGGAAAGACAGGAGTTTCCAGGTGAGCGTAAGGACTTGGTGATTGGAGTAAACTTTAGTGGGTTTGTAGGTTAAGGGAACAATGATGATGAGGAGTTTATGGGTAGGTATGTTGCTAAGAAAGAAATGCAGGAGGTAAGAGAGAAGTGTACACAAGTGGACTATATCTTATGCCGAAGGTGCAATCTTAAAGAAATAGGGGACTGCAAGGTGGTGCAAGCTGCAAGCTGACGGGTTGGATCATGTCAAGTATCGGGTCAATATCTGGAGTGACCAGGATGGGAAAAATTAGAAATGAGTATGAGTAGAGAGACAACTCTCACATTGAGCAATTTGGATCCAAAGTTAGAAGGTTGAGACAGTTTGGACATGTGCAGAAGAGGGATTATACATATACTGGACAAAGGATGTCGAAGATAAGCTGCCAGGAAGTAGGAAAAGAGAAAGACCACAGAGAAGATTCATGGAAGTACTGAAGGAGGACGTGCAGAGAGTTATTGTAACACAAGAATGCTAGGGATAGGGTTAGACAGAGGCAAATCATTTGATAAGGCACCCCCTAAAGGGAGCAGCCAAAATAGACAGAAGGCCTTTAGAAAAAAAGGTTCATTGTTTTTTTAAAATTAAAAAAATTAAATTCAGATTTTTATTTGTTTAAAGTGTAAATATAAATTAACAAGCACATACAACTTTCAGTCAATATAATCAAATAATTTACTGTCTCAAAAATTTTTGCTGTCTTAA
This sequence comes from Diplotaxodon limnothrissa, assembly GCF_057381915.1. Classification (NCBI taxonomy): domain Eukaryota; kingdom Metazoa; phylum Chordata; class Actinopteri; order Cichliformes; family Cichlidae; genus Diplotaxodon; species Diplotaxodon limnothrissa. The sequence goes on along the minus strand of NC_140614.1, from coordinate 6,390,749 downwards.
AGATGAAAGATGAGAAGACTGCTGCTTCTTTTGTACGTGCATTTTCAGTTAGGATGTAGTCCATGCAATGGTAGTCAAACAGTCAAATAAATTAACATGCAATCAGTGAGAAGAGTGCTTTAATATATGAGGAATAAATATATTATAGTTATAAAAGCTTTTACAGTGAAAAGCTGATACTACCCATAAATTCCAGTATTGAAAATATTGACACACACACAGACCTGACAACCTACAGTGGAGCAAAAAAGTATTTAGTCAGCCACCGATTGTGCAAGTTCCCCCACCTAAAATGATGACAGAGGTCAGTAATTTGCACCAGAGGTACACTTCAACTGTGAGAGACAGAATGTGAAAAAAAAATCCATGAATCCACATGGTAGGATTTGTAAAGAATTTATTCGTAAATCAGGGTGGAAAATAAGTATTTGGTCAATAACAAAAATACAACTCAATACTTTGTAACATAACCTTTGTTGGCAATAACAGAGGTCAAACATTTACTATAGGTCTTTACCAGGTTTGCACACACAGTAGCTGGTATTTTGGCCCATTCCTCCATGCAGATCTTCTCGAGAGCAGTGATGTTTTGGGGCTGTCGCCGAGCAACACGGACTTTCAACTCCCGCCACAGATTTTCTATGGGGTTGAGGTCTGGAGACTGGCTAGGCCACTCCAGGACTTTCAAATGCTTCTTACGGAGCCACTCCTTTGTTGCCCGGGCGGTGTGTTTTGGATCATTGTCATGTTGGAAGACCCAGCCTCGTTTCATCTTCAAAGTTCTCACCGATGGAAGGAGGTTTTGGCTCAAAATCTCACGATACATGGCCCCATTCATTCTATCCTTAACACGGATCAGTCGTCCTGTCCCCTTGGCAGAAAAACAGCCCCATAGCATGATGTTTCCACCCCCATGCTTCACAGTAGGTATGGTGTTCTTGGGATGCAACTCAGTATTCTTCTTCCTCCAAACACGACGAGTTGAGTTTATACCAAAAAGTTCTACTTTGGTTTCATCTGACCACATGACATTCTCCCAATCCTCTGCTGTATCATCCATGTGCTCTCTGGCAAACTTCAGACGGGCCTGGACATGCACTGGCTTCAGCAGCGGAACACGTCTGGCACTGCGGGATTTGATTCCCTGCCGTTGTAGTGTGTTACTGATGGTGACCTTTGTTACTTTGGTCCCAGCTCTCTGCAGGTCATTCACCAGGTCCCCCCGTGTGGTTCTGGGATCTTTGCTCACCGTTCTCATGATCATTTTGACCCCACGGGATGAGATCTTGCGTGGAGCCCCAGATCGAGGGAGATTATCAGTGGTCTTGTATGTCTTCCATTTTCTGATGATTGCTCCCACAGTTGATTTTTTCACACCAAGCTGCTTGCCTATTGTAGATTCACTCTTCCCAGTCTGGTGCAGGTCTACAATACTTTTCCTGGTGTCCTTCGAAAGCTCTTTGGTCTTGGCCATGGCGGAGTTTGGAGTCTGACTGTTTGAGGCTGTGGACAGGTGTCTTTTATACAGATGATGAGTTCAAACAGGTGTCATTCATACAGGTAACGAGTGGGGGACAGAAAAGCTTCTTACAGAAGACGTTACAGGTCTGTGAGAGCCAGAGATTTTCCTTGTTTGAGGTGACCAAATACTTATTTTCCACCCTGATTTACGAATAAATTCTTTACAAATCCTACCATGTGAATTCATGGATTTTTTTTTCACATTCTGTCTCTCACAGTTGAAGTGTACCTCTGGTGCAAATTACTGACCTCTGTCATCATTTTAAGTGGGGGAACTTGCACAATCGGTGGCTGACTAAATACTTTTTTGCCCCACTGTATGTGACCCAAATAGGCAAAGTGGAAATGAGCTCCCATCTGCCAGAGTCCTTTATTTTTAAATGATTTGTGGTCATTTTCACAAAGAAAATGAGATAAATTGCCTTTTTAGTTTCAGACATATCTGTAATCAATTTTGACAATGCTGCAGCATCGCTATTGCTTCACAGACCCATGGGGGAAAATGAATAGCAAGTTTTTACTACAAGCTAACAGCTTGTTATTTCTGATTTTATTGAATCGTGAGTTAGAGTCTTTGTTGATGTCGAACAGAGCTCTCACTGGAATTAATTATGATGAGTAATATTAGACAAACCTGCAGCTGGAATTCATGTGTCAAATAAATAATTACATGATGGCAGGGGAAAAAATCTAGAAGAACGCATACTGGCTAGCTGCCATGTTTATTTAAGTAACAGCAAAAATACACAGGAAAAAGTGTTTTCGTTTACTGACTGATCACAGAAAATCTCTACATTGATGTGTGTGTGTTGTCAGATGATGGATTTAACAGAAGCTCAGCTGTTGGATTCAAGTTGCAAATACATACCGAAAGAAAATTCAGTGGGGACGATGGTTCAAGAGTAACACCACCGCATAAATGTGTTTTAACGAGCACCAACTGTGCATCTAGATCTTTCTGGGTAAGTAAAATATTCTGGCTGATTGTCTCCAAATAAATCCTGACTAGAATGTATTGTTTACTTCTCATTAGGACAACCTAATAGACTATTTACTGCTGTGCAAACATTTTAATGGGTTTTGTAGTGAGTGAGTCGGGCGGCTGGTGGGAGGGTTGATGTGTGACAAATGTCTGTCTCCACCTTAGACCTAAACCCCCAAAGTGATTACACTCGAGAAATCCAGGAGAAAAACAGAAAAACAGAAAAACATGTCCTTGTTTCAGAGAAAATCTAACCTCCTGAACATAAGGGCAAATTCAAAGAAAATGAAGACTTACATCCTGTAGAAATAACATCTTCATTAGAAATAACTTGGAATTCTTTTTTTTTAGTTATGGAGCTAAAGTAAGCAGTACTGGAGCACTTAGCTAAGTTCTACTCAGGTAATAAAAATGACCTCCTTACAGCTCAAATTAACCTGTTCGCAGGTAGTGTCTTGCTGTTTAAGCTTATTAAGGCCCATTGTGCTTACTCTTAACTCTACATCTTTAACTGTGATCACTACTAGAGTAGCTTTCCATTACTCATCCAACTAATACTTGTTTATCTTATATAGTATTGGGTCCTGGTGCAGCACCTCTTCCTGTAATGCTACAGTCACACAGGGACAGTAGTTGGAGACAACAACACGACCAAAATTACAGTGACCATGTGTGCAATGAACTTGTAATCTTGTTGCCTTTAAATGGTTTCTTTAAAAGACCCAGACCATGACTGCAAACACTCGCACTCAGCTGCAACCTTCAAAGTAACTTCAGTGTGTGAAGATCGCAATAAGAGGGAGCAAACTGATCAGTCTATCGGTTTGAAATTAAATGTGCTCAAGGTAGCAATTACATGCAATCTGTTTGTGATAATGTCGCAGTTATGGCAGTAAAAGAAAGTAACACAGATGCTGGATAAATGTTGCTGTGTAATAAATGGTTTTGGGTTGTTTTTTTACAGAAGATCACAGTTTAAGTTTCCAGAAACTGAAATTTTAAATTACATCTCACTCTGCAAAAGATATCCTGGTGAAAACCTGATAATGACACATATGAAGCTCAGAGATGAATCACCACATTTAGTTCTTTAATCACACCCATAAATCATGATTAAATGAATAACCTGGGGTCAGCCGAATGCTCAGCAGGGTTACTTTACTGAGCGATGGTACGGTACTCGTTACATATCAAAACATACAATCACTATCAGGAAAAAAAGAAATATTATTATATTTTATATTTGTATTTCCCCAACACTTTCATTGAACCTAGCTTGTTAAAAATTCCTCTCCTGGGGGTTTAAACTAAAATGTTTCCAGTGTCTTTTTTTTCCGGATTGCTTCATAGGTTTGTGTAGTAACCTATGAAACTATAATACTAAGTGATGTATAATGTAAAACATTTTTAGGAACAGCGGCAAAAATACAATTGCGTGTACTTCCTTTAAAAGAGCAGACACCGTGGAAATCCCTCTGAACAAGAACATATTCTAAATACAAACAATGTGCATCAGTGAACTCTTGCCTTGTTTTTACTGTTACTGCGCTAATGTTTTTCATCTGGTGTTGTGAAGCTGAGAAGAGTGTTGTGGTTTCGCTAATGGGACCAAATTAAAACACAGCACAAACAAGCCAACTCTGAGGTTTCACTGCTGAAGGTAACAAGGCCATCAGGGGCTAAGCGGTGCTCCCTGTGGACCGGGGCAGGAATAATGAAGTCATGGAGGAGTACTCACATCGAACCACAAGCGCCTGGTAAACAATGAAATGGTTTTTATCAGGAGGAACAAGTGGGGCTGTGGAGAGCTTAAAATTAAAGTCGACTGTAGGATAACGTCAGGAAAGCAATGCTGTCATATGACGCGGCAGGTCAGAATGTCATCTTCTGATATGGGCAGATGATTGTCCATGTTGTGTTTAGGTTCTGTTTGAATATGATAAGGTAGGTTGAATGTAGGACTTCAAGTAAGGACTGACTGCATTTTTTGTTTTGCAAATTATGCCTAAAGTACAGGTTTTAAAAAACAAAACAGGTATGGGGAAGAAGGTTAACAAAACCATCAGGTCACCACTCTGTCACAGGGTTTATAAATACTCTACAGCTTTGAAACTACTATTATGAATTTAGGAGAGTTTTAGAGTCTTAATTTTATATAATGTCTTACATAACATATCTGCAAAGACGTTTTTATTGATCCATTCGAATGACTTATACATGCCTACTGGTTTGATATTTGCCTTTATTATGTTGTAAAGCCTTCTTAACACCTGGATAGACCTCTGACCCCCTTATCTTTTGCACAGGTGTGATTTCCTTTTTTTTCTTTGAATTTTTGATCGTTCATTCTTTTCATTTCTATTTCTCTTAAAATTTTGAATGTACTTTCAACATGAATTTCATGTTTACGCATTACACAAGGTTCACGAGGTACTAGGTTTTGGACCAGCAGCTTTGAATTAAGAAGGCATGTCGACTGAGAGTATATGAAAAGCGAATTTGTCACGGTGTCAGTGAGATCTTTAAGTTTTCAGTGGTGACTTCCAATCTCTCACTGTTAGGGTATGACAAGAAATCTCAAAGTTCAGTGCACCGGTCTTGTATAAACTGTTCACTACTGTCAAGACTTGATACTTTTTGATTAGTCCTTGACGGTTCATTAGGAGACCCCAGACTGGCCTCTACGGAGTGCTGGCATCAGATGACACCTCCAGCAGACATTGATTGACCTCCCAGCTCCTGGTTTCGTCTCACTTTGGCAGTCAGTTTTTGCAGCTCAGGGAGGTTCCGAGGTCACACTCACTGCAGTTAGTGGACTTTGTCAGGGGACCTCACATCTGAGGGCAATACACACAGTCTCTGTTCCACAAAGAGGTTTTTTTTAGTGCTGTGACTCGTATCAGCAGGTGAGACAAGTACAGAGCAACTGTGATAGCTCACGTGCTCTGGGACTCGTGGTAATCACAGCTTGGCCCCCATTTTCCCCACTGTCAGCAATTATATTTGAGAAGGACTCATCTATCATGGCTGGCACCTGCTTGATTCAATTATCTCCCCACTATCCATATGACTGCAGGCTTCACACTTATGTCTCTGGCATAAATTAGAAGAGCAGAAATTAAAAAATTATAATAAAAATAGGACTGATTGCTGCCTTTAGAGGCTTTTCACTGTGGAAATGATCTAGAGATTGAGTTCTTAAACGAATGAGCGGGAAAGAGCTGTGAGGAGGATTACAACTGGTGATAATTATGGAAATGGGGAGTGAATCACCACGAAACCAAACCCCTGGATGATTTGCACAGCACACATAAAGAATATGAAACCTATATTAATTATTTATGGCCAAGCTCTGGTGTAATATTGTGAAATTCATTGCTAGTAAGCATTTTTCCCCCTAACGCCTTACTACCAAAATCCTGGAACTCGGCACACTTTCAAACCTGTGCCGATGAATGTGCTTCAATATTTAAATTTTCCCTCAGGCTACCTCTCACACATACCTCCATGTAAGGGCACTCACACAAACAAGCAGTGTCACTCATATACAGAAATCTAACAAAAGACGTCACTGGTTATTCCCATTTATCCAAACCCTGCAATGTTACTGGAGACATTGTAACAATTCTTATCTGGTGTCATGTTCTAGCACAAGTATGACTCATATTATCATCATATGCCATTGAAAGCCCTCATATTTTCCTCATATTTTCCATGAAGCCAGTGGGTTGGCTAATCACACTCTAAATCACTCAAATCCCTGAAAAGATTACCTGAAACAACATCATTTTCTGCACTGCAGTTTTGGAATTACTTGTGTGAAAATGCCTTATTGTCAGTTCTGTCTGCTAGCAAAAAACTAACAAATATCTGAAATCTGATGTGTGGGATGCATTAATAATAGGCTAAGTTTTAATGAACATCCAAACCAGAAAACTGACACTTTCAGGAGACAAAATGTGGAAGAGGGAAACCACTCCATTACCTAGAAAGATGGAAATGACGGGCTCTTGTGAACTCCTAGATGTGAAGCCAGCACTGTCACTGATACACAGGCAAAGAAAACATTAAACAAAGACACAGTTTGGGGATTTTAAAACATGTAATCAACATACAACAAATGTGCAGACTTTCAGCTTTAATTTAGGGCTTTCCAAAACACTCTAATGATTTAGGAATTACAGCCATTTAAACAAATCCCTACATTTTCAAAAGCACAAAATTAATTGGGCAAACTAATATAATTTCAAAATGCAACCCTAGCTCAAAAAAGTTTAGACTTTGTGTATAAAATGTAAATAAAAATACAATGTCATGGTTTGCTAATCTCATTAAGTCAATGTATTCACAATATAACGTTAAAACAAACATGTCTAAAATGTCAAAATGTATTTTAGGGTCATTTGAATTTGATGGCAGCAACACGTCTATAAAGACAAGGCTGCCACCAGTGTTCACTAATGTGTAGCATTCCACTTGTTTTCACCGCAGTCCGTAAACATCTGGGAACGGAGGTTCTCCTACCAGCTGTGGAGTTTTAGGAGAAGAATGTTGTCCTGTTCTTGTCTCATATAAATGTCATGGTCCTGTTCCAGTTTTTGAAGTTTGTTTTAGACTTATCTTATTTATCTTGTATCTCATTGTACATCTGTATAGTGACAATAAAGGCATTCTATTCTATTCACGTCTCTCTCTGTTCTTTGTTATGTTTTCTCTCATGGTGTGTGAGCTTCTGTCAGTATGTTTACGCCATCTTTTTGTCAGCTAATAAAGCTGTGATTTTTTTTTACCTCTGCCTGCCAAGTCCTGAGTACTGGGTCCACCCTCTGACTGCTGACTGTATTGCATTGTATGTTTGGTTGCATGACGCAAAAATTTGTTTCAATTGGTGGATTGGATTGCAGGGAGACCATTTCGGTACTCAGACTGATTTCTTATACAGGTAGAGTTAACACAGTTGTAGCTATTAATATTAGAAAGTTGTTACATCTTTAAGTTACTGCAACCTGCACAACTATATTGGCGTCATCAACTCATGTTACCATTTTTCCAGCTCCAGCAAAAGAAGATGACCTTACAGATTTTTCCCACCTACAAAGATCTGACTGGCTTGGCCTTTCAAACTGCAATAAAAGTTGACAATGTGGGCAGTGATTCAGAAAGCTGGAACCAAGCTAATTTAATCCACCCTGCTCTGGTGTTATTTTTTTCTTTACATATGATACTAATTTAAAAGAACCACAGACATTATACACACAGCATTCACAAGATTATCCACGTATTGTCACTTAAGTAAAGAGATGTGGTTACTGACACAATGGCCAGTGTTGGAGACTAAGACTAGGAGTTGCAGTATACCCTAACAGCATATGCTCTCTTTTCTCAGGTTGGTAAGCAACGCAAGGCAGGTCAGGGTGGATCAGGAATGGGTTTGCCCTTCTGTCTACTGCTGAATTTCTAAATAACAAACTTTCCTGACAGTCGGTCTGAGGAGGCTGATCAGCCGTCTATCTTGTACATCCATCCACCCGATAGCTGATATATTTTATCTCATCTGACAGTAACAGCATTTGAAAGGTGAAAGAGTAACAGCAGCATGTAATCTGTGACCACCAGGTGTAAGTTAATTTCCTGTCGTGGTCCGATCAGCATGTCAGGGCCTGAGAGAGTAGCTGGCTGGGATCATTAAGAGCCGTGTCAGTCAATCCTTGCAGGAAATTGGTTTTTGGGGAAACAAAGGAAGCTCACATGTTATGTCAAGCTAGCAGTAGGAAGACTTGCATAAACATAAGGTTTTAGCAAAGGATCTTCTTCAGGTGGAAGGCTCAATGTATTTAAGGCAGGCTTAACTTCACTGGTTTAAATTCATCTTTGATGAAACTGAGATCTACCATGAAAACTGATGAATGTTTTCTGTGGGTAAAATGTGAAATTAAAGCAACAAAACTGAACTGATCCAAGTTCTTTTCAGTCACTCCAGGTTTGTCACGTTTTGCAGTCTGTGGTTGTCCAGCAATCCTCCTGTCGATAACGTAAAAAATGTACAAATTCATGCTGACATCACCCACTGGTTTCTGGACTCTACATATTGCAGGCTCAGCATCTGAGTTTTAGCCAAGGCCATGTTGCCGTTTTTGGAGCCAGACATGATCACATTTGACATCTGCTGCGTTTGAAAAGTCTTTAGGTGAGTTTTTGATTTTCTTTTTTCTTTTATTTTCCTTACACACTTGGACTCAGAAGATTTTGTCAATGTGTTTCAAGTGCCCACATGAACAGAACTAGTGTTAGTTAAGGGACTTCTAGTAATAAGTAAAAACAATAGAAGTTCTGTGTGATCGTAATCCCATGCAAACTTGTCGTGTGTAATTATTTATGAAAAAAAATTGTATTTTGGAGAACACAAAGGTCCTTTCATTATGCTGGAATATGTGAATAGGCATCTTGGAAAATTCAGTCTTTTTCTCTGTTTGCAGTTTCATGTGATCTCTATATCTTTGCCGTATCTCTTTTGGAAACATGAGTGTCACGGAGGTTACATTGACAATTATGAATAAATATTTGGACAGCACTGTCACTACATGATATGAAAACCTAGTCACAAAATGAGCAAGATGAGATAGATAAGAGGCAGAGCAGCATTTAGCATAAATGTTTTGCTGTTTTTTTCAGTAGACTTAATGGTTAGCTAGTAGCCACAGATGTGAGAAAATCTGAATAAACTTTTCCCATGCACAAGCCTCCCCCAGGAACACCAAGCTTTTGTGAGTGCGGCTTAAAATGTTGAAGGAAATTCCCCCTTTTTTTCTCAGATTATAGCTTTATCATAGCCTGTATTGTACAATATTTACTTTTTTCTGTGCCAGGTGTTACTTGTCAGCAACTATGACACATTTTGTTTCCGAAACAATGGACTCCTTTGCATTGTTATGCTTGTAACAATTTATTACCTAGACCAAGGCTGAAAACTTTTAAATTTATGGCCCACAGATATGTGTCCTTTAGAAAACTTTAAGACGGAACAAAACCTGGCTCCCTTAGTCCCTCAGAGAGACTAAAAGTCATGTTGTCTTTAACTGCTTTTTATAAACCTGGATGTTAAAAAACTGTCCAAATTCATAGTCACACCTCTGAGGCTAAAACAACAACTAAGACGTGTCTCAGTTTCAATAGAGATGAAGGTGTAACGCTAAAACTAATCATAAACAAATAATGAGCCAACTCAATGTCACCTTAGTCCCGTCCTCTGTTACACAAACCCTCTGTGTCTCCTCCTCCTCCTTCATCTCCTTGTGGCAGCTCCATATTCAATAGTATGTCCACTGTTCCTCCTCTCCACATGTCCAAACCACCTTCACCTTGCTTTTTCCCCAAACTGCTAAACAGGAGCTGTCTCTTTGATCTATTCAATATCATTCTTCCTGGTCAACTCTACCACTTCCACCTGCACCTCCTGTCTTTTTGTTGGTGCCACCATCTCCAAACAATACATCGTAGCAGGTCTTACAACCATCTTGTAAAACTTCCCTTCCACTCATCACTTGCTGCTATCCTTCTGTCACAAATCACCCCTGACACTTGTCTCCACCCACTCCCTGCCCACTCTCCCTTCTTCAATTCACTCGTGCACTTGTCTCTACCTTCACTTTCTCTGATCCTTGTATGTTCATCTTTCCATCTGCCTTCCTGTCATTCACACATTTATTCTCTCTTGCCTCTACTTACTTCAATTCCTCTTCTCTTCAGTGCAGACCTCCACCTCTTCAGGTTCTTTTCCACCTTCTCTTTACTCTGACTGTAAAATCACAATTTCATGTGCAAACATCATAGTCCATGGAGACTCCTGCCTGCTCATCTGTCAGCCTGCCCAGCACCACTGCAAACAGGAAGGAGTTAAGAGCAGATCCCTGTAATCCCAGCCCCATTTGAACCCCGCTGTACAACAACAACAACAAACCTTATTTATATAGCACATTTAAAAACCAGTGGTGTACCAAAGTGCTTAACATACAAGAGAGTAAGATGAAGTAACAGGGAGGATGATGGCTATGGCAAAGTACCAACATGGTAGCATGTTAAATGGCATTAAAAACACAGAAGCAAAAGAAATGCATATAAAAACATAAAAGAACAATATGTGTAAAGGATAAAACAGTCAAAAATGTTAAAAATGATTAAAAGTAGTTAAGAATAGATCGAAAATAAAAATAAGCATTAAACTAACAAACAGACAATCATTAACTGGTAGAAAAGACGAGGCTAAATAACTGGGTTTTTAACTGCGATTTGAAGGATTGAATGGAATCAAACTCGCAGATAGCGATGGGGAGGTTACTCCATAGATCGGGTGCAGCCAAGGCAAACGCTCAGTCACCTCTAGTCTTCAGCCGGGATCTTGGCTGTACCAAAAGTGACTGGGAAGATGATCTTAGTACTCTAGTGGGGGTGTATAATCTAAGTAGCTCAATGAGATAGCTTGGAGCTATATTGTGGAAGGTGAGCAGCAGGATTTATAATGTCTGGCTTTGCTAATAAGACACAATTGATAGAAGCAAGATTTGACAACAGCAGACACTTGTTTGTCGAATTTAAAGAGCTATCCAAAAACACACCCAGGCCACTAACAGTGTCGGTGAGGAAACTATCAAAGGAACCGAAGGCATCACGTAGCTGGCCGCGGGGGATACTACTGTCAAACACGATGATTTCAGTTTTCCTGTCATTTAGGATAAGAGAGTTACCTGCAAGCCAATTTCTGACCTCGCGCATGCACTCACGAAAACCGTGCAAAGACATAGCAGGATCATCAGTTAATTTGAAATAGATCTGTATGTCATCAGCATAACAATGATGTGCAATGTTGTACTTCTCAAAGATTGCGCCTAAGGGGAGCATATACAGTGAGAAGAGCAGGGTGCCAAGGACAGATCCTTGAGGCACGCTGCAGGAGACAGGTGCAGCAGAGGAGAAATACTGATCGAGAAAGACCTTTTACAAAGATATGATTTAAACTGATCTAGGGCGGCACCTCTAATGCCAACTGTATGTTCAAGCCTCGCTAATAGGATGTTATGATCTACCATATCAAAGGAAGAGGATAGATCTAGTAGGACCAGGACTGAAGAGCGTCCAGAGTCAGCAATCAGAAGGAGGTCATTGAGGACTCTGAGCAAGGCCGTTTCAGTACTATAACAGGGTTTGTAAGCGGACTGAAATTTATCATTAACGGCATTCGCATCCAAATACGGCTGGAGTTGTGAAAGAACGATCCTCTCCAGTATTTTGGACAGGAATGGAAGCTTAGAAATCCGCCTATAGTTCACGAGATCGTTATGATCTGTAACTCGCCTCTGTCAGTGCGCCCCAGTGTGGCTGTGGCTACAATGTAGCTTGCCATCACCAGTGTGTGAATGTGTGTGTGAATGGGTGGATGACTGAATGTGTAAAGCGCTTTGGGGTCCTTAGGGACTAGTAAAGCGCTATACAAATACAGGCCATTTACAGGCCATTTAACTCCTACGACACCCCTCACCCCTGTCTCGGTGTCCTCATACATGTCCTGCACCACTTCTTCTCCACCTTTCTGCCAGTCCTACTTCTTCTTTCCTTCTGACCTCCTCTATACTTCTCTATTAGCACTCTCAAAGCAAAGATCGCATCTGTAGTGCTCTGGAGATGAAGCCATAATGCTGCTAGCACTAGCTCTCCTTTGTTTCCCTAAAAACAGAATGAACAATGGCCTTCTGCATTCACCATGATTACGACCTTTTAACAATTTTTTTTTTGTCTGGATAATATCGTGATGTTATATGCCATTATTTTTCCACAGTTGCATCAGAAGATATCTAAACAGATCTCTAGATGGAATATAGGAGTTTGTGTCTTTGGTTTGCTTGCAGCATCTCAGTGACAAGATCGCTGTTTTGGAGAGCCACTTCCCTCAAAGACCTTGGGGTGAAAACATTGCAAGGAAAGCAAGAAAATTATACTCTCACGGCCCATTTATTATTCAGTGTGCCAGGGTGCCCAGTGTTCTCCCTCTGCCGTGTTTAGCATTCTGTTACGGGTAGTACCATGACTTTCCTAAGATGCTGAGGAGAGGATGCCATTGTGATGAAAGAGAATAAGACTACAAGTGTATGAGCAGTAATGCAACCTCCAGAAGGCAGAGAAAAGGATGCAGGAGAGCTGCAACCAATCACAGATGTACAGCATTGAGACAGAGAATACAATTTAAGTTAGAATGGTAACACAAAGGTACCACAACTAATGTTTGGAGCAGCTATGATATAACTCCCTCCTCACTCGCCAAGACTAACACTGACTTTTAGGCAATACAGCAGGTGCCTGTATTTGAACCCAGGAGAGCTGCTGAGTGTCCAACAACAGGAGACTGTAGGTTTAGTGGGCAGCTCCCAGGAGTAAATGTGAGGAAGTGTATGAATGTAAAGCAGCAAACTGCTGAGAACAGCAGATGAGAAAACGTGTTCTGAAAAGTTTCAGGTTTTAAAGGGAAGTTTGGTTTTACAAAGGGGGAGAAACTTAAACTTGACTCAAAGTGTCTGGCATTCCAAAACAAAACTCTGAGCTGTGAATACCAAACTTCTACAGGCAACACTTACTTGACATTAATCAATCCGCAACTAGACCCAATTCTGATAATGTGTTGTACACGACTGCTGTTCTTTAGGGGGGAAAGTACAGGGGTGTGTGAGAAACCAAGTAGTAACTAACTGCTGTCAGTGTCTGATGAAGGCAGTTATACTGGTAGTGGTATACTGGTAGTGGTATACTGGTAGTTAGAACAAGTAAAACCCTGTTGAAGTTGAAGACTGTGGTCGTGAGTTCTCAGAATCGCCTCTTTGAGCACAAGAATGACAACATCACAGAGTGCTTGATAACATCATGGAGAAGCTCACGGCTCTCCAACGGGAGATTGAGAGACCAGTGTTGGACTGTTAGAACAGCTTTGAAATTCATATGAGCCGTTCGCACTAAAGTAAAAAGCACCATCACTTCATGCGGATACCCTTTCGGCGCCAGCTGCGGTCGCAAGGCTGGAGCCGAACAACAACACCCTGATAACGACTGTGTTGAGTCTGTTCCTTCCCATTCCATGCAAGGCCACCTGGGTTGGCTGGAAGACTGTTTACTTAGCCTAGCAGGGCAAAGGACACGGTCTCAGCTGAACTATGGACACGCACACACATACATATACACTGATATGCACACACTCATCCCCCCTCCCTTTCCAAACGCGCTGGGCAGGATGGCTGCTGTGTTTGCTTCGGATTACTCCTCACCCCCCACCCGACCCTGTGGCTTGTCACGTGTTCCATAATGTTGTGCTGTGGACATTTATGTGTTTTTTGTGCAGAGGAGTTTTTTTGTTTCCCGTTCTCATGCTGTCCTCCCAGGAGCCCAGCATGAGTAGAGGTCTCTTTTTTTCCTCTTGTACTTTCCCATTGTAGTGTATATTTCAGTGTTTTTTCTGTAATGCTACCGATCTCCGACCTGTATCCCCATGTGATGTCTGTGTTGTGTGTGTAAGGTCGGGGGGGTCCTATTTCACTGCAGGGCAACCTGCACGTGGCGAATAAAGCCATGATTGATTGATTGATTGATTGATTGATTGATTGAAGTACTGTATCAAGAGCCCCTGGCTGTAAAGCCAACTACTAATCAGAAGGTTGGTGGTTTCTGGCTGCTCCAGTCTGCATCCCAAATATACTAAAAGATACTAACCCCAAGTTGACTTTAGATGTATTGATCAGAGTGTGAATATGAGTGATAAAGAGCACTGAGGTGTAGAAAAAAGTGCTTGTGTGAATGGGTGAATGAGGCATAATTTGAGTGCTCTGAAAACCGCAACATAAGAACCTGTACAGGTATCACACAAACGGTTGTCTTGAATTAAACTGACCCAAACTGCTGTACAGTATCTGTACCAAGGGTATTATGGTTGCCTGATGAACCACTGATGACGTGTTTATTGAGTCTCTGTAAGTCTACAGGACAGCGAGTCAGCTGCTTTCAAAAAATTCTGTGTTTTTGTTATATTACCTGGCCTGATTTCCCTTAATTTTGCCTCTTAAACATACCATTCATACATTAAAAACTAAAAAGACTAATCAAACAATAAACACTAAACTGTAAAAAGAAAATCCACTGTGGAAACTAACAGAAACTAAACTGAATTGAAATCAAACAGTCGTACAGTACAGTATCATATGAAGGGGTGGCTAATAATAAAAATGGTAGAAAAATCATGGAGGCTAAACATTTTTTTTTCAGGGTGTCCAAATCATCGTCTTAGTTTTTTACAGAGAGTACATGGCGAGCAGCACCAAGCTTGAAGCCACGGGATCTCAGTCACCAGGAGACACTCGTAAAAAAGGGCACGATCACAACTGATCGGACAACCTGAAATACAATACTGAGAGAGAGACAGAGCGAACGTCATTGTGTGGGAACGTTATTGACAGGACAGAATCTCTGTGGCTCCAAAATACTTTAGATGTGAAAACCACAGTTACGTCATTTTTAAACTTCATTTTTGATCGGCATTGTCATAAGAACAATAGTTGGACTAATATTCTATTTGATGATGATTTTCCTGGTTGGTCTTAAAATGAAAGACAAATTAGCAGAATATTAGCTGTTTACCTGAAACATGCAGCATGGTCTTCATCCCAAAATAATACTGACATCCTACTTGAGTTATCATTGTAGCAAAGTTATGTGTTTACATCATCCACTGCCTATCAGGAAACAGCCAACGGGGTGACGACAATACCAGTAAAAAGTACTGGATATATTATACAATCGGACCAAGTTAGAGTGCAGGCTGAACGTGACCCACGTTTTAATTTGTTGGCAGTCTGTCCAAATGTTGCTGATATATTTCAGTCAAAACAACAAACTGAAGTACATCCACACATTTAAAAAATCACCACAGGGCCAAGTAATCCAGTGTTTCAGTAACTCTGCTTTTAAGGAAACCTGATCGTGATAAACCAATGGATGTAGTCTTCAGGAGAAGGCTGTCTACAACTGGTCAACCTAATGTTCACAGATTAATCCCAGCTCTGATGAGTCAGAGGGAGAGAAACAAATCTCTGAGGGAATGGCATTATAAGGGTGGGAGGAAAAGTAGGGATCATTAGAGAAGATAAAGAAAGGGGAGAATGAAAGAAAAAAGTGGCCAAAACAAAGAACCCGATGGCTCCTTATGGATTAGAGGACTACTTGCCTCACGACTGCTGCTGTCAGAGAGGCCACACACAGTCCAGTCTCCCACAGGATGAGCTAGCACAACAATACAGAGCACTTTTCATCCAATTGTTTCTGAGTGTACGTGTTTCTATCTCTCCAGCTCTTGCTTTCCAAACTAATCAGAGCATCTCAGCTGAGAGGCCAGAGGGGAAAACGACACGCCGAGCTGCTTCCTCTTCTCTCGGTCTTGCCGTCCTTCCCTTCCTCCCCCATCGTCCTCCCCCACTCTTCCTGTCTCCTTTCTCATCCTCGCAAGCCCCATTTTTCTGCCATCCCTGCTTTCTGTTCTCACCACCTTCTCTTTCCCTGCAGCTCCACCACTTTATTCCCTTCCTCCCCCAAGCCTCTCTGCATCATTTTCATCAACCCGCCTTCTCTTCTCCATGCTTCCATCTCCTTCTCTCTTCCCCTTGCCTCCCCGTCTCACCCCCGCGGGCCTCTGACTCTGTCAAGAGATGAATTAGTGGGCTGGGATAGATGGGAGGGGGTGGCAGGTCAGGAGCATTTCCAATCCACTCTGTGAAACCCAAACTTGTCATGAGATTGTGTGGAAGCAGCAACCGGTTCCAGAGGAGACACTACTGGAGCACTTTTCTTATAAGGCAGGGTTTTAATTCAGATAAATACTTAGCCGAGGGCGAGAAGTCAAACAGAAGAGATTCCCTCTGTGATTTTTTTCACCTCTTTTTTTAAATGTTGTCCTCCCCTTTCCTCCTTTGAGTCTCGTAAGTCTCCTCCCCTTAAAAACCCACAGAAATCAGGCTCCCCAAGCCAAACCTATTGCAATCTTCCACCCAGGTGAACGCATCACCAGCATCACCAAATCCCTTTGAATGCATGTAACTCCCAGTATTATCATCCAGCTGATGGCCGTCAAGTCAGCCTCGTTTGTGTGGTCATTTGTGATTTTTGTACTGCCTCACCTTGTTTTCCTTTGCTTTTGCATTGCACAAAAATACTAGTTTGTCTGGTTCCTGTTAGAAACCCATACTGTAGTTACCTTAAAAAAAGAGAGATTTTCAGTCAGCGTGAAGGTAACTCTGATAGTTATTGTCAGTCAGAAGCCTGAAGATAGATATTTTCTTTTTCACAGGAGTATTTGTGCCAAATCTCGATCTCCCAAGATTATCTTCTTCAAAAGTGGTGCAAGATGGTGTGTTTAACTCTAATACAGGTGCCCTTAGTCTGACTCTGATTTATTTAGGTTTTTTGGGGGGGAAGATGGAATTAAAAAGGACTTTTGGGGAGAATCTGGAGTCCATTTCTTTTGCTCAAAAAGGTCATTTGTATTGGACGTAAGTGAATCTGCCTCACTACAGTGGTATATTCATTAGGAAATACCAGTAAGACTCTGTGCTTGCCTTAATGACTTGCTAATGTCAGTTTTCACTCACTGGCTGTGCGGAGCTTTAACGGCACATCCAAGTGCAGCCAGCGGCACTTTTTCATTGTTTTGTGGTATCGACCTGCCTCACCTCTTTGATCCAGATGTCCTGCTGGATTACTTTCACACCTTTCTGTTCTGTATCATTAAGAAAACACTGCAGGGGTGACACTCCATCAATATCTGTTGATTACTTTTTCAATCTTGACAGATAAAAACATGAGAAAAAAAATACAGTGCTGAAGCTGAACTTCTCTCTCACTAAAAAAGCTTGATTCCATTTTGGAAATATTTCCCAATTCATGTTTGATTCCGAGTCATGGTTTTCCATGCCCTTTTCAGTTTGCCAGTGTTAGCGTCAAGAACAAGAAAACTCGAAGCAGCAGCGTCAGTTGGAGGCGGGAAAATACAAGAATCCCATTGAGTTTTAGTTTGATAGAGAGGTCTCACACAAGACTTATGCAATGCTTTTCAGACTGTAATTACTGTCTGTGCTCTAAAATAACTGTTATTTCCCTCTAAGCCACTGCGGAAAAAACAAAAGCAAAAACACTTCTTCATCTACTCCACAATTAAACCTTTAAACAGAAGTGTGTGTGCGAGAGATGTCGAATTAAAACCTTGGCATTTGACAACTCAAGTCATTCAAGATAACAAGGAAAATGGCATCCACACATGAAAAGCGCTTACTGCACTGAAAAGACAACAAATACAGGACTGTCAAGATGAAACCACCTTCGCTGACATCTCTCAGTGTGGAACAGCAGCACTTCTACTCTGAGGTCTTTCTGAATGTCTCAGTTCATCACTCTGTGTCTAAAAATATTTGGCGCTACCCCACAAAGTACATTTTGGCTGCTTGTATCTGCTGCTTGCCTACTGGTCTTGGCCAGAGGGGCCGATGGCGCGATATGGCAGCCTCGCTTCTGTCAGTCTGTCCCAGGGCAGCTGTGGCTACAACTGTAGCTGCCTCCACCAGTGTATGAATGTGAGAGTGAATGAATAGTGGCATTGTAAAGCGCTTTGGGTGCCTTGAAAAGCGCTATATAAATCCAATCCATTATTATTATTATTATTATTATTATCTGTTTTTTTCTTTGCCATGTTAATATTTCAGTCAGGACAACTATAGTTAAAAGAAGATTGTCACTGCAGTAATTTGTATTTGGTCATATAAGTCATCATGCACTTTTACATGCATACATGGAAAGTTAGAGGCAGGGAAAGCAGCAGCTTAAAACAGAGCAAGGTGGACGTCACTGACAACACGTGACAAAGATCACGTCTGGTACAACATGAAAGGAGGATATAAGGGGCAGTGGGTTGTAAAGCAGCTTGTAGTAACTGCACAGCGACTGTGTTTAGGCTAAAGCAGCCTTTTAAGTATGATGCCATATTTGAGACTTAGTAGCATTTGAAGCTTTTTTAAGCGTGACGTGAAGCACTTTAGATGCTGTTAAATTAAATTAAATTAAATACTGTAAGGAATATTGCCGGCTATACCCTCATACTATCAGTTCAAAATTCAAAATAACACCTCTGCATAGTTTCTTCATAATTAATGTAAGTGGCAGACAAAGGTAATAATAAAAGCTCAGAATACCACACACCCATGTGAAAAAATGCATGTACTCATTGCTTGGCTGGAATATTGTGACGAAAACCAATCCTCTCAGAATAATTAGCAGGTTAAGGAGCGTTATTTTGTTTCAATACTGCTGCATGAGCAGAACCATAAAGGCTGAACAAGTGTTTCCGTGCGCCTTTGGCATCTGTGATGCTGACTTTACAGCATCAACAAAATATTAAAGAGAACAGTGTCCCTTTACATCAGCTCATTTCTGCCACCCTATGAATGTTTTAGGGACTCTTTAAATATTGCACTCTGACAATTCGAGGTAAATAATTCTGCCCTGTAGCTTTAGTGATTTTAACAAATCTTGTGATTTAAATTCTCTGCTGATTGAAAAAAATAAAATCTCATAGGTGTGATTAAACAGTACTGTGACTGCACTTTTAACAAAAGCATACAAGTCTGAATTTGGTTGCCGTCCCATTCAAAGTCACCTCATTCACTAAAACAACACCCCCAATGGTTCTGCCATGCTTGGTATTCACTCTGAACCTGATGGATGAGTGAATGGTAAAGAAAACACTCTGGGTCACAAAGCTGAACTGAACTGAACCTGAAGTGGTCTTGGGCACCGAGTCCTCTTCCAGCTGTTTGATCTCAGGTAAGCTGTTGGGATGTAACCACAGATCAAATATGCATATGCATGATTGCACTGCAAAACTGTGCTCAGTAACGGAGCAAAACTAACTAAAAATGTTTGACAGAACAAATTCAAATTTACAACCTGAAACAAAATTTAATTTCCTTTTTAAATTTCTTTTCTCTTCATAGAAAATATCAGATGAAGAGACTCTCACTATCTAAGTATGATTGGTGTTTCTTATAATCAGTTAAGTGGTATCTGTACAGATGGAAGCGTTTTCTTTTTATGTAAAAGGTGGTGAAGTGAAAATATTGGGATCATTTCTAAAAAGGTATTTTAGAATTTGCTGCTCACCCATACCTTAAGTGGGATGAGCCAAGGTGGCCCAGCAGCTATGAAAGTATTCCACGATGTGATAATTCTACTATGTAATTACATACAGTATAATGGAATTAAATGAAAATCATTAAGGGCTATTATACTAATGGCTCTTTAATGGTGCTGATCAAAGTTTCATGGTGTTTGGGTTCAGAAGTCTGTGCTGTCGCTTTGCTTGTGAGTCAAGCCTTCAAACAGGGAGGTATACATGAGTTCAGAGAGGTTTCTTGGCTCTCTGCTGATGGTCGCAGATACTGTTAAGTAGGCCCATTAATCCTGAACCGTCTCATGACAAACTGGGTGTAAGACGTGTGGGAGGACAGCTGGGAGAGAGACGGGCAGAGGGAAGCACAAAGGAGGAGCTGTACAGAACCATCTCTGTTCCACTGAGAGTCATTCACATGGTTCATTCTGGTTTGATTATTTGAAATGACGACAAACAGACACTCAGTCACAGATTGACTTTCAGTCTGCCAGACAGAAGCACTGACAAAAGGACCAAAGGAGTGATGGTCAGATGGAAAGCAGACAGCCCGGGTTCGGCTGTCTATTTTGTCATTCAGAGGCAACAGAGAGTCAATAACTGCCTAAATGATGATGGGAGTATTACTTATTATCAGTCTGTCAGAAAACAAAGAGTTATGTCCTTGAACTGACTAGTGCTTTTCTTTCTGGATAGATAAAAGCTCTCACTGCACAGTCTAGAAATAGTGTTTTGTTACTTGAGCCTCTCTGCAAGATTTAGTGTGTGCTGAGGCTTTGTACTGTTGAGCTACAGTGCTACAGAGAATTTCACCGTTTTCAGTATTTAGATAGTATTTAGATCAGGTAGGATTCAAAAACTACATGAAAAATATGGAAAATCACAAGTTAACCTTTAATGTACACTGTGGAACGCACTTTAATATACATGAAAGAATATTTCTGTCACAGTCTGGCGAGGGCAGACTGTAGGTGTTGGCAAAAGGACCCAAACGCAACTCCATAAACTGAACGTGGCGTAGATTTAACAGAAAATAAGCCGTTTATTGAGGCCAGCAAAAGGGGAGTACAAACAGCAGGACACAGGTGAACACTAAACCATAGCCTAAACTGGGTGAACTAAAGCTAAACATGAAAAACCTTAAACGTGGTGAACTGACATAGAATGCTGAAGTGAGGGTATGGATGAGCAGACGACCTGACAAATGACATGCAAAAACAGAGGACTTAAATACACACATGAGGTGATCAGGGGAAGTGGAGACACATGAGGAAACAGCTGACTAACATGAACCTAATGACAGGAGCAGTGAAGCTAAATACAAAGAACCAAGAACACACGACTCCTTCCAAAATAAAACAGGAAACATAATGAAATGCAGACATGACAACCAGAACTTGACAACGTAAGACACAGACATGAAACACATGAAGAGCAGGGGAGACTTAACATGGGTTGGAAACACGAGGGGGAATTAATAAGAACTAAAATCACCTAGGCATGGTAACAAATGAACTTAGAAAACCTGAAGGGCTTAACATAAACTATAAACATCAAAATGAACTAAAACTCAAAACACTGGGTCATAAGACCCAGGACCGTGACAATTTCACAAACCAATGCAAAGTATTTGACGTTGAAAATGTTTTTCTAATATGACTTGATGATGGAGTTGCTTGTTAACCATTAGCCATTTTCAGGTGCAAATGTTCTGTCAGTTCTCAAAACCAAACAAGCACCAAGGAACCAGTGAAGGTTACATGTGTTCCCAGTTCACTGTGTTATAAACAGCACTGCTACAACTCTGGGGCAGGGGGTCTGTAGTAAAGTTGAGCCAAAGTAGTTAACGTATATTGATCTGCTAACCCATGGTTAGCTACAAACAGTAACACTGGTAATGCATGGCAGGTTTAAACTGTTCTCGAAGTAGTGGTATGACTACACACCTTTGGAGTGGGAGTCACAAGTTCAATTCCCACATCAGGGAGTTTCTCTGAGGTGAGATGGCGTGACCACAGCCTGTCTGTTGGGACTAGGGATGGGTATCGTTTAGGTTTTATCCAATACCGGTGCCAAATCGGTACTTTTGAAACGGTGCCGGTGCTCAAACCGGTGCTTAAAGAATGGAGAACACAAAATTGGTCCAAAAACCTCTCATGTTCAGCTGTTTTTTGTAAAAAGATAACAATGTTAGCCTTTTCTGCAGCTATGGGGCATATATGGTATTACTCTTGGCTGGAAGCAGGGCTTAAACAATGGAAAAAACACAAACTTTGACCTAAACCTCTCATGTTTAACTGTTTTCCACTTTTTCTTTGGTCATTTTAGCCTTTTTGGCCAGGGTGAAGGGAGTATCTGTCACAGGCTGGGTCTCTGACCCAGCGCTCTGAGTTCATGTTTGTATTTGTCTCATTTTGTTATGTGATTAGTTTTGTGTCATTTCCTCTCTGTCTTTAGTTTGGGCAGCTTTTGTTTATTGTTCCTCTGGTTTTCTATGTTTTGGGTTCTTGTATTTATTCATTATGTATTAGGTCTGTTAGTTTGTGCTGTCATGTCTAGTTTTAGTGTTTCCTGTTTTATTCTGACAGTGTCATGTGTTCCTTGTTTATTGTATTTAGCTTTCCTCTCCTGGTCCTGTCATTAGGTTTATGTTAGTCAGCTGTTCCCCTCATGTGTCTCTACTTCCCCTGATCACCTCTTGTATGTATTTAAGCCCTTTGTTTTCTGCATGCCATTGTCGGTTCGTCTGTTATTTCCACGTTAGTCATAGTCTTAGCCTGTTTACCTCACCTCAGTCATAGGTCTAGTTTTCGTCTGTTATTTCCACGTTAGTCATAGTCTTAGCCTGTTTATTTCCACCTCAGTCATAGTTATAGTTTAGGTTTTGGTCTCAGTACCGTTTAGTATTTTGTTTCTTAGTGTCTTGTCAGTTTACTTTGGTTTCCTGGTTTACTCCTGCAATCATCCAAATAAAGGATCGCTTTCTGTTTAAACCTGCAACACCTCGTCCACATCTGCTTTTGGGTCCTGTTTCAAAAACACACCGGCGCACCCCGCCGTGACAGTATCTGCCATCAAACAAGAGGACAGCCGCATGTAGCTATGATGATGTTTGCTAGTTCACCTTACATGCATTAATGTAATAACGTGGTTAGCCTACTCAACGTAAATTACACTCGAACAACATGAAGCTACTCACGCAGAGAAGAGCGGCTGCTGCTGCCATCATCATCCTCATCATTTCTGCTACACTGGCAGGGCTAGGGGCCAGGACTCTCCTCTTCGTGTTTTTGGGGGTAGTAGATGCGCTCGGTGTGAGGTCTCGCAGCAAGCTATCAAATACGGCGCATTTCTGGGCTTTAAAAAAAAACGCTATGCGTCGCCAGGTGTTTCATCGGATTCGAGGTGTTACCTCCTTTGACAGTATCACAGTATCAGCTTAAAGCACTTGTTGCAGGCTGCTGAGTTTGCATATTTTGCTGTGAAGTACAGCCAGACTTTTGACCGCTTCGCCTTGGACATTTTTAATCTGTAGCTCTGCATAAAAGAACGTACGTACCTGGGCCCGCCTACTATCCTCGGAAACGTAAAATGATTGGCTAGAATCTAAAGTGTATCACAGCTCAGGGGAAAAAAAGCACCGAAATAAAGCACCGAAATGTGCGCTGCTTTTCGGTCTGGTTACTACCGCTTATGTCAGAACCGGTGCCATCATGGCACCGGACACCGGTACCCATCCCTAGTTGGGACACATGCATTTCACTGCATGTTGTACTTTGTATGTTTGTGTATGTGATGAATAACATTTAATAACATACCAAGGTTATCAGTTCAAATGGATTTGATTCCTATGTCTTCAGAGAAGACAAGTGGATAGTGTGGCATAAATGCTTCTACAGTAACATTGATCCATAGTCAGTATATGGTGCCAACAGATATGTCATCCAGATGTTCCTGTCACTGAGTAGAAACAGACAACAGAATCAAATAGAATAAAGGATACAAAAGATCAACCTTTCTCCTTGAAGATGTGTTCAACCATATAGAAACAATCTGCATCCTTTAAGTAGTTATAATTGTCCTTCTATGTTGATGCTACCTAACTCACTGCTTCCAAACTTGGCATGTCAGTGCCTCAAAACACTCAAACACAGGACCAAGCAGGGCTCACTAGGACTGAGCTAAGTGCCATTTTCCCTCAAGGCAAGACATCTGTGTTGTACTTGGCCTCCTGTCCCTAACTGAGAGCATTTGTCATGAGAGATTAACTTTGAATAAATGAAAGAGGGCAAGCAAGCATTTAAACAGGCAGGAAACCTGACATGCTGCACTTGACCCAGACATCGTCGTCTCTTCATCTAATCTAATCTGTCTTTTTAAAATAATTTGTTGAAAATGTTCATCAGATCAACAAAGTCTCTAAACAATATATTTCCATCAGGGTCAGCCATAGCTCTTCAACATATAAAATGACAAAATGCATCTTTGTTCTCTTTTATTTGATTAACAAAGGTAACGTGAAATATTATATGTAGGCCTAATCAATAAGTTCCGATTCATTTTCATGGTCGGTGTGAATGGCTGCATTAAGAATAGGTCCTTTTGTAGCTGTTTAAGAGTTTGTTACTTTTATGCTCTATAAATAACAATAATACTTTGTTGTTAATACTTGATAGACCAGCTACAGGATTAATAAAAAAGGACTAGGATTGTGTGTATGTGTTGGCAAATGATTAAAAGTCTCTTTCACAGGTGTTTGCCCTGTTTCAATGACATTACTTTGTCTTTGACATTAGCTCTTTAATTCACAGAGAAGACTGCAATGCTAATTACAATAAGGCAAATCAATAAGGAAATCAATTAGATTTCACAAGTGTTCTGCTGACTTTTACTGATGTTGATTGGAGTCATGACTCTTTGAAAAGTGACTATATTCCCATAAAATGCTGGAATTATTGAGGGGTAGGTTAGAAAAAGATAAAAACATCAAAATAAATCTGTCACATCTATCTTTTTATTCTATACAGTCTACCAAAATCTGTAGACTGCATTACCCACAATTCAAGTGGACATCTGACACGTTTATGTGAGGTCAAATGTTACGCTGATGTCAAAAAGTTGACACTGTTCATCTGGACGTAGCGTTTTCAGCGGGGGAAACGTTTTGTCAGTCATCCAAGTGATTCTTCAGTCTCAGCTCACTGCAGGTTTCCTCAACCTTATAAACATACATTTGCATAAAGACTGCAACTAGCACCACTGAGGAACAATGGGCTGTGAGGTCAATTTCTTGATTACTGATATGCAAATTGTAATGACCATTGTACAACAACCACTGATCAATGACAATTAAACAGTGGTCATGAGTACCATACACAGAGAGTTGGGGAATGGCTGCCAATGGCTGTTATGCTAATGTAGCCTGTAGCTGCCTGAAGATATCTGGTTCAGTTTAATACCTTTTAGTAAGATTTTATTACACTTACAGCAACATAACATGTTGTCATCAACTCCATTAACATTTTAATACTCTTTCACTTCATATTCTCTCTCATTTACTTCACTCTACACACATCACCATCATTATTTGTTACATCTTCATTGCACATTGGAGTGTTAATGTCAAATCTGATTTTGCCTTACACATTTAAAGAATAATTTGTATTCCAATCAGATTCCCATGCCTCAGTGTGACGAATACAGCATAAAAATTTAACACAGATACCGGATGAGTAGTCAGTGTCAGCAGATATTTGAAGTTTAATTGATGCATCTGTAACACCAACTGAAAGTTTTTGATCACCATCTCACATGTTAGTGCTCTGTGACATCAAAGGTGAGTGCGGCTACAGAGACAAAAGAGAGCATTTACGACCACACAGTTACATTACATAATCCAAATGTTGCATTTGGTCATAATATGGTAAGATTCAACATTACCAGCTGGTGACATTGTTACAGCACTGCTCAGTATTTGCAAAATATTCAGAACACATAAAAACTTAGTCAGTAACACTACTTCAGCCTTATAAAATAGCATGATAATATGATGTATTTTCCTAACATAACTGTGCCATATTAAATTTGGGGTATGGTTATTCAGTTCAATTTAAAAATATTTTTAGAACAAACATTCTTCTTCTTACATTTTTACATTAGCCTTGCATAAATTGAAACATTAACTAAAGATTAATTGAATGAATTCAAATTAATCCAAGCTTTCCCTAAGCAATATTTTCCTTTTTTAAAGGAATTTCAGGAACATGGAACTTTTTAAAGAGCTGGTACTGAGTTGCTCTTTGATGGCATCATGGGTATTATGCCAGAGAAATATATTTTCACAACTCGGCATCCCAAAATCCTCATTAATGAGAACAGCAGTGACTGATCTGTGGACTACAACACAGGCAGAACACTTCAAGCTTATAAACCATGCTTAAATGGCACCTTGTTGGAAATATTTTTTCTCCTGCAGCTTGACGGTGGTGTAAATCTGACTATTTATATTGTAATGCACTGTAAGTCTCGGGAAAAATCCAGAAAGCAAAATGAATCTGTCCCACTATCAGCACTTGCTTGCTGAGATCAGTAAAACTGCCCACAGCCTGTGTGAGAGGCTGACATGCCAAGAGGACTATCAGTCACAGCCAGACAGAACAGACACTGAAAAACATATCATGTCTCTCTATTGTTTACTACGGAGCCGAGGCTGTTTAAGGTCCAGGTGCCAGAAATAAACAATATGTAGAGCGGCCCAAGGAGGTTCTGGCTTGGCCAAGATACTAAACCTCAGGGTAGGAACAGATCAGTTAAAGAGAAAATTATAAAAACACTGCTTTTCCAAAATGTTGGCTTTCACAAAGTGGCTGAGTAAAAAAAAATCTTCATAGTGTTTTTAAAATGGCCAAACTTAACACTTTCTACAGGCTGGAATCTTTTGGATATTTGGCAAACAGAGAAAGTTGGCTTTTTACATTTTTATAGGATGTGTAAGAGAAACACTGCTTAATGCCACCAAACACTTTAAGGAAGGCTAAGAACAAACTTGAACACCTAAAAATAGCCATTGGCTGCAAGCTGTTTCTGGATGTGTGTTGCTTTGTTTCCCTGTCCTTAAAATGGACAAAGTCAGATGATACGACAGGTTGCCAAAAACTATTTGTTTGTTCCAAAAACAAATCTTTCAACCCCTAAATCCAAACAGCAGTGCTTTCTGCAATAACGCTTACATTTTTGATTCAAGTGAACTCCACATCCATAATCTATACTGAATAAAGCTGAAGGACACGGTTCATCCCAACCACAGGCTTTGAGTCGGGATTGATTCTCAGCTGAAAATCAAAACAGCATGAAAACGAACATTTTTAGGGACAATATTGTTGATTTTTTAAAATAAAAAATATTATTCAAAATGCTCACAATATCCAGATCTTTTTGAAGGTTTAATTTTTACCTGTAACCTTATACAGGTAAAACTCCGGAATACTTCATCAGAAAGACTGTACAGTAGACCAGTTATTCCTGTATATAAAAGGTGAACAGAGCCAGCATGATGTCATGCAAAGTCCTGGCTTGAGAAGCCTGTTCCAGTGTCCAAATATCTAATCAGCCTGCTCACACTGCACAGCAAATACACTGGACAATTACATCCACGCTCTTTGGTTCTGTCCACCAGTTCAGAAATTTTGGCGTGAGATATGTGAAGACTTATCAAAGTGTCTGAAATGTAACATTCCAGCCTCCCCTTTAGTATGCTTGCTGGGCAACTTGGATGAGGTCACTGCAGAAATAAACACAGCCCACGTTGTTTTTACGGCCCTATGCATTGCCAAGAAAATGGTCCTCATTAACTGGAAAAATAAAAATAATCTTAATTCTAACCAATATAGAAACCATCTAATAGATCACATTAGTCTTGATACAACATCTGCCATCACATTTGATCAATCCCTTTGGGCTCCTTTGATCGGCTTCATCACCTAGTGGGGGTGGGGGGTCATGGTTTGGTCCTGCCTTCGCTATTGTGGTTGATATGGGGGTAGGGACGGCCTTAGGGCGTCTGGGGAGTCCCTAGGGACGTTTCCCTAGAGGGACTAACCTGGGGGATGTGGCCATGACCTGGTTAGGAGCTCTGGGGCTCTTGGATGGTGTTTTCCTTGTGGCTGCGTACAGCGGAGATGGGGGAGGGTCTGTGCTGGCGGACGTTGGTTACTGGCCTAGTAGCCTGGCTGCCCCTGGGAGGGTCCGGGACGGGCGTGGAGGCTTGGGGGTCTGGGGGTGCTCCGCCCCCCGGTCTGGGGTGCTGGCCGGGCCTTGGGGGCTTGGGTCCTGGCTGTTGTGTTGCCGGAGCAGTGGGCGGGTGGGTGCAGGGGGGCTCAGCCCCAGTGCAGGGGACCTCTGGTGCATTGGCCCTACTAGGGGGCTCTCTAACTGGTGGGGAGGTTGTTATATCTTTGCAGGTGGTCTCCTCACTACAGGAGCTCACTCTGCAGGTGGGGGGAGAGATATAGGAGAGGTGGAGAATGAACTCAACCTGGGTGTCTATTGTCTTGTGTAGTTTGGGAGCTGATTGGATGATGGGGTGGGTGCAGTTTTCTCTGGGGTGGAGTCGGGTGGGCTGCCCCGGACTCTGTGGGGCTGGGCGGTGCTGCTGCTGCGGGCCCCGGTCCGGATGGGCCTGGGCCCCCTTGCCCTGGTGGGTTCCAGAGTGTGGGGGTGCCTACTGGGGTCAGCGGGGGAGCTGGCCCCTCCCTTTCTTCCCTCCCCATCCTCAGCTGCCTCCCTATTCCCGCTCTACCACACCCACCCACACACGCAGGGCTTGGGGTGCAGGTATGTCACCAGGGTGCAGGGGAGGCACTCCCCCTCTGTCCCCTTCTGGCCGCCTGTGCCTCAATTTTATTCTGCAACCTAGACATTCACATTACTCACACTCTCACATAACACATACATATAGGGCCTTGGGGGTGGGCACGTTTTACAGCATCCAGAGGATGGTAGGTGTACTCCAACCCACCTCTGGCGCTGGTGCCCTACCCTCAATTTTAAATGCATTTAGACACTAAGGGTCTTCGGGAAGAGCCGTGCTGCTCTCTGAGAGGAAGCTAGTACCATGCTCTCCTGTGTTTTAAATGCACTTTAGAACAGCACACAGCAACACTACATATGAGCGGGCGTAGGGAGGTTTGAGGTCTTCACTCACCCCGGTTCTGTTAGCCGTCAGAGCTGGGGGGCTGGGAGGAGGTGTTGGCCATCAGACTGGGGTCTGGAATGCGGGGCCTCCCCGCTACTGCAGATAAGGAGGTGGTCCGCTTGCCTCCACCCCAGAGAGAAGGGTTACATGTCCTGGGTCTAGGTGCGGCTTGCCCCTCTGAGGGCGGGGGTACCTGGACCTGGGATATAGAGTATGTTTGGGGAGTGCGACTGTCTGTGCAGTGTCTATTTGTGTCTGTCTACACGTTGGGTGAGTGCCGAGTATTTGGTGGTGCATATGGGGTGGAAATGCACGTCTGTGTCTGCGTGTGCCTGTTCGTCTGTGTCTATATGTCAGGTTGGGTCTTAGACTCAACCTCTCTGGGGACATCTCAGGCCCTCTAAAGTACGGAGCCCTATCTCCCCTCACCACACTCCCTGCCGGTGGCTGATGCCCTCAGACGTTGGTGTGTTGGTGGTCCTTGTCGTCTGGGGCTGGGCGCTCATGTATGTACCGGCTCACTCCTGGTGGCCGATTGGCGGGGCCGGGCGCCTGTGGCCCGGCTGGGCTCCTTCCGGGGGGTGGGATGCCCTCAGGCCTCTGGGCCTGAAGCTCGGTCCTCTCTGGCACAGCTGGCTGCCGGCAGAGCCCGCGGGCACGCCACTGCAACCCCCTCTGGCCTCTGCTCCGTAGCTGCGGGGTGACCTCTCCTTTGGGGCTCTACTCAGCTCTTCCCAGGAGGGTGGCACGGTTCCCCCCCCCTTTGGTGGTCCTCCTCGGGTCCTTGTACTCTGGGGCCTCTGGATATCTGGGGCCTGGATCTCCTCCATACCTGTTTCATGCCCTGGGGGACGGGGCTATGCTATGGCTCCCCACACTCCCTAGCAGATCGTTACATGGAGAAACGTTTGGAATACAAGCATGCTGATCCACACAGGTGTGCACACAGGTGTACACTCGGGTGTTCACAGACTACAGCTTTCTTGGCTGCTGCCTCAAAGCACATTGTGCGCTGTCTATCTTGCGTGTGGCACAATATCATTTATTATTTAGTATCTACTGTTATCTACTGCTAGCTAGTTTATTGTGATGGTGCCGTTTTTTTATTATGTTGCTCTTTGTTGTTTGTTTTCTCTTCTGTTTTTTTTCTCCATACAGGTGATCCGGGTGTTTTGTTTGTTCTTCTTTTTTTTTTCTTTCTTCCCCCCCTTCTCACCGTCTCTTCTCCCCTTTGGTTTTCTTTCTCCCCCTCTCTTTCTTTCATTCTTTCTCCCTGTCCTATCCCCCAGTCATGTCTGTCCCGTTTGTTGCAACTGAAAATAAAATAAATTCATAATTATAATAAAGGTCAATCAAATGGACCAATATGGCAAGGCCATGATGATCCACTTGGTAAAATAAATCCGCTTGGCATCTTTCTTGGCCTTAAGACAACAATTCTGATGGCTAAAGATCCAAACGGGACACAAAAAAAAAAAAAAAAAAAATCTAATCAGCCTGTGAGCACCAACTCAAAATATTTAGTCATGTAGACATGATGAAGACAGCCAGCTGAAGTTCAAACCGAGCATCAGAATAAGGAAGAAAGATACCGGCTGATGATGTCAGGCGGGCTGGTGTGAGTATTTCAGACATGTTGATGTACTGCGATTTCCAAGCACAGCCATCTCCAGGCTTTACAGGGAATGGTCTGGCAGAAGAGAATGGCCAGACTACTGTGAGCTGATAGGAAGGAAACAGTAAAAAATTAACCACTCGTTACAAAAAAGTTATGCAGAAGAGCATTACTGAAAGCACAACACATCTGACCTTGAAGCAGATGGGCTACAGCGACAGAAGACCACACCTAGCAGCTAACTGCAAGAAACTAAGGCTACATTTTGCACAAACTGGCCAAAATTAGACAACAGAAGACTGAAAAACAAGGCACTCCAATGGCCTCCACAGCCACCAGATCTCAGCCCAGTAGAGCATTCTTGGGTTGTGCTTGAAAGGGACAATTTGGATGAGCAGCAGTGACACAAAACTGAATGTGTGTATTTCAAACCTTGAAATACAAACCTTGGACAGTGTGTTACTGTATTTGCTCTTTCATACATATTTAAATATGTATGAAAGTTTGAAGTAATTTGACTGAAAACTCTAATACAGTGCTGGAAAATATTCCAGAAAGTGCGCAAAATAGAGCTGTGACTGACAAAAAACTACTTTACAAACACCATTTTTGTCACAGTACTGGGTCGTGTGACCCAGTGTTTGAGTTTTATGTATTTTTTTGTATTCATTTTCAATCTAGTTAAATTCTAGGTTGCTGTTCAGACCTTAGTTATTTCTGTCATCTCCGCCTGTACTCAGTGTCCCTGGTTCCTGCGTCTACGTTTCATGTGTATGCGGTTAAGTTCATGTCATGTTTCATGTCTATGTGGTTATGTTAAGTTCATGTCTGCATCAGCCCAAATAAAGGCTCGCTTTCAGTTTAAGTTCACTCCCATCTCCTCGCCTGTGTTCGCGCCTGGGTCCACCACACACACTCTCCACACGGTCTGCCCCCGCTGGCCGTGACAATGTTGCCCTCAACAAGACTTAAAACTAATGATTACAATGATAAACTCGACAAAAATGCTTAACTACAGCCACAGTGTTCTAAAGACACACATAACTTATTTGCACAGGATAAAAAAAAGAACGACCATAATTAAATTGTTCTAGCATAAAAGATGTGATAAATAATGTACAGCAGCTTTTCGCTAAGGCAGTTGTGTCTACAGAAAAAAACTATTTCTTGCCAAGTGAAACAACTGCAAAATACAAGACAGGTACAGGATTCCTGATTCGAGTTGTGTAAAATATTGTGGTTGTGATAACACTTATGAGTTCTGAAGATTTGTGACTTGTACAACGAGAGAGATTTCACTTAAACGTGTAATTTTGAGAAACATAATCATAGAAAACACTACTCACACTGCTGTTGACAATGTGAATGCCTATTTTAGAGGTCATAGCTAAAGTAACTATTTGACCTTTCTACCTAAACTGTTCTGTTTGTCATTCCCCTGACAAAGCCTCCAGGGGACTGCTTGATAGAAAAAGAACACGGTGTAAGAATCTGTATTTGCAGTTTTGCAGACTGTGCGTACACTTAAATAATTGATGACCTGAAAGTAACTTTTCCTCCAGGATAGAGACATTGTTACACAAGCCCCATCAGGCCAGCAGAAGCATCAAGAATGCCAGACAGAAATGCTTTTGCAATACAATTTAGGAGGGGAGAACTCATCTTCCTCAAAAACACTGAAAGGTTTTTAAAGAGAAACCACTGAACAAACAGGATCAAACAGATTGTTTATACCACTCAAATGGATAATAAATTGTGCCAAGCAGGCAGAGTCTTCATGGAGTTTTGGCAAACTGAAAACTGGCTTTAAAAGTTGTACGTGACACGTATGAGGAAAACTGCCAAATGCTTTAATGAAAGATATGAAAACAAGCGAACACTTAAAAATAACCATTGGCCACATGATGTCTGCTTTTGGACTAATTGCTTAGTTTCACAGATTTTATCCTATACTTTGACTCCAAGTGCTAGTCCACAGTGCATTATTGCCCATTTGTTCTACTTATCTCAGTAATAAATAGAAACGCAAACTAGATTATGTCAGCCTGATAGCATAGAAAATCAAACTTGCCAACATGTGGATAGCATTGCGAAAGGGTTATTTTAATCCAAGCAATTAGCTTTTCTAATATTGTGGTGCTTTATAAAACAGCATGTGAAAATTTGAGTCTCATTGAAGCTTAACAGACTCAACTCCTGTCTAACCACTGCCACCGCCTCATGTTAACATTTATTCATGCATTTATTCCACCTCTTTTAGGCGGAAACATCCCCCACCTTTTTTGTGCACATTAACTATAAAATTTGGTGATAATGAACCTGCTACTTTGTGGGTGCTGTTTTCATCCACAATTTGTGAATCAACAGTGGATTTTAAATCAAACAACTGATATGTGATTGAAGTGTTAGACTTTCAACTTTAATTCAATGGGTTTCACAGAGATTTTGTGGTAACTGTTTAGGAATAGCTACCATTTCCCCCATTTTCAAAAGCTCAAAGTAATTTTTGTAAAATCCCTTGAATTAAGGCTGAAAGGCTACACTTCAATCACATGCTGATTTAAAGTCCACTGCAGTGGTGCATAAAAATTGTCATTGCCCAACAGGTTGTGGATGTAACTGTACGGGAGTGACATTGACTCATAATGGCCCTTTACTGGACTGATAACATTTGAAACTAGAGTCCTGGTCCATTCGAACTAGCAGAGCCATGATCCTGTCTGCAGGTTCATATCAACAAATGCTCCATCATATCCTCCCTCCATATCAGACAAACCAAAAAACAAAAACATCTGCCAGTCAAGGCAGATGGCTGCTCCTCCGTAAGCCTGGTTCTGCCAGAGGTTTCTTCCTGTTAAAGGGAGTTTTTCCTTTCCACTGTCACCAAGTGCTTGTTCATACAAGGTTGTGTGATTGTTGGGGTTTCCTTTTTTTTATTATCAGGTCTTAAGGTGACTGTTTTTGTTATTTGTTGTTTCAATAAAACTGAACTGACTTCTACTTTCTAAAGTCTTGTATTCACACATAAAATGCACAGTGTAAGAAGATCCTGACTTATCTTCAGATAAATCCCAGGACCAATTCTTAAGGTTACCACACAACTCAGTTACTTTAAGAAATATAACATGTGGGAACATTGTGCTTCATTCCTTTATGTAGTGTCCACCATGAGCCTGTGAAACCGTAACTAATGAGCTATAGTCAGGCTTTGGCAACTTGGGAAAGGTCAAGGGGACAAATAAGATTCAGAGCAGTGATTCTGTTCAACAAGCTGAAGATGAAGCCGGATGAGATTTCCATGTGAGCATTTTTTTTCTCTGAAATGCAGAATAATGAAATTACTTTTTTTTTTTTTTTTTTAAAGGAAAAAAAGGACCGTGCCAGGATTCGCCGTTCACTGTGAAATATTACATCGCTAAGTCATTTGTTCAGATGATTCTTCGGGTTAACCACAGGGAGCACAATTTTCCATTTTTCATCTCTGCCTCACGCTGCCTTCTATTGTTCTTTTTGGTTATCTCCTGCTTTCATCAGCAGTATGGTGCTTCCAAGCAAAAGCCTTTAATATGTTCAGCAGCAATTTTCCTGTTAATATTTTCCATTATTTAAATCAACTGTGATATTCTGTTCAATAATAACCTTAAAGCTTGCTGCATATAAACATCATGTGGGATTTGTGAAGAAGTCAATATTAGATACCAAGAATATCATGGTAATGATTAGCAGGGTATGTTAAACCCTGATATAGCCTGTTAAAAATGTAAAAATAGGATATAGAGTGGGTATTGTACTATATTTGTTTTACATTCTAATATAACTAAAGTATGTCAGTCAAAAATGAACTAAACTGGTCCACACAGCTGAGGAAAATATGCTGCCTTACACACAATATACATGACAATAATTAAACCTTATACGGTGCACATGTCAGGTACACACACACACACACAGGTGAGCAAATTCAAATTCCTTCCAACTACAGTCTCTTGAGAGAACAGCAGTCAAACATACAATGAACCTATTTGCACACAGCTGACCAGAATCTATCAAAATATGGACACTTTACGCGGCCCAAAAGCCTAACATCGACAGACAGTCAGGAATCCTTTTGCAACAAAGGCAGGACTGTAAAATTACTGCTTAATTATAATGTTAAATTGCTCTGCGGCAGCTCATACTAAGCCGAAGCACTCATCTGAGTGCACAGTTATGATACTCCAAATGTGGCTTGGCATGTCCAGAGTTTAGGTAAAAAGTGTCCTCACAAGGGGCACTGATGTTAAAAGTCTGTGAGCGTATACATCAGGGCGAGGTGTGTGTGTGTCTGCTTTGTGTCATGGTTATGAATAACCATGTTTTTTAATCCAAGAATGATCTGCAAATGAGGCCAACACTGGGACATTTCCATGACAACTCCAACATGCTTTTCTCTTGGGCTCTTTTTTTTAACATTGTTTTTAACAACGCCTTTAGTCACACGTTTGAATGTTTAAAGCGTCTCAACGCATTTTTTTCTAGCATTTGGCCAGGTGTGATGTGATGTTATCCTTTTGTGATGGGGTGTACCCTAAGCACAAATTTTGACCTTATAAATATCATAAGTCGAAAGTTGGTGTAGTTAAAATGTTAAGTATTCATTGTGGTCCATTCATTGTGAATTCTGAGTGTGATTGCACAAATGACTGTGCAACAAGAATTTTCAACCTGATTTAGCTGTCAGTAAATTCATTAGTAATTACCTCTTGGATGTCTTAAGTGTTCAACTATATCTTTAATCATTAAAATTACTAGCGTAGAAATAAAGCATTGGACTGACTAACTAACAACACCTGAACCTTTCAAACACCACGTTATGTCAGCACATATCAAAACTCCATCACGAGCGTTCCTTCAGACAACTTTAATGTCTGCAAAGAATATTACAGCAGCAGAGGACAACTACTGGGTGGAAATGGCCTCCAGTACCATTTCACTGGCCAAAACATCAGCCAATACCCGTTTGCCCCATGAAAATCACCAAAAAGCCCAAACAACACATAGCTTGTACTTACATCCCACCATCATCATGGCCACAGAAAAGATCTTCTCTCCGTCTGTGGTGGGGGCAATGTTTCCAAATCCAATGGTCGTCAAACTGGTCATGGTGAAATACAGGGACGTGATGTACAGAGAATCCTTGCCAGGGCCGCCCTCCCATTCTCCAGAACCGCTGGCATTGTATTGGTAAGGCGATCCAATGCTGATAGCCAGCTGATAAAGCCAACTGTCCATCTTGATGGTGTTGGTGGCTTCATCGATAACTTCGTAGTCTCCGATGCTGTACCTGTTTGGGACAAAATCAGAATTTGAATACATTTAAGTACCTAGTTTAAGTAGTTTAAGTACATTCAGCTAGTCTGACAACTGAACAATTAGATTGAGATTTGAATAAAATATCTTCTTCCCCATTTACTTTCAGCAGCCTTGACTAAATGAGAGATTATATTCTAAGAAAGCTGATTTCAACAAATCTGTAAATGTGCTTAAATATCACCGTCTTCTTTCAAATACATTTATATGTATCAATTTAGTTATCCTGTTGGCCATTTGCTTACTTTATGTAAGACAATGTGGTGCTCTGGTTAAAAAAATGCTGCCCAACCCAAATTTAAAGCATGCGGCAGTTCAACATTACAGGTTTAATGTGCAAATATAGTAGGCTTTAAAGAAAATGACAGACAACATAATGCAGGAAAGAACTGTTTCATTACAGAAGCAATCACAACTATGATTTAGATGAAGGGAAAACTCTTTAAAAAATATGTAAACCGTTTTTATTCCTTTCATTAATTGGGCGCATAAAATCTGACACTTTTCTTATTTGCTTACAGTAGTGAATAAACAACTTCAGTAAATATTCATTACGGTTATTGAAATCGTTAATCCTTTATCATATGACAGACTTTAGGTGTGTTTATGGACTGTTCACTTTAATCTTAATAAAAATAAACTAATGCACCTTTGGAAGTATACATTAGAAGTATTTAACTAAGTAACTTGAGTGACTTACAAGAATACAAGAAATGTACAAAAATGACCATGGACTACATTTCAGTGAGCAATACGTTAGAAAAATATTGTTGTGTTAAATGTTCATGATTATGTGAAATTAAGGAACGATTTGAAGTGGGTTTCTGTGCTTTCATGTGGGAACTGTTCCCCTAATCTTGCTATGGGGCAAATTAAATTAGCATATTACTCAATATCATGTGGAAGAAACTAAACAAAGCAGAACAGCAGTGTATGATTTTTAAAACACAGATAGGGACAAGGAAGCAATGAGCATGCATGAGTAATTAGGTGCAGTGAGGTTAGGTAAATCCCTAGAAGAGCCAGCAGCAGCCTTTAGATGTTACTACAAGGGAAGGTTTCTTCAATGACTTTTGAAATCATTTCAAACACAGTGTACCAGATGCAGGCAAGCCAGTGGGCCACCAGTCCAAACACGCAGACCAGGAGGACCAGAACAGCAGCACCATACTCCAGGTAGTGGTCCAGTTTTCTGGCCACCCGGCCCAGACGCAGCAGGCGGACCACCTTCAGAGAGCTGAACAGGCTACTGATGCCCTGAGCAGCAGTGAAAGGAGGAAGGAAAACGGAAAAAAAGAAATATTAGAAATGTAGGAAGGTATGGGGAAGGAGCGGGACGAGTACGAAAAGAGAGAAATTGGTTATTATAAGTTGCATCTATGTCAAATCTGTCTTAACAGTGTCATCACAATGGGGAAAATGAAACCCTGAAACACGTGTAGAAATGTTGAGACTGATATTTTGTTGCAACAATACTTTTACATGTAATCAAAACAGGCAGAAAATCGGAGCCGCCCACAGCAGCAATTAAAACTTTTGAAAAAGTTTGTTAGAGACCTTTTATGTGCTTACATAAGAGCTGCACAAGGGAAAATGAATTATGGAGTAAAGAAAACTCTAATTACAGTGTGCTTTTGTTGTTTTTAGTTTACCTGCAAGTTAATTGTTTCATTCAAAAAGTGCTTTATGTTCACGACTACAAAAATAACCCTACTATTAAGACTTGAACTACCCAAATTAGGATATGTGCAACAAATAAGACGCATCTTTACAACCACATCAAGTAGTAAAGATACTGAGGTGTTCCTATTCATAACAGCAAGCCCAATTTTCATTACTTTACAATATATATCATTAAGCAGCTATCATGTTTGTATTCATTTTCTTGATAGAGAAACTGGCAGATATGGTCAAGCGATTTGCAGCAAAACAAGAGAGACTATTATGTTCTAAGCCGCACTTCAGCATCCATCAAAATTACAGCTAAATGACATTTTGTCATTTAGAAATAAATTGTTATGCAGCTCAAAGCTCAACGGGGGGAAAACCAGCAAAACTGAGAAAAACACAGAGAAAACATAGTTATTAGCCTCTATAATCCATCATTATCTTTCACAACACAATTAGGAACCTAAACCAGCCAAGAATTTAAATAGAGAATCACATTTAAGATTAATGATTGTAAATGTTTTTCAAAATTTGTCAGTAAAGCAGAATAATAGATGCTGGTAAACGCTTGATAAAACGATACACTGAACTGGTTCTCCAGTGTTTGACCATTTGGATTACTACATGTTACTTTTCATACACAGAAACACTAGGATCTCTATCTTTTTGTGCATCCCAAAGACAAACTATAATATTGAACTAAGGCTGGTTGAAACATATGTTTGGGATGCTTATTTCTCCATAGATTTGTTTTTTATTCTTTTTCTAAAAAGTATTTTTATTACTATTAGTTTAGTAATAAGTTACACTTAGTTACACTGACCCAAGCTTCAATGTAAAAATTATCCCAATGTTTTGTATCCTGTTTACAAGCCCTGAAAATATATTATAGCTCTGAGTATGTCTGTGGATGTTTCTCTGCTCAAAGCTTTTGTAGACTGGTTCGCTTTGACTGATCTACATACGATTTCAGTATTTAGTCATTTTTTTCATTTACTCCCTTTAATTTATTTGTTGACATGAAATGCTGCTTTAGATATCACAGGTACCTGAAATAAAATTACTTATGTTAGCACATAAAGCAATAAAGAACAACAAGCCTATGCACTAACTACACAACAACAACAACAACTTGTTGCCATCTTATTTTCTGATTGATTGACATGGGTGTTTTTTGGTGAGGGGTTGTTTTACTCGCAAGCACTTTCAGGTTGTAAGCTCTTGTCTTAGAAAATCTGTTTTTTCACCGTTTCTTCCTGCACTAAATGTGACGACAGTATTCTGAAAAAGGATGGTGCAAAATATTTATCATAGCTCTGGTTTTACTTGGCTGTCAACTGTCCAAATGGAGAGTCGGCGAGGCTACCTTAAATAGGTCATGTGATTTGGACACATTGTCGCAGGCATTGACTCCAGCGGGTTAAATCACATTTTTTGGTGTTTATAAAAAATGCTCGATGATGATGACGATGACAGTATTTATTTTTTTATTTATTTTTTTCTCTCCCCCTCATCAGTATGTGGATGAAAATACAGCAAAAATAACCGTGTTCCTAATATGAAGTATATGCAACAATCATTTTAATCTCTTAAACAGATGAAGACATGCAGTGTTGCTCAATATCTGATCCATGAAGACTTCAAGGACCAGAGATGGACTATAGACAGAGTTGAAGATGGACTCCTGGATCTGTTACAGCACTTACAAAGAGAGACTAAACCACTGCAGCCATAACACCAATGTCAAGCTTCAGTTTATGGATATGCATTGTTAGAAAAAACATCTTAAAAAAACAGTAATATTCCGGCAGCTGGGGCACCAAAATAATACCGTAAAATAACAGAAAATAACTTACTCATAAAAATACGGTTATTTCCAGTAATGACAATACAGTTTGTTGCCCTAATTTTACATGGGATTTTGCCTTTTTCAAGTGCTTTTAAACGTTAAATTAGGAACAATTTAATGTGATTAAACAATGAACTTACCTATAAACAAGGTCAATGAATGCGGCAATATGAATAATAATAATACTTAAATGTACAGAAATATACAGTTAACAGTTGGTTTAAATAATAACGGATTGCATTCATATTGCGCTCTTTGAGACCCCTGAAAGCGCTTTACAATTCCCCGTTATAATTCCCCTCTGGCCATCACCAGTAGGTGGTAGGTGAAGTGTCTTGCCCAAGGACACAACGACCGAGAGTGTCCAAGCCGGGGCTCGAACCGGCAACCTTCTGATTACAAGGCGAACTGCCAACTCTTGAGCCACGATCGCCCTCAAAAGCAATAATAATTATTATTATTTGATGTAAAAAAAAAGTTCGTTTTATATATTTTTCCATAGCATTACATTTGAATTTAACAGTTCAATCTTTCAAATAACGGACAAATATTTGTGAAATTATGATGCATTTGTGAATGTATTTTAACAATCTAAATTTGCATATATACAGACAAATACATTTAAAAAAAACAGAAAATTATGTTTTATTACATTGCAGTGATTTTACGGTAATTTACATTTGAAATGTGAAATCACAGTCTATTTATGTGAATTTAATGATATTCTAGAAGAACAGTACAAAACTGTAAAATACACAGTAAAATACTTTTATATTAGGATTTTTATTTTTACAGTGTGCTTTTAGGAAACTACTTCTCTTCTCTTCAGAGGACAGAGTGCTGTGGGTGTGCCTTCCCTACATACTGACTTCCCTAGACTCATCCAGTTCATCCAGCTAAAGGATATTTTGGCCCAGAATCTTACAGGTTCCTCAGCTTTGGTTTGATGCAGAGCAGAAACTGCTCATTTCACAGCACTGAGGAGACTACTGTGAGAATGATGAACACTCCAAACACAGATGCCCATGACAAACCAGAGGACATCAGGTCTACTAGCTGATAGACCAACAGATATTTGTAATTTTTGATTATCAAGACAAACACATACATTAAAATGAAAGAATTATATCGGTTTAACATAAGGTAACTACACTCAACAAAAATATAAACGCAACACTTTTGTTTTTGCTCCCATTCCCCATGGGATGGACGTAGAGACCTAAAATTCATTCCAGATACACAATATAACCATCCCTCCCAAACAGTGGTCACAAATCAGTCCAAATGTGTGGTAGTGGGCACATTTGCTATATTGAGATAATCCATCCCACCTCACAGGTGTGCCACATCAGGATGCTGATCTGACATCATGAGTAGTGCACAGGTGTACCTCAGACTGCCCACAACAAAAGGCCACCCTGGAATGTGCAGTTTTGTCTCACAGCAAAATGCCACAGATGCCACAAGCAATGAGGGAGCGTGCAATTGGCATGCTGACAGCAGGAATGTCAACCAGATCTGTCGCCCGTGCATTGAATGTTCATTTCTCAACCATAAGCCGTCTCCACAGGCGTTTCAGAGAATATGGCAGCACATCCAACCGGCCTCACAACCGCAGACCTCGTGTAACCACACCAGCCCAGGACCTCCACATCCAGCAGGTTCACCTCCAAGATCGTCTGAGACCAGCCACCCAGACAGCTGCTGGAACAATTGGTTTGCACAACCAAACAATTTCTGCACAAACTGTCAGAAACCGTCTCAGGGACGCTCAACTGCATGCCCGTCGTCCTCATCGGGGTCTTGACCTGACTCCAGCTCGTCGCCGTAACAGACTTGTGTGGGCAAATGCTCACATTCGATGGCGTCTGGCACATTGGAGAGGTGTGCGCTTCACGGATGGATCATGGTTAACATTGTTCAGGGCAGATGGCAGCTGAGAATGTCCCAGTTCTTGCATGGCCAGCATACTCACCGGACATGTCACCCATTGAGCATGTTCGGGATGTGCTTGACCGGCGTATACGACAGCGTGTACCAGTTCCCACGAATATCCAACAACCTCGCACAGCCATTGAAGTGGAGTGGACCAACATTCCACAGGCCACAATTGACAATCTGATAGACTCCATGCGACGATGTGTTGCACTGCATGAGGCAAATGGTGGTCACACCAGATACTGACCGGTTCTGGGTCCCCAGATCCCCAATAGCGCAAAAAACTGCACATTCCAGGGTGGCCTTTTGTTGTGGGCAGTCTGAGGTACACCTGTGCACTACTCATGATGTCAGATCAGCATCCTGATGTGGCACACCTGTGAGGTGGGATGGATTATCTCAATATAGCAGATGTGCCCACTACCACACATTTGGACTGATTTGTGACCACTGTTTGGGAGGGATGGTTATATTGTGTATCTGGAATGAATTTTAGGTCTCTACGTCCATCCCATGGGGAATGGGAGCAAAAACAAAAGTGTTGCGTTTATATTTTTGTTGAGTGTAAATACACTCAACATTTTAAAAAAAAGTTTAAATGTGAACAAACATTTTTGTGCTATATTAACATGAGATAACTTGACAAACTTGATAACTTGTTAATTTAACATGTAAAAGTTGTGCAGTTATAAAAAACATAAAGTTGACTAAACATAACTTTACTTCCTGCAACCGATGTACTGTACAGATTTTTTCATGTCAATCCAATCCAATTATTTTTTCAGTGTACTACTACATTATTAGGTCCTGATTATTCAAGACCTTTTATTTGAGGAGAAGGAAATTAAATTAAATTCTCCATTTAACCGGGAGCCAATATAGGAGAAATATTCTCTCTCTTTCTTCTCCCCATCAGCAGTCTCACTGCAGCATTTTGGATCAACTGAAGGCCTTTCAGGGCGTTTTTAGGACAGCCTGATAATAGTGAATTACAGCAGTCCAGTTTAAACATAATAAATTCACAAACTAGTTTTCAGCATCACTCTGAGACAGGATGTTTTTAATTTTAGAGACGCATGAAAGCAGTCATACATATTTCTTTAACATGTGGTAATCACACAGCCGAAAACCACTGTAACAGGCTTTTTAATGTCATTGCTGACATGGCCATAAGAGGTACTGCAGTTTTTTCCAGCTGGCTTCAGCCCCAGAGGTTAAGACTAAAGCACTGATATCACTAGTCTGGGTTCAGTATAAGTGTTAATAATAATGATACTCATAACTGATTCACAGTCTTATTATAGTAAGACGGCATTAGAAAAAAAACTGAGCAGAAAGGCCCGAAGCATCAACAGCACACCATACTTTTAACATCAGCGAATGAGACAAAGTAAATAAATAACACTACGACTCTTTTCAGCCGTGTTATTGTCGGCTTTGCAACACATCACTGCCGAGGCGCCTGAAAGAGAAAGGTCTGTCTAAAAGCAGGAACATGGTTTCAGGGGGTGTACACGCACTAAAATTCACGTGTATACAAAGAAAACAAAACCTGGAGCTCAGTTATTTTTGGTGTCATCCCCACTTAAACTCTAACAAGTCTTTACAGAATTATCACAGTGTGCAGGTGCTTATGCAGCTGAAAACAAAACTGTCTTTGGACGTATCAAATGAAAAATGTGCCGAGAGATCAGCAGTTTTATAGGTTCAATACATACGGTTCCTCAAAAGCTGTAAAATATAAATGAGAGATTAGGCTAGAAATGAAAACAGCTTAAGGCAAATCCTGTCTTAAATTGCATCTCTGTTCGACATTACAAAGCATCAAAAAAAGAAGCACTTGAAGGCGCAACCTTTGCCAGGTAAACACTGCCCACTCTCTGGGCTGTGTTGACCTTGAAGAGGTCGGAGGTCCAAAGTATCGTGATATTTAGAATCTTCATATATCATTCTCTGTATGCCTAAATGTCAATACAAACAGTGGCAGTACGAAACATGGTTTTAAATAGCTCTACAGAGCATTATTATCTTGTTGACCTTCAGATCCATATTGTAGGAGAGGTCAGAGGTCAAATGTGACCTGACATTTAAAAACTTTATACAGTAGACACCACACTTGGAAGAATCATAGTTTCTAAGTTAGAAGGTATTTTGTCAATTTTCCACCAATAAATCATTAAGTTGACCTTGACGATCTTGGTGGATGTGATTATTTACATGACTCCACTCTATACGTCTACAAGGTTTTATCAGAATTCATTCAAAACCTTTTGAGCTGTTGTGTTTGCAGCCAGAATTACAGAAACGCACACGGTAGCAAAAACATTAACACCTTGGTGGAAGTAATAAGTCAGTTTATGTAGTATGAACTACTTTCAAACTTGAATGTATAATAATATGAGTCAGTGGAGTGTAAGCTGATATTGCTCCATTACTAAACAGCATATTGCTGATAAGTAACTAGAAGCTGCAAATGCAACAGAAGAGATGGCAACTAGTCCATACGTTGGTCAACATTATGACATCATCCAATGATTTTCATTCCGCTAGTAAGTAAGCTCCCTCTGCTACCAGTGTTTGTCTTCTAAATAGATTCCTTCATATTTTCTTTATGTCAAAAATCTACACATACCCAGTGAGCAGAGAACAAGGCTCATAAAAATAAACATAAGTCATTCATTCTTCTTAAAAACAGGAGTAGCAGTCAGGACCCCGGAGGCTTCTGCACGCTCTGCACAAAGTGTTTTAACACAGTTAACAAAGCTGAGTATTCAGAGCAGCAGGGGCCAACACTGTACAGCCCCTAGCTAAATATTTACAACATTAGAAAATAAAAATTCTCAACTTTGAAGCAAAAAGATGGAACAGAAGACGGGGCCAGAGCCAGGAGGGTTATCTAAGGATGTTATGTAATAAAGAGGGAGATTGCTGAGCAGACGAGCTGCAGTTTTCTGTGAGCCTTCACCTCCATCCTGACATCAGCATTCAACCTCAGTTTCCCCGTCTGCAGCTGGAAGCCAGCTCACTTGACTCCCTCGTTTTACTCTGACCTGAGTAGAAGACCAGAGCTTTGCTCTTTAGCTTTACAGTAAAACATTATTTCACTCTGACTGAAAGCCTGACAGCATCACTAGACTGATATTCATATTCATGTATGTTTTCTAGG
The DNA here is from genome assembly GCF_057381915.1 of Diplotaxodon limnothrissa. NCBI lineage: Eukaryota > Metazoa > Chordata > Actinopteri > Cichliformes > Cichlidae > Diplotaxodon > Diplotaxodon limnothrissa. The sequence goes on along the minus strand of NC_140614.1, from coordinate 6,346,232 downwards.
AGATTTTTTTTTCCCTCCAATTCAGTACAACAGTTATCGGAAACCATCTGAAAAAGTCTTTAAAAACAAATTGACAAATGCACCTTGGGTACAAATGAGATAGACTTGCTTACTAATTCTTTCCAGTAACGTTATTAGATTAACAGCTTTCAATTAGCCTGACAGGAAGTAATCTGGCATTTAATCATTGAGGGGAAAGGAAGTGACCAGGGAGCTAAAAGTGCAGTGAAACTGACTCAACTAAATAGGTCCAAAAAATGCTGTTTGTTGCTTGTATGATCCAGGTAGTAGATGCATATGGTAGCTACAGTGGAAGAAACTAACTGAGAATATGTGAGTAAGAGAGAAAGTAGAACTACTTTTATATGTTACGTGCTTTATAAATAAGGATACCTGAGAGAACGAGGCATGTGAGCTGAATTTAATGTGTTGCAAATCTCCCTTTATATGTATACAAGGAAAAACTGTTTAAGTAAATTGTATCGTTTGGGTTAAAACAGTGTGCTATGCAAATAGTGACATATGGGATGTATCGGGGGAAAAATAGTATTTATCAGCATTTGATTCTATCCATTGTTTTTCTTAACTACTTGTCTAGTCAAAGGTTAGGGAGGTGCAGGAGTCCATCTCATTACTATGGCAACAGGACCTAATTCATACAACAAAACGAAATCAAAATTTCAGATTTTACTAAAGATTACACATCCTATCACGTATCGTACAGCATATGGGGATCTTCCTACAAGTTCACTACAGCGTGTTCAGCTCTGAGACTGAGCTGCATCTTTAGTTGGAACCTCCTCTCCCATCAAAGCCGAAGTGTGAGCTGCTTCACACCCTAGCACCAGTTTTAGATCCAGCTCTTGTCGCAACAGTCCTGGTGCCAGAAATTACAATACCTCAGGCTCTCACACACGCTTCCAAAATACTAAAAGCACTGGCTGCACCACACATAAGGATGAATCTGTGTCTGTGCTCATCTTCAAGGCATTGATAGAGAAACATTTTATGTCACTACTATTGCTGTTGAAGACTCATTTTAATATTGAGTTCTTTGTTAACTTGGCCTGGTCTTCACTGGACCAAGAAGGTCAAAGCTGCAACTTCAACTTAACTCCTGCTGCAGGTTTTGAGTCACTCTCTCACGCCACAATCCCAGGCAGCCCTCTGCAGCCCTCCCCACCTCTCCTCTCTGCAGGCGCAGCTTCAAAGGCCTCCCCAAGGACTCGGACAGCTCCCAGCTCATATGTAAATGCCTCTAAATTAAGCAGCCACAGGACAGAGCAGCGCAGATGAAAAGAGCATGAGTCAAGAGCAAGCAACGCATGTAAAATCATGGCTCATAAGCACCTGTTTATCAAAAGAAAGCATGGCGAAGAGAGACGGAGTACAGGCAGAAATTGTGTGTCCATCGGGAAGCTCTTTTTCACAGTGCAGGCTTTTTCTTTTATTATTTCCACAGCTCAGGACACATTGTTGAGTATTCCTCACAGCGCTGGGAGCTTAGTGTGTTGTCAGGGTTTAATGCGACAAGCATTAAAACTCAAAATTGTTGTAAAATCTCATGATTCGACTGTGTTTTCAATTGTCCCTTCATGCAAAACAGGAACCAAAACGCAAAATCCTCTCCAAGCAGCCAAAAAAGAATGAAAAAATTATTTTTATATGGGTTTTGATCCCATATAATGTTTGATTTAACATTAAAACATGAGAGAAAATGTGAAAGTAAATATCTTTCCCATATCCTAGTACCCCAAAATAGCTCCAATAACAACATATACAATTCATCCATCCATCCATTCACTTCCGCTTATCCTTTTCAGGGTCGCGGGGGGCGCTGGAGCCTATCCCAGCTGTCATAGGGCGAGAGGCGGGTACACCCTGGACAGGTCGCCAGTCTAACACACAGGGACAAACAACCATTCGCACTCACATTCATTTGCACATTCACACCTAGTGACAATTTGGGTTATCCAATTAACCTATCCCCTCAAGCTGCATGTCTTTGGACGGTGGGAGGAAGCCGGAGTACCCGGAGAGAACCCACGCAAACACGGGAAGAACATGCAAACTCCACACAGAAAGACCCCAGCCTGATGTTGGAATTGAACTCAGGACCTTCTTGCTGTGCGGCAACAGTGCTAACCACCGTGCCTATACAATTCATATCTTCAGATATAGAAAGTGAGGAGACACAACACCAAAACAAATTAGCAAAAAATTAGAACAAATAATTAGAGGGCATCTTCATCACCAGTTTTGTTTTGCATCTGTTTCAAAATGGCTCAGTGTTGTACATCATTTTGGTCAGAAACTATGTCAGAGGTTAACCCTGCTAACCAGGCATGCTATAGCTAGTAAAATGTGATTTCTGTTCATTTTATATAATGCATTAACTTGCACTACAAATTTTCCCACAGCTAGTACCTGTTACATTTCTGCTCATACAGTAGGGGTCAATCTAAAACACAGTCACCAACAGATAATGCAGAGAGTGCAACACATCAACAGTTTTCTTTCGTCAAACCAGTGGTGACAACAGGAAAAGACTGAGGTGAGCTATTTAACAGTTAACTGAGGGCCACCAGGGGCCTGTTCTTCGTACCTCGCTAAGTGAGTTAGCTGGATTAGATTGTTGACGATTTCGCGTGATCCTGGATCGTTCGGTTCCCCGAAGCCCATCCGGGACTTGCTGTCATAGCAACAGAGCCGTAAGCGTAAACCTGCTGGGGAGCAGGTTTACTTTATGTAAACAGGATTAGATCGCGGCCACGCAGGTATGTCCGCGTCATTCATACGAAAGCAACAGCGATATTCCACCACTGTTTCACCATAAATAAATAACATCAATGTAACTAAAGACAATGCAGCACCTGATCCATTTATTGATTTCACACAGGTCATTTCCTAAAAAAGGGAAATGTACTATTAACATTCTATTACATGTATGTGATTATTACAGATTTAATTCATATTTCAGAGTAGCAATTGTAAATTACTTCGTGTAATCAAGATGAGAGACCACGGCTATAAAAGCGAAGGTGGATTTGGGAAGTCTGTCGCAGTCATATCCTGTCCGTATACGCGAGCAACCCATTGCGGAAGGTGCAAGATTGATAAGGAGAGTCCTCAGAATCCAGCGTATATTGCGGGACAGACAGGATCCTTTAGCTCAGCGCGACAGTGTGCTCATAGAGAGATATCGATTTTCCCGTGAGGGTATTATTTACTTAACCAACTTGTTGACGAGGGGGTGCAGGACCACCACCTGTCTTTTGTTGCTCTGCCCTTTTCTTGGTTGCTGTTATAAACAAACAGATTATTCCAGGGTCTCTTTCCAAGAGACTAAAAGCAATATAAGTGATAAATATTACCATTCTGTAGAATATTCTTATATTTCACTTTTACCTGTTCCCATGTTCTAGTGGGTCCTGTCGTGGCTCTAATGTGACAGAGGATAAAATATAACATATTATAATATAATGTAATATAATATTGGATAATATAGTGTAATATAATAAATCTACCCTACCGCCTACTGGTCTTGGCCAGAGGGGCCGATGGCGCGATATGGCAGCCTGGCTTCTGTCAGTCTGCCCCAGGGCAGCTGTGGCTACAACTGTAGCTGCCTCCCCCAGTGTGTGAATGTGAGAGTGACTGAATAGTGGCATTGTACAGCGCTTTGGGTGCCTTGAAAAGCGCTATATCAATCCACTCCATTATTATTGTTATTATTAAATTACTTACGAGTTTAATTTGTCAGCAACTTTCTGCCAGCCCTCTCTCCTTGCTTTTGCAGCCTTTGCAGTGTTCCCTTGCGTTCTGATTAAACTCTGAAACTCCTGAAATCCCTCACTCAAGAGTTCTTGCTCTGCTGCCGAAAAATACCGAGCCGAGCGCGCTCCGTCGACATTTTCGCCGACCAATCAGAGGGTTGCCGATCAATGTTTCTACTATCGATGCGTAGCCCCTTTTACGACACCCAGTGATGTCACATTACTGCGTCCAGCTGTACTAATCGTCAACAGCAGGTGTGTTCGGGGAACCGGATTAGCGCGCTCACGGTTAGCGCGATGGTTTGGTCTTGGATGTTTCATTTGATCTTGGATGTAGTAAGCGACGTACGAAGCACAGGGCCCATAACTCACATACACATACTTTCTTTTGGCTATTCCACTGAGGTTGAGAGAAGATGGCCGGTCGGTGTTGAACAGAATGAGTCAGCGAGCCGCTGATGGAATTTTATGCTTTCCAAAATAAATGAGAAGCAAATCATTTTTCACATATTTTTTTCACTGCTGTGCCAAAATGTATTAAACCTATAAATGGAGAAATGCAGTTTTTGAACCATCTGTACTTTTCCTGCCATCGCATATCTAAAGGTCTGCTCTCTCCGTTCCGTGCTGAATTCACACAATGCAAAACAGAAAGAACGGGACGGGCTCTGATCATGCACTATTAATGCGATCCAAATCTTTAATGAGTTCTTCATGTGCTCATGACCTAACTTTACACAAACTGTCAAAAAAAACTGTTGTTGTAGTTTTTATTGCAGTCTTGCTGACAGACAACTGATCAAATAAACACTTTCAACCTTAAATAAGAAACAGGTTATGAAATCTCTGGAGAATCCCTCCATTTTTCCAATTCCTAACACAATTACAGGCCTGATAAGGAGTTTTTATGTAATGTTATCAGTGTTAAAGTCATGTTTTCTTCAAAGCTTCGCAGCCATTTTGACACAGACTTGTTTACACTTGTGTAGTTTATATTGCCAAGTGGGTGATAGCTTACAGCTATCATTAATTTTCACATCTCTCACACTTGTGATGACAACTGAGAGGATGACTGAATGGCTTTTCCACAACTCAGAGTATGATATACTGTAATACACTGTATTAAATATTAACATAAGATAGTTTAGACAGAACAATGTTATAACCTCACCATTCAATCGTTATCTAGAGCAAAGCTTGGGCTGTACACTGTGCAGCAAGTGTGCTCAGGATCGAATCAAAATAGATATGTTTTTTTTCTTATACTACTGTCTGGTTTTCAAGAATGGCAAATGAAAACAATGCTATGATATCCAAGTGAAGTTGAACTTTGACCTGTTGATTATCTATGTTAACTTGTGATTATAATCTGCGAACTAAAATGTGTAAAACTAAATTTACAATTAACGTATGAACTACTGAATTATGGATAAAAAATGACATTTGAACTTTAAACAGCAAAATTTGAATTAATTTAATAGAATCCAGTTCAACTGTATCTATAAAGCACAAATATCATCAGCTCTAGAGGTGACAACAGTGGCATAAAGTGATATAAAGTGCCTTGACAGCTCCCTAAAGGCATCTCATATTGAAACCCAACCATCAGACAACCCGCTATAAGCAAGCACTTGGCAACAGCAGGAAGGAAAACCTCCTAATTAACAGGAAGAAACTCTGGCAGGACCAGGCTCAGGGAGAAGCGACCATCTGCCACGACTGGTTGGGGATGAGGGAAGGGAGACAGGACAACGGAGATTAATAATAAGCCAGAAATTAAATGCAAAGTGGTGCATTTAATCTTTGTGGCATCTGCATTTGATGCAGAACACCTGATTGTTCTGTAAATAGTTTGAAATCGTTATAATTTTTAGGTAAATAGCTGCAAATAACTTTGTTGTTTGCAAAACTTGTGCACAAGTTTTTAAAATTTACAATTTATATTTGCATTTCAAGTTATGAAAATGATCCATTAAACATTGTTGTGGTTGTTACAGTAAAAAAAAGAACTTTTTTCTACACTGATTTTATGTTTTTGTCTGATTTTAGATCAATTGTGTTAACACGGTATGTCAAAATGAAAAAGTAACAGTAAATTCAGACATGTGAGGCCAAACGAGCCAAGGTGAAATGTAGAGGTAAAATCAAAAGTAAAACAGGCAGTTATATCCTGGACCCCAGAGGGTTAAACATTCTTTTAAAGTAACGCTTTCCTAGTAATTAGTTACTTTTATAATATTGTAACTCAGTTACTAACTCGATTACTTTTTTTGAAGAAGTAGCTGGTAACTATAACTAATTACTTTTTCAAAGTAACTTGCCCAACACTGCTCATACATAGAATCTCCCACATCTAAACACTGATCTTTGATCACTTCTCTACTGCTCCATACAGTTCTTTCAATAATAACTCATTTGCTGCAAGCGCATTCATTTCCCACTTTCTGTTATCTTCCTTCAGCCTTACAGTCTCTGTGTTCACACGCAGTGTTAATATCCCCACCCCTAGCTGCATGGCACACAGCTTCCTCCCGGCCCTGTCAGCTTGGCCAGCCATGGCTGTGGCAACATGCACGGCACGCAGAAAGGTCAGGGTGGATTAGACCTTTTTGAGCAGCCGCAGCGCCTGCAGATGCACACTGTGAACTCCCGATGGCCTTCCGGGCTCCTCTGTGACAGCAGGTGGCTTCGGGCCCGTGGGGGGTTCCTCCGTGCCTGACTCCCACACTTGCGTATCAAAGACCCACTTCAGCACACACGCACAAATCCTCATCCAACACCAACCCTGCTGCAACCTGAGGGAGAGTCAGCACCACTCCTTATGCGAGCGTTACATCATTTTTTCTGCTGCTGTGATTTTACAGTAATAGCCCGACTACTTCACTTGCTCTGTTCATGTTATTGCTGACCTCCATGCATCTTGTGTATGTGTGGGTGTTGCTATTTTTGAGCTATCTATAACCTCTATCTCCAAAATGCCAACTAGAACGAACAGAAGAGGAGAGTGGAAAGTTTTGTACAACTTCAGGGTTTTGCTCTTGTCCTTTCTAACACACTCACTATCCTGTGAAAAAAACATTTCACTCAAAGACTTAACTGCAGAGATCTTTGGAAGTGGCACCACTAACCACTGGATTCGAAAAGGATAAACACCACCAGCTGTCAGATCACGAACTGAAAAACAAACTATGAAAAAGCCATTTAACCACTTGTCTTGGGGTATCCTGTGGAGGATTCTTCAGAATCACAGGCCACTCAGTCACTGTACAACCAAAGCAAGAGCTTGGCGCATATTGCCATCAGTACTCTGGGGGGTTGTCATGGATTCTGTTCATTTTAGTTGTATTACTGTATATATAACTAAAATGTTACCTCCACGTCCACCGACTCACTCACCTACTCAGCCAGAGACGGAGGTCGAGGAGCCAGAGGGACCTGCTGTGCAGACAGAGGGCATGGACAGAGGGCCGGAGAGTCCTGCTCAAATGGAGCTAGAGGTCAGTGTGAGTGAGGGACCTGCACAGCCAAAGCCATGTCGGCTGGTCCAACAGCGTCCACGCCAGAGGCCAGCGCGCCGTGAGGTCCGCCGGTTGCTACGCAGGTGGCCCCCGGACCTAACTCGTCACCACCGCCACTGGATACGCGGGCAGCCCCCTGAACTAAGACATCCCTGCATGCCTCAGCCGGGCGATGAGGTTATGTGGTCTGTGGTGCAGCTGCGAGGGAGACGGACGCACCTGAGCTGCATCCACAATCACACCACGCCGGCATAAATCAACTGAACTAGGTCCCGTCACTGTTATTGTTGGTGTGTGCTCGGCTGTGAGCTGAAAAACTGAAGCCGTCTCTGTGAAACAGCAGCCGTAAATAAAAGTTTATGTTGAAAAGCATGAAAATGCCTGTGGGTCTGTCGTGGATCTTTCACAATTACATATTAGATCATTTGGACAGGATGATAGAGAGTCTGTACTTTGTTGACTTCCAGATTTCATCTTTGCTTTTTGCAGATGATGTTGTTCTCTTGGCTTGGTTGTGAACTCCAGCTCGCACTGATGTGTAAAACAGCAGGAATGACAATCAGTACTTCCCAGTTCAAGATCATGGTTCTCAATGAGGGAGTGCTCCGGGATTAGACCTCTGGGACTAGTTACTATACCAGGTGGACAAAATTAAGTATCTTCTTGTTCAAGAGTGAAGGGAGAGTGATAGTTACCAATCTGTTGTGGTAAAGAAAGAGCTGAGCATAAAAGCGATGTTGTCGATTTACAAGTGAATCTACGTTCCTAACCTCAACTTTGGTCATGAACTCTGGGTAATGACCAAAACAATGAGGTCACGGACACTAGCAGTGGAAATGAGTTTCCTCTAAAGGGTGGCTGGAGTGAGAAGCTCAGTTATTCAAGACATACTGGTGTTACCTGTGGGCTCTGTCATGGTTTGGAGTTGAATTTAATGTGATGATGGGATTTTGTCAAAATTGATGAAATTATGACAATACAAAAATACCTGATGATCTATACCTAGAAGAAAGCTTGCCTAAGACAGCTCAGACTGTGATGAAGAATAAAGGTGGTCAAACCAAATACTGACTTTAAGGCTTGTTCAAATTCTACAAACTCAAACTTGTTGTTGCCTTAAATACTGTTTTTCCATGTATGTTTGTCAAATATAAAGAAGTGAGGTAGAGCTCAGGACTTTTGCACAGAACTCTATCTTCTATCAACCTCTTCCTATGTGACGTTGTCAAAACAAACTGTCACATTAAGCTCTGGGTGAATGTGATGGGCATATACAAACAAGCAAAGATTAAAAACCATTAATCACATTCCTACAAAATGCTAGTTTTTAACTGATGACAAATAACAACCTTTAATTGCTACTCCTAGTTTATGACCAGAACACCTCACCAGTGTGCAAGATGAATGTAGCTGTGTGCACTTTTTTAAAGCAGACTCAGGAAACAGCAGTGCAAAACTGGACTGATTTGTAATGCTTTACTTTATATGCTTTAGGGTTAATTTATTTTTATTTTTCTGAATTGTTCAGAAAATACTTTCTCGTTGTTTCATGTGCTGAAACAATTATGTTAATTAGGTAGATCGAATTTAATTCTTTTCTTGTTTTCACTGCTGTAATGACTGTCTTTTTCACTTTCCCTCAAATACCCTAAAAATGGAAAACATTTTCACAAGTTTTCTCTGTTTTGCATCGTTGTAAAGTGATTATCTCTGAGTATGGGATAGCTGGCCAGGCAAAGCAGCTCTCTGAGGACATTGGATTTATTTTCTGACACTTAAAATGCTTCAAAGTCAAAGTCAATCATTGAAAGATGAGCAATAGAGGAACTGCATCTCTAGTTTTGATTAGCCACAATGTTAAGCAGTGTTGTGGCTCAAAGTACTGTCACTGATTGTCAAAAACAATATAATTGGGACTAACGAGCCTTGTTATTATGAAAAATACTGAACATTGCCATATGGCTATACTATGTTGTTATTCAGACAGAAAAGAAAAGTTCTCCAAACTCTGGTATCTTCTGCATATACATATATATATACATATACATATATATACATATATACATATATATATATGGCTGGTTATGACTTTTAAGGCTCTTATGAGAGCTCTTATGACAGCCCTAAAAGTCATGCGTTTGTGTGTAAGCAAGTATGTGTAAGGATGTGTTGGCAGCACCTACATCTCACCATGCTTTGGCATGGCTTGACAACATTTGAAACCTGCGTTAAAATACAACTAAAAATACTCCCCGCCTGCTTCAGCCATAGAACATTTCAACATTATGCACTCCACACTGTATATAAATGCCACTTGTTTTGCACATATTCAACTCTGTATATTTTATATATTTTATTATTATTATTTTTTTTTTTTTTTTTTTTTTTTTTTTTTACTATTTAATTTGTAAAAATGTGTATACACACACACACACACACACACACACACACACATACACACACACACACACACACACACACACACGTAGGAAAATATTTAGTATACACATCCAGAAATGCATACACTATTATATATTGTACATATATTTATTAGTTTCAGGTTGGCCATTCTTGTATTTTGCTCATTTGTGTTGTTGTGTTTGCACATCTCTGTTGCTTGTGGGGCTCGCACACAAGAATTTCACTCGCATGTGCTGTGCCAGTGTGCCTGCACATGTGATGTGACAATAAAAAGTGATTTGATTTGATTTGATTTGAATGCATCAACACGAGGATGAAATGAGGCTAAAATAATTTCTGCCTTTCTCCTTTCACATTACACCTTAAGCCGCCCAAACACCGTCCTCAGTCAGCATGCATCCATTCTTCTAGCCTGCTAATACAGAAAAGCAGCAGCAAAAATGTCAATTAGGCAAAGAGGGGCAGAGAGGCTTTGACTGTGTCCTCTGGAAATTTACGTGCCATTGATTTCCTCTCTGCCTGTCTCCCCCACACTCCACCTCCTCTCCCAGTTCACTGTTGTCTACTATTTGAAAGGCAGCAACACAAAACTCCACCTAGCAGGGATCTCATCGAATCCATCAGCGACCGGCGGTGAGAGGCCGGAGGACAAGAGACACCTGAACTAACACGCAGCACAGCTCCAGACACTTACTGAATGATCCACAATATAATACATCATTCACTCTGACAGTGGACACAGTCAGCCAGCCAATGCAAACAACCACAAAAACATGCTGAGGGGGAGGTTTAAGGCTGGCTGTGACACTGGGCCATGAATTAATTACCAGTAATTCAACCCTCACGCCATGTTTCAGCTGAAATAGAAAAAGGAAATAGTTTGAAAACCCTGTAACCGTTTTCACTCAGTGTTTACTGCATATTTATGCACATGTCATTAATATGCTGTTCACTGTTAACAGGTCATAATGTAATACTGCAAGTAATGAGTTGAACTGAAACAGAAACTATAAAACATGAATCGATTCATTTAACTTTTTTTCTTACCTTTACCAAAAACGTAATATTACAATATCTGACTGGTCCAACTGATCTATGGGTGCTACCAATATATCAGCTAGTATTAGGTATTTGCAATTATATATTGGTATCATCATTTGTGACGGCAGCTAAATAAACATTTTAAACTTTCTACTCAACACTTATGATTGTTGCTATTGCTCATTTGTTCACCAGAGGGCACTCTGCAACTCCTCTGTTGGCAACGTATCTTTGCAATGCCACAAACACAACAACCAGCTGAGCCAAGCAGTTGGGCAAGAATGTAAACAAGTAATCCTCGACTTGTTGTGACAGTGAAATTAGTTTATTTTTAAACTGCGTAAGTAAGGATAAATTACTAAATATAACAAATGTAAGGGGAAATCTGTAACATATGTTGAATCTGACACGTGAAAGAAACGCAAACAGAGAAGGTAACATCGCATTTGCGGAGAAATGAATGTAACATGTCAAAAAGCCAAAGAATTGCCATTTAGAATAATTTTTTTAAACGTATAAATCTAGATAACTGCAGTATGTGTGACATTGTTCATGCAAAGTTTCATTCAGATTTCCAGAAGATAGAGTACATACAGTACAGATCTATGTATATGACAAACTGTTTAGTAAATATCTATTTGTTTCTTTCAGAACAAATGATCTCTCTAAAACACTGGGATTTTTAAAGAATTATAAAATATAAAAATACAAAAAAAGTTAATTAACAACATCTGTACATCCTGAAAATGAAAATACCTGTCAGTGTGATATTTTTTTATCTCTTCTGTGTATGATTTTGGAGATATTTTTATGCATTAGAGCTATTTGTGACAGTGACTGTATTATTTAATACTGTTGGTACTTCTGTCCTTACTGTCTTTGAGCAGCTGTAACCACATAATTTCCTCTGGGATTAATAAAGTATTCTGGTTCTGATTCGTAGGTGCACATTTAAGTTAGAAAACACAGAAAGATAACTTTGTTGTGCCTTTAAGAGCTGTTAAGAATAGTTACCAAAAAAAGCCACTAGAATGTGTGAGCATTTCAGCATGTTGTGTCAGTCCAAATGTTAACAAGAACAAAATGCCAAGAGAGGTGTGAAATGAAAAATTAATAGATGATTAAAATTCAGCTGCTGGTAGTTTAAATGCTGGTATTATTATTGTTATTCCTGGCATCTGAGCACTCATGTGATTAAAGCCCAGCTTGGCAGACACACATGTATGCATGTATACACTGAATGCAAAAAACACAAGTCGCACTTTGTTTTTTCACAAGCTCAGAAGCACGTGTCACAACAAGAGCAAAAATCAAACATAAATAATTAAATGTTGAAACACATAAAAAACGAAGAATTACACGAGTAAAACTTCAGTAGATATTAGTTGTTCTTTTCATTCTACGTTCAATTGATTACTCCGTACACTCGGGCTGAAATATAATTAACTGCTGGGAAATCAAGTGGAAAATCACCTTTAATGGACTTGAGGCCATATTGATATAACTGCACGATATCTGATGGAGGTAAGTGGGCGTGAAAAATACTCCGAATGAGCTCGATCTCATTATGAAACCTTAACCAGAAATCAAACTCTCTAATGTGCAGGAGAACATCAGTACAACAGTATTTTCTCTAACCTCCTTGTGAGGAAAAGCTGGGACATAGGAGTTCTCCACCACTCTGAAAATCTGATGGCAGTACCTTTTAGCATGTTTAAAAATCCATGCAACTCATGTTCAGTCATTATGCCCTAGAGCAGACACTCACTTTCTTCTGGGAAGAGGAAGAGCAAATCCTGTCTCCAATATTCAAAATCTTTCCTCCTCTGTGCATCCCTTTAACCTAAAAAGATTTTAAATCTGCCAAAATACAACCTAATAGCATCACAGAAGCAAGATGAGCTTAGATTTTGCTTCATATTCGTCCCCTTCATATTAGTACATGACCCCATGTACATCTGATTTCAACATATAACCTGCAGCTGCATTTGGTATTAATCATAATTCTTGGCTTTCCAACATATGTTTGATTTCATCAAATGTTTTGATGTTTTTATTTCTTTAAATAGTGACCACACTGGACAGAATTCAATTACATTACAAGATCCAATTACAGCTCAAGCTGTGACCATCTCCAGACCTGGTTTGGCCAATGTCATCACATTTTACATTTGCATTTACACCTGAATTAAATGCCTTCTTACCTTGTCCTGATAAGACGTGCAGACACAGACTGCCTGTTAATAGCAGGTGTAAATGGGGTCACAAACATTCACTGTGACTCATCTGTGCCCCCGAGCTTTAAACTCAACCAATCAGCAAACTGTGGGAAACGACTGACATAATGGCTTGATGAGTCATCATCTCGAGAGAACTTACAGTAATCTTGGAAGTATAACACGAAGCCTGATTTTTGCTGTGTAATGACATCCCTTTCATTTAGATGTAAATGAATTACGGAGCCACTAAAGCCCATGTGGTGAATCAAAAAACAATCATCAGTCATCTTCTGAATCATCTGAAAATAATCTGTTACACATCTGGCTCAAACTGACAGACTGACTACAGACAGAACAGTACCGGGAAACATATTAGTCCCTTTTAAATGTTTACTCATTTCAGCCACAAAAAGAAGAAGCCCACTCTCATACGAACCCGTCATCTCAAGATCACGCATTGAGACGAGGACTGCATGAATAGACAAAAGATAGCGAGACAAGAGGGAAATGTTTGGTCCTGGCATTAATGCGAATGTTACACTGACATGTACCAAAACCAAAGCAACACTGCAGGACAAGTGCACCTCGTAAAGTCAACTGTATCTTCAGCCCCATTCAGCAGAACAATGCGTACTGCCACACTTTAAAAAAAGGTTTGAGGTTCAAGATGTTGCTTTGGCTTCCAAATGCCACCTCAACATGACTCTGCATGGCTTAAAGGATATGCTGCTAGCATCTTGGTAATTAGTACAACAACGTCACCGTAACAGGTCTAATGGAGAACATACCTTGATGGATCAGAGCAGCTTTGGAAGCACAAGAGGCAGCTACACAATATTTAGACCGGTGGTTTTAATGTTGTCGGCCACTTTCAGGGCTGAATTGAGATTTAGGTTTGTGAGAATTCTAGGTAATTGCACCTCTAACAACAGTAGAAATGCCCAAACTTACCTCATCCACATTCTCAAAGGCATTGATGATGTCATAGGGCAGGCACGACAGCAGGTCGATGACGAACCAAGTCTTCAGATAGTTCATCCGAATGAGTTTGGGGTCAGAGATCACCTCTCCACCGGGCCCCACGAAGGTGGTGTGGAAGTTGAGAACGATATCCACCAGGAAGATGACGTCGACTACGCTGTCTAGCACCAGCCAAACAATGTTGTTCTGCTTGGTCTTAAAAGAGACATTGTAGGGCACCATGATGGCCGTGTAGAAGGTGAGGATGAGGATGACCCAGTCCCAAGTGGTCTTGAAGGTGCAGTAGTGAAGTATTATGTGAGGTGGTGTCTTGGGGGCTTCCTGCTTGTACTGCGGGAGGATGTCAGAGTTTAGCTGCAAAACCTGGAGGTGGTTTTGCAGATGGAAACAGCAATATGATTAGACTTCAGTTCTTCATCAAAAGCACCCTTAGTCTAAACAAAATACAACAGTAAATGTACAGTATGGGTAAAAAACAGGTTAATGCTTTAGACATCTGTGGCTTTTGTATATTTAAGTGTACATTTTACTAATAACATGAATTAATAAGTGATTTTCCAGCTCTTCGGCATCTTTGTGTGTTAAAAACTTGTAAATATTGAACTGCCAGTTTTGTTTATGCATTTTATGCATTTCCAGCTCTTTTTTTAAACTCTGAGAATGCATAAGGGTAAGCTTTTGTTTTGTTTTTATTTCTATCTCTGGGCTCTTAGTTGATTGTCTATCAGAAACAAGTCATTTTTATCTGTTGTCTGTTTAAGAAATCCCTCCCTAAAAGCCCATTTTCACTTCATTAGCCAATTCCTGGAATCCTGCTAAGAGCAGCCGGGTGAGCCATACTAACTGTACTGCTGGACCTGCTTTTGCATGAAGTGAAAGACACTGGAAACATTGGGAAACCAGTTTCATATCAACATTGTGGCATTGAAATGAACTAAAGGAAAGCATGATGCTGCAGGTTTCCTTTAATACTGATTTGAATTAGCAGAAAATTTTATATATGCAAGAATTCCAAAGAAAGCTAAAATTCCCCTGGTTCTTTCTCCAGCGTGAGTCCGATTTATTAGTTCATTAGAGAAAAGTTTGTCCTGTCAAGCGAATTTCTAACTGTCAGCGATGTTTGTAACAGCAGTCCAAGAAAGACGGTTGCACGTTTCTGTTTTTTACTAACTACATGCACGGTTTCCAGAAAGGAAACGAGAGAAAGGGGGAAATTAAATTAGTGAAATAGATGAAAGAAAGCTCAACAAAAACAGTCCTTGTTTTGTTTTTGTTTATTAAGTCTAACGATCATCAGCCCATGGTGCTCAGCACTGTGAAGGAAAAGTTTTTCCTCTCAGTTTTAATCTGTATTCATCACGTCTGTTCTTCTGTAAGGCTGTTGGTGACAGAAATGTATTATGAATACATTTTGGCTTGACGTGGGGAAGACACAGAAGGGGGACTGAAATTGGCAAGAAGAAAAGGAGAGAGGGGGGAAAGAATAGATGACCAAAAAATTAAATTAAAAACATTTTTTTAAAAGAATACGTAGTCTATTTCCTAGCGTGGTGATGATCACCCTTGCCAAGCTCAGCCACCTCTACAGAACAGACTCCAGCAGCTCCACATGCAGATCACACATTAACCATTCGACTCATTATTTATACAAAATAATAGTCTATTTGTGTCAGCTACAGAGCTGTAATATATTCTGCCGCCGCAAACATAACACATTAACAGGTTTCTGTATTCGGTGAAAGAAGCCTGTTAAATATACATATTTAGTAGTAATACAGCTCTAATAGTAAAATTGCTGTTTTTATAGTTACTACCAATACAGCTCTTCTGGTTCTGGTATTATTGTATTTGCGATGACTACAAGTAATAACCCTAAACTACTGATACTGCATGTCATCATCATTTTCTCCTGACAAAACAGTTGGGACAGCGTGGCCTCAGTTAGCCCAAACTGTCCTCACACTGGGATTCAGTTTGATGCTAAATAAAACGATGGATTGACAGAGCTGAGGTTTAACAGCAAGCTTCATAACATCAGAGCTCAGTCACTTCTAATTCTCTTCATCAAAGCTGTCAGTCAAACTGGTCAAGAGCTGCACCACAGCTCAGAAACGAGGCTGCCAATTAACCCACAGAAGCATTGTGAGGAGAAGAAAAAAAACACTCGCACACATCCCTGCTTACACGTGAGACACTCAACAGCATCCTTGACAGACGCCAGCTGTGCCTTTCAGACTGCAGAGCAGATGGCTCACCTGCAGTGTCTGCTGAGCACCCTCAACACATTACCCTGCAACCCATCCAGCACCAGGCCAGGAAAACGGCTAAGAGAGTGCATTAGCTTGTTATACCAGGTCTAACTTATTTCTTTTTCCAGTCCTTCCTTCCTACTTCTCTCCTAAACATTACTGCTCTTACATTCTCCCACATCTCCTTCTCTCATGCCATTCTTTCCCTCTTAAGTTGCTACTTCCACTCCTTTCTCTTCCCTCTCTTTGTAGTTCTTTTTCTCCACCTTTCTCAGTTCACCTCTGTTTCACCTTTAGGACACCTGAGTCGGTAACACCTTCCCAGAAACCCTCACAACTTCTTGCATCATGCACTAAACACAAACAAACTCTGATTAAAGGCATCACACCTTCCTCAAACATTCATGAATAAAACAGGTTGATGAAAACTGGGAAAATGAACCATCTTCTTTCCACCCTGCAATCCATTTTCTAACTTTATAGCACAATCATTTGGAGTGCTCGCACCACCCTATTCTGTCTCTCCACCTGTCCTGAATGGTGCCCACAGTTCAGAGGAGCAGCAGGGAATGTGTTACTTCCAACAACAGCAGTTAAGGGGAGGGTGGTGTGCGTGTTTAGGAAAAGGTGAAGCCTGTGACTGCATATGCATGTTTTTGACTGTAAAAGTTGATGTTCTCTTTTAGTGAGCTTTGGGAATATGGTCAGAAGGAGGCTATAAATCTTTTATACGGGGATTTTTTTGATGCAGAAATATTTCAAGGGTGGCAAATTTACAGTGTGTGTGTTTATACAGAAGACTCCTTCTGGTGTGACAGGGTAGCTAGCGACTATGTTGTTTGCAGAATGAAGAAATGGGAATGATTTTCAGTTTAAGTTGAAGAACTAAGCTGCTGCTTAAATGGAACAATTAATAGAAGGTTTTGCACTGCTTAAAGGTTAGCAGGCAAACAGAAAACACACTTAAATTTACAATAATACAATTTCTTTTTTTTTATCAAGCTAGGATTAGCCAGCTAGCTGCTATTACTAGGTAACCAGCAAATTATCTATCTGTGTGAGCAGTTCAGCTTGTGTTACCAACTTCAGCCAGATAAAAAACTATTTGTATCTAGTGAAACCTTGTGCACACATGGCATAAGTACAATTTAGGTGGGGAAAAAAGCTTTTTAAACCTCAAAGTTGAGCAAGCTAATACTCAAATCATAACAACAGTTTCCTCAAGGTGCTTAATATTGTAAAGATACTACAATAATACAGAGCACCCTCAAAAATCAGGCAACCCCCTATGACAGGGGTGGGCAATCTCAGTCTAATTTAGCCATTTAAATCAGCTGTGTTGGTTCGAGGACACATCTAAAACCTGCAGGGACACCGGCCCTCGTGGACTAAGATTGCCCACCCCTGTATGAGCAAGCACTTTGGCAACAGTGGGAAGGAAAACCTCCCTTTTAACAGGAAGAAACCTCCGACAGAAGCAGGCTCGGGGGGCAACGATCTGCCGTGAGCGATTGGGGTGAGGGAAGGAAGACAGGATAAAAGACATGCTGTGGAAGAGAGCCAGAGATTAATAATAGCTCATAATTAATAGCCACCAACAGCCTTGCAGCATAACTAAGGGTAGGTTCAGTGTCACCTGATCCAGCCCTAGCTACAAGCTTTGCCAAACAGGAAAGTCTTAAGCCCAACATTATAAAGACATAGACATATGTCTGTCTCCTACATCAGGACATCCTGAAAATAACAAAGTAATAAATAGATGAGCACATGTCCCCTTCTTGGCCAGTTACAATGTCTCAAACACAACTTTAGATCACTCCATGAAGTCCTGTTGCACTTGTACATCTTTGGGTCATAATCTGTGGTCTGGTTCTTATCACCAGTGATGAGCCATTATGCAAAACCCAAATCTACGAGATGATTACCTTGAAGGGGCGATGTGCCAAAATTGGTTTGGGTCTCTTTTTTTTTTATATAGGTGGCACTGAGTAACTTTTTCATCGGACCTAGGATAAGTACCTGCAAAAAAAAACTACAAAAATGTTCTTCATATAACGTATGTGCTCACCTCAGCCAGTCTGGACTGTTTATGGCTGACTTCAGGTTTGCCAATAGGCGCCAGTTGCTGTAGGGTGTTGCGGTTGTTGGTGAGTGCACGTGTTAGCCGTGCAAATTTGGTCCATCCTGAAAAAATGAGAAGTCAATTATTGCCAAAATCACAGTCATTACACTTTAACCGGTCTTGTCATCTATGTCAGCTGATACTTTATGAGCTACACAAACACAATCAGACCCCAGGCAGCTGTATGTTACCACTGCCCATGCAGTTTCCCTGCTCAAGGCTCACAGCAGTTCATCAGATTTTCACAAAATGTTGTCTACTGAATCACTGTGCTTTCATTGCAAAGCAGCACAGTTTGCTTTAGGAGGTCAGAGCCATGGATTAAGTAACAGGACTTTCACCTACTACAGTCATAATTCCAATATTTTTCAAACCACTGACACTTTCTTCATGCCAATTGTACTCTTAATTAAAAGTGAAGCTACTTAGGATTATGAAAAGATCATGGTAGCATTTAAGCACCTGTTTGACAACAACTGTGGGGAGCCTCACTTACACTTCTAGCACAGCAGCAAAACCCTTCCTAGTAAAATACATTATTTGTCTTCATGTAAACAAAAAGATGACATTTTGTCTCCATTTCACTAATTCATGTAAACACAGCGCAAAACCCAGAGCCATCCGGTGTGCCCTGACCACACAGGAATCACTGAAAATTTTGCACATTTTTGTCTTGTGAAAAAGCGAAGGCTTAGGGAACCTGCTGTCTGTATGTACTAGTCAACCAGACATTATTCCTAGGGAAATTCCCAGTAATCTGATATTTATTCACACCATCATCTGCGGTCGACCGCATGCAACACTCAGAGATCCGTACACCCTGATAGTCGTGAAAATCAGTGGTTAAATGGCAGAAGTGAACAGTCATTGTAAATTGTTCCAGTTCAAAAGAAGAAAAAGGGTAGAGAAGAGCCGTCCATAACAAATCAAACACAGAAATGCTGAAGATGCATCTCACACATCTGGATCAAACCATGTTAATAGTCCGTCCCATGTTTCCCAATCAGTATTGTTAGATAGATCTTTGTTGGGTTTTTCTCTGTATCTATGAAGCGCCTTGAGGCGACTTATGTTGTGATTTGGCGCTATATAAATAAAATTGAATTGAATTGAATTGAATTTCCTCTTTTGGTCTTTTAAACTGAAGCCTTCCGTCCTATCTCTGACTTCCATTTGATTCTTTCATCTCATGGAAAAAACTAGAAAAACAAGGATTAAGATGAACGAACACTTCTTGAGCCCTCTGAGCCCTCGTGTTTGTGCGTCTTTGTCATTTTTTTAAAACATGGTCATAAGAAATATTCCAATAAATAAAGATAGTAAAAGCTGCAGTTTCTTTGGAAAATGTAATTATTAACTAAAAACAGATTCATATAAAAGTTTGTAAGTCTACCTAAAAATACAGCCATGTCAGCAGAGGTCATTTCAGTAATGACGGCCACACCTTTCTCAGTGAGAGCAAACACAGTTTTGGAGGTCAGGTGCTTCCTGCTCTATTGCTCTAAAAATAAAATAAAATATTTCAAGGAGAAAAGGGTCACACAACAGGGGCACATCACTTACAGTAGTCACACGTCGTGATCGACCCGGCCCTTTGAAGAAACCATTACGAATAAAAAGCAGACTTTGAAATGGCTTTTAACCCTCAGGCCTCCAGCTATGTGAAAATCCTCCTTTCATTCTCTGTTAGAACGGAGAGAAACTCAGGCGCTCACTTCTTTGTGCAGCGGTGTAGAAAAGCCTGAGACAATGCTGTGCTGATGTCAATACGGGAGGAATATCAACACGACATCCAATTTATTCTGAAACCCAATCATCAGCTTCCCTCGAGCAAAACTGCTGCTGCAGCTATTGTAAAACTTACTGTACGGCTTCAGTTTCTAAGGCTTCTTTTCTTTTTCTACACATTTTTAAAGTTGGTGTTGCACAACCACAGAAAATGAGCCTTAATTTTTAGCTAAAATGAGTATTTTAAAGTATATATTCTTCAGGGAAATTGCTGCAGCATATGTACACTAGCATTGATTGTGTAACTCACTGTATAATATACTGTATTTTGTTGGCTGTTGATCAATTTCACTTGTTCGTCATAATCCCTGCAGTGTGTTCCTATCTTTTCTACCTCACATTCTACATCAGTGCGCTTTAATATTACCTGTATACTTCCTACGCTTATGCTGTAATGTTACCTATTACCTTTTAACAACTACAGCTAATACATTTGAAGATTCTAATTTCATATTTACACAAAAATACATGTAAACCCACGAAACATCCTGCGGCTCAGGCGGAAGACTGGGTCGGCTACCGATCGGAAGGTCGGTGAATCAATCCCTGGCTTCTCCAGTTTGTATGCTGAAGTATCCGTGGGCAAGATACAGAAAAAGGTACAGAGTTCCTCCCTGCATCCATCAGAGTATAAGTTCATGTCTGAACGATGCTATATGAACAACTTGTCACATCCTCAACAGAAAAAAGTGCTTTACCTGTCCATTTACCAAATTCACATCCCATCTCGAAAGGCTTAATTTGTTATCTTTGGGTTGTTTTTTTAAAAAAGGGTGTAGTTTTTTCTTTCCTCAAACTTTGGACTGTTACAATTAAACTGTTAAATTACAAATAATTATTACTCATCATTATTATTATTAATAATATTATTCCTATGTTTCATTCACAAGAACACAGCTGTGCTCACTTGTGTACATGTAAATAGATATTGCTGAGTAAACAACATTCTGTGCGTAGATGTGTTGAAATGGTTGCAGCAGAGTACAACAAATACAACACATGGGGCAATTGGGAAGTGATGAATAAATACAGCCCCAGAGCCTACAGGTGGATGCTGGCTGGGGGAGGGGGTTAAAGTAACATGCAGTGATGCTGAGCAGTAGCAGCTGTCAGAGGTAAAGCTGGGAACTTATGAACATAAATGTACTGTCAAAATGAAAGTAAGGCAACCAGTTTGGGAAAACAATGAGACAAATTACTGTGTAGGACACGATGCAGCTCGAGTTGATTTGGCGCATAACTGCCAATTTTTAGTCAAGGTGGCTACTGATTAAAAAATGTCAATGTTGCTCAGTGGATGCTAAATGTACCTATTAATAATATGAGATAATAATAAAAACACAATATTCTGAGACTCCTAGTTGGTCTCTCTACTGACATCATTGCACAAGTGAGACAGGATATCAGCCAAAAAAACACACTAACCCAAATAACTTCAACAAGCAAGGGAGAGAGCAGAGGCCCTCAATGCTGACCCACATTAATGTAGCACTACTAATGCATTATAACACTAAAAACTTTCTTCCTCAGAATTTTTAGGGACACACTACACACAATGCTGAGTTTCTAACTCAGGGGTGCCCAATCCCGGTCCTCGAGAGCTACCGTCCTGCAGCTTTTAGATGCATCCTTGTTCCCACACACCCGAATCAAATGAATGGCTTGTTATCAGGCCTTTGCCAAACATGATGGCATGCTGAAGAGGTAATCAAACCATTTGATTCAGCTGTGTTGGAGTAGGGATGCATCTAAAAGCTGCAGGATAGTAGCTCTTGAGGACTGGGATTGGGCAGCCCTGTTCTAACTTATAAGAAATCAACTTGGGGACAAAGCCTTTCAAGATGTGTTATCTTTGGCATTTTTGTAGATTCAGCTGAAGAGACTGGAACATATAAAATGTTTTTGATAGAGGCTGCAAGTAATTAATTCAGCAAATTTAATGTTTAGACAACACTGGATCATCCTTGAGTTGGGTGCCTTTTTATACTTGAATGGCTCATAGATCACAATAATAATAATAATGATGATGATGATATTAAACATTCTTCTGAAAAAGGTACAAGGACTAGACTGAAAATGCATGAAAAGCAATGTTTACGTTGGCTAACAAGCTGCTAACAATATAAACTAGATCATTACTAATAAAAATCTTGCTGCCTATGCTTTTCAAGTAGTTTCAATTTACTATGAAGCTGACCACTAGGAGCTGTGATCGAGGCTTACATTAACTAAGCATCCTTTTCACTCATGACAGCAAATTAATAGTCCACAACTAACTCTCTTAAACAGGGAAATCCATCATGACACGTGATTTGTTGTGAAACCTGAACTATTTCTAACACCTAAATCTTGCATATGAATTTATGTTAGAAACCGTGACAAAGAATGATTTGACTGTAGCGCCTTTCCTTTGTGATGTAATTCTTATCATTTTCATGTCATTCTTAAGACTTTTTTTCTGTGCTGCCTATAATGGCTGAATAGTTCACGGTAAAATGTGCATGCATTACAGAGCAGCACAATGCATTAACAGAAAAACAGCAAGCCGCTGGCAGAGAAAATGAGCCAATGGGCTCTTTTTCATACAAACATTTTCATCATGAAGCAAAATGGGAGAATTTGTCTTGCTGGCATTCACGTAAATACATACTGACAGCCCACAGGCTTCCACTGTACATTGTGGCAAAAAAAGGACAAAAAGCCCTCACAGAGAGCATGAAAGGAAACTGCAGGACAAGAAAATAAGCGGTCTTTTTCACGGTTAATAGTGCTGCGTCTGCCTATGTTTCACAAGAATGCAGCAACCGTGTGATTTATCAGACTTGAAATGGAAATTGAAAAAAAAAAAGAAAAAGGCATTCGGCTAAAAATAACACAGGAGCAGAACTAGTGCACGCACCAAAGTAAGTAGAGTCTGAGATTAGATTTTGGTTGAAAATACTACACACAGCAAACTGCATTGCATGACATGCGCCTTTATAAACAGTACATGTGGGACACATGACTTATATACATGCAGTGCAAAAGCACATCATTCTTTTTCATTTTGTAATACCTGGAAGTGCAGGTGAAAAAAGATGTCCTGTAAGAGGGGAGATATAGAGGTCACAACAGAGTTTGGCAAGAGGTCACAGACGGTTTTAAAGATTAACTCTACATCCACGTATGGCGCAGGTTGAAGCAAATTGCAGCAAATCATGTTTGTTGCTAAGAATTGAGTGGAATTAAACAGCCCCAATCATTTTTATGACTTAGAGGATAAATTCAACAAATGTTAACAATATTGCTGCATAATGATAACCTTGGAAAAAGAACCCTAAATCCAAGCAATAATTTGGACATTTAGCCAAAATGGAAGTCCGATTGTTAAATGAGTTTTATGTGGCCATTGAAATGCCGTGAAGTTCACAGCACACAGTTTTTGTGCTGATGGAGATACCATAATCAGTCAGCAGAGTGTTGGCAAACGTTTCCCAGCCTCAGCACTCGCCAACCCTGCTCTGTAAATTTACGTGGTCTGCCACTTCATGACTGAGCTGCTCTGGGTCTTCACCTTGCAGTAATGCCACTTCCAGCTGATCGTGGAATACAAGCAGACTTGTTACAAAGATGGCATTCAGTTACAGCACTGTGGTTGAATCAAGTGGACACAAATGTTTGTAAAAGCAGACTGCATGGTTAGGTGCTGTGATTTTATACACGCATGTGTTCGGGACTGAAAACACCCAAATTCAAAGATTCAACAGTGTGGTCCTATGTTTTTTTTACATATAGTGTAGCTATTGAACAATTTGTTGTAAT
This sequence comes from Diplotaxodon limnothrissa, assembly GCF_057381915.1. Classification (NCBI taxonomy): domain Eukaryota; kingdom Metazoa; phylum Chordata; class Actinopteri; order Cichliformes; family Cichlidae; genus Diplotaxodon; species Diplotaxodon limnothrissa. The sequence goes on along the minus strand of NC_140614.1, from coordinate 6,322,316 downwards.
ATATCAGTGCTTAGTAAGGTTCCTTGAGCTTTCCAAGTTGTAAAAAACTTGTGTGTGACAAGTTGTTCTCACCCAAAGATGGATTACAATTAACTAACTTGGATAGTGAGACAGAGTGACGAACCCGACCACACAGTTCGCACGTTTTGACCCCTTTTATTTAGCTGTTCGTGCCTTTAATACACGGTCGCAGCTTTTCAGCTGCCAGCCACACGCACAACCCCAACTCAGGTCCCGGTACATTTCTTTATAGGGGAGACGTAATTGGCTGACGGAGCTCCGGTGTGTCTCAGCCTCCCTTGCAGCTGAGCCCCAAGCCACACCCTGCCACAGATAGATTTCCAACAAATGAAATGAAATCTATGCATTTTTTAAACACAATGGAGAACAATTCAATTAAATGTCTTCCACATTCTCAAATATTGTATTCCTTAAAAAAAGGTCACCATTTAAAAAGACTTCCGTTCTTCTCAACAGAGCAGACTGTAATTTCCACAGCACAAAACCACTTTGAGTAAAGGTAACTGTTACTGGTCAAGCTAAATCAAACTATTGGTTTAAAAAAACTGAAGGATTACACTTAGTGCCTGAGGCACTTGTGTTCCTGCCACAGTACTCGTCACTCATTGTGATCAGCCGTCAGCCTGAAATGTTGTCTCGCCTGAGGCTGAGGTAACAGCACTTTGTGAAGCACTCACAGGTGCTGACAAAGCAAAGCAGTCAACACAGCCACTCTACCATAAAACAACAACAACACAGTGACCATTATTTTTTAATAGTTCTGCTTTCCTGTGTATTCTTTTTCCTCTTTTTTTTCTTACTGCTTCAGTCAGTGGATGATACTGAGACGAATAAGCACCGGCCAGCTGGTTCACCTTGATAACCACAATCAGCCACGTGCAAAGAAAATTGTCTCGATCCAGATGTTTTAGGTTCGTGGGAGAAGCACCATTTAACCCTCCTCTCGTGTTAGGGTCGGCACCGACCCATTTTAAATTTCAAATGCATAAAAAAACCACATAGATTTGTTTATTGTATCAAGGCTTTTTGACTTTGTCAGGAACCTCTATTTCTACAAAATAAAACCAAAAAAAATTATTTTCACTAAATTATAAAATGCCCTAGTTAAAATTATGACCTTTGTGTTGTTAGGGTCGGTTTCGACCCAGGTATAATATTATGAGTATAAAGCAATAATTAAAGCCAAAACTGAAATCATAAGTGCACTGTCAGCTAAAACACTTACAGCAAGCACCTCTCCTAATCATATGAGCTTTAGGGGATTCTTATTTTGCATGTTTTTTGCAGTATACCTGCACAAAAACAAAACAAAATAAACACGGGCATGTGAGGTGAATTCACTATTTGAGTGGCCATTTGACTTCCAGAGTGCACATTTACAATTTGCAGCATACAAAAAATGAGAAGAAGATTCACAGTGAGCCAAGTTCAGGATCATATTTTTGGTGAAAATGAAGGAGAGGACACAGAGCAGCATAGCGATTCAGATGGTCAGGTTTCTAAGGAGGAAGACAATGTGGACTATCATCCAGAAGACACAGACACATCTGATCAGAGGTGGAGGTCGCTGGTGCTGAAGCTACTCCTGCTGAAAGATTCAAGTCCAAAAATGGTAAGATCTTTTGGAGCTCAGTACCTCATGATGTACATGGCAGGGCAGCTGCTGCAAATGTCATCAAAATGACCCCTGGAATCACAAGGTTTGCTCTGACCAAAGTCAGTGACATCAAGAGATGTTTTGAGATATTTATGCCATTGTCACTAGAAAGAATCATCATTACTATGATAAACCTTGAAGGAAAAAAAAGTCCATGGCGACATGATGAGGAATACCTGGATGCTTTCATTGGTGTTCTTCTTGCTGGAGTGTACAGATGCTGCAATGAGGCCACTGATCGTCTATGGCAGGGGTGCCCAATCCCAGTCCTCGAGAGCTACTATCCTGCAGCTTTTAGATGCATCCCTACTCCAACACAGCTGAATCAAATGAATGGCTTGTTATCAGGCCTTTGCCAAACATGATGGCATGCTGAAGAGGTAATCAAACCATTTGATTCAGCTGTGTTGGAGTAGGGATGCATCTAAAAGCTGCAGGATAGTAGCTCTCGAGGACTGGGATTGGGCAGCCCTGGTCTATGGGATGCATCGACAGGCAGAAACATTTTCTGGGCAACGATGTCACTTCACACATTTGATATCATTTTGATTCAAGAGTCCTCAGATTTGACAACAGAGAGATCAGACCGAGGTCTGACAAGCTTGCTCCCATCAGGGATGTCTGGGAGAGATGGGTGCAGTTTCTTCCACTGATGTTCATCCCAGGGCCAGTGACAGTGGATGAACGTCTTGTCCACTTTTTGAGGAAAATGCCCCTTCCGGCAATATATACCCAGTAAGCCAGGGAAAAACGGCAGAAAAATCTGGGAAGCCTGTGATGCAAAAACCAACTATGCCTGGAATGTACAGATTTTCACAGTCAAAGCTGCGAGTGGCACTCCTGAGAAGAAACAATGAAAATGTGTGGTCCTCCATATGACCACTGGACTGCAGGATCAGCTGTGATATTTTATTTTATTTTTTACCAGATATGACCACGGACAAGAACTTCACAAAGGAAACTGAGGTGAAGCTGTATCATTGGGAAGTGATAAAAAGCCCACAATTACCCACGGCTATAACCAAAACAAAGGAGGAGTGGACTTTTTCTTTTTTTCAGTTTATATTAAAGGTCTACTGCTGAAAAAAACAACCTTTTTTTGTCTTTTCTTGATGTAAATGTCTATGGGTCGAAATTGACCCGTAACACCATAGATGTCATTTTAGTTATTAATCTTAAAATGAAAAAAATCAATAAAACAGATTTATTTAAGAGATGTGTCCTATACCCCTCAGTAATACTCAGGTAACACAGAAACCTTTTATTTATTAATATGATTCTCTTGAGGTTAATTTTACAATTTTTTTAAAATTGAAATTGAGGGGTACAGTGACAAAAAAAGACCCAGAGGCCCACGCCAAAAGTATTAAAACCAACATTTTCATGGATAAGGAAGCCTAACAAGGTAACCAAGAGATGAGAAACAAATTGGATGATAACTTATTGTTTTTAGTATATTTTATAGCTGATTTAATTCACGGGTCAAAACCGACCCGCTAACATAAGAGATGATAACAGAAAGCTAACACGAGAGGAAGGTTAAAGCTCAGTTTAAGTGGAAACATGAAGGAAAGAATGCAAATCTCTTCTCACATGCAGAAACATCCAGGTTTTAGACCAATAAATGTGTATAAATGGTTTATTTTTAGGTGAAACGGGGACACGGTGTCAAGAAAGCACACAATGAATTTGAAATCCCCTGTTAGATTTTTACTGCAATATCTCCCACTCTGATGACGCTGACATGCTGTGGCATGCCGCGCTGTGGGAGCAGCCGGAGACGGAGCCCAGAGTGAATTTTAGTCTGCAGCACGAGCCAACTCCACCAACGCCTGCAGCAGCGAATCTCCCTTCCCTACAAACGGCCTCTCCCACCCCCCTTATCACCAGGCGGGCTAAACTGCTGAACCCAGTACGCCCCTGTGTGCTCTGTGGCACAGCAGGCAAAGGCTACATCCTCTCTGTGGCTTCTAATGAGCTGTACTGTACTGAAATACACCACAGTGCACTAGCTGGTCTGAAGTTGGAGTATGCCAGTCAAACCACCACCTGCGAGGTGGAGCTTTGTTACCAAGGAGATTGTCTTTTAAAAGGTCAAACTATACGCACTTACATGCATGTCCAGAACAAGAAGCCATATCTTTAATAGTCCATTCCTTTTTAACAATATGTTTATTTTCATGTTGAAATGTCAGAAATTAAAAGATTAAAAGTATTAAATGCTAAACTGTTTTCTGCTCAAACCAACCCTGTTTACATTAGCTTGAACTTATATTAACTGTAAATAAATTTTAAGTAAATTAGTGTTGTGTTTTATACACACAAAGCATTGCTTTGACTTTTAATGAACTATGACTTTAAAAAACTTTTAATATACCATCCAAAACTGACAGACATGAAAATGCATTTTCTTTATTGGCAGTAAATATTCATCCACTTTATTATCAGGTACACTTGTTCAACTTGTTAACATAACTATATAGTCAGACAATCACCTGGCAGCAGGTCACGAGTGTCAGTTTGGGGAAGAAATATGACTTAAGTAACTCTGAATGTGGCATGGTTGTTTGTACCAGGCAGGCTGGTTTGAGAAACTGCTGATCGACTGAGATTTTCCTGCACAACCATCTGTGGGGTTAACATAGGATGGCGTACAGGAAAAGTGAAACTATCCAGTGCAGATCCAAAATGGATAAAAATCATAGATTCAGACCAGATCAGGCCCAGATCCATTTCAGATGAGGTAATTTCCCAGCTCTTCCCATTCAGGTGAATCAAGGCGGGCTTATTTTGTCTGTATTCCTGATTTTAACCCGTAAGAGCCCAGACCAATTTTTACTGTCAGGAAAGCTATGGGAGAGTCAGTGTTGAAACTTTAACAAGAACACCTGTGTGACCTTGGTTTCTCATGGGTTGAAATAGGTCATCTCGCCAAAGCTATAATGAAATATGTCAAATCTAGCTGATGTACAGTAGACAGCGCTATAAAAGCTTACACGTGTCTTACAAAACTTGGAAAGCTGCATTTTTTTTAGTTAAATGTGAAACAGTTACTACTGACTGTATGACAGCTATCAGCTATCAGTAAAGGCTGATCTTAGATCAGATTAAAAAAAGGTTAAACTGGGAAACAAAGCATAGTTTTTCTGTAAATCTCATTAAGCATTTTTATCCAGTAATGGAAGAAATAATTAAATCCTCTAACATTAAAAATCAGACTGTTACAGCACATCAGTACATTAAATGCTGATTGAATTTCATTTAAAAAAAAATGAAGTGGCCATAAACTGTTACATGTCTGATGTGTCAGTCAATGTTTTTATCTTCAGCTTCTGTCACCTACATTTTTCCTCTGTTAACTTGCTGAATAATTAGATGGAATCACAAACTGTGATGTCAAATTAAGATTGCAGCTTTAGCTAATGAAAACTCACGTTAGCTAAGATAAATGGTGACCATGGAGAGCACGAAAAATGTAAATATTTGTATGCAACTTTTTTTTTCTGTGTCTGATGATGACAGAGTGAACTAAACTTTCCCCTTTTTTATTTTTATTTTCTTAAATCAATATTCTGGGCCTTACTGGCACATGTTCATATTCAGCACTGGTACAATTTACCCATAATTATAACTTGTGTTATTACAGCTCCACAGACGAGGAGCTTTTTTCTCTACGCATGCATGTAGTTAACTCAAGATGATCATACTCAGAGTCTATTGGACTCACTCTGATCTTATGGCTAGACTCAGAGTTTGATGAACCTGCTTCCTGGAAAAAGGCCCTGATTGAATACTGTTACAGCATAACTGAGGGAACAACTCAGTAATTTGGTGCCACTGCTTTTTCAGATTCTACATAGCTTTGGGGTTATTAATATGTAACAACTGTAATGTTTGTGAGAATACTTTAATACAACATTTTTAGAGCTTCTCTACAGCACCATTACTGTACAAAAATACTTTAACTTGGATAAGCTAAGTACACTCATACTGCATAAAACTTGATGCCTCACTTTGTCAAAATGTTAAGCAAAGTTTGTCACACTGTCAGAGGCAGCAGCCACAGCTAAATCACAAAGATGTCAACACGCTAATGTGACGAATAGATCCACTAAGGCTTCGATCGTTCGATTGCTTTGATTCAGGCCATGTTTTTCATGTCGCTGAGAACACTTTAAATTAATTAATTAAAAGAAACACACATGAGAACAGTGAGGAGATCTTTGCAGCGAGGAGGCAGGAGTACATCAGTGCATGTGTGCGCACATGTTTACAGGTGCCTGTATATCAATGAAGGGGGAAGGGTGCATGATCCTTGTAAAAAGGGAAAACACACCAGAATGGCAGCACCAGAACTGACTCCCAAGGCGGGGAGCTGACACTGTACATCAGTCAGGGCACGGAGGATAACACCGGTACCCACTCCTCCAGTGACTCCTGACAGCATCAGAACCTTGTCAAACACAACCTGACAGCTTTGCAGGGAAACTGCAGAGAGACTTGACATGTTCCTTTTTTCACATTCAGCTTGGGATGAAAAACAAAAGAAAGGAAAAAGGTTTGTAGCAAGTACTAATCTTCTGAGACTTCTCAGCGTGAGAGAAAGGACAGAGGAGAGTTTGGTACGCAGAGTCAAAGGGAGCAGAAGGATGAGGTGGATGACAATTGAGACTAATTTGCTAATTGGAACTTAACACAAAGTGCAGGCCAGACTAACAGAAATCACATTAACTTGGAGATAATAAGACAGATAAATTTTGCCTGACGATGGCACATACCGATAAGTCAACAGATCACCAACGATATCAGGCATTTCCTGAGGGTAATGTAAAGCCATCCACTGAGAAAAACGAACAAGTGTCAACATCATAAGGGCCCCAGGGGGAAAAACCTCTAAAGCTGCAGTTTGAAGCAAAAGTGGTGGACCAGTCAGCCAACTGGTATTGGAATGCACTGTGCCAGCAAGGATAAAAAGAATAATGGGCATAATTACACAGAGAATGTAACGGAGGTAGCAATCAGTAACCAGAGAATATCAGAGAAAATTCAATGCAAGGCGAAGACGATGACTGAGCAAAACAGAAGAAGAGAGAGAAGGATGATAAACAAAACAGGTGTTCAAAGAAAAAGCTGCAAGAACGAGGAGGAAAAGCTAAGAAACTAGGATAAGGAAGAGAAAGTCAGTACCGTAAATGAAGGGCAAGAAAAGGTAGAGAATGATAAAGAAAAGTTAAAGATAAGGTGAAGGAAGTTTAGAGAAACATCAAGTAATAAAAGGAAAAGAATAAAGTGTAGGAGTGTACATATGCAGAAGGAGATGGAGAGAAAGGAAGAAAAAAGCTGTTGAAGGACAAGGATGAAGAAAGCTAATTACACGTCCGATCACAAGCCAAGTGGCGTTAGATTGCATTGGAGCATCCAGCCATGTATTAATTTCTTTTGCTCTCAGACATTTTGTCACATGTCATGCCCTGCACTGCTCTGCTGTTATTCTTCATAGTGTGTTGCTGTCTAATAAACCAGAAACACAACACAATCTTTTCAAGTGGTTCAGAGCACCAAGCTGATCATCATCTGCACTAGGGAGCGTCGGGTTTTCAAATCTGTCAAGACTTTGGGCCCTCCGTCGTCCTCCACACAAAACTTATCTTCAACAAAAGGAGAGAAACATTTGTGCAGTGTGAAAACACCCACCTTTAGTAGTTTCATCTTCGATGGGCTGCTTGAAGAGGGTAATGTCCTTAAAAGTGCAGAGGAACAGCACCACCTTGTCATTCTCATTCCTGATGGGAGCCACTTGCATGTAGAACCAAACAGGACTTCCTGCAACAAAACATCATCAAATCTTAGAGTACATATGTCCAAAGGGAGTCACTATAAAACAAAATAACAAATAGACCCAAGACAGTGTCACCATTGAGGATTTAACATCCATGATGCTCGAAATAACCTTACCAAATGTAATCTGAACAATCTCTTGTGGAATCCTTACTAGGTTTGAAACATTATACTTTTATGTTGCTTTACTAAAAGAATTTTTCAAACTACTTATCAATGCTTCCATTAGGGGTTTGTGTTAGGGTGTCCACAAACCTTTGACCACTTCTTTCAAAATGTGAAAAATATATGTTGGAACAATTTGTGGAACAATTTGTGGAAAAAAAATTTTTATTACTGCACTAGCTTTTATGACATCTCTGCTGTCTTTGCAGAAAACAGATTAAAGTGATTTCACATCTAAATTGCTGCTCTGGGCTTGCTCAAACAATCAACAGAGGGCAGATATAAATATAATCTAGCCATTAATTATGCTCCATTATCAGGACCAAGCAACCACATTAAGACTCTCAGAAGACAATCTTTGTGCCACTGAGTCAAATGTGGTTGGTTTCATAAGTCTGTATCAGATATTAAAATAAATGTAAAAAAAAAATATATATGTATATATATATATATATATATATATATATATATATATATATATATATATATATATATATATATATATATATATACACGTTTAAATCTATATGCCAATAATGGATTTTAGAGATATTTATCTTAATAAAGAAAACAACTGAATTACACACATTATATCTGGTTAAAGGGTATTTTTTTCAAAAAGTGCTTGCTCATAGGGGGTCGTCTGATTGTATATAAGCACCTTGAGATGAATGTTGTTGTAATTTGGTGCTATATAAATAAAATTTAATTTAATTTATTTTAAAAACACAAGTCAAATAAAAAGAAATATCATATTCTGCTTTCTTACTTTGAAATTTAAGCAATTTTGTGGCAATGAACATGCTAACTCATTAGTACAAAAGGCTGAGTTGAGTCCTGAACCAGCACTCACGTGGCACTTGGGTACTTTGTGAGAGTGGTAAACATGGCAATTGAACTAAGTGGATGTGTCAGAGGTCAAAGTGATATTCTTTCCGCTTTTAAGGGGGCAGTGGATGGCACCCTAAGGAAGCCAGTAGATAAAGAAGCAAAACAATTAATCTACGTGTACTAAGGAAAAGAAGAGAAAATACTTCACACATAAAGAATTCGCCTCATTCACGTATTACACAAACGCCTCTATGAGGGCCCTGCTCTCATAATTTGTCATCAAATTTGTGCCATGGTAAAAGTTTTTATTTCCTTCTCCATTCTGCACTCAAAGATGGACCATTTTGTAGTTCCAGCTTGTCAGTTGTCCTAACACGCTGATCTAGTACCTCTCAGGTTAACATTATAAGCACTGACAGGTAAAGTGAATGGCTCATGGCTCCTGTTAGTGGGTGGGATATCCGGTCTTTAAGTGTTGACATATGAACCCTGCTTCCGGGTCCAAACTACTCTGCGTTTATTAAGGTTGTTGTGTTTTTAACGTATTTTAATGCTTTGTATCTTGTTCTACTTAATCTGAAGAAGCCTCTAAAAAAAAGGCTGTAATCACTGTCCGCCTCTCTCAGTTTTTATTACCACTGTTCATTCTAAAGCTCAGTTTTTAAAACCTTGTTATGTGATTACAGCCCAGCACAGGCAGCAGTATATTAATGACTAACCTGGTATTGTGGATGGATTATCTCAGTTGTTCAGTTGTTTGGTCCATTTTCAGGATTCTGTCATACAATTGTGTTTGTCCCTAACCATCGGGAACCCTCATGTTAACTTTTATCAAGTGGAAAAAAGTTTTCACTGTGGTAATGTGTTTATAGTATGCTAACCCTAGCTGTGTAGCTAGCCACCATGTAGCACACCGTTACATACCAGCTAGCCCAACTTCAGTAGCCCTACAAACGTCACTACTGTTTAGTTTTCTGTCTTCATTTATGTCAGAAGTGATAACAGAGCTGTACGTTTTAATTTTTTCAGAAATCCCTCAGTCAGAACATGGTATGTTTAGATGGAAACTAGCGAGCTAACTCCCTGCTATCTTCTTACTCTGTTTAACTTCATAAAACCTGTTTTCATGGATGCCTGAATGTTAAACTTAATTGTTACACCTGGTAGAGCAGCCATACTGATCATTTTATTACAGATGACAGAATTTATACAGTTTTTAAACTCTCAGTGATGCTGCAGTGTTCGTTTGACTTTGGACCCGGACACAGCTCAGACTTAAAGACCTTATACAGATAAAGAGTCCATTTAGTCCTTAAAGTTAATGTGTTAGAAGAAGGAAAAAGAGGCAAGTGTAAGGATTTAAGCAACTTTCACAAGGACCTGTGACGGGCTCTGGGTTTTTCCTGCAGTGGATAGTATCTATCAAAAGAGGCCCACAGAAGAAACAGTGGTGAACCAGCAACAGGGTCATGGGCAGCCAAGTCTCATTCATATGTGTCGAGCGAAATCTGTTCCATGTGATCCAACAGATGAGCTATTTTAGCTCAAATTGCCAGTAAAGTTAAAGCTGGTTCTGATAGAAACATGTCAGAATCCACAGTACATCACAATTTGTTCTGTATGGGGCTGCATAGCCGCAGACCAGTCAGGGTGACCACGCTGACTAATATCCATGCCGAGAGCACCAACAGTGGCCATGTGAGCATCAGCATTGGAGAACGGAGGAATGGAAAAAGGTGATGATGAATCTTTTACATCGTGTGGAAAACCGGATACATCTGCGTCACTTACATGGGAAATACCTGGCACCAGGATGCACTATGGAAAGAAGTCAAGCTGGATGAGGCAAGGCAGGTGGTCATAATGTTATGCCCAGTTGGTATACTTTACTATTGTTCAAATACACAGTCAACAACACTGTGTTTACATTTTTAAATTCATTTTATCAAATTGTATCTGCCCTCCATTTATTGCCTTTATCTAACATGAGCAGTGATTTAAATCTCACATCCTTAAAGACATATAAATAAAAAAAAGTCTGTCAAGGACATGTAAAATAAAATAAAAATGAAAAGAACATGTTCATTAGAAATAATCGATTGATAGAATGTTAAAATCAGAATACAAAAACATAACTGAACTTAACATAACTCAACTGAATACACACTGATAGAAATGATGACAACAATGCAGACAGAAGGCTATCAGTAATGTATATGTGTTAAAAAATTACATAAAAGACATGATGAGACACATCAAGAAATAACTGAAGTGAACACTCACTGTTCTTTCTGTACAGCAGGATTTCAAAGCAGTTAGATTCATAATTGTCGAACGTCTGTCTGACTTTATCGATGGTCTTCTTGTCTGTCAGCTCTCCGTACATAAAACTGTGAAGGGAAATAAGCAATATGAGAAACTGCAACAATCAATCATCAGTCTTTCATGCCTCTGTATGATATTTCATATATGTTATTAATGGTACTGTCAATGTGTTATCTCACCATCAAAACTCCATTAATTCTTATGTTTGGTTCAATAGAATAAAGTGATGCAACGGCTAAAGGATAAATTGGGCTCACAGGGATGTGAGTGCAGATTTGTTCTGGGCTGTAATCATTCCATAAAGGGAACATTTATACATTTCTCCTACTTTGTTTTCCAAGATCAAATTCCAGTTCCAGTTTGCACATCCACACACATTTGTACTTTTTAGAGTGGGCACAGATTCAGTCACTATTTTATCCATTATGCTGCCACAGTGCAGGTGACCATCGACCATTTGAAAATGAAATACCAGTTTAGACTTTCACTTGATCTTTCCTTGATACACAAACAAACTCAGTGACCAGATCCTGGTCAGTTCATCCTTGAGTTCAGTAAATGCTTTTATGTTTTCTTCCAGCTTTGCCAAAGAACTTAAAATGAGGATTTTATTAAATTTCAACATCTTTTGGTTAGAAATGCAGAGTATAGCCATCCATTTTTTTAAATCCAAATCAGGGATGCAGGAGCCAACAGCAGCTATCATACAACAAGAGACAGGGTACACCCCGGACAGGTCTACCAAAGAAAGGCTAAAGCCCCACATGGAAAGACTACAGACTGGATTCAAACCTAGGACCATTACTGTAAGGCACCAGTGCTACCCACCACAGCACCATGATGTGAACACAGAAATTGGACGTTTTCAGAAAACTGGGATTTGACATCTAACCCCACCCTCTAACCTCTAATGGAATGGGCCAAAGTTGAATGTCGCCTTCTAGCAATGTCACCAGTGATGTCAGACATATTAGTAAGCAGAGTGGAAAATTCAACCTGGCCTTACTGCGAGCTGAAGACAGGCATAAGGAAAATTGTTCAGTGAAATGATGTGAAAAATCAAGCACAGCATTAGTTTAGGATTAGCTGTTGTCAGTGCTAGCCCACATCCTCCGCTGGCCTTTCTATCCATCCAATAAGTGAATCTGTGAATCAGTGTGGGCAGACTAAAGCTGCTTAATCTGCCCACAGTTCTTAAGTTAATTAATGTCATATCTTTCTTGTTCTGTATGGGGGTCTCCTGCTTTCACGGGCTTTGGCTTTCCACATTTGCATGTTGAATTACTGGGAAATCCAGCAATACACGTGTAGTGGTGTGGTGATCGGCCTATGGGACCAGTCTAAGACACGAGTCCTTTGTAGGTTGGCTGATAAAAATCCAAAAGCAAAACACTGCAATTTGTATAGCATAATGTTTCATCTTCAATTCGCAGCTGAAGAGGTCTACCTTCACTTTTTATGAAATTGTTTTGTTTTTTCCTTGACTTACTGCTATTAGGATTTTATGTGAAATGTCAGCACATCTGCACCACTGTTACCGATTCATACCTTTTGTACCACAGTTAAAAGACTAAAAAGAAAAAGAAATGTCTCTGGACCCCATTAACAGGCTGCTGTCTTCCATCAGTTTGGCAGCAGCCTGTAAGTTTAAGCTCTCAGTGGCCTCTTCAATCCTCTCAGTGTCACGACTGAGCGCATTGTCAGTCTCAGTGTCCTCTTCAGCCCAGAGCAGCAGGAAGCACAGGGATAAATCCGTGTCTCTGTTCTCACTCAGCTCAGTGTCCGAATGGAGTCTTTTTAGCTGCAGGCTAGTCAAGGCCGACCCCACCCCCACCCACGCCACACACACACACACACACACACCACCCTCCAGTCACATCTGAGAGCAGCCTGAGGAAAGGGAGTCAAATTTTAAAACATCTTGACTGACAGGCGAGCAGGGCACCGTCCTCGAGGTGGACCGGGAAGAGCTCCCCTGACAGAGTTTTTCTTTTGGCTAGAGGAGGACAGAATTAGGGAGGTGCAAAACAACTGACACTTTGAAACCTTTTCTTTGTTTGTGTGTATCTTTGCAGGCTAAATAGAGAACTTTGAAAGTGACAGGGTTTGAGCTGTGAATCATGGCTAGTCTGGTGTGGTTATAAATACAATAGTGTTGAAAAAAATATATAAATATATATTGGTTTTTTATGAGTCCCACTCTTCACTGAAGAATAAACCATTAAAAATGCATAAACCCGGGAGCTAAATAAGACATATGAGTCTACTAGAAATTCAGCAAAGGACTGTATGCAAATGTGAAGATGAAATTTAATGCATATATACCTAAACTGGGATTGGATTATTGCTCCATTACCACGCTATAACTAATAATGCTGTTACACAACAATACGTGCATATTTGCAGTCTTTAAAATGAACCTATTCTTATTTCCACCTTTTTTCTTCTTGGACTCAAAGACAGTAGCTCTGCATAATTCAGAGTTCAAAATAGTTGATCTCATGCTGGACCTTGATGCACCCCTCAATCAACCCACTGTCTTAAGCTGTGTTTTAGCCAACTTTCTTCTGATTGGCTGTTCCTTCCAGATGTTAGGCTCAAACAACAAGCAGGCAGGTCGACTTTGGTCGCAGCCAATCACATACAAGTAAACTGCTCTGACTGCAGTTTACTAAGTTTTTCAGTTTATTACCTGAACTTTCAGATATTTTTAATTTGAACATCCTTCAGTGCAACAGTAAATATATGCCAGAAAACAAATAAAAACATATCAGGTCCACTTCAAATGTCTGGTAATGATACAAAATCTAATTTGACTTGTACCTGCATGTGCTGCTCTTCTGCATGACCTCGGCTCTGTGGAAGCCAGACAGCTTGCAGAATCCGTCATTACTGTAAACTATGGGCCACTCCACGATCTGGGCGTTTCCCAGGAGAAAGCTGGTCTCTGACAGACAGACAGGAAAGACAGAACATCAGCTCCAGACAGCATCAAATATAAATAACAGATAAAAGGCTACAAAGCTTCTTAGCCTCTGAGGAGGACTGGATAAAGATGTGTTAGACTGGCCGTGTCAGTTTTAGTTTTGCTTTTCATGAAGCCAACATGTTGTTCTGTTTGTAGTCTTAGTGGGAAGAGATTAAAGGAGAGTCTCTGGTTTGAGGACCTCAGAATTTCAGAGGATGCATACTTTAATTGATCTTTGAAAACTGATTGTAAAGGTTCATTAAGCTTTGCTTTAAATATACTATATTATTATACTAGTAATGAACCTTTTGTTTAGCCAAACCACAAAAAAGTGATTCGACTTTAAACCGATTTGTTAGAGCTCTTGTTGCAAAGCTATTAAACCAGAGGAAATGGTTTGACCATCAATAAAGCTAAAAGCAGGTTTAGAGGGTGTTTTACACTAAAAAGACTAACTCTGAAACAACTTCTCACAGCGGTGGGGACATGCTGCACTGGTAACATGAGGAGGAACGATTACAGCAAGCAAGAACTCTGTGAGCCAGCATGCAGTAAGACAGACTTCAAAAACTCTGAACTTAAAAGCTGCAGCCGTATGTGTGCCCTATGGAATAAGGAACTGAGTAAGGCTTACTTCAAGACAGTCAGCCTGAATCAAATCAACACTGGTTAGGCTACTCAATGACCTTAATGTGCTTCTGGTGCCTGAGCAAAATGTTTTGGGTCATTGCCATGCTGGAAGCTCCATGATCCATCTTCAGTGTCTCGTCCATGATTTTAAGGGGTAAATCGACTGATTCTTATATAGTGCTTTTCTACTCCCCCTGAGCACTCAAAGCTATAACATGCACATTCACCCAATCACACCCATTCACACAAGCACATCCTTCAATGTTTACTATCTAATATTCACGCTCATTCATACTCCGATGGATGTATCGAAGAGAACTTGGGGTTAGTATCTTGCCCGAGGATGCTTGGCATGCCCGGGATCGGCAGGGATCGAAGCACTAACCTTCCGATCAGTAGATGATCTGCTCTACCTCCCGAGCTACAGCCACTCCTTAATACTGTGAAGTCATCCTGTACCCTTAACAGAAAAACAACCCTAAAGCATAATGTTTCCACCTCCATGCTTGACTGTGAGGATGATGTTCTTTGGGTCATCCTCAGCATTTCTCTTCCTCCAAACATGGCGAGTCGAGCTTAATTTTGGTTCTTCTTTGACCACGACACTTTCTCCTAAGCCTTCTCCAACTCATTTAGATGTTTACTGTCAAACCTAAGATGGGGCTGCAAAATTTGAGTCCATTATAATGTAGTGTGTTACCAGTGCAGTTCTTGGTTACTGTGGTTGTCTTCAGATCGTTAACAAGCTCCTCTTGTGTAGCTTTGGGCTGATCCACCACCTGTTTTATGAGCCTCCTCAACCCTTGAGACTTGATGGAGCTGGATGGAGATGCACAGAGCTCCAGACTGAAGGCGACTGAAGTTCATTTCCTCTGTTTCCAAATAACTGTACCAAAAGTTGTCACCTTCTCACCAAGCTTCCTGTTTGCCTTTTGATGGTTTTGTAGGGATCAAATACTTATTTCTCTTAAACACTGTAACATTGTATTATAAATAATTCCCTGCCTGTACAAAGACTAACACTGAGCAGTGCTGATTTTCTAACACTGGAATATTTCTAACATTTTGAGTTATTTTCCAGTGTTAGAAAATCAGCACTGCTCAGTGTTAGTCTTTGTTAATCTTCAAAACTGACTAGGTTACTTTTAAACATATAACACTGTCAAAAGTGTTAATTTAACACTCAACAGTGTTGTATTTAACACTCAGAGGTGTGGACCCATATAGACACTCTCTAGTGTTAATTTAACACTGGAGATTTTGCTGTGTACAGTGTACCATGTAGGGCTTGCGCCATATCATACCGTTCACGGTAATACCGGTATAATGTTAGGATATAATATATATAAATATAAAGATATAATGTTACTGACCTCGAACTGATTTTATGTGGTACACGGCGCTCGAAAATCTGTCAAAAAATGTTTTACTACGAAGCTACGAACCTGCACCGCTTGATGGATTGTCGGAGCATTACGGCTATTGTAGGCAGGAGCCTCGCGGAGTGATACGTACTGTGCTTCAACATAATATTACCCTATTGTGTGTGTATAATCTAGGTTTTGTGGAAATTATACATGGCTGAAGATATGTCGGCCAATTTCCACTGGACATGCCTTTTAGTTAAACTTTCAGCAAGGAATTTGCATTTGCACTGTTAAATTTTTATATAACTTTAATGCACATAAAAAACAGCTGCTTGTTTAAGTGAAAATATATTGATGGGTTGTGGATGTGGAGTTGTAAAGTATTTTGTCTCGCGTCATTTATATCGTCAGTTATATCGTTATCGTAAATTTTAAAATATTATATCGTGATAAATATTTTTGGCCATATTGCCCTGCCCTAATACCATGTATAGTATGCTATATATTTTGTTAGTGTTTATTACTGTTTTCATTTTATTCATTGTTTAGCTTATCAGATAGAAAAACACATCTGCATCATGAATATTTGGTCGAACTTTATGGATACAAAAATCACCTGAACCTGATTCTTCAAGTTAGTTTTACTTGTAAGGACAAAATAAATAATGGACATGACCTTATGAACAAGAATGAACACAAATTCCCCCAGACATGCAATCTATAAGAATGAGTGAGAAAATCATAAACCTCCCCAACCCTCTTGTTCAACCTGAATGAGTTACCCAGCAGCTACAGTCTGGCAAAAATGAGACTGCAGAAACATCAGGGCAGAGGAAAAATACCACCAGCAGCTTCTTGCCCTTTCTCCTTTCCCTTTTTAACCACACAGACATTAATAATTCATTTGATATATTCTGCATGGTGATAGCTCCTCACTGAGGAGAACAATGCAGAAGGTTTTGACTGTTTAACAATTAGCTGTACAAATCTCATGCACATCATAATGCTGCTAAAGTTTAACAGATGTGAGCAGTCCCAATGACATATTCAATTTTTTGTACATAAATTATCTGGAGTATATTAAAACACACACACATTGGGTTTCAGGATTAGCGAGGTTCAGTTTTTTACTCTTAATGTATTTGAGGTGTAGCGCCTGTGCTCCAATGACCAGTAAAAAAGGCTACACTTGTGAAAAGACTAAGTCCTGCATTTCAATACAATCAAAGCTAAAAATGATAAATGACTCTTTATCAGGAGCAACTATGACTAAAGAAATATGGAGGACGGGTATTGTTTGTGTACAACAATGAAATAAAACAAAACACATTATTCCTTTACTTGAAATTAAAACAGCCCATGAGAAAGATTTACTTACTTGATGGCTCTGGCCCCACTGTGCCTTTGATTCCCTCCTTGTGCCTAACCCAACAAATTATCACTGCTCATGAGTTATGCATCAACCTATCACACTAAACACAGCCCAATCAGCAGCACTGCAGGGTAGGCCAAAACTTTGTTTAATTCCTTAGAGTCTTTTCAAAGTAAAAGCCATCTAGTGCATCAACTTTTACCATCTTGTTTTTGGAAAAGCTGGAAACAGCCATGACTGCTCTTCATGCTATGAAATACCCAGATATTGCTGAACCATTTAATAATATATATAACTGATAGCCAAACTCAGAGAAATAACACCCTAATCATAATGGGCCAAGATGATCTTTTAAGGGGTTTTTTTTTTTGGCATGTTTGCATGGGCAGCACGGTGGCACGGTGGTTAGCACTGTTGCCTCACAGCAAGAAGGTCCTGAGTTCAATTCCAACACCAGGCCGGGGTCTTTCTGTGTGGAGTTTGCATGTTCTCCCTGTGTTTGCGTGGGTTCTCTCTGGGTACTCCGGCTTCCTCCCACCGTCCAAAGACATGCAGCTTGTGGGGATAGGTTAATTGGATAATCCAAATTGCCACTAGGTGTGAATGTGCGAATGAATGTGAGTGTGAATGGTTGTCTGTCCCTGTGTGTTAGCCCTGCGACAGACTGGCGACCTGTCCAGGGTGTACCCCGCCTTTCGCCCTATGACAGCTGGGATAGGCTCCAGCGCCCCCCGCGACCCTGAAAAAGGATAAGCGGAAGCGAATGGATGGATGGATGGATGTTTGCATTTATTAAATAGTAAAGCAGTGAAAATGGACAGAAAAGGGGGAGAGAGAGAGAAGAGGGAAGACATGCTACAAAGGTCCATGGGTTACTTGAAGCCAGGCTGCTGCACTCTGGCCACGAGGTTGTCTGCTCACCCGCTGAGCTAAAGAGGCAGCTGAGCTTTTAAAGTAAATAACCTTTTCATTGTTAAGCCGTGCACAACACATCTCCCAAACTCTCCTGTCGCTGTCTGTTTTATACACCTAAACATCCTCAAGCTGACAGTCAGCTGCTGCATAAGGAAATCCCAAAAGACTTCAGCTAAATCTATCCGATCTCTCCGATGTTTGCATCTCCTCGAAATCACAACAAAACACACGAGCAAGAAAATAGTAACAACTGTTTCATTTTCAAGGCTCTTTCCATTAAAAAGTAGGTGATTACAGCAAATAACAATATCATAATGTTAACAAAGTAAATAAAGGTTCACTGTAATAGTAACTAATTAAATAAAGTATATTTAAGGGCTGCATGGTGGTGCAGTGATTAACACTGTTGCCTCACAGCATACACCTCCTTTTCCACCATCAGGCCGGTCTTTCTGTGTGGAGCATGTTCAACCCGTGTTTGCGTTCTCTCCAGGTACTCCAGCTTCCTCCCACAGCCCAGAGACATGCAGTTAGTGGGGTTAGATTAAATGATGTTTCTAGGTGCCCGAATGGTTGTCTCTATGTGAGGCTAACGGTCTCTTGCCTCTCACCCTAAGACAGCGCTCCCATACCCCCGGGCCACAGACCTGTACTGGTCCGTGAGTTGTTTGGTACCTGGCCGCGAGAGATAAGGCTCGGGTGTGAAATTTATGGTTTTCAGGGTTTTTATCATTAACTCTGTCTTTTCCCGTGTTGTAGTTGTGTGTCTTATTTTGAAAGAAATATTTACGCATTACCATAGCGACCAGAGAGCATTAAAGGAGGACGTTGCTCTCAATGTTGTTGGCGCATTTCAGGAGGACGCTGCTAATAAATTTACACAATTACACAGTGAATTCACATTTATTATTATATTTACAAAAGACCACAGTTTTTGTCTTGGTTGTATCATTTTATTTTGTTGTATTTGTCCGCGACACCTGAAAGGCCAGTCCGTGCAAACATTGTCTGACATTAAACTGGTCTGTGGCGCAAAAAAGGTTGGGGACCGCTGATTTAAGACAGCTGGGATAGGCTCCAACCCCAATGTGGGCCTGAATTGAATAAGCGGAAGAGAATGGATATTTATGAAGCTAACTCATTGGTTAACATGTCTGAGAAGTCAAAAAACAGACAGCAGTATTTGGAATGAACATGCAAAAGCAGTGATGTCCCTTATCACCTGCCAGGAATATTGTCCTGGTAACTCAGAGAGACTTCTCTCTTCCAAAATAAAAACAGTTGGCTGGTAAAAGGCTGGATTTTAGGATGAAAAGATACTGTAGCAGCCAATCAAATAAGACTGCATGTATGCACAAAAAGCAGCATTTCCACCTGTTCTACATTTACAGCATTGAGGAAAACTCTGTGAAACAGCATTTAAGCTCTGGAAAGACAATAAAATTTCTGCAGTGAGACACGAGCGGATGAGTTGTTGAAGGTGTGTCAGCAGCTCTTTCAGCCATTTACAGACTGATGAGTAAAACCCTCAAGCAGCACACTCTATTGATTTCACCAGTCAGCCATCTAATGATAAAAAAAAGCAATCATAAAAACGTTCTTGCTGTAGTCAGGGGAAAACCTCTATCACTGCATTGGCCTGCCAGCACTGACTGGGTGATATTTGATTTTTAACAATTGTATATTTTTTAAAAACTCATCAGCTGAACGCCTTGCAATGATCATGTGACCACAGATATACTGGAAAAGCATATAGATGGCATTTGAAAGTGTGCGAGTATATTCAAAGGGGAACGGTGACCTTTTATAATATTAACTGTCTTCATGAAGCCGTAACAGCAGGCTGACAGTCAAAGTATCACCTGGGGCTGGTTTTCAGTGACTTTGTTTTAAAATGATATTCTCACTGATTTTATGTCTCCACTGACACGTTTTTCTTTCCTGCTACAAGAAGAGAAGTTTTTTTCTTTTAACAGCCCCTCCTGTTATGAGAAAGCGCTTCTACAACATGAAAAATGAGGAGTGGAAGGCCATATCCAAACAGGACATGGCTTGTAAAAACACCTTGAATTTTGTTTTTGTGGTTGTGGAAGCATCACGGATAATATTTTTAAACTTCACTGTAACTATTTTTTTTCCTGGATTCAATGGAAAAGAAAATCCAAGTACTGTATAGAGTGGGTTCTTTAGAGCTCAGCAGGGATATTATTTGTGTGAAATAAAACCTTTGAATCAATGTCCCACAACACCAGATTAGCTGGAAATTTCCATCAATCCACTTCCACGTAGTGGAGCCTGTCCCTGCTCCATAGGGCAAGAGGTGGGATTATACAGAGAGACAGACCATTCACACCTACGTCCAACTTAGAACCACCAATTAACCCCACAAACTGCGTGTCTTTGGACTGTGGGAGAAAACCAGAGTACCCAGAGAGAACATTCAAACACCCTACAGAAAATGGAAATGTGGTATGTGGTTTCAGGAAAACTGAAGATTTTTAAATGCACAAAGCAAAAACAAACAATTTGCTTCTAGGAGGACTTTTGGTGTAAGTTCACTTATAATCAGCTCAGCAAAGCATAACCTCAAATCTTATTCAGAGTTCAGCGAACTGATGAAAACTAAGCCAAGTCTTACACGAGTCTCAGATGTCTGCACTAACAATCTAGTAAATGAACAACTGAAAAAACTTATGGGTTGCCAATACATCTGAGACTTTCACCTGGTCTTGTCCACCTTCCACCATCTCCACTGAGCCTAATATGATGTGTTCTCTGGCACCACCCACAGGAGAACATCTCCAGATTTTTCATTCACCCAAAAGTTTAGTTTGAAACAGGCATTTGATTAAAATAACTTTTTTATTTAATTTAGTGCAAAATGCTTCAGGCTCACGTGCTGATGGAGCTGAAAAATGATCCCCCAAAAAATCCGCAGAGCATCATGGGTAAGGGGTGAGATGGACAGAAGAGTCCGGAACAAGATCAGCCTCATCTGTTCTCTGCATCACTTTCCAAACAATTACTTAACAGATTTTTCAGCACTAAAGGGAACGGGAGTTACTTAATTTATCACCTTCTCGTTTTAAGCCTGAAACCTGATGACTGCAGCCTCCTGTGGGCTCTTTAAAATTAAAGTGCTGACTAAGACTTAATGCCACACACACAAAAAACACATTGAATCATCTTGACCTTTTCCCACTCTCCTCTTTCATCCCAGCCAAGTTGTTAGCTGGACTGTGGTATCTGCCCAGTATGGCTGCCTGAAGGCAGATACCACGGGAGCACCTGAAGAAAAACTAAAGCCATCGTGGGACTTTATTAAAACCCACTTTTAATAGATTATTCCAAAGTTAACAGCTCTGATTTAATTTTCAGAGAACTGTGTGACAGGCTATGAAACCTGTTACTGTTTAATTTTTATTAAAGCCGAATGAAAGAAATAATACATTTAAAGTCTTTTGTTTTTTTTAATCTGTTGTGCTGTAAGAGCTCATCCTACCAACACATTCCAATGTCCTTAAAAATGACAGGAGCTGCTTAGCAGTACTCAACTTCCAGCTGGAAATACAACCCCAACTCCAAAAAACTAGGATGCTTTTTAAAATATAAAACAAAACAGAATGCTGTGATTTGCATATCTTGTACTGACTGGGTAGGCA
Source organism: Diplotaxodon limnothrissa (assembly GCF_057381915.1). Lineage (NCBI taxonomy): Eukaryota > Metazoa > Chordata > Actinopteri > Cichliformes > Cichlidae > Diplotaxodon > Diplotaxodon limnothrissa. The sequence continues at coordinate 6,300,565 of NC_140614.1, read as the reverse complement.
GAGAGCTCAGGCCGGAAAGGATGAGCAGCAGGTTAGAGCGATTGAAGATAGAGAGGGAAATGTACTAATGAGTGAAGCGTGTGTCCTGAGAAAATGTTAGGAGTGTTTTGAGGAGCTGATGAATGAAGTAAATGAGATAGAGACAAAGGTGGATGGAGGAAAGTTAACGAATAAGGAAGTGAAGAGGAACAATAAGGAGGAATCGATGGCAGCTATGAAGAGTAGAGGTTGGGCAATAAAGTTAGAGAGGCAAAACTGAGATGGTTTGGACATGTGCAGAGGAGGGATAGTGGATATGCATGAGCAAACAAAGAAGACTTCAGCGACGTTTCATAGATTTAGTGAAACAGAACATGCAGAGGGCTGGAAAAGTAAAACAAACTGCTAAAGGAACTTTTGTTAACTGGTCAGTACCATGATTGGATATAAAATTAGCATCTTAGGGAGGGAGAGTTTCTCAGAAGTGATGATGGGCAGAGGTTCACCTCAATCTGCAAAAAAACAATGTCTATAAACTGTAGAACGGAATTGAAAGAGATGCTGTCGGAAATCACAGCATCATTTTCTAGAAATCGTTGTCTGTGAGCAGAGTTCACCATGCCAGCCACAAATCCAGGTTGCAAAGAAGAAGCCATGATCCATTTTTTGGAATTGGGGTTGTATACCCATCATTACTCACTGAAGTTCTACATAAACACACTTCGGCTGCTGTCATCATTTAAATGTAAGTTTACATTTGTAAATGTAAAACGTAAATTTGAATTTTGCTATTTTTTTGGCTCTCCTTGTGCCCTTGATGGAAGAGTGATTGGCGTGTTTTCAGGCTTTTATCCTGGGACAGAACATTTTGGCACTGGTGAAGTTGTCAGTGTTACCGATGACCACGCTCACTTCTATAGGGCACATAAACACCAAATCTGAAAGTGATGTGAGCCAGGTGCTGTGAATTTTGCAGTCACTAACCTCCGTTCAGTTGAATAGTTATGGGAGATTTCGGATTTATGTGACAGCACTCTCCTCCACTATAATTAAAATATCAAATATCAAATGAATATGGTTTTGGAAAAAAATATTCCAGCACTCCAGCAGAGCATCAGAGACTTGGACAATCAATGCCAAGGTGCACTGAAACAGTCGGTGATGGATTTTGTTCAATCCTGAGGTATGGAGGAGCTGACAGGCCAGAGAACAATGTACAACATCAACATCTTTTGCTACTCACATCATCCCAGACAGTTTCATTTGTGATTTCTTAAACAGAAAAAAAAAACGAAATAACACGAGAGAAACTACAACAAATTTTTTTTTTTTGACTAAGGGCAAGCGACAGAAACACCTTTCCGGAACCATCTTTTTGACCTCAATACCACCACACAGCCTGAACCTCCTCAGTTCACAAGTCATTCCGGCCAATTACCCGGCAGACGTTTTTGGGAAGATAAAGGAAAGCAATCAATCTAATAGAGACGAGAGCGCGTTTTCAGGCCGGTGCCAAGACAAGGCGCAGTTTACGAGAAAGATAGCTTTTTTCCCTCTCGTGCAGAAACAACACAAAAAAGCAGTCAACAGTGATGCAGAGTAATACCTAGCAATTCAAGGAAAGGGGGGCACGTTTTTATTATTTAACCAGGCAGATCGTTCATTCCGTCTAACTAAACCTAACGCAGATACAGCATTACATGACGGAGCATGCTATAAAAAATTCAAACCACTGTGTAGTCCTTTCAGTCTGTTCCCGTGTAATAATAATAATAATAATAATAATAATAATAATAACTTCAGTTTATGACAAAAAAAACTTTATTTTAAAAAAAACTGGCGACATAATGGCCTCGCATAAACTCAATAATTTAACATGAAAAGTTAAAGGCGATGCGTAAACTGTAACTGTTGAGGGACCTTAACGCAAACAAAATCCAATGTGATTGGAAAATATTCTCATTTCTGAAATCAGCTTCTTTTTTATCTCTTGCTTGGGTTTGACGGGCATCAGCTGATGAATAATATTGGGTTCACGTTGCCTCACACGGGGAGCAAACAAATAAATGCAGGTATAAAGTGACTTTATGTGATTATATCCTCCAAACCTCCCTCGTTGCACTGATATAAAACACACACACACACACACACACACACACACACACACACACACACACACACACACACACACACACACACACACACACACTGTTTTCCATCAAAGTCCTGGTCCAAGCGATCTGGTAAAACCAAACCCAAAGCAAGCTTCGCTCCTACGCGTGGACTCACCACTTGAACGCCGGACTATGTTCTCCAGAAAAGTGTTTTGCGGTGCCACAAGCCCTCTCTTTCCCCCGGGCATCCTGCTGCGGGCGGACGGAGCTGGTGTCTGTGGCGGTGTGTCTGCTGCTGGGATGTCGGTACTGACGCTGGCTCTCAGTCGGACCGATGGGGAAGCTCATTGTAACCGTGCGCTCTGGATGCTCGGTGCGCACTGAGCCACAGCAGCGGCGCTACATCCCGCTGCCTGCACGGAGCTCCAGGACGCATGCGTGTCGGCTGCCGAGTGCTCGCTCTTCAAAATAACGATGTACTGTAATGTTTGTGTAATAAATGCTGTTTACTGGCTAATATTTAGCAATAAGTGGAACCTTTATATATTTATCACACATTCGGTTTGCATCGTTAGTAACGCAGATGGCAATATCAGACTAGTTATGTTTTTCATTTGCATTTTGATGAGATTTTCTAAACAATTTACATAACTGCTCAATAGCGCATTAGAATTAAAATTATTTGGCACTAGAACTGCAGCTTATTTATTTCTTATTGTTCTGATTAGGGTTAATCTGCCAAGTGTTTTCCTCTGTTGACTAATTTATTGTTTGCTCTCCAACATCACAGAAAATGGTGGTAATCAGTCATAGTTTCATGCATTTTAAGATTGAAGAAGAATTTATGAAAACAGAAAATCAGCCCAGACTGAAAGAAAGCAGCAAATACTTCCAATGGAGAAGCTGGAACCAGAGGACCAAAAGGTAGCTGTAGATTATTAATAAATCAGCTATACTTGGTCAGTTTACAGACATCAAGTTTTAATGGCAATTTCTTTCAAAAGATCTATTCATAAAAGCGTGTTAAAACCATAATACAGTTCTTTTTAAGTTGATTTCATAGACACGTCCATCTACGGTTATAGGATACACAGCATCGACAATCTACAGATCAAGAATATAAGGTTAACAATTTAACTGTTTAGGCACCAGAAAGGAAAACTTAAATGTTGGTCTACTGGAGCAGAGGGCCCAACTAGAGGAAGGAGGAAGGTATAATGAGTTAAACCTGGCAGGTTTTCATCGACAAACTTGTAACACAGCAGGAATTAATGCCAGGAGAAATAAAGAGCCAAGTGAAACAAACAACCACAAAATTCCCCTTTTTAACTTTATTTCAATTCATGCTGAGCAAAAGTGATATAGTGTGTTAATCAGTGAGATTTAGAGCTGTCAACAGATGCATTTTTTAATCTCAGGACAGAGTCAGGCTGGCTGTTTCCTGCATCCACCCTTAATAAACTATCTGTGCTTCCTAATTCAAACATGGTACATGAGAGAAATCTAGCAGAATAATTCAAAATAGTGAGCAGATAAGTAACTGTGAGTTGCTTTAGTATGAAGCAGTAAAACTAGTGTCTCCCTCTGCGAGCTTCCCCCAGGAACGCTCATTAGCTTGCATAAAGGATTAATGGGGCACCTGGGAGCGGAAGGCCTCCACTGGAGCAAGAGACCACACTTCATGCTGACGTCACCACCAGTGATGGGAATAACGGCGTTACAATAACGGCGTCACTAACGGCATTACTTTTTTGAGTAACGAGTAATCTAACTAATTACTATTCCTATCGTTACAACGCCGTTACAGTTACTAACAAGAAAACGCGGTCCACTACTATTTTTCAACAAACAGACAGTTGGAGCTGTGTTCAGCTTACCGCATTTCATATCAGTTGCACGGAAGTAGCTGTAAGTAAACTGGACGCTACAGCTTTAAGCAGCTGCGCGCGCTCCCGCAGACGGCAATCACGATCACTGTCTAGCACAACACCTGGAGCTAAGGGGGCAAAACAATCACATGAGTGCTGCTGTTTGACTGAGGAAGAATAAAGTAGTCGTGGTAAGCCAATCATATGACCACTTAAAGAAAAAAACAAAAAAAACAGGGGAAGTTTTAGGAGTGACGAGAGAGAGAGAGAGAGAGACCGCAGAAAAAGAGAGAGAGAGCGAGTTTTAAGATGTGAGAGATTTGTGACGTTTATCGTGTTTGGAGTGTGTAGTGCATGTGTTGTCTTGTGTAGTTAGTGTGTAGTGTTGTGGATAGTTTTGTGTTGTGTGTCATAACAATGAGGCGGCTGCTGTCTCCAGGTAGAAACAGGAGTGATACACCTGCTACTGTCACTCCTGTAGGTATCAGGCTGTGATGTTCTCCTTTATAGTGGACAGAAATTATTTTTTTGGAGTGGCACAAATAATTTGTGTGGCATCTTATTGAATAAAGAACAGCTGATTGTTCTGTAAATAGTTTGAAATGGTTATTAAAAAAATCAAGGTAAAAGGTAAATTGATGCAAATAACTTTGTTGTTTGCAAAACTTGTGCACAGGATTTTAAAATTGACCATTTATATTTGCATTTAAAGTTATGAAATATGATTCATTAAACATGTTTAGTGGTTGTTACAGTGAAAAATATAACTTTTTCTACTCTGATTTTATGTTTTTTGTCGGATTTTAGATCAATTGTGTTAATACAGTATGTCAAAATGAAAACATAACTGTAAATTCAGACATGTGAGGTTGTGCTGAAAAGGATGATACCAAACAAGGCAAATAAACTGTTTTTAAAGGTGAAATGTAGAGGAAACATCAAAAGTAGTTAAAATGGCCAATTACACGCTGGACCCCAGAGGGTTAAACTTTTTTTTAAAGTAACGCAATAGTTACTTTTCAAGTAATTAATTACTTTTAGAATATTGTAACTTAGTTACTAACTCAGTTTTTTAAGAAGTAACTAATTAATTACTTTTTCAAAGTAACTTGCCCAACACTGGTCACCACATTGTATCTACTGCACTGTACATAGCAGGTCTAAAAACTACACTAAAGCTGATCAGATTGTCTCAATCTTTGACTGTTTGCACTTTAAATACCTGGTGACCCTCTCTTCTACTGTAACCCCTAAGAAAATCAACCCTGAGTTTGAAAACTAAGTTACTAACCTTATTAAGAATTTGAATGTGTCTGTGGAGATGATCCAAAAACACAATTATAAATGTTCAAAAAGGACAAAAAACACCTACAGTAACCATCCCATTGAGCTTTAAGTGGCCATTAAAACCAACATTATGGAAACCATACATTGACTAAGTCTTTGAGTTAACACTCAAATGTTGGACTCTATCCCAAAGTCTTACGTGCAAATCTCCCTTTTTGCACCTACTAACACTCTTTTCATCTGATGCTGTCAAGAAATCTGTCAGCATCACCTCGGATATTCCAGCATGTGTGTAAACACGCGAGGTGGCAAATGCTCTCATGGGATAACCTTAATTGGCCCAGTTGCATCATGGGGTATCAACCATATGTGACAGCACAGGTCAGACAGCTGCCGTCTGCTCTAACAGGCTGAGCTGTGCAGACGAGCCTCTCTCTCTCTTACACAAGGTGAATGTCTCTCACTCTACAGAGGTTCATTAACGACAAATCTGTTGCTGGAAAGGAACCAGTCAGTTGGTGTAGCTGACTTTATATTGAAGTGGACGGAAGAGAGTGTTTTCAGCGTGTCAACTAACTGAAGAATACTAGTGAGCTCAATATGCACCTTGTTTATGCTTGTTTGTCTGAAAGTTGTTCTGGCACACGAAAAATTAGCAGTCAGACGAGGTCATGGCATGTTAGAATGCAAAGGTGTCTGTGTCAGGGTCCTGGGTCGGAGTAACCCAGGACCCTGAGCAGTTATGAATTATATTATCATTGTATGTATATTTGGTGTTGCTGTCCTTCTCCCTGTTTGCGTGTGTGAATATGTGTTTCTGCGGGCGCCTTCAGGCCTGCTGGCGGACTGGCCACACCCGAAGCCACACACCTGCTGCCAGTGTTGGGAAGGTTACTTTTAAAATGTATTCCATTACAGAATACAGAATACATGCCCCAAAATGTATTCTGTAACGTATTCCGTTACGTTACTCAATGACAGTAACGTATTCTGAATACTTTGGATTACTTAATATATTATCATGCTTTTTACAACAACGTGAATGTACTATTGCTGTGTGATTTATTACTATTACTGAAGGTCCGCAACTCCGAGCTGTAGTAAAGGGACCTCTGACTAATACGGCGGGGTCCCTGTCGGCTCGTAGCCGAAAAATAGCTTTACTTTGTTGTGTGGGTCAACTTTTCTTGCGAGAGACAGAGAGAGGCGTTGAAAGACTGCTCCAACAGAACTTATTGTTTTCGGAGGAAAACACAAACACGGTGTACAGTCGAGTCTTAATAGCTTACTTACAACTGGGCTCGTCAGGCACTCTTCTTGGCTGAAGTGGTTATTATTATATTTACATGCTTCCAGCTCCCGTTTTTCCTCGATGACAACTCGTACCTTTCCACTCCCCTTTTTCTCCCTCCTCGCGCTCACAGACCCATAACGTGTATGGCAGTCCATTCTCCCTGCAATACGGACTACACTGCCCATGATGCTACATTCTTTAGAGCTATGCTTGTAGCATTCTGCCTGTTAGCTTAGCACAACAACAACAACAACGAAAAGGCGCTCTCTCACCCAGGAAACACACAGTCGCAGAGAGAGAGAGAGAGCGTCGCCCTGTAACCATGGCAACCGTAACGCTGCCGCCCGGAACAACAGAACGTAGCTGTCAAACAAAACCCAAACAGTCCTGACCCGCGACAATATGAAACAGGAAAGTACCGCAGTGTAATCCATTTATTTCAACAAAGTAACTGTATTCTGAATACCACCTTTTTAAACGGTAACTGTAACGGAATACAGTTACTCATATTTTGTATTTTAAATACGTAACGGCGGTACATGTATTCCGTTACTCCCCAACACTGCCTGCTGCTGATCAGGCCTCGTCGGGGGAGCTACTTAGGAGAGTCTTGGAGCTCCCACCGACGCGGGATCATTGCGTGAGACTCCACGTTAGTCATCCTGTTGAGCTCAGTTAGTGTGTGTATGCCCGCGGTTATATGTGTCCTGACGGCTGCTTCTATTGTGTCCCCAGGAGAGGTGTGGAGTGCCAGACAGCAGCCAGCACGGGGATTGCTGAGACACGGGAGCGGAGAGCACAAACACTGGGAGAAGACACGACACGGGAGTCTGGGGAAAGCACGGCAATTTATTGTTGTTTAGTTCCATACACTGTAAATAAACGCACTGTTTACACACAGAGCACGGCGCCTGGGTCCTCCTTCCCTACACCCCTACGGTCTGCCATGCTAAACCGTGACAGTCTGGGTCCTCAATGCAAAAGCCCATAATATCCATGTGAACTTCTCAAACCACTACTGAAGTATAATCGACTTTAGAGGTTTAGGTCCATTTCCATCACACCATACCATTAGGGAGGCATCAGGTTGCAGGATTGCAATAAGTCCGAACATCAGGCAGAGTCATAACTTTAGCTAAATGTTACAGGCATGGCCCTTTAAGGGTGAAGCCTGATGGGAAATGTATTCGGGATGTGTGTTGCGGGACTACCCTGGTGTGTGTGTGGAGAGAGAGGAGAAGGGGAAAAAGTAACGGTTAGCAACAGAAGAGGCGGAAAGAAAATTAGTAAAAGGAATATAATAACTCCCTCGGCAGCCAGAGTTGTGTTGGCGATGCTCGCTGTGAGTAAACTGTTTCAGCCCACTGTACGCGGTGTTCGTGCCTTGGAGAAGAAATAAAGTTCGGTGAAGCAGTTTTTCTACGCCTCCTTCGATCTTTTTACTAGCGGAGTTGACCTGTACAGTAAGCTAGTTGCCGGCTACGAGCCAGTCACGGAACCTTCAAGTAACTGTCAGAGGTTTCCTTACTACAGTTCGGGGCCGTGGATCTGGCACGGTAACACTGGGGGCTCTTTTCCGGGATTAAACTCCGCAAAGTGCAGAGAGAGACAGAGAGAATGGTGGCGCCGGGAGATGCTGAAGGGGATGACATGGTAATGTACTTCAGTAAGAGTAGCAACCCATTTTTGTCAGAATCCCCGGAGAGTGGCACAGTTACTGTGGAAAGTGCTACTAATGTAAATAATAGAATCTATAGCGGCAACCCCTTCATCACAGACATAGAGTTAATGCCAGCGGCAAGCATAGCAGCAGCCAATATGACAGAGTTTGAGGCTGCATGGCATCTCACCCTGCCACCTTCAGCTTACACCAAACCTTTCTTAACACCAACAGCAAAGCAGAATGCAGTGTGCAGCGAGTTTAAGCAGTTTCAGTACTCAGACTGTGAAGGCCCTGGTAATATTACATCTACACTGCTTACAGTGGGACGGCATGGCACACATGATCACCTATCTCGGATTGTTACATCTCTGCCATGCAGCCAGCCATTCACCGCCATGAACTGTACCTGCAATGTCCCTACAAAACCACAGTTTACTGAGCCAGCGAAGCTACACGTTATGCCAGGTACACCCCAACCTGCGCAATACAGTTATGAAATGCCAGCTCAGGGCTATTTTTCCCCATGGTAATACAAGCACCAGCTGGGGGGTGTGGGCTTTGTAAGCATGGCCAAGGTCACAGTTCAAAACAAGCCACGCCAGGGCCACGCGGTTGTTTAGGGTGCAAGACAGTGGCTTTGCGGATTGTAGTGCTGATGAACAGACGAGGGGCAAGGAGAAAATTCCCACATTACAACCAGACCATTTCGATGGGTCAGGGTCATGGAAAGACTTTCTCTATCAGTTCGAGACCTGTGCAAAGGCCAACTGCTGGACAGAGGAGGCCATGGCTGTCCAACTCAGATTCAGCCTGAGGGGCGCGGCTGGAGCCATAGTCCACAAAAACCCCAAATCCGCTCGCTGGATTTACCAGAGGATTGTGGAGGAGGTGGAGGCTGCCTATGGGCCGTGTTCAGAGCATGCAGCAGCCATTGGCATTGAGCTACGGCAGAGAATCAGGAAACCAGGTGAGGCTCTGCACACCCTCAGAGATGATATATATGAGAAGGTTTCCTACCCGCTCCGAGCTGGAGCAGGACTGTATTGCTGTGGAGATCTTCACTAATGCTTTGGCAGATGCTGAAATGGTCCAGAAATTATTGGAAGAACAACCATGCACCCTGGCAAGAGCAAATGAAATCGGCAACAGGTTCGAGACAACGAAAAGGGCCGCCAGGGCAGTCACGCAGCTTATGCAGCCAGGCGCACGAGTCTCTGCAGCACAGAGGGCCCGAGCAGCTGCATTACGGGAGAATGTTCATATGCTAAGCTATGAACCACCAGAGAGAGCTCAAAGACCTTACCAGCGTGGGCGCCAAAGCTGGAGTACATTTAACAAGCCAAGCAGGAAGGAGGCTGTTTGCCATAACTGCTCCGGCATAGGACATCTACAGAGGAACTGCCCCTCTCCTCGCTCACCTGCACAAAAGCCTGTAAAAGCCACTAGAGGCCCAGCCCCTGACCCAGGCACAGTGTTCCATAACGGAGGCCAAGATGTGATGTGTGTCCAGATAGTAATACAGGGATGGGAAATGCACGGCGGAATGTGCTGCCCCTCCACTATTTTAACACCATCCCCGCAGAGTCAAGACCCCAGGTGCAGGCATCCATTGCTCAGACTCTACAAGGCATTGGTCCAGAGGGATTGGCCATCCTGGGTGAGGTCATCCTGCCTGTACATGTGGGGAGCAGTGTTAACAATGTAGACTTTCTTTTGGCCGACATGGCTGAGGGCACTGAAGTTATCCTGGGGCACCCTTTCCTGCAACAATTGTGCGCTTGCTTAGACTATGGCCGCCAAGAGATAACCCTGTTTGATGAAAAGATACCATGCTTTGGCTTGTGCCCTCAACCCCAGGTGCTTGTTGTCAGGGTGGCACGCACTACGGTTTTGGAACCAGGCTGCGAGTATGTGGTCCCCGGGTTTTCCAGCTTCCATTGTGCCGCTCATAGAGACATGATGCTAAGCCCCACAAAGGGCTTTGTGGAGAAGCACCAAGTGCTGGTGGCTCACGCAGTTGTGCAATCTCATAAACCCTCTAGCATCCCGATCAGAGTCTTTAACCCTGGGGCTGCAGCTGTTACCTTAAAGCGGGGTGCCGTGGCAGGGGTTCTTCAGCTGGTGCAGATCCTGGAGGGGTCGGAGAGTCACCCACCGAGGGTCTTGGCAGCCCTCGAGCTTAACAGTACTGCCCCTGCTTCTGTGCCAAGCCATTTGCAGGCCCTTTATGCTGAGAGCAGCCCCAGTTTGACTCACGTTGCCCGTTGCGAACTGGCAGGCCTGCTGCGGTCCTATGGTGATCAGAATCAGAATCAGAATACTTTATCGATCCCTAGGGGAAATTATATTTTGTTACAGTGCTCCATTATAAACAAACATTAACAGAGACAGACAATACACTAACTAAGAATAGCACAATATATACAGGCTTATATATATATATATAAAAGTCACTTATTAATAAATAGCTGAAAAAGAACATGTGCAAGAAGGGTGTAGCTGTTGCAGTAAACAGTGTGTTAAGTGGATGACCACAAGCAGGAATGATTTCCTGTGTCGTTCAGCGGTGCTTTTTGGTAATCACAGTCTTTCACTGAACTTGCTCCTGTGACTGACCAGCATGTCATGGAGTGGGTGGGAGTTGTTATCCAACATTGTCTTTATCTTGGACAGCATCCGCCTCTCCGACACCATCTTGAGGGAGTCCAGCTCCATCCCCACAACATTACTGGCCTTACGAATCAGTTTATCGAGTCTGTTGGCATCTGCGACCCTCAGCCTGCTCCCCCAGCATGCAACAGCATAGAGGATCGCATTGGCCACAACAGACTCATAGAAAATCCTGAGCATTTTCTGGCAGATGTTGAAGGACCTCAGTCGCCTCAAAAAATAGAGACGACTCTGGCCCTTTCTGTAAAGTGCTGTGGTGTTTTTAGCCCAGTCCAGTTAATTGTCAATGTGAACTCCAAGGTATTTATAGTCCTCCACAATGTCAACACTGACCCCCTGGTTTGAAACAGGGGTCAAGTGTTTCCTGGTCTTACTGAAGTCCACTATCAATTCCTTGGTCTTTGCCACGTTGAGCTGCAGATGATTCTGCTCACACCACGTGACAAAGGAGTCGACCACAGCCCGGTACTCTGTCTCATCATCCCTGCTGATGCATCCAACCACCGCAGAGTCATCAGAAAACTTCTGAAGATGGCAGGTCTCTGTGCAGTGGCTGAAGTCTGTGGTGTAGAGGGTGAAGAGGAAGGGGGACAGTCCCTTGTGGTGCCCCTGTGTTGCTGATTACCGGGACTCACTCCGTCTGGTCCAGCAGACTTGCCTGAATGAAGTCTCCTCATTTGCATCTCAACCTGGTATTGAGTGAAGGTGATGGGTGGGGGAGGGGTGTCAGGAATCTCACAGGAGGCAACAGCGCCATGTGAAGAGAGAGGCTGGCACAGTGGTGTGGCTCTGGATTCCGGGCTGACTACAGGTGAGGTTGTGGGGGTGTGAGCAGACACTGTGGTGTCAAATCTATTGAAAAACAGATTCAACTCGTTAGCTCTATTCTCACCTCCCTCAGCTCCACTGCTGTTGGTTGGCCTGAATCCAGTGATGGTCTTCAAGATAATAAACGGATGAAAATACAAGTCAGAAAAAAAAGAATACGTAAGAAAACAGAGCTAAACTAAGAGAAAAAGCAGGAGCGACTGTAACAGGCTGCACGCTGGTTGGCGCATACGCACTGAAAAATGTCTGATGTCTTCTCCACTGGCCTGAATGACCTTGGTTGCACCAGTGTTGTCCAGCATGGCATCCTGACCACACCAGGGCCACCAGTTAAGCACCCACCGCACAGGATGGCAAGGGACAAACAAATAGCGGCCGACCAGCAAGTACAGCAGATCCTGGAGGCTGGGCTAGCTCAACCTAGCAATAGCGGCTGGGCTGCTCCAATTGTGATGGTGAAGAAGAAAGAGTCCCAGACTGTGTGTGGACTATAGACCACTAAATGAGCGAACTCTTAAAGACGCTTATCCCCTGCCACGCATCCAGGACACCCTTGACACGCTTTCCACTGCCAAGTACTTCAGTACACTAGACCTGACATCAGGTTACTGGCAGGTAGAGATGACCCCCAGAGCCCGAAAAGCAGCTGCATTTTGTACCCGTAAGGGATTGTTCGAGTGGAATGTGATGCCGTTTGGACTGTGCAATGCACCGGCCACATTCCAAAGGCTTATGGATAGAGTCCTGGCTGGGCTGCAGTGGGAGACGTGCTTAGTGTACCTTGATGACATCATTTTCTTGGTTCAGGATAGCACCCAGATGCTGGAGCGACTCGAGCAAGTGTTCATCAGATTGCGTGGAACCAACCTAAAACTGAAATGCTGCCTGTTTTGGGAGCAGGTTGCCTATCTGGGCCATATCATCTCTGCTGGAGGTATTTCCACAGATTCCCAGAAAGTTCAGCAGGTGACGGAATGGCCTACACCGCGGACCGTAACAGAAGTGCGTCAGTTTGTTGGCTTAGCCTCATACTACCGCCGTTTCGTGGAGAACTTTGCCACAATAGCTAAACCCCTCCACGAACTCACTAAGAAGTATGCCCGTTTTGACTGGACTGCTGAGTGCCAGGAAGCATTCCAGGAATTTAAAAAACGGCTTACAGCAGCCCCTGTCCTGGGTTACCCACTGGACCAGGGTGACTTGTTCCTTAAAACTGATGCCAGGGATTGTGGGATCGGAGCAATTCTCTCCCAAGTGCAAGGGGGCGAAAAGAGGGTCTTGGCTTTTAGGAGCAGGCTGTCAGCTACCAAACAAAACGATTGCACGAGCAGGCGAGAGCTTTTGGCGGTTGTGGCATTTACTTCCCACTTCAGACAGTACCTGCTGGGTAGGCCGTTCACTGGGTAGGCCGTTCACGGCTGACCAGGCTAAGGGAGCCTGAGGGCCAGCTGGCCCGCTGGTTGGAGAAGCTGGCAGAGTATAACTTCCAGGTGCTGCACCGACCTGGGAAAAACCACCAGAATGCAGATGCATGTTCCAGGAGACCCTGCCGTGCTTCATGCCCGTGCACACTTCCAGAGCCCACCATAAACAGCGTCCAGTTTGAGCATAAAGGTGTGCAGTATAACTTAGAGGACTGTCGTACCAGCATAACCCCCCCAGGGCAGCCCCTAGTGGGGGTAGTGGGGCCTGATGGTACCAATGGGAAAAGCTGGGTAGCAGGACCAGAGTGTGCACCCGTAGCAGCGGTGGACTGTTGTCACTCAGTAATGCAGCAGATGCACGATGACCCAGTGGGCAGCCACTTTGGGGCAGAAAGGACTCTGGCACGCCTGAAGAATAGGTACTACTGGTACAACGTGAAAGATGATGTGACCCTGTGGTGCCGCACTTGCACCAGTTGTGCTGAAAGGGCGCGGCCCCTAAAAACCCCCCAGGCAGCAATGGGTACGGTACGTGTTGGCGCCCCCATGGAAAGAATTGCAGTCGATCTGATTGGACCATTGAACGAAACAGAGAGGCATAACCGGTTCATATTGGTGGTACAAGACTATTTCAGCAAGTGGGTGGAGGCTTTTCCAGTCCCCGATGAACAAGCACCCACAGTGGCAGAAAAGGTTGTTGCGGAGTGGGTGTGTAGATATGGTGCCCCACAGTCTCTGCATAGTGACCAGGGCACCAACTTTGAGTCGGCTGTGTTCCAGGGGATGTGCGAACTGTTCGGAATCAAAAAGACACGCAGGTAGAGCGTTTTAATGCTACCCTTCAGAAGGCCTTAGCCACCACCGCGGAGCACTGCCACTAGGACTGGGATATAATGATCCCATATGCTGTCATGGCTTATCTGAGAGCCATGCTAGGCTCAGGGAGACTCTGCTGACCGTCTGTCCCGCGGTCATGCAGGGACTTCATCAAGCTTGGTTGTCTGTTCTTTGTGTGTTTTGATTAAAGAATGTTAGCTACCGCTCACTGCTCGTCTGCAGGCTTTATTTAAATGGAAAACTTCCACAACAGGTAAAAAAAAAAGCTTTTTGCTAAAAAAAAAAAAAGATTTAGAGCAGAAGTTTTTTGCACTGCATTTTAAAATGAAAACATATTGCATTTATTTACAATTAAAGACACAAAGCAGAAAGTGTGTTACTGTTTTACATCCACAGACACACAAGAAAAGCAGGCAACATGAGGTCAAGTTATGGCAATTTTATTGGTGTATTTCAGTACATGTATTTAGATTAGAGTTTTTAAAACACAAACAAAAGTGAGTGGCATGACTGCTGTCCCGCATAGAATGCTGTATGTTTCCTTGTTATTGGGGGTTTCATGTGCTGGAATGATGTTAAGGGTTTAATCATCATCCAGAGTGGGGGTAGTGTTACAGGCATGGCCCTTTAAGGGTGAAGTCTGATGGGAAATGTATTCGGGATGTGTTTAGTGGGACTGCCCTGGTGTGTGTGTGGAGAGAGAGAGGAGAAGGGGAAAAACTAAAGGTTAGCAACAGAAGAGGCGGAAAGAAAATTAGTAAAAGGAATATAATAACTCCCTCGGCAGCAAGAGTTGTGTCGGCGATGCTCGCTGTGAGTAAACTGTGTCAGCCCACTGTACGCGGTGTTCGTGCCTTGGAGAAGAAATAAAGTTCGGTGAAGCAGTTTTTCTACGCCTCCTTCGATCTTTTTACTAGCGGAGTTGACCTGTATAGTAAGCTGGTTGGCGGCTACGAGCCAGTCATGGAACCTTCAAGTAACTGCCAGAGGTTTCCTTACTACGGTTCGGGCCCGCGGATCTGGCGTGGTAACAAAAAGGAGTGAGTGATGGTATGGCCCCTAAAGGAGACCTTATCTCATTGTCACTGTGAGATTATATGAAGTTGTCAAAGGCTCTTGGAATAACTTAGGTCTCAATCACCTCACAGAAGTGCAGAAGAGGAGGTATCCCCACTGAGGGGAGCCAGTATGATAAAATTCCTGCTTTTTCCAAGTGTGGTTAGCAGTTTGTTGTAGTTTCTGGATGAGGTTAGTCAGGTGTGAAAAGACGTATGCATGTGGATGTGCAGAAACAGAAACAATATTTTGAAAAACTTTTTTTCTGAATTTAATTGGATCTTGGATGCCAGCAGGTCACAATGTAAAGACAAACTCCTATGTTTGATTAGATATGACATTGTCAAATAAAATGCAACTAATCTGCAACACAGAATATTTCTGACAGATTCACAGCATCCCAGATTTTCAATTGAGGACACAGACCACCCATGTGCATTGCCTGGTGCTAATTTCCCATTTAAACATCTGTCTTGCATCCCAAGGCCAGATTCACTGAGTAGAGCAAAACAGCGTGAGTGTAATCCACAAGCAGTGCTCACAGTTCTGGTTCGTTTTACAGGTGATTTAGAAAAGTTGCACTCTTTTCTAAATATAGGCACCATCAGTTTATTTCAGCATCAAGCACAAAATACAGGACATGCTTTTTTAACTAAGTAAATTTTGCACATTTTGCAGTAAACTGTGTTGCAAAATTTAATGTTTGCTAAGGAACTCCAATACATCTGTTAAAGGGTCATTTCCAAAAATCTCTAAGTTCCCACTTCTTGTCACTGCACTCTCTTTTTAAAATGCCAAATGTACTATTTTTTTGTTAACCGGTTTTGCAACGGGGGCAAGAGAACATAGACAACTAGGTACGTAGACAAGAATTTAGAATGAAGATGATGGTGAAGCTGGCCATAAACACCCTCCATTGATAGTCATGAATTATTCCAGGTGCAAGGACGGCAGACCCTGCCCAGAG
Source organism: Diplotaxodon limnothrissa (assembly GCF_057381915.1). Taxonomy (NCBI): domain Eukaryota; kingdom Metazoa; phylum Chordata; class Actinopteri; order Cichliformes; family Cichlidae; genus Diplotaxodon; species Diplotaxodon limnothrissa. The sequence goes on along the minus strand of NC_140614.1, from coordinate 6,284,578 downwards.
GCAGACACAGGAAACAAGGATCCACACAGGCCACACCCAGCTGCTCACACAGCAGCCATCACAAATAGTATATGGAAGTCTAATAGTTTGTCACTATTAGACTTCCATTTATTGGGTTTGCAGACTCCTCCATGAAAAGAAATGATGAGTCAGTGCTGGTGTGTCGCTACCTAAACTCAATTAGCATTTTATTAGGAACACCTGTGCAATTTAACAATAACATAATGCCATCAAGGACAACACCAACACACAATACAGCTTAAATAATAAAGTCAAATATCACCTAGAGTATTTTCTTCATTTACTGTTATTAAACATCTTTTTTAATATCTGTACAGTGTGTTCACTGCAGGTGTTTTTGCACATCCAGCGCTATTTCAGGTTGATTTCTCTAGACTTGTCCAAGACAGCATTATTTAAAAAGGTACCTCGCGAGTGATTCGCCCGTGTTTCTTTAAACTGAATTTGACAATATTTTTTATATTAATAATGAATGAAATGACTGCATGCAATCTAACAGAGGCTGCTTACAGACAAGTAACTGCAGTTTTCTGGATCTTTTGAGTCACCCAGAAGGATTTTAGAAAAAAAAGAAGCTGATAAACATTTCCCAGGTGATCATTTTAATTCAATTCAATTCAATAAAACTTTATTGATCCTGAAGGTTGACCCCGAAGGAAATTGGGTTAAGGCTGCCGACCTTTGCCAGCGCCGACTTACCCTTCTGACCATACATACATTACACAAACATCACATGGGGAAGACAGGTCAGAGAGGTATAACAATGGAAAATGCACCACATGAGGAAAGATAAGGAGAAAAAAAATAACTCCCCCCAGACTGAGCTCCAACAGGGAGATCAGTTTGAGAACAGAAAAAAACACCTCTGCACATAGCACATGAAAAAAAAAAAACTCTAAATACGCCAAAGAAACACATGACAAGCAACAGGGGTGGGTAAAGGGTGAGAGACAGCCGATTTAGACAGTGCATCCGGGCCTGCGTGCGCTGGTCTCCTTGATCCACCGTCAGCATCGGAAGGGAACAAGCATCGAAGGCGTTTGGAAAGGGAGGGGGGATGAGTGTGTGCATATCAGTGTATATGTATGTGTGTGCGTGTCCAGAGTTCAGCTGAGACAGTGTCCTTCACCCTGCTAGGCTAAGTAAACAGTCTTCTAGCCAACCCAGGTGGTCTTGCATGGAATGGGAAGGAACAGTCTAAACCGGGCGACCGTGGCTCAGGGGGTTGGGAATCGCATCTGTAACCGGAAGGTTGCCGGTTCGATCCCTGGGCTCTCTGTCCTGGTTGTTGTGTCCCTGGGCAAGACACTTTACCCTACTTGCCTACTGGTGTTGGCCAGAGGGGCCGATGGCGCGATATGGCAGCCTCGCTTCTGTCAGTCTGCCCCAGGGCAGCTGTGGCTACAACTGTAGCTTGCCTCCACCAGTGAATGAATAGTGGTATTGTGAAGCGCTTTGGGTGCCTTGAAAAGCGCTATATAAATCCAATCCATTATTAAACACAGTCGTTATCAGGGTGTTTTTTTGTTCGGCTCCAGCCTTGCAACCGCAGCTGGCGCCGAGAGGGTATCCGCATGAAGTGATGGTGCTTTTTACTTTAGTGCGAACAACTCATATGAATTTCAAAGCTGTTCTAACAGTCCAACACTGGTCTCTCAATCTCCTGTTGGAGAGCCACGAGCTTTCTATGATGTTATCCAAACTTACGTTCCGTGATGTTGTCGTTCTTTTTGCTCAAAGAGCAGGTTCTGAGAACTCACGACCGCAGTGCACTTCCCCAAGATGTGATCGAATTTGCGCTCAAAGGTGTTATTCGAGCTAGCCCCTCCAGATGTAATCCAGTTTTTCACTCAGAGGTCTTGTTCTGAGTATTCACGGCAGCCGATCTTCTCCAAGATCTTCTCCGTGCTGCACTCAATGAGCCCATTTTGAGAAACTCACGCCTCGTCCCGTCATTTCAATCCCAGCGGGCAGCCTTGTGGGGGTTTGAACAGCCGGTTCCGCTTCCTTAATTCTTCGATAAGTAGTGTTTGTGTTGCAGACGGGTGGAAGGGAAGTTTTTTATCCCCAGCAGGCTCACAAAACAAGTATCATCACTTGGGTGAAATGTGTTCAGGTCCATTACACACACTGAGGCTGTGTTTGCTTTTTAATGTCAGGTTCTGTTTGTAAGGTAAAGAAACAATCCATACTGCAAAGTAAGTTACGGGAGTTTTGTATATAATTATAGAAATGTCCATGAAACAGTCTGAATTAATGCTAGTACCTGCACCAGCTGAGTCTACTACATTTTTCGATCCACGGTCAAAGTATCCCCAAGGTGGTCCTGATGCTTTCATCAGGGTGCATGTTAAAAACTTGACACAGGGAGAAAGTGTGTGAGTAGAAAAGTGTTGTGTAAAAACCAGTGCGTTTACCATTTACATAAAAATTCAAGTGCTAAGCCAACATAAATGTGCAGTTTGTGCAGTGGCCACTTGTGACTGACTCCAAAAGTGAGTCCATCCACACAGACTGCCATGTTAAAATGCCTTATTTAAGATCATTACAGGCAACATATAGTACAGAAACCAGCAGGTGATATCACACAGATGATATTTCACATGCACTGTGTACATAAAGTAAAACATTGAGTTTTACACAGATGCTCATACAGACAACACGGTGTGCGATACACATGCTTCATCATCAGTGTTGAATTAGTGACTTGCAGTGTTGGTCAAGTTACTTGAAAAAAGTAATCAGTAACTAATTACTGATTACTTATTTTCAAAAGTAATTAGTTACTTAGTTTTTTTTTTTAAATATTTACAACCTGAATAGGTGATAAAGTGATAGATCTTTCAGCCCAATTCTATTTTTTCTGCATAATCCATCATATAAAATGTAATCAAATGAAAAAGTCTCTTTTTGAAACTAGTTTTATTAGTTTTAATCTTTTACTGTGGGGCAGGGATAGCTCAGTAGGTAAAGTGGTCGCCCCATGATCGGAAGGTCGGCGGTTCGAATCCACTTAACGGCTACCCTGAGGTACCCCTGAGCAAGGTACCGTCCCTACACACTGCTCCCCGGGCGCCTGCTTAGTGGGCTGCCCACTGCTTCACTGAGTGAATGGGTCAAATGTAGAGAAAAACAAGTAATTTCCCCATGGGGATCAATAAAGTATCCATTATTATTATTATTAACTTTACGCATCAAGCAAACATTAAATTATATGCAACATGCTCTGACTGGAAGAAATTTGTTTAACATTTAAACCTATTTTCTGCACATTCCAGCACATAAAATAATGAGCATTAAAAAAATCAGCAGGAAGAAACCGAAATCTTCTGTCTGTGCAGCTCCACGTCTCAGCATTAGCTAATTCCAGCTTCCTGCTCATTGAGTAGAAAGGAGTAAATGTCACATGGTAGAGATCAAAGGCAGCAGTGGGATGACACTGACGCCTCATTTGGGGAAGGAAAGTGGGACTATACAGAGATAGAAGTATTGAACCGCCCAGAGCCGATCAATGAACCGCCTGCACATCTGGAGGAAGGCATAGCTGCATCCCTCTTTATTGATCTCAGAATTAATTAGTGCAGCTTCCACCAGTGTTCTCACTTGCTCCTTAAAAAGGAAGAGGATCAAAAATCAAAGCGTTCTCTGCCCCCACTCAACCGCAAAGTCCACTGACCCCACCAAACCTCCAAACCCTGCCCCAGACTTAGGTCATCCTGGGAAAAAATACACCGGGTGGAGGGGGAGCTGACTGATGATAAAGGTGGGAGGAGGATGAAAATAGCATAGCCGAGGGACATGGTGGTAAATGGGGTTTATGCCATACAGACAGGTCTCTGTTGTGTTGCCAGTGTGCTGCATCAGGGGGCCAGCGGGAGGTCTAAATTGCTGCATTAGTCAATAAAAAGAGGTCCATTACACTTATTGGAGAAAGAGTTTTCTCAAGGACAGATTGACCTGTTGGAGGGATCCACTTGGCAAAAAAAAAACATGTTTCCACTATTTCTCTATGTCCTCAGTTGACAAGCACAGACAGTGGCTGTAATCCACAGCTACAACTTGACCGCATGGGTTTAGGCATGAATCCCTCTTTCTGTGGTAAAGCAGCAGTCTCATGACCCTCAGATGTCATATGCAGGAACACCTTTATTCATTTTCCACAGCATATATCCACTGAGAAAATGATCATTTTTTTCACGGAACCATCATTTTTACAAAATAAAACATGGATAAAGCAACTCTGTTGGTAAACATCCATCCATCCATATTCTTCTGTTTATCCGCAGTCAGAGCCTATCTTCAGTCACCATGGGGCAAAAGGACAGATGGGGTGGCTTGACTCGGGAGTGAGAGTGGTGGTTCAGTGCCTCACTGCTCTAGTCTGCATGCCAAAGTATCGTTGGCTAAGACGCTGATCCCTGATTTGCTCCCGATGTGTTCATCAGAGTGTGAGTGTTATGATTATCTTAAACAAGTTACAGTCAAAATTGAAACTAAAGTAATATTTGGGTGATTTGGATTTTTTTCTAGGCTCTGTATGATGTCATATCAGATACCTATGGCCATCTCCCACACTCAGGCACACAGCTCTGGCTGGGACCACAGAAACACCAACCTGACACTTTTAAACGTTCTGTTTGCCCCTACGAGGGGCAGCCAATCACAATAAAAATGCTTTCTGGAGGAAGGAGTTAAAAAGCCTGTTTCAGACAGTGGATGAACATGAGGGCTGCATAAAGGCACACAGTGCCAGATAAGAGTGTGACAGCGTAAAACACAATAGAACAACCAGAGAGAAGACAGAACTGGATCAAGTGTGAGCTATTAATGCTGCCTTTGATATTATACAACAGTACTATAATTCAGTGTTTTGCCTTGTTGCTGTTCTTATTATGGGACTTCCTCTGTCTCTCTCTGCTTTCCTGTTTTTGGATCTAACACCTAATAGCCACTTTGTGTCAGCTGGCGGGTGCATGAACAGCTTGCTGTGGCATTTAACAAAGCTTTTTCCGCTGTAGGCTAATTACTACTTCTTGAATCTGAAATGTAAATGTTTTGTTTTTTGTGGTTTTTTTCTCCCAGGCATAAGCTTTGTTGAAGCATTTGGATTAGCCACCTGAGGTAACCTGCCTGTGATGACTTTGCCTTACTGTTTTTAGAATTGGTGCTTAATTACAGCTGTTTCTGCTCCCGCTGCAGTTTGCACCCCCTCTCTCTCTCTTTGAATCCCCTTTCCTACATCTGAATGTTGCAGCTTGAATAGGCTCATTTTGGAGCTTTTAGTTAATCACTCTCCTCCTAATCTCGGATATACAGTAGCAGTTGCAGCAGTGTAAAGACGCACAGTCTCAGCAGTGGGAAACAGAAGCCTGATATCAAACGTTAGCCATATTTGAAGACGGTCAGCAAGAGGGATGAGTGTTATAAGGTTTCTTTACTTGAGAAGGAAGAAAGCCACAAGCCAGATGCTTTATATTATAGTGTAAAGACCCTCCAATATTAGAAAGACAACAATCATACAACCCTATGAGCAAGCACTTAGCAACAGTGGGAAGAAAAAACTCCCTTTTAACAAAAAGAAGCCTCAGGCATCCTGGTCAAAAATGACTCCAAGGTTCGTGACAGTATTACTGGAGGTCAAGGTAATGCCATCTAAAGTAAGTATCAGCTACACATCGTGTTTCTGAGATTTTTAGAACAGAGTACAATAACTCACAATAACAGTTTAGTCTGAATTTAGAAGTTGGATATTTTCCAGATCATCCAGGTCTTCATGTCTTTAAGACTACAATTCTAGTTCTAATAATATTACCCAAGAAAAGCATTAATGACACGTTGTGATCTCTGCAGCAAAATATTGTGGCCAACAGGGTTGAATGCTGCACTGAGGGGTAGCAGAAACAGCATCAAGCATACTGTAATTTGACCAAATGTACATGAATACATGAATATATGTACATGAATTTCCACGTTATGATCAGCGCTGTTCAGGCTTTTTGTGGTATTTCCATTCGAATCACAGTGATAAGAAATTTCCTCTTTAGCTAATGTCTTTTATAGAAATTGCTTCACATATTTATGCTTGTCAGATTAGTGGAGGATCAGTAAGTCAAGATCAGTAAAGCTGATGTTGAATTCCTTAGACAAACTCCTCCATTACATTGTGTCGGTATTAAAGGTCCTTGGCGTGGTGTACTCATGGTCCCCAGAGGTGAAAATCGTGAACTGTTTTCAGAGTTATCATCAGAACAAAATCCTTTATCAGCACATGCACAGTATCACCCAACTTCACCTGAAATATAACAACACTCTGTAACAGTTTAAAGGGTCTAAAATGGCTTTTTGTGCCAGAGTGATAAAGTGCATTTTAAATCTCCACTGTTGCCATCACTGTCTGTCAACCTGGGAACCAAGAAAACAGCGAAGAAGCTTAGAGAATTTGTCCTCAGGGCATTGGCCATAAAGGCATGTTAACATGTGGTCACTGTTTTGAAAGGGTGTAAACTTGCATTCTTTTAACATGAACCCCAGTTTTTGTAGCTGAAGCACTGATAACAGAGCAGCAAGTAGCTAAAACATGAGAACCACTTCTTGTCAAGTTGTCAAAACGAGCTCAAACTCAGCACTGAACTTACTTGGGTCAAGAGCAATACACCTGCTAAGTTTGAAGCTGAACAGGCTGTTGATGAGATGGGTGGAAAACAGATGGCTGGAAAAAGTCTTCTTAAATTATTAGGAAGATATACTCAGAAGCAGCAGTTCAAGCAGAAACTTGAGCAAACTTTGGGTGAATAACCATCCTGCCTTGCTTCTGCCAGTGTCCAGCTGATGATTACGAAAAGAAAATCTATGTACAGTGGGGCAAAAAAGTATTTAGTCAGCCACCGATTGTGCAAGTTCCCCCACTTAAAATGATGACAGAGGTCAGTAATTTGCACCAGAGGTACACTTCAACTGTGAGAGACAGAATGTGAAAAAAAAAAATCCATGAATTCACATGGTAGGATTTGTAAAGAATTTATTCGTAAATTAGGGTGGAAAATAAGTATTTGGTCACCTCAAACAAGGAAAATCTCTGGCTCTCACAGACCTGTAACGTCCTCTGTAAGACGCTTTTCTGTCCCCCACTCGTTACCTGTATGAATGGCACCTGTTTGAACTCATCATCTGTATAAAAGACACCTGTCCACAGCCTCAAACAGTCAGACTCCAAACGCCGCCATGGCCAAGACCAAAGAGCTTTCGAAGGACACCAGGAAAAGTATTGTAGACCTGCACCAGACTGGGAAGAGTGAATCTACAATAGGCAAGCAGCTTGGTGTGAAAAAATCAACTGTGGGAGCAATCATCGGAAAATGGAAGACATACAAGACCACTGATAATCTCCCTCGATCTGGGGCTCCACGCAAGATCTCATCCCGTGGGGTCAAAATGATCATGAGAACGGTGAGCAAAGATCCCAGAACCACACGGGGGGACCTGGTGAATGACCTGCAGAGAGCTGGGACCAAAGTAACAAAGGTCACCATCAGTAACACACTACAACGGCAGGGAATCAAATCCCGCAGTGCCAGACGTGTTCCGCTGCTGAAGCCAGTGCATGTCCAGGCCCGTCTGAAGTTTGCCAGAGAGCACATGGATGATACAGCAGAGGATTGGGAGAATGTCATGTGGTCAGATGAAACCAAAGTAGAACTTTTTGGTATAAACTCAACTCGTCGTGTTTGGAGGAAGAAGAATACTGAGTTGCATCCCAAGAACACCATACCTACTGTGAAGCATGGGGGTGGAAACATCATGCTATGGGGCTGTTTTTCTGCCAAGGGGACAGTACGACTGATCCGTGTTAAGGACAGAATGAATGGGGCCATGTATCGTGAGATTTTGAGCCAAAACCTCCTTCCATCAGTGAGAACTTTGAAGATGAAACGAGGCTGGGTCTTCCAACATGACAATGATCCAAAACACACCGCCCGGGCAACAAAGGAGTGGCTCCGTAAGAAGCATTTGAAAGTCCTGGAGTGGCCTAGCCAGTCTCCAGACCTCAACCCCATAGAAAATCTGTGGCGGGAGTTGAAAGTCCGTGTTGCTCGGCGACAGCCCCAAAACATCACTGCTCTCGAGAAGATCTGCATGGAGGAATGGGCCAAAATACCAGCTACTGTGTGTGCAAACCTGGTAAAGACCTATAGTAAACGTTTGACCTCTGTTATTGCCAACAAAGGTTATGTTACAAAGTATTGAGTTGTATTTTTGTTATTGACCAAATACTTATTTTCCACCCTGATTTAGGAATAAATTCTTCACAAATCCTACCATGTGGATTCATGGATTTTTTTTTCACATTCTGTCTCTCACAGTTGAAGTGTACCTCTGGTGCAAATTACTGACCTCTGTCATCATTTTAGGTGGGGGAACTTGCACAATCGGTGGCTGACTAAATACTTTTTTGCCCCACTGTAAGTTATTCATTTATGTCTCCACGTAAGCATTTCCCCAGCTGATTACACCGTTTCACTTTCCACCTGAGGGAAAAAGAACAGACTTCACAAAAAGCTACTGGAATGACTGATGATTATTTACATCAGCAAGCTCTCAGCTGGCTGGTTGTTAGGTAATAGCAGGAACTTCAAATAAACAGATGTTTGGTCACAGGGAGACATTTTCCAGGCAGGAAGATGCACAGTGAGTCACCTTGTCGCCCAATGTGGGCTATTCATGGCTTCGTTTTCAGTTTCCATGTCAACTAGATGGCTTACATATAGCTTGAACGTAAGGCAAGAACGATGCATCGCAGGGAAGTGACGGTGAGAATGGAGCAGCAGTTCTTTTACTGGGAGCAGAAGAGAAGATCATGTACAAGATCACAGAAGCTGCGAATTAGGAGAAGATAATAAGAGAAAACATGACTCTGTAAGACGTGAGGTCGTGGATTGCCATGACCAAACATTCCCCAGCAGCACAGGAGCAATCTGAAACATACAAAACTCATGAAAACTCATCGTCTCACATGCTCTCACATCACTGCACCTGTCCCGTGCATCTGCACACAAACAAGCTGCTGGTTTTACAGATCATGAAGTTTTGCATCTGTGCTGTGTTCTTTCTACTACATGAGATGGCAGCAAGGAGAAAAACTCTCTGAGATACAGCTTTTAAAAAAATGCTTTGGCCCCCGAGCTTGGTCAGGGAGTTGGCGGAAGAAGGGATGTGTGAGAGTGGGGGAGTGGTTGGGAGGTTTCTACACAATCTGACAGTCTGTTTCTCAACACGGTGCATTAAGCCGTGTTAAATATTTAGCTGCGCTGCCTTCAAACAGCCAAAGTGGATGTTTAGAGTCCTTGGTGGATTTCCGACCTCTCCTGGCCTGCTTCCTAGTTTCCGAGCATTTCCTCCTAATAAATAAGCCGAGCACCGTCAGAGCGTCTGCTACGTTTAGATTAGATAGAACTTTATTAATCCCTCGGGTGGGTTCCTCTGGGAAATTCGATTTCCAAAAAAGCACAGCACCGACAGAAGTTACAGAGTTACAGAATATTATATATATATATATATATATATATACACACACACACACACACATATATATAAATACAGAGACAATATAAATAAAATATACGAAGGGGATAAATAGAATAAATAGGAATAAAAATAAAAATACAAATGAATTGCACATTTCAAGTATTGAGTCTATTGCACTGTTGACTATTTACAAAAGTATTGCACAAAAGGTATTGCACAGTGAGGTGAAGAGGCACTACAGCTTAGTTGTTCCCCCCTCCTTTGTCCTCCTGTCTCCCCTCCCTCTCCCCTCCAGAGAGGAGTTAAACAGTCTGATGGCGTGTGGGACAAAGGAGTTTTTAAGTCTGTTAGTTCTTGTCTTTGGGAGAAGCAACCTGTCACTGAACAGACTCTTCTGGTTGTTAATGGCCGTGTGCAGAGGATGCCCAGCATTGTCCATAATGTCCATCAGTTTCTTTAATGTCCTTTTCTCTGCCACTGTCACCAGAGTGTCCAGCTTCATGCCGACCACAGAGCTAGCCCTCCTGATCAGTTTTTCCAGCCTGGATGAGTCCTTCTTTGCTGTGCTGCTCCCCCAGCACACCACAGCATAGAAAAGTACTCCAGCAACCACCGACTGGTAAAACATCCTCAGGAGCTTCCTGCAGATGTTAAAAGACCTCAGCCTCCTGAGGAAGTACAGTCGGCTTTGGGCTTTTTTATACAGGTGCTCTGTGTTGCATGACCAGTCCAGTTTATTGTCCACCCACAGCCCGAGGTACTTGTACTTGTTGACCACCTCCACCTCCTCCCCCTCTATCTGAACCGGCAGTGGACCTGCTCTAGACCTCCCGAAGTCCACAACCAGTTCCTTAGTCTTTGAGGTGTTGAGTTGCAGGTGGTTTGTGTGACTCCATGCGACAAAGTTCCTCACCAGACTTCTGTACTCCTCTTCCTGATCATCCCAGATACACCCCATGATGGCTGTGTCGTCTGCAAACTTCTGAATGTGGCATAATTCAGAGTTGTAGCAGAAGTCAGAGGTGTACAGGGTGAAGAGAAGAGGGGACAGCACAGTTCCCTGTGGTGCTCCTGTGCTGCTGACCACTGTGTCAGACGTGATGTCCTTCAGCCTGACGTACTGTGGTCTGTCGGTGAGGTAGTCGGAGATCCAAGCGACCAGGCAGGGGTCCACCTCCATCCTGTTCAGTTTTTCCTGAAGCATACAGGGCCGGATGGTATTAAAGGCACTGGAAAAGTCAAGAAACAGGATCCTGACCGTGCCTTTTCCCCCATCCAGGTGTGAGTGGGCTCTGTGTAGGAGGTACAGGATGGCATCCTCCACTCCGACACCCACCTTGTATGCAAACTGTAGTGGGTCCTGGGCATGTTGTACCTGTGGTCGGAGGAGGTTGAGGAAGAGCCGCTCTAGAGTCTTCATAAGATGTGACGTCAGTGCCACCGGTCGGAAGTTTACTGGGATTAATTAGCACCACAGAAATATACAGCATAAGGATGGTGGAACAGCAACAAATAAATGCTCCTAATTAAACATTTCAGAGACTAATAATGCAGAGGCCTCGGTTTTTGACTTTGTAGCATTTTCCCCGCATTTTTCAAAAGTAAATAAGCAAGAAGACACACTAATTATTTCCAGCTCAAGTCATTACAATTAAATTAGATAGAGGTAGGATTGCACATCTAAATATAGTCTTGCTTCACAGTGTAATCTTGAAATATGTGCAATATCTGGTTTGATTGTGAGAAAGGAAAACAAAGTAAATATGTAATGAGATAACTTAAATAATTAAAATGAGTCTTTAGATAAAGAGAAAAAGAAAGAAGAAAATCTGAATCTGCATTTTTAAGTTAAAATGTTTGCTTTTATTTCTTTGTCGTCTCTTAGTGGTCTGCCTGCACCACTTTTTTGTTTACATTTTTTGTTTTTATTGGTCTCCCATCTTTTTGTAATTGTCTGAAGTCCTTTTTTTGTGTCTTTGTGATCATTTACTTCGATTTCCAACAAGAATTGTTAACCATTAAGAACACAAACGGCACATATTCCTGGGACTCTCCACCAACTGCTCTTAAAACTGAAGAAGCTTCTCGGATCTGAGGTAAAACGTCTTGAAGGAAACCTAAAGAAGTCCAGACGCTTTTCTTTCCAAGCTCCTTAGACTGGATGACTGAGAACCTTCACAGACATAAGGTATTCCTGTTAAACTAAATCAATGTGGAGTCTGAAAACAGACCCTGGCCTGCTGCAAATTATATTTCTTTGTCATCAAAAGCATGTTGCTCACTGATGTACCAGACAAACTAGACTCAGACCTGCTGATTGTAAAAGTGTGGGAGTGTCTCGTGACTCTTTGACTTGGAATATCTACACTACTGAAACATGTAGGAGGAAAGTTAGATTGTCTTCTCATCTAGACATGAGTGCTGGTGAAAGAAGACTCATTCTAAAAAATAAAAAAGAATAATAATAATAATAATAATAATAATAATAATAATAATAAGTTAATGTTGGCACTTCTTTAAAAACACGACTGGCTGAGGAGATATTTTAATAAGACCCAGTGGAGGTGAACTGCAATGCTACATTTAGACTTTGTTGAGTTGAGTGTTGTGTGTGTGTGTGTTAATGATTGGTGCTCTACAGCACACAGTCTAATACATTTTACTGTACATCAGACTGAACTTCACTGTATCACAAAGCCAGACACTTTGAAGGATTGTTGAGAGACAGGTAAAACAGCATGCACGCATCCCTAGAATAAAATATGCACCAAGAGGAGAGTTGTGCATCTGAAAGCACAGCTGAGAGCAGGACCCTGAAGTCAAGATGGCCCTTCATCCTTTGGCTTCTGAAAGCAAATGTTGCACTTAGGCTGTTTGTTACCCTGCTGATAGTGAGAATAAGGATCAAGTGTCACAGGAGAGGACTGCACATACCAAATGGCCAGACAGTGGTTGGACATGGCCCCTCTGACAGTAATGTAGTAAAAGACACTGGCTATGACGTATCAAAACTCCATGGCAGGGATAGATTAGCTTTAGGACCAGGAAAGATGGTGATTTTTGCAGAACTGGAACAAGGCCCGCTGATTGCTGTAAAACGTGGAGCCGTATTGTCCATCAGTGTGCTTTCTGCTACGTGGATAAAACATCACGGTACATCATCATGACCTTGTCATGTGCGCAGAAGTAGCAAATGGGAGGACTGTGTTTTGTAAAATCAAGGCTATGGCTGTGAAAGAGAAAATTGCATTACTGTGGTGAAAACTGATGGAAACCATGCTTTTTGATCACCATTATCATGCATTTAGGGTCTGCTTGCATCCAGAAGGCACCTCAATGAACATCACTGAGTTGTGTTACTTCAAGCCTTTTGATGTCCAAAGGAAATGTGGCACAACAGATTCATCTCTGCTCATATGTATGCACAGTATGTCTCATAAGCCAACATAAGGGTTGTTTTAAGCGTTTCTATATGAAATGCTGATATTTCAGGGCTGGTAAGGCATCATTTGTGGGGGGTTTTGTACTTTTTAAACATATTTATTGGTTTATTTGAAAACTTTTTAGTGAAAACTTTTGGTAATTTAACATTACTTAAGAATGAAGAGTTTAAAATGAACACCACAGACATTTTTACAAACAGTGTTACATTTCAGTAACATTATGCAGTGTGAAGGGGTGTTGGAATCATGTGCCATCAGAGGTTTGTTTCACTGCAGAAGAACACATAATCTACAGAATAGTGAATAACATCACCACTGCTAAGAGTTACATGAACCCCCAACCTCAATTGTTGTACTTTAGTGTACACACAGAGTGTTGTACTTTGATGACCTTTTCTTTTGTATCATTACTGAAGTAAAAGTTCTGCTTCTTCCAGCGTCACATGTAACAACCACTAAAGCCCAATCAGCATTTCCTCACTTTGGAAAATTACAGTAATTCACTTTGAAACTTGTTAGAAAATCTCTGGGATCTTGCACTTAAGGGGGTCAGTACATCTTAAATCAATCACTTCTGGAAAAAGGGGAAGAAAAACAGCAAACCTTTTCAGTTACAACGACTCATACTAAGAACATTTTTATATATTTAATGTTCTGTAAAAAGAAAAATGGCAACAAAATTATCTTCAGACCAACTCCAAGTGTCCCAGCCTAAGGGCAACGTTACATTCTTGTAATCATCTTCAAGCCTCATGTTGTCTGTGGCACAACTTTCCCAGTTTGCCTGTGATGTAAAGAAACAGAAACAAGCACTGATACTGTAGAGTCTTGTCTGTTCGCTGATGATTCATTGGAGAAAACTTTAAGATGTGCCTTTCAGGGCTCATGTGGGAAAGGTGGCTGGTCAAAAAGCTCTATAATAATCTGATAATCTGATCCTAATCTTCTAAGTTTGGAAGTATCACATCATCTCTGCTTCCTGTGACTGGAGGTGAATTAAAAAGTTCTCCATACTGTTATGTACTTCCAAGTCCATGTAACTTTGAAAGGCTTTAAATATAATATAATTTATTATTATACAAAAAAAATTATTATACAAAAAAGACAATCAGCTGTTCTTGAGGGGATGAGCTGAGAGAGGCTGACAGATTTGTGATGGTCCAATCCTCCGTGAATGTTCCAAATCCAAATAAATACACAGCAACAGGTTGTGTTTTCATGGCTGTGTTATGTGCGTGTGGGCTCGTTGCTACACCGGTAGCCTTATTTATGACAGGCAAGTGGGAGGCTTCGTACCCTCTAATACCACTGTCTTCACTGATGAGAGACAAGATTAAAAGCTTTCATCTCATTCACGTTCTTATCAAACAAGTATAAGAACATGACTTATTCAGAGTTCATTAACATGACAACAATCTTCCTCATAAAGCACATATCCTCTGTGCACTGGTGGGCATTGCATTTCCACATCACAGTGCGCTAATGTGGATTGAACTCTTGGCTGCTTCTCTTGTTTTTACATCGAAAAAAACAAAAAGGCAAAGATTAGCCCGAGGCAATATGGGATTATGAGGCTTATATTAATATACACACATTCATAACTGTCGGGGCTTTTCTCTCCTCCTCCTCCTCCACCTTAATCCCCCCCACACATGGAGAGAGAGAGAGAGAAAGAGAGAAGGGGCAAGACACCACAGAGGAAAAGGAGGGGAATGAAAAAACAGGAAGAAGAGAAAACTGATGAAGAGGGAAAAGAAAGGAGAGGAGGGGAATAAGCAAGAGGAAAATGCAAAAGATGGAAAATCACAGGAGAGAAGAACAGGACTTTGACACAAAAAGGTGGAGATCAGCACAAGGAAACAAGAAGGAAGGGGTAGGATATAAGGAAACAAGGGAGTATAAGGAAATATAAAGGAAACAGGAAACAGAAGAGATGAAGAAACAAGTCACAATGAAAGCAGGAGGGTAAAAGAAGAAGAAGAAGAAGAAGAAGAAGAAGAAGAAGAGAGTAAGGGAGTGAAATGAGAGGAAACAGACAAGTAAAGAGAAGTCAAAGGAAACAACAAAGGAGGAAAGGAAAATGAAATGAGGGTAAATTGAAAGAAATGAGGAAAAGAGATCAGAAGAAAGAAAAGCAGAGGAAACAAAGAGGCAAGTGGCAAGGTAGAGTAAGGAGGGCAAAGAAGGAGATAAGAGGTGACGATATAAGCAAAATGGTAATAAGGAAACAATAGGAGGAATTATTGGGGGGGTCCACAAATTAATACTGCAGCATGAAAGAAGAGAGAAAAGAAATGAAGAGAGAAGAACCAGCTATGTGATGGAAGAAGCAATAAAGGCGAAATGAAATGAAGAAATGAGAGAGGGCTGGAGAAAAAGTAGAGAGGATGCTTCCTCTGCAGTGATTTGGCAGAAGCAGAGAAAGAGGAGGAGAGGTGCATTAGAGACAGAGGGGCAGAGTGAAAGAGTTTTCTGTTTTTAGAGAGGAACCCTTGGAAACAGCAGAACAGGAACTTTGTGAACTCCAAAATAAAAATGTTAACAGAGAGACAGACAGGGCATGACTCAGCTTGAAAAAAGGGAGAAAAAAACAAAAGTCAGAGTCAAAGAGATTTTCTGTTCCTACCATTGATGTAGTGAGACGGTCTCTGATGGCTTCAATCTAATATGTCTCACACAACTGGATAAAAGGTTGCAGTAAAGGTGCAGGACTGACGTAAGAATGCATCCAAATGCCGTTTCTTGTAACCCATGAGATTGGAGCATGCCGTGGGAATTACAGGTACTGAACGGTAGTTTGAATCATCTCTAACGTGAACAGTTTGTTCATGTTAAAGGAGAGTCCTCGTCACACACAAAGGTTAATCATGGAGTTCCACAGGGTTCTGTGCTAGGACCAATTCTGTTTACTTTATACATGCTGCTCTTGGACAGTATCATTAGAAGCCATACCTCAAACATTGTGGTCTAATTGTTGGGTTTTCTCTGTTTTTGTAGGGTCTTTTAATTTACTGAATTTAAATTTAATTACACAAATACACATATTATTAATAGCCAATGTGACTTAAAACTAAGTATAACAAAAGGTGCACAGAAAAGACAAAAACAGAAAAAAAATGCATCTTTATTGCTGGTAATAGGCATGTGACCTCAGCATAGACACTCCCACAGTCTGGCTGTTATTTGGTTACCAGTTTCTACTCTGACAATGTACAGTGATGCACCGAGAAGGCCACATGCAAGATAACATTTATCGTTACTGTTGTTGCATAATTCATATCACGGGAGAAATAAAGGCACCGCTTAATGCTGGTAAAAGAAGAAAGCAGGAAGTTGGGTTTTACAGCAAATGAAACGGAAACGATTGGAGAAACATTCAGATACACAGATCCTGGCTGTCTCTGGCTCAGAAATCCATGCATTCAAATGGGAAAGTATAGGAGATATTCGCCCGATGAACGAATTCAGCAGATACGTAGATGCAAATGATCTTCCTTTTTCTTCTTCCCTCCTATGTGACTGTTTTGGGATCAAAGAAAGTCTGTACAGAGAGGAGAAACAGGAGTGTATATAATTATCAGCAGTGTTGTTACTACTTTATTCTTTTATTTTTTTTGCTGTAAAGAGCTCAGAGCCAAATGTGTCCAGGGGCTTTGGGAAAATTCCAGGCAAGAAGCCTCATGTGAGCCACCAGGGTTTAGTGTTTGACTGATGATCCTAATTAGATCCTAACGGCAGTCCACAGCGTGCCCAGTCTCCTGGGTGTGACCAGCACTGAATCAAGCACAGACACAGGAGCTCAGATTCTGTGCTACATGAGGCGGCACGGTAGCACAGTGGTAAGGATTATTACTTCTCAGGAAGAAAAATTCTGGGTTTGAACCTCTTGATAGGCTCGGGCCTTTCTGTGGGGTGTGGATGTTTTTTAGTGTCTATTCTTTTAAAGGTTTTATTTCCCTGTATAAAACATAAACAAACAGCTTGTGTGAATGAACTTTGGTTTTTAAAGTGTCGCTTTAACTGTGACCGACTCACCAGATCGAGTTTAAACCTGTAAACTGTAGGTCTCTGCTGGCCTCTGTTGACCACCTCAAGTACTGCAACACACCACAGTTCAGTTCAGAGGAGCTCTCTGGGCATGTTTTTGGGTTGTGGGGGAAAACCAGCACATCCAGAGAAAACCCATGTAGGCAAAAGGAGAACATGTAAACTCTCCATAGAAAGGTACCAGCAAGTTTCACCTCTGACAAGGATCTTCCTGTGTCAGGGGTGTTTCTTCTTGTTTTAGTGCTCTCATTGGTCTTGATCATTTGACTGCTCAGAAAATCCATGACAGTCACCTTGGTCTTCAAACAGCTCTTCAAAGCTTTGAGGTGTGTTGGGGCTCTTTGGCTTTCTGCTCACAGCTTGAACGCAGAGGGCTGGAGCAGGTCTCTGATGAACATAGTGCTGATTGGTTACTGCAGGTGTTCCAACTCCCATCAGCCATCCAGTCTCACCACCTCAATAGTTTGGAGTTGGTTCCTGTCTTGGTTTACAGATACTTCTTTCTCGTAGGCAAACTCAACCTGTAAAAAATGGAGTCTTACTATTTCTGCATGTGTTCATCCGGTAAACATGCTTCCTTTAAGTCTTCCTGATCTTGGTTTGGATACAAATGATCCAGTTTGGTTAAAGTGTTTTAAAGCGCAACCTCTTAGATGCTGTGAATGTCTACTAAAACTTTCTCTTTCAGATTTGTTTAATGTTTCAAATGCCTGAACTCTCTTAGGTAAATATTCTTTCAATTTCTTTTAAAGTACCCTTCAGAAATAGTTCAATCTTCTTGAAGGGCATTCAAACATCTTTTTTGGATGTTGGCTGCCTTTTGTTCTGTTCTCTGTCAGGATGATCCCACACTGCTTTAAAGATGATGTCCGAGCTGTGGGGAGACCCACCTTGAGTGTTCATTGTGTATCTATGTGGCTTTTCTTTCTATCCAGGTATGATTTATTGCATTAGGTGTGTTTGGGATCATTGTCATGCTAAAAACTGAAGCCCATTAGAAACTTTCCTGATGGTACTGCATCACTTTATGTTCATAATTTCATCAGGTTTGGCAAGATCTCCAATACCACTGACTGAAACGTAGACATAAACCACGATAGAGCCTCCACAGGTTGTAGACATTCACTACTGTACATCTCTCCCCCGTATATACTGTGATGACTTGACTTAAAAATGTCAAATTTGATCTCATCACAACATAATAATGTTGCCACTGATTTTCATTGCAGTTCCTTCTGTCATTTGGCATACCTCAGCTCTTTCTCCCTGCGACAGTCACCCTTCAATTCCGCTGAGGATTCGGTAGATGATCAACTGCAGGGCCAGAAGAATCTCTCAGGTCCCGTGTCCGGTCTTTTGGATGTTTTGCTGTTTCTTAAGTACATGACTTTCAGGTACCGCTCATCTGCTGTAGATCATTTCAGCAAAAAGCTCTTTAGAATTATTGTGTTAGTGCAAAAATACTATTTTATGGGACTTTTGTTTTGTTTTAATCCAGCTAAAGAAATGTGAACACATGATATAGTTTTGCAACAGGCTGCAAAGTGTCTACATACAAAAAGTAAAATTGGATCTCAGTTCTCACTCACACACATTCACACACACACACACACCCTGTGAACCCAGTGAAATAAAGCAATTCAGCATCTGGGCTTTATCACAAAACAGGTTTAATTTAATATCTCTTTATTTTTTAAAATAATTAAACATTTGTATTTCTCCAACCCTTTTTTATCTTTTTTTTTTCAGCTTTTAAATCATATTACATCTGGGCCATTCTAAAGCACACATTAATTCTGCAAGGGAGGAGGGGGTGAGGTTCACTGTCAAAGACTCCCAACAGGGCAAAAGTGGTCTGCTCAGTGCCTTCCCTCTACACTCGCCTCCCTCCCCCCTCTGACCCTCTCCTGCCTACCTGCCCTCACCCCTCCCTGCTTTCCTTCCCTCCCACCCTCCCCTCCCCAACTAAAAAAAAAAACAACAAAAAAAAACAAAGAGAAAAATTATATATATATATATATATATATATATATATATATATATATATATATATATATATATATATATATATGTTCAAATGGTCAAAAGAAACTTCATCAAAATATTCAAAATGAGATAAAAACCAAGAGAAGCGGGAGGAGTGAGACAGAAAGAAAAAAGAAACAGACTAAAAGAAGGGGAAACACTATCATAAATACCAGGAAGTTGTTCCATAATACCTCTTTATATACTGGATACTCCTCTCCACAGTTTCCTAAGCAAAAAACATAGGCTAAATTACTACAAGATACAAGATTATCAGTGTACTGCATTCAATAACAATTTACAGGGTTGTCTTTTTTTGTCACTGTTGCTGTAATACTGTAAAGTCAACGCGGCGCCCCCCCAGTGGGCTTAGAGGGACGAGGCGAGAGGGGCGGGAGGTGATGCGAGGCGCTCGTCTTTTCACACGAGGAGTACTTTTCTTTTTTGGCGCTCCTTTGAGGACCCGTTATCATGTGTGTGTGTTGTGTGTCTGTCGTTAGCTGTGAGTCCCCCGTTATGGCCAGACAGTACCAGTGCCAGACTGATACCAGCGATACCTGGTATGGCAGGAGGGACGGGGTCAAAAACAGAGAAGGAACGTAATCAGCTAATGGAAGGTAGCCTTTTTTTTTTGGAGAGGGGGAAATGAATAGGAGTGTGTTTACATGCAGATGGTTCTGGATTCAAATTGTTTCTGGTTTGTATGTGTTAATCTCTTTCTGTTATAACATCGGGCAACCAGCCACATTGCCAGGGAAGTTAATAAAATGAGATGCTGAATAACTATAAAAGACTCAAAAGAGACACTCGTCTCATGGGACAGGTGAAACAAAAGCACCAGGAGAAAGTTTGCACAAAGCCCCCATCACCATTTCAGTTATTGCTGTGTGGAACATTTATGACTGCACACGTTTAAAGTTTGTTTTGAGCCTTTTTGTTGTTGTTGTTTTTAACATCATCTGTATTGACACTACCACCAGAGGGCGCCAAAGTAAAGGGGGGGAAAAAAGAACCCTACACTTACTGCTCAATTTTCAGCATTTCAAATCCCAAGTTTGACAGTTTTAGTCAGGATTTATGTAGTTATGTACTCTCCTGATTTGCATGGACACACATGTAAACACATTTAAAGAGTCAGTGGTGTGTTTGTGTGCACTGTGAAAGGCCCTGTTGTCAGATTAATGTGTGTTTGTTTGTTCGATTCATTGCCTGTTTTAAACAGGAAGCAGAATTCGCAGACAGGTTGGTGAGGCCAGGGAGATTAGGGGTGTCCTTTGGATGGAATGGGGCGACTGTGATTGGTTCACTTGGGGCCTGGTAAGACCGAGAGGGAACAGAAAGATGGAGGCAACAAGAGGAAAAGCAAAGAGGAGAACCAAGAAAATAAAAATGACATATGGGACTACACTGAAGAAGACTGGGGTGAAGAGTTAAAATCAATCTAACCTCTCTTTTTTGTGTTTTTTTTTAATATTTTCCAAGGGTTCATTCCATGTCCTACAGTCCAAAAAGTTTTTTTTCTTGTTTAAATTCCCCTCCCACACAAGTGATTTTCTCATTTTCTATTTTTTTCTTCCTTTTTTATTATTATTATTACTGTTTTGTTTTTCCATTTGCAATAATATCAGTTTAAGGGAGAAAAAAAGAAAAAAAAACAATTATTTACAGTGCTGTTGAAATAATGAAAACAGACGTAATGAATCTACTGTAAAGTAAGTCGCACAAACACAGGAGGAAAAAAAAAAGCATAAGAAAAAAAAGAAAGAAAGAAAATTAAGAAACCAGCGAGCGCTCTGTGTCGATCCAGAGACGACAGCCTGTATCAGGAGCTCTGGGCAGACATGGCTAATGTCGAGGGCAGGAGAGTCGGGATCAGGGCAGAGGAGGAGCGGGGAGTCGGACGGGGAGAGGAGGAGGAGAGGAGCAGTAGGACAGGGGAGGGACAGAGGGGAGCGCGGCGCTGTCTTTGTTAAGTTGGGATGATTCCGTCGCTCCTAAGGCCCCGCTTCAGCTCCAGGTCCTCCAGCTTCTTCCACAGCTCCTCCCGTTCCTTCTCCTTCTTCTTCTCACTGGAACACAAAAACACATAAGCATTAAGCACAAAAAAAGCATTAGCTCCAAGTGAAAAAAATAAAGAAATGTTTTTATTGAATCAGTCACTCTAAACGGAAGTCTGGTGCTCTAACTCAAAGTATTTATCAGTGTGGCTTTTCTTTAACCAACATCTAATATTGATCCTGAGACTGAGACAGTGGGGTGATAGTAGCACTGTGTGTGTTCCTGTAATGTGTTAAGCAGCTCCCTGGAGGCATCACAAACTATCACATTATTCATGAGTCCCTATCACCCCTGCTGCTGCTGCTGATGTGAGCAGCTTCTTACCGCTGGCGGTCCGACTTGTAAGTGGCTGTGAGTTCATCAAATAAGGTACTGTTCATCTCCATGAAGGCCTTCAGTACGTTGTATACCAGCGCCACGATTGCCCTGAGAGGGGAAAAGCACAGACAGAGTAAGACAACTTACAGCGGCACATTTTTATTGCTCCTTCAGACTTCTGTGGTGGCAGACACAGAGCTTCCAGCCTTCATTTTTGGATAAATTATGGAGACATCCAGCGATGTGTGCCCAACTGATTCGCAAACTAACAAACATTTTTTTCCATTTGAGATCAAAATCAAGCCCATTTGTAGATTTTTCCAAACATTCCACATTTATTCTTAAAAACAGGAACATGCTGTTCCTATTAGCACTGGAGTATAACCCTCTTTAAGATCCATATGTGCCCCATGCACCCCACAACAGGCACAGCCAGCTGGCATGTTTCGATGACTGGTTGTGTCTACAAACGTATCTGAATAATATCAACACTTGGCAATAAATTCGGAATAAAACAACCAAAAAACAGGTACACGATAATGAAGTATTTTTCAGTAATTTATATTTTCACCACTGGCCAGCTAAAGTCTAATTTGCTGAAAATCAGGAATAAATGAACGTGCATGCATGTTTTCCTGTGTTAGAGCCCTGACTTTGCCTTAGGAGAGGAATCCTGAGGTGACTAGTAACTTAAATGATCATATGCAGTTTCAACAATCTACTTGTGATCTTCAAATTAACACTAATTCCCAATTGATATCAGTTTTTTAAGCTATATTTAGCTGTTCGGAATTCAGATTTTTCTCAAGAATGTGGACCATTGTAATGCAATTCTGCTGGGGTACAGAGGGTTGTATGTGTGACTCTACTCAGGTCTTGAAGTATACATTTCCTAATGAACATCAGTAGAAAGTGAAAACATTAAGCCTCATCTATTACACAGAAGTCATGCTACTCACGGGTTCCAGTGCTCTTTGGAGATCCTGTAGAGGCTGGCAAACATGATGGGCAGGATGACGCTGGAGTTCTCCTCAATCAAACTCATGATGTACTCGTTGTTCCAGTAGTAAAGAGCTCGCTCTGCAACCTGGGACGAGACGGACGCACACTAACTGAGCCATGTCTTCATGCCACCAATAACCACTCGTCACTCTTTAATAACCAATAACTGTTTAAGCACAAATGTCCCCCATGATACAAATTAGGCCACCCCCACCCCACAGGAAACGTAGGCATTGTCACAATGAGTCATCGCTGACCTGGAAATGTGGGCTGGAGACACATCTGGAGATCTGTTTGAAAAGCGGCTCCTGGATCTTGACGAACTGTGTGGGTTCGATGACGTCCAGAATCTCCTCCAGCTCCCCTAGAAACATCACCTGCAGTGCCGTGGAAGAGGGACAATATCAACAACACACAAGATGATTGTTATTGTTGTTGTTTTGGGGTTTTTTTGCATTTAGCAACAAATGAGCCTCACCTCTTTTTGACTGCAGGTTTTTGGCCAGAACTTCAGTAAGCCTCTGATGACCTGAGAGAAGATGCCACAGTTCATACAGTTGGCTCCTTTTCCCACCCCCCCACCCCCCCTTTTTTTTTCTTAAATACAAGTATTTGAGTTGAAATAATAATAACAGTAATGTCATTCTTTACATTTCTGACTCTGTCGTTGATGTGAAACACTTTCATGACAAACTGGGAGGGGGAATGAAAAATGAATGTCACACAAAGATGACTGATAGGAGGAGTTGTGCATAGATACTTACTGGTTCTGTTAATGTTGGGTCTTTCTCTAGGAATTGTACAATGCAATACGCCAACTGTGAGGAGAGGAATCCGGAGGTTAAAACTAACATCACATTAAGCCTCGAGCAAGGCTTACAAGAGCAGCTCAGACGTACAAACACAGCAGTGAAAGAGCTTTCAAATGATTTTACTTTTTAAACCACTGTGTTTCTGCTGATTTTCACGGCTGCTGTCAACTATAATATTATTACACATTTAGATTCCTTCCGTGTATAAAAACACACAAACATACACATAAGCTATAGCACGAAAGCACACCTTAAAAAGCAAACAGGATACTTTTCGAGGTTCCAAGTTCTGTTTGTGGATAAACTACGCCTGGGATTCCACCAAATCTAAAGGTGGCAGATATTAGCTTTTACCCACATACTCTATACACACTATTGTTACCTGTGCATGGAAGAGGGACAGACTCCTGACAGTGTGGAGGGGAATCAACACTTTGACCAGAAACTGTTTATGCTCTGCTTTCAGTGGCAGAGCAAAACCATTGATTATACTGGAAGAGAGAAGGAGGAGACAAAGAGGAAAATGTGAATATAAATTAAACAAGAACACATAAAAGAACTTTATTGTGACCCTATGAAAGCAAGTGGAAGATCAATGAGCTGCAGACCAAAAGAACACTGTTTATACGGGTGATGTGGCCTGGGGAAGAAACACAGACCTGATGATCCTCACAAAAATCGCAACAATCCTGTTTGTTTTACATTGTGTTGTATCAGATTCGTGTTTGTTTAAGCGACAGTGCTCCGTGTCTATGCTGTGTGCCAGACAAATGTCAGAGATGTTATTGAATGTATGTGCCAGCAAGCTCTCCAAGGAGAAGCCCGTCTCATTCCCATAGTTGGAGTGTTTCTTCTGGAGTTGGTTTGACTTCATCTAATGTTGGTTGATTGGTTTGTCACGCTCGTCCAGGCTCTCCCTGACAATCAGTTGAAGCTTTGATAGTCAACAACAAAAATGTATGACTGTCAGAGGTCGGACTGCGGATCATGTTCCATGAAACACATCGTGTAATTTGTTATCTGCCGACCTTAACGTCATATACATATCAGTGTTTTCCGCGGGTTAACCCTCTGTTTGTGGCACAAACACACAAGCATGCATTCCTAACTGAGCTACTAAATAATACTTTTATTTTTTACGTTCTTTGCAATTATTTCAATTGGCTCTATTTTGAATGAGTCTCATTGCAGTCCAAAGCTACTGTCTCAGACTGCAGGTGGTGAATGCACCCCTGAAGTCCTTGTTGTTATGCAACCTCGACGACCTTGGCAAAAGGTCACATGGGCCAGTTCTCCAACTTTTTGCAGTTTCTAGTTAGAATGGCCCTCAGCTCACAGTGGAGCTCCAGAGGAGAACAGAGACTGCTGTTGCTAGCTGCAGTCCAATCAGTGTGACCACAGGATGAGATCTTCTCCGAAGAAGCGGCTGAACGATGTGGAAAAATGGTACAAAAGCAAACTCAAAAGAGCTGACGCTAGAGATTGCCTCTCCCAACTTTCCTCTTATTTAAGTTCAAAGTCTGATTACAAAATGTTTTTAAAATGGTCAGAGTGGGCACCCAAATGTTAAGTAATGTCTGTGTAAAACACTGCAGGTTCCAGAGCACTGAAGACGTTCCAAGGAGGTTATCTGGATACGTTTCTGGATATTAAAATATTTTTATTAACAAATAAAGCATTACAGAAAAATGCCCTTTTCTCTGTCTGACCTCAAACAACTCGAATCACAAAGTCAATGTACTTTCTATCTTGCTTCACTGCTTAAAAAGACTGTTAAGCTGAAAGGAGGATTAATTTACTTCTCATCTCCAAGTCAAACCGTGCTGCTGGAATTCACTCTGCTCTGTTAAAATCCTGTTTTTATGGAACCTAATCATTCAGCGTTTTAGTTCCATGTCTTTAGCCTCCTTGGGTATCTTAAAAAAAAACTAACTCCAGCTTGCCTGATTAAATTAAAGATGTTACAAAAAATCCTCATTGTTACATCTACAAAACCACAGCAAGATAGCAGAGTTGAGTTGAGTTCTGCTGTCGCTCTCAGGTCTCAGTCACTCAGGCTAAAAGCATCAGCAATAACAGAGCAGAATGTAAATGTGTGTCTGAGGCTCAGAGGCCCCCCACATACCTCCCCAGGATCTCCAGCAACTCAGCCACCCCGTTGAAGTGCTCCGTCTCATAAACAAAACTGCAGACAGACAGCGAGGGAGGCAGACCGAGGAGGAGATGAGAGAAGGCACACGATGAAAAGACACAAGCACTAAAACTCTCAAAGAATGGCAAAAAACAGGTAATTTGTAAATTAACACAAATAATGACAAAACACACACACACACACACACACACACACACACACACACACACACACACACACACACACACACACACACAAAGAGGAGATCCAGGTTTGAACCAACAGCCACAGATATTTCTAACATCCTTCTCATCCTTTGGCTGTACAAATAATCAGAACAGAAGCAGAAGAGTCTCCGTAAACTCTCAGTGTAAGCTTGTTTGCAATAACTGGCTCTTTTGGGTAAGCGCATACTTTATTCATTTACACATTCAGCAGACACACAGTGCCATGATCACTTATTCTGGGGTGGGTTTCTCCACGTTTGAGTCCCATATTCTCTTTATTGTGGCCTTTACAAACTTCTGAGGAACACTGACACAAATGTAATTATATTAAAGGAAAAACCGTCATCGGCTTTCAACAGTGTCATTGTGCCTGGGTACTGACTCTATAGATGGCAGGGATAAACTTCGTTCTTCTGAAACATATTTTGTAATTTGGAGTTTGGATGATTGTGAGAAAGAACAGAAAAAGAGTGAAAAAGAAGGTGTAGAAGAATAAAGTGAAGAGGAACATCAAAGGGAAGGTGAAGGGAAGGTGAGGTGAGGAGGAAGAAAAACAAGATGAAAAAAGGTGATGAAAGTGAAGAATGAGGTGAAAAACAAGGAAGAAGGTCAAGAATTATTATAAGACGAAAAAGGGGAAGGAGATGATGATGAAGAGGACATAAACTTCCACGTGATGTCACCAACAGGAGAAATCAGGTTGGGACGCTAATCAGAGTTGTCATTTTTCACATGCATCACACAGCAGGAGACAGTCCACTTTAGCTGCGTTTCCACTAATAGAAATGTTTGGTTTATGGAGGAAATGTGACCCACTCATATGACTTCACTGAACAATTAGCTGCTCTATTCTTGCATACGATCCAATCAGAAGTTTGGTGCAGGGTGCAGGACTCAGCCTGCTTAACAACATTTGTGCTTTCTGGCATTTGTTGGATGATGTCTACGAAAACTCGGGGCTGCTGTGCATGTGTGCAAAGGGCGTAGGACATTGGTCCATATTTCCCACAGGTGTTCAGCTGACAAGACCATAGCTTACAGCTCATATCATTTTCACTTGAACAGCACCGTCATCCAGGAGAACAGGGTACACATCATAAGATGAAGGAGATCGCTCAGAACAAGTCTGTATTGATTTTCAGTGACCTTTCCCTATAAGGTGAGAAGTGGAGCAAAGCTCTGCCAGCAAATATTCTCTACTGAATAAGAGAGCCATCTGATCCCCTCACAGCAGACATCAAGAATTCAGCTCTTTGCTTTTATTTGTGAGCCTTGTCTATTCGAATTTTTAGCTCCACTCTGTTGACTGGCAACTTTCTACCGTGGCTTCCTTCTTATCGTGAAAAAAATTCCACTCACATACAAACACAAGCTTTTTCCAGCCCAGGCATCTGAAGAATTCATGTTTACTCACCGTAGAAAAATATTATTGATCTGTTTTCGTATAAAAGCCCTCAGCCCCAGGAATTTGCCGTAGATTCTATGCAAGACTGTCTTCAGATAGTCTCTCTCCCGAGGGTCCTCGCTGTCAAACAACTCCAAGAGCTGGACACAAGGTGAGGGGGGAGAAAAGTCAATTTTAGGGAGTAAGGCAGAAAAAAGCAACGTGCCTTAAAAGCAAAGAAAGATACGAAAACGCTAAACTGACAGTAAAGAAGATGATGAAGTAGAAAAGCAGAATTCTGAAGGTGAC
Organism: Diplotaxodon limnothrissa; assembly: GCF_057381915.1. Taxonomy (NCBI): domain Eukaryota; kingdom Metazoa; phylum Chordata; class Actinopteri; order Cichliformes; family Cichlidae; genus Diplotaxodon; species Diplotaxodon limnothrissa. The sequence goes on along the minus strand of NC_140614.1, from coordinate 6,257,279 downwards.
TCAACAACTCACCTGTAGGACAAACTTCTGGTCTATGTACTTTTTGGCAATGCTGGGCTGGAATTCCTGACTCTCCAAGAACCGAATGAAGAACTCGTATACCAACTGGAGAAAGAAACACGGTTGATAAAGAATTCATGTTAACCTCCGACGCAAACAAAACTTTGTTTCACATGATAACAGGTGGAAAAGAATAGAAAAGTCCAAAGGCTCATCGCTTCTTCTCAGATATTAGTGCATTGAATTAAGCCCATAAATACTCAAACAGAACTGGATTAAAGGGAGAAACGGCTCAAAAGTCACAAAAAGCAGAGTAATCTGGGATGAGCAAGGTAGAGAAAAAAAAGTCCATTTAAGTTAAATGGAGTTTAAATGTATATTCTGGGAAATATCATCATCCATTTTTCCATATAAGAATGAAATAACCACTCTCACAACCATCATAAGACTAGAAGCATGGGGGCACTGCTAGCCTGCTTCTGTTTGAGATTCAGCAACAGGCCTGCAAACACCTCTAAAGCTCACTAATTAGCGTGCTACAGCTCTTTCATGTATTATGTATTCAAACACAACAGTACAATTTGGTCTTGCTCTTGTAGGCAGCCACATACACCCTTCTCCACACGTGGACTTTCCAGGGCACACCTCCACCCCTCTACCTGCTGCCAACTTTCACTTCAAATCACATCATTATCTGCAAAGCTACGGTCCACAAAGACTTTCTGCAGGCCTGCTGCCTTATTGCCATCCTCACCTGATCCTAGCCAGTTCCTTCCATTTTATGATTTCCTATCTCAGGATAGTCCAACCTTCTCTACTTCCAGCTTTTCAGCACACTCTCTTCACTTCTCCATCACCTTAACTTGTGGTACAACCTTCCCAGCTTAGCGCCTCCTCGTGTTGCCACATTTCTTATTAAACACTGCATTGTTTGCTCATGCCTATATTCCCTCCTTTTAGATTCCTAAATTTTCTCCTTACATCTCAAGACTCCTTGACACCCTTCCTCCAACTAGATCAAACACCTGTATCATAATGACTGCCTCCTTTGGTTGGCCATCTTTCCCATAACTCTCCAGTACTACTTTGCTCTTAACTTCCTCCTGAACTCTACCCACCACTGCTCTTGCTTCAGCCTGTTCTAAGGAGCTTTACCTGGCAACTCACTGATAACTGCACAGAAATGTGGGTATATAGACAAACTTAGCAGACGTTAGTAAAGAAATTACACCAAAGTACCCCTAAAGGGTTGTCATTACACACACACACACACACACACACACACACACACACACACACACACACACACACTTACTTTACCTGTAAGTGTGGCCAGGAGGCCTCAAGTGTGGGCTCATCCTCTTCAGGGTCAAACTCGTTACTGTCACTGGGCGGAAGGGTCCGGAATATGTTGTGAGACACCTGGAACAAGAAAGCGGGAACTTCATTCCAGTGACTGGAAATTGGGGTTCTGACCCAACATATAGATGATAACTGCTGTTTACATGAGGGATGCTTCAATGCAGGGAACTGTTCCCTCTTGTCTAAAGTCTAAATCTTATGTACACGTAAACATTTTAACTGAAACTAGGTGTCAGTTTAAACAACTTTCCAAAACCACATTTCAATTCATGCCTTAATATTTGAGCCTCTGCTTCAGTACTTCAGTTTTTCTTCGAACACTTTCTTCGAGTGGATTGACAGGGTTAAAATTTAACAAAACATTTTTTGGGGAATTATTACACACAACCATGGACCTCCTTGTCAACTATTCTGATGCATTTCTCCATTGAACAATCTTCAAACACTGCATCTTTAACCAGACCAGCATGCTTTAAATCTGGCAAGAAGTCAGAAGTCTCACAATCCTCACTGCAGCATCTACATATGTCTACACTTCAGCTTTAGAGTACTTAATTATGTGTTCATAGTCTACTAGATAACAAAAACTACCATGAAGCAGTACATTTAGCCACATACAAAGCAAACCTAACAGAGTTTAGTGTAAACCACATCAGTCCAGATGTGTGTGGCAGGTGATACATTAGATTCACTAAGAATAATACAATGAATTACAATGCTGTCCACATTAGGGCTGGGCCATATTATACCGTTCACGGTAATACCGGTATAATGTTAGGCAACGATAGGAAAATGAAATATCGCGATAGAATATGAGTAAAACGCGCATGCGCAGTGCCTTTGTTTTCATACGCACATGGCCGATTGTTGAGTGAAACAGATGAACCAGAATTGGTTTGTACAAATGGTGCAACTTCAGTGATGTGGAACTGGTTTGGTGTTTGTCCGTCAGATACACGACAAAGCACATTTTTTTGCAGAACATGCAAGCGGCCATCGTTATTGTCGGTAGGGCTGGGCGATATATCGAGTTTTTAAAAAATATCGATATATTTTCATACGAGATATAAGATGTGACAATATCGTTTATATCGATATAGTCTATGTTACGTTATAATTATACTTGTGGAGCCGCAGGTTTGCCTCTCTTTCGTCCACTTTTGTCTCTACGCAACGTTACTCGGCCTCGCCTCTCCTGCACTGAACACAACTCCCCCATAGCTTCACCTGCAGGCAATGACAAGATGAAAGCGGAAAATCTCCGTTAGCGAGTTACCGTGCGTGGGGCTGGATGGCGTCAACGTGTTAGCGAGCTAACCGCGCTAACGACATGCAGCCCAGAGGGGCTGCACGGCCTAAAATCCTTTCCTTTTCTCAAAAATCGACAGTGCGCCTTATGTATGAATTCTGGTTGTGCTTACTGACCGCGAACCGATTTTATGTGGTACACAGCGCTCAGCAATCTGTCAAAAAATGTTTTAATATGACTTTGCTAAGCTACGGAGCTGCACCGCTTGATGGATTGTCGGAGAATTACGGCTACAGAGGAGGAGCCTCGCGGAGTGATACGTACTGTGTGTGTGTATAAGGACCACAAATGGCACCTGTTCAGAGACGTGGTGCAGCTGTGAAATCTGTCTCTTTGTTATTATGCTCAGCGTCTATTAGTTTACATTTTGACTGCACAATTGTGAGCTTTTTGTTATGCACAAAAACAACATTGTTTTCTTTTATTTATGGACCATGATTATTTAATATATGCTGATAATTTATTTTTGAGTAATATCTACGCTGTATGTAAATAAAAGTGCCCGTGTGACATCTGGGACACAGTGTGACTAAGAACTCTCTTTTTGTTCTTAACTTATGGCTTAAAAAAAAAAAAATCGAGATATATATCTTATATCGCCATCCAGCTAAAAAATATCGAGATATGAATTTTGGGTCATATCGCCCAGCCCTAATTGTCGGACTAAGATGCTCTTAAATCTGGGAGTAATCTGGGTCCTAAACTCCGTATCCTTCTGGTCAAACGAACACTGCAGCATCACTGAGAGTTAAAAACTGTCTAAATTCTTTCATCTTTAATAAAACGATCAGCATTGCTGCTTTACCAGGTGTAACTATGAAGTTTAACTTCCAGGCATCCATGAAAACAAAATTTATTACATTTAACGGAGTTAGAAGTTAGCAGGAAGCTAGCGGAAGTTAGCTCGCTAGTTTCGCTAGTTACCTAAACATGATATTGCATGTTCTGACTGAGAGATTACTGAAAAAAATCAAACGTACAGCAGGATGCTGTAAACGGACCAAACAACTGAGATAATCCATCCACAATACGAGGTTAGTCATTAATATACTGCAACAACATGGGAATAGAGCAGCTGCCAGAGAATTCAACATTAATGAATCAATGGTACAGAAGTGGAGGAAGCAAGAAGAATGAGTTTAATAAAGTTTGATTTATCTGACTGCTTTGTTTCGCTTAATGTGCCTTATAATCCCGTGCACCTTATGGTCCGAAAAATACGTACTGCACACTGCAGTTTAATGTTGCAAAGCACCTCTTTTTAACTTCAGTGGATATTATACATGGTTATGCTCAGGATATGTCAGCCCATTTCTACTGGAAATGCCTTTTGGTTAAACTTTCAGCAAGGAATTTGCATTTGCACTGTTACATTTTTATAAAGCTTTAATGTACATAAAACCAGCTTCTTGTTTAAGTGAAAATAAATGGAAGGTTGTCTTTTTGCGCTAGTAATGTTGTGGAGTTGTATTTTGTCTCGCATCAATTATATCGTCGGTTATATCGTTATCGCAAATTTTCAAATATATATCGTGATAAATATTTTTGGCCATATCGCCCTGCTCTAGTCCACATGTATGTCTCTTCTTAATGAGACCGACTTTGTTAACTCTTATCAAAGAGTTGTCATCAGGCAGAAACCTCTGAAAATAATATTGTGCTGTGTCAGTTTTTCTAAATGTCCATTAGACCAGTATGTTTTCTGTCTCAGCACAGGACTGCTTCTTTTACAGTACCTGTATGTACTGCAGCAGACCTTCAGTTATGACTGTCCTCAACGGCCTGAAGATATACTCTGTGGAAGGCTCCAAGTAATTAAACATAATAACAACTTGGTGCACTAGGTTAAAAAAAAAAAAATAGCTTTGAGTACTTCAGGGCCTCTGTTCATTGTGGGGTCTGTGTTCATTAGCTGAACATACACTCAACAAAAATATAAACGCAACACCTTTGTTACTGCTCCCATTCCCCATGGGATGGAAGTCAAAGTCAAAGTCAAAGTCAACTTTATTTGTCGATTCTTCCACATGTACAGGACATACGGAGAATAGAAATTGCGTTACTCTTCAATCCCTAGATAAATAGCAAATGAACATTTAAATATATTTAAATATAAAAGTGATTTAAAAAATGCAAGTAAAATAATTAAAAAGTAAAAATTTAAATAAATACAATTTTACATATAACAAGAAAGCTATACAATATACAATATAATGGGTAAGTGACATTGAGTGTAAACCAGGCAGAGTAGTGCAAATAGGCAAATAGTGCAAATGGAGATTTAGTAGTGTACGGTAAGAGAAAGTGTAACAACAAAGTCTTATGAGGTAATGGCAGTCCAATGCTCCACAAAGTGACTGGTAACGTAGAGACCTAAAATTCATTCCAGATACACAATATAACCATCCCTCCCAAACAGTGGTCACAAATCAGTCCAAATGTGTGGTAGTGGGCACATCTGCCATATTGAGATAATCCATCCCACCTCACAGGTGTGCCACATCAGGATGCTGATCTGACATCATGAGTAGTGCACAGGTGTACCTCAGACTGCCCACAACAAAAGGCCACCCTGGAATGTGCAGTTTTGTCTCACAGCAAAATGCCACAGATGCCACAAGCAATGAGGGAGCGTGCAACTGGCATGCTGACAGCAGGAATGTCAACCAGATCTGTCGCCCGTGCATTGAATGTTCATTTCTCAACCATAAGCCGTCTCCACAGGCGTTTCAGAGGATATGGCAGCACATCCAACCGGCCTCACAACCGCAGACCTCGTGTAACCACACCAGCCCAGGACCTCCACATCCAGCAGGTTCACCTCCAAGATCGTCTGAGACCAGCCACCCAGACAGCTGCTGGAACAATTGGTTTGCACAACCAAACAATTTCTGCACAAACTGTCAGAAACCGTCTCAGGGACGCTCAACTGCATGCCCGTCGTCCTCATCGGGGTCTTGACCTGACTCCAGCTCGTCGCCGTAACAGACTTGTGTGGGCAAATGCTCACATTCGATGGCGTCTGGCACGTTGGAGAGGTGTGCGCTTCACTGATGAATCATGGTTCACATTGTTCAGGGCAGATGGCAGCTGAGAATGTCCCAGTTCTTGCATGGCCAGCATACTCACCGGACATGTCACCCATTGAGCATGTTCGGGATGTGCTTGACCGGCGTATACGACAGCGTGTACCAGTTCCCACGAATATCCAACAACCTCGCACAGCCATTGAAGTGGAGTGGACCAACATTCCACAGGCCACAATTGACAATCTGATAGACTCCATGCGGCGATGTGTTGCACTGCATGAGGCAAATGGTGGTCACACCAGATACTGACCGGTTCTGGGTCCCCAGATCCCCAATAGCGCAAAAAACTGCACATTCCAGGGTGGCCTTTTGTTGTGGGCAGTCTGAGGTACACCTGTGCACTACTCATGATGTCAGATCAGCATCCTGATGTGGCACACCTGTGAGGTGGGATGGATTATCTCAATATAGCAGATGTGCCCACTACCACACATTTGGACTGATTTGTGACCACTGTTTGGGAGGGATGGTTATATTGTGTATCTGGAATGAATTTTAGGTCTCTACGTCCATCCCATGGGGAATGGGAGCAGTAACAAAGGTGTTGCGTTTATATTTTTGTTGAGTGTACGTAGCTGCCAACATGCACACCAGCTCCTGTTCTGCTCTTATTTTCCTCCTGTGTATCTGCTCATCTCCTATGTGTCTGTACACAGAGCACTCAAAAATCACTGCTATGCCCCTGCTGAGCTAGGAAAAGAGGGAAGCAACATTTCAACCACACAGGATTAGTTATTTATTCTTTAGTAGTAGACTTTACATACTAAACCCAAAAAATGGACGTCCCGTGGGGCTGGATAGGGTCTGTGGCTGCTGCCAAATCAAAGAACAGAACTAAAAGTGAACTAACATAGCTCATAAATTTGACTGACCTACAAGAGAGAAAACGAAAAACAACTACAACTACTCCTTCCCTGAGAAAAGAACACAGCAACACCCACTCGCCTGCTCTAGTGAGTCTAATTAAAGAATCAGACTGAAGCTGAATCAGTTTCCTCCCACTGAATAATGACAAGTAACAAATTTAAACAGAACATTTTCACTATGTCCACTCACACCTTTACACCATCAGTGCTGAGGGCTGCAGGGGGCCGACATTTTCCAGCCGTGAGACAAAACATGACTGCACAAAAAGACGACTGGGAAAAGTGAAATCTAATTATTACAAAGAAGCTTTTCTTTAAGAAGTAAGCTTTGACCCAAAGGAGGCACACTATGCAAACATGTCTGTCAGTACTCATTTTCAGCACCATTGGCTTTACACACCAACACTACCTACAAGGGCCACACAGCACTGCCCCATCAATGACTCGAAATTTCAAGGTGCATGCTACCTTAATGTTTCACGTGTGTCAAAAGACAGTAAAATTCTTTAGATATGGGGATGACACGCTAAGACAGGAAACATCTCCAGACCCCACTGACAAAAACAGACATTTTTACCTCATTAAATGTAATAAAATTTACAGTTTTTAGTACCTGCTCCAAAGAGGTTACAATTTTGGTAGCAGTCTGTGAAAAACGATAGATTGTAAAGTTTTGAATGAATGGCGAACAGTCCATTAAAATTTAGATTCCATCCACAAGGTGCTCAAGGTCAGCTTAATGATTTATTGGTCAAAAATTGACAAAAGGGCTTTGTGCAGACAAACCAACACCCATCACTGCAAACTTTCCTCCATCTTTGAGATGAAGATGGTGTAAAGTTGTGAGTGGACATGGCGAAAACAAAAAAACTGAACTTCAGTGTTCTGTACAGACAGAGTGCAAATCTACTGTTTACGCAGAATGGGCAGATTCATTCTTTCTTACCATTTTCACAACCTCGGGGTAGGCCTGTTCTGTCAGGTAGCCCCGGCTTACGGTCACGTAGTCCACCAGCTCGTTGAGCGTGGAGCGCTTGTACTCCTTCATCTTGAGGTCTGACAGCGTGTCCATGAAGTCAAAGACAGTACAGCACTGCTGCAGCTTCTTCAGGAACAGCTCCGGCTGCTCCGCCGCCGGCACGTCTAGACAGGCAAAAGCAAACACAGAAAGATGATGACAAAGGTTAGATAAATTGGTAAAGACACATATCTGGAGCGAGCAGATGCTTCTGACTCCCGCAGCTACCAGAAAGCTGTAATAGCAAACACCACATGGTCAAAGACGGGCAGAGTAAAAACAGGGATTTGAGCAGACCTGGTGGGACAGAGGCCTGACACACAAATAACCACATTAATATTTATTGATTTCTTTTTTCATTACCATTTTATGAGAAAAGCAATTAATGGTCATGGTCAGGATTCTACCCTTTGAAGCTAAAAACCTGCTTTCTCCATGAATTTACAAACTAAACAATTAGCACAGCAAGTTGTTGGTAATGAAAACCATTTTTAGCCACATTGAGATCAAGTTATACTTTTTTTACTTCTTAGTCAATTGTCTACAGGCAGATTGGGTTAAAGACACATCCAATACCATGTAGTAGTTAAACTGTTACTGATCTGCCCTCATCTCGTGCTGATTTTGTCGCTTCCTGAATCACCTGTTTTAATATTTGGAGCGAAAGCAGAGCATCTCTGTTTGGTGTAAACACAAGATGAAGTAGGTGGGTAGTTACAGCCACAAAGAAGAAAATGTGTGACTTTGCCTAGAAGAAGAAATCGAAGTTTCCGAGCTCTCCAATAGATGTTCACGGAGGACTGTTCAAAAGAAACGAAGGATGCTACCAGTGCATGCCTCAGTTGTAAAAGTGTGCTTCTTGCTCTGCAACAGCTTTTAACTTATTCATCTTCCCTGCAGACCCCTGTCTGCACAGGCAGGATGAGTGTGACAGCCTCATTATCCAGCAGCGAGTGTTTCTGATGGGAGAGGCAACGCTGTCACGAATTGTGTGGATGTGCAGGCAGAAGAAGGCGGCAGGTGTCTTTATTCTGATCCCACTGTGACAGACACGACAAGAAGGTCGCACAGAGTTCAGACCTGTGGGGGAGATGAGCAACAATCTTCCCAGATCGCCACAACTCAAGACCCGGTGCTCTCATCCCGGCAGGACTGGGCCATTATTATGTAAGAGATAAGCTGCTGCTCTGAAGACAGCACACTGCTACTACTGTGCATGTGTGCGCTCCACAATTACACTTCAAAGCGCTTGGCTGCATTTTGAATTCTATTGCTACTGACGATGAGTCACAATATACATGTAAATGAGCGAGAAAGTTAGGGAGTACCGGTGAAATGACTTTTTCACCTCACCATAACATGCAGGTTTTGTGATAATGAGTAGGTGATTCCTTATTTTACCTCTGAAATACTTCATTTTTCACCATTTTCAATTTTACAAACCAAATAATAGACTGAAAGAAGGAAATATGCCTATTTTATAGAAAGAAATGCAAAAGTTTTTTTGCATATTTGTTGATTTTACTGAGCTCTCTCACTTGAGCAGGCTCTTTCCAGTAGTAGAAATAGTGAAAAGCACTGATAAGCGACATACAGATACACAAACTGTTACATCAAGTCTAGTTTTAACTACAAATCATTATGAAAACAAAGAGAAATTCAATGCGATGCCTTCCTTTAACGTGCTTCCTGTCAGTCTGTGGCAGCTCCAGTTTAGCCTAAACTAAGATGACTTTAGTCAACAAAATCCAAATCCAATTCAGCTTTGTAAAAACTCTGACAAGAGGGGAACTAATAAAAGTTCAAGGACACATGATGTGTGAAGCGTCTATACATCGGTGTTGCTGTTATGAAGAAGCAATCACTGTGAGGCTGAATAGTGCATAAACTGTTTGTATGGCAGAGAAGCAGAATCATATTAACGTATGACCAGAATACTTCAACTGTGCTGTAAGCATCCTGTGTAGCAAACCTCAGCATCCTGTTAGAAATAAAAAGGGTTTAAAATGTCTTCTACTTTACTTCCTTTAAATAATATTAACTTGGGAAATTAGAAAATGATCTGCGGCTGAAGAAACATAATTAAACTTCTGTATAAATGGATGATTTGGTTCATTCTTCCTTTTTTGTCAGCTCATTACAATGAATGGCTAAAATCCTCTTCCTGAAGCTCTGACCGTTTAAAGAGAAAGTGCAGTTTCCTGTCCTGGGGAAAAAAAGTCCTCTGCAGATCTCCTTGAGCGCATTTAAAGTGATTATGCTGAATGTGTTTTGATCCAAATGCCACTAGTTACTCACGACCTGCTGGCCTCCTGCTTTAGCTCAGCTCATTGAGGATGCATCCAACCGGGCCAGTCACAATCAAACCCAAACCCTGGCTGACTGGCAGCAGTCCTAATCCCTGCTCCACTAACTTCCACAATAAACGTTCATTTATCAGAGAGAATGCACAGCAAGCTGATTTTAGCTGAATTTTTCACGTTTGGTTGAGGCGTTACAACACACGCAAAAATATTCTTATCCTGCCAAGTTTACTCAGCGCTCCAAATAGCCCACAAATTGTGCTGCAGTCTTATTGTACACATAAGAGGGATTCACTCTTTTCTGCTCAAATTAAACAATCTGCTTGATAAAGAACATCAGAAATTAAGACAACTAGAAGATTCATTTGCACTACTTTATTGCGTTGCTGACCCCAGGGATGACCTGGTTTTGTGGTGTTTCAGCATCCATTTCTGTTCACTGCTTTAGCTTAATGGCCTGCAACACAACCCTTATTTGCTCACTCTTATCACTCATCAGTGTTGGATTCAGCAGTAGCAGACGGCAAACCCAAATAAACCAGCACACACAGTAACACAGTAAACAACTTTCCTGACCTATGGTCTCTCTAGGTGAAGAACGAAAGATTTTTTGGGCTAAAATAATGGTGTGTCCTCCGTGTTCTATCCCTGTATGTTCCTCTCCACATCTAAACCTGTTCCTTTAGATGAGAAGAAAAAAGGGCAGGTAAAGATTGTCCTACGTCATGTCTGTGTGTATGTAGTCTTCTCTTTGAACACATAACTGCAAAACAGGAGAGTAATATGGCATCAAAGTGGTCCCTCTTCTTCCACGTCATGTGTTGCATGTGAAACACCCTTCATGTGCATGCCTATGCATCGTGAAATATGAACTGTGGGCTGGAAAAAAGTGCATGCATCTTTATCAAGAAGGTTTCATCTGTCACATTGTTGTGTAATATGCATATGGGTGACAAGGCTGTATACAGAGGACAATGTTCAAGAAAGTGCTATACAGTGTATAGTGAGTGCAGAGGGCAGTGTGCAATACAAGAATAAATATGCTGTCCTCTGAAGATGCACCTTGATATCTAGCACGATCTAGCCAGATGTTAGTAACAGTGCTGTAAGACGGTAGCGTCTGAGAAACCTGGAGGCCAAGTCAACACTTCAGAATTGTTGTGCTCCTCAATCCATTGCTGAACCATTTGTGCTTTGTGGCAGAATGCATTATCCTGCTAAAAGAGGTTTTCCATGAAACGGTGTACATGGTCTGCAACAACACTTAGGGAGGTTGTATGTGTCAAAGTAACATCCACATGTAAGGTAGGACCCAGGGTTTCCCAGCAGAACACCTCTGCCGGCTTGCCTTCTTCCCATAATCCATCCTGACTCCAAGTGTTCCCCAGGTAAGCAACACATAGTCACCTGACCAGCCATGTGCTGTAGAAGAAATTCTGATTCATCAGACCAGGCCAGTTCTCACATGCCCATCAGTGCTTTTTATAATTTCTGCTGCCATCACCTTTTATGGTGGTGGACAGGCATCTGCATGGGCACCCTGACTGCTCTGCACCTATGCAGCCTCATACACCACTGTGATGCACTTTGTGTTCTCACGCCTTTCTATCAGACCTTTTTGGCTCCCCACATGCATCAATGAGCTTTGGTTGCCCATGACCCTGTTGCTGGTTCACCACTGTACCTTCCTTGGACCACTTTTGACAGATACTGACCGCTGCAGAACGGGAACACCCCAGAAGAGCTGCTATTTTGGAGATGCTCTGACCGAGTCGCTTAGCCATCGTAATTAGGCCCTTGTCAAATTCGCTCAAATCCTTACACTTACCCATTTTTCCTGCTTCTAACACATCAACTTTGAGGACTGAATGTTCACTCGGTCCGTAATATATCCCACCCACTAACAGGTGCCATGATGAAGCGATAACCATTGTTATTCACTTCGCCTGTCAGTGCTCATAATGTTATACGTGATGGGTGTATATCTGAGGTTCATCACCCCAGTGGCATCAGAAGAGAGCTCTTTCTTACCTCTGTATTTTATGTTTGGCTGTGTATGCGCCTGCAAGCTGTAACAATATACATTATTATGTAGTCCAATTTGTTGCACATCGCAGCAAAAAAACAAAAACAAAAAAAAATGTTCTTGCTTGCTTTGTGTGTACTCCTGCACTCTTTGGTGTGTATGTGTGAGTCCTTCCTCTCAGTACAGCAGTGTACAGTATGCTGTACATCATTACTGTAATTACCCGCTTCACAATTCGGGGTCGGATTGTGTTGGAGAGCCCGGGGCCTCGGAATCCTGCAACTCTGCTTCTGTTGAAGCATGTGAACAGCCTTAAAGGAAGCTATTAATAGACAGATAATCACAAAGGACAGAGTAATCCCTCCACACAGACAAAGCGAGGGGGCATAGCTAAACGGCTTGGAGCTGGCTGAGAGACTACCAGGGTGAATGAGGGGAGAGAAGCAGAGAGAGCTAGAGACACACTGTGCATAAAAATGTGTGCAACTGTACTTAAAAGTATGTGAGAGAATAAGCGCGCGCGTGTGTGTGGCCTAGGATAACCCAGAAACCACCCTGATATTGCGCGCACACATATAATCTCAGTTAGGCCCAGAAATCAGCACAAAGAGCAGCCTGTGGTGCAGCCGTATATGAAACCTCTGAAAGGGGTCCCAGAGAAGGTTATTCTCTGTGTGTATGTACATCAGAGTGGATATCAACAAGTAATCTTCTGTAAAAACAGCCTAAATGATGGAGGGGGAAAAAGAAAAGAAGAAGAAGAAGCAGCAGCAACAAACCAACCGTATTCCATCAGCATTTTCTAGTAAGATAAAACTTCAAATCTTCACAAAGAGTTGAAGGTGAGGTCTACTAAATACTTGTTCGGTCAAACTAACAGTCCAAAATCAGAGTTTATGTTTAGCACTGATGATCAAATTAAATAACTGTACAATGTGGAGCTCCCTGAATGCAAAATAACTATGATGTTTATGGTTCCACATTTTTCATGCCATGCTCCCCTCTCCTGTCTGCCTCCTCACAGCCTATTATCTGTAATTTAACCACAGCAGCAGCTAACAAATATTGTCATTATCCATTGTAGTCACTGGGTCTTCAAAATGCCAGAAAAGGCTTTTAAAAAGTCCTGTGCGAGTCGGCAGTGCATAAGGTGGCATATTCAAATTCCCTGCACTGTCAAAAGGCCAAAAATATTCAGCTTAGTAAAATAGAAAAAAATTTAAATGTTCATATTTAACAACTGAAACTGGGGGACTTTTGGCTTCCTGGCCTCATTAAAAAGAAACATATCCATCCCTCAAAATTTTCTCTTGTAATTTCCTTTCAGTAATAATCAAATTATTTATTTCTCAGCTACTGTCTGCTTTTTTTTCCCCTGTAAAACATTACGGTGTTAATTTGAATATGGGAATAAAAATGCATTCAGAATATTGTAAAATAATGTCATTCTGAGAGCAGAGTAGTGGGACAAATGCAGGAGAGGGTCCATTCATAGCCATTAAAAGGTTACACTCCACTGCAGACTGCCACGTTGTAGCTAATGCTTCCTATTAAAAATGATCAAAATCATCATGAAGGATAACACCACACATTATCTAGTTAAACATTCAAACATATACCAGCTTCAGTCAGACCCTTCCAAGTTAACCTGTCTCTTTAAAATCACATCTCTGTGTCGATGCAGAGGGCGGAAAGTGATTTTAACGCAAAGCCGCAAAGCAAAAGGACGAAAGGATAGAAAAACAATTACTTGCCCACACACAATCTAATTGTATGATTAACCACAATAGCCCCATTCAAACAGCCAAACCCACTCACCTTCATGGGCTGCATAACCCTACTACCAATGTTTGCAACTGTAAGCATAACTGATGAAGTTGATCTCATTTCAGAGTGTATATAGTTTCATATATACAACTACCCATATCACAAAGGGCTTTTTACTTCTACCATGCCTCTTTATCCCCAAATCCATTTAGCTGGTACAAATGTGCTCTGTTTTTTCTTTAATCCGCCAGCCACTCTGGACAGTCGATGAAACTCATGAGCGTTTAGCGGTTGCTGATCCACACTGTCAGTCTCTTTGAGCAACAGCAAGCCATGATTTGTAGGATCTGAATGACAATATGACTGCAGCAGAGGCTAGTAAAACGTAGGCTGCAAAAGAAAATAGTTGGAAGGAATACGCCTGCATGTATTCTGTTTTTTCTTATATATCTAGACTTGCTATGTCTGGTAGCTTCAATACCTTTATGATGCTTAGGTCAAGAACAGCTTGGTTTACATTTGTGGTTAAGACTTGCAAATCGAGAAAACTTTGGGGGCACTTTTAGAAATTAATACTGGCTATCAAATATAAGTCAAAACATACTAAGTGCTGCCAAAGCTTCTAACCAACTTCATTATCACTTCATTATTCAGCCTCAGTCTAAATGACAAAATAATAAACTCTCTCAGATTATCAGCAAAGGCAAAAACAAGCACTGCACCTGAAGTCATTTGTGTTGTCAGCTTCTAGATTACTTAAGTAGCCTGAGAGGTGTTTATTAGTTAAATAAACTGTAAGATTTATAGCAGGGTGAACATATTTGCTGCACTCCTTTCTGTTCCCATTTGACTCACAACTTCACGCAGACATCATTAGACAAACAGACCTTCAGCCACAATAAGAATATTAGACAGAGGTTTTGAACACTCCACAATACAGATGTGAACTTCATAATCCAATGTTTCAGGGGTATCAGTCTGGAGTAACACTGTCATATTCAATTGTCCAAATGAATCTTTCTGACTCAAAGAGCAATTTCTTTAGAAACCTCACAGACTTTAACTCTGTGTCCTTGAAAGACCATCAAGCATGATGGTAGACACTAGGTCACAGAACTAGAAAAGCTTCACAACTTCTTGCAAAGCAAACTGCTCTCATATCAACGAAACTATTCTGAGATACTTTATGAGCGCGGCTCTGGCCTGCGGAAACACTGATGCACCACTCTGGCTTCAGCCTCACCCTGATTTTCTCCTCCTCCTCCCTGCCCTCTTAGTTCTGTTCCGTTTCTCAGCTTTGGAAGAGACTCTCATCTGGGCTCCCTGGCAGAGGAAGAGAGAAGTCGGTGCTGCTTAATTAATGGTGGAAAAAAACTTAACTCACAGCACGAGAGAGCAGTTGGATGTCTCGCTGCAGGAAATCCTATAAGTCAGGCTAATTACATAACAGCATGAACCTATTGAATGAAGGGTCAGAATCCAGCAGCTTACATTTGTAATTGTCTATTTAAAAAAAAAGCTTGTAAAATCTGTTGTTTAGTAAGCTTATCATTCAGCCATTTAGCAGAAATTCTGAAACGCATGCTCTAATGAGTTGGCAAAAATAGTGACTCTGCAGTGGAAGCAAGCAGGGCACAAAAAGTGTTTGTTTGTTTTTTTCTCCATCTACCAAAGCATGGCATGCCTTTCACATTACAACAGCATCTCATCATTAAATTTAGGGTGGTGGGTGAATGAAACAGGGGAATTTTAGCATTTAGCAAAGGTGATTTCAAAAGCAAACAGTCATTTCCTCATTAATAACATGAACGAACCGAGATATTAAGACTAACAAGGGAAAATATAATGTTTGTGCCCACAGCTAATCATGTGAGTGATGACGTCTGTCCTTGGAACAAGTGAAGTTGAGCTGAAGCAGTCAACTGTTTCCGTGTGGCCTGCGGGTGAACTCCGCATGTTGACGGGGTATAAATACAAAGTGGGGCACGGCTACTGGGATAAATATACACAGAAAACTAAGGCTTTAAGACAGCGGCAGGTTTGGAAACAAAGAACAAGACTGAATCAAAGCCTTTGGTGAAGAAATCCTTTGGAACAAGAATAAAAATAAATACAAACAAAAACACAATAAAAATGTGTGGGGGAAATTATCTCACCCCCTCACTCTGATATGAATGAAAATGTAATATCGATTTTAGCGCAATTTAGCGCGCCAATAAAATTTGAGGAGACTATTGAAATGCTAAGTGTCTCAATACTATCCTTCACCATCTTTTAGATTATACTATCGTCCGTGCAGTACAGGAGAGACTTTAGTGGAAGTACAAATCTAGGAGGGGAATCATAGAAAAGTATCAGGTGACCAGGCGGCACACTCTTTAAGAAGAGTACACACACACAGACACACACAGTGTAAATGGGAAAGTCCCTCATCTCTAAAAGCAGTCAATGTGTGTGACCGGGTGAACAGGCTTGAGTTACAGCAGGAGAGAGAGAGAGTAAGAGTGAGAGCAAGCACAAGCGGCTGCAGCACATGGGCATAGTACGAAGGTTAATTTGCAGAATTAGTCCTGTGAAAGAGAGAGAGCGCTCTATGTACACACACACTTTGTCTTCTGCCAACGCAAACAACAGTCATAAAGGTATAAACAGTCAGGACTGCAGATAAGGAGTAAAGGCAGACATACCCTCTGATGGAGGGATGCTTTGGGTGTGGCCTTTGCACTTCTTGCTTCTGATTGTGGCTTTCAATTAATGTTATTTACGCTGATAAAAAGGTGTTGATTCTTTATGGAGAGAGATTCGCCTCAAAAGGGTTGCAAGTGTGTGCAATGGGATTCACAAGCATTAGCTAAGATTTACAACTGTGTACAATGGTCTGTGTGTAACTTTGGAGGAGTCACACATGCATGCATCAATCCACACACAAATACAAAGCAATCTGACCACGTGTGACTCCACAAAAGTTACACACAAATCATTGCACAGAGCTGTAAGTCGTAGTTTGAGCTTGGGAATCATATCGTTCACATTTGCAACCGTTTTCAGGCAAATTTCTCTCCATAATTTTTCAGCCCCATCCCCTTTTAGCAATTGAGAACAAATAGCCAGTGAGAGAGGAGAAAACAGGGATTAACTATGCCTCATCAGCAGCTCTACAAAAAAATGACAATTTTCACTTTGTCATCTCCAAAAAGAGGGCAACTAAGTGGATAAAGTGCTCAAATACTAAGCTTTTAACATTGTCAAGCCTGTATTGTTTTGCAAAATACTCTCTTTGCAAACAAAAATAGAAGAAACTGCTAGTTTAAGGGGACCTTTTATGTTCATTTTCAGATCTATAATTTTACTCTTGCACTCTGCTAAAGTAGCTTTGATGATTCATGCTGAGCCATGCTGACTTGATAGCATCATGAAGATGCTGCAAATTTGTCAGCTACAAATCCATGACGCAGTTTTCTACAGTTCTAGGGGATGAGGGCACTGTAGTCATAAATGGATGGACATGGTCAGCAACAATACTCAGATAGGCTGTGTCTAAATGATGCTCAAACGGTACTAAGAAGCTCAAACTGTGCCAAGAAAAAATCCACCCACACCATTACAACACCACCAGCAGTCTGCGCTGGGATGGATGGATCCACGCTTTCATGTTGTTTATACCAAATTCTAACCTTACCACCTGACTGCTACCCACTAATAGTAGTGCCAGTTACCCCAAGGCAATGTCAAATCTGGCTTCAAACTTCAGCAAACAAAATATTTATACAACTGTTTAAATTCAAAAAGGAACTGTGTGTTTTCAGTCTCCCCTTTCCCAGCATTCACTGCTGTCAATACAGGGCCCATGAGCCAAAGAGGTTAAACATTACATAAAGGATTAAAGTGAGATGAGATGATAAATGCTCACTGTCATAACATCTGTTCGGTTTTGGTCTTCAAACCAGGACAGACGTGACCCAGCAACATCAACTGTCAATCCCAACCTCAACAGGAAGCTGATTCACCACCAGCTAACAGATGATCACGATGCTGGGCTGAAATGAACGCAACTCAAGTTAAAGGGCCACTGTAACCATGGCAACCAAATCAAACAAAGGCTGAAATGGTTCAAAGTGCTGCTGCTTAAAGCAATTACACTTTCAATGCAGAACTGAAATGTTCCTTAGTTTCACCTGTATAGAATGGCAAATGGGCAGTCTCCTTTTCTTTTTGGACATACCTCCCTGACATTTCACTATACGGACAGCTTTCCTGTCAAATGGTACATGTGGTTTAAGGATCAGATAATTCCAGTACTTCTTATCACATTCTGAAGGAAGATGAGGCACCAAAGACATGGAGGGAGGCGATCATTTCAATTATACCACACACAAAAAAATGTAAATATATAGAGACCAATTTAGGTACAGGAAGACCTTGGATAATTGATCAGGTGAATTAGGAAAATATTACAGTAATTAGTAAAGATGGCAAAAGGCCTCTCTCCCTGAGACAGCTGGGATAGCATCCAGGCCCCATTTAGTTTATTAAATGCATCAAAACTTTGTAAAACTTGCCAAATACCAGAATTAAAATTAGCAGGCACCTCAATCAGAATAGAAACCCAGAGAGGGGTTGCCAGCACAGATGCCCACTTAGCCTTACTCCATTTGCTTTGTACACTGAACCCCTAGCACAGTTAATAAGGGATGATGCGAAGCTAAAAGGAACAATGGTCAGAGACCTTGAACAGAAGATTTGTTTATCTTTTTGTTGTTTGTAACCACAACAAAGCTTACCATTCCCAAACTCATGTCTCTGCTGAGAAGATTTAGAACTTACTGAAGCTATAAAGCACATGAATTTCACAACTACACATGCCATTAATGGGAAAGAAAACTCTATATAGACAGCACACTGGGAGCTAAAACCAAAGGTCACAGAATGGTCACAGTGAGAACTGATGGAAGGTTTAAATATTGAAATCAGATTGGTATCGATTCCTAGCGTTCAGTTTCGTCAGATGGAGAACTGCACTTCTTCCAGGAAATTCATATAAAGTTACGGCTCAGGTACTTTAGAAATACAACGTACTTTAATAGTAAGGATGGGAATCAAAGACTTGTTCTTGTAGAGAACTGGTTCTCAGTAGACCAATTCCTTGGAATCGTTAGTCTGCCTGTATATCAATCCCGCTTATCGGTTCGTGCACTCTCGCTGCAATCAGATGATTTCAGTTTGTGTGTCAGTGGAGGAAAACAGTGGATATGGACATTACTTTTATTTTTATTGCATAAAAGGGTGGGAGCTTTATGGTAAAATAAAGCCTGCTCCAGAACAAAAATGCATCGTACTGTTAACACAACTTCAGCTTTTTACAAGCACGTGCACAGACAGCATGCTAAGGCTAAGGCTAAGCTAGCCAAGAAGGCAGAAGGATGTTAAAGCTGAGTTAATGCTGACCCCAGCCCAGCACTGTGATAAAGTGAGCTGCTGCTGAACTTCAACAGGTAACAAACTGTTGACTAATCAGGCTGCAGCCTCTATTTCTACCTGTTCATGTGTCTGCAGTAGAATCACGGGGACGATCATTTTGAAGTCTCTTTGTGTTGGTTTTCATCTTTGCTTTGTGTTCATAAACACTAAAAGAAAGATCATATTTGTGTCCTCATTAGGATAGGGATTTGTGTTGGTGTGTGGGGCTGTAGCCTGCAGGTTTATATTGTTAAATAGCAATTATGGTAATGTGTGTTTCAGATCATTTTACCAAGTAACATGAAAGTAACGTAAGAAACAATAGTATAACAAAGTCTTTAACCTGGGTGTAATTAAGTATCGTACTGCATTACTTTTAAGAAATGTGTTCTGTGTAATAATTACTTTTTTGAGTAATGACCCCAGTAATGATCACAACCAAGAGGGGAAATACCTTCAGCATGCACAATGACAATCAATAAGGGAATCAAAAATGAATGGAATTGATAAGTGATATCACTAATGGAACTGGAATTGCGAAATTCTTATCAATTCCCATCCTTATTAAACAGTAAAACCAATAATGAGCAGGAAGAAACTTCTTACTAACATTATGAATGGGGGAAAATGAACTAATAAATTGAAATCTAAATGGAAGAATGAGTGTAGGGTTTGTATTTCAGACGATGACTGGCAGAATGTGCGTACAAACGATCTAAACAAGCAACGTGGAAAGTAGGACTCAAAACAATCTGCAGATGTATGGGATTTTTCTAATCAACAAAATAAATGTACATTGCATCAGAATAAAGGGATATAACCACTCAGTGACCATAGCATAATCATACTCAGTAGGTGAGAATAGTAGTCTAAATTTAAATGAGTTGATTGTGATATTCATAACCAAAGGGCAGTCCAATTTTCTCCTTTAGATCATTTCTGGAGGGCTTGCTGACTTTAGCTTATTCCCCTTTTTACCCACAATCTAGAGCGTGCAAATAGTTCATACAGCTTTGTTCATATTAGCTGGGTCACCTTTACTAGTTATTCTTAATCTTCTACTTACAGAGGGCATTTCTAACAGCTCACTGAGCTCAGCAGCAAAGATTGCTCTCTTATGGTCCAATGCCAGAATACAGCATGCATGAATGAAAGGTGGGGGCAATGATGTTGAGATCACCAATCAAATGATCAAAATCATTTCTTTTCAACAAAACAAAACCAAAAACAGAACTACAATCAGACATTATGTGATCTAATACATTCTGATGTTTCCTTGTTTGCAAAGGATTTACATGATTTGGATTTACATATCTTCCCGAAATAAAGTTGTACATACAGTACAGGTAGCAGGGTAGGACTGGTGTAATGGAAAAACCTGAACATAAATATATATTCATGACCCAGATACAAACTCCCTGTGCCCCTATCTCTGTGTTCTCAGGTCTCATATAAGAGTTCCTGCAAGGCGCCAGGACGCTGTCAATCATTAACACATGCACTTGTCCTGGGTAAACTTTGCTCCCGACTGCTGCAGCCAACAACACAACAGATGGCAGGGCCATGGAGGCCCTAGTCACTTTCACTCAATCACTCTGATAGCACTGTGTCACAGGTACAAAATGCCTGAAATATATTTCATTGTAAAACAAATGCAACTTCTGCTACAGATATAAGAAAAGGATAAATGGAACAGCAGTGCAGCCTACCCCTCTGAGGTTAGGTTTGCAGACCCTGCAGAGTTCAACTTGTATACATGACTTATAGCTATCACAGTGTGCATAAAGGTTTCTATCCCTGCTCATCCCTGCTAATAATGCTTGTGGATAATGAATTTCATTTTGAAATAGCAGCTAAATATGCATAACAATGTTTTAAACTACCTCTGAATGAATAGTACCTAAAGTGGTAGGTAGGTTATGGGCTGTTCAATGCAGTTAGCATCAAGCATCAAGCCATGGTCAATTCATTAATATAAAATGAAAGTGTTACCTAAATAAATAATCCAAAAAAATAAATGTATCTATCATTTAGAAGGCAATTAATCCATCTCAAGACATCAGTATTCAGTGTAGCAGCAGTATTTCACATAACTGAAAGGTCAACTATTTGGACCGGCTGACAGCTGATGTGTCATATCAAAGTTTCCTTGAGTAAGACTCTGTTTTGAGAGCATCAAGTCAAAGCCTGAAAACTAAAATCTGCTCTCTGAGGCAGCAGCAGAAGCAGCAGCAGCAGCAGGGACGATCACCTGGGATGGTTCAGACAAAGACGCTCTTCACGAGTCTAGGTTAGAGGGCCAGGATGCTTGTAGATCTCACATAGCGGGAATTCCAACAGCTGTTAACACCAACACAGCACAAGACAGGAGGTACCCATCCCTCACCTTAAGCTCTCTCGCTACCCGCTGCTGCAGTGTTTTCCAAAAACACAACAGCCACGTCAGGAATTCCATCAGCACTTTTTGATAGGCCAAGTTCAAAAGGCAGGTTATGAAATGTTAATACTACATGTGTGTAGTACCATTTCTACTACCAAGTAACAAGAGAAACCTCAACACAACATCAAAACAATGATTAGTGCCTTTTTTGACAGTTACAGGATCAAGAAAGTCAAGTAATTGGTTTATTAAGTTTGCTGGAGTTATACACAAAACTACCACAAGTCCATTAAGTTTTGATGCCATCCGATTTTAGGATGACCAATGTGAAAGAATCAGGGTTATATCGCTAGCCAAAAAAGAAAGAATGAAAGAAACAGAAGAGATAGAGGTGATAAAGACAAAAAATGTTTCAGACTTGAACTAAGATGTGCCAGGGGATCACTTCTTTATATCCTCCAGCTGTTATAGCCGAGCCAAGGGGAGTATAGCATGTAATGGAGGACTACCAGCTGTGGCCCTGGCAATGATCCAGCAGGTAGACTTATCATGGTATAGTCTACATGTATCATACTTGATGTGCTACCCACGTTTATTAGACCAGTGTTGGATAACATGGCCTTAAAATGCAACACTATTCAGTTATACAGTATGTTGATATCTGAAGTGTTCTGCTAGTTCAACACTTTACAAACTAAACTCTTATTTAGCCACTAAAAATGTTATTGAACAATCCACATCTGTAAATATTATACATGTGCTCTGACCTAAGCTTAACAATAATGCAGATGGAAGTGCAGCAGCACAGCTAACACCTGCTATGCTACAAACTCAAACATTCCACAACCTGTAGAAGAATGTTTTCACTTTCAGGATAAAATGTCCTCCTTCCACCAGCGAACTTTCCATTCTCCTTTCAGCCAGCAAAAACACTCATCTTCTGTTACCATTCCCATTCCATTTTAAGTCTACCTTTCCGTCTGTCTCACACACACATGACAGGCTAGGCCGGCTGGTATCGGCAACAGCCCTTGACAGCAGAGGCTAACTTTAACACTCAATGCTCATGGGCTAGCAACTATGCACTCCCACACAATACTCACACATAAAACTGTCACTCACTTAATCAGGTTTCCTCTCCCTATTAGGAACCAACAGCAGAAACCGGCAGTCATGGACGTCACTATGTGAGCTGGTCTGAGTCGAACATGTGGACAACAGAAGTTTTGGGGAACCCGTGCTCTTGTTGTGGCTCGTCTGTACCGAGTCGGGCTGAAAAAAAAAATGTAAAGAGACACCTCGCAGCTCGGGTTTCTTCTGAGGAGAGGACGTGAGTGGTGGGGGACGAGGAAGCACGTTGGTGGGATTCATTGGCCGAATAGAGAACAGAGGCAGCCGCAAAGAGAGCTACTGGAGGGTTGTGCAGAATTCTACATCTCCTTTTAATTTTTTCTCTCTTTTTATTTATTTTTTTTCCTTTAAAGACTGCTGTCCAAGGATAGGTCAGAGACAGACCAGTCCTCCTACGCCAAGTGGACATGAGCTTAAGACATGAGGGGAACCTAATTTGGGTTGAAAATGTCAAGGACACGTTCAACCACAGGAGAATATAGCCCACGTTAGCCTGCGGTTGCTGTCAAAACCAGATATAGCCATTAAAAGGCTTCTATTGTTATAGTTTTTCCTATTTCTACTACAGCAGCTGTAATTAGAAGGAGCTGACTATAAGACATCAGCGTGGCATGAGAGGAAAGCACCTACACGAGAGCTGGGAAGAGGAAAAGGACAATGTGCAGGAGTGGGAAAGGAATCCTGAATCCTAAAGGAATTCTCTCCACACAGCAGTTAGAGGGCTTCAGATCTGCTGTAGTAATTCTACTTCATGGACTAAGCTCAACAGGCACAGGCAAGTGTTAAAACAGCAGGTGAAAGGTCCTTTTTGTGCTCAGACTGACTGAAAATAATCACTTAACCAGAATAAAACTGATGAGACAAAAGACATAAAAATCAGTCACTGGTTCGTTTAAATCTCAATCTTATCTGCCGATGGATTGAAGGCAGTCAGCACAGTAAATATCAATTCATGAATCAGGACATCCTTAGTCATTTTAGCTCTCAGGAAAAGGTGAATGTATTAAAGTTTCAGCGTCTCTAACTAGCTCCTTTCCCCAACAACATAACATTAGAGGACTCTTATGCCTTCCTGCAGGTGACCCACCAGGCTGATCACCACTCTCTGCCTCTGCTTATTCATCCTGCCTCCTTAAATGAATGTAGCCAACTGTAACAGGAATGTAAATTAGATTATATAATTCTGTGCATATTTACAATGTCACAGCAGTATCCTTTAACTGTGTAACTTGCACGCTGGATGCATCCAGCTAAAGGGATGATTTTGTTGCTATGCCAACTCTGACAGTAAGTGGGGATCGTGCTGGCAATTTTTTTCTGCCTTCCTCTTGTGAATGTTTATCACGTTGGAGAAAACTTTTACTACGCACAAGCACAAGTAGCAGCAAGCTGAAACTCTTAAAGTCCCCAGAGGTCTGCAGAGAGCACGAGCCGTGTACCGTTTCCAATTTTCATTTCAATCTTTTAGAGGAGGGAGCAGTTGGCTTTCTATTTAAACTCTATTGATTTTTGCTTCGCATTCACAGTTATGCAGCCCAGCCTGGGAGATGTGTAGTACAAATGCAGTCTTGTTTGGGAAGATTTAGCTCCTTGCTAAAGGGCAGTCTGCCAAGTGGAAGCTGAGGAGCCGAAAGCAGCATCATTCTCAGTCTTTTTTGGGATGTTTTGCTAATTAAAAGAATGAAACCAACGACCTCCACTGTCTACAGAGTACAAGCTGTAACTGCACATGCACCCATTCCAAATCAGGACACTGAGCCTATGCAGGCTTCTTCAGTTACACTTTATTCAGCTTGCACGGTTTTGAGTGTATAGTTCACCCAGTCACATTTGGCAGTTACTGTTTGTTAACTAATAAGCTAAAATCATTTATGATATAGCATATATACCCAAAGATTGTTCTATTAATTATTAGACTTAATGTCAATAACAAGTTATTATTTTCAGACATCAAAAAGCCAACAATGTTAGCACACAAGGTGAAGAATGGCATGTTTGTACACGTCAAACACAACATTACTGTTACTGAGTTTCTCCAGTATACATTTGTTTAATTTGGTAAATATAGCATACACCCTGAACACAGACGCTCAGTTATTTGTTCTACACAAAGATACGCCAAACTACATCGTCAATTAACTATACAGCTTGAAGGGAGGCGTTGATTTTTATTTTTAACATTTTGCTATGTGAAAATCTGAAGAAGCAGCTACATTCAGCTGCTTCCTTATTCACAAGGGGCCGTCACAGCGGGTATCTCCGCATGTTTGATCTGGCATTTTTACAGCGGATGCCATTCTTGAAGCAAAACCCAAAGGAATATGCGTCTCCTCTCGGGATCGAACAGGGGATCTTTTTAAAAATGTAAAAATATGACATTTTTATTTTTATTCATGTCGGATGTGGTGTACACGGTGCACAAGGTGCACACATTCTCGTGATCCTGTTAATCATTACAATACCGAGAAATGTGTATACCTGCAGAAGACGGGGTGGTGTCATTCACCGGGTTTATTGTGAAAATTCCTGGCAGTGTGCGTCATCCTTTCCCCTCCTCCCCAGGATTCCCTTGAGGAGACAGTGTCTTACTTGTCTTCCTCTAAATATCCAGGAATGAGCCTGCTGCCAACGACTGGATTTATGTAATCCACCGTGCCTCATCAAGACCCTGCTTGTCACTTCTGGCTCAAGTCTGACCTGTGCCTGCAACTGACCCACAAAAAGGAGCAGGAGAAGGAAATGGAGAGGGAATACGATATGATTTGTGCATCCTGATGATGTGCTTTTGCAGTCTGCTAAACCTCTAAAGTCAGAATACACTAGACCAGATTAACGCCCACCTCTGCTACACACATGTACACCTCAAGGCAGGAAGTAAATATAGAGAGCTTATAGAAATAAACAAGAAACGTAGGAAATGAATCATAAAATACGCACCCCACAAGACTACACGAAGGATGTGAAAAGAAGAGAAAATCATGAAAAATCAAGTAGCAGGAATTTCAAACTCAAACTTCAAACAAATAGGAGACATGTCTTCAAGGCAACTAAAACAATCAAAAACTACAACATAAAAAGACAGAATAATCTTTAAAACAGTAGAAATGTATACAAATGTATAATATATATGCCCCAGTTCTTTCTCTGAATGCTGGTCTAAAACACTCCCAAATGGTTTGAGTCATGGTGTGAACTCTGTAAGCCAGTTAATAAAATACAGCATAGTTGCCCAGCACACCTCTTCCTGGCAGTTATATACTGCAGAGAGATTAGAGGTAGAAGTGCCTGTTAGTAATTAAACACACACACACACACACACACACACACACACACACAAGGAGCGGGGCCAACAAATGTCAGTCCTTGTGTTCGCCACCTGGAGGCCACAAATGCATTATGATCATCTGACGCTGGCTCTGTTTGTCTTCAATGACTGATTTCATGTATTAACTCAATTTTACTGGTTGGTGCCTTAACACTGGGCTTTTGGTATTCGTCACAGAGGGCCTGCTGTTTATAGTGTAAAGTTCAAAACAGACAAGTGGAAGAGACAAACTTAATCCTTGTTCTTTCACTTGGTTTAAGTGGACATATATGGGAGTGGAGGGAGGCTCAGAGGTTGGTGCAGTCGTCTTGTGATCAGATGGATCCAAATCCTGGGAAATAAATGAGACCGTCCGGGTTCTCTCCAAACTCAACGCAGCTGTATGTTTGCATGTAGACACCAGCTCACGGTGAACCAAAGGGCACACGAGTGTCATCAGTGTGCTCTATACACCAATGCTGACAGTAAAGCTGGTCTGAAACCTCTTTGATGTGTTCTTTCAATCAGGTAATGCTGACAAATCACAAAGTGCTGAACCATTCCTTAAAGTCTATGTAAACTAACAATTTAAAGCTTTTTTTTTTTTAATTTCAGTGGATTCCATCTACATTAAGACTCATTCAGTATGTACAATGTGTAAAAACAGCCACAGTCAACAGTTAAGCAAAACTGTGTCAAGTCACTAAAACTGTCACAATAAGTCTTAATTATACTGTGTTGTGGACAGGGACTGCTAAAGGCACGATGGCCGAGCTGTTATTCCTGTTCTACTTACACTGCCTGGGGTGCAACGTAATGAAAAGTCTCTGCAGACAAGTTCATGCAATCATTTAAAAAAAAAAAAACAAGCAGGCATGCAGACGTTAAGACCCTTAAGCCTACCTTCTGATTATGAAATGTTACGCATGTTATTTTACGCAGACACACGTGGATGCTCAGGGACTTGCAAATGGTCTTTAGTCTTTACAAGCTAACAGCAAACATGAGGCTCACATACTTGCCCAAACCATTTTTCACAAAATGTGGTGCAAGAGTGACATCTGAATGAAACAGGAGTCACTGACTGATGGGTCTAAATAGCAAGCTTAATTGTTGAAATTTCCTTTAAAGCCAATACTTGTGCTAACTGGCTAATGCTTGTCAAGCGTATGAAGGAGGCGATCAGGGCTGGGAACAGAATGGCAACATTAAAATGTGTTCCCGGCACAGAACAGCTTGATCACATCGCAGGGTTGAGCCCATTGATACATTCAATTAATACTGTCGTTGTGCTGACATTCATAATAAATTAAAATCTGCAAAGCCCTAGTTTCACATCATGCCTGCACATATAACCGACACTTGCAGCACAGACGTGTCAGGGCGCGCACACGGGTTCACACCCGGACTTCTGTGTGTGCTTTAAAGTTAATGTGTGAGCTTGGAGCCAGTATATGGATCCATCATAATCATCATCAAAGAGCGAAAACAGGAGGACATGGATACTTCTGACTGTGGATTGACTTTCAAAATCAGTGTGATTTGACTGTATCTGTGCTGACCTTTTTCCACTGGGTGTTATCGAGGGACAATGAAGAGGGCAATAGAGACAGATAAGGCACAAAAAATATAAATATATAAACTGGACGGATTTATAAAAGTAAAGGCCACACAGCGAGCGCATTGCTGAACTGCCCAAAAAAGAAAAGAAAGAAAGAAAGAAATTTGTCCAGTGAAATTACAAAGTCTGTGTAATCGGCTGCATTAAGAATCAGTATAAAAACAATCTTTTTACACAGACACGTGTTTAATGCAGAGGTTTCTGTCTACTATTGCAGGGTCTTTACCTTACAATATAAAGCACCTTGAGGCAACTGTTGTTGTGATTTGTATTATATAAATAAAACATAAATAAAACTGAATTGAATTGGTGCAAACCTCAGGAGGTCCATGTTACTGAAACATTTTTTTTTTATTTTTAATTTTCCCATGAGTCTGTGCTCAAAGAGATTCTGAAGAGAATCCAGTATAGAGGCAGGAGAAAATGAATAACAGCAAAAATTCAAATCCATAATAGGTAAAGAGACCGTCCGGGGCTAAAAGTGGAGCTCCAGTGGAGCTGCTGAGGCAGTGGTCAGGAGCAGCAGACTGTGATTGTACTGAGGAGGTGGGAAATGTGTGGATGTGTGTGAATGCAAAGTGAACGTGTGAAACTGAACCATGGAAGTGTTGAAAAAGACGGACGGTGTGCCGGCTCAGTCACTGAACCACAAATAAATACAGTAAGACTGTAAAATAAACCACTGTTAGCTGTTTACATACACTTCATTGGTCACTATTAAGCTATGTCTGCACTAGCCCACATATATTTGAAAACGGCGTATACGTCTGAAAACGCTCCGCGTCCACACTATCGTTTTCATAGAGTTGTTCATCCACACTGAAACGGGTGAAAACGCTTACGTTCCAGTACTGCGCATGCGTGAAACGCAATACAATTCGACCTGCCTCATTTCTGTCTGCTGTTTATTTACTTTCCAGCTCTTTGAAACGTTGCTGCAAAATGTCGAGGAAAAGCACAGAGTTTTTTTTAAATGGACCAACAATGAGGTGGAGTTGTTGGTGCGAGTAACACAAAAGTACAAGGTTGCAAAAGCGAGCGTGAATTAAAGAACTTGAAGAAAAACTATCTGGAGCATGTACACACTGATATTAAATCTTTAATAGAGCTGTCAAAATTGAGAGCAAACAAAACAACTGCTGTGTAATGCCCTCCACTATCTTAGTTTAATTGGTCACATGACTGCATCACATGACTAAAATATGTCATCGTTTTCGAAAAGGCTCCGGGTTCGCTGTCCACACTGCGCCGCGAAAATAGAGTTTTCAAATGAATCTGCTTTGGAGAGCGTTTTCAAAACGCTCCGTTTTTCCTGACTGAAAACACCGTCTCAGTGTGGACGGAAGGCCAAAATGATGCGTTTTCAAACCAAAACATATTAGTGTGGACATGGCCTTAGGTACACCTCTTAACACAGATATCTAATCAGCCAATCACACGGCAGCAACTCAATCCTTTCAGGTATGTTAGACATGGTAAAGATGGCCTTGTTTAAGCTTAAACTGAGCATCAGAATAAGGAGTGGAAAAAAAACAAGGTTATTTAAGAGTTAAGAGATTTGTATCGTGGATTTGGTGCCAACAAGTAAGCAACTGTGTGATGTTATCGTGTCAGTATAGCCAAAAACCTGAGAAGTATTTTAAACAGACGGTGAAAACGCGTCATAATTATTACTGTGGCAACTACGCTGTCAGTATCAGAGCTAAACATGCACGTCAGTGTTAAAACATTTTGATAAATCTAAAGTAAGTACTGGATGTGACTCTCTTTGAGGAGATACAAAATATTAAAAGACTGATCAAGTCAATAAGGACATCATTGGTAAGGACAGGTTTAATTGTAAAAGCATTTGATATTTAATTGTCAATGTAAATCCCAAAGAATTTATGACTGTTTAAAGAACAAATTGCATCTGGGTTGTCACTTTTAAAAAAGAAACTGACTCACAGGTTACTGGGTATGGTTTAAATCACTAATCGTATCAACCACGTACTCGAGGACCTGAGGTCACACTGAGTGGTGCTGCTGTTTAATTATCAACCTACTCTATCAGATGATTCCAGCATTTTTTGCAGTGGTGGTTTACTGGGAGGACAACAGGACAGAATTTCCTGAAAGCAACCTTTTGAAGAAGAAAGCAGAGCCTTTTGCAAAAACAGTACAGGAAATATGATCCGCTGTACACTTGCTGCTTTTTAACGGCTTCACTGCACAAAAACACTTGAGAAGGGGGATTCCTCTCTGACACCATAACTGTGGTTCCACACACTATGGTTCTAATTGTATTTATCACTGAAGCTGTTTCTACACATCAACAGTCTCCTCTAACCACCACGTCCCTAGTTCAAAGTCTGTGTGACTTCCGATGTATTCCAGAGAGGGTAACTCCCACCGTGAATTCATGGCGACTGAGTGGACGTCATGTGTCCCACCTTCAGCATGTTTTATTTAATAATAATAATAAGAAGAAGAATAAACTTTATTTATAAAGCACACTAAAAAACCAAGGGTATACCAATTCAATTCAATTCAATTCTTTATTTATTTGTCACATGTAGTTATAGCTGGTACAACATACAGTGAAATGTTTTTTCTGGCTAAAAAAGTACTCCCCCCGACTGTGCAAACATGCTAAAAAGGATTTTACAGCACAGTCGTCGCGGAGCTACCAGGACGGCAGCCGAACTCAACGGCGCCACCTTTACCAAGGTGAAGTTTAGTCTGCGACCTCACCTGAAGCACTCTTACCTGCTCTGTTTCTTGTTTTTTATTTCCTAATATTATCATTGTCCAGGTGGATTTGCTGTTCTGCTTTTCCAAAAAAGGAAATGAAGCATGGCTTTCTATTAAATTTAGTTCTGCATTTCTTTGAAACATTTAGAACTACCCTGATGTTTTTGCTTCTCTCTTTAGCAGACAGACTATACCTCTTTACTAAAAATATCTGCAGCTCATGGAAACCACAGTAATCAACACAGGTTTGGAGATCAAGTGTGTTGCTGTGTGCTGACAGAGTCTACATATACAGCACAGGTGTCACTGAATATAAGCTTCTATGAGATAAGAGAACAGAACCATTTGACAGTTAGCACAGAGATTATGATTAACTCAGTGCACCAAGTGTAGTAACTTGTTAGTTTAATGTGTAATAGACGATGACCTTAACATAGTTTTAAGACAAGAGAGCCTACTGTTATCTTCAGCTGCCTTCATCAGTCACTTCTGCCTCTTCCTGCATCCTGAGATGGAGCTATGAAGTGACTTTCCCTCAGTCTCAGAGAGGAGGAGGATCTGTCTGGTTTCTGTCTGACAGCATTCCTGCTGTCACTACCAAACCACACCACCACACTGTTGTATTTACTCAGGTGAAACGTCAGTGTAACACATTGTGTATTACTACACCCAGCTACATAGCACAGATGCCTTATTCACTTAGCATGTCACAATGCAGGTTAAAGTTATATGAGATGTGACGTTTGAACACATTCCATTACTTATTAATACACTGAGACTCTTTATCGAACAATTTAGAGAAAATGCCCTTATAATGCGGCATGATCAAAAACATACATATGGGTGTAGATCCGTTTAAATCGATCTTTGCCAGTTCCTCCTAACCTGAGCCTCTGGACTTTCTCAGCGGTTCTATGATAACTGAAAATGTATCCATGTTTCCAACTTTAAACTTGAAAAAACCTCTTGCTTAAACAAAATGTGAGGAGCCAATCTCTGTTCAAGGCAGTTCAAATGTTAAGTCCATTTCATCATGACAGCCAAATAGCTACATATAACAAGAACAAGCTTAGGGTATATTATTATTAAACCATTTGAGGAATCAGAAGATTCCTCATATTTTAACCTATGATCTTCTTATTCCTCACATACATCTTGCATTTAATGAGAACATCTCTAGACTGATTTTTTTAGCCAGTATTAGACATTTGCTGATATAATGGTATCGCAAACTTATAATGAATGAAAACTCAAAGTAAAGAAGAGACGGGGGAAACACCCTTCAACTCTGTTATGACTGTTGATGTCACACAGCGTGCCAAACAGAGGCCACTTCCCTCTTGGTAAGACACATGCTTTAAAACCCACAAACTCAACAACCAGCTGACCTGAGCAGAATCGGGCAGAGCAACTGAGTAATCCATGACTACTTGTGACAATAAAATAAGATTATTTTTAAGGTGGACTGTCTTAATACCACAGTAAATTTTAGAATGGGTCTTGTATAACTTGTACAGGTCGTCCTCTAGCACCAACCTGCTCTCTGCAATCATCGAAATGATCTGCCTGTCTAGACATGTCACTAATAAAACACTCGCATACAGAGAATAGTTGGCATAGAAAAGCAGCTGCATTCAAACAGAACTAAACCAACCAGACTATACAGAGCAATGCTACTAAATTTGCCATCAATGGGCAGAGACAAAACACAAATTGAAGGTGAGTGTCATGATTTAAAAAAAAAAAAAACCTTTCTGTTTTAATGAGCCATCTACGCTTAAAGCCCCTGGAAGGTCCCCCTTTTACAAGCCTGTGTTGTGCACTTAAGGTAGGAACGGTGTCCACACAAATTATTCACAAGTGAAAACATCATGCAGTTGCTTATTTTCTGTCAGATACACTACTGGTCAAAGGTTTTAGAACACCCCAATTTTTCCAGAGGGGGGGGGGGGTGCCACACCCAAAGCCCTGAAAACCCTGAAGAGAAGTTTAACACTACCACGAATGAATCTCCACTTCACATTTAAGACATTTTACTTACCTAAATATCAAACTTCATGGGTTTACACATAACTATCATCTGCTCTGCTCAGCTTGATTTTAACTAATCAGAACAAATCTGTATTCTGAGTAATTACTGCTGTAGCCGCTTAAGCATAATGGGGGAAATTTGCCATTTGCTGGCTTAGTTTTCACTTGGGGTGGGCAGATTGATACAAATGATCAATGCTATGAATACCATCATTGTTATTAGTATCAGTTGAATACCTGTGTGATGTGATCGATAGCCTACTTTCATTTAATTTCTCTGCTGTATGTTCAGAACATTAGTATCATTTCATCAAAGAGTAGACGTGCACATTTTATCCCCTATTTCTTTGCAAAAAAATACTGCAAACTGTGTGCGTTTATGGAGGCTATTTGCTAATGTGGCACTGTCATCAAATTATTTAACACATAAAAATGTGAAAAAGAGGAAGTCCCTGAAAGAGCCTCTGACTAGTGTAACAGATATAGAGGCAAAGCATATCCAGTTAGCTTATATAGTGGTGAAAATAATATTCCAGTCATGACTTATCAACTGTTGGATCTTCAGCATTAGTTTATGTTGATTTCGAGTGCTCATCACAGCTGTTATTTCAGCTGATTGATTAATGCTAGACTAGCCTATATCCAGACATTTATGTTACATTAATTTAGTCATTAATTTTGAAAAAATATACTTGTGAAATATGAAAATGTCTGAATATAATAACACTTTTGTGTACATTACACGCAATGAAACTGAGTCAGTGAACCAGGGTTCAAATTCAGTACAATTAGATTAACAGAAGCAAAGCTAGAGGGGCCTTTTAGATGTTACTTGTATTTGATTTGGTCATCATCCCTTGTGCCTCTCACCCCACAAACCACAGATTTCTCTCACATACACGCAAACATGTGTTTCTACTTACCCTTGAGCAGGGGCAAGGGTGTGAGCTCTATAGGTTTGCCCTGAGAGCGGAACTGGGACGAACTCTGCGACCGCTTCTGCTTGGCCTTCCTGACAGACTTCCGTGAAAATCCGTCCACTTTGTCCACAGAGGGAGCTGTGGTGGCTGCCGAGGACATAGCCCTGTTGAGAGAGACACAGGAGGGGGGGGGGGGGGGGGGGAGAGAGATGAAGTCACATTAGACGTGTTCAGAAAGCTCCAAATTTAGAAAGCCAAAGTGATTAACCACAACACTTTTTCATGGGACAGTTACATTTCATAACACTTTATTTGTGATCATTTTTAATGTCAGTCATCATGCTGCTGGTGCCGTCACCGCTCACTCCTCCTCTCACTTCTCAGCCAATTGCACGAGCTTGTGTTGATAGCCATGTGCTTCAGTGTGTTGACATCGCTCGAAATTATTTTCAAATTTACTGGTTTGTTAATGAAATGTAGTGATTTGTCCAGAAATCATTTCTCTCAAGCTCTGAATTATTCCAAGAATTTCAGCATGGAAAGCAAAAAAAGAAAATCTTTAAAATCATATAAGAGATCAAATAACCCCATCTTAAAACAATTATTTTTAAAAGTAACAAACACACACACATATATAAAAACAACCTATATTAGTGTAATGCCAGTATTGGCTTTAAATTAAGCATTCTCATTCCAGTTTGAATTTAAGGCACAGGAAGCACATTTACAAGTTTTTGTGTGCGAGCGTGTTCGTGCACTAAGGTCATGCAGGTCAAGAGTTCTTTTTTTTTTTGATAGTAAGCGCATGCAAATAGAAAAAAAAAGAAAAAAAACAACATCCCCTGTTACAGTTTTAGCTCTCTACGAGTTCATTTTCCTGCAGCCAAAGCAGACAGCCTCATTTTCCCAGCATAGGAGACACTTTAGACTTCAGTTCAAGCATGGTTACAGTACACAAACAAGCGGCACTCCTACCTGCCAGAAGACCATCAAAGTATCTCAAACACACACACAACTTTTTTAAAAAAAACAAACAAAAAAACACACAAAACCCACACACACACATACACAGCGGCACCGACAACAATGGAGCTGGTTCTGCAGCTGCGAGCTATTGACACAGTCGGAGGAAGCTGAGGAAATGTCAACTGCTGTGTGTGCTGGCTGCTGATTGCATGTTAAAATAACAATTAAAAAAAGAATCTAACAAACTAACTTCTCAAGCAACAAAAACAAGCCGCAGCAGAAGTCACACTTGAGACTACTTTTCTGCACCACACCCAGGAGCACATGTTTGGAAGAGCACACTCAGGATTTGTTTTTGGCTGTCAGAGGTACAGATCTATAGGGTGGCCACAAATGTGGGTGTGGTGATGTTTTTTTTTTTTGTTTTTTTTTTTAACCTCTTATGGGGCTAAACTTTTTCTCAAAGTTTCACATCTGCAAACTAACCCTGTTTTTGTGGTCCTCTGGTTACATTAGCATCTATGATGCACACTGCTCAAAGATCTGCTGTCATCCTTTGATATAAGCACGATACCCTAACTCTGCAAACAAGTAAATATTCATACATACACCAAGCTAACATGCTAAGATTTTCATTAGTGTCAGTTAGGCTGGTGTACTAGCCAATTCAGTTGTTCAGGTAGTTCGCTAACAACCTATAAAAATACAAACAAAACCAATGAAACATCCATTTAAAAAAAACAAATGCGCGCATGGACAGCCTGGAATGTCCGAAGAAAAACCAATAGTTTCAAAAAATGTGCTGCTCTGGCAGAGGCTGAGAAGAAAACTGTAAAACTGTCAATGATTCAAATTCGGCCAAAAACTAAAGACATGATCCATTTTTTAAGTTCTTGCAACATGATGCTTTCTGGTGCAAAATAACCAAAAAGCTCAAATAAACCCTCCTTCTTCCAGGTCATCCAGGGGGATGCTGGCAGACTCTGCTTCAGATACCAATGAAGGAACAGAGACACCAAAACACAACATCCCGGTTGCATAGAAAAGTTTCTCAACTTCTGTGAACTGAACTGTGTTCTGATCTTAATCTTAACCTAAATTAAAGGAAACACAGTGATTAGAAGCCTGAGTTGTCACAGTGTCCCCATAAAGTGTGAATCCTGACAACATGTGAACCATCACAACAAGTTTCAAATAACCTTAGAAGGAGCATGAAGTCATGAACTCATCTTTTGGGCCCTGACCAATTACATGTATTATAGCATGACTTAAAAAGGACCACTCAAGACATCCAGGAAAAACATTTTTTTGGAAGAAAAACGATTCAACGTTGTTGCGCCAGTGTAATAAGTAGTGGTGCAACGGATCACGGTTGATCCGTAATCCGAACCGATCCCACTCCACGGTTCGGAACGCACGTGATCCGAAGATTCGAAAAAGAAGAAAAAAAAAGTATGTGTATGGTGTGCGTGGTGGGTCTGTCAAGCGATAGTTATGGCCAGCGCTAGCCGTCCAAGTGGAGGAGCAGAGGAAATTGCGGTATTTAAGCAGCCCTTTACTGCCCAGTCCGACCGGGCTAAAGTCATTACAAAAGCTACTGGGGTGTTTAGCTGCAGACAGGAGGCCGTATTCCGTTGTTTAAACTATGATGAACGTGCTTGAGACACGCTATGATATCCCGTTGCGCGTCCACTTTAGTGGCAAGATCGTTTCAAGCATGTACGAGCAGGAACAGTTTAAAGTTATGGCTGAACCGTCCCAGGCATCTTCTGTTGCCCTAACTACTACAAATGGGCAGACCTCCAGGGCAACGGAAAGCTACGTGACCGTGACAGCTCATTATATCACAGCGGAGTGCGATATAATGAGCGGTATGTATTATTGTAGGGTCTACCTTACAATATAAAGCGCCTTGAGGCGACTGTTTTTGTGATTTGGCGCTTTATAAATAAAACTGAATTGAATTGAGTGGTAGATACAAAGCCCTATACTGCCCTATACTGTACCATAGTTTTTTTTTTTAATAATTGCGTGGAATGAGTCTTGAGTTGAATGTTTTTAACAGGCAAAAAATACTTCAATAAGTGAATAAGTAAATGTTAATTTTTTCTCTTGATCCAATTGATCCAATCTGTGACTTAAAACCGTGATCCAATCCGAACCGTGAGATTTTTGATCCGTTGCACCACTAGTAATAAGTAATCACAGGATAGAGGTTGTTGCTGTTAAAGCTTGTTCTTTGAGAACTCAGGAATTCAGCCCGTAGACAAAGATAGAAATTAATTTAATCAAAGATGTGAAAAGTACAACTATTTAGTCAGATATGAGTGTGTTTGCCTTTAACTGACCATATTTCATTAGTACTCCCACTTCCTTCTTGCAACAGTACTGTACATGGGAAAAATACAAAGCTCAATATCAACCACAAGCCACAACAAAACTGGCCTCTGCTAGTTAGCATGAGGCTAATATTTTTAGTTTATTCAGGACATTAGGAAGCTAAATGGACTCTGATTTCAGGAGAGGACAAAGAGCCTGATCACTAACTGACCTGGATGGCATGGGGTGGCTGAGAGGACATAAATTAGAGTGCTAACAAAAATCCTTATATAATAAGACATGAATGAGATGCTGCAGGCTGCGGTCTGTGCTGGCAGCAAATGTTCTGTCAAAGTCAAAAGGCTGTCATACAACATGCCCACCAAGCCTTGTATACAACAGAGCGAGGAGAGTTACTACAGGCTTGGACTTCAGTACAAACACGTACATACGCACATCATTCATATGGATAGTCGAAGCCTTTCAAAAGCTCCCTGAGGATGCACCGCTTACTGTCCGTCATAGTAAAGAATCTATAGTAGTTATAATGACTGTAGACAAGCAACATGTACATCTGTGGTTCTCTGTGATGAAACTGTCAGCACTGATGCAATATAACTACAAGAGGAAGAAGATAAAAATCAAGAGTGCCAACTGTGAATATAAGAAGATATGGTAAAACAGCCTCAAAACCACAGTCCTCTCATCTTTCTGCTAAGCATTAGATTGAAGATGTCAGTGTTTAGGACAGTTTGTACACATTTACAGCATACTGTCATTACAGACTGACTATATGTTTGTTTACATTACAATGAGCCAGTCAGCAGGAGAAAAGGCAGAGTCCTCCCAAGGACATGGGCTTCCAAATTCAAAAATCAGTCAATCTAGGATGACAATTAAAAGTTCTGGAGATTTTCAAATGGCAAAGCCTCAAGTTTAACCATGAAAAAAGTTTTAACGAGCTATAAAAGAACTTGCTATTGAGCAATCAGTTTTTCCCCTTTTCAAGTTGTAATGCAAAACTACTTTGTTCTTTTTTAAAAAATATATATATAGTTTTGCAATTGAAAATCGCAACAGACTGTAAGGTCTTACTTTAAAAATATGGCAAATAGATCCAAAGACAGCTGTCAGTGATAATCATCACAATCTTCCAGGTAAACTTTCAAATATCTATTATCATTGTTTATCATTTGAATGCAGATGGAGACCCTGCTTCAAGCCAGACGTTTTGCACAACTACAACAAATTAGCACTAGCACATAGGTTTAATATAGACAGAACTACCCTGAGCTAACTCAGTGCAGCGCGCAACATTCTAAAAGGAAAACAAAAGCCTCAACAGCTCACTTACAGAGACAAACAAGCTTTTTCTATGACGAACTACAGCACATAATAGATCCCAAGGGACGGCTAAACATCTGTCCACTGTGCTGCATGCATCAGACATGAAGCCAGACTTTGATGGTCTAGTCAAAGGTAGTCGTGTCATATTCATTATTTCTGAGTGAGTGTATAAGTAGACTTGTCAACCAGGGAAAAAAATAAAAATAAAAAAATAAAACACAATCTACCAGATAAGATACAAGAAACCATTGGAGTAGATATTCATTTACAACAGTACTGATGCAACACTTGCTCTAGTTGACACACAACTTCACACAGCACCACTGAGGCTAATCAGGCACAAAGCTCCTCCCCTCACCATGAGGTACGCATATGAACAATATCGCTAACAAACCTCCACAATCATTCTCATAAAGACTGACAAAGAAGCACAACAGGATCAACTATGTAGTTGTTTGAGTCCATAATCAAGTACAGTTTAATCAAAGCTCATCAACTTTAAGCAACAGAAATATGATGCACCAGAAGTCACCAGAAACACAAGTAATAAACAAGGCTGTACATGAATATATTTTCTGCAGACCATTGCTCAAATCTTTATTTTAAAAACTATATATATATATATATATATATATATGTTTGGCGTGCAGTCATGTAAGTCATGACTGTACGCCAAACAGGATACACAGATTCACAAATGACAACACCAATTATATGACAAGAGAGTCATCTGTCAGTACTATTCACGGTCTTCACTTTCATTGTCACTCAGCAGTTAATGATCCAGCTGTGTGAATGCCTTCTGTTTGGCATCAGCACTGTCACTGTCTTGGAAAATACCTCCAGCTAAACACTGATCTCTCCTGTGGTTGGTTAGCATCAGTCAGCCTGGCAGCTAACAAACTTAAAATTCTGCTTTAAAAAAAAAAATACTATGGTCGAGGACAACACACGATAGACTTGGTTTGTTTGTTTTTTCTCTGTTGAAAGATTTCCTGCCATAGTTTTGCCTTTCAAAACTATTCAAATGTGAGCCTAAAAAGTATGTCGGCTTTATCACAAGGCTGACATACCCTACAGTATAAACATGACAAAAAACCTTGCAAATTGACACCTTGCAACTTGTTCTCTGTGCTGTTGCTGTGGGTACAGAGCCTTACAGATACCGGACAAAGCAAGGCTGAGGCGTCTAAAAATCACCTGCACTCAGCGATAATCCCCGGCTAATGTCTGAAAGTGGACTAGCTCTGACGTACGTACTCTTTGACACCTCTTGGATAATCAAGTTTTACTCTTATAAATGGTTAAATCAGCACTTCCAGCTGTCTTTTATAATGGCAAATGGTAAATGGCCTGTATTTGTACAGCGCTTTACTAGTAATATATAATATTACATTTTAATATTCTTGCTCTGTTTTGGGTTTTTTTTGGCATGGGCAAGGGTGGTCCATATCAGCTCCAAGATTCCACCATAATATTATGGAGAGACTTTCCAGCTCTTTGTGTTCATGATTTCAGGCAATACAAGTTTTAATCTCTGCTATGATGACAAAGAGCATCATTCAGCTCCAAAAAATAAAATAAAATAAAAAAGAAACAAGGCAAAGACTTAATTTCAATTTCTACCTGCTACATCACAAATGGTAAAAGTAAACAGTACAAATTGGTGCTTTTCCACTGCAGCACCACTGAAAGTGACAAAATTGCGATTAGTCACATTCGGAACAATCTAAAAACTGTACAGCCACACTACTTTTCTTACCTGTGGATAGGACCACTGGAATCCCTGTGTACAACCATCAGTGCCTCACGTTCAATCGTTCTCTCTCACTAAGCAGCTAATGGCGACAACACTACACAACACACGAGGGAGAGCAAGACTATGCCGCCTGGTCAGGCGTATGGCACCCAAGCACCAAAGCCATTCTCCTCCCATGCCTCTTACATAAGAGAACAGATGACATCCAAACAGGCTTGGTGAGGGTGGGATTAAAGAACAAGGAGGAAGGAGAGAGGAGGGGTGCATAGCAAGCAACAGGGAGACCAACCGAAAGGGAGGGAGGGAGGGAGGGAGGGAGGGAGGGAAGGAGGAAGAGGAGGGAGGGAGCTGCTGTACGACAGGAAGTCAACAAACAGGCAATGGCAAGGCCGAAAGAAAGGAGCTGGAGTAAGGGAACAAAAATGCACACACAAATATGTACAGGAATGCAGTGCTGTGGATGAGAGGAATACCAGCTTGAAACATACTATGCAGTCCTATAAAAAATTAAGTATACACTTACTGCTTTCTAAGGAATTAAGAATAGCTACATGCTGCTGATCAAATGCAGTTGGTTGTTGATCATTAGCAAGTGTGAGCACCTCAATAAAAGCAGAAGTTTGAGCAGTTTGCTGGTCTTGAGGATTTGGGTGTGTGCTAGCAATGGGGTGGATGTGTCTTGAGTTTTTTGCAGAAATCACAAGAGCTACATTTTAGACTCTACAGGCCGCAATTAGCATGTTAAATGTTAAAGTTCATGAAGGTACAATTTTTAAAAAAAAGATACTCAACAAATATGGCTTGTTTCAAAGTGTTGCCCGGAGAAAACCTCTTCTCTCTAAGAAAAACGAGACAGCATGGCTCAGGTTTGTAGAGTTGCATCAAAACAAACCACAAAACTTCTTAAACAACGTCCTTTGGACAGATGAGATCAGAGTGGAGATGTTTAGCCATAAAGCACAGCACGATGGTTAGAGAAAACCAAACACAGCATATCAGCTGTGTGCCTTATTCTAACTGTCAAGCACGGTGGTAGAGGGGTGATGATTTGAGCTTGTCTTGCAGCCACAGGATCTGAACTGGTCCACCATGAACTAGTATTCTGTAGTCAAACATGACTGTGTGACAGCTAAAGCTTACCCAAACTGGGTCATGCAACAGGGTAATGGTGCAAAGCACACCATGAAAATCTACAACACTATAGCTGAATAAGAACAGAATCAAGGTATTGCAGACCATACCCTGATCACAGAGAGGTATGCATTAACAAATGTTCACAAACCTCAATGAACTGAAGCAACGTTCTAAAGAAGAGTGGACAAAAATTCCTACAAAGGGATGTGAGAGACTTATAAAGGCATACAGAAAACTATTCATTCAACATACTGCTGCTAAATGATTGCACAAGCTATTGATTGTGCTGTGTACTTAGTTTTTCACAGGGTTGCAGTGTCCAAAATTTTCATAATACGACAAGAGTCATATTTTGGTACAGCCCAACTGCTTTTCTTTTTATTTCATGGAAATAAAAATAATAATAAAAACATTTCCTTGATATAGGCCTGCAAAATCATTATCTACATTGTTAGAAGTACATTCGGCTTATTAAACATCACAGAAGTAGTAGAAAATAAAAAATAAATAAAGTCATAAATAAATAAAGCCTTATGCAACAACAACAGCTGTCTTGGTTTGGCTGGCCAACACTCAATAACATGACTCTGATAATAACTTGCTTCAGAAAAAAGATCCTCAAAGACACTTTTTGGTTGTTAATTAAATTATTTTTTCAGCTCATCCATACCAAAAGAAATCTATAAATGCACAGACTGTTTTATTTAACGTACTTTTATTGTTATTTAGTCTACTTTTTTTTGCTAAGGAAAACATAAGTGTTCATTATAATAAGTAAAAAAAACATTTTTTTAAGTGTTTTTCAATATTTACTGCCAGCAGTAAATGTCATCTTATCAGTCAACAAAACTGAAAATATATGGTGCAGTTCGACATATAAGCAGTCAATATCAAACTGTGTGTTTAACTTTGTGTAAGTTAAACACACGATATGCCCTTAAATCCAATAATTCATCCTGCTTTGCAGCTTTTATTGCCTCCCAAAAACCAGAGTCATGCAAGTATCATGCAAGTCACAGCAACATAAAGAAGACAGGTTACTTTACATATCCATCCAATAAAAATTGCTAACAAATTGAACTAACAATACCAGTATGAATCCCTGGCTTACTGTACTGAATCCTCATACTTCCGAAAGTCTCCTGTTGCTACTATCAGCTGAATGCTGCAACCTGACAGCCCGTCTAATTGGTGTGATTCATTCATGGGTGAATTGCGCTGTTCACACATCTAAGTACAAATGAACTCAGCAACTTTCAAACACACACACACACACACACACACACACACAAAACCACACAGAGCTGATAAGGAGGAGGCAGTTAATGTACCAGCCTTGTCATAAACACAGAAGACTTTGGATGTTAAGTTATCTGAGTTAAGGTTGGACCTGTTAACAACATGGTTAAACTCTAGAACCTTAAAGGTGAGCCAGATGTGTCACGGAACAGGAGTAAACCCTCCTAAAACACAGACAGTGCAATATGAGTATATGAAAGGCCACACCTGGCCTCCCATAAATGGCTGGGGATGTAGAGACTAGGCAAAATAAAAGCAAAAGTAGGAGTAGTACGATAATACTTTAAAGTTAGCCCGATGCATTCCACTCATCACCACCACCTCTCATCTACAATGTCACTACATTGTTATTAGAGGTGATGATCTCTCTCTCCCTCCTAACGGTTCTATACACATTACTCAACATGTAGAAACAATGGTGGTCTGTGCAAGAAAATATAAGATGACAAGTTTAGAGGTACGAGCCTGTCAGAAACAGCCTCTTAGTGCACAGCCAGTCAAAGTTCATGTAGGATTATCGCCACACCGTTTGACAGTTGGCTTCACTTGACAGGAAAGCTAAACTTGTCTCATGCTGGGTTCATGGGGCTTTTTCAACTCACGAGGATTAAACAGCAGCATTTACTTTGAGCGAACCAGCCCGTGGGCCGCTGCATACAGCAAATAACTCAATAAACCCTAGTTCCTGTACAGTGCAATTTGATGTCACATATTTACTGCTGTTATCAGCTAGAGCAGCAAAGTAGACCATCAACTCTAAGGTTAAAAATGAAGCCGTTCGGGAGAGCTGGCGTTAGCTTGGGCAAATCGGGCCTGGCAGCGACAGCAGCAGCAGGAGGAGGAGGAGGCAGCGCAGCATTCAAAACTTGACAGCGCGATAGCCTCACTAGCGTTAACTAGCTAGCAGTGTTAGCATCTCGAATAACCGTTACAAAGCCGCATTGAACGCTAGATAGTCGTCTCCAAAGAACACATAAAGCTCTAAGATAGTATAGCCATGAAGATAAAGCGGCTTTCATTTCAAAGCTTTGAAGCTTTACTTTAGAAATTATATTTTTGGTAGCTAGCTAACGTTAGTGCAACGGTTATCGCGGGTTAGCTCAAGTTGAACATGTAGCCTTAGCTTAAGACCCGCCACCAGTCAAAGGAAACACAAGAAGCTGATTAAAAGAATGAAACCTGCGATTATATCAAAGCCAATGTGTGCTAATAAGATAGAGTTACCTGGGCGGGCTCGGGCGATCACCCATCATCCCAGATGTAAATACGGGGCAGTGCTAATGCTGCTACCGTTAGCTAGCGCTCACAGACTGACAGAGTGACCAGGCTGGGAGACACACACCGTCCCGAGTCCCGACCCGAGCCCGACAAGCTGCAGCCGACCAAGTGGCTGGTAGCCCTCCAATCGTAGTACTTTACCTTGATCCTCTGCGGTTCGCAACGGAGACGGCGGCGAGGAGTTATCCTATGTTTGGAAAGCTATCGGGCTATTAGTTAGGCTACCTCCAGTTCGGTAAGAACAGCCTTTCCCCAGCAGCGGCGGAGCAGCAGGAAAATCTTTGGCCTGAAACAGCCAAACCCACGAGTAGCCTTCCTTCCAACTGAATAATCCTCAAACTCCCATTAATTACAAAATACACCTACGATACACACAAACGATTACGTTAACGCATTTACATTCCTGTTATTGATTCACTCGCTCGTCTTCCCCAAAAACCCTGGATTTTGGTGTTTTCTTTGCTCGTCTATGATCCGGGGCTGTTTCCTTTCACCCTATTGTCAACACTGCTGGGTTGAGACCATGGCACACATAACAGAGACACAGCGTAGCGTGCTGGACGAGCATCTGAACCACGTACAAAGCTGATTGGCTGCAGGGAGCGATGTCCGCAATTGTGATTGGACAGCCAGAACTATCAATCACAACACGGAGAAACGAGGCTCCGAATCCGTCGGTTAGGTAGAGGAGAAGGGACAAGGAAAAAGATCGAGGCAGAGAGCGAAGTACAGTGTGTATGTGTGGAGGCTTCACCAGGCAGCGTGCTGGAATGAGGCTAAACCTGTCCGAGGCCCGGCCCTGCACCTCGCTTCTATGTATCCGCATTTTAACGCTCGTTC
Source organism: Diplotaxodon limnothrissa (assembly GCF_057381915.1). NCBI lineage: Eukaryota > Metazoa > Chordata > Actinopteri > Cichliformes > Cichlidae > Diplotaxodon > Diplotaxodon limnothrissa. Next base: position 6,213,020 of record NC_140614.1, on the reverse strand, counting down.
TGCCCAATCGTTTATTGCACATTTATAAGTGTTTTTGAAGACCTCCTCACAGCCGAGGCGGTGCTGTGTGAAAGACGAGTGCATTTCAGCCCTAGAACCGAAATTAGAGAGGAACACAGCGAGAGTTACATAACTGATATATAGGTCTGTGAATGCGCTATATAGCTAATGCTAGGGCATGCATGGGTGTTTCCTTTACTCGCTCACGTATTGGTTTTCTCTCGCTTGATAGGTTTTTAAAATAACACATTTGCAAATAGTTTCTGCTCCAACTTTACAGCAAATTATACAAATAATTTTTTATTAAAAAAAACAATATACCATATAATTCATATTAGTCACTATACTGGAAACGTGTCAACTGAAGTGCTACATAGGCCTAGCTATATCTTATGTATTTGAATTACTGGTGCATTAACGTGTAAGTAGCAATAATTATTAGTATTAACGCACTGTGTCCAGGGGTAGTTTTATCTAACGTGTGGATTACTGGCCAATTATGAGGCAGTAGGCCGTGTATAAAGGTTTCGCACATTTCATACAAAATAAAAAAAAACTTCATACCCCAGTGTTTTTCTATGACTGTGGTTGCTTTGCTTTTTTAAGTCGTAATTTTAGTGTCATTTTTCCTCATTTTATGTAGTCACAGCATCTCTTGAGAGATTCCTGCGACTTATTCGTGATTTTTTTTCATCTGCTTCCTCATCATTTTCATCCTTCTAGCTGCGTCTCTTTGAGTTTGCTGTTTTGTTATCATTTCCCTCTCTTCTAGTCCTTTGGCATTTTTTAGTCAAACTGGTGTTTCATAGTTTTCAAGGAGTATCTTTGGTGAGTGTAATGTTGGTTGTGATTTTTTATTATTTTTTGGCTTCATTCAGAACTCCACAAGATTTGGTATGTCTTAGGCAGCGAGCATTCTCAGCAGAATCTCTAGTGAAGTGTTTTCTCACCATTGTCACTAAGGACAGAAATAGCAAAACTGCATCATATTGACCAGTGAAACCACACTTTGGTTTTGCCACTGTAACAATGAAGCCTGCTAGAGGCCTTGTTCATACTAACTGAAGTAAAATTACATTCACACAACTTAGAGGAACCATTTCTCTACAGCTGTATTTCCCATATCAACACGTTTTAGTAGTAAAACCTAGTTTGTAGCAAAGTTAGCGTCACATCTACACTGCTAAATTAGGAATCATGGACTTTATCAACAATTTTAAAAGAATGACCTTAGAAATAGTTCTGTATTATGTTTTTTAAGCAGTCAGGGGTCATATCAATTTGGTTATCATATGAGTGAACAAATAATCATGTGGGTGACCAAAAATGAGCAGTTAGGCATACAGTGACTTATCAAGAATATAAACAGATATTTAAAAGAAAAGATGATGTTTCTCCATCACCCCATTCTCAGTAATGGTCTCATTGTGGTCACTCTATAAAAACTGTGTGGCTCCATCACTGTCTTTCAGTAATATCTGCAGTTTAAGTTTACTCTTTTCTGTGCAATTATATATATATACAGATGTGAAGAAGTCAGTTTTCCTGGGGCTTTGCAGTCGTTTAAAAAACCTGTGACTGAGTAGCTCGTAGAACCAATGTTAACAGAAATAGCTCTTTATGGCTTTAATGACTTTATCAGTCTTTCACATCATTGTAGAGGAATTTTACCCAGTCGTCTTCAAAATGTTGTTTCAGTTCATTGGGCATTCGTTTATACTGAGCCTACTTAAGGTCCAGCATTTCAGTCAGCTTGATGCTTTCCTTTTTCAGATATTCTGTTGTAGATCTGCTGCTGTGTTTGGAATTACTGTCCTGTTGGACCATACCCTTGCAGCCAATCTGTTGGACAGATGACCTAACATTTGACTTAAGAAAACTTTGTGTACAGAGGAAGTTGTGGTCGAGTCGGTGACTGCAAGGTGGACGGGTCCTGCAGCTGCAAAACTAGCCCAGGTCATCACCCTGTGCTTTATTATTAGCATTTGTGCTGATATGCTGGTACAAGGCTGTGTACATTTTGGCCAAACATCTCCCCTCTCCTCTCGTCTGTCCAAAGGATGTTGCTCCAGAAGTCTTGTGGTTTGTTCAGATGCAACTTGACAAACTTTAGCCACGCTGCCATGTTCTGTTTTGAGAGAAGAGGCTTTCTCCTAGCAACCCTTGCAAACAAGACATACTTGTTCAGTATTTGCTAATTGTGCTGTCATGAACTTTAACGTTTAACTTGTCTGGGCCTGCAGACTCTGAGCTGTGGCTCTTGGGGGTTTTTGTCATTTCTCTTCACGTTGCACAGTCTGACCCTGGGGTGAATTTGCTGTGATGTCCACTTCTGGGAAGATTGTGGGATTATGTTAATGCACAGCTAAAACCGCCAAAACCTCTGCTGTTACAGGGCTGCTCACGCTTTCTGATGATCAGTTAATCGAGTGCATCTGATCAGCAGCATGTGGCTGCTACTTACCCTCTTAAATCCTGTGGAAGCAGTGAGGGTGTACTTAGTTTCCACAGAGTCCTGTGAAAACTTCACATTAAGGTACCAAACATTTATAGTAAAACACAGGATGTGAAGTCCTCTCTGAAACTGAGTACATTAGGTACACCAAATTTGGATAGCTTTTTCTTTCCTTTTACATGTAAATATCATTTAGCTTCCAGAGTGAGACTCCAAAAAGACTCGTCTTTGTTTTGTCTGTCTGTATTTACTAATAGAATGTAATGACTCAGCTGATGTTTTCACACTGCAAAAAATTCATAGAGTAATGAATGGTTAAAAGAATGCAAAGATGAAGCCTGAGTCACCGCAATGATCGCTAATGTGAATGAGATTCACCGCATGACTCCACTGGCTAGAATTAAACACAGACACTTGCACTGCCAGTCTAGTTATTCCACTTGCTGCCATTTGAGAAGGATAGCTGCAGTCTCAGCGTGATCACACTGTGCCGGGCAGCTCGGGTGACTTTCAGGAAGTAATCCAGTAATAACAGCTGGCCAGCTGAAGGAATCATTGCAACTAGAAGATAGAAAGTGTAAAAATGGATATAGGAGGAAGCTGTCAGTATGTCATACTATACAGTGTAACAAGATTTAATGCATAGTATGTTTCATTGTACTTAGTGGAAATCAGTCATCGGGGAACTTTACAATACCAGTTAAACCTCACTTATAACAAACAGTTTACTGTTTTTAAGATGTCCTTGTCCTGGAGATGAATCCTTGTGTTTGGAGACGTATTCCTGCACATGGTGGCTCTTATTTACTATTGACTGCGCCACATCTGTGCCACTTTTTACCAGTATTCTGCCATGGAAACCCTTAAATATGTGCTACAATGGTGTTGGAAGATAATCTGGGCAACTTTACTTTACTACAGTTTACTTTTCTTGTAGTTATTCTGCTCATTTCTGACCTTACTGGGGGGTAGGCCTAAATAGCTCTCATTGTGGGTTTGATCAACCAGAGACTCAATCATGTCAATGCTCAGTGTCAGTAGACTGGCAGTGATATGCTGTTTATTAGTAGTAGTAAATGTGAGAATATGCCAAGCAGGGTTGCGGATTATTACTTCTTTTTTAAATTCATTGATTGATCATTTGATCCATGTAAAACAAACACCCACATCAACATTTCAAAGCTGAGAAATCATAAAAAGTCCTGTATTGCCCAACCATCGATTGCGATACAGCAAAATGAATCAAAAACAGCTGAAAATCTGATGCATTGTTTTTTACAGAAACTGGACACTTCCTGCTCATTTCCAGCTCCAGATTTTTATACTCGACTTTGCTTGAGTAGCTTTGCATGATTCCAGTGTTAGAATAATGCTTATTTCTCTCATCTGTCTCAAACAAGCTGTTTTAACTCCTCTTCTTTTAAGTCAAACGAAAATTTTAAACAGCAGGTGGGAGGGTCCTCTGTCCCCAAGAGTACCATGTCAGGAGCTGACACTGGAGCTAGTTTTAAATTCTAGTCATTTTTGGTTGATTAACTATTCTATTAATTGACAAATCATTTCTAGTCTAAAACATGAGTGACACCTGTCAAGTAGCTACAAAAGAGCAAGGGTGGCAATGAATGTGAATCCCAGCAGCATACGATTATGATACCAGCAAACAGTGACGTCTCCTCGTCCGCTTTGTGTCGCTTTCTGGAAAACATCAGATGTAAGCAAGCACATAGGGCACAGGACAGATGAATGTGAGAATACAGACATGAAAAGCTGCTTTTATGATTCAATGAACATAAATCACTAAACCAATCAGTGGAAAATGTCCAGCCAAAGAGAACTAAGGCTGTCCAGAGCTCTCAGGATGGTGGCTGGTGATGTGCTGGAACAGCAATTGTAGCCTAAAAACTGAGATGTGCTTCTAGAGAAATGCTCCAGTCCTGCGTGCTACAAATATAATAACTATAAAGACTGATTGTTGTGGTGCAGTCACACAGCATGCCAAAGTTTTTATTAAACACACACAGCTCTCTTCATATTAAAATACTTGCCCTGTTTGTTAGCTGGGGCCACCAGATCTTTATCAAAGACTAAAATACAATTTGCCTTTCAAAGTCACCTGGTCGCAATTTTCCTGCAAGCTGGTTTCTTTGTAAACACTAAAAAGGTCCACATTCAGGCTGCTATGACACACAAGAATATGTTTTGCTTGTAAACAGAACTGCACAGTAAAAACAACAGCATCTATCAACAGCTGAGGCAAAGATGAACACCATTTCATCTGCTTACTGACATCGTCCTCAGCAGCTGAGCTGCTTTAAATTGTAGGACACAGGGCTGCTTCAGTCAGGTTCACTTTGTTCCTCTGCTACGCCGTCTTCTTTTCTCTGTGGTAGCCGTGTTTTTTATGAGGTCTGGATTTGAGTCTTAGAGCTGACTCGCTCTTCATAGACTCCCTTTTCCCTGGTGTGAGCTCCTCTCCACCCGGTTTCCACAGCAGAAGCTGTGCATCCTCCCCCCCGGTGAACAACGCCTCCTCTGCTGCATCCCACAGGAAGCAGCGCACCGTGGAGGCGTGGCCACCCTCTAGGCTCCTGAGCAGATGAAGACCCCTGGCGTCACACTCCATCAGGTGGAGGTCTCCGTTGTTCTTCCCGCCGACCACCAGCAGCTTTTGGGTGTCCTCTAGCCACCGCCCCCCCACCAGGTAGTCCACGCCTCGCCCGTCAGCCAGTAGAGTCAGGCTGCGAGCGTCGGAGGTGCTGAAGATGGTGAGAGGCTCATCTGTATCCAGCTGGCCCAAATCCCACAGGTGCAGCCCCTCATCGTGGCTGAGGCACAGCAGCTGGGTGTAGTTGGCCCCGGACCAGCACACTGAGCTCGCTGATGAGTCGCTGTTGCAGGTGGCGAGCAGCGCATCCTCCTCCGCCCCCCGGCTGAGGTCGAAAACATTAACAAGGCCATCTGTGGAGCCCGAAGCCAGGCGGTCCTTATCCCGGGGATGGAAGCGCACCTGTGTGATGTCATCGCTGTGCGACTCAGAGTATACCCCAAGAAGCCCACCTGCCGGTTTCCTGGAATCCCAGAAAATGAGGAAGCTGTCCTCGCTGTCCACTTGCTCAGTGCCGGCACACAAGAGCATGTCACTGCAGCTCAGGTCGAAGCTGCAGTAACAGTGCGCTGGATCGCTTTTAAACTTCTGGGCTGCCTCCGTCCCGGGTTGGCGGACGTCCCACACGCGGACCGTCCCGTCAGCAGAACCGGAGTACAGGAGGTCAGAGGAGGTGTGGCCAAACGTGACCCCGCAGAGCCGCCCATTGTGGCCTTGATACTCTCCCACTTGCTTCAAAGTGTCCTTGTTGTGCAGGTGGATGGTGAAGTTGGAGCAGGACACCGCCAGAAGGCCACTCGGCTGCAAGGCAACATCCAGCAGGTAGGTGGGTTCCTCCGGACAGGACCGCCTAGCGATGGACAGAACTTTAAGCTTCTCCTCCAAACCCTCCATGGAAGCTCCTGATGAGTTCCTAATGAGATGGAATAATTAAAAAGACACAGAACTCTGATCAGCAAATCCAGCAACTTTGTCTTTCACTTCCTGTCAGTGGTTAAAACCCTGAGATCCACCTGTGCCTGCAACTCATCGGTTTTATAATCTAATACAGAGCTGCTTTTCTACAACTGTGTAATAACCAGCAGTTCCACAGCGGTCTGAATGTGCCCATGTTTACTGGGGAAAATACAAAGTTGTTTTTGTTTTAATATATCCTAAACTTTTTCTTTCTGAAACACCAAAGTAAAACTGCTTACAATTCAGTCTCCTATAACAAGACTCAATAGCAAATGTATATTATCTACAGCTTTCTTTATTTGCTACATACATACGCATATGAGAACACAGCTGATGATGTTTAATAAATTGCCTAATCCAATTTTGTAATTCGGCCCCAAATTAAAACACTTCCAAAACCGCTCCATTATTCATGTTTTAGCTCTAAACACGAGTTTTAGGGATTTTTTTAGAGTTTGGCGCTGGGGTCTGTAGCTCCACGTTCATCGCTCATCGCTGTGTAGTGAATGTTATCGTGTCGCGTGCTGTTAAAGCCGACCTTCCTACCTGCTACAAATGAAGGGAAACTCCCGGTGTGTTACACACTAGTGTTTGGACACGTCCGCCGCCATTCTGGACACAACACAACAGCCCACTGCCACGTTATTACAATAAAAGACTTTGGCGTTAAAGCTCTTAAAAACACGTAACTGAGTTCATTTCACCGAAAACTACGCATGGAGGAAGTGCTTTGTGTCACAGTGTGTACAGACCGGGTGGAAACGTTCTTCATGACATAGTTCCGTTCGTGCGTTTCGTACTTATTACTTTTTTTCATATTCTGTTTTTATCTTTATTTTTAAAATATTTATTATGAATTTATTTCCCTCACAGTGCACTTTATTATAACGTTCCTTGTGAATAGTTTATATTTAATTTTTTTAATAAAATGAAAAATGTGGGAAATGTCACTATTACACTGTGCTTACGTAAGAAAAGACATAAAAACTGTATATATTTACATTTCTTGATTTTTAATTTATCTCAGCTAAAAATTGTGCAAAAATGTCTGTTCTCTCTTTCTCTCTCTCTTTAGAATTTAAAGGGTTTAATGTATCTCTGCAGTGAGTCAGCCAGTCTCAAGGCTTGGATTTAATCAAAGAGCAGAACTGAGACGTTATACTCAACAAGTAAATTACGAGGTCCTTAAACTGAGACTTGATTCATCATGCACCGGGGTTTCGTCTAATTATTTTGCAGAGGAAAGATTAATCAGCTTATTCAAGAAACACAGCTGCCGCGCATCAGAAATATAAATTAAATATGTAAAACGACCTATGAAGCGTTGCAGCAATCTCTTATTATATTTTTCTTCAATTTTTTCTTCTTAAATCTGTTTTTTTTTTTCGCCTTTGGCAATTTCAGATGGCTTTTTGTTACAGACATACTTTAAAAAAGGGAACAGAACAAGAAACTCAAACATATCAAAACAAAGGGGCAAAGCTGATCTGGTTCTACTAGAAGGATTGCCTTAGGATGAAATAAATTCAGGTGTGATACCTGTGTCGTCCAGCAGGTGGCAGCAGGAGCAGCTCTCACAGGTCTCAAACTGTTCGAGGCTTTCCAGCTGACCCAAATCTGACATTGGAGCCACACAGAAACAAATTAAAGACAACCTCAGTCCTTCGGGGGTACTGGAGTAAGAGGAGGAGAGTGAAGGAGACTTTTTCCTTTTTATTATCCGTCATTTCAGACAACACTCACACAGCTGACATGACTCACTCTTGTTCTGATGTCTTTCGTGTTTCTCAAAGCTCTTTATATAATCCCACCTTCCCCATATTTGCATCTGCTTCAAACAAATCTACTTGCTTTGTCTCTCAATTTGCATCTTTTTGTGGTCATTTAACGTGTGTTCATACTCACTGTGCATCACTTTGTATTCTGGTTTTTGACACAGTGCCCCTGTGCGGCACATTTTAGTCCTTTTGTGGGTCTTTTGTACTCATTGTCATATTTGTTTGCAGTTTATTGTTTATTTTGCATTACTTTGTCATGTGTGCTTTGTGTTCCTCAATGGTCCATTTGAGTCTTTTTGCACCAACACTTCACTTTGGTATCATCTATCATCTTTACAGTCCTTCATCTTTTTTGATGACTCTTTGTGGTAATTTTATGTCTCTGTTCTCACTTTTGGTGTTTCTATGGCTCTTTTGTGCCTCTTTGAGCATTTTTTGTGTGTGTGTCTGCAACTTCAATTTGTTTGTGTTGTGAACCTCAGTGTCTCCTGTTAACCTGGAGACAAATGAAGGATTGTGAGCAAAGGTTAACTACAGTTTGAAGTGTGTGAAGTTTCTGCAGCTTTAGCCCGGACTGACACACTCGTCTTTCCCAGTAAAACATCCACAAGGCTTCAGCCGCAGTCTTGAGCGCTGTCACGTTCTAAAGCAAAGGAAAAAAAGAAGTAAGGGAAAGTCTTTCATGTTCAGGCCAGTAGCTGGAGTTTCTCTTCCCCTCCTCAGCTGAGCAGCTTTGGCAGAACAAAGTGGAAAGTTGGTCCTCCTGTGACACATCACAGCTCTGCAGCAGGAGAAACAAACACAGAAGAGACTGCATCATCAAAAAAAAAACAACCCAAACAGTCAAGTTCTTATGCAAATAGTCACCTGTTCACATGTTCTTTTACATGTGGACTGAATTTGACCCATTTCAGGATTACTGTCCTCACCAGCACAGGTTTTGCTTCGTGAGACTTCCTGATTAAAGCCGCTGCAGTTTGGTGACAGATGAATCAGAGGTCTGTTAGTTTTTCCATCATGCCTCAAAGCAAAGCTGGGCTGACATTCACACATGCACACACACACATACACACAAATCATTTATCCATGATAAAACAAAAAACACTGAAAGTTTGGGATGGCTGCATCCAAAGCATGGGAGAGCTGACATCACACAGAACAGTTTAGGTGGACCTGGATGAAGTTATTTGTTGAAAATTTCTTTGAACACCTTTTAAAAGCGGGCAGCTTAGTGGCACCGTAGTTCGCACTGCTGCCTCACAGCAAGAAGGCTTTGAGGTCAAATCCACCATCTGGCCGGGGGACTGTCTGCGTGGGTTCACTCTGGCTTCCTCCCACAGACGTCCAGCAGCTGAAGGTGGCATGTCCACAACTCCACACGTACACGCACGTTTTCATTCTGCAGTCTGTCACTGCAGGGAATAACTGAGGACAAGCAGGCACATATTTGATTCTCTCATTTATTATTCTCAGTTAATTCACACAGACAGAAATAAGCCACATTTTCAATCACAGATGAAAACCAACAATAAAGCCCTGCAGAAACATGAAGAAAATACTGTGAAAGTGAGCGAGACTTCACAAATAAAGAAGGAATCATGAAGGGTTTGATTACAAGCTGAAACTCACAAGAGTTCACCTCGTCTCTCTACTCTCTGACTGCGATTTGGAATGAAAGCCGCGAATTATCAGGGAGAAAAAGGCAAATTCATTTCTGCATCAAACATGTAGACTTAAAGACAAAGACTTGCAAATTTTCCTCAAGACAGCAACTAAAAAGCAAAAGTAGGGGCAATATTAAAAACTGTTCTTGTTTTTTTTATAAACAGGAAACTTGTCATCCTCCCATATTTATATACATCTACAAAGTGCAAGAGGCAACATGACGGCACAGAGCTGAGGACAGAGGAAGGCACTGACGTGTAGGGCAGTTTAGCTACACAGTTTAAATACTGCATATTTGGTCAAGAAAGACGTTTTTTCCTCTGAGATCCAGTATTTAAAAAAAGAAGAATTCAAATCTCCATCTTGTGAGTTGACAAAGCAGAGCTGGCTGTTCAAACCAATCATTGAACAGATTAAGGAAAAACAGTTTTAAATATTGTATTGCAAGAACTAAAGTTATCATAATAATAAATTAGGATCAGTTTGACAAGCATATTGTGTTATTACAGTATATAGACTTTGGTGACTCTGTCCATCCATCTCCTAATGACATTACAAATAATAAAGAAATTCTGTAATTCAGCCACATCATACCACAGAAAATAACACAGACTATATATTTTTGACAGATCAATTTAGGATTTCAAAAATATATTAATGTACCGAAATAATATCAACAAAAGATCACGATCACAACAAAGCAAAATCACGATTAAGATGATATAAAAACAGAGCCAAACAAAACTATATGATGCATTTTAAAGATGTTGTACCAAATATACATCTTTAAGTTTATAATTAGGCTCGTCGAACATCACGAGGCCAGCCCTGCTTTGACTCCACAAAAAAGAACATCCACAGGTGGAAACCAGTCTCCAAACACAGGAACATATCACAGCGAGACGTGTCAGGGAGTTCAGCTTCATCTCCTTTGTCGATGTGCAGGGGAAATGTCCTTAAAGATCACAGATGACAAATGTTGCTTTGTCATCGACTTCTTGCAGTTTGAGCTTCTGTCCGTCACTCACACAAACTCAGCTCAGCCACAGGATTAACCCAAACTGGGTTTTGTCACTGAAACAGAAATAAACTTCTCTTTTCTGTGGAACAGAGACAAAACCGCATGCCCAAACACACGCACAAAAACGTCAAGAAATATACAAACGCTCTGACAAACACAAACATATTTGTGCACGAGGCAAGGCCACAGGAAGTGAAACGAGCCAGGCGGCTGACAAATGCAGAGAGTAAGCTGGTGTACATTATTGTACTTTATTGAGCCCCGTGGGGAAATTGCTCTCTGCATTTAACCCATTCACTCAGTGAAGCAGTGGGCAGCCATTGGGCGCCCGGGGAGCAGTGTGTAGGGACGGTACCTTGCTCAGGGGTACCTCAGGGTAGCTGTTAAGGGGAATCGAACCCCCGACCTTCCGATCATGGGGCAACCACTCTACCTACTGAGCTATCCCCCCCCTGGTCCGTTTGGCTTTGACGAGTCGGTTAATTAGAGGCAAATCTGCAGCTGGATTAAGTTAAAATACTAAACTATATGTGAACATCCTAAAGAATTAAACCAATGCAATCAGCAGCTCTCATCACATCATTGGATTATCATTTCAGACAGAAGTAGTCGACTACAGAAAAACAATAAAATCTAATTCCTCAAACATACCACAGAAAATTGTAGTATCCAGGGACAGTTAAGGTCACTTATGAAGGGAAGACTCCAGATGTTTGCTGGTTCAAGCTGCTATACTGGAAAATTTCTCTGCTACTGCACAGATGTCTGTAAATGACTGAATCTTACTTGCATTAGCTAACAGGTGCTAATGTAAGTAAAGCATCTATTAATTATAACGGTCACTCGTCATAGTGTTTACCGACCAACTGCAAGACGACAAATCAAAGGGAACTACTGATTGGACTGCATTGAGGACCAGCTCCACCTTCATTATTTTTGCCTGGCTCGGAGGGGGAACAGTGCATTCTGGGAACAGTGCATTTATTTTAGCAGAGTACCGTACACAAAACTAACATAAATAAATCAGCTTGGCAAAAAAAAAAGAAGAAGAAAAAGAAATTAAGACTAAAGAAATGTGTGTCAATGGCAGCATCCTGCTGGGAGAAAAACTTTTTTTAAATGTGCCTTTAAGCAAGGCACACACAGCTTAGAAACAGGAAGCAGGCATCTGGGCTCCTGGCCTCAGTCTTTATACTCAGGTTCAGGTTAGAGTGGTCGAAGGAAGCTTTGTTAATCAACTAATTAACCAATTAATCACTAGTTGTGGTGTGGAGGAGTTCGGGTAAGAGTCCGAGTGGAAGCTTTTTTTTTTATTGCAAATGTAAAATGCTTTTTAACAAGTTTAACATCACCAGAGTCTTACGATGATAGATTCTGCTCTGACATCTTACCAAGCTACATTTGAATCAAATAGTTCTTTCACAATGGAAATAGAAAAAAACAAAACGCAGCAAAACCTCAAAAATCCTTGTAAAACACAACAGATGTGCTTTTGGGGAGACAATAACGTGACGGATGGAAGTGATAACCTGATGGTAAACAGCTGATAGCAAACATGTATGCACAGTATTACAGGATCAGTAATACTGTACTTTGCATCTTCTTCTCCATGTTATACAACAACTCTGCTTCTTTTTAGTGTCTCAGTGCAAAAGTTGACATGTTTTGGCTTCTGTCACATGTGTAGCTGTTCCATCATGTTATCACCTCCCCAGAAGCATATCTTTTGTGATTTTCTTTGTTTACTTCCATTGCATTTTGTTCAACTTCTGTTGTGTTTTGTGTGCTTTCTGGATTGTTTTTCTATTTGCTGGCGTTTTCTTATGTTGCAGTGCATTTGACTTCTCAGGGCAACCATGTGTTTGATTACTTTTGTCAAAGGCATTTAAAAAGTTCACGTTCACGCCGCTTTTCTGGAGCAATTGTGTCTTCAAAATTTGAAGACAAAATTTTCCTACATTTATAGAATCAAGTATCAAATTCATGCATGATAAAACAGTGAATAATGTTGCACTTGTAGTCGAATACTTTCTAATATTTTTAGAACGCGCCTGTTGTGCACAAAAAAGTTGTCAATGGAGTTCCAATTTTAGAAACATGAGAAAACTTCCCTCCGGACGGTTTATCTCCACCACCTCCTCCCACCTGACATCAGCAAAAGAACCTCAGCTAAGAACAGGAAGTGGATGTGAGCTGACATCTCTAATAGGAAGCAAGTTTACAGTGTTTAAAAATAAAATTAAAAAAAAAAAAACAGGCTGAGCTGAGTGCTCCAGTCATTCTTAGAGAACAAAATAAAACCATTAAAACCCTCTCTGTACATTTCCCAAACAAAGCGATGCATTCTCCTTTCCTTTTGCATCGTACAGTATGTGCCTGGTATTTCTTTTTTCTCCCATCGGGTTGCAGGAATAGCAGTCAAACTCAGAACTCAAATAGTGGGGAAAGCCCTTTAAGAAAACACAATCTAACCTCCTGAAGAAACAATGTGGCTGAATTCTCAGACATCAGAGACGTAACAACAAATCAAAAACTTTAATCAAACTGGTTTCCTCTCCACAGGCAGGGGGTTCAGAGGTTAAAGACTAAATGTTCCTCCGATCCAGTAGAGGAACACAGGAATCATAAAATGAAAGGTCTCTTATTGCTTTAAGAATTGAGACAAAGGAGAGTATAATCAAACAGAAACATTAAGAGGCTACTAGACAAAGAACCACACAAAGTTTCAACAGTGACACTGAACTCAAACTACAACATTCTTTAAACTAGTTAAACTAAGCACTTAATTTACAACCCAAACTCATTCTGCCATTGATCCATCTGGACATCCGACTAAAAGAAGACTTTCTATTTTTTTTATTTATTCATCATGTGCCTGGATATCGTTGGCTTTCAGACTGTTAGTGAGACTTACTAAGTCTTTTTATTTTCAACATTTTCTGTCAGGCGTTTGAAGATTTATTATTCACTTGAGTTGTTGGAATAATTTAAGTTTTCCTAAAAAAATACTTCTGTGGTTCTTTGCCTGAGCTCTTAATAACAACTTCAGTCATAACAATGCAAATACTAACGCACATCATCTATTAGTGGTCATGACCTGCATTTTTAGTCTTCTAGAGGCCACTGTTGAAATGCTTTTTTGAATTTGAGGAGTGACTTTCCAGCTCTGAGAGTGTCAAAGCATTATCTGACTGGATTTTACTCTTAAATAAATCTAAAGAACAAAGAGATATCGCTAGTGAACTGTTAACAGTCTAAGCCCATTTTCCATTGCTCAGGATTCACCCGTCTTTAAAAGTAACCTGAGACAACAAAAACAAAAAATCTGATAAAAACTCTGCATCCAGATCAGCAATTAGGCTTTAATGTACCTTCATCAGTCCCAAACCCAGCAACCTCCAGCTAGGGATTAGGCTGTGGATGAAAACAAGCAGCAAAACTGATCTGATGACAGCATTTAGATTTTTACTTCACTTTGACTGGCCACACAGTCAAGTAAGATCCAATCAGGAGAGCTGCATGTAGCTGAAGAGCAGCGGGACCAGGAAGATCACATTGAAGCCCACTGTCCCGTAGACGATGTAGCGGTAAGGCAGCTCCACCTCCATGTGCTGCCGGGCCTTCCTCAGGTCATCAGTGGGCACTCTGAACGCTCTGCACACCAGTGGGATGGTGATGGCCTTCATCAGCGCCCGCGTGGCCAACAGCACCAGCACTCCCACAACGAGCCGCAACATTACAACAGCCACCAGGCTGGGGCTAAGTGCGGGCATGCTGAGGGGAAGCTGGTCTGGTGTCAAGTCGGGCATCAGGCCCAGGTGGTAGTTGACATGGGAAGCCAAGGCAATGCCGGCACCAGTGCCCAGGATCTGAGCGGTGTCACCACGAGAGGTGCTCCAGGTGTCCAGGGTGAAGGAGAAGAGGCCCAGGCCCAGGTGGAGGGAGATGATGATGATTGGAGCGTAGCGGCAGGTCAAATTGAAGCCATCGATCAGGTCCAGTATTGGCAGGAAGAAGCACAGGATGAGGATGCTGTACAGAAACCCAGCGATGACGTCCTGAAGGAAATACAAAGACAGAAACTGTAAACAAAACAGCACAGCTGAGACTGTCATTGACATGTGTTTCACATGTGTGCAGATGAAAGCAACTATGTTGTGAATTTGGACTGAAACAAAGTGTATGATGTCAGAGGGTGGAGAAGTCTGAAAAGGGGACTGTAAATATCAACCATGTTCTAGTATCCTTCTTGGTAGGTTCTTCTTCCACAAACACCTAGGAGAATACAAGCTCAATTCCAATAAAGTTGGGACAGAAATGTTTTCTCTCAGCCAAAGTTCATTTAAAATGGACTGAGGAAAAGTGGAAAAGTGGTCTGTGGTCGATGACAAAAGAAGAGAAAGCCCATGCGCTTTGTTATTAGCGCTCAGTTCCAAAGCCTTCTCTGATTGTATGGGCCTGTTCAGCGAACACAAATTTCCCTCTTGGCTAGAAAACATGATTTATACTGATCATGCATTCTGTGAATAAATGCTGAAACAACACAAGCAGCAGATTAAAATTTTAAACCTGCACAAGCTGATTCAGCAGCAAAATCCCTTTACCAGATAAGGGGTGCTATTATTAGGATATTTATTGGAGCATTTCCTTCAGATGGGAACAAGGAAGTGGATCAGCATTGACAGGAAACAGGAAAACGGGAAGATCTACATGCTGACGAACTCTGGACTCAAACACAAAGGTCACAGCTATTTATTTACTGATCTCTGGAGTAAACTGACAGTTGGCTTCTTGCCTCCTCTAAACCTTTCAAATCTCTGACTTCACCCCAGCTCCTGCTCAACGTCTCCAAGCTGTTTCTGAAATAAGTGACTCCTTGTATCTGGATGGCATTCTGTGATCAGTCTACTACCAATCTAAGAATCCTTACTACCCGACATGGTTCCCACATCACACTGACAGAATCAAAACCCTGACTTGACTTGACAGACATTCATCTGCAACACTGTACCCATATTAAATTAATTCACAATTAAACCTTATTTCTAGATAACGTGTTGTTCCACCAACAAACTTTACAAAAATGACATGAAACACAAATTTTACCTAAGCCGGATCTGTTCCCACGCCTCTGAGACACTGAAGCCTTATTCTTGCATGTTCTTATGTCTCTCTTTTGTTGTAAGAGAGACATGTATCTGGCTGTGTGTGTATGCTGATATAATGCTCAGTGTTCGCAACTGTTTGAATGTTGGGGAGGAAAAGTAACATTTCCTGAAGCACCACAGGGCAGACGGCAACTTAAGCAGCTCTTCAAGTTGAATGTCGGCCTGTGTGTGCGGCTACACTTTGGTTATGGGTTGGGGGAAAAATAACATTTGTAATTTTCTGTGCATTTTCTGGAGTTGATTTTGACGCACTAAACTAGAACTGATAATATGCAACAGTAAAACGACATTTTTTTGTGTTGTCCGAGATTAATTATATAACCGATGTGGAAGGATCGAGGTGCGATCTTTGAATGTGGTTTTAAATGGTGATCCTGCATTACATAGTAGGAGAGGTCTTTCGAGCCTGATCACAGTTGGCGCTCGTAGGGAAAAAAATTAAGCAAAGGCTTGCGTGCGATGAATGGAGTTCCGACAAAGAAAAAAAACCTGGTTACACTGGCAGCAGAAGCCTCTTTTGTTTGATTCATCCTCCAGCTGCTACGGGTGTAGCAAAAGAAGTAACGGTAGAGGAACTAAAGCTTATGTTTCAGTTCGCGTTATCACCCTGCAGGATGCATATGGCAAACTTGACACAGTACCCGAGTTTATTCAATTATGCACACTTATGGCATGTAATGAATAATCCTAATCAGATCACACTGGTTTGCAGAGTGTATATTGAACACTGCCATCAGTGGTACTTATTTTTCTCCTTTAATGTATGTTATACATTAGCATACTGTGGCTTACACGTTTGCTATCATTATGCTATTCACGAGGTCTAGTAGTAATCACGTATCTTAAACATTACAAGAATGAAAAATGGGAATCCCTCAAGTCCATTTCTGCTGACAGGCTCAGATTTCCTGGCCATTTACGCACATGCCTACAGCGAAGAGACTCCGTTGGGTACGTTGCTATAACGTGAGTGCACACACTGTAAATTAACACCTTATCATTCCTCATCTTGCTAAGCTGGGTGTGTACACTATTTACTTTTGTGATTAGTGTCTGCTTTCCCTGGAAGGAGAAATCAATGATAGCCACTGTAACTTTACACCAGTTTCCATCCACCAGCCAGACACTGGAACATTGCAGCCATCTCTGGCAGGGTCAGCCCACTCGAATGGCCGCACTGGAAGGAAACTGAGGTCCTGTTAGAGTTTAAGTATCTATTTGGCTGCTTAAGTACATGTTGTGGTACGTGTAAGCCCTGAGCTAACAGTCAGTTAGTACCCCGTGCTGAGCCACGAGCGCCAGAGCCGCAGAGCTGGCGTCAGATGGATTGTAGCCCAGCAACAACTTGTGTCCCAGCAGTTCCACTTTTGACAGATGGTTCACTATAAGGACACATTTTGCTGTGTGACCATATCAAAATGAGTCAACAGTGAGATAACCAAATGACCTCTGAGAAGGTAACTGGTGCCAGTGCCATCCCACCTTCTCTCTTAATAGCACACACGGTGAGAGGCTGGAAGCTTTCAGCCATCTGTAATTTTCTCCTCCACTGACACCAATGTGCTGCCTGAACTAAAATTGTCCAAAAAAAGGGTGTGCCCTTAATGAACAACACACTGCATGTCATTCAGTAGATGCCTTAATCTTTACAACAAAATAAAAGAGCATTAAATTGTCAGAATGGGTGGCCTAAATGTTGAAAGAACCATTAAGAACTCTCTCTGTAAAACACAACCACATGTGCCTACTGCCTGTTCACTAAATTACTGCAAATGATGTACAAGTTCAATTCACGCATCAGTAACAAGTACATGATGTAAATTAACAGCTGCAGCATTATTTCTTAATCAGTGCAACTAAAGAGAATTCCCAATAGTACGCATTACTTTCTTGTTTCATTATTAGGCTTTAAAAAATATCACAAAGTTAGTCACTGACATTGTGATTTTCTTTTTTGAATTTTAAAATACTCAATGCCGGTTTAGCTACACGTCTTTGCTCTCTCTCTGCCCACTTTCCTGTCCATCTTCACTGCATCTGTCCACTAAAGGCAAAAAATAATAATCATTTAAATTTTGAGAGAAGACACAGGGAAGCAGCTGGAGGGAAATAACAGGATGTGGGCACATACACAGTTGATCGGTATGTTTCTAAGTTTACTAAAAATAAAGTTAGTGGAGTTACATCAGACTACTGGGCATACCAACATATTAAAAGCCTCAAAATCCTATAAATAATGTGATTTGTAAGATAGCAGAAGCATAATAATAATAAAAAAATGTTGCATTTAAATATCAAAACATTACAGGGAGCTAGAAATGGCATACAGTTCTCACGAACTAGTAAACAGTTTGCAGAACACACCATGATTATCAGGGGCAGAACAGCTTTTTGTCTGCAAGCTCTTCCTGTTCAACAAAGGAGGGGGGAAGCAGTTTGATTGGGCGTGATGATTTCCAGATCTCTTTAAGTGCCCTGCAGGCCCGGCACAGCAGACCGATAATAGCTCACCAAGTATTCAAGCTCCAGTCCCTGATTCCCAACAGTGATGTGGAGCCTTCAGCCGTCGGGCTAAGTCACAAGGAGGAAATGAGCTCTGTGCCTGTGCACCAGCAGCTCGAGCATTCTCAAGAAGGTTCACGTCTTTTCTCTTGACCTGAATGTTGTGTTTCTGAGGTCACTGTTTTTCAGGCGAGTCACACCTTAAAGTTCACACCCATTTTTTCCCCGTAATCCAATCAAATCTGAATAGACAGACATGACGCACACATGTTCAGAGTCACACCAGTTTTCAATTTTCAGGGGTATCTGTACCACTGAGAAGAAACCAACTTATGTAGAAAGATGCTCTTCAGAATTTTATAAGCTGGCTAAATGAGACTGTCTCTACAGCTAAACATTAAATAACTCCCACTTTACTAAAATAGAGGGGCTTATACTGTAGCACAAGTGACGGCATAAATGTTTCTTGTTTATATTCCTCAAAGCATTATGGTTGTTAATTGCTCAAATAAAGAAAAATCATGTTCTTACATACAGACCAAAACTTATTTTTTTAATGAATATATTTTTATTGAAGGCTAAAAGAGTCTTAAAGAATCGTTGTTATCATGGAATAAAAAGAAAACCAAATAAAAAGACTGAAAAAAAAAATACCGGTATCATATTTGTCCAATTCTTGTTTTCAAACAACAGGCTTGAAATTCAAAACTGGTTCAACCCTATGTAATAAAACCTCCTGTACAAAATGATGTCACCTCTAAGCTCAATGGTTTTTGAGCTCTAGGACTTTGGTGTGATAATCAAGGGATTTTTTTTTTAACTGTGACAAAATCACTACACACACAAGTTAAACATAAATATGGCCAAGTCAAACATTATCACTGACTCAGAGAGAAAGTTACAAGTGACAGGGTCTTTATGGCTACGTTCACACTGCAGGCGAAAGCGCATCAAATCCGATTTTTTGACCCTATGCGACCCATATCCGATCATGCTATGACAGTGTGAACGGCGCAAATCCGATATTTTCAAATCCGATCTGGGTCACTTTCGTATGTGGTACTGAATCCGATACATATCCGATGTTTTAGAAAGCGACTGCTGTTTGAACGGTCAAGTCGCATTAAATCCGCCTTTTACGTCACCGACACAAGACTGAAGCCAATTATCAGCGCCCGAGAAGACATCGCGAACGCTTCCTAGCCATCCAGTGTAGATGTCAGTGAAACTGTTGGGAAGACAACGTAAACATGTTATTTGTACTGTATAATCTGCAGATTCTGACAGAAATCTGCAGCTATCCTTTGAAGCACCGCTCCTCTCTTAAACAGCAATAAGGATCATTATTAGGTTATTTACATTATTATGTAAATAACAAAATAACTTAAAGCAAAAATTGGGAAACGTAAAGTCCGAAGTCTTTATATTAACGGCCATCAGTCAAACAATACTGTTTGTTCTTGGTCTAAACAGAGCGCGTTGTGTGTGACATCTTCTTTTGCGCATGCGGGCCGCTTTGAGCGTTCACACTAGAGCGCGTTTGCTGTCGCATTTTATTTGTAGTGTGAACGAGGAGACAAAAAAATCGGATTTGATCAAAAAATCGGAATTGAGCATTAAGACCTGCAGTGTGAACGTAGCCTATGTGTTCTCTCAGGCTGTGCACAGCCTGCTGCGCTCTCATTTGCTGAACAGAGCAGAAGGAGAGAGATCTGCGAGTGGAGTGGGACAGCAGGACCCCCATTTACAAGGCAGTGCTGTCCATAAATATTTCAGGAGGCAATTCTTAGAAAAATCTAATTAAATCACAAAATGTAGCGGTCTGCATGCTGGAAATGAGGTGAACTGAAGCGTAATAATCCATAAGGATGTGGTTCTATATTAAAATAAGAACACCCAAACCCCAGAACTTCAAATCAATACAACAAAAGCATGACTTACTGAGCAAACAAATATTCTTACTTTTCAACTTCTCAAAATCTGAAATCCATACCCAATACTGCAAAAGTACTGTTGATATAAAATAAAAAAAATCAATGTGACTACTACACCACACATGGCTTTATTTCAAGCTTTGTGTGAAATGGTGAAAAGCATGTGCACACCTTTCACAGATTATATGATAATGTCATTAGAAGTTGCACTGGCTGACCTGGCTAAATGTCACACAGTGCAAGTATGACATAGTTCAACTGAGGAGTTAAAATACAGATGGTGTGTCTTTATGATGTCATGGACCGCTGTACAAAGACATGGTTTCTTAAGGCTTACTTAAGGGGGAATTGGTTATTTTAAGGGACAATTAAGATCTTATAGATAAACTGACATCATTGCTTAAAGTCAACCCAGACCTGGTGTGTACTGCAACAGTTGCTATGGTTACAGACTTTTTTTTTTTAACATATCCATGGTGAGACAGTGAGGAGAGCCAGCAGGAGTTTCTGGCTTGCTCACAAATACTTCTTAATCAAGAACAGTAAGCGGTCACGCTGCAAGAACGATGAGGACTTTAATATGAGAGACAGACAAATACATGCCATTTAAAGTATTTCACATAGTTTTCATATAAAACAATGTTAAAGCATCAAGGCCCGAGCGCCTGACTGCATAATTAGTGAATGTGCCACAGCTTGTGCTGATCAGCCCTCCCTGAAGTACTCTGTGCCACCTCTTTTGCTGCAGCTGAGCAAAACCCACACCCCACTAACCCAGCATTTACTGTTATTACTTGTTGATAAGCTGACTAAGTCTTATTGATCTCACAAGCAAAAAATATATTACTGTTTAAAGGTGCACTTTAATGTGAAGGAGTCTAGCTTTAATTTATGAGCTATTTTTTACCCATTTATTCTTAATATAGGGCCACTGGTCCTTTATTTATGTAGGCAAAATGACAAATTTGTCTCACAGAGCTACTGAGAGAAATTTAGTACGTGGATATCAATGTAATACAGGAAAACAGCAGATTCTTTTGCTTTGGAAATCACAAAAACTCCTCTGTTTAACAGTTTCATGTGATCTTTTGAGAACTCATTAAGTAATGTGGGACCCATGAGGGAGTGTTTTTCCTTGTCTTTATTTAAATGAATGCTCACTATTTTGACAAATCACATATAAACGTTGAATCAGTCCTGGATGTTTTTCTTTTAATTTTTTTTTTTTTTTTAATGACAGCTTTTTTCTTGAAAAACTCTAATAAGCTCCTTGGGGCATAACTGCTGCTCCTCAAGCAGCTGTGATTTTGAAGGCTGATTGTTGTCGCTCTGCTTAAATGTCAGGATCAATCGTCTCAGCACGCTCATTTCGACTGAACTGTAATCTGACTGACTGCTAAATTAATCATCTTAAACACCTTTCTAGGTCAGCTCTTGTCTATTTGTGGAGAAAACTGGACCTTTTTGTTTGACATGCAGCAGAGATATGAAACCATGTGAGCAGGCAGATGTGCATGTGGTTTTCACAGCGATACCACCTGTGGGCACTCACAGAAAGCTCTTAAAGGTCTCTGATGTGGAATTACTTTCTGAGTTTGTTTGGGAAGATGGTCAGCGTGCTGTAATGTCTGCTGGTCTCACACCACCATCCATCACTGATACAGTCATGACCACGGAGAATGTTCCCTCTGCAACAGACAGCCCAACCCCACAAGTGCACCAAGACTGACATCGTTTACCAGTGAGATTCACCCCCGTACAGACTACCAGACATCTGACCAAAACATCTGTGGTGACTCTTGAGGATTTTTTCACCACAGAAGTATTGATGTGTTTCTTAAAAATAAATCCATGAAAACATCTGGCATTCAAGCCGAGTCTGACTTCTTAAGCCAGGGTTCATGATTTTCTAATATATATGTATGAACTGCAAAAGGAACTTGATTCAGACTGACTCAGGATTGAATTCTATACCAGTCAGCACATACTGCTGGAGCTACAAGTAAGTATCTCCAGCTGGTTGATTTCATTTCCCCCCCATCTCTTGCAACCTATAGGACTTTGAGAAAACTTCTAATGCTGTAGGGAACCTGAGGTATACACACCTCTGTGGTGATAGATTTGTTATGACTGTACTCCGTTAACGTGAGAGCAGATAAAAGAAGCAGGGGCAAGTTTTTGCAGGCAAAAACATCAAGTGTTCCACTACTAATTCTCGCTGATGGTATATACAGGCCTAAGCATGCTCATGACAGAATCACTGGTCCAGGTTAGCTGAAAGGCATGGTTAGTACAGGTAGGCTCTAAACCAGGGAGTGGATAAGGGACCACATGAAAAACTGGGACTGTTGATAAGCTGAACTTAAATCTGCACAATATTAATTTTGTCTGGTGTTGAAGTTGGCTCCTTTGCCATCTTTGTTGCCTGACTCTTGACCTTTAAATCTATCTACTCCACCAGTGTGCTGATTCATGTGGCACCTTGGCAGAATTGAGCAGACAGTTAATCATGAGTGGGACTAACACTGTTGTCAAATTGTGTGCCAGTGCCAAGGAGCAGTAATAACAAACAGAAAATGAGAGAATGAGAAGTGAAATAATAACAGCAATAGCGACAACATCTACTGGCCTGCATTTTTAATATTGCGGTGTGTTTCAGTTCCTCACTGTATTTGGTTAGTTTGGAAGCAGTGTCAGACTGAAGATTCAACAATGCAAGGAGTTGACAACTATGTCTGATATGAAACAACCATTACTGTTCATTTGATGACTTATTGTGAACATCACAGTTTGGTATATGTGAGGAGATGCACTTCCATAACTATGAACTCCACAAACAGCACAGAACTGCAGTGGTTCACCTACCTTCTTGTTGTTACCTTTAGCTGCCTTCTCAACATTTTAACACAGGAAAGCTACTGTTTGGACTAAAGTTCAGAATACACCTCCTGCTTAACATCAACAGCTCGAGAGGTTTCCTGTTCCTGAGCCTAGCTGTTAATCACAGTATAAAACAAAGACATTTTCAAGTTCCCATCCACTCAAAATCATGTTTCCATTATTGTTCCTTCCCTTGCAGTTGGACTGATGTATGTGCAGTGAACCTGTTCTCCTCTTTTCTAAGCTCACCTTAGATCTGAGGTTAACACAGGAACAAAAAAGCAGGATTTTGAAATGTCACTAGTCCATCCTCCAAGTGTGACATTTAAATATTTATTGGTCCCAAAAGTTTTAAAAAGAGAAAGAAAACAGCATACCTTTTTGTTAAAGTGCACAGAGACTTGAACAACCACTATTACACAATGACAACTAAAAGTGAACTAGAACAGACAACTTGTTAAATGGTAACTTATTAAAAAAATAAAACAATTACACATATCTTTCTTGTCTTAAAAACATATTCTTCTTTGTTTTTATTGCCAAATGGGAGTGCGTCATACACTACTATCCCAAAGGAGCAATAACACAGTCAATTATTTGCCAGCCGTTGCTGAATTGCTGAACCGGTAAATGGTCTGTGGTGCTGTCAGACTAGTGATCACTGTACAAACATATAAAATATAAACAAATAAATGCATCCAAAGCCAAAAACTACAACAGCCTTTAAAAAGTGTTGAAATACATTTTCTTTCTCAATAAAGATCCTCTGGTAAATGACGTTAGCATATCACAACTATGGACAGCTGTCTGAGAGAGGGTTGACCCTTTGAAGAAAGGTCAGATTGTTGGTAGTAAAAGTTAAACAATATTGCTGTGTGAAAGGCCTACCCTTCACAGGTTCTTATATTAAAAACGAATTGACACCAAACTACTTTAGCTTGGTAAACAGCACCAAAAACGTAAGACAGAAAGTGCTGGAGTTCTTACTCTAAAAGGTAAGAACTCATTACTTCTTCAAAAAATAATGTATTACTTTACTTATTTACTCCTCTTAGTTACTTACTTACTCCTTCATTATACTCCTCATAACCATACATTTGCATTACTCTGCAAGCATGCCCTGAGATGACGACTTCTCACAGTTAACAGTTAACCTTAACTACGTGCCCACACACTGGTACAAATCACTACTGTTGCTGTTCGTCCAACAGACCTGCTATGATGTTTAAAAACACAAGATGATATTAAACATGTCCTTCGTTTGGCAAGACTACAAGTCTGTGTTTGTGTGTGTGTAAGAGATCGATCACACTCACCAGCACCGAATGCATTCCCATGTAGATTCGGCTGGAACAAACCAGCAGACACCAGCAGAGAGCCAAGATGAATCCCAGTGTGGATGGGTACTGTGGAGGTGAAAGGAAAAAAGTTTAAAGACATCTAAAAAGCCTAAAAAAACTGAATTTATGATGGTGAAACACAGAAGCAAATAAATCTTCACATATACATACATATACATGTTTAATATTTTTACTTTACAATAACAACTAATTATGCATGACACAATGTTTAAGGCATGTAGTGCAAAATACAAATAAAAAAAACAAAGTGTATTCTGAACTGCACTGCGTGAGCATGCTTTGCTTTACATCAAAAAGTGCACTACTGTATCTGTCAGTGAGTCACTGTATCAAAGCTAACCTATCAAATTTGTGTTTATTGTTCTGTATTTGCATGTCAACAAAAGAACTCATGTCGTGGGAGCAGAATTTCATCCAGAACTTGTTCAGTTTGCAGCTTATAATGAGCCTTAAAATGTTTCTGTGATGTAGTGGATATGATTATCTGCTAATGTGTACCAGACTCAAATGTCCTCATAAATGTTTCAGTAATTTTGCCACTTCCTTATCAGATGCTCCTGGCCTGCAGCATTGAGAGGAGGGAGCCAAGGCGTGTTTACTTGTATAACACCTTTGAACAACACAAAATAACAGCCTTATGTAAGGCATAAAATATAAAAGAAACACATAGAAATTTGAATACAGATGAATAGGATTTGAAAAAAGGAAAAGAAAAAAAATACCTAATGGCAACTACCAACTAGCTAAAGTATCTATCGGACATTTAAAAAATATATATATAGATATATATTTATGTTTAAGCAATTTGAATGTCAACGAAGTTTATGGTACAATCTTGGTTGCCTACCATAAAGATGTAATTATGTCCAAAGTCAAAGGGCTGTTTTCTGTTGTTCCACCTGAATCAGCATTGAGGTATCGCTTGCTAATTTTAATTTCCGGAAGTTATGTTTGTAGGTGCAGTTCTATGTACATCACTAAATTTCTATTAATTTACTAATAAATACCAATTCAGTACATTTATATTCCAGTATGTACTTATTTGTAATACAAAGTTAGGAAAGCACTGTTTAAGTTGGGCCTTATGGTACCTTGCAGAGAAAAGAATGATTACAAGTCTTTCCTCGCAGTGAGGCATCCAGCTTTTTCATTTGATGCTGGTTTTGGGTCAGTATTTGGTATTAGAAGTTACCCGAAGCCTAACTGGATCAGAGCATCCACAGATTCAGCATGCAGAAAGACTGAGAAAAGACACAATGAGTGACAGTTTGACTGGAAGAGAAGGCAGAGGATACAGTGAGCTGCTGAGGTTTGCACACTTGCTAAAAACCTTTTGCGTTGCTTGCTGTGGATACTCTGAGTTCAGATGGCTCATATTTCCTCTCTCAGAACAGAATTACAGTACTAATCCCACAACATCACAGCATCTCCCAGCACTGTGGCCTTCAGGGGAAAATGAATCATGAGAGCTACCTGATGGTGCTTGGTGAAGGCTGATTAAACAGAGATAAGATACTGATTTATGGGGTGACACACTTGACACCAATTTCCAGTGAATAATCCTGTGATACTGCAAACAGTTGCTCACTGCAGATGAGGCAGAAACCTTACTAAATATACAGCTATGAGACAGCTGGCTTAAACACATTCTAACAAACCTGAAAGAGCTTTTATCAGGGTTTTGTTGCATTTCTTGGGCTTTTTTTTTTTAATGACTGGCACCAGTGTGAAATTCTGGGTCATGGCACGTAACAGAGACTGATAGTAAAAGTACATTTTACTCCAACTTTCTCCATTTAAAATTTATGGAACCAACTGTTTTTGTAATAAAAGATATGATTTGTTCCTAAAAATGTAGCTACTGCAGACAAACCACAGCTAACCACAGCAGCACCTTTATTCAAACGTATGCTCTCACTGCAAAGTAGGGCTGCCACAAACGATTATTTTGATAGTCGACTAGTCACCGATTATTTTTGCGATTAGTCGACTAATCAGATCATCATCCATTGGAGGTACAGCGTACAGCTTATTGCACCAGCAGCATCTGGTCTTATATAACTATCATTAGCTTACAGCTTGAAGTGTTTGTGCTAACTAAAAATAAAGACAAGATGGTAGTTTATTAATTTTTAATGAAATTTGCAGATTGTTTCGGTGAAGTTTAATAAACTCCTTGCTTTCTAAAATATAACAGGACACCGGAGTATATTCTCCAGCGTCTCACACTTCTGATAATCAGCTGTCTGCTTGACAGTTTTAGCTGTGCAAAAACTATAACTTTAATCTCA
The DNA here is from genome assembly GCF_057381915.1 of Diplotaxodon limnothrissa. Taxonomy (NCBI): domain Eukaryota; kingdom Metazoa; phylum Chordata; class Actinopteri; order Cichliformes; family Cichlidae; genus Diplotaxodon; species Diplotaxodon limnothrissa. The sequence goes on along the minus strand of NC_140614.1, from coordinate 6,186,403 downwards.
GCCAAACCGATTTACTCAGGAACAAATAAAATACTAAAGAAAGCCAAACAATAACATTTTTAAGTTATCTAAGTGACTTATATATATGTTTAACCTGACTAGCGAAAGACGGCGGTGGGTTTGAAAACGATTTGCCGGGAGTCCGGTGTTCTCACGGCTCTAGTTAGCCTTGCCCCCGCCTAGCTAACGAGCTAGTGGGTAACAGACGTCTCCGAAAACGTCGGAGCGCTTTTGAAAATACGTGGTGTCTTGATAAACTGAGCAGATATTTGAGGTTTACACAGCTACATTCTCGCCTGAAAATATGTTAAATGTTTATTTTGTGACCCAGAAAGAATAATAAGAGTAAAGTTAAAACTAACTTACATCACATTGTGCAACTCTCATAGACAACATTTTTGCAAATGACATTGAAAATAAGACTGTAAGTGGACTCCTGATTAACGACATAAGTGACCATCTTCCAATTTTTACAATCTATGATAGGAATTACAAGATCAATAAAATGGACAGTAAAAAAGAGTACAGACGAGTAAGAACAGAAGAAAGAATGAATGCATTTAAAAAAGATTTATTGAAGGAAAACTGGGGTGAAGTATATCAGGAACAGGACGTTAATAGTGCTTATAATAAATTCCTTAGAATATTTACATTACTGTACAATACCAACTGTCCAATAAAGCAATATAGTAGGAAACAGAAATATATGGACTGTCCATGGATAACAAAAGGTCTGCAAAATGCATGTATAAAGAAAAATGCTCTATACAGAGAGTTCTTAAGAACGAGAACTAAAGATGCTGAAATCAGATACAAAAGATATAAAAATAGGTTAACTAATATACTTAGATTTAGTAAAAAGGAATACTATAAGAAGCAATTAGATATAAATAGAAATAATAATAAAAGATTATGGGAAATCCTGAACAGTGTTATAAAATGTGGGACTGGACAAAAGAACTATCCCAAGTATTTCATTTGTAATGACCATGAAGAATACAATATGGATGTTGTGGCAAATAGTCTCAATGAATTCTTTGTAACTGCTGGACCAAATTTAGCAAGAACAATCACTCATCCTGGGAAAGCACAGGAAAAACCCGATACACTGATTGACAGAAATCCATATTCTATGTTTCTCACAGCCGTTGATGAAAATGAAGTTCTTGAAATTGTCAAAAAATGTAAAAATCACAAATCTTTGGATTGTAATGATATTGATATGATAGTGGTTAAAAGAGTCATTGAGGCTATTATAAAACCATTTACATACATCTGTAATTTATCATTTCAAACTGGTCGATTTCCAGACAGAATGAAAATAGCAAAAGTTATACCTCTATACAAATCTGGAAACAAACACCATTTCACAAACTACAGGACTGTCTCTTTACTACCTCAATTCTCAAAAGTTCTTGAAAAACTGTTTAAAAACAGACTGGAAAAATTTATAGATAAACATAAACTACTCACTGAGAGTCAGTACGGATTCAGATCAAGCAGATCAACATCATCGGCACTATTAGATTCAATAGAATACATCACAAATTCCATAGACAAAAAGCAATATGTGGCTGGGTTATTCATAGACTTGACAAAGGCATTTGACACTATAGATCATGATATATTAATAAGAAAACTGGAACGTTATGGTGTCAGAGGGGTAGTTTTAGATTGGGTCCGGAGTTATTTAAGTGACAGAAAGCAGTTTGTGAAAATAAATGGTGGTTGCTCCTTATGTATGGACATTGCTTGTGGTGTACCCCAAGGGTCAGTTTTGGGTCCAAAATTCTTCAACTTGTACATTAACGACATCTGTAAAGTGTCCAAAGTATTAAAAATGGTTCTCTTTGCTGACGATACAAACATTTTTTGCTCTGGTGATGATCTGCAGAATTTATTGGAGGATATGACTAATGAAATAAGTAAAGTGAAGTTCTGGCTTGATAAAAACAAATTATCATTAAATTTGAATAAATCTAAACTTATGTTATTTGGAAATAGTAGTTTAAATACAAATGCAAAGATTCAAATAAATGGTGTTGATATTGAAAGAGTCAGTGAAAATAAATTTCTGGGGGTAATAATAGATGAAAAACTTAACTGGAGAGCTCACGTAAGATATATTCATTCCAAAGTATCACGAAGCATTGCAGTACTAAACAAGGCAAAACAGGTATTCGACAGAACATCACTTCATATTCTCTACTGTTCACTGGTTTCACCATACTTAAGCTATTGTGCAGAGGTCTGGGGCAATAACTATAAAACCACATTACATTCACTTTTTACTCTTCAAAAGAAAGCAATTCGAATCATCCACAATGCAGGTTATAGGGAACATACAAACTCACTATTTTTGCAGTCTGAAATATTGAAAATTGACGATATAGTGAAATTCCAAACAGCACAAATTCTATTCAAAGCAAAAAATAAAGAACTGCCAGGTAATATTCAGAGTATGTTTTTTTTGAAAGAAGGAAGTTATAATTTAAGGGGTTTTTGTAACTTCAAAACAATGAAGGTACGTACTACAAGAAAAGGCTTTTGTGTTTCTGTTCAAGGAGTGAAACTATGGAACAAACTGAATATGGAATTAAAGCAATGTCCAAACATAAAACTGTTCAAAAAGAGTTATAAAAATATGATCTTCTCGATCTATAAAGAAAAGGAAAATATTTAAATTAAGTGAATGTCTCTATTTAAAAACAAACAAACAAAAAATTCATGATGTGATATTATAGTATATAGTATATCAGAAATCTGTTCACTATTTTTATTACAAATTATATCAGTAAGGAAGCTGACTAAATATTCACTGATAATTTATGGGACAGGGGTGGGATTAAATAAGTGTATACTTCTTCCCACTCCCTTTCAACATGTAAATTAATCAGAATGTTTTTTTGTATGTAATTTGTATAGTATATTTTTTTTTCTCTCATTTCTTTTCTAAATGTACTTGTATATTGTTCACATGTTGAAATAAATTACCAATCAATCAATCAATCAAACTAGCTGCCGCCATTGTTGACAACTGCGCTGGGCTGCGCTATGAATTCTGGGACACAGCTTCTTCTTCTTCGGGGTTTAACGGCAGCTGGCATCCTTGTACATGCAGTGCTGCCATCTTCTGTTTCAGTCCGTTATTACACTCTTAAATCCTACTACTCATTCCTGCGTCCTTTGTGATCTTACAAAGCTTCAAACGATGCGTCGACTATTAAATTAGTCGTCGACGATTTTAATAGTCGACATAATCGTGACTAGTCGACTAATCGTGGCAGCCCTACTGCAAAGTATCATATGCATATATTTGTGTATATAATTGCGGTTCATCCCTATCTTTAGTGGGGTTTTTAATTTCCACGTAGGCTGTCAGAGGGCACAAGTTACTGTGTTTTTGATTATTTTTCATGACAACAGTATACTAACTAAACTTAAAGGCTAACCCTGCACACTAGAGATCAGTGGGTTTAAAATGAACCAAATGGCACACTAAAGCAAACCTTCTACTCACACTTATGACATTTGTGGAAACCAAGCAGGACTTATTTTTGTTATGCAGTGAACTTCACTAGCATCTAAATCATTGCTCTTAGTTTCCTCAGTCACGGTAGATAAAAATGGGAACCTCCTTGTGACCAGGAAACATCAGTGGTTGCCCGGTGATTGCACTGAATTCCTTTGCATTCAGCGACTGACAGCAAATAGTTGCAGTGACCAAGTGGTTTCCCAGAGGTTGAGCATGTAACACCCTCAAACACTTCTGAACTCAAGGCACTTGGACAAGCTACTAGGTTGGACACAACCTGTGTCCAAATTCAATTTATAAACACAGACATATTGCCAACTAATGCAACTGCAATTAATGTGAGTCAGTCTGGGTGATTGATGAGCGCAGCTCATCTGCAATGGGTCTCTCTGCAATAGGGGACTCGACTTAACAAGGCTGCCATCTGGTTGTACTCTGGTTACATTCCTATATATAAACAAGATTTCCAAGCAACTGTCATTTTGGACTTAAATCAATTACGTCAGTATTTATGGAGCAATTTCTGTTTCAGCTCTATGAGGTTCTTATTTGACTGAAAGTATTTTAATGTAAATTATCTGTATGTAAACAGCAATTGATTTGCAACAGCTTTGTGGTTTTTGCCTATTTATCACACTTAATTGTAGTATTAACTTCAACTGATTCGATCATAAACTGACAGTAGATTCTTACTGCTCCTTCATGCACCAAAGCTGCAAAGAACTGACTTTGACTGTCTACAGATCTGGTTCCCATCTTTAAAGCAAATATTTAAATGGCAACAAGACTCAAGTTCATTGCACACTGTCACAATAATTTTGGATGTGTTCTGGTTTCCAAACACTGTTTTCTTTAGTGTTAACGGTGCACTGCTGCTGATACTCTATGCAGTAAGCAAAATGTAACTGAACTGAATAGCCATAGGTGGCAACATTGGTGACAATATCTCATCCAGCTTCAAATCAGAGCTGGACTAATGCCAATCTACTAATCCAGTATTTGGATGGATATTAGTCCAGTTCTGACTTGAGAAATACTACATCAGTAGATCCATAATTGTCAACATGCTACATTAGGATGCAGAACATTATACATTATAAACATATCAAAAACACCAAACACCTGCCTAACAGACACTGGAATTATATTTTAGCCATCCACATTCAGAGTGAGCAGTAGGCATCTTTCTTGAGGACAAAGTACAATATTGCACCAGAAAGGCGACTCTTTAAAGCATATCCTACATTTAGCAAGACTCCCGCGAGACTCTTCTACAGGTGTCTTTTTAACCAGTGAGTTTTCAATTATAAACTCTAAGACCTTTTTCAAGAATGGGGTCAGCGGAGAGGGAGGTTCTGGTTGAAAAATAAAGCGCCTTTATGTGTGTGGATTAGCTGTGAAGCCAAGTCAGATGCAGGAGCCTGACACACAGATTGACACTGAGACTGAGAAAAATCAGCTGAACTTCATGAGGGGGGCGGGGGCTGTGAGGACACCATCAAACACCGTTCTCTGGCTGCCCGTAAACACAAAACGTGTCTCTGGTTCATGTCTGCATATCCACTCTGGCCTCGTGTCTGTGACCACAGCAGTGGTGTGGCGGTTGCCTCATGTAAAGCTTTATGGACATGGTGAGCTTTCTTCTGTGGGTTGTGGTTCCCTGCACACTGCTTGCTGAGCCTCAGTGCTGAGTTTTCTCAGTATTCTCCCACATGACATATACTGTAAATATATAGGTCTACACACACACACACACACACACACACATCCAAAACACACAGTTCCCAAGGTGTGCTGTGTTTGACTTAGAATAGTGCCAAGATGTAAACTGAACTGAGTGGAGGCTATGCACAAACCAAAGTTGTGAATGACATTCTCATGTTTGAACTATAACACCGCACTGTAGGACAGCCCTGACCTGATTAGTGATAATACGATTTATAGTGTTTCGTGTGGTTGCTAGAAACTGCAGCTTGAAACATTTGCAGTTCAAAGTGTCAACCAGAAAAACAAAGGCTTTAACAATGTGAGCTGCTGATCTGTTAAAGGAGATTTGGAATCTTTTGAAAGAAACTATTGTTTTAGTTGCTCCCTTTTCATTTCTGACATATCAGACATAGTCCACGCTCAACTGATTACCTGATTTAGGAGCATCTATTTAACATATTTACATGACACATTTCTGAGGTGATGTCAGTCAGTAAAGGCACTTATACTCAAGTAGTTGCTAGATACTCTGAAAACCATACCTTTGGGTAACGCACTTTTGGGTTGAATACGATCCAAATAACATTTCAGAGATGGACAATGTCGAAGCGCAGGGTTCAGGTTAATATTGGAGAGAAAGACCTACAAGCTGGAAAAGGCTCGGCCACACCTTTGTATAAGCATAAACAATAAAAAAAATGGACAGACTCACTGATAGGGAAAACATTAAACAGTAATAAACAAAGAAACAGTTACAGGCACTCCTCACTTTTGTTATCAGTCAATCTTCCAATTCACTAAATCATAAACTCTTTCATCTATAAAATGATTCTCTCCTTTACTCCATTATTCATTTCATAAAAAACACTAAAACTAGTGAAAAGGCCCTTCTGCATTTTAAAGTTATGCGTTCTCATCAGAGTAAAAGAAAAGAATATTTCATCAATTTATCAGCCGTTTACCAACATAATTACAGTTTAATCAACTACATTGGGCAACTAAGCATCATCTAAAGCCTGAAGACTTCCAACTTACATTTATAGTCTCACTGGACACTTTGTTCCACACACCTGTTCAGCTGATTTTTAAATGCAAAAATCAAATTAGCCAATCACATTTCTACAACTCACTGCATCTAGGAACACAAACATGGTCAAGACAACCTGCTGAACCTGATCAGAAGGGGGAAGAAATGGCCTGTATTTATATAGCGCTTTACTAGTCCCTAAGGACCCCAAAGTGCTTTACATATCCAGTCATCCACCCATTCGCAGCAGATGGCCGCCCCTCCCTGAGCCTGGTTCTGCCGGAGGTTTCTTCCTGTTAAAAGGGAGTTTTTCCTTCCCACTGTCGCCAAAGTGCTTGCTCATAGGGGGTCATATGATTGTTGGGTTTTTCTCTGTATCTATTAAGCGCCTTGAGGCGACTTTTGTTGTGATTTGGCGCTATATAAATAAAATTGAATTGAATTGAATTCACACACATTCACACACAAGAAAGGTGATTTAAGTGATTTTGAACAATGGCATAGTTGTTGGTGCCAGATGGCCTGGTGTGATCTGCAGACATCAACCGCCGCTTGGGTTTAGAGAACAGTCGAGAGTGCTTCAACTGATAAGAAGGATTGTGTCATTATAAGGAGTCATAATGACAGCATCAATATAAAGACTCACAAATGTCAGAAAACTACTGGAGAGATTGCAGAAACTATCAGGAATTGATGTAAGTGAAAGTAGTAGAAAAACACAAGGGACAAATATGTTTATGTTATGTGTCCCAGTTGAAAAAGCCTACAAGTCTTTCTCTTCATGCGTTTCTTCTTCCTCTCATCAGGAGTAGTGCTGTTTTGTTTTCGTTTGTGCCACACAGAAGGCCCCACAATCGATGAATCAGCACTATCAATCATATCATAATATATTTACGTGGCCAGTGAGCCCAGTATCAATTCTTACACCAAGTTTAAACAATTATAGTTCAAACCTGGTGATCATAATAAAATAATAAATACTTTTAATAAATAAATAAATGTATTATTTTATAATAAAAACATTATTATAAAAAAATAATAATTTTCAAAAAGATCATTGATACAGTTTATTAATTTCATTTGGTGAATAGCATTCCTTGTTTGATTTGTTTATTCCCTGACTTCCTGTCATTTTCCAAAAAGTGCAAAACAGCTTGTAAAGCTCAAGCTGCAGTTAGGAAATGCTATACTGTTAAACTCATTCATGCTGGCAGGAAAAGCTGCAATGCTCCCACCTTATGTTCCTGCTTGAAGACGGAAGTCTCACACAAAGCCTGTTGTTTGTGTTCTGAATCAACTGGACAACATCACAAAACTTGCTAACAGCCATTCACTAACTTCTGTAGTATATGCAGCACTCTTTTTCCACGGCTAATATTATAGCCTATTACAAATTCCACCATCAAACTACTTTGTTTCCCTCTTTAGCCTTCTATATACCCTTCAGTCATCCTCCTCCTTGCACTTTACTGTATTAATCCCCTCTCCGTGTCTCTAAACACTTCAGGTCTTTCTCTGTTTCGTGCCCTCTAGTCTAATTTTACTTAATCTCCTCTCATTCACTAGCTAATCTTTTCTCTTCTTCCTCGGCTCAACCTCATTCTCTTCTCTTCTCAAACTGCTTCTGTCCATTTCTTCATCAACTCCTTCAACTTTAATCTACAGTATCTTCCATAGCCCGACATCTGACTCGAGTTACTGTCTGAGCAGGAGGAGGGTGTCGGGATGGGAGGACTGAATGGCTGCGGTCCATCTAAATCCAAACATTCCTGCTCTGCTCAGACAAGTCGATCAGGGAAGCAGAAGGAAACTTCACAGAGAGGCTAGCAGCAAAGAACAACTGGAGGGATGCATGGGATAATGGTATTAACAACAACTCTGAATTGCAGAAACAAGCTATAAACCTTTGGGGCTTATTTTCCATAGTTTCTTTTTCCTTTTTAAACAGATTTCTGTAAAGTGATGACACCACCAAACGTCAGAGACAAGCCGATGCTCTTAATGAATCACAAGTCACACTACACAACAGGGGAAATTACAGTAGCTGATTAGCTGGAAAATGACAAGATCTGTCTATATTAAGCTAGATTTTCTTGCTGTGTGATTAAGCGCCTGAAAATGTAACCAGATTTTTTTGTGGCTAAAATAGCAAAACTAACATGGCCAGACGGCTGTTGCCACCAGATGTCAAAACATCTAAAAGATGACAGCTTTGGACTTCACTTGACGTTCTGTAACACACACCAGACACACAACACAAACATTAGTGTGAAAAAATTCTTCTTCATACACCAACTGAGAACCAGCTTGCATAATTTTCAGAAATTTACAAGCCTGGAAAATTTCAGTGTTCGGCCTTTTAAACCCCCAGTTAAGGGAACACTGAGGAGAAAACAAATACATGAATCTGATTCAAAAAGTGAGACAGAGGTCAACATCTTATCTGGTGTTGCACACACGCGAGTCAGCGGTTTGTATTGTTTGGTGCTGAATAGAGTTTGGCTTGTTCAGAGCGTGTAGTGTGAAAGAAGTTTTTCAAACTTCTTACACGTTTCAAATTTAGGCTGTCAAACACAAAGAGAGCTGTAGTGACAATAAAGATAAAAGCAGAGTCCCAGACACTAAATCAGTCTTATCTCAGTTGTTCACTGGAAGGTCAAGGGGGCCAGCTCTCCTGCTCCGGCTCAGACAGAGAGGCTGAGTGTACTAACTCTGCTGTGATTTCAACCTCAAAAGACAGCAATCCCAATCCCACCTATTTCACTTTACAAATCTTCACATTTCTCTCTGTAAATGACCCACACCACAGAATATACTGTCCAAGGTTTGTGGTTAATGATTATTTTCATTATCAGTTAGGCTGCTGATTATTTTCTCAATTATTTCATCTATAAAATGTCAGCAAAAAGTTTTTCAGGTCACATCTTCAGATTTTTTAACCTACAGTCCAAACCAAAACTTTCAGTTTAGCGTCACATATGACAAAGAAAATCCTCACTGACCATAGCCAGAGTAGGATTTAGTGACGAGTCCGTGCAGAGCAGTTCCCTTGAGCAATACTGCCTTAGACATGCAGTTAAATGTAGATAAGCAGTCCTGCAATCAGCAAGAACCACTTCAGATAAATGTACTTCATCCTGTCATTTCACCTTGGTAAATATAGTGTGCAGCAGAGCTAATGGTGAGAGTTTTTCATATACACTGGTATTTTTGTTTATATTAATAAAACAGAAGAGCTCATCTTTGTAACATGTAGATAACCACTGTCAGCAAAAAACAGCTCTCGGTAATCAAAAAGCAGGCTATGCAAATCAACCTATCATATCCTGTTCACTGGAATAGGCAGATGTCTTTAGCAAGAACCACTTCAGATAAATGTACTTCATCCTGTCATTTCACCTTTATGTCCTATGTTAATAGTTAATCATTTGAGAACAACAACAACTAGTATACTTATAGAAAATCAGCAGCAGCTATAGATATATCATTCAGAGATTAATCAGCTGTTCAAAGGATTCTTTAGTCTTGTTTTGTTGATCGGCTCATTAGATAATTGCTCAGTGGTAATTGCACTTGACTTTCAGGTTACACTTTTTCATATTTATCGGAGAACCATAAAAAAAAGTTTAAAAAAGTAGAAATTAGAAAAGTTTCTGTCGCTAACAAAAATGCCTGCTAAAATCTTGTCGAGTGTCTTTTCTCTTTTTTTTAAATGAATCAAACAGTCGTCCCACAGCTTGTCGAGCATGTTCCTCACTGTGTGGATGCACAGTAAGACAACAGAAGTGGACTCACAGACTGAGGTTTTGTTTTGTTTTTTTACAGACTGGACAGAATGTGGTGTTGTTCCTCCAGGCTGAATAGGAGGAGATGAAGGAAACAATAACAGAAATGGCTTGTTAAAACAGAATTTCAGCATTAATGTTATTCGAATGATTTTGGAGCATTTTAAAATGTTTTTAAAATTTTAACAATGCCAAAAAACAGAAAGCTGAATATGGGCTTTCAGCTAATTATCATCAGTTGTGTAACTACTGATCTGCATAACTGATGCTGCTGACAAGGGACTTACATTATCACGTTACCTTTTGCCAACTTCCTCACTTTTGCAATAATCATTTAAGTATTAAAACGATTATTCCAAAGTCACAGAATTGTTAAAAGACTATTAACAGTCACAGAATTTCCCAAAATCCAAGATGGGCAATTCTAAAACATTAGCTGCTTATTTTATCCAACCAGCAGAGTAATATCAGAGAAAATTAACAAATATCACGTCATCAAAACTGGTAATGGGCTTTCTGGGCTTTCTTTTTAGCTGTGTTTGGAGTGTTCTCCTCCATAGGGCAGTCAATTGTAGTCAGGCTTTCAGTCTTTGCTGTAACTATAGCAAGCATGATTTCATGCAGTAAATTACCCAGTCAAGAGTCAGCTTTTGTCTTCATGCAGCTTCCATAGTCACCCCACAGCTGCTGTCACTATATCCACTGACCCAACAGCTCATTAATTGTTAATGATGGCACTTCAGAAGACTGACTTCAGAGGGCAAAGTCTCAGTGACATTGTAGAAAAGACTGCCACGTGGTCAAATGGGTTGCGAATAGCAAAAGGGTGCATGGTCAGGTGATTACATGGAGGATCATAGGTCTGACATCAAATTACAGACATGTATAAAATAAGGACATAGCTCCCAGGTCTAGAAAGTGAAGCTAATGGCAAATAGGGCTGCTCAATTAATCGAATTTTAATCACGATTACGATCTGGGCTTTCAACGATCATTAAAAATGACTGAGCCGATTATTAGCCCCTCCCTCATGCTTTACTCTCGCGCTGCTCCATGTGGCAAATCAAGCGCACTGCTCTGCATTTCGAACACGCGTCACAACAATTAAGAGGACCCGAGGGAAGCTCGGAAAGCTAAGCAGAAGTTATTTGGAGAGGAGTGGACTGCCGTTGGTTGAAAAGAGAGGTAAAAAAAAAAAACTTAAGTGGTGTGGAAACATTATGGGTTCGCGGAGTCAGACGTGGATCAAGTAGACACAGTGTGTAAACTTTGCTATGGTGTCGTAGCTGCACCACAGAGCAACACTGCAAAGTTCACATTTTTCATTTATTTCTTATATTCAAATCAAATCAAATCAAATCACTTTTATTGTCACATCACATGTGCAGGCACACTGGCACAGCACATTAGGGCTGCCACGATTTGTCGACTAGTCACGATTACGTCGACTATCAAAATCGTCGACGACTGATTTAATAGTCGACGCGTCGTTTGAAACTTTGTACGATCACAAAAGACGCAGGAATAAGTGGCAGGATTTAAGAGTGTAATAACGGACTGAAACAGAAGATGGCAGCATTGCATGTACAAGGATGTCAGCTACCGTTAAACCCCGAAGAAGAAGAAGAAGAAGAAGAAGAAGAAGAAGCAGCTGTGTCCCAGAATTCATAGCGCGGCCCAGCGCAGTTTCCAACAATGCGGCAGCTAGTTAGTTTTAATGTTACTCTTATTATTCTTTCTGGGTCACAAAATAAACATTTAACATATTTTCAGGCGAGAATGTAGCTGTGTAAACCTCAAATATCTGCTCAGTTTATCAGGACACCACATATTTTCAAAAGCGCTCCGACGTTTTCGGAGACGTCTGTTACCCACTAGCTCGTTAGCGAGCCGGGGGCTAGGCTCACTAGCGCCGCGAGAACACCGGACTCCCCGCAAATCGTTTTCAAACCCACCGCCATCTTTCGCTACTCAGGTTAAATATATATGAGTCACTTAGATAACTTAAAATGTTATTGTTTGGCTTTTTTTTTTTTAGTATTTTATTTGTTCCTGAGTAAATCGGTTTGGCTGAGATTAAAGTTATAGTTTTTACACAGCTGAATAAACGTCAAGCAGACAGCTGATTATCAGAAGTGTGAGATGCTCCAGAATATACTCCGGTGTCCTGTTATATTTTAGATAGCAAGGAGTTTATTAAACTCCACCGAAACAATCTGCAAATTTCATTAAAATTCAATAAACTATCATCTTGTCTTTATTTTTAGTTAGCACCTTAAAAGCTTAAAGCTGTAAGCTAATGATAGTTATATAAGAGCAGATGCTGCTGGTGCAATAAGCTGTAGTTTTACGTCTAATGGATGATGATCTGATTAGTCGACTAATCGCAAAAATAATCGGTGACTAGTCGACTATCAAAATAATCGTTTGTGGCAGCCCTACAGCACATGCGAGTGAAATTCTTGTGTGCGAGCCCCACAAGCAACAGAGATGTGCAAACACAACAACACAAACGAGCAAAATACAAGAATGGCCAACCTGAAACTAATAAATATATGTACAATATATAATAGTGTATGCATTTCTGGATGTGTACACTAAATATTTTCCTACGTGTGTGTGTGTGTGTGTGTGTGTGTGTGTGTGTGTGTGTGTGTGTGTGTGTGTGTGTGTGTGTATACACATTTTTACAAATTAAATAGTAAAAAATAAATAAATAAATAAAATAATAATAATAATAATAATAATAAAATATATAAAATATACAGAGTTGAATATGTGCAAAACAAGTGGCATTTATATACAGTGTGGAGTGCATAATGTTGAAGTTCCAGTAGTGAAGCTGAGGTGACTATGACGTGTTCAGCAGTCTGATGGCCTGATGGAAGAAGCTGTCTCTCAGTCTGCTGGTACGGGACCGGATGCTGCAGAACCTCCTTCCTGATGGAAGTAGTCTGAACAGTTTATGGCTGGGGTGACTGGAGTCCTTGATGATCCTCCCCGCTTTCCTCAGGCAGCGCTTCCTGTAGATGTCTTGGAGGGAGGGAAGCTCACCTCCAATTATCCGTTCAGAGCACCGCACTACTCGCTGGAGAGCTTTGCAGTTGTAGGCGGTGCTGTTGCCATACCAGGTGGTGATGCATCCAGTGAGGATGCTCTCAATGGCACAGTGATAGAAGGTCCTGAGGATGCGGGGGCTCATGCCGAATCTTTTCAGTCTCCTGAGAAAGAAGAGGCGCTGCTGCGCCTTCTTCACTGTTTTGTTTGTGTGTACTGACCACGTAAGATCCTCAGCCAGATGTACGCCAAGGAACCGGAAGCTGCTCACTCTCTCCACAGCAGCGCCGTTGATGGTGATGGGGGTGTGTACTTCTCTGCACCTCCGGAAGTCCACTATCAACTCCTTTGTCTTTGCGACGTTGAGGGTGAGATGGTTGTCTTGACACCAGTGGGTCAGGGCGCTGACCTCCTCCCTGTAAGCTGTCTCATCACTGTTGGTGATAAGACCCACCACTGTAGTGTCGTCCGCAAACTTCACAATGATGTTGGAGCTGTTAGTGGCTGTGCAGTCGTAGGTGTAGAGTGAGTACAGGAGAGGGCTCAGTACACACCCCTGTGGAGCACCAGTGTTCAGTGTGATGGGGGATGAGGTGATGCTGCCCAGTCTGACCACCTGGCGTCTGTCAGACAGGAAGCTAAGGATCCAGCTGCAGAGGGAGCTGCTCAGTCCTAGATCCTGCAGTTTCCTGTCCAGCTTCGAGGGAACGATGGTATTGAATGCTGAGCTGTAATCTACAAACAGCATCCTCACATACGTGTCTCTCTTCTCCAGGTGTGACAGGGCAGTGTGTAGTGTCAGGGCTATGGCATCATCAGTGGACCTGTTGTGGCGGTATGCGAACTGTAGAGGGTCCAGTGAGTCGGGTAGTGCAGAGCAGATGAAGTCCCTGACCAGCTTCTCGAAGCATTTGCTTACGATGGGGGTCAGGGCTACAGGTCGCCAGTCGTTCAATGAGGAGATGGTGGAGGATTTGGGTACAGGGACGATGGTGGCCATTTTGAAGCAGGCTGGGACTACAGACAGAGAGAGGGAAAGGTTGAAGATGTGCGTGAACACTCCAGCCAGCTGAGCCGCGCATGACCTGAGGACGCGGCCGGGAATCCCGTCCGGACCAGTAGCTTTGCGTGCGTTCACCTTCCTGAAGCACTTCCGCACATCCTCCCCAGACACAGTGTGCGCACTGACGTCATCCGCGGTGCGCACACTGTCCGGTCTCATGGTGTTCGCTGTGTCGAATCTAGCGTAGAATACGTTTAGATCCTCACACAGAGAGGCCGTGGTCTGCGGTGTGCTGGTTTTCCCTCTAAAGTCTGTGATCGTGTTTAGTCCCTGCCACATACTCCGAGGGTTGTCAAACTGTTGCTCCACCCTGTCCCTGTACTCACGTTTGGCTGCTTTGATCGTCTTCCGGAGTTGGTAATGTGCGTGTTTGTAGTCCGATGTGTTCGCGGAGGCAAAGGCGGTGTTCCGTGCCGCCAGTGCCGCGCGAACATCTCCGTTAATCCAGGGTTTTTGATTTGGGAAGGATTTAACTGTTCTGGATGGGACGACATCTTCCACGCATTTCCTGATAAATCCACAGACTGAGTCTGTGTACTCATCAATGTCTCTGGCGGCCACGTGAAACATTTCCCAGTCCGCGTGATCAAAACAGTCCCGCAGCGCAGACTCCGATTGGTCCGTCCAACAGTGCACCGCCCTCCGGGTTGGAGCTTCCTGTTTCAGCTTCTGCCTGTAGGCGGGCAGGAGCAGGATGGAGCAGTGATCTGATTGGCCGAATGGGGCGCGGGGGAGGGCTTTGTACGCATCCCGGAAAGAGGTGTAACAGTGGTCGAGTAGCCGGTTTCCACGTGTGTTGAAAAGGATGTGTTGATGGAGTTTTGGTGAGACTTTCTTCAGGTTTCCCTTATTAAAGTCTCCGGCTGTGATAAACGCTGCCTCTGGGTGTGCGGTTTCCTCGCTGCTGATCGCGCTGTACAGTTCCCTGAGTGCACGGTCAGTGTCGGCTTGTGGGGGAATGTAAACAGCCGTAATAATCACTGCTGTAAATTCCCTCGGTAGCCAGAATGGCCGGCACTTAATCATCAGGTACTCCAGGTCCGGTGAGCAGAAGGATTTGACCGGGTGCACGTTCGCATAATCACACCAGCTGTTGTTGATCATGAAACACACACCACCGCCTCTGCTTTTCCCAGTAAGATCCTGTGACCTGTCCGCGCGGTGCACAGAGAACCCCGGCAGTTGTATTGCGGAGTCCGGTACTTTGTCCGATAGCCAGGTTTCTGTGAGGCAGATCACGCAGCAGTCCCGCATCTCTCGCTGGAATGAGATCCGTGCCCGAAGCTCGCACAGCTTGTTCTCCAGAGACTGCATATTAGCCAGTAATAAACTGGGTAACGGTGGTCTGTAAGTGCGCCGTCTCAGTCGAACCAGAACGCCAGATCTTCTCCCTCTGCGTCGGCGTTTGCGGCCTCCAGGGCCAGAGAACAAAGGCGTCTCAGGTGAGATGAATGGGGGGTCTGCAAACGGAGCGTCCGTGTTGCAAAACTTGAACTCCGGAAAGTTATAAGAAAGACCGTCTTTTATGTCCAGTAAGGTTTGTCGGTCGTACACAAGGAGACAAGTGCTGCTCGTGAAAAAATAAAGGAAAAGTAAAATTAAACACAGAAGAAAGCCGTTGCTTGGGGGAGCTCGCGACGAGGCTGCCATACTCGGCGCCATCTTAATCTAAATCTATATTGCAAACATTTGCACTGTTATCAGTATTTGCACACTATTTTATATTATTTTTTAAAGTCATTATTCAATACATTGTTATTGTTAAACCTTTAAAGCCGGTCAGAACAGCATGCTCGTTTTGTGTAACTATTTTTAAATCCCTGTAGAACCTGAACGCTAAGCTAGCACAATCAATTTTTTTCCATATGAAACCAGAGGAGTTGTACTTACTTCTTATGCCATCAGCTTGTCCTCGGTCACGGTTTCCTTCCACATATAGCTTTGCAAAAATTGCATAAAAAGAGCTTGCAGGAACAAAAACATAATATTCCAGAAACACGCTTTGCCGATCCGATCAGCTGTTCTTAACACTTCCCACATTGAAAAAGACATCAACGCGAACTATCGCAAGTGACGTCATTTTTGCGGAAAATTTAGTTTTTTACTTGTAGGCCTTAGAACTCGAATTGCACTGCTGGAAATAGTTTATTTTGATGCACATGCACATTCTTTGCAAATTTGCATCATAGGATTGTTTTTTTGTTTTTCCTGCAGTATATAAAAATTGCTGTATCTCCAAAAATAAAACTATGAAGACACTCAAAATAAATTTCCTGTTGTTGTAAACTATTTTTTGCAACTTTTTTGTATTTAAAGTTTTGAGGGATAAACCTCTTAAATTTCTCCAAGTAGAAATATATGTAAAAACAAAAACGATTTTCAATTTTTTTGTAGTTTATTGCACTTTTTTGCAATTAATGTAGTTACTATGGACTTAATGCATACACATTATTAAAATATGGGCTATAACAGTTGTATTGATGTATAGCAACTTGAAATGCTCCCACAAATGGCACTACAGCATGTAAAAAAATAATATAAGCTCTGGCGGACGAAATAAATATCGTCAAATAATCGTGATCTCAATTTCAGTGAAAATAATCGTGATTATCATTTTTGCCATAATCGAGCAGCCCTAATGGCAAAGTGCCTTCAACATGCATTCAATGTGTTAGACAGGTGGGGGCTTTGTGGTAGTAAAAAGAAATCTGATTGAACAGAAATCTATGGGGAGATGGCTTTCAACGCTCATGATCTAGACCTTTAGTAAACATATTCTTGATGTGTTTATGAGCTCCACTGCTAGTTTTAGTTCTTACGGAGTACAATATTATGTCCATTTTGACAATTATGGTGCCCATTCGCGTCAAAAGGAACTAAGCGCTGTATACTTTAGGGTACGCCTATCTTATAATTGACAATTTGCTAAAATATGAGCATGCTGCGTCTCAGTTTCAGCTGAATTGCTGGTTTTGCAGGTTAAACTTAACTGTGGACAATTTTCACTATTTCCTAAACTTGGACCCAACTAATGGAATAAATCCACAAATTTGGGCTCATTACATACACATCGGTATTTGTACGTATGTGGTAAAAAACAAAATGCCAGCGGGAGTATCTGAAGCTCTGCTATTTTGCCATGATCTCACAACTTAGAATATGATATGATCCAGTGTCTTCATTGTAAATTCTTAGTTTGTGAAACACTTTGCTGCTTTAAATACTACATAAATCCATTTTCTTCTGCTTATCCATGTTTATCCGATCCCTGCTGAGGCAACAGGCAGGGTACACCCTGGATAGTTTGGCAGTTTGTCACAGGGCTAACACAGAGAGACAAAAGATACAACCCCACTGCCTGCATGTGTTTGGACTGTGGGAGGAACTGGGAGTTTCTGGAGGGAAAGCAAGTAATTAATAATAGTTTAGATTTGAGTAAAGCTGTTGCACTGTAGTGCAAATAAAAATATATTAATAAACAGTATATAAAAAATTTGAATGTATATAATTAAAAAAATTAAATGTTGGTAATCAAGTAATAAG
Source organism: Diplotaxodon limnothrissa (assembly GCF_057381915.1). Taxonomy (NCBI): domain Eukaryota; kingdom Metazoa; phylum Chordata; class Actinopteri; order Cichliformes; family Cichlidae; genus Diplotaxodon; species Diplotaxodon limnothrissa. The sequence goes on along the minus strand of NC_140614.1, from coordinate 6,168,686 downwards.
CAGATATGTTGTATAATTTAACAAAAGCTACAGAAATGAAATTGTTTTTTCATCTTCTTTTGACACAAAACTCCTTTTAATAAAATATTAGATATATTACGCCTGTAAAGAGTCGTGTCTGCAGCTGGTGTGCGTGCAGTTTCCACGGTTGCAACAGAGTACATTAAATGAGGGGTGAAGATTCGATTTTACCCACGTGGCAGAGTTTCTGTCACTCCACCTGCGTTTCCTGTGCTCTCAAATGAACCCTAACGATTTCACTTGCGTATAAGGAAAATATGCTGTCAAAATATTATAAAATATGACAAAGCCAACTTCCTTCGTCTTTTTCACTGAAATTAAGAGGAAGTGGCTCCAAACAACTTCTCTTATATCCAACGGCGTGACATCCAGTTTGTGTGTGTGAAAAGGGACTTTACCTCCCAACGGCCGTAGGTCATGAAGTACAGGGCGAAGGGGATGGCTGTGCCGGACATGGCGTGCGTGGACGGCATGCTGTACTCGGAGTTGTAAAACACCTCCACTTTGACCACAGGCGGTGAGGCCGGTCGGGACCAGCCGAGCACATCCTTGGTACACTGTCCCAGGTACATGACCCAGACCCACACCATGATCAGTCGCCTGCTGACGAAGGCTTCCACGTTCCACGTTATGAATGGGAAGAAAGTGATGTAGAAAGTCTCGTTTCCCAGCTCGGTTCCGAAAGTGAAGAGATAGTACAAGAAGCGGTTGTCGATCAGGAACTCCTGCCCGCCGTCGCCCGTTAGAGAATTCTTGCGGAGTGGCTTTACCTTGCTGCTTCCTGGGGGACCCAAGACTCCTCCGACCTGGCTCTCCTCACAATTGGCTGCCCGGGATAAATCTTGCGCGGACCCGCTGCGGACGCCCGGTCCCGCGAGGCTGCTGCCCACACCAACCCTCTCTCCCCCGGCGGTCGCCGCAGACACCGCTGTCCCGTTCTGTGACGGGGTTTCACCTTCATCTTTAAAATTTTTAGCAACGTTAGAGTCCGCAATCCTTCTCCGAAGCTTCGCTGACGCCGTTTGCATTTTCTCTCCTTCCCCAGCTCCCACATTGGACAAGTTTTCTCCGGCGACGCGATGATGACAAGCGCCGTTGTTGTGCGAGTGAGCCCGGTCCGCTACCTTGCTGCTGCTGGTGGTCGTAAACGTGCCCCGTACCCCGCAAATGTTCTGAAAGCGGGCGACAAGGTGAGGATCCTGGAGGCAGTGGCATAGCTCTTTCATTTTCTCCATGTTTTAATTCCCTCTGACGACTCCGAAGTAGCCGAAGAAACGCGTACTCCGTTACTTTCTCCGAACTGTGGATGCTAGCTCCCGGCTAACGTTAGCGAGCTAACCCGTACATTATGGCAGAGCGGCACTCAAAGGTGAACCCTTGAAGCATTTGCAAACGGTAGAAAAATATGACAACAACTTGAGTCGTTTTAAAATAAGAAATTCCGTTTTCAGTTGAACCGTATCGGATATAAAGAACCGGAGGGCTCCTGCCGTTTGTCTGAGCCTGGATGCGATAAACGTTCCGCTATGTGCAACTGTCAGATACACGAGAGGTCCGTGGAACGCGCCTTCCCCGTTGCCTTCAGGTGCTGCATGAAATGTCACAATTCTTTCCCCAGTCAACTTCAGAACGTACAGAGATTTAGGACCAAAGTCGAGGTCGCACAGCCACTGAAGTAACAGGAAGCCGCTTAGATCGCCTTAGATGCAGTAATCAGGACGTTGATTGACAATGAGCAGTTAGAATTTTACCGTTTAATTTGACCGTTTACCGGGTGTAAATTGCCACGTGTGTACTGAAAAGTGTGATATATCAGTGGCTATAATAAAATGCATTTTTAAATAAAGCAAAGCGCTGGGAATCTGCCAAGAAGAAAAGGAGACCACGATCAGTCAAACAGAGGCTACACATATATCACAATAGATGTTTTTTTCTTTTTAAAGTCTAGAAATACTGGATCATATTTAGTTTGTGTATTTAATAATTATGTAAAAAATATCTTAAAGTGAAATATGCGTTTATAACTCAGTCATTGCTTTGTGGGTGCAGAAACGTAACTGCTATCCAGTTCATAAAGGCTTGAAATTAAATTGTGTAAAGTTCTAGTTTACAGACCGTAATATTTAAAAGTTGTGCTTTATCAAATGACGTAATTATGTTCTGTTACAAACTCTCTGCAGAGGTGACGGTTGCTGATGTGAGGTTGTAAAGTCTGTCTTTGTTAGGAGCACTTGAAAGCAACGGTGGTTCCGGCGCGCACGCACAACATTCAACGGAACTGAAAACGTCATGGCGTGACGTGACCGCGCTTTGTTGATAGAGAGGTCGAAATATTAAAAAATGAAACAAAAATGTCACATTACATACTTTATTTGATAATCAATCACATGAAAAAAGTTTAACGGCCCTTTTTCAAAATAGTTTCTTAAATACAGACTATTCATATTCATCAAAATATAAATTCTTGATTTAAAATATCAAGCTTTTCTTTAATAGTTGCCTTTAGTTTGTCATTGTTGTTTTACCTTATTTTCCTTTATTTTTCCATTTAAGTGATTGTTATCAAGATGCACATTGCAAAAATCAGTAAAACTCCTGGATAGACACTGAACACACGAAAAGACACAGAAGAAGGATGGATAATTAATCGCTGTTGTCATACAGCAAGTAAGTCAGCTTTATAAAGCACCAATGTGCCGTGTTAAATAACCTATTTTCTGACCACTTTAGCAAACCTCGGTCCTCTGTGAAAACACTACTGGTGCTGGAACCATAGTAAGAAAAAAATGGAATGCAACATCAAGTTAAAGGCCTTCTGGTCTCTGAAATCCAGCATTAAAACACCACGAGGCTGAAATGCATTCACAAAAGCAATATTTGGTATCAGAAAAAAAGTATTTTGACTTCATAGAACTGACAAAAAAATATTTCCTCCTTTTTACATAGCAAAAGAAAAAAAACTTTTATATTTAGGTATTTACTGCCACTAGCATTATCTCTCTTTATTATACATATATGTATAATCTGGGATATTTAGACTATGCAGACTACATGTTGGTGGTATGGTAATAATAGTGTTTGCCAACAGTTATAACTCATTTGAAAACGTGTTAAATGTTTGCTATATTGTATGTTTCAGCAGATGTTATAATCGTTGATAAATCTCTTTACATCTATAGTGGGTTATAATCTGTATATAACATCTATTAATGCTAAATCAGAATGAGGTTTAAAGTAAGCATTCCTCTGTTTTCTTATTTGAACACAGACTACTAATAAATGCTTTGAGATAATTTTTTTCCACCAGCAGGGGGCAGCAAAGTGCTGCAAAATGAAAACATAATCACGGGACATCGACCACAGAGAGAAAACAGTCTTCCCACAGGCAGTAAACGCACCCGGGGGAATGAGTGCCTTGAGTTCTTCATAGCATTAGAATTCACACGATCCAGGGAATGTTACACAGAATATTTCATAAATCACACAGTAGCATAAAAAGATAACAGAAGCAAATCAGCAAATATTCTCCACGCAAGCCAAGGTGCATCAAAAGTAGCCAGCAGTCTGTAAATCCCTGAATGCGCTCACAGTTTACATGAGCAACAGTAACAATAAAAATCAATAATACTACAGCTGCAAAGAATTTAAAAAAAATGCTGCCTGCTTAAAGTCTCTTACATTTGCACAAACAGTAAATAGCAGTAATGCTGCTGCAGAGTTTAATATCAACACTCCTGAGGCAGAAGAAGAAAATGGTCTCTCAGATTCTTGAATCCACCACTGCTTCTCAGCAAGGTGACGAGAAGAGGCGACGTCCTGCTGATGCACGAAACAGAGCCTGCGACACATTCCCCTCAAAGCATTTTTAGCGAACAGGGAGAAAAACAGCAGCAGCAGCAGCAGCCTTCCTCCTGCTGGTTGGAGCAAACAGTGCGAGTCCACATGCCTGTGACATGAACCGACGCTGCAGTTCCCAGCTTTGAAAAGAGGCCTGGCGGTGAGGAGCAGAGAGTCAGCCATTGTCATCCAGGTTGTACAGGAGGACCTGGTGGTTTGGGGTGAGGCCCGGGCAGGTACCCAGGCTGTACAGGCAACCAGCTGATGGGTAACACGGCACCAGCCGGTAGTGCTGCAGCTCCTCCAGGCCAAAGCCCGGGGAGCAGCAGTCTGTCACCAGCACCTTCACTCTCTTCCTGTCTGGGTACATCAGCCTCCGCTGCCCCCTATCCCCGATAACTCCCTCCTCTTCTTCCTCTTCATCTACTTCATCTTCTTCTTCCTCCTCCTCAGCCTCCAGCTCCTCCTCCTCATGGTGGATTTTTCTCAGCAGGTTGTTGATGAGGACGGAGCGCCTCAGGTAGGCCTCGGGATCTTCCAGGAACCTTAGTTTCTCCAGGGACAGCCTCAGGATGCAGCTCCGGTCCTCCTGCAGTATCAAGTGCTGCAAGTGGCAAACGTGAAGGCAGCAGATCAGATTGTGTCTTTACATTTTTTTTTATTTTGACAATTTATACTGAGAATTTTCAAAAAACATCAGAAAAAATATATTTTTTAATTATTATTACTGAAGGTATTTTAGCGTGCATTAAAAAGGGGGTTGAATGTGGTTTGAAACAGCAAACTTTACCTTTGTAACATAATGTATTTTATAACTGACCTATTTAAAATAAAGTTAGCTGGAGATATTTTCCCTCTCCTGCCTTCATTTAATCCCATTGTATTTTTTATGTAAAATTGTTTGAGTTTACCTCTCTAATACACACAATCAATTATCTATGTAGACATGTAGAAAAAGGGTTTCCATCCAGTTTGCTTAGTTTGTCCACCTTTTGTGATTAAACTGCAGTTGTGCTTTAAAATTGTAAAGCAAGCAAACTTAAATGAGAAGATTTCAAAAATGGAACATTTCTGTTAAACAAATCTTTGATAGTCTTCCTAAAAAATGCTTCTGATGGCTGTTGCCCACAAAGTTTCTAAATAGCTTTTTCCAGGAGGCAATGGGAGAACGCACATTTTGAGCACCATCCTTAAATACTTTTATAATGTTTAATGCTGCTATTTTCAAACATAATCCTGTAGTTTTTTACTGCATTACAAACAATGGCAGCTTTAGCTAGTCTTTAAAGCGCTTCCAACATATGGTGCTTTTATTATGAAGTGAAACTCTGAGCTGAGACAGGAAATGATTGACCGGAATAGAAGGGCAAAAAAGTGCGTTATCATAGAAAAATTGGACAAATCTCACATTTTTTTAGCTTCTCAAAAAGTGAACCTTGGGTGTTTTTCCTCTAAGTGATTAAAAAATAGACTGAAAAAAAATAACCACCATGATTGTGACTTTGGCTAAATGATGTCATTTATTAATTAATTTAATTAATTATTAATTAACACACACACACATATATATATATATAGCTGCAGTTCACTGAGCTGGAACAGGGAACTAGAATATTTTCCCAATTCCTGATTATACTTGTATATATTCCTAGGTATCATTTTTTATTGCACGACTTTTATTTGTAACATATTCTTTTTGTAGAACTGCATTCATGCCTGAAATGCATAAACCTTTAAAGGTACAGTGAACACTTTAGGTATTCAAAGCAGAGAAACAGTGGAGACTGTATAGGATGCCAGAATAAAGTTGAAGGATGTGATGTGATGAAGGCCAGCTAATAAAGAGTGAAACCGTTAAAGTGATGGAGAGAATTGTGAATGTCGAGAATGCACAGAAGCAAAGAAAGAAGACAAAAGAAGGATGAGGCAGTAGAAAAGAAGTAATAAGCCAGAAACATTTGGCGAGCCTGTTCAGCTATGAAGTCACCAAACGTTTCAGCTGTTGTATTAAGGTCTTTCAGGCACAGAAAATCAAGTCACGCTGGCATGAAAACAACAAAAGAAGAAGAAAAGAACACGCACTTTTTGAAAATATCCACGTAGGCCTCGGTGTAAATCCTCCTCCTCCGCATATTTCCTCTTGAAGTAAGCAACTTTCGACGTTGTTGAATGGTTTGGTCTCTCTCACGGGGAAGGAGCTGCTGGAGGCAACCACACAGAGATCACTGCTTTCTGCCGCCACCACAGCACAACAATCATAATGTGCTGAAGCCTCTGTGTTACACTGAGGGGATTTCACTGGCTGGTTTTAACTTGAGTGCTTATCCAGAGCAAAAACTGCTTCCATGTGATATAAGGTGAATGTTGGTCTCTGTATTCTTGGATTAAAGCTGGTGATAATTATCTATATCACCAAAATCCAATATATGTACATTTTTGCACAGACTGCAAGACAGTTCAGCCTCTCAGGACAGACTTAAAGACTGAAACTACAGCTTTGCTTTGGTTATTGAGTCATTGTGGATACGTTTTTTTTTGCTCCCACAGTTGTTTTGCAGATCATGCACGCGTTTTTGTCATATTTTGCCTCCTTTTCAGGTCATTCCTCACTCTCTATGGTCAGATTTCATCCCATCTCTGGTTAGTTTAGGGTTTATTTCCTTTTTTCATGTGTTTTTGAGGTCATTTCTTTACTTTTTCAATCCTCTAACACTGCATATGGCAGTGCTCTGTGGTGCTTTACAGTTATCCGTGTCCGCTTTATTGGTTTTGTATCATTTTCTATTGATTTAATGTGTCTCTCTGTCTACCTGCAACAACTGGTCCCTTTCTTCTTCTGGTCATTTTCATCTTTGTTTAGTTAGTTTGGGTCACTTTGTGGAATTTCTTTAAATTTATTTAATGTGTTCATATTTTTATGTAACGTTTTCTCTCTTTTTAGGTATTTGACTCAGTTGGTTTTTATATTTTTAAGTTTGTGTTAGATTTTTTTCGTGATTTGAATGTATTATTTTAAACAAATAAGCGTGTATTATTTTGCCATGTATTAATACCAATTTTATTTTCAGTAATTTTATTATTTGAAAACTTTCCTTTCTACCTTTGCTGCATTCAGTCAATGCACACGGCCACTAGAGGTCATGTCCAGTTAATGTAATCTATGGAAAGGTGTGAGCTATAAACATTAAGAGAGCAGACTTCTGTCACATCACTCTTAATTCCTGGTTGAGAGATGTTGGTTTGCAGGAAGAGACAGAAGGTTTAATTACCTGCTGCCGATTGGGCCACGGCCGATTCAGCTCTCAGACCGGAGTTTAAATCAGAGCTGATCTGATCCTCCACATCGCCCTCAGACTCCTGCTGGAAAACATGCACACACAGACAAATGAGTATCAGCAAGGACCAAAACATCAGCACACAAACAAAGAAGCTTCACGTTTGATCACATTTAATCTTTCGCATTCTTCACCTGGAGTTTTTGTTCTATACATTGTCATTTGCATCTAACAAGTGATAAACCTGCACAACATGAACTATGAGTTCATGTTGGGGCATTAATAAAACATCTTTCAGATGTATACGTTCCCACACTACAGCACCCACACACTGTATGTGCAACGTACAATGTCTGATCTAATCCTTTAATGTTGTTACACGATGCTGCATTTTTGGCGAAATGTATCTACAGACGCTGCTTCCAAAATCCGCTCATTTGAATTTAAGAGAGATCAAAAGAGAGGAGGAGAGATAAAAGGGTTGAATGCGTGCGCATGTGTGGGTGATGTTATTTAAAATGCCATAAATCAATCATAAACACAGAGTGGGAAGCTTTACGTCGTGAAACATTCACACCGGCTCCCCTGAAGCTGCTGTGGTGACTCACATGGTGATGACCAATGGATGCCGACATCAGGAAGAAGGAACAGGTACACAGCAGGGAGAGCTACAGCAGGGCTAGAGCCAACCTGAAAAAAGGCATTAAGAAGGCCTAGGCGGACTATAGGAAGAAGATCGAGAACCACCTGGAGAGTAAGAACAGCCGGCTGGTGTGGCAGGGTGTCCAGCAGCTGACAAACTACAAGTCCAAATCAGGTATGGCTGAAGGTGACCCAGCATTGGCGGAGGAGCTGAACATCTTCTTCACACGCTTTGAGGTCACTGCACCCTATGCCTCAGAGGAGCAGCTACACCATACAGCCCACAGCAGCAGTACCATCATCACTCTGGAGGAGCATGAAGTGAGGCGCACCCTGCGGGCTGTTAACCCGAGGAAGGCAGCCGGCCCAGATGGCGTACCAGGACGTGTGCTGAGAGACTGCGCAGACCAGCTTGCCTATATTTTCACCAGGATTTTTAACCAATCCCTTGAACAGTCAAACGTCCCACCCTGCCTCAAGACCTCCACCATAATACCCTTGCCCAAGAAATCTCATATCTCTAGCCTAAATGACTATAGACCAGTGGCACTAACCCCGGTGGTGATGAAGTGCTTTGAGAAACTTGTGCGTTACCACATTACAGCAGCCCTACCCAGCAGCCTTGACCCACACCAGTTTGCCTACAGAGCAAACCGATCGACAGAGGACGCCATAGCAACAGCACTCAATGTAGCATTAACACATCTGGAGAGGCAAGGAAGCTATGTGCGTATGCTCTTTGTGGATTATAGCTCGGCATTTAACACCATTCTTCCATACAAACTGGACGCCAAGCTAAAAGACCTAGGGCTTCCTCACAGCACCTGTAAGTGGATCAATAGCTTCCTCACCGACCGCAGACAGAGAGTGAGAGTGGGATGTTACACATCTCCAGCCCTAAATCTAAGCACTGGGTCGCCACAGGGCTGCGTGCTTAGTCCACTGCTCTACTCGCTTTATACACACGACTGCACCCCCGCCCACCAGAGCAACGCCATTGTAAAGTTCGCAGATGACACTACTGTGGTGGGGCTCATATCTGGGGGAGATGAGTCTGCCTACAGAGATGAGGTGGAGCGGCTGTCTTCATGGTGCAAGGATAACAACCTTCTCCTAAACACGAAAAAGACCAAAGAACTCATAATTGACTACAGAAGACACAAGACAGAAATCCAACCACTAATCATCAGCGACGACTGTGTGGAGAGGGTGGCAGACTTCCGCTTCTTGGGAGTCAGCATAGAGGGAAACCTATCCTGGAGTGTGAATACCTCTGAGCTACTGAAAAAGACACAACAGAGACTGTACTTTCTGAGAGTGCTTAGGAAGAACAACATCACACAGAGACTGCTGGTGTCTTTCTACAGAGCCTCCATCGAAAGCATACTAACGTACTGCATAGGCATATGGTACGCTAGCTGCACAGTGGCTCAGAGGAAAGCACTCCAGGGAGTAATCAACGCTGCCCAAAGGACAATCGGCTGCCCTCTCCTCAAACTGAAAGACCTACACAGTTTCCGCTGCCTCAAAAGAGCCCATAACATCATAAAGGACACCTCACACCCTGGACACTCCATGTTCGAACTGCTGCCTTCAGGTAAACGGTATAGAACAACATACACAAGGACTAACAGACTCAAACACAGTTTCTACCCAATTGCAATATCATGTCTCAATGCTACTAAAAGTAGATGACTTTCATTGCCCCTGTTGTCATTTGTGCCCTTGATGTTGGAATGCTTTCAGACATGTTTTGTTGGATGCGCTAACAAATTGATTGAGTGATTGATTGTTTGAGTGATATATCAACTAGGTCGTATGTTGAGTGTCTGTATGGGGCCTTAGGCCTGGATTGCTTGGGTGTATCTACGGTATGAGAATACTGTATTTTATATGTATTTCTATCTTTTATATCCTATCATTATAGTTTTTAAGTATTTAATTATAGTTTTTAAGTATTTATCTTTTGTGATGTTGCACTGACCAGAGACATCTTTCAATTTCATTGTACCTGTGACAATGACAATAAAGAATATTCATTCATTCATTCACGCAGTTTCTATCGTCCAACTGCATCCCGAGAATGATGCATGGTGATGGATGCATAAGCAGAGGGAAAGAGAGAGAGAGATGGAGGCTGCGTGGGAAGTGTGTGTCAGTGTGTTTGTCCGCATTCTGCCTGCTGTCTTTTCTTTTGCTGAAAATAATTTTGCTAAAAGCGGAATATGTTGGAGTAGGAGGTCAGGAGTTTTACAATCTGAAGAATATTTGGCAAATAACAAAAGCTCTTTTTTTAATGACTTGCATCAAAAACCTTTTGCCAGCTGAAGTCAACAGTTTGCAGCTCAGACAGACACAGGTACTAGTCTTCTTTCTGAAGCAAAAGCAGCACTTGAAGATGTGAGTATATTTAGGATTAAAAGAGAAAAAAAGAGCAGCTTCTGTAATAATAGTGAAGATCCCTGCATTTACTTACATCCCTAAAACACTCCTAAATCAAGATGCCAGTCCTTCATCACATAGAGTTTAAATATTTATATTATTATTGTTCAATGAAGAGCATATGCATTGTTTGAACTAACCTTTCTCGTTTATTTCAGTTGATTTCTACCCGAAGTAAAAAACAAACAAAACAAAACAAAAAAAACACATTTCAATAAATAAACAACTTTAATGGACACTTTAGGGAAGAAACAGCTGTTTTCCACCAATACATCAATTATAATTAAGCCACGGGTTCTTACCTTTCAAAATTTTTTGTCGAGCAGCAGTTTTTAAAGCCTCCTTTCCTCTGCCCACCGTGATATCCTTTCCTGGGTGCCTCATCCACCGTACTCACAGCGATCTAGCGCTTCTCCAGCTCGCCTGCAGTCGCAGCCTGTGTGGGTTCAAACAGAAACACAGACGGGCGGACGTGCGGACGTGCGCAGAGCTCGAGCTCCTGTCGGGGTGAGACGCTCGCTGCTCTCCAGACTCCTAAAATATCCCGTTCACAGCAACTGGAGACAACACACTCCGCTCAGCGCCTGCCCTCATTGGTCCTGGCGGAGGCAGATGTTTTCTGTTGCTAAGAAACAGAGTAAGCGCGGTGATGACGTTCCAGCATCAGTCCAGCCGACGCACGGTTTTCGCGCTTTTCTTTTTTCTTTTACCAGCGCATGGAGAAAGTGTTGGGAGAAATGAAGCAGTGTGGATCAGAGGCGAGTTTTAAAGGTTTCACTGGGAAGAAAGACACGGACAGTTTTAAATCCAAGTCCGTTTGGTTTGTTTGGCATTTTGTGTGTTGTTAATGAGTAATCCGATCGTTCAGTCTGACGTCACTAGCCGTGTCTGGGCCTAAACTCCGCTGCAGGTCCATATATCAAACGATCACTATGGCATTACTGAGAGTTGAAAAACTGTCTAAAGTCTTTCATCTTTAATAAAATGATCAGCGTTCTGCTCTACCAGGTGTAACAATTGAGTTTAACATCCAGGCATCCATGAAAACGGAATTTATGACATTTAACGGAGTTAGAAGTTAGCAGGAAGTTAGCTCGCTAGCTTCCATCTAAATACAATATAGCATGTCCTGACTGCGGGGTTTTGGAAACAAATTAAAACGTACAGCTCTGTTATCACTTCCAGCATAAATGAAGACAGAAAACTAAACAGCAGTGACGTTTGTAGGGTTACTGAAGTTGGGCTAGCTGGTATATAATGATGTGCTACGTGACCGCTAGCGACACAGCTATGTTAGCATAATATAAACAAGCTAACTTTTTTTCCACTCGATAAAAGTTAACGTGAGTGTTCTCGGTGGTCAGGAACAAATGTAATCGCATGGCAGGATGCTGTAAAAGGACCAAACTTCAGCCAGGAGAACAACTGAGATAATCCATCCATAATACGAGGTTAGTCATTCATATACTGCTGCATGGGCTGGGCTGTAGTTACATCCTAAGGTTTTAAAAACTGAGCTTAAATAAATGATTAGCGGTAATAAAAGCCGAGGGAGGTCAACGGTGATCACTGACTTTTTTTAAGAGCTTTTTGAGATTAAATAAAAGAAAATACAAAGCATTAAACATGTTAACAACACAAAAGCCTTATTAAATGCAGACTACTTTAGGCCCGGAAGTAGGATTCGTCACGTCATCACTTAATAATCGGATAGAGATGGAAATCAGTCAAGTAAAGTGTGCAAAGTTATGGGGCCATGGCCCTCTACCCCACTTACCAAGGAGCCAGACGTGATTTTTTATTGTTTTTTTCCAGGCATTTTGTGTCCCTGTGGATGTTTTTTTGCACTCTTTGTGGTTGTTTTTGGTCGCTTTGAGTGTATTTCTTTTGCATCCCTCTAAACATTTTGTGTCTGTTTGTGCTCATCTTGCATCTTTATGGGTGATTTGTGCCTCTTTATGACTGCTCTGTGATCATATAACAGCGGTATGCACATGAATATGGAGAATGTGTGGGTTTTTGTTACTGGAGTCTTTCTGGGTTTCTAGTTCATTCATAGTTTCACTGAAAAAACGAGCTCTCTTGAATTTATGTAAGCATATTGTATTTAATACAACTGCCTCATGTTTGAGTGACTTGTGTTAATTTAACTCAGTTGTTTAAGTTGCTGCCAAAGCAAATATTTGTGTGCAACAAATGTCCACTTTTGAATTAAGCCAATCCTGTTTTGTTTGCCTGCATGTAAACAGTGTGGTGTCGAGACCAAAATCTAGGCTGTATTTGCCAAAATACAAACTTCAAAACTACCTGACATCCATTGATGATTCAGTGTCTTTAAACCAATCCACTTTTAGTAATAACAGGCACACAGAACATTAAGTTTCAGGTCACTTCAAAGTCATAAATGTGTACTATCAAACCCTTTTAAGCTAGACTTACAAAATAAAACAAAGACTGTGAATATGGACTTGAAATAGATAACAAGCTACAAATCCATATTTGTGGGTTAAGGTCCTTGTAGAGCAAAATTGAGTATTTTGGTCTAAATAACCCAAAATGTGATGTCCACATATGTGGACGCCAGGTCCTAGGAGGTTAAGCTATATTCTGCACAAACAAATACAAAACATAAGATGCTTTCTTCAGTCTCTAATCCACTCTTGATTTGCTCTTATCCTTAAGCACAAAGATTTAAAATTCAATCACAGTGACGTATGTTTTTGTTTTTAACTACAAAAGCCTAATTTTCAGAATTAAGACATTCAAGCCATGCTCACAAGTGAGGAGAGGACCCAAGAAAACAGATGGCAGGCAGACGTTGCCACAGCAGGGATCTTCTGGTTTTTATTGGCAATGACAACTTGGTACAAAAAGTGCTTTCTGGGTGCTGCGGGAGCTCAGCATGCACAGCCCAGACCAGGGCTGCAGAATAGTCAGTGCAGGATCAGGATCAATGTCCACTGTCTCTTTACAGGCCTAAAATGCCTTATGAACTTGACCTTATACAGCTATACTTCTCAGGGAGGCCAGAGACAAGATAGAAGTTAAGACACATTGCTTTATCTTTGTCTCGTGGAAATTTAATGCTATTCAGTTTTTCCCTCCCAGTTAGCCCAAAACTATGGAGTCAGCTCGAGATTTTGGAGTGAATGGTGTGAATAAAGCATCAAATTGCCTTATAGCCTACACACCACTGAGGTCAGGTCTAATTGCATGGAAAAACATTGTCTTTAATCAGTGTGAGTGCCTCAAAGCAGACCATGACAAAACCTGCCAGTACCTAAATATAACCACTAATCACAGGAATCTTAAAATTATTAATTTTAAGCAAAGTTTTACTCTAATTATAAAACATGAAAAACAATACCTGGATATTTTAAGAAATTACACTTGCACATTACAGTTGCATGAAAAGATTAGTTACTTTCATGTTTGTGTCTTAAGAGCAGAGCTAGACCCAGAAGGTGATCAGCCTAGCGTAGCGTAAACACTGATAGTAGCAATATATAGCTAACCAGACTTTGTCCACAGAAAAAGATAAACCCAACAACACTGCTATAGTTTGACACACTTACACCATATGTGTTTAATATGCACAAAAACAGTGATTTACCATAAAAGGTAAAACTATGCTATCATAATTAGCATAAACTATGCTGTCTCCCAATTCAAACATTTTTTAAATAGCTTACCTATTTAAAAAGTACGTGTGTTCTCGTTTGTACAAGGCCAATGTGGGCAATAAATCTGAAGAAGCCAAAAGTAGATTTAATTTAAAACTGATATTCTGTTAAATGTTCTAAAATTGAATTTGCTTAAAGCATGAAATAAAACGTTTTGGTCTTGGTTTCTGAAACTGTTTCATCCCTCTACTCACTGGCTTTGCAGTTGTCTGACTTCAGCCCTGGTCAGGGCCTTGACAAATAAACCTTCCAGGCAAATGCAGTCCTAGAGCAGCATTCACAGAGAACAACAAGGAGGCTTCATGCAGTTGTGTATCAACTCTTTGTCATGGTGGATATGTTTCATCTCAAAATATTACAGGCACTTCATCAGTATTCCATCTGCAGCACAATCTGATCACACAATCTGTTTCACATCTGTAATACAACCTGGGATCTTGAACTGGGCATGCAGATATATAAATACAATCCTGGGATGTATTTAAAAACATTAAACATTTACTATTTTTAAAAAATATAATAGATATGATAGATTCTATACAACAACTCAACATGCATAAAATATATATAATCTGTGCAGTAAATATAATTCATGTCACTATTCACACTCACAAGTACGAAGCCGGCTGAAGAGGAGTGCTGATATTATTTTACCCACTGCAGAGAAATGCTTCTTCATGGGGGATTGTCAAATTTCTCTCTACATACTTTAAAATAAAACTGATTATCAAATGTGGATTGTTCGGACTCATCTGCCAAAGATCATAGTAGATTAGGAAGAATAAATACATTTAAGGATGCGCTGTGTCATCACTAACGTTAATGCAACAAAGAGGATTTGGATACTTTGGAAGTAATTAATAATCCCAATCTGGTAGAAGACACATTTTTTAGGAATTCTAGATAGCTGACTTAAAAGGAAAAACTTATCTTTTTGCTAAACCCCTAAATTAGTTAATTGTCAATTAATTGTAGTTGTCAGTTCAGTGCCTTTTGGACAACAAAATGTAAGTTTAGATGATTTAACAGTTGTGTTTTTAGATTTTTTTCCTTTTCAAAGTGAAACCTTACCTCACTATGCTAATTCTCACTATATTTGGACAGTGTTGGTTCTTTGTTGAAATAATGCCCTATAATTTCCATGTCTTCTTTAGCTAGGAAAGATACATATGTCCGATCAATGTCATGTTAGCCTTACTCTCAAAGAGCTAAATTACAGAGGCATGTTATCACGTTTGCAGTCATTACAGCAGTTTTAAGACCCTTTGGTAGGTTTTTCATTTTCTATGAATCACAATTACTTGCTTCTTACACCCAAATAAAGTCCGTGATTTCCACATATATAAAAACTTGTACATTCTTCTCAAAAACATTGTTATACTTTTCAAAATGACTATTAATTTGAGAAAAAAAATAGTTCAATTAAAAATATTTATGGGCGAATCGCAGCTGTCTGTATCAAACAAACATAGATGGGATTTGGTTGGCTTTAGAGGGTTTAAACTGAACTACGTCACAGTGTAGAAAATAAAAAAATTATCTGGATGCCTATGTAAGGTAACTGCAGCACTCCTAATCATCATCCATGCTTCGTATAATGTACACCTGAAGTAGTTGTCATTACGCATCTACAATCTTAGCATTTACAGCATTTACAGCTTGGTTCCTGTGCTAAATTGATACAAAATGAGTCCATTCACCTATGTCCCTCAACAAGTGACTCATGTTCATATAAAAGGAAAAAAAGATAAAAAGTTGTCTTTCTTCTGCTGGAAACGTCCCTGAACGAAACATAACAAATCACGGAGTAATCAGAAGCTGTTCAGATATTGTGGCTTACTTTCTTGATAAGCACTTGTTCAAACGCTGACATTTCCTTTTTCTGAAGATTTACAAAAAGGTCATGGATAATGGAAAAACTAGGCAAGTATGTTAAAAAGGTGAAAGTCCTTTTTTTGGAGGGGGTATGCTAACACATTAAACACAACGAATCGGCCCTGATTTCTAATGCATGGCGTCACCTCATGGCCACCAACCTCGAGTCATTTCCGATCACAGTTTTATTAATTGCTAAAGAGACTGTGTTGTCACCTGACCAAAGAAAACAAACGCTCAAGTAAACACATCTCTGCTCTCAGTGTGCGAACCCCTGAGGGTTCAGCTACAGTATTTCTCCACACAAACAAAAATAATCCCCCGATTCAGGCTGCGCTCCTGCCTTATGACTCAAAGATGCTCAGATGGGAAAAGGAAGAGCATTAGCAGCAGCATTACCCTCATCACCATCACACTGTATGGTTTCACTGCCATAACTACCAATTAACACAGAGTGTGACTGGGGGGAAAAAACAGACACACACACACTTCCAGGGTAATTCATTGGCGGTTCTTAACAGCTGCAGTGAGATATTTAAAGCCTCTTTTGAGCTCAGCATTGATGGATGTTGAAATGAGCTTTGCCCTGTGAAGGAGACTGAGCTGAAGCCAAATAACATCATTCAGGATTGATGAGGCTCATCCCAATGGGTTTAAGAGCCTCCAGCTGCTGGTCTTCCTGCCTGTTGTAGCACGAGCGTCAGGAGAATATGAATGAGCGCTGAATGTGAATGAGACATCCTTCTTCTCCAACTGAATCAGAAAATATTGGTTCCTTTTTCAAGTATGTCACGGGTACGTGATCCTTCAGTCATATTTCTGCACTGAAAAACGCAACTAAAATGTCAGTGAGAGCTGCCTTACAATTTTAGGGTAAGCACAAAAACAAAACAAAAAAAAAAAGACATAAACAGATCACCAAATGTTATTGCGGTTATAGTACCACTTGCCCAAAAACTTGTCTTGTGATCTGTTCCTTTACTGCACTGCTTAGGTCACTGTTTGAATGTAATCACCTTTGAATATTTAGTAAGTTTATAGCTTGTTTATTTAAACTACACAAAGCTTTTTCACAACGCATTCACCGTGAGTAAACTTTATAGATTAAATTAGCCCTTTAATCTTATCATTTAGAATGATTACAACAGCTGCAATCCAGAGAATGTAAATACAAAGATGATAGTACTCTAGAATACTTTGGTATCTACCAAATCACCACCTCGCCACCACCGTGCTTGTTTGTGCTGAGCGGCTGTTCGGTTGTCACCAAAACGTGATCGTCCTCATCATAAACAAACATCTCTACTTTGGTCTCATCAGTCTCAAATACATTGTTCCAGGAGCCTTCTGGTTTAATGCAGCTTGGCAAAGATAAACCATACTGGCATGTTCTTCTGTTTTAATATTGATGTTCACACTTACTATTGTGCGTTTGACCAGCAGCACCTAACTGCTACTTTCCCTCTTAATTCCTACAAAAGCAGCAAGGGTGTATTTTTTTCACAAAGTACTTCTGCATTTTGGCTTAATTGTTGTTACAGAAAAGATGATTTAATATGTAAATTGACATTCTTTAGAGGTTTTAATATCTAATTTTAAGAACCACCAATTTGAATGAAACCCTTTTTTATTTGAATCATTAAATTTCTGTGTGATGACTTAATTAAATTTGTATCTTTTTGTTACAGATTACATAACAATTTGCCTACAGGTAGTAAGGGTTACTGTATTGGATTTAGTATTGTCGATCATGTGGAGTTATTGGAGTAAACAATACCCTGACTAAGCACAAAAGTTGATTTTTGACCTGCTAAACAGGAATCCAAATGAGTCAGATTAGCTACTTTTTTGTCGTTTGTCACTTAAACTCTAAGAAAACCACATCAGTTTGGTTTCTGTGGGATTAGCTCTCCAGCAGCACCCTTGAATCCACAAATTACCACCAGCTTTTCCCAACAAATCTGCTTTTTGTCAGTTTCAGGACATTTTTTGGTCAACTTTCTGATAAAGTTAAAATAAATAGAATTTATTTTTTAGTTAAAATGTCAGGTTGGGCGATATGTAAAAATTTTCCAACCGACAATCTGACGATCCAACGATAGACCATATACTCACGCAGGCGCGGAACAAAGTAATCATGCACGGACTGATTTGCACATTTAGAATTTATACGTTTTGTTTGGAGGGAATATTTTACCGTCTCTTCTTGTTTGTTTCAGTATTACTACAGCTACTTTTTGGATTATTTATTTATTTATTTATTTGAGATGTGCCAAATCACAACAACTATATCGTCAATAGTCGATATATTCGTCCGATCGCCCAGCCTTATTAAAAAGTCTGATTTTAATCCACTGAGACGGTGTAGAAAACTTTGGAGGCTGTTTAAAGAAACAAAACAAAACAAAGACCCCCTAATTAACAGATGCCAATGAAGTATAGACACAGGTAACTGACGTCATCCAATTTGAAAATAATAACATTTTAATTTTTGTGAGAGAAGCTATCATATATTTATATATAAATTTATCTATTTAGAAATAGTTTCATTTTTTTGTGTTTACAGTTACAGATATTTGCATTTTACCAGCTAACCAAGCTCTCTAAGCTCAGTGGAAAGATGTAAATTGCAGTAACATATCACTTGAATGTATTTCTCACAAGTCTCTATGCTTTTAAATCACTCCATTCAGGCTAGCAGTGGGATTTAACCAGTGAGTATACAATTGGTTAAACTGATGGGCAGCCATGTGCTTGTGCTCTGATATAAATGATGTTACATCATAAGATCTTAATGAAAAGATGTCTGATGTACTGCAGAGCTCACTGAACACTTACTGAATAATTTTGCTAGTTTTTGTGACCTAAATGAACTTCCTCATATAACGTTGATCATTCTCGACCCATAACAAAAATGCAAATCTGTGACACTTCTGACAGGATGTGCCACTAATATTTCCAGAATGTCGAATCTCCCAATTTCTTCCCTGCAGTTTAGTTTACAGAGGACAAATGTCCTGCAGTGAAGTGTGAGAGATAACAAGACAAAAATATTTGACTTCATTCTGCCAATTCAGGAGTAAATTTAATGCCTTCAATGTCTTTTTATAGCCTAAAGTCTTTAAATATTTTTTCTTTCCTGAAACATGAATTGAAAGCTTGTATTTTAAACCGATTACAGCCTGAGGACCGATGACTTTGTCCTGCATGCTGACACAAACTAACCATCTGTGCTGGATGTAAAAATTGGGGAGATTCTGTGAATCACTGAGGCCTGAAATCTTAACCATAATAATCCACTCTCTAAATCAAGGCTTTCCTTTTCTTTTCCAAAAGCTCTAAATCTGTCTAACTACAGAATAAAAAAATATAAGAAAAACCACAGAAGAAAGTAAAGTCCTGCCCGACAGTTATTTTATGCCTCTAGCAGGACGTGCCAGCGGCAGACCTGCTGTCCTCGACCCTCCCTCATGTCCTGCCAGTGAAGCTGCTCTTCATCGCCGCTGCTGTTCTGGCCCAGAGCGATCCAACCCACCATCTCCTTGCGCTTCATGCTGCGGCGGTTGTAGATAGAGATCAGGAGAGTGACATCTGACAGCTGGAACAGAGCAACCTGGAAGATAAATGTCTCCTTGTACACGGGGTTGGGCTGACCACGGCGTACTGTCGTCTTAGTCCGACAGATCTCTTGACCAACTGAATTCAGCAGAGTCAGTCGTCCATAGGTGTCTGGACCAATGGGGAGGAGGGAAGAGAAGTGATGAAGAAGAGAAGAGATTGTTATGAATGCCATTTCAGTTTGGCTGGATGTTTTTGCATGTATACAGTGAACACGTGTACCAAATGTATATAATTCGATTGTTTGTGTGTATGTGTGAGAGAGGCTCCCTGCAGACCTGGTGGCCTGTTCATGGCAAGGTTTCTGAAGTGGCTGCCCTTGATGAGCTCCACAGACATGCGTCCCGTTGTGGCATTGTAGGAGAGACCCACCAGCAGTTCAGGGACGCCACCGTGGGTCAGAGACTGGGTTGATGAGGCGCTGTCGCTCTGAGAGACGGCAGACAGGCTGAGCTGGGAGTCGACACTCTGAGGAATAAAAACAAGTGTGGTGGCTACAGATACGCTGAACAGAAACCTCCCAAAATCCTTTTTAAATTCAGTTACACCCAAAACTTGACGGCATTTTTCCTACTTACCTTCAGGTTACTTCTAGGCTCCAGGACTAGTGTCGTTTCCATCGTCCCCCCGTCTGGGTTAAGTCCTCGTAAACGCAGCACTTTCTCCCCCATCATTCGCTCACGTGATATCCTGCTACCCAGCGCATACAGCCTGAACCTGATAGCTGACTTCTGCAGGTCGGATGGCTCCAGGCGCGAGAAGCGAAACGTCTCGTTGAAGTGCGGGAGTGAGCCTTTCTGCACGGAGGTCTTGTGTCGCTGTTTCTTGGAGGGCAGCAGGACCACATGCACCTGCCAGGCGCTCATCCCACTTCGAGCCTTGTCGGGGATATCTCGGGCCGCAATCACAGTGACCAGCAGTTTTTCTGCGGCAGGACGGTACTCCAGGGAGAGGACCAGATCTCCACACTTGGAGATAGGAGTTCGAGGGGAAGAACAGCCTGGCTGAGACGAGACTTCGCCAAGAGGAGGTGGCTCTTCCTGGCAAAGTAAGGAGAGAAATCATCACAAACACACTACACCAACCTGTAGTTTAACCTTTTGCTAAGGAGGACAGCTGCAGTCAGTGGATTCTAGTGGTAACCAGTTTATGACTTAAAAAAGCAAAAGTATGTTAGCACAAAAAAATTTGATTGTCACCTTCTTATTTCAAGGGATTTTCTGGCTTTTTATTCACCTGTCAGTCATAATAATCACTTTCTTTTAAATGTCCAGAGAGACAAAGTGAGCAGAAATGCGATCCTGAAGCATACATAAGCCCCCTCCTGCATCTCCCCAACCCCTGCAGTTAAATGCTCCCGTGCAGTCAGCAAACACAACATCGATTGTGTCAAGTGTTGACCGAGCGGGCCGAGTGTTGCTGTCGACATGGCAACCACTGGGGAGATAAGATAATCAGAGGGCTGCCGAGGTCTACTGGATGTGCAGGTCAGGAGATGCACACATAAAAGATAAAAACATAAGAATGGACCTCCACCTGAAAAAAAGCATTAACGTTTACTGCTGCTAGTAACAGGAAGTAGTAGCTCATGTGACCAATGTAGCAGTGGGGTGGCATCAGTATAAATGTGCAAACAGTAAAAGCATAACTTTCAATTTAAACATCACAGACCTTTATCATTAGTGGCCCAAGTTAAATGAAGAATTATTACCTTACAAAGCGATCTCCACGAAAAAATAATTTCTGTTATTTTGTTTACTAAAATATGAGAATTAAGTTTTACACCACCTGTTCCTACTAATTGTTCACTAGCTGTTGTTTTTAACATATTTTTTATTTAGTTGAGATAAAAATAAAATCAGAGACATCTTTAATAATCCTAAGTAACAGTTTAAAAAAACTATCACAAGCAATGTCTGTGAACTTCAGAATACCACATATTTAAATCTTATTGATTGCTATCGACCTAAAAGACGGCCAAAATAAAAAAAACCCACAAGATTCAGACTGCTCTAAATGCTTATATCTCTACATGTCCTTGTTTTTTTTATGATGGCACTGAGAGCCAATATACAGTAAGTAATTTGGTCATAGCACCCTGCTCTTAAGAACAGCAGCCCCCCATCCATATAGTCTATATTTCAAATTTATTTGAGAGGGGCAGCCAATCAGGAGAAAGTCAGCTTAAAAGGAGAGCAGTTTCAGTTTTACAAATGCCAATTTAATGCTTAATAGTTTAATAGGAAAGGTTCCCATTAAATATACAGGTTGCTCATCACTGGACTTGCACAAGCCATGGTTTCAGGTTTAAACAAAGTGTAGCTGTTGGTGTCCACACACTGAAGTAAAGGTGTGTAATTGTCACTGATAGTTTCTTCTACAAGTGAACGTTTAAAAAAAATAGCACTGGGCTACATTAAAAAATGTTCCTTTATACATTCTTGTATTTTGCCATCAAGTGTTTTATAGATGCTTTTTTGCTTATGTGGGCTTCACACGCTGCCGTGTAACAACCATATTCCATAAATACTTCTAATCAGAGTTGACTGGTGGGTGATGATGGTTATCTTGGTTACGTGATAATAGATTAATCTATTACTGATGCATGATGTGGTTTTACAGATTTAAAAAGTTTTATGGTTGTGTCTGTGGGTTCCAGACAAACCTGAAACATGAAGGTAGTATGAAACAGGTATAACGGCAGTAAACATAGCAGAAAGGGTGGTATTATTAGCAGCTGTAATTTTTGGTGTGTCTTTAACCACGAGCGGGGCTGTTATATAACTCTATAAATAAACTGCTAACAAAAAAAGGCTCTCCTGGGTTTCTGTAGCTCTGCAGCCCCTCTGATCCAACCTCATTTGTTATTTATGAAGCGTTTCTAGATTTCAGTATCACCCAGTGTGTGTGTGTGTGTGTGTGTGTGTGTGTGTGTGTGTGTGTGTGTGTGTGGGAGGTGTTTACAGCACAGATTGCGCCCAATTTCAAAGTGTGATTCGGTCACTAAGAGGTTGTGAATTCTACAAACACACAAACGATATACACATATATACAAAATACACAAATACCACACAGAGCAGGAATATTTGCATATGTATGCATGCTTTTTTTACACACGCACACACATACATATGCAGACAATGTAGCAGATATTACCTAACACGATTATAACTGTGACAGCACCAACATTAATGTTAGTGACTGATAAAACAATTAGCCTCTCAAATGATTAACCATTAACTTGGGGACATAAATTAAATAACTAAAATCCTCAAAATCAATGAGAAATCAAGATGAGCTATTAGTATAATCAGTCTTATAAAATACAGTATTGATTAGAAAGTGGTTAATAACTAAAATAATAATTACAATCAATGTTATATCTCAATAGTCACTGAGGTTGAAGGATTTGACTGTTCTGCATAAGCAGAGGTTGGCAACATTCACTCCTATACAACACTGATTACGGCAGCATATGCATTAAAGACAGGTGATTTACTAAAGTAATTAGTACAAAGATCTCACTGAGGACTGAGACTAAAAGAAGAAGCATGTGTATGTGTGGCAGACAGAGAGAGAAGCGTGTGTCTTTCTTCTGCAACGTAGCTGAACAAGTGACCAAAGAGAAGAATGAGCACATGTAGCAGGATCCTTACATTTCCTCACCATGTGCAAAGGTGTGATTATGTGCAATAATGGTGTCAGCTCAATAATAAAAGTTGGTAGTTAGCATGCAAGACCTTGGTGTATGTAGTAAATGCAGGAACAAAACCATCAAGAAGATCATCATAAAATAAATGAAAGCCCAAACTCTTAACCATGTGTTATGAAAAACTATGATGTACCAGGGAGGTTTACTAGATCGTGGATCAGTCATTGATCAGAGTGATACTCCATGTGCTAGATCCGAGCAAGCAAGCGTTGTGTTCCACTTCAGCTGGCCCAGACACACAGCGAACTTCTCTTTGTTAGCTGCGTTAGCACCCTGAGCTAACATGCTCTGCTGTTGTTGCTCCTAGTGACTGCGATCAGAAGCTCTGGAGCTTGGAGTTCGCCTTGTAATCGGAAGGTTGCCGGTTCGAGCCCCGGCTTGGACAGTCTCGGTCGTTGTGTCCTTGGGCAAGACACTTCACCCGTTGCCTACTGGTGGTGGTCAGAGGGCCCGGTGGCGCCAGTGTCCGGCAGCCTCACCTCTGTCAGTGCGCCCCAGGGTGGCTGTGGCTACATTGTAGCTTGCCATCACCAGTGTGTGAATGTGTGTGTGAATGGGTGGATGACAGGTTGTGTAAAGCGCTTTGGGGTCCTTAGGGACTAGAAAAGCGCTATACAAATACAGACCATTTATACCATTTACCATTTGGAGAGGTCATAGGAGTGAAGAGCAGGCTTCCCACCACAGAGGTAGGAGTGAAAAAGAGCCTGACAATAACTGGTAAATTCCTGAATTAGTCATAACTCGGGATGCTAGCAATACTTGAATAGCTCTATCTTGATAAGAACCAAAACAAATCCTGTTTTTCCTCGTTTTTCAGGAACGTGCTAACTCAGGAGTGACATCACTCCCAAATTCGAAGGTATTGGGAACACGGCAGTATGGCCACCTGTGATTTTGTCTTGCAGGTAAAAGGTGTCCGATTACAGATCTAGGAGGTGGTCATTCACCTCCTTGGAGGATGATATTGAATCAATGGATCTACAGTCTTGCTTTGGATTGTACGACACCATTATTCACAAATAAATAAGCAAAGAATGTATCAGCAATTTATGTGAAATCTCAGAGAGCTGTGGTTGGTTTGTTTCTTCCAACGTGAACCTGAGCGGCTTACCACAGCAGAGTGGTAATCCTCTCACAACTGAGTGACGATGATACCTCTGCCAAGCATGATGGGAACAGCAGGGGCTCAATGACCCCGTTAAGTAATCCATGCACCACTTTATTTATTTATTTATTCATTTATTTACTTTTAACTTTCTGGTCATTGATGTTAATAAAAAACTGCATTTGTTTCCCATTTTCCTAGACATGAGGTGCGGCTCAAGACTTTTGCACAGTACTGTATTGCAGTATTGATTGATTGAAATTAAGAAAATTCTCTGATGTGTTTATCCAATAAATGCTTCTTTTCTCATTTAAATAGATGTAAGACAGTGTAAAGTTAATGCTTGTCTCCAGTTTTACAAGGTCCAGTGTTATCAAACACACCAATGACTAGAAATGGTTAATGTCTGATTGTAGTACCTCTGGGGTCCAGGCGGAGGGGCTTTCTGTGACCTCATTCTTGTCATGATCCACTGCTTCCGTAGATTGCTGGTCCATACTCACGGTGGGACAGTCACTGGAGGCCAGTGGGTGGTCTCCTGCAGGTCTGTCCAAAGAGAGCATGGATGCCCTTTCTTTTGCTTCTACCACCGCAGAGAGCGGATCCTGGAAACCCTGTTGGCTTTGAGCTGCCGTTTCTGCAGGAACAAGAGCACTTGTTTTTAAACTGGTGGTGAAAGGATACTTTATATTTACACTGGAGATGGAACTTTCCATCGTCCTACTTTTATCTCACTCACTTTTAAAAGTGCAAAATTCCTAATGGGACAAGTAACAAAAAAAAGTAACAAAAAAGTAACAGCAGTTATTATTGTGCACTCACAGCATTGAAGATGTACAAGCAGTTACTAATAATTTTTAGATTATTTGAATGTGTAGAATGTATGTATGTCATGGTCATTTATAGCTTTTAATTATTTTGTTGAACTGTTCTTTTTCCAGGTTAAAATGATTGCACGACACAGCTTTAATTATTTCAAAAAGCAAGAACTGCATGCACAAGTTAGAATTTATTTGGGATTTTCTCGAACCCACACATGGCCAAAATTACACATACAGACTCAAATATATACATACATTCTCCTAAATCCTTTAGTGGTTTAGTAGTGCTGAAGGTTCTACGATGTCCTTTAAATGATTGACTACAACTGGTAGTTTGTTTGACAGCATTCATTGTATGACCAATATTCAGAACAATGGGAAAGTCCCAGGAAGTCAGTGAAGATATGGTCTTTTACAGCCTATTTAAAACAACTGCCGATTCCAAGATCATCAACTATACATAAGTACAAGTTATTTAGATGTGTGACCACTTTGCCAGAGTCTAGAAGAAAATGCAAATTGGGACCCTCAGATGAGGCGAAACTACTTGTAAACTAGTAGCATCAATGTTCCCTTTGAAATAAGTTTTACATCATCATGGATCGAGAGAGCGCTGACCAAGAAAGACTGACTTTTCTCAAAAGAACCTTAAAACCCTGCTCAGAAATGTTACGGCAAAATGCAATGGAAATTTTTGCACATCAGGTGTGCACGTACAATTACTGGAAAACTGTGAGTCGGTGCTTCAAATGTTTCAGCTTGATTAAGAAACTTATACTTGCATCATGAATGTAAAATGTATGTGTAACAGTATGTATCCTCACCTAATATATGTGCTCTCTGTGCAGTAATCCAGCAGTGAAACTCTTCCTAACAGAACGAGGTGAACATGTAAACATAGCTGCCACCTACATCAACACAAATTACTGAAATTAGACCTAGGTGGACATGAATATCTCCTCTAGTATACCATCTAATTTAGTCTTAAAGCTCTAAATGCAGTTTTCTAACCTTGTTTAGCACAGCAGTGTGTTAACAGGAGGGATATTGTGCAATTTGACAACCCTTGGCCTTTTCCTAACGCAGGAACACACGGAGAACAAGCCGTACCTCAGACCAATCAATAGCAATTATCTCCAATTCTCTGTCATTAAGGTCAGCCTGACTGTTATATCAATGGCTGCATAGAGAGTTCACCATAGCAACAAGCTGAGGTAAGTCATCATTCTGTGTGTGTGTGTGTGTGTGTGTGTGTGTATGTTGTTTATAAAGGTGGAAATATATAACAGAAGCTGAAACAGAGTGACCCTGACCAAACCATGTCACCACCCCCACCAACCACCTGCTGCTCATGTTATAATGAAGAGTAAGTTCAGGATTTTTCTAAATATTTGTCTGTGATTGCTGTAAAAAAGCAAATAAGGGTGCTGTTCGTGCAGTAAGTTATGTAGCAGCTGAGCGGGGTGTGAATGAGATAATGATAATGAGTGATTTTGATCATTTGATCCACTGGCAAACAAATCTACAAAAACCACAAATAGAGTAAACAAAATAGTGTAAAAAAAAAAGAGAGCTGGTTTGTTTGCAACGTTCTAATTCTTCCTTATCCTCGGGCTTTTCTTAAAATAAACAAACAAACCAACAAGCACAAAGTGTCATATGCCTCCATCTTTCCACGCTCTCTCCCTGAGCTCTTTACAGCCTCTAATCTCCAGGAAAAACAGTATTTGAGGCTTTTTGGATTCATCAGGACAGATTAGTAGATGACTACTGCTGGCTAAGTCTTTATCTATCATTATTCCCAAATCAGTATCTGGATGAGTACCTTCACAGTCTGATGGCTCAGTGCTGCCCTCCTCCTGGTCTGATAGTCGGGTAAATTTGTGTCGTCGACCCAGTGACAGGTGAGTCTGCTGGGGCTGCTGCTCACCGATGTTTGCTGCTGCGGTGCGAAAATTCTGTGAACGAGACACGGACATCTCAAACTGCCTCAGGATCTCATCTTCGCTGTCTGACGAGCTGGAGGCATCGTCGTCGTCGTCACCGTAGCTGTTCACTGGAGGGAGGTAAAGACAGGGAAACAGAGGGACTCACAAATGGGAAAAGCTGGGAGAGTTCAGGAGAGGAGGAGAGGAAATCCAGATGAACGGAAAACATTTGAAAAGACACTGACAAAACTAAAGGAGAAACTTCTTGGACAGACTATCCTACAGACCCAAAGGACACCAACAGAACTAAGAAGGTCAAGAGCCTCTAGTTTGGTGTACACGCCAGTTAAGACTTTAAAGTCTAATTACTCTGTTACTCTGTCATATGCCTGTAACTAGAATTTAATTGCACTTGACTTGGCTATTGTTGTCTGTGTGTTTGTCAAAAACACAAAAGGTTTTTTGTGAAAGAACAATTAACTACCACCTACCAACCAACATGTTAAAACCATTAAGTGTTGTGGAGGAGGAAAATAATTCCTCTACGAGAGGTAAATAAGCGAGATCACATTTAAAGCTGTGCTCAGCCTCAGTCTGTTCAAAATAACGACGCGTATTAGCATTAGTGGGGTTGAGGGTCACTCCACTACCTTTATAATTTCACCATAACTAGATAGCAACAGCTGAATGAGTGGAGCAATCAGCCCCCTCTTCTCTAAAGTGCAGGTCACCGTACCTGCCTGAGCAATTGCCATGGTTACATACAGAACAAAAACAAGGCTGTACACGCTGTGTGGGCGAGCAAGGCTGATTGGTCTGTTAACTTCTCTCTTCTTTCAGGCTTTTACAGCGAAGCAATGCGACTCAGTGGCTGAAACACATGGTTATTTCAGATCAACTCAGGAGCTTGCCTGCTAGAAACATAAAACCTGGGATAATTCTGACTAACAGAATAGTTTCAATAGGTTTTTAACTGCATCTGAAGGGAGATGCTCGTGTGTGTGGATAGCCACTATGATTTTGACATTTATGCAGAATAAAATATTTTCTTCAAATTTCTGTTTTAAACTGAAAAACTTTTTTCTTTCCATTTTTATTCATTATACACAATCCTCTTAACAAAGACAAATGTTATCTCTTTTAAAGGTTGTTGTTCTTGTGGGAAGCTTTAATATTCAAAGACATATAAACATATAAATACTGAGCAAAATTTAAAAGAAGAAATATTTTGGTAACAAAAAAGCAACCTTTCAGAGAGGTCTGGTCCAAACTTAAGGCTAAAGCCCAATGCTCCACTTGTTTTGCTGTACTTGGTGCTGCATATTGAACAGCATGAAATTATGTGGTATTATGTGAAATACTACTCAAAAGGAAATAATACAAAGATTTTAATCTGCAGGGACCTCCATTTAAGGGAAGTTCTGGACTAAAACTGTCAAGTTTCCAGTGTTGATGTGTTTACAGTCCTGTTGTTTTCAGTCCTTAATTCTAGTTTTTGTTTGATTTCTTTAAAATAGCAAAGAACAGTGTTAAATTATGCTGTGAACAGGTCACCATGAGTGAGCCTGCTATGGTAACAGAGACTTGGGTGTTCTTGTAAGCAGCGTGCGTACAGGGATACCAATATGGTGCTGAAATCTTCCTCATGATTAATGATGATGCCTGGACAGATCACAGCTGATAATGGTAAATGAAGGAAAATAGAACATGCTAGCTCAAGTGTTGTGCTGGTTTTAAGCTTGCCTGTTTGAGTTCAACAGCTATCCAAATGTATTAAAACAGGGCAGGACTGTAAGTATCATTATTGTAGTATTTATAGCCTTACTTGTTGTTCTATTCATTAGATCTGTATTTAATATTTTCTTTTTTAGTTATATATTTATAGGTCACGTCATTATTTTCTCTCTTTCTTTTTTCAAAGCAATTTTTGTGTTTCTATTTCTTATTTATGTCTTACAACGTTTACTATTCTATTTCTGTTTATAAAGATCTGCTGTATTAATTTTACATAATTCAACATGTTTATTTTTATTTTTTTACATTCAGCTATGCACATGTCGCTGTATTTATTTATCTCCAAACGTTGATTCTGTTCATCTGGATGCAGCGTTTTCAGGAGAGACGTTTCGTCATTCATCCAGGTAACTTCTTCGGTCTCAGCTGACTGCAGGTTTCCCCAACTTTATAAATAATCTTATATTTTGTATGTTAAATTTATACATTTGCTTATTTGTGTCTGAGTGTTCATAAGGTAAGAGACACTAGCCTGACCTCAAAGCCATTGATTGTTGTTTACAAAAGGCTAGGTGAAGAATTAGCATGTGTAGTTGATAAGAATTATTTGCTTATGTCTGATTCACCCAGAAAAAACGAATTCTGCTTTTAACTGCGATCAGGACTACCCAGCTAATTCACATACAGACAGAACAACAAAGAAATTACATAAAAGGAAAAAAAAAAAAAGAAATAACAGAAAAGTAAAAATCACGAAATAGCCACAATAATAGTTTCTGTAAGGAAAATACATTTTAATTCAATGCTCTCCTCATTTCCATTTTTTGGTTAATTTATTTATTTCTGTATAAAAGTATTTATTTATACATTTATTCAGTTATAATAAAAACATTTTTCGTCCCACACAGAAAACACAGCAGCTATCACACTGCCAGATGCTGGTTAAACTACTAGGAATACAAAATATAAAACACAATGTTTTAAATACATTTGTTTATTACTTAATTCCTTCAATGTGATTCAGTTTTTTACTCTGTAAAATATGATAAAGAAACTCTCTTTAATTAACAGGACATTCACTGTTACTGTACTTGTCACTTCTCAACAACATACATAACTCAAGCTTATTAGCCATCAGTATTAGAATAATGAATATAGGTCAAATTAACCTTAAACTTTTAACCTTGTGCTAAGCCTGAGACTAGAGTTTAAGTTAAACCTGTTTCCACACACAGTTTGACTGAACCTGAGTTTTCAAACAGCTCCTACCTCATCCAGTGACACTCCACAGACGTTCAGCTGAATCTTATGAAGAGACTATAAACAGGATATGCTGTTTGTTCAGGAAACTAGCTGGAAATAGCAGAGGCTCCACCTGTTACAGGTGAAAAACTAACAAGCCAATGTTTGCTCACAGTTTGACTCACAGTCTCCACCATCCTACTGTAGCAAATGTGAACATGCCCTTCTTTCATTTCTGCTTCCTTAACAAGAGCAAATATGGGTTTACCTCTGCTGACCACTTGCTCTTAATGCTAAGATGATTCAGAGGCTCTCAACCAGATCCGAGCTGGTTTGAAGGATTTACCCTCTTCAGGAAGCTCTCAGCAGGTCTTTTAGAATTCCTGTCAGCATTAATACAAATTAAATAATTACATTCATCAATATTCAATTTAAGAATTAGGCAAAGGAAAGAAATTGTTACTAATGAAGAAAAACTCTACGCAAGAAATTCCAGAATCATCTTGTTTTCTTCCACGTATAAATTTGAGGGTTGCTGATGGCTGGAATTTATCCCAGCCATCATAGAGCGAAAGGCACAGAGCACCTTGCATGGACAGGTCACCAATCTGTTGCAGGGCTAACTTTAAACCACTCTGGTGATTCAGTGATGTGTTGCTGAAGATAAAGGTTTGACCAGGAAGGTCGTGAACAGTTCATGTGGCAATAAAAGATCAAAAGCGGCAGTCGGGAATGAAACCCAGCGGAATAACAAGAACAATGTGCCAAAGACCAGTGGGAATATGTTAGCTATTAATACACTGGGACTGGACACAGGTGAGGATGGGTCAGGTGCAATAAAACAGGTTTTTAAACAGGTAACTGGCACCATGTTAGCGTCTTCCCAGTTGATCAGGTCTAATAGATGTTTTCACAGCAGGAACTCTGGTGTGGTAGAGGCCTTTGTCAAAGTAGGCAAGGCACAGCTTTATTTAGCAGTAATGACAAATGTATTCCATCTTGACTAAAGTCTGCGTCATACAAATGTGAATTTCAAAAACATTAATCATTAATCAAATTACAAGCTATGAAATTTATATAGTTTAGAAAATAAAGTAGTAGAAGTAGCACAGTTGTTAAAAAAAAATCCCATCTACTTTATATTTCTAACCGAGTACACAGTATTTGATTTTGAAGTGTTGTCTTCAATGTAAACGTGGCTCAATGGTCATGTTTGCAAGACAGGTTATGGGACATTAAATAGAAGTTAACCTATGGTAACCTTTGCTCTGCGTGTTTGCACTGTTTGACAAGTGGGAGGAAGGAAAAAAGTTTAAGTGGGTGACAAAATGGGAACAAAAGCTGCACCCTGAGTATCCTGCACTCTGTGTTTCTTTCTGAATTTCCTCGGAGGTGGACTTTTTCATAAAGCTTTCGCAGCGTTAACATTTTTTAATCGTGAACAGCTTTGTAGCAGTATGCGGCTGAGTCACGCAACTCCCTCTCGCCCACAGAAATCACTGGACAAATACAAACTCTCCCACGTTCTCTCTCTGCTGCTGAACACTTTAATTGGGATCAAACTGCAAACAGGAGACGTGTACTCTCTCTGAGATGTTTCTAGTTGAGACAAACCTTGAAGTGTGGCAGGACTCACTGGCTAGTAAAACTTAAAATTCAAACACCACAGTTTTGCTGCTTCTCAGTAAAATGTATCATTTTTGGAAGCTGTCCTGTGAATTTATGACAAAATATATATGTGATAATTATGGACCCTGGCTCTCCTACACGAGTAGGCATGTTACTGTCATTGAGTTGTCAGTCACTCACCGAGGCCCTGGCGGATTCCAGCCCGTCCTTTCTTGCGACGACCGTGTACCTCCAGGCAGGGAAGACCGCCGACACGTGAGAAACACAGTTTCTTGTTGATGAAGAGGAAGAGGACGGCCAATGCCACGATGAAGACACCCACCGCCGACAGGAAGCCGATGGCCTCTGGGGTGACTGGCAGGAGCAGGGAGAGGGAGAGGGGACACACAATGACACACTGATCAGACCACACAAACAGACAGCCTGGATACATGCGCACACGTGCACACACACACACATACATGCACGCAACAGTACGCATGGTACATGTGATACACACAGACAGACAGGTGAAACTTTAGTAGTTGAAATATCTTCAGTGCCTTGCTCAAGAGCAGAGTCAGTGTAAAAACAGTTTCACAGTTTTTTCCTATGCTTAACCAGCAAATCAACTTTGCTCAAGAGCACTGTGACGCTAGAACTGTAAGGTTTGAGTTCAACATTTTTTCTTGTCATATTTTAAAGAAACCAGTTCTCGCATCATAGTCTGTGCTGGTCCATTCTATGCCAATTACAGGTCAAAGTTCATCGCTACAGTATGGTTGTGTCCAAAATCACTCACTAATTCCCTACTCCCTCTATAAGGACTTCTATGAGAAGGACCATGTAATAGTGAGCCCATTACCAGTAAGAAAAAACAGTAATATGATTTGAGTGATCTTTTTGGCATTTATTACACGTATGCTATTTTTGTGAAGTATTTTGGAATATTCCAAGTGCACTATATAATTTATATTCACTATAAGATGGGACAGCAAAACAATAAAAACAGTCTATGGTCCAGAGACTAGTGAGTGATTTCAAACACTGCCTGTGTTGAATGAATAGCAGGACAAAAGTGCTAGCATTAGCCTCACAGCTAGAATCTGGCTAAGAATATACAGTAAGTAAGCTAGTTAGCTGGCCATACTAACCACTGCAGCTTGCATGTGGTGGGGCAGGTGTGGATGACAAGAGCTACTGATTAACCTTCATTATGGTCTATGATGCTAATACACCTCTGAAAAGTATTTAAAACTTATAGCGTTAAAAAACGGAGTCAGTATAAAGAGGGAAAGAGTGGCAAGAATCACGATCCAGTCCTGATCACACACAACAACATATTGTTGTGCGTGATCAGGACTGCACAGCTACAGTGTAAGTCTGTATTTATTTGTTGTAGGAGGAAATTATAGAATGATTAACTGGAGAGACTTTGTTGGATCAATAAATATCCTAGATGCAACACAGCAAGCTCTCAGTAAATAAATACAACAAGCCCATCCATTTACCATCTGTGATGTGTGCATTAACACTTTATGTGCTGTATATTGCTAATCTATATACTGCCTGTACACTACTACACATACGTAGTGAGCCAGTTTCCCTTTCTTTATATTTTGTTTCCCAGCATCTGTATTTTTGAAAAACTTTTTTAAGCTGTCTTAAACAACAGTTCTCCAGAACTTCTTCTTTTATTTGCTGCAGTTCATTCACTTATTTCTTTCAAATCCTACCTGAACATTTTCAGTGAAAATATTTTGTTTGTTAAACCATTTAACACTGAGCTATGAATCATTTAAGTATATAAAAGGCGCCTAGCTCAAGGGATTAGTGCTGTAAATAACAGGGAACTTAACATAGGACAAGCTTTAAATAGCATCTTTAGGCACTCTGATACCACCGTCCTGTTGCAAAAACATGTCAGTTGTTCGCATTAATTTTTGCACCAACAAGATGAATCCCTGTGTGAATCCCTTGAGCAAGGTGAAGAGGAAAACAGGGAGAAACGGTTGAGAAATGGACTAAAAATCAGTGGCAACAGGTTTCATGGAGAGATTAATCTAAATTTGAAATTTCTGGTTCAAATCATTATCAATATGCATAGATGAGTTCAGGACAGAGGTAGTGAGTGTTATGGTTTGGGGCTACATTTCAGCCAGT
Source organism: Diplotaxodon limnothrissa (assembly GCF_057381915.1). Lineage (NCBI taxonomy): Eukaryota > Metazoa > Chordata > Actinopteri > Cichliformes > Cichlidae > Diplotaxodon > Diplotaxodon limnothrissa. The sequence continues at coordinate 6,134,977 of NC_140614.1, read as the reverse complement.
GGTCTTTGAGATCTTATTCCAATTGATTGAATCATGAATGCAGAAAGTATCATCACATTTTAATCCACCATGCAATCCCTTCTGAAAAGCATATGATTGTCAATGGCTTCATTTTTCAGCATAACAATGTTCCCAAACATACTGCAATGCAGAAAAAGCATACGTGAGTATGGAAAGAAACCCAAAACATACACACACAATTCTAAACACTATCAGTCATGGACTGGCCTCCCCAGAGAGCTTGGACCTCGACATTACTGAAGCAGTGTGAGATCAGCCTGGGGGAAATATTCTTAAATAACTTAACCCTCTCAGGCTCAAATTAACTTTTTGTTGCTAATGCACAACCAAGTCCTGCAGTGGTACTTCTGAGTACAAAAAACTCATAAAATATGTATGTGGGGTAATCAGGTTGTTAGTTTTTAACTGTTGCAAATCGGCAACGCCTGCCTCGAGAGGGTTAAAGAAATTAGAAGACATCTTGGCTAAGAGAGTTCAGACTGTTGAAGAATAAAGGTGATCATTAAATATTTGTTTTCATGCTTGTTTGAATTTTTTCTGCTTTAGGTGCTCTATTTTCATGTTTGCACATGCCTCAATAAATTAGTGCACCTATTTTTCATTGTCATGTAAGAAAGTAGTGATGAAAGTTGGTCACAACTAAGAAACGGGTGACCAGACAGGCAAACTGAGGTAGACATGGGCAGAGATGAAGAGAAACGCGAGGGTGTACTACTCTGCTCTGCTTTCAATGAGGTGCCTTAGTCTCCTTTAGCACGATGAAAAGAAATGCAAAGGGATGAGGGACAAGGTGCCTTTTCCTGTTTCCACGGTAACGTTTCAGTGAGCAAAAATCAATGGAACCAAATGACATGAGTACACATTCTACTGGGAGCTGACGCCAAAGAAAGCACTCGGCAGTGTAGGTGGTGAGGATTCAATACACCTTTTTTTTAACTCTCCACCTTTTGTTTTTGCCTCTCTTTAACTTTCATTCATGAGAACCTAAACTCCCACGCTTTACAGACGTACCTGATGTACCTTCATCTACACCGTAGACTTCCACCCACATCGTGTGTTCCTACGCGACGACAAAATAATGAGCAACAACAGCAGATGGTTTCTGTTGAGAAGAGGTTTTGACTGCTTAAAAAGACTTTAATCCTTATTTACTTTCTTCCTATTTAGGATCTAGCTCCTAAGAAATTCTAATACTGTTATTGGGACTCATGAGCCTTTCCTTTCTTCTCGTTATAGAGAGAAGACATAAAACTAGAGCTCCATTGCTATATTTCAGAAATAAGAAACACTTATTCAAAACTTCACAGTTATTTTTAACTATTCAGTAAACAAGCATCACTGGAACAGAGCCTTTCTCGACAAAGCCATGCAGCTTAGTTCTTATTTATATAAAGACTGTAGTGTATCAGACACGTATTTTTTTCTCTATATTTTTTTGGTATTATGCTTTGATGCATTTTTAAGTCTAATGTAAGCCGGGTTGTAGCACAACCCCAACTTGTGTACCTTTTCTGCTAGTTAGTTATCTTGCTGGACAAACTAATATTTTTAATTCATTTTATCATTTACAGTGGGGCAAAAAAGTATTTAGTCAGCCACCGATTGTGCAAGTTCCCCCACTTAAAATGATGACAGAGATCAGTAATTTGCACCAGAGGTACACTTCAACTGTGAGAGACAGAATGTGAAAAAAAAATCCATGAATTCACATGGTAGGATTTGTAAAGAATTTATTCGTAAATCAGGGTGGAAAATAAGTATTTGGTCACCTCAAACAAGGAAAATCTCTGGCTCTCACAGACCTGTAACGTCTTCTGTAAGAAGCTTTTCTGTCCCCCACTCGTTACCTGTATGAATGGCACCTGTTTGAACTCATCATCTGTATAAAAGACACCTGTCCACAGCCTCAAACAGTCAGACTCCAAACTCCGCCATGGCCAAGACCAAAGAGCTTTCGAAGGACACCAGGAAAAGTATTGTAGACCTGCACCAGACTGGGAAGAGTGAATCTACAATAGGCAAGCAGCTTGGTGTGAAGAAATCAACTGTGGGAGCAATCATCGGAAAATGGAAGACATACAAGACCACTGATAATCTCCCTCGATCTGGGGCTCCACGCAAGATCTCATCCCGTGGGGTCAAAATGATCATGAGAACGGTGAGCAAAGATCCCAGAACCACACGGGGGGACCTGGTGAATGACCTGCAGAGAGCTGGGACCAAAGTAACAAAGGTCACCATCAGTAACACACTACAACGGCAGGGAATCAAATCCCGCAGTGCCAGACGTGTTCCGCTGCTGAAGCCAGTGCATGTCCAGGCCCGTCTGAAGTTTGCCAGAGAGCACATGGATGATACAGCAGAGGATTGGGAGAATGTCATGTGGTCAGATGAAACCAAAGTAGAACTTTTTGGTATAAACTCAACTCGTCGTGTTTGGAGGAAGAAGAATACTGAGTTGCATCCCAAGAACACCATACCTACTGTGAAGCATGGGGGTGGAAACATCATGCTATGGGGCTGTTTTTCTGCCAAGGGGACGTGTTAAGGACAGAATGAATGGGGCCATGTATCGTGAGATTTTGAGCCAAAACCTCCTTCCATCAGTGAGAACTTTGAAGATGAAACGAGGCTGGGTCTTCCAACATGATAATGATCCAAAACACACCGCCCGGGCAACAAAGGAGTGGCTCCGTAAGAAGCATTTGAAAGTCCTGGAGTGGCCTAGCCAGTCTCCAGACCTCAACCCCATAGAAAATCTGTGGCGGGAGTTGAAAGTCCGTGTTGCTCGGCGACAGCCCCAAAACATCACTGCTCTCGAGAAGATCTGCATGGAGGAATGGGCCAAAATACCAGCTACTGTGTGTGCAAACCTGGTAAAGACCTATAGTAAACGTTTGACCTCTGTTATTGCCAACAAAGGTTATGTTACAAAGTATTGAGTTGTATTTTTGTTATTGACCAAATACTTATTTTCCACCCTAAATTACGAATAAATTCTTTACAAATCCTACCATGTGGATTCATGGATTTATTTTTCACATTCTGTCTCTCACAGTTGAAGTGTACCTCTGGTGCAAATTACTGACCTCTGTCATCATTTTAAGTGGGGGAACTTGCACAATCGGTGGCTGACTAAATACTTTTTTGCCCCACTGTAACATTTATTCACGAAAAGCCTTCAGAACTATTTAGTGAAAAAGTTTATGAAAATTAAACTCCAGGAACATTCTCCAATTTTCCCTAAGAAGCAATAAGAAATGCAAAGTAAGCAACTGAGTTAGAGAAGGTGACGTCACTATGGCAACTGTAGCTCTCTAGTTTTTATGTGCAAACAATGTTGTTGACAATAGCAGTGGCTGGTGTGAACCCAGAACTGCAGTCAGTAATAGGGAACATGAGACTAATCGTAACCCGTGTAACACGTTACTGTACTCACATTTTTCAGTAACATGGCAATGTAGTGTGCTAAATTCAGTAATTACATTATAGGTACAGGTAAAGTTAAACAAACATGTTTTGTTTTCTTCCTGCACATTTGCACTACAAGCAGCTAATTTAAATACATATTCAAGAAGACAACTGTGGAATGGTCTACGACTTATGAGGAATGGGTTGATGTATTTATTACTTGTATTTGTACTGCATGAAAGGACAAGAGCATGATGGGGAAATGCAGTTGATGCCTTGACTGAATAATACTGCTAAACACAACTTTGGCTCACTGAAAGCATCTGCAAAGGCAGCATGCTAACACCTAAAAAACCCAGAGTGACGTTAAAGCTGAGTGCATGCTGACTCCAGTTCAGCAGCCAGAGTCTGAACACCAACAAATAACACACAGTAAAGCACTTTATAAACGAGCACAGTGTGGAGGAGAGCCTGTTTGATCACCAGACCAACAAGCTGGAGTCCAACACTCCAGCTTTTCCTCACCAGACCAGGTGTGCCAGCAATCAGCTGGCAAAGCAGATGTTCGAATGATGCGATCAGCACAATTTTATGCAATAAAATATTCGCTTTTACCAATACAAGCAGTTTACAATATCACAGGTTACTAGATGCATATCACAAGAAAAACATAACTGCTTCTTATTGAAGACAAGTGAAAATGCATCGCATAAATCGTGTTTTTCCTGCAGACATGCTGATGGGACGTTTGTGGTGTGGTGTAGTTGTGTATGTAGTAAACTGTTTGAAATGGCTTGGGCAAAGAAAGAGAATTCATTGCATAAAATAGCGCTGATCACATCACCTGATTGCACTGCTCAGTACAGCCAGCCAAAACCAGAGTTTCTGACTCCAACTTGCCGGTCCGGGTGAAAAACCTGTAACCTGACTCAAACAGGCCTCCACACAGTCCTCATTTATGAAGTGCTTTACAAACCCAAACATTACGGCTCACAGGTGGATTTTCCTGTTTGAGTGCAGCTAGCCAACCAACTTTACTGAAAAACATCGTTGGTTTCCTAACATGAAATTCATAAACATTTTTAAATTTATTTCCTAAATCCTGCTCCTTAGACAGTGTTACATCTACGTCAGTTTTTGAGAGCAGGGCTCCATGATGTAACTGGAGCACAAACTGGGTGTCATCAGGACACTACAACATAGAGCGAACACCATCCCCACAGACACAGCGGCCAGGGAGGCAGAAGAACAGCGCATCAAGAAGACCCTTTACATCCCAGCTGGACATTTGTCAAAGCTGGGACGGCACTTAAAGAACGCTCCAGCCGATCCAGGAGAAAAGGACAACTGCTGCCTAGTAATGCCTCAGTGATCCCGTATGTGTCAGGAGTATCAGAACAGTTGAGACACATTTTTTGTAAACACCGTGTCTCTGTGGCTTTTAAATGCCAAAACATGATGCGCCAAAAACTGGCCCACGCCCAAGGATCGGGTCCCCCGACACAAACAGAGTAACATAGTGTACGCTGTTAAGTGCAGGAGGATTGCTATGATTTATACATTAGGGAAACCAAACTAGGGCTGCTCGATTATGGCAAAAATGATAATCACGATTATTTTCACTGAAATTGAGATCACGATTATTTGACGATATTTATTTAACCCTTTAAGACCTACTATAGAACCAAGTCCACCAGAGCTTATATTATTTTTTTACATGCTGTAGTGCCATTTGTGGGAGCATTTCAAGTTGCTATACATCAATACAACTGTTATAGCCCATATTTTAATAATATGTATGCATTAAGTGCATAGTAATTACATAAATTGCAAAAATGGACACTCTTTCAACGATGAGGATGTTCACATCCTGGACAGGGAGGAACGCTGGTTTGAGGGGAGAGTCAAGGAGGCCATTTACATGAAAAGGGAATCGAGTAAGGGCCCTAAAGGTACATCTGTCACCATCTTAAAATGCTATAATTGCAGCCATTCCCCAACTCTCTGTGAATGGTACTTGTGACCATTGATCAGTGGTTGTTGATCAATGGTCATGACAATTTGCATATTAATGATCAAGGAACTGACCTCACAGCCCATTGTTCACTCAGTGGTGCTAGTTTCAGTCATTGTGCACTCACTTGGATGAGTCACGAAACGTTTCTCGCTATATCCAGATGAACAGAATCAACCTTTTGGGAAGTAGTGCAACAACTACAGTTACTTTGTTGCAAAATGAGTAATTAAGTAAAGTAATGCAATTATTATTAAATAATACTACAAATATGAATAATAATTAATTGTTTTGAGTGACAACCTTAACACTGATCATAACTATACAAATATATCACCAGCAGGTTGGAGCACCATTTCTCAGCTCAACTTAACATCATTAAAAGCACAATGTTCTGCCAGTAAATCCACAGCTGGATGTTGGTTCACGTAAACAACACTAGAGAAAGCCAAACCTTCTTTCACTTGGTTCCACTTGAACTGCACACTGCAGACATGACAATGTGGAGACGACATCTGCGTACCACCAGTGATGTTGTTTTGGTGTCCGTGCAGAGGATAACGCCTACTAAGAAAATGCCCACCACAGCCACAGCCTGTTCACCAGCTGCTATCTCACAAGTAAGACTCAAGAATAACGAGCAAAATTACTGAACTTATCCTCCACGCTTGGAAACCATAAAAGGGAATTACGTATTAATTCTTGATTTGTGTTCAGAAGCAAATTTCTTAGTTTGTACAATGCAGGGCTTCACCACATGATTCTGTCTCTCAAGGTTGAGAGACTGAAGGATAAATATAGGGTTATTTCAGTGAAGTTGCCAACTGTAACCACTGTAACAAAGAAAAACAAAACTGTGCATTTTTTTCTTTTTCAAAGAAGAAATGCTGCTGTCACCAGTTCCTCAAAGTCTCTGCAGACAGGCCACCAGCTTTCTACATGTTCAGCTTCTGTTCACTCCCACAGAGAGAGAAGTGTGCAAGTGTGCATGACAGATGCAGCACGGGAACACTCCTGCTCTGGCTATAACGCTGTCCAAATTTCACTTTGAAAGACATCACGCCACCTACTCACTTCTCCACTCACAGGCTTGTGACGACATCGACAAGCTAACAGACAGCTCCTCCTCATTTATTTATAATATACGATACATGTTATGGTAACTGAATTCTAATTCCTTTCAATGGAATTATACAAATATTGATTACCCCCGAAAAGTAACAAATTTCTAATAAATTAATTCCCAAGAGATGCAGAAGTGAAAACAGTGTGACGGTAAATGTTTGGATGGTGTGTTCGGGTGTGGCTGTAAATTGGAGTTTCCCTCTCAGCTGCTCTGACAGTCAGACACTGAGCTCAGTGTTGGAAACTCAGAGCCTCCCACTGTCTACATGCAGATGGACAGGAAGAAACCCTTGGTCAAAGTCTGCCCTCACACCTGCCACACACACACACACACACACACACACACACACACACACACACACACACACACACACACACAAGCGCACATGTATGCCACTCAACAAGGCAGAATTTCAAACATAAAAATACTTGCATGGGAAAATAATCTCTGTGAAAGATGATTTTCTTCATTGAACCAAGAGCTGAAAACAGTTTGTTGAACATGCAAACCTATAAAAGGCAAGACCACATTTTTTTTATTTATTTATTTTCTCACAAGCTGATCTTAGCGAGATATCAGATCCGAGTAATGAGATGGAGAAATCGAAAAATTCCCAATCGCTAATCTGCGGAAGACCTCTGTTGTGAAAGACTGTTTGTGCATCAGTGCATGCTAAATCTTTATCCGCTGATTAATATGCAGCTGCTGATTTTTCCAGCCTCGCCTTTGAAGTGAGTAGCTCCAGAGGAGAGAAGAGAGCACTTTGATCTGAGCGTTCGAAAAGAAAGTAAAAAAAAAAGAAGTCACACAGCAGCAGCGGCAGCGAATGCCACGTTGCTATCACTCATTAACAGGGATATGAGTGGTCTTGAAGAGGAAAAACATGCTGCTTTGTAGTTTTTCCTTTCTTCTTCTTTTAGCCATGAATAAAGCATAAGGAGTACATGCTGTCTCTCTCAGTTCATTCTAAGGTCACTCATTAATGTGGGTAATTAGTTTCAAGACTTGTGGCCTCTTTGTGTGTCTCCTTATCCTCTGTCTACAGATTAATACTTTAACACACAGCTGAATGCTCTCTTCTCACTGTAATGAAGGCAGACGCCTGAGGAATACAGGATGATTATTTCTCTGTCTGGAATTGAGCAACACCATGCACAATCTAATGTTTTATTTCATTCAGTATCCCAGTAGGGCTACATTTATCATCATTTTTTTCCTGCTTGTTCTTTTATTATTCTATACACACCACAAAACACCTCTAAAATTAATGCTTTGTCCAGTCAATTTATTAAGCACAACTAGATACTGGATGGCTCAGTTCTTTGAATAAAGGTTGCTCAGTGGCACATACGCTAACTCACGTAACGTCTGGCTCACGGAAAGTGCTCAGTCGGCCTGAGAGCCGTGCAAAAAGTCCCGGTCCCTAGCAGACTGCCATTAGGAAACACCACACACACATACACAACAATTTATAAAAGAAAACAAAGTTGGAACTGAAATTTCATCACAAATTTTAAACTGTCTTGTGCACTACCTGTTCCTCAACAAAGTAATCACATTACATGTATATGAACATAGAGGGCGAGACACTGAACTGTGGTTCAACACCCTGACAAAAAGCAATCAGCCACCAGCACCAACCACGAGGAGCCTAAGAAACACAGAAACATCGGCACAGCATGTTTTCATTGTCAAACACACTGACCACAAGGTAAAGAGCACGTACGCACACACACACCTGAAAATCATAGTTTCCTTGGAAACAGTCCATTGGCTCTATTATGGTATAATGAATGTGTTTTTTCCCACCCACGTGTAAGAAGGTCTCATGTTACCATGGTGCCATCTGTCTGTCCTGATTGGCTGGGAGGACAAGAACATCTCGGGGTTGAGAGATGATGAAGAAAGAAAAACAAGTCAAAAGTGGTTTCATTTGGAGCGGAGCTCCAAGAAAGACAGTCAAACAGCCAGGGCTCTGGGTTCACTAGTCTATGAATATGCAGCACTGAGCCAGGTGCAAATGCTCTATTCATGCAACCCTGAGGTCCCAAACGTGGTTCCTGTGAACTCGAATGAGGAGACGGCACAAACACACTCACCATAAGGTATTGAGCAAATCTGAGCATTTTTAACTGCAAGAAGAAGGAGAATCATAAATTCCCCTCATTAATACTTTGTAGAGACAAAACTGATGAGCTAGAGCTTCACTGAAATATTCTGCCGTAGCTGTTTTGAGCTGAAGCAAACCTAAATGATGGTGATAACACCACCGAGCTTTACCCCTTTATGACATCTTCTTTTGATAAGAGAAATATTTTCAAGTAAAGCCAGTTTTTTTTTAGTTTGTCTGATTTAAAGATTCAAAGAATTATTCAATGAATTATTAACCATGTGCAGCTTTTCACCAGCTATCTGAAACATACTAAAAAAAATCAAAAACCAAAACAAAGCCATATTTACAGGGAAGCTGCCATGTGTGCTGAGCCAGTCTATCCCTGTGAGGTGAATGACTGTTCCAGCAAAGCTTCTAAAAGGAGCTGGTCTCGGTTAGATGTGTCAGTGAGGAAACGCTCAGGTAACATTTTCCAATCAGCGTGGCTCACTAGCTTGTCTTATTTTAAAGAACAGGAGCTGTATGAAGCCTGTTAAAGCCTTAACTTTAATCAAAGATATCCCTCAACAGCACGTATTTTTGTCTAACTGAGGAATAACTTGATTATATTGCGATGTACTGTGAAATTTTCTTTGAATATGACTTCCTGTGAAGTATTCTAAGCCTTAAATGTCTTAGCAACAAAACTATTAATGCTTCATGCATTGCTGGGAAACCAGGATTTACAATACTAGTGCTGAGCTCCCATCTGCTGGTAAAATGCTGCATTACCACGGCAACACCAGAGGACTGCTGCTACACCGGAGGCTCGGGAATCTTTATAGAGCCTATGACGTAACCTACACAAGTGGCCAACATTGTGGCCGGCTTTATGTGGTGCATTATGTGTTAATTAAAGTGTGGTTGTGTCCCAGTGTTTTATATGTGCTGACAGTTCTGATAAAAACATATGAAATTTGGGGACTTTTCCCTCCTGAGTGCCCACTCTTTGTTGTGGTAAGTTTATTTCTGTTGCCAGAGGGAAAAGACATCTTTCACCACGTTTGTACATTCCCTCACGTCCACTCCAGGGGTTTCAGGAATCTCACTCAAGGAATTTGCTGACATTTGTGAATCTTTACATTAGGGGTGTCAGTCATAAGATCGGATGGAGCTGATAATATCAAGGCAGATGTTTGACTTTTAACTGTATTTTCATAAGTTGTACGGCTTTTTATGTTGATAAAGAACTAACTGAATGCCATTCATATACACCAAAGTAATTCAGTAACAGATAAACAACTACATGACTGAAGTTGCTATTTTTTCACTACTGACTATATCATCGGTACTCGCTCGCTTGAGTCAAACTGAATGATTAGCTACATTTCTCAGTGTAAAACCTTTACCACACAGTTAAAAAAATTCAAGCACAAATGCTGACTATTTTAATATTTATGATTTTAGGAGTTAGAAGTAAATGCATGTTCCACATACAGATCATAAGTGGTATATTAAACGCATGTAAATAGAAGTGAAAATATTGATTGAATCTCTGAATATTTTCCGTTTTCCAACTACACCTTCAACTTTACAACATAAAAAACAGCAGTGCTCACATTATCTATTCAATTGTGCACCAACACTAATTTACAAAGAGCCTTTGCCACCTCGCTCTTACTCCCATACTGGTAACTACATGTACACGGAAGCAATGAGATTTTAAATGACTCTGCTATTACTACAGATAAATATTTCTCTTTTCTTATTTGAAAAACAGCACCTACACTTATTGTATTATATCATGTAAAACAAAAATCTATATGAAATTTTCTAAGTTTCTTGTTGCAAAGTCTATCGAACTACTAAACAAATCCGCTAACAAACCACTAAGAAAAGCAACACTATTTAAAGGTTACACAAGACAAGCATCAAAGAAATAAATAGAAGATAAATAAAAAGAGGCAGAAAGTGGCCACTGTCCCAGCAGAGGGCCCAGAGCAACAGCAGTGGTTCAGCACCTAATTAAGGCACCTGCCCAGTGTTTTTCATGCTACCTTGTGCTTCCTGACCTGCTCTGCCCAACAATCAGATGACCCCCTAGGAGCAAGCACTTTGGTGACAGTGGGAAGGACAAACTCCCTTCTAACAGGAAGAAACCACCGACAGAACCAGGCTCAGGGAGGGGCGGGGCCATCTGCTGTGACCGGTTGTGGTGAGTCTCACATGCTGGGAGAAGGTAAGGTCTGAGAGGAGATGGGGTGAGGATAAGCCAAAGAAGCTTGTCTCTCCCCGTCCACCTCACACCAGCTAAAAAACAACCTGGATTCATTTGGTCTGTTTCACTGTGCTGACTTCAGCTTTTTGTATTTTGTTTCTTCTGTCCCGATTTAACATAATTCGTAGTTGATTTGTACGTTTCAGCTTGAGAATCTCTGGACTCCTTCATTTGTGTTCCTATTTAAGATCCTTTCTAACTTAGTTAGAAAATATAGGGGATATAATTTGACCACGCAGTTTAGAGGCATAACAGGTAATGTCTCAGGGTAAAACAAGCTCTGGAGTCTTTGTAACGTTCACCAACCGTAATACCGAGTATAAATCCCTAATGAACAGAATACATCACAGGAAAATGTTGAGAAATTAAAGCTCTCCAACTTTTAACCTACTTTCTTTTGCTGGCGGCGGAGTTTCAGTGATTCCTCCTTCCCTGGCCATGCTGTTTCTCCTCTTCCTCACTTCCTTCTACTCTAATTTTAATCTTCTCTACAATTTGACCAGTGAAGAACTTGACTGCTTCACTCTCTCCTTCATCCCTCAGTCCTCCTGCTCCTGTAAATGCAACCGGATCCCTCAGTCTGAGCTGCTTTGTGCCCAGTGTGAGCCATCAATCAGCACAGCCTTCCTGTCTCCCAGTGGGCGAGGCAGATGTGTCTTCCTGAATACCACCAAGGCACAACAACGAGGAGGAAGGCAGAGAAAGCGAATACACAACTGGACTACAGAGCTCACAACCGCTTATTTGTAATATTTGCTTTTATATTTAGAATCAGGAAGGTGAGTGAGGATGAGAAGCTTAGTTCTTAACACAACTTTTAAGTTCAATAGCAGCATTTAACATGCCCCCCCCCCAACATAGGCATTGTGACTAAACTTGCAATAACAACTTTTGGCCACCTGGGGCAGCACAAACAACAGTTGATGTGGAATATTTAGTGTTTGGATTTTGTTTATTAATCATTAGGACTTCCATTAGTTTCTGCCTTGGCAACATCTTCCCAGGGTTTGCTGTTATGCTTTGTAAGTAAACAGTATAATCAAAACAATGTCATTAAATTAGGCAACATAATTCATATATTATTAAATTATTAATGATGCTGTTGATGACTTGGCACATTTAAAATGGATTAACTGATAATGCAAGAGAGGTCCATGATGCAGTGTAGATGTCATCTTATCTTATTAAAAAAATGTTTTTTGAAGTGGCCACAGGAGTACGCTACGGTATCAGACACAAGTTTTATAGGACATATAAAAACAAAGCTTTTTCCTTTTCGCTACATGGTAACTAACACTAAACAGCATGACGCACAGGTTAACCAGGCTTTCAGCTCAATGTTAAACTGGACAGGTGCTGCTAGCCCTCAGATGCAGCAGGACGCATGTCAGCAATTAAAAATAGTTCAGGATTCATCCATTATTCATTGTTAATGTGGGCATCAGTCGTAGGTTTTAGCCATTCGAGCTGCAGCAAGCAAACAAACGCCAATAAATCATCCACACACACAGTACCTGCTCAGCAGCAGAGACAGCTAAAGACTGACTACTGAGCACAGAGGAACACTGAGCTCATCATAAGTCAGATATGTCCATCAGAGGGTGGTAAAGCCCCCAAACAAAATTAAACCAGAGAGAACAGTGGACCCAAATTTTCTCTGTTTGCCGGACAGCCAAAAAAGAACTCTTGTGCCCCCCTGTGGACACTTTTGACTGTGGCCGATACCTGCTGTAGCTTCAGTTTACTTTCTACTCTACTCTTGCGAGAAATTTTTAGTGACTTCAATAAGCCTGTAAGGCAAAGCAACAGCGACTGGCTATGTGGGCCTGCTTTCTAATAGGGCACTATAACTCCACCATTAGGCCTTTATTCTTAAAAAAGAGGGGAAATGGGTTTCAAGGCAGTTTAAATGTCCTAATACTACTAATCACACACACACAGCAACACACAGCAGAAGCAGCAGCAGCAACATTAGATCGTATTGAGAGCCCTCCTCCACAGCGGGGAGGAGAGAGCCATGAATAAGACATTGAAGCAGTCTGTAACTAGGCCACAATAACCAGAAACAGCCTCTCGTGCATGGCTAACTGCTTCCTACTGTTTCGCGGAGCATGCTGAGCATTGCTTTGATGCTGTTCTGAATCTTGTCTTAGCATCACTGACAGGTTAAGATGTAAACATCCAGTATAAGCCATCTCAAAAAGTCTCTGGCTGCTGTTCCACACATCTATTGATTTTTTATGATTCCCAATAATTCTTGACTTACAGATGAGTTTCTCGTTTTCAGTAACATGTTTTTCATTCTCAGAGTCACAGCTGACACAGTAAACTGTATGTGAAAGTTTTTTTGGCAGCTCATGTAGGACAACTTCCAATTTAAGCAGAAATAAGCCTATTCCTTGGTCGGTGTCTCACCTGGGGTGGGTTTTAAGACAACGGCTACTCACCAGCATCACCAGGCTAAAAAAAAAAAAGACACTAAATCTTAACATGACAACCTGCCTGTGGTCTTTCACACAGCCTCCACTTGCATGTATTTAAGCAACTATCTGGTCTCCTTCTGTCAAAGTAAGTGTCCTCTAAATCGTGACAGAAGGATCTTTTTAGTAGTCAAGCCTCCTGACAAATATGAAATATACCAGAGCTAACAATACCTATTGCAAATGTGGCCTGAGCATGAGGAAGCACACTTATGCTTTGCAATGTCCTCCTGCATGCATCAGTGCCCATGATTTTATTGTTTTGTCTAAGTAAATCGACTGCACACTAAAATATATTAAATAAAATGTTATCAGTAAACTAAATTCTACAACAAAAATAACAACACTTTGCCTGTCACCTAACATGGCCATTTGGCGTTACTGCTGCAGGATATTCACGTTATACCCAAACGAACAGAATCAGCTTTTTGGAGCTGCATCTGAAGTCTCATGATACAGACTTAACTGACCTGCACATAAGCCTTTATGCTTTTTTTGCATTTTGTTGCATTTCACCAACATCTATTTCCTCAAAATCAATTTTTATTATTAACAATAGTGACAGCAAAATATTTCTACATACAAAGGGCTACAGTTTTAAAGTCGTTGAAGAGCAAGCCTCGCATAGATATCATATGTACAGCTGTTGAGTTACTCTCTATTTGAATGAATGAATGAATGAATATGCCATGTTGGAGTTCTGTAGTTCTAATACTCTGCTTGAAAGACACAGGGTAACTCGACAGTTCAACTTGAACTTGCAAACTATTTTTATGCAACAGTTTACATTAAAATGAAATATAGTAAAATATGACACGTGTTTCTGGCTTTAATTTATGAAACAAAACGACGTCTCCGTGTCTGTTTCTGAACCACTTCTACCTGACAAACCATCATTGTCCCCACCACCTGCGCCGCCTGACTGACAGAGCAGCCTAAAGGGAGGCTCTGCTTTTGGGAAACCCACTGGCAGAAGAAAGGGAAACCCCGTGTAACATCCAGCACATCCCGCTACATTCTATCAACGTCCTTACCGATATATATTGCAATGTCTCTCATATTATATGCTCTTCATGTGCAATTAGCTATTATTCCCAACTGTGCGAGCAAAATAGGCGTCCTTGAAGTGGCCATGATGAGGCAACTATTAACTCTCCGGAGTATCACAAATTTGCTGTAAGCCCCAGCAGAACGATTGACATTATTAATTAAATTCGCTTAAACGATGACTGGAAAAGGTTCTTTAAGAGCAACAGTCTCGCTCCATATGAAAAATATCTGTAGCAAATCAAAGGAATTGATAAATTGGCCTTCATGTACTGGCGCTCCCAGTCAGTCAAAATAAACCAGGAGGGGAGCCTGAAAACAGCAGACAGGGAGAAAAAAAAGCAAACTAAAAACATTAGATGCAGTCACACGGTGAGGAGGTGGGTATACTTACTGTCAGAGGCCATGGCTGTGGCTGTTTCCCTTCAGACTACGAGCAGAATCGGATGTATCATCGGAGGAGAGGGGGCAGCAAGCATCCCCGCCGCTCCTCATCCTCCAGACCCGCAGATCTGCAGTCACACAGCGGTGAGCGGTGAGGCGTTCACTGACTGTGGGACATTTGAATAATTTAAATAGTCAATCGGTTATTTGTTTTACAACTCAATATTTTGTGATCTTGTTATTTTATTTTATTTCATTTATTGGCCAAATAGGTGTAAGTTATAATGAGTTAACAAAATTTTTTCACATATACAGTCAGTACTATGTAAAACTCTTGTGCAAACACACCAAAATGCAGAGTTTGTACAGCTCTAATAAGGTTGAAAGTCAATATTTAATATTACAATTTTTAATCTTCAACACAGCCTGAACTTCCTTAGGCGAGCTTTCTTAGAATTTCCTTAAATAGTCTTCAGGAACAGTTCTCCAGGCTTCTTCAGAGACATTTTAAAAACGCGTGAAGGAAAAATTCTAGTTTATTCTCACATTTAGATTAAGTGGTTACAAGTTCACTGTAGAACTTTGCATAGCCTTGTATTTCTTAGGTGAAGGATGCATGTGTCAATATGACCTGCTTAGCTTAACTATGTTATCTGCTGTGCTGACTGTATGAAACTCCCAGGGAGGCAAGTGCCGGGTGCTTCCTGGAGCATAGTGTGGAAGCTCTCTGCCCAGCAACAGCGCAGGTGGACAAGAAACTATTGTTACTGAAACGATACAGAGTTGTGTGTGAAAAGGGAGCTGCGACGTCTCAAGGGCAGAGCTCTCCTGACTGTGTAACTGTGATGGTCGATGTCTGTTTTTCTCTCCTGCATGCAATAATTAAAAAGCTTGACCACAGCTGACCTCGTTGCAGACTTTCCACCACAGCTTTCTTGGATGTTTGCTGCCTAATGCTGAGGTCTGGGCTCTCATTTTGTCAAAATGTATAGTTCAAGCATATAAAAGTCATATTTAAAAAAAATCTGTCATACATTATTTATAAATTAGTCCATTACTTAATTTATTAATCACTAAAAATGTCAAAAAAAAATGAAAACAAAGTGCTAAATAGTAAATTTACAGTTCTAAAGCTGCTAAACATAGCTTAGGCTAAAATTGCATTTACAAACCTCCCTCCAGCTGACATCTTGGCATTTGCCCGAAAATTATAAGCACTGCGAGGAAAAAACAAATCAAGCAAAAAGAAGATAATGAAAAACAAATTTGAGGTTATACTAAATAGCAAGACAGGCTACTGAAAACCAGATGTCCACATTTTCAAACACATGGAATGTTACACAAGAAAGAGACAGACAACTGTAAAACAATGAGTTTTTATAGTAAACTATCAAATTTGATCAAATATTGAAATATATAAACACATGAATGAAAATGCTTCAGCAGACGGTGTTTCCTTCAGAGAGAAAGCTACATGGCGATAAGCTTTACTATGAACAATGTTTCTATTAAGTTACTGTAACTGTAATGTAACCACCAATGAATTGATTAAAAAATAATTTAAAAGCATGATAAAAAAAAAAAGGTAAAGATGTCAACATGATTTATTACAATAGCAAAGCACATATCAGACTTCAGTGGATGCTCTGAACAGCAGCTCCAGTGTTGTGCAGTTTCTTCAGGACCACTTGAACTTTTTGTACTGTTTCGGTTTATCTTCAAGAAAAAGAACATAAAGAGCACAAGCCAGCCAATGAAAACACAGCAGAGGCCAGTGAGCAAACACACGAAATATAAACGAGCCTGATCACGCTTACCATCACCAGCAGACTCGAGCTGTGCAAGCCGACTGATCTTAGTGGTCGTCATTGCTTCCGTCCACAAGTCACCTGAGAAGTACAAAGGGTTCATTCATAAAGAGTTTCCATGTAATAAAATTCTATTCTAATTCTATTTTAATAATCAGCAGATGGAAAATATAAAGCATAGTGTACATGTGCAGTGATTTATAGATTAAATCCAGGCTGTTTCTGTGTGTTTTTAGCACTTCAGTGTCACTGTTTAATTTTACCGGTGCCTCGGAGGACTTGTATCCGCAATAAAGAACGGAAGGGTGATAGCAATAATAGTTTTTTATTTATTTATTAAAATATGGCATCTTAAAGCATGCTGATAATTTCCTACAACTTACTGAAGGTAAGTCTAATGCAAACCAGTTTGTCAATGTCAAGGTCAGGGCCTGGGATCGCACATAAAGCAGGGACAGGTGTGAAATGTTTATCTTTAGTGGTTACAGGAAGATTACCTGAAATATGGAGATTTTCACTGGTTCTGGCTTTGAGTGACGGCTTGGTTATTCTGGAGCGACCTAACGTGGGGGCGGATCTGGCCTCGTAATTGGTGGAATCCACTTCCACCTGGCGGTGACGCCTTGACTTGGAGGCCTGAGGGGAAAAAAACATATATAAAATAATAAATTGTCACAATAAATATAAAAATCAGTGAAGACTGTATCCACTGACACAAACCTCTGCTGCTTGTCCGTACGCCTTCGATTTGATGGAAGCAAGGAGCCCTGCCCTTTTGGAGCACTGAGGACACACACAAAGACAGCGGGTCAACAGAGGCGTCTCTGGAGAAAGTTACAGCATCTTTGGAAAACTCCAACAGCTTTCTGACTTCCTGTGATTCATCACCTAAACCTGCAAGAGACATGATGTAAGACACTGAAATGGCTATCTCACCTCCTGCTGGGATGATGTTCCCTCACTGCTGTCCTCTTCTTCGTCCACACTGTCCTGTCAGGACAAAACACGACACAGCGTCACATCAGAGGTGGGAAAAAACACACAAAAAGTGAAGCTATAACATGGTAAAATAAACTGTAACAACAGGAGATATGTTCTGTTTTCAGACCTTCCTTTTCTGCCAATTGTAGAAGTCGACCACAGCGCTGCGAAGCTGAGGGACGAGGTTTTTACGGATCAGGCTGACGGACGGATCTTGCTGCGCTGATGTCAGAGAGAGGGTGGATGCCTTCAGATTCTCATAGTGCTGGTGAATGTTGTCCATTTCCTGCAAGACAACAAAGATACCTGTTTGCTATGTTGTGTTGTTGATGTCCACCCCGCTTTTCACAAACCGCAGTATTTTTATTTTGAAATCTGAAAGGATGCTCCATGTCATTCCTGTGTTCACTTTCCTGCCCTCCTATGCAGCTAAAATCACTTTGTGTTGAGTATTTTTAACGTCACAGAGAGAATAGGATGCTTCTGCAGAGAAATGCAGCCTGAAATGTGATGCAGCTTGACTGCTATGTAACTACATTTGGTGGGGTTTGGGTAGTAGGGGGAAGGAAGGGTCGACTTACTTCCAGCAGCTCGATGTTAACCAGCTCCTGTGGACGGGACACTCGCTCCATGAACTCCTCATGCATTGGCGACCTTTCCACCTTCCTCTTCTTATTGTAGGTGAGCTGGGGGAAGGAAAGAAGAAATATCTACTCTAACTAGTGATGTAATGTTTCTAGCCTTGGATGGACCACAATTCCTGTCAGCTGTGATATTGTGCTGTGGGCACAATATCATGGAAGCTGAAAATAAAATAAAATAGATCCACATTAAAATATATTTAAAATATTTAGACAGGAAACTAACCAGAGAGGGTGTGGCGGTGAAGTGGAACGCTTTACAGAACATGAGCTGCTGGAGGATGTAGATCACGTCGAAGTGCTGAGCAACTGTAGCGTCTTTCTCAAACGTCTTCACGTCCGCCCAGTCTTTCAGTGCCAGACGGATCTGCAGCCAGAGACACAGCAAGAGCTTTATTTCAAGTTTGCTGATCACTTTAAGGAGAAAGTACATGTGCTGTCGGTCCTGACCTGCTCAGAGGGTGACGCATTCTGGCACTGATACAAGCTGTACAGGAGGTAAAGTCCTCCTACTCGGATCTGGAAGCTGAAGGGTGGCAGGAAGAAGACAGAGGCCACGTCCAGTATCAGACGACTGAATTTTCGCTTCTCGTGGTTCACAGTGCCACTGCAGCGAGAGAAACATACAACACTGAGAAAGGATTTCTCCAGTAAGGGGTCTAAGAGCTCAGTGGTGCTGCTGCTGCTGGTGGTGGTGTGATGCATGATCTCCAGTTTAATTTTTTAAATGTAATTTATTCGGTTGTTTCCTGTGTGTTTATCCATGTTTTCACCATTGAGATTATTTGTTCATGGCCCTTTCACCTTAATTATTCTGTACTTTGCTTTCCTGGAAATTAAGTGTGTCTATAAATTGGACACTTGTGTGTGAAATGTTTGCCTTTTAATAATAAAGATAATAAGGGTGACATGAACTTAAAGAAAATATTTCTCATTCTGACACACAAAAAACCTCAAAAGAATTTGGGTAAGACTCAAACCCTGTATTGGAAAACAAAGGGATGTTTTGAGCAGAAAACCTACTAGAAAATCTGTGAGAACTTCATCTCTCTCCATATTCTGGCGAAAATCTCGAAGCGGACGGACTGTGTTCGCTGGAAGCGCTTCAGGAGCTGCTCGCAGTCTGCTTTCACCTGTTTCCCGCAGAAATCCATCGTCCTGATGCCTCTACACACGAGTCAACGTGAAAACACAACGTCACAGAGCTTACGTCGTGGACATCATCAACTTTTATTTTTATTTACGTTTATTTTCAAGCTTCTGCAGCGAGAAAATGTCTCTTGGTTAGCGAGACCGAAATTTAAACACAAGATTAAACAACCGTCGAGCACTTAGTACGTCACCAGTCCTCGACGGCTGACGACACCTTCACTGACCGTCTTGAAAAATGGAGGTCACATTTTTTTTTAAGAACTTTATTTATGAACCTCGCTACAGACAAAAAGGCACCAACAATGGTTATTCAAGAAACTAATATACACAAAGTATAGCATTAAAAAGGAAAGAAAAAAGAATAACAAAAAGTGAAACGTGAAAAATAGACACAAAATGTGAAGAAATGACAAATCCTGCACTGTATCTGGAAAAGGTGGGGTCATCTTAAAATTTAATTTAATTTATTGAATAGAGAAACTATTACTGAATAGAGCAAACCGTGTTATTTGCAAGTTTTTGACTCTTAATCGGGAGTTTTTTTCATTTGTTACATGGTTTAGCTTTAAAATATCCACATTTATGAATAAAATATCTCCCTAATAACAACACAGTACTGATAACAGACTCCAAATTTAGATTTGCAATACATATCCATAAATTTAATTAGAGTGACTGCTAAATGTGGTAACCGAATCCCTCTGGACTGTAGCCAGCTACACATGTCATTCCAGCTTTCCCCGACTCACAATAGAAAAACAAGTGATCCAGACTTCTCATTTTCACAGATTATACACGTGTTCCCATCTAGATTACATTTTCATTTTAGGAATTCATTTATTCGGTACATCTCCTTTATGACTTTGGACTTTACTTCTTTTACTTTAGGATGAATGGGAAGTAAATATATCTATTCTTCGTATAAATTTAATTTCCTCACTGTTTTGTTTAACGATAGCTGGTGGAACTGACGCAGGTGAACCTGAACGTACCACACGGATATCCAGCGTCTGCCGGAAGTAAACAATCCTCAGCTGACGTGGAGCATACGCCGTCAGTCCAAGTCACAGAACAGGATTTAAACTCACCAGTAACTGCTGCTCTGTCTGCTTTTTTTTCTTTTAAATAAGTTAAATGAAGTTTTCTGACTAATCTCCCAGAAGCTCTGACGACGTTTTCACAAAGCTTCTCAGCGAGGTAAGATGGCGGCATCGGAGGAGGCCAGCAGACCGTTCGCCGGGCTGTCAGACGTTTCCATCGCGGAGGACATCCCGGTGGAAGGGGACATCTCGGTGCCCGTCGGCCCGTCTAGAAGAGATGATGAATTCTCCACTCTGGACGAACCGGTTAAGGACACCATCATGAGGGACCTGCGGGCGGTGGGGAACAAGTTCATCCACGTCCTCTACCCGAAGCGGAGCTCGGCTCTGCTGCGGGACTGGGACCTGTGGGGCCCGCTGCTGCTTTGCGTCACGCTGGCTCTGCTGCTGCAGGGCGGTGCGGCCGACCGCGAGGACCAGGGAGGACCGCAGTTCGCTGAGGTTAGAGGGTTCATCATCTCTGGATCCAACAGTTCAAACTTTACTGCGTATCCCTCCATGAAGTAATGAGCCGTTTCAACCACATTTATAAAGTTATTAGTGAGTTCTGCTCATTACTAATATCGAACAGTAACATACACTGTGTCGCATGAAAATTCTTAAAAGTATTATTAGCTAAATGTAAATCGTAGATTATTCATGACAGGATTACAGATCGAGAGCTTCTGAGAGGAGGTGAATCACAGTGTCCGTGTGTCAGGGACTAAAATGAAGGGAGAACACATATAAAAGGGGAAAAGTGCGGTGTTTTTCCTATCATGTGTAAGATTGTGCCAAAAGTGCAATAGCTTAGAGCAGGGGAGTCAAACATAAGGCTCAGGGTCCAAAATTGGCCCAGCAAAGACTCCAGTCCAGCCCACTGGACGTCTTTGGAAAATGTGAATTGAATTAGCAAAATAATTCTACTTTATAATTACAGGAAAGTCTGGGCATTGAGCTCCAGGATTTCTTTCTGTAATTTTAAACGTTTATTTCTTACAATTTAGGCCCAAAGAATTGTTGCGTTCATTTACCACAGCACCATTTCTTTACTATGTAGAACAGCTGAGACGCACTTCTCAAATATATTGAGATACCTCAGGGATTAAATGTGCAGTTTTTCTGTATTTTAAGTAAATGCCTCTGCTGACTCCCTGCTAACAAAAACATATTGTTCTTCCCAGGTCTTCGTCATCGTGTGGTTTGGCTCCATCATCATCACCCTCAACTCCAAGCTGCTGGGTGGCACCATCTCTTTCTTCCAGAGCCTGTGCGTGTTGGGATATTGCATCATGCCTCTTACAGTGGCCATGGTAGTGTGTAGGATTGTCCTGGTCATCAGCTCCGGGAGGGTCGTATTCGCAGTGCGGCTGGCGGTGGTCACGGCGTCCTTCGGCTGGTCGACTTTCGCGTCCACAGCCTTCCTCGCCGACAGCCAGCCTCCCAACCGCAAGGCACTGGTGGTGTACCCGGTGTTCCTCTTCTACTTTGTGATTGCGTGGATGATCTTGACATACTCGCCGCAACAGTAGGCGAAGGTTTTCTTGGAACGTCCACAACCGTAGACAGATACAGAATCTGCCTTTGAACAAAGATGAATAACTACTGAACTGACTGTGAGCAATTCTGAAACAGCATTTAGACATGAAGGACACCAAATTTAGGACTCTTTCTGGAGTAGTGGGGAATGTTGGGCTGCAGAGTGGAAAAGCTGATGAATATGTTCTTATTTTTCCAGTTTGTCTCGCTGATGTGTTTATGTTGTGTAAAAAGAAAAAACGTGTATGTGGAAATACTTCATGGATGTTTGGACTACCAGGGCTACAATGGTTATTTTTCTTTCTCTCTTGATCTCTCTGGGTGTGATCGAAATCTCCTGTCTTAAGAACATGGACAGCACACATTTTCACACTGAATTAATTTTTAACAACATTTAGCTGATCTGATTATGCAGCTTGACTAATTTCTTCTTTTATTTTATTTTTGTATTTTGTTGGGTTTTGTCTCAGCGGACAGTGGAGAGTTGACATGGAGGATTATAGGTAGACTGGTTTGAGCTTTTTGTGTGTTTTTTCCATCAATGTTTCCTCTTTGAAACCGTACAAAGCAAACCATAAAAATGCCAGATCCGGCTTTATTACTGACAGTTACAGTGAGTTAAGGATACAGTTGAGTAAAAGTGACAGACAGGGGTTTATCAGCTATAAATAAAGAAACTATATGATAGAATCTCTGCCCACCTCTTAGATTTTTTAGTAGTAAGCAGGTATTTCCTGTGAAACAGGCATGATGATAAGTGTGGAAGACCATGTATGCCAATAGAAAAGAAGTTGTTGTAAAATAATAAAATAATTAATTTACTTGACTCAAATAATTCAAGTAAAAAATTTAAAGAAATTGTAAAAGAGAAAAATATAACCATTCGAAATGTAGAGAATCATTATTTCATCAATTTTTTCTTAAAATATGTTTTTAATCAGATTTTATCTCTTTAATAAAAATATCAAATTCAAAATCATCAGGCAAACAAACTTAAAAAGAAACAACAACCCTGAATTTTTAACATTTTCTGTGTGATATTTCATACAACATGTGAAATAGACTTTTAAATCATAATTTAGTTTTTTTAATTTTGTACTCTGGATTTAAAATTTAAGATAGAGATTAGGTCAGGTCACAGGTGCAGAAGTCTAAGGAGAGATGACAAGCTCACTTTCTTCCCAACCATCTGCCAGCTCCTACGATGGAATACTTCGGCGCTCCCTAATTAGCTGAGAGATTTGCTCTCTTCAGCGTGTCGTGTGTCCTGGGGTATCCTCCTGGTCGGACGTACCATAAACAGCTCACCTAGTCAGGTCCATAAATGACCTCAAGTGGCTCATTTTGATGTGGAGGAGCGGTGGCTCTACTCTGAACCGCAGGCCTCACTCACCCAACCTTGAAATGAGATGAAGAATAAAAAAATAACCTGTTAAAAAAGAATAATAGGCTAAACATTTTCCAAGTTACATTTTTAATCTAAATGATGTGATAAAGAGACAAATGTAAAAAAGTTAGATGAAAAGTTGTACATTTATGTTATTTTGGAGGGAGTTAACTTTTCCATTTGACTTTTAATTCTTCAGTTGGACTTTGTTTGATCTTAGAATTTGGATTTTGTTTTTTTAAAGGTAAAAAAAAAAAATTTGAGTAAAGAAATTAACTTAAAGGTTGAGCTAATAGCAACAATAAGAAAGTTGGTATTTGGGTTGGTTTGGTCAGCTGGGATCAAGTAAGTCACATCTGTGGGAGAACTAGCAGTGAAAGAGAAGAGAGAATTGTATTAGATTTACACACCTGACCAACTGCTTCTTCATTCATAAGCGTTTTGTTGCAGCATATTGATGATGGGTCATAAATGGAAAATTTAAGACCACAATGTACTGCAGCTGTAGTTTTTTGGGGTTGAACGGGCAAGGTAGGAAATTAGTAACTGAAACTAAGTTAATAAGAAACAAAACAATGATTGTGTCTTTAAATTTATATAAACACAATCTCACCCTTTTCATTTATGTGACCAGTCAGTAGACGAAGGACTGTCCTTTAGGAATGTGGGTTCATTTTTTCCTCGTTAATTATGTTTAAGTTTTAATCAATAAAATAAATATAAAAAACAACTGTTTAACTGACCTGATGTCAGTTAATGTTTCACAATGAACATTTTTTGAAAAGTACCATTACCTTATGCTTCCATGTGTTTTACTCGCGGACAAAAAAAGACTTCCTACGTCAGGTGTCTACACACATTTTCCATCACAACGAAAGGAAAAATAACTGGTTTTACAAACATGCAGGCAACTTATGACAGTAAGAGAGCACACACACCGCATATGTTGGTCTATTTTGGTATTAGTGACATAGACTGATTAAAAGAGACACAAAATTAAAAAACCCCAACACATTTTGCATCTCTCCGTGATCGTTTTATTTCCATCTAGCTGCATAAAGATATGAAACACTGGTAAGAAAACTATTTCAAGGCTGCTCTGCACTGACCACTCCTCATCTCCATTCCCCCAAATTCTCAGAGAAAGAAAAAAAAGACATGATAATTTCATTTCGATAAAATAAGCACCAAGACGACAACAAACTGGGGAATTGAAAGGAGATTTAAGTTGCCGAAAGACGCTGTGTTGAAAAGCTGACAGCAGGTTTCTTGAGTAATGACCCTGCATCAGTGTGGAAAAGCCTACAGGACTACAGGAAACCATCCCCCTCCAGCCAAGAACTTGTTCTAATGCACTTTTAAAAGGGACACATTCCTGCCCTTGTCCACACACTACCCCACCTCAGGTAAGAATACGCCTCTGTTAAACTTGATTTAGACTTCTACAGGAAACGTATGTCCTCACTTACGACATAACCAAAAACTCCTCTAACCCTACACCGCAACCTTTAATGCCATTTGGATCATTTCAGGCTGCATTGACCCGACATGTAGCTACATTTCTGTGGAGGTGCACTTCGTGGCTACGTGGAAGGTTACATCATAGGTTTAAAAGAAGTTTCCGGTTATGGTGCAAGGTATGGCGTAGATTTCCCACTGAAGCATAGACCAAGCATTACCCTTCCTCCTGAAACTCAGCCTGCATACGTAACAAGTGAAGTAGTAGTGAAGTGACACAAAATCAGGAAAGCATCATGCCCAGAGAGAGTTTTGCCATTTCATTTTAAAGTCTGTTGTAACAAAAGGTGTTACAGACCCAGTACAACACACACACACACACACACACACACACACAGCCTGTGTTTGCAGGGAAGTGATGGTTTATTTTTCAGTGTGATTACACCACAAAAACTCCTACTCTTGCTCATGACAACGTTCCAGCTGTCGCGTCCCCACTGAAATAGGGAGAGCATGATTAGCAAATAGCTCCCAGATGCCCTGCCAGCCTCCCTGTCACCCCCCCCCCCCCCCCCCCCCCTCCTCTGCAGCGGAGCCACAGACCTCACCCCTCCACATCTGTGTTGACCCGCTGGCTTCTATCTAGACTTTTCAACCCTGTCAAACGCCATCATGCTTTCAAAGGTCCACCTAAATTCCAATCCCCAAAAAACACATCCATCATAGCATTAAATAACTACAGGCTTGTATCACTGACATTTGTAGTCATGCAGGCGTATGAACATCTGGCGCTGATCCATCTGAGGAGCATCACAGGACACGACCTGGATCGACCGGTATTTGGTTACCAGGCAAACAGATGGGGGACTTATGATTCTTTGTTAAATGAAGCAGGTAGATACACTGTAACCACCCTGCTGTTGATTTCTTCTGTGCATTTCAAGATACTTTTTCACCAGTTTTTTAATTTATCAGTGAGCAAATAACAATCATCACCTCAGTATAATAATACTCATAGCCTTAATATAAGGACTAGTAATCAGAAAGTAGAGGGAGTTTAATGAAACCATCACTACTGACCTGAGAGAAAGTGCACCTGTAAAAATTTGAGGGACGAATGTTGCTTGCAAAGAAAAAAAAGTGAGCCCAACAGAGAGTGGGAGTCCAGGAGGGAGCTTTGAATTGATGAAATGAATGTTTGTGACGCCAATACATGAATTCTGAACTTATGAATATGGTGGAAACAAACTAGGGAGAAAGTTGTGATGTGAATGTGCTTTAATTATTAAGGACATGTTACATGTAAAATAGGGACAACATTTATTAATTTGTAAACAAAAATAACATCTTTTCCACAGTACTGTTCCTCATCTGCAGTACTGTGGGGTCCAAATGATGTTTGCTACCAAAGCAAACAGGCTCCAAGTGACTAAATACAACAAAATAATTAGAATGTATCCATATACATTCATTCACAGGCTGAAATGCTTCTGATATATGGGGTTGTAATGATGATGAGGAGGAGGAAGGACGCTGTTTCTTATAACAGCAGTATATTCAGAATTTTGCCTCTTCCCTGCATCTCCTGCTTTACCTTGTAAAACCTCTGAATGACTGAAATTTGATGATGACCCTCTCTTCTCCTCTAACAGCTTACCTGTGGTATCATTAAATATGGACGGCACTCTTAGACATCCTGCAATAATTTCATAGTGTTCTGATGAGAGTGGGGCAATGTCAGTGTGTAAGTCTGCCAAAGCTACTTTTACGCATTCCCTGAGGTCATGAACACGTCGGCGCATTATGCTATGTGCTGTTCTAGCATGTATCCACCTCTTGAATTAGCTTCAATGCTAGCTGGCCCATTTGCTCCAGCACTTGTGTCAGCCTCCTCTATAAAAGTAGCCAACAAAAAATGATTATTTCCAGTATCATTGCAGCAGCAACCTAAACAACATGGTGTTGTGTAGAATATTATAATAAAAAAGTAAAGTGATGTTTCCAGTGGAAAGTGCTCTTGAAATAACCCACTGTCTTCCTACAGTTTGCCCAGATGTCAGGCAACAGAGTTATATAGTCAGGAGCCCTTTTTAATGTGTCAATTTAAACTTTGCGCCACACAATTTGTGCCACGCACATCAGTCACAAGGCATTAAAAGTGTGTGTAATACCCCATTCTGACACAAGTGCTGCTTCTACTTTTGCTAAATTTTCAGCAGCATTTGCTGCAGGGAAAACAGAATGCAAAGAGCTGCTTGCGTGTATAAAATGGCACGTCACAGCTAGATACGTATCAGTGTTGATAGGGGTCCACATATCTGATGAACTAACTGCAGATGCCTTGGACACAATGACCATGGCTTTCTCTTTGGATGTGTGTCCTGAAAACCATAGTTTTCAGAGAAAATGGGGAAAATCCACGTCATTCTTCTCCCCTGATGAGGAAAGAAAAAGGCAATATTCAGTTACAGATGTCCCTAATTAAGTCACATTTTAAACATAAATTAATGGTGTCTAATACAAACGAACTGTGCAATTTTATGTTTGTATACAGTCTTATCACTGCGTCCTAAACGGCTTACCTGGATTTTTGAATCCAAGTTCTTTTGAACACAACAGACACTTCGCCTTTTAATATACCAGAAATTGGAAGAAATAAATAACAACACGGGATCCGCTGTGTACTTTATACTTTATTACTTAGTTTAATTACTAATAAATGACCTTATTACACAATACCTTATCAGGCGAGATCAGTTCAAAATCTCCCCAGAGAGGGGGAAATCTCCGCTTTCTTGCTGGTTTCATCACACAAAAGATTTGCCAAGAAAAGAGAAGAATTTGAATCGCACGCCAAACCTGTGAACCACTTCCTGAATCAGTCACGTGGTCATCACCACAAACCTCAAACGTGCTGGAGGAAAAAGGAAACATCATTAGCTAAAGACGAGCAGTCAGGTGAAGGCCGGCGTTCATTAGCCAAACCACACGCATGGATAACTTCACCCTGACTGAACCCATCAGCCTGTCCTGCGTGAGGCTAAACATCGACGTGCCTTCGATAGCTCAGTTGGTAGAGCGGAGGACTGTAGAGGCAGTAGCTGAAATCCTTAGGTCGCTGGTTCAAATCCGGCTCGAAGGACATACTTTTACACTAAATTGTCAAGAAGGCTATCAGTCATTGTAGTCTAAGGAGCTTTCAAAGAAAAGCGTCTGGACATCTTTAAGCTTCCTTCAAGACGTTTCACCTCTCATCTGAGAAGCTTCTTCAGTTCTAAGAGCAACTGGTGGAGATTTTAAGCCCTATGGGAGTGTTTTGAATTTTATGATGTCAGACAAAGTTGGAAGTCTGTTTGAAGTTCAAACATTAGCTGTACTTCATTGACTGTACTGACCTGAAGCATGTTCGCTTCTAATAATTGTTTACAAATAGAGAGTCATCGGGCCTCCCAGGTCACTAACTAATAACTGTTACTGCACTTATTGTGAATATTATGCATTATGCTGGACTCGGAGTGTTAAAAACAGCTTGAAATTCTCATGAGTTGTTTGCAAAAGAAAAATTACCATCATAATGCGGCTACCCCTTCGGCAATAGCTGTGGGCTCAAGGCCGGAGCTCAAGGCTGGAGCCGAACAAAAACTCCCTGATAACGACTGTGTTGAGTCTGTTCCTTCCCATTCCCTACAAGGCCACCTGGGTTGGCTGGAAGACTGTTTACTTAGCCTGGCAGGGCGAAGGACACTGTCTCAGCTGAACTATGGACACGCACACACATACATATACTGATAAGCACTCACCGACGCATCACCCTCCCTATCCAACGCCACCTCCAATGCTTACCTCCCCCATGATGTAGACATCGGGTCAGCTGGAGGCGCAGTCGAAAGATTGCAGCGGTCCCAGATCAGATGTACACACTGGAACTCTTTCCCATGTTGCTTGTCTGTGTTTATTGTGTTATGGTGTGTTGATACCTGTGCATTCCTGTATTATCCTTTTGTGTTCCACATTTCAATGTTTTTTTTCCTCGCTACCTGGCCTGACCTGTCTCCCCAATGTGATGTTTGTATTGTATGTACGGTTGGCAAGGTCTGTCATCTCGGTTGTGGGCAAAAGACCTGCAACTGACAAATAAAGGCTATCTCTCATCTCTCTCTCTCTTCTTCAGATTCTGTGCAGATTGCACTATTAAAGATCTGCAAACAGCAACATGTTTCTGCCTCTCTCCACACTTTTAAGGAGAGCAACACTAAAATAAATAGAAGCATACACTTCGACAATCCTGTATTAACGCCTGCATTAACACAGAATTTTAAAAAAGATAAATTACTGAGAGGACTGTAAATATTCTCACAGTATTCTCGGCTGACACTCACAAACTGTAAGCCAGCTGTTCCAGTGGGTTTTTTTTGTTTGGTTTTTTTACTGAGTTTATTTCAAATGTTCAGGTTTCAAATCAGTCTGAATGATTCTTAATGATGTATTGTTCACAAATCTAGCCTACATGTGCACTACTCTATACAGCTTAACAACAA
Source organism: Diplotaxodon limnothrissa (assembly GCF_057381915.1). Taxonomy (NCBI): domain Eukaryota; kingdom Metazoa; phylum Chordata; class Actinopteri; order Cichliformes; family Cichlidae; genus Diplotaxodon; species Diplotaxodon limnothrissa. The sequence goes on along the minus strand of NC_140614.1, from coordinate 6,105,541 downwards.
GTACTAATCTGTCAGACATTAAGGCAGCTGATGAAAATACTGGTGATAATGCCTCTTTCTGTTTTGCTCTGGTTTCCTGCAGGTGACTACAATGCAGCACAACTGAACCTGAATGGAAACCTGCAGCATTATCTCATCTTTGTAGTTCTCATAATACACTGAATAAATTCTAAATATTATAATGAATAATCCATGAAAGGGAAGAAACTTCTGGATCCAAGAATCCAGACCTAGCTGGGTCTGGCTGCTTGGCCTCACGCGTTTTTCCCCAAGGTGAATATAGCTGTTGATACAAAAGCAAACAAACAAAAAAAACTAAAACAAACGCCATATAACTATATATACGGCATAACAATTTCAAAGGACATATCAGACATTGGACAAAAAATAAAGGACTACATAGACATCATAAATGAAATTCCTTGATAAAAACTTTCCAGATTGTGATGTTGAGCGACTTTAATTCGGTTATTGAATTTCCGACCACATTCATTTTTTTGGGCCTGTTTCCATAAAATAAAGATTTTTTTCCCCCTAAATACAACATTCAACATACAAATACAACATTATGAGGACTAAAGCTCTGCTTGCAGATCAGTTTCCAGTATACCTGTTGAAACGAAATGATAATAATAATTTATAGAAGTCTTTTTTTTTTTAGCAAGACTATAGCACTTGAAACTCGGGTTTCCGGTACGGATCCGTACCGGAAACCCGATCGGTACCCCGCATGCGCAAATCTTACGTTACTTCCTCTCTTTGCCAACATTGCGACATTCAATATATTTGAATGATACGGTTAGCGCCCGGAGGAGAGAAAGATGGCGGAATAAGCGGTTGTACAATCTGCGGGTCTGATTAAGAAACGTGATTTTGATGTCCTGTAAAATACTTTACTGACAAACTGTTACTCCAAAGGAAGTAGAACGCAAGCGAAACCCCCTGGAAGTTACTTTGACAGACCTTCAGGCAGACACAAAGATAAACTTAGAGCGATAAAAATGGCTAACCCCAAGCTAACAGGTAGCCTCTCCGACCATGATTACAACCTTGCTGCTATGTGGGAAGCATGTGAGGATGAAGATATAGAAGAGATGGAACTTCAGAAAGAGATCGGAAGACCCATAGGTGACCACACTCCGTTACCAAGTCCCAATCCCAAAAAAATGAAAAGCAAAATAACTGAGAAGCAGGTGAGCATCGAGAATGTATATGAAGTTTTACTTGGCTTCACAAAGAGATGCGAGGAAAGGTTTGATTCGCTTGAAAAGAAGTTGGAAGCCTTCGAACAACGCATTGAAGTAAATACACAGGCGACCCAAAAAAACAGAGAGGAAATTGACAAGCTGACGACGAAGGTGGAGTCGCTGATGAAGGAAAACAAAGAATTAAAGGAGAGCTGTCGGGAGAGTGCACGTTACCGCAGAAGATGGGACCTCAGAATTTTGGGTCTGACAGAGAAGGACAACGAGAATACACGTGAAACAGTGATCGGCATTCTAACAAGAGTGGTTCCTGTATCAGTGGAAAAACTGCAGCTCATGGTTGATACAGTACACCGACTGGGGAAGAAAGACAATGCAGTGAGCAACAAGGTGCCAAGACCAATCATCAGAGGTGGAAAGAGTACTCAAAATTTGTACTCAAGTACAAGTACTGTTACACTGGTTAAATTGTACTCAATTACAAGTAAAAGTACTGGTGTTAAAAAAATACTTGAGTAAAAGTACAAAGTACTGTTCTCAAAAACTACTCAGAGTATTAATTACTTTTTAACAGACTGATGTTTTATTCTGTTGTCAATAGCAGGCATTCAACTCGATTCACCAGTATAAATATTTATGTTCAAAGCACATTTTTCAGATGAACAAGGTATAGAAAGGTAACTTGTTTTGTAAATAAATGTAGATATAAAAGGAGGAATTTTGTTTGTTAAAACAATGACAAAAATGTTTCTGAACATGCGTAGAACCATTTAAACTTTTCCCCATACACTGAACAACAGGCAGGTAAGTGTCTTAAAGTCTTAGCATTTCTTTCACACTTTACTTTCTGAACCTTTTGTTCAGTTTCAGCAAGAGCTGGTTTTCTAAATTAACAGAGGCAATCCGACTTCGTTTGGCAGTGAAGAGTAGACCAGCACAGCTAAAAAGTCGTTCACACGCAGCAGAAGCAGGCAGAGCTGTGTTTAGTTTAAGAGAGAGGTTTTTGATGGCTGAGAAGGAGTGCAGCAGCTCCATGGTGTCTGTGGCACAAGCAAGATAACCATCAAGCTCAACTGCACTTTGTAGCCTTCTGGAGACTGGTCTGGAGAAGAATTCATCTTCATCAGATGACTCTCTTTGCTGATCCTCACTCTCATGCTCTGTCGTTTCAAGATGTTGTCTGATGTATGTCAAGGCTGTAATTGCAAGTAGATAACACAATTTTGTTATTTAAATTTCAGTGATTATTCCTGAACACAAATTTAAAATCGGCAAATTCTCAAAAAGGATTGTTTAGTATTCAGGACAGACCATCAATAACTTACAATGTATTAGGTGAAATACTCACTTAAGCATGTGTTCAAATGTAAAAATACACAAAAATGGGATCACATGAATCCTTACCAGCCTCTGTTACATCTGCTCTGTCAGTCCAGGAAGTCTTGAACTTGGGTAAGAGGACTGCAGCTGCAGCCAACTCTGGATCCTCCATCATCGCTCCAAAACGCTTTTGAAGGCCATTTTGCAGGGCTCTGATGAGTGGCACGCATGTCTTGCTTGATGTCTCCAGCCTGCTAAGTTTGGACAGTAGTTGTTGGATTACTGGCAGGAGCCATCCCATAAAGGAAGTGGACTCAGACTGAAGGATGTTTGAAGCTTTCACCAGTGGCTTCATGGTGGTACAGTACTCCCTTAGGAATGCAACTTCTGCAGGACTCAACCTGTAAGACACAACAACAAAACCCACCATGACTATAATAGGGATCTTCTGATTTAATATTAAGAGTCTGCTCACGTTTTTAACCATCCATTAAGGAAAATTCACAAAATTTGAAACCATATTGGTAGGTGTCCAATTTTACTCACATTTTCACCTTGAACTCCTCACAAATGCTCCTGATGGCATCTTCCCCCTTCTCATCAATGATGCGTATTATCCTTTCAATGGCAAGGTAGGTTGAATTCCATCGTGTTGCATTGGGACGAATGATCTGTAGCTCACACTTGTCCTCTACCACTTCATTAGCCAAATGAGATCGGCCAGTTTTGTTCCAAATGGCCTGGCATTTTGCAAAGGTTGCACGGGAGAGCCTCTTGTAGGTTTCATTCATGCTCTCTGCTAGGGCAGCATCAGTTGTTGCCACAAGGTTTAGCAGGTGACATGCACATCGCTGATGAGGCGGAAGTTGATACTCCAAACCAGAGTCTTCATCAAGAATTGCACTTGCCTCATGGTAGTCCCTATGGTCAGTCAGGTCAATAATTTCTGGGTCTGCTTCATCTTCAGCTTCATCTGCATCATTTTGTGCCCCAAACATGTGGAAGGCCTTGACAAAGTTGGATCCACTATCAGTTGTGGTTCTTACAACTTTGCCTCTAATCTTGTATTGGCAATGGATATCATCAAGCGCACCAGCAAGCATGTCAAATGTGTGAGACCCTCTCAATCTTTTGCATGCTAGTGCTGCAGATCTTCTTTCCAGGGACGCTTCCTCTATCCAATGGCATGTGACTCCAAGGTAACTTTTCTGATGAGCTGACCAACAATCAGTAGTGGTAGCAACAAATTTGACTTTATCCAATGCTGCAACCAAAGTCATCTTCATGTGATCAGCAGCTTCACAGATTCTGGCACGGACAGTGGGTCTGGAGATGACTTTGGCTTGAGGTTGTAATGTGGTAACCAATTCTTTGAAAGATGGCTGTTCTACCACTGCAAATGGCTGTAGACCCTCACATATGAAATTGATGACAAGCTTGTCAACAGTTGCTTGTGGAACATGTTTGTTTGCAGCTCTCAACATCAGGTCTGGTAACTTGGCTTGTGTATTTGCTGAGAGCTTGTTTGGTGTGGCTGTGGTCTTTCGCTGTCGAGATGTTGATGCCACAGTGATATTGTACTGCTCAATCTTCGATGGATGTTTCCTCTGTAGAGATAAATATTATCATACGTCAGGTTCATACATTACTTCATAACATCACTGTGATTAACACTAAAAGAAAACACATTTTTAAAACATTATTCAACTAGACTTGAGCTAATCTTTGATTGTTGAGCATAGTATAAAAGAGTGGTGAATTGGTCAAATTTTGCAGATATATTGCTGTATTTATTCACAAGTGTAAACCAATTTTGAACGATCATTGCAAAAAACATGAATTTCTGTATACATTCTAAGTTCTGTAATATGTATACTATCTGTAAAAAGAGTATCGACCAATGTATCAGTATCTAAATTTTTAACTCCTTTTTATCAGTATCACCCTAAAGTTTTCAGTATTAGTCAGGTCCTAAAAATACTAAGAGAGCAAAATATGTGTATCTAGCAAATCTAATTTAAGAAAAGGGATCACATACACAAAAATGCTGCCCATACAGCTAACAAATAAAACCAATCCACATTATGTTCTTTAAAAAAGATATCATATTGGGAAACATATAACCCTACTGATTAAGAGCCATGTCACTATGATAGACCTATATCAGGCCAATGATACTGATCAACTGATCCATCAATCGGGCTCTGGTACATGTCAGCTGAGAGCTGGAAGATTAATTTGAGATGCAGCTCAGCACTGTGTTCAAGTTTGTTTGTTTTTTTGTTTGTTTGTTTTTTTAAATAGGCCAGCTGATTGTAGGCCTGTGAGTTTTAAATGACTACAAGTTTAATTTATTGTAATGACGGTGGTTATCCAAATAATAAGCTAAAACATTCCTACGAATTGTAGCTCAGTTATGCATGCACACACGCACATTAGCTAGCTCCGTCTTATTTTAATATCAGGCTAACCAATGGCGGTGACAATATCTTAGCCAAACTAGTAACCTTAACACACATGAAAAATAAGAAAGCAATATCATACACGTATAGTTGTAAAACCTCTTACCTCAATGTGTTTTTTTAGATTAGATGCTGAAGTCTTGTAAGCTGAAATGACTGTAGAGGTCAAACAAAGTTTGCACTGCATCTGGACGCTGTCTCCTTTTCTTCCTCTGTACACGAAAAATTCCTCCAGGTATGGCCACGGGCACGCGTCCTCCGTCTTTTCTACGTCGTTTTCATGGTTGACAGTGTTGTCCTCTGTCTCCATTTTGGCTTCTTTGTCTCCAAATCTTTCGTCTATAAAGTAGTTTATACTCCACCATTTAGCACCTCCAGACACCTGTGCCTGCTGCTGCAGCGGAGTTTATTCTTTGCTTACGTCTTAAATTGGCGCGGTTGCGATTGCACGGCCTTATTGGCTGCAAAAATGCAGACGAAAGGTTTGAATATTAATTCAAATTGTGGGCGTACTCAGTAGTGACTTTTGATTTTATAAGTAGCGAAGTAGATTACATGGTGTAAGTTGTACTCAAGTATGAGTAAAATTACACACTTGAAAAATTACTCGTAAAAGTACAAGTACCCAAAAAATGTACTTAATTACAGTAACGTGAGTATTTGTAATTCGTTACTTCCACCCCTGCCAATCATCATACAGTTCAGCATGAGGACGGCAAGGGATGAAGTATGGAGGAAATCCAAAGAGGCCAGGGTCTGCAAAGAACTGAACATAAAATTTAAAGAAGACTTCTCCAAAGAAGACCGTGAAGCTCGGATCAAGCTGTGGCCCAAGGTGCAGGAAGCTCGAAACAACGGCAAAAGAGCATTCCTAAAGGAGGGTTATGCAATAATAGACGGTAAAAGGATCGATCTGTGAGATGCACTTGAAGAAGTCACTACAAGTTAACCATAAAATGTGGGTATGTATGTGTGTATATATATGTTTATATATACATATCTGTTAAAAATACACAAATAAAAAATAGGAGAGGGTCAAAAAGCAAAGTCGTAGTTAAATGTGAGCTATACAGAGCTAAAATTGCCGCATATATAAAGGGGTAGTACTGTGATAGGGTCGGGGTACTGTTATGATTACATAGGTAGGACACTAGGCTTATTCCTGCTTCAAGCACTTTTTTTTCTTCTAGTAAGTGCCAAGGAAGCCGTTACTGTTCTTGTTTTGTATTTTGTTCTTGCGTTTTTTGTTTTTGTTTTTTCTTTATCTTATAGATGGCTGTTCTATTAAGTTCCTTAAATGTTCGAGGCTTAAAAAACAATGTCAAACGTAAGGCCATGTTCTTATTCTGCAAGGAAATTAAGGCAAACATTTTGTTTTTACAAGAAACACATTCTGGTAAGGAAGAGGAAACATTTTGGAAACATCAATGGGGAGATAGTATTCTTTATTCACATGGTACTACTCACTCAGCAGGAGTTATGATCTTATTCAACAAATTTGCAGGGAGAGTTATTGATCATAAAAGCGATGGAATGGGGCATTGGATCATGGTGTTGGTAGAAGTCTGTGAACAGAAAATTATTCTTATTAACGTGTATGGATACAATAACAGGTCGCTAAATAGAAATATGATGTCTAACTTAAGTAAATTAATTGCAAAGTGGAGTACTACATATGGTTCTACCCAGGTGATAACTGGAGGCGATTTTAACCTGGCTCCTAACTCATGGCTTGACAGACAACCACAAAGAGGAAATCAACCAGAACACGATAGCATTACTTGTGACTTTTGTACGACAACCAATATGATCGATTATTGGAGGATGACAAACCCAAATACGAAGAAATATACTTGGTTTAGTCCATCAAATAAAAACGTATGTTCAAGATTAGATTATTGGCTTGTCTCCCAAACAGTATCATCATATGTTACGAAATGTGAGACCCAGTCAACCCCACTTACTGATCATTGTCTGATAAGTCTCTTATTATCTCTACGTAAACAACAAAGATCTGACAACATATGGAAATTTAACAATAGTTTATTACAAAACGAAGACTTCTGTAAACAAGTTAAAGAACTTAAATCAGAAATTAACAATATGAGCATGACTAATGTCAGTAAATGGGAATGGTTTAAATATAATGTGAAACAATTAGCTATAGAAACGGGAAAGAAAGTGTCTGCCCTACGCGTACGTGAACAGAAAAATCTAATTGAACAAATTCATTTATTATGTGGTAAACCCTGTATGACTGCGGAAGAGTCAGAACGCTTACAATCTTTACAAAATAAGCTAGATGAGGTGTACTTGATTAAAGCTAAAGGAGCATATGTAAGGTCTAGAGCCAAGTGGATTGAATATGGAGAAAAAAATTCATCTTATTTCTATAGTCTAGAGAAGCGTAGACAAACAAAGAAAAAAATAACTAAATTGAGTAAGGATGGTACTATAATTGAGGAACCAAACAAAATAAGTGAGGAAATTAACATGTTCTATAGTAATCTGTATAAATCAAGAACTGAAAAAGAAAATGCAGATATCTTTTTTGATATGATTAAAGATCAGGTTAAAAAATTGGAAGAGGATGATAAAACATGGTTAGAAGAAGATTTGAAAATATCCGAATTAGATACAGCTCTAAAACAAATGAAAAATGGAAAATCGCCTGGAATTGATGGTTTAACGATTGAATTTTATAAAACCTTTTGGCAAGACATTAAAGATTTGTTATTTAATGGCTTTTTGGATTGTTTAAAAAATGAAGAACTATCCCCAACAATGAAAACAGGATTAATAACCTTATTACCCAAACCAAACAAAGATTTACAAATGCTAGACAATTGGAGACCCATAACACTTTTATGTAACGACTACAAATTATTAGCCTTAGTATATGCAAATAGGCTTAAAAGCATCTTAACCAAATTGATTGATGAGTGCCAATCAGCGTTTATTAAAGGAAGGCAGATTCATAATAACATAAGATTAATATTAGATATGATTGACTATCGATCCTTTATTAATTCAGAAAGTTTAATACTATTTATTGACTTTTTTAAAGCATTTGATTCAATAGACCATAATTTTTTATTTAGATCTTTAGAACTTTTTGGATTTGGAAACAAATTTTGCAAAGTGATCAAACTGTTCTACAAGCAAATTTATAGTTATGTTTCGCTCAATCCAGGCATAACATCTAGGATAGACATATTCTGTGGAATTCGACAGGGTTGCCCAATTTCTCCAAAATTATTTATTCTTTGCACTCAATTAATGGCTTACCTCATTGTGAACCATTCAGACATCGAAGGAATAAACATTTTTGATATTGAACTGAAAATAAGTCAGTTTGCAGATGACACAGTAATATTTTTAAAGGATAAATCAATACTCGAGAAAGCATTGAATGTCATTTCAATTTTTTCTAAAGCTTCAGGCTTGTGTCTGAACCTAAAGAAGTGTGAACTTTTGCCACTTTATGATTGTTTGGAAAATAGCATGAGGACGATTCCAGTGAAAAATGAAGTTAAGTATCTAGGCATCTATTTAGACAAAGACATCAACACTAGAGAATCAAAAAACCTAAAAGACAAAATTGATGGCATGTCCAAAACACTAAATCATTGGTTGACGAGAGATATTACAATTTTTGGACGCAATCTATTATCCAAATCAGAGGGCGTCTCAAAGATGGTTTATCCAGCATACTCACTATACATTACCCCGAAAAGCATTAAAAAGATTAACTCTATAATCTATCAATTCATTTGGCGCAATAAAACACATTACATTAAAAAATCACAACTTGTCAAAGATTACGCTAAAGGTGGTATAAAGTCAATTGATTTTCAATCAATGGTTGGAGTATTTAAAATAAACTGGATAAAAGCCTTCCTCTTGAAACCTGACTCCATATGGTTCCATATCCCAAAAAATATTTTCAAAAAGGTGGGAGGGTTGGATTTTCTCCTGAAATGTGATTTTGATATATTGAAGTTGCTTGTGAAACTGTCAGAATATCATAAGCAGGTCTTGTCTTATTGGAAGATGGTGTTTGCCCATAACTTTTCACCACATTGCTCCACCTTGTGGAATAACAGAACAATTACAATTAATAAGAAGTCATTGTTTATTAAAGAGTGGTTTGAAAAAAACATAATCTTCATAACAGACTTACTTGATGAAAGGGGTCAGTTTCTCTCAGTGGGTGTTTTTAATGCTAAGTTTAACATTCAGTGTTCCCTTAGAGAATATGACAAGGTTTGTAAGGCAATCCCCTTACCTCTGTTGAGTTTGATTCAAGGTTATTTGTATTACTCTAAGGCACAAATTAGTCTACCTTCTTTACATCTAAACCAGATTCTTTTGACGGATAAAAACTGTAATAATAAAACCATGAACAAGATATTTAAAAACAAATTATTTCACGACTTTAACAGTAACACAAAACTAAAAGGGAGTAATGTTAAAATAACGAACAAATATACGCACTTTTTAAAATGGCCTATCCCCCCCAAAGTCAAAGAAATGCAATTTAAAATAATTAATGGATATTACCCAGCAGCTGAAATGCTTAAAAAAAGGTTTGGGTTTGAGGTAGAGCCATGTGGATTTTGTTCACAAAATGCGGAAAGTATTGATCATTTGTTTTTTTCCTGCTCAGTAACAACTGATTTTTGGCAAGATCTAGTAGACTGGTTGAGTATAAGAATAGATGGGATGACCCCACTGACTCTAACACAAGTTTTATATAATAATGGTGATCCATCTAAGGAACTGTCCATGCTACACAAGGTGGTGATAATTATGGGCAAATACCACATACACAAATGCAAATGGCAAAGTAAAAGACCTTCCCTAACTGTATTGAAAATTGAATTAAAATCTTTTTTGTCATCTTTAGAATTACTGAGGGATTCATGTAAAGAGGCTGCTTTGATATGCGACAATGGGACTCAATCTCTATCCTTTTAATGATTGTGTTTTTGGTGTACTAAGTAAGCCACATGTATGTTAAAGTGTTCGCAGAAAGGAAACTGTTATATGTCATAAAAATGGCCTTCATATATTTATGTATATGTATATATGTGTTTTTTTTTCGTTTGATTTCTTATTCAACCTTTTCAAGATGTTGTTGCACAAATGTTGTCTCCCAACGAGAGATTGTAATATGTGCATAAATTTAATTAAAGTATTAAAAAAAAAAAAAAAAAAAGATACGGTTAGCGCCCAGTTAGCTCCTAGCATTTCTCAACAGCTCTGCCTCCTCTTCGACTGCCCGGGACATTTAAACAATGGATAATCCGTATACAAAGAAATTCATGCTTTTCTCCTCAACAGAGCGTCCCCCGATTGAGCAACAGCGCCGTAAAATAAGAAGAATGGCGCCTAATTACAGAGTTAATAATGCAGACTTTGTAATATCTCACGTGTAGATTCATCAGCCAGATGAAGTGTTTACTGACAATTGACAGTGATAGCGCACATCATCATCACTATTCCAACAATCCTCTCCTCACAGACAAGCGTAAACACACTCGACTATCGCTAAATCAAATTTAACACACGTTTGTAATGACGCTAATTCAGTTTATAATAGGGTTTATTCGCTCGGTCAGCAGGTGGCGGTATCCTCGTACACTGGGGAGTACACTGCCATTAAACGAACAGAAGAAGAAGAAAACATCTGCACATGCGCAGTAAGGATCGGGGAGTCCTGATCCGTAACTATCTTTTTATTTTTCGTTTTTGTCTACATTGTACTGAAATGCTTCATTATTGCAAACATTTTAAGATATACTTGTTATTCTTAACATCTTAACAGATACTCTGACCCAGAACTATCGTAAAACGCTACGACCGGAAGTAGAAACCTTTCGCGCATGCGGGGTACCGATCGGGTTTCCGGTACGGATCGGGTAGTAACATTAACTATGGAACAGATACAGCTTTTGCCACCAGAAGTTTGGGTCTATGTTCTCAGCTACCTGAACACGGAGGAAAAACACACTGTCCGCTTCTGCTGCAAGCACCTAAAGAATCTCGTCGACCACCCGTCTCTGTGGAGAGACTACACGGTAGTGCTGTCCGACCTCCGACGTTATACGTACGGCTTCTGGGACACTTTAAACTACCGCAGTCTCACCCGAGTAACGGTGCGGCATTTGGGGCGCAAAGAGTGGCGACGCCTCGTGAAGTTCCTCCCGTCACTCTCCACCATTGTGTTTGTGGACGGAGGACGGCAGTATAAGGAGAAATACTTGGACGCCCTTTCCAGGTTCCCCGACCTGAGGGGTGTCGGGGTGCGAAACGCTATCTGGGACGAGCCGGTTCTGGGGCACAATCTGGCAGTCCAGCTGGGGAGGCGGCTGACTCAGTTAAGCGTGTGCAACGTCCGTCTGCCCAACACGGTGCAGTTCATCAACAGCGTGTCGCACCTGGTCAACCTGCGGTACTTGCTCTTCCACCAGCAGGGAGAGGGCTACGGGCTGGACACGGTCAGGCCGGTGCCCTGCAGTGTTTTCCACAACCTGCTTCTGAACCTGACCAAGCTCAAACACCTATCCTGGGGGATGAAAGGGGAGCCGCCGGAGCCCCTGCCAGATGATTATTTCAACCCAGCGGACCCGGACCAACCAGGTGAGTCTCGTCACTCATCCAACGGGAAACTGCTGTGGTATAGGCTATCAAAGCATCAAAACCAGGCTTTAGAGCTGGTAAGCCAAGAACTGTGCCATTGTCCTCAAGATTTTCTATGCTGTCCTTCACATCCATCAAGAGACCTAACGCACGTTGGCTCAGGAGGTCACTATTAACAAACCTTAAATATTCTAATATTGCACATAGATATGCTTTAGCTTGTAAATTACATAAAAATGCCCTATTTGCAAACTTGCAACACCAGTAACACCAATGCAGTGTGTTTAGGATAATGTTTATGACTATTATTTGTAAGTGTACATTATGTTACAGCATTACAAATCCCAGTACAGACGACGCTGAAGTTGCCACATAGCCCTGAGTTGTTCCTGGGAATTTGTCTAGGTTGAAACAACTTTTTGTAGACGTGTGCTTTGCACCTGCACTTTTACACATAGACAAACCTTGAATGCAATCCGCGATCTAGCCTAATCACACGAACTACTGCTGGTCAGTTCACTTTACCTCAAATGACAATTTCAAATATTTGTTTAGTGACAGGGACAGCTTGTTTTAAACATGGCAGTGGAAAGGAAAATGACTCAAAATCCAAATTTTAGACTTAATTTAGTGTGTTGGAGAAATTTGTTTTGATACTGCAGTTTTGATACATATGGCCAATCTGCTGTACTAGTATTACTGTATCTCGGTGCTGCATTTGACACAGTGGGCCTCATTGTCCACTGCATCAGCTTAAGCAGTGTGCGTTGTCTCCAAACGAGGGCCAGAGGGACGAGCGCAGCAACAATGGTAAGAACCAGGAGAAGAACAAAGCCAAACAGATTAGTTTGTGTAAATGCTTTTATTACAAAGTATCCAGCATAATGAGATGGCTGTGCCACTATATCAACAAACTAACATATCCTGAAAGGGCTGATTAAACAAAAGAAAAATACTTCTGCTGCCAAGCTGCAGATTAGGTCATGTACAAATAGTGACTAAAGACAAGTTTCCCTTACTGCATACTGCAGTGTTCTGTTTCTTACTTAATTGCTGCAACTTTTACCCAACGTTTTATACTATTACAACTGCAGATGGTTTTATTTGCTGTGCAGCACTGTGGTCAAAGTCCGTTGTGTCCACCTCCAGTCCTTGAGAGCCACTGTCCTGTAGCTTTTAGATGCATCCTTGTTCTGACACACCTGAATCAAATGAATGGCTTGTTACCAGGACTTTGCCAAACTTGATGGCATGCTGAAGAGGTAATCCAATCATTTAATTCACCTGTGTTGGAGTAGGGATGCATCTAAAAGCTGCAGGACAGTAGCTCTCGAGGACTGGAGTTGGACGCCCCTGTGCTAGGATATAGAAATAAACATACTTTTTGGTCCTGCAGTGTTCTGCTACGGTGGCCCTGTGCTGACCACTCTGGAACTGGTGGATTACCCAGAAACCACCCTGTCAGAGAATGCGCTGAGAAGTCTCACCTCTCTTGAGTCGCTGGCCGTCAGGTACAGGTACATCAGAGAGGGCGTTGAGTGTCGCCTGCAGGCCTGGCTGAGTCCTCTGCAACACTTAAAATCTCTCACTATCATCGGTGAGTAACTCTGCTGTTCTGCAGTTTGTGTGGGTTTCTTTTAGTTGGTCTGGGACAACTGCATAATTGTTAGGCAACTAATATTTTTTGCGCAGGTTTAAAAAGCATCTTTCTGCATCGTTATATGCAGTTTATTTGGCAATGTCAGTGCATCTTAATTCCTGGTTTTCAAAGCAGAACTGAGCCTCAGGCGGGGGAAATAATAATAATAATAATAATAATGGATTGCATTTATATAGCACTTTTCGAGACCCTCAAAGCGCTTTACAATTCCACTATTCATTCATTCACTCACATTCACACACTGGTGGAGGCAGCTACAGTTGTAGCCACAGCTGCCCTGGGGCCGACTGATAGAAGCGAGGCTGCCATATCGGCCCTTCTGGCCATCACCAGTAGGCGGTAGTTGAAGTGTCTTGCCCAAGGACACTACGACCGAGACTGTCCGAGCCGGGGCTCGACCTAACTACAAGATGAACTCCCAACTCTCGAGCCACGATCGCCCGAAATCCAAGTTTCTCCTTAACTCTTGGTGCTGCTTTCTGTCCTTGTAGGTGGGAATTCTCTCACTACCTATACCACCACCATCCCACCCAGTGTGACCAGGCTGACGCTGCGAGTAGCCATAACGCTGAAAGACATGGACTCTATTGCGCCTAAAGTTCCAGGACTGGAGCACCTTGATATTGAACAGAACCGCTCCAGTGGCAGTCTCTGCAGACGGATCCCTATGCTGTTTCCTCAACTCAAGACACTCAGGATACGGTGAGCCTTAGTTCATCCTAGTTTTTCTGCCTGGCAGTCTAAGCAGGAGAATGTTGATCAGACTGTATTATTTATCATAAAGTAAAGCATAATGTCTTCTCATTTGAGAACATTAGGTTTTTCCTTAAGAATGGCTAAAAACAAGTATTCAGTTATAAAACATTTTAGATTCATTTTCAACTAACAGATTATCCCATCAGGTTACCCAAAATTATTTGGATAAATTTGGTCATTTCAAGATTTTGCAGGGAACTAATCTGTGGGGACAGTTTTCTGCAGTGAATGAACAGTTTGTTCTTTTTGTTTTTTTAAAATGTCTAATCCCTGTAATAAAATTATGTTTCAAGAAATGTAATGATCTAAGTAAGGGAAGATTTGGATAAAATCCCAGTGAAGAGGTCTCCACAAACTACTGTTAATTAAAAATGAAAATAAGCATTAATCAGTCATTTAAGAAATGCTGATTGTTTAAATGTGCACTTCTCTTCTATATAACCTGCCTCAAAATATACAGGGCACTAAAGCATCCATACATGATGAAATCTTAGTCCGTTCAGTGGTGATCGGATGTGGCAGTTTGATTTGTGCAAGTTGTTTCTTGTGTCAATCGGGAAGTCCCCCCCTACAACTGCTCAGTTAGCATCAGCTATTTTAAATTAACTATAAGTTTGTTTGTTTTTTCCTGGAAAAAATTGTTTCCTGTTTTGTTTTTTGTTTTTTAAAGCTGCAGGCCTTTTTTTTTTTTTTTTTTGTATCTGTATAACAGGGTATGAGGTCCACATGACCCAAAGACCTACAATAGACCTATTAATAAGTAAATGAGGGTGGCAGTGGCTCAGGATGTGGATTGTCTACCAATCCGAAAGTCAGTGGTCAGATTTCCATTGGGCAAGAATCTGAACCATGAGTTGCTTTGATGCCTTAATCAGGATGTGTGCGTGTGTAAGAGATGTTGGATTAAGGCGCCTGGGCATAGAAAAGCACTTGTATGGATGTGTGTGTTCGATTGGGTGAATGAGAGCTTTGAGTTCTCAGCTGGAGAAGAAAGGTGCTATTTAAGTACCAGTCCATTTACTGTTTAAAGACGTTTCAACAAGCAAACAAGAAAATGACCTTACTACAACCCTATAAGATATTGTGAACCTGCTCTTGAGGTACGTTAACGAGTCCTGTCCTGTTTCCTGCAGATTTTTCCGCCGGGAACCAGAGAAAGACCTGCTGAGCCTCCACAAGCTGCGACACCTGGTGCGCCTGGAGCTGATCGTGGAGCGTTCGTTCATCCTCCGAGATTACCTCAACGGGCACCCTTGGCCGAGCCCATCTGTGCAGGAGCTGATCAGTGAGCTGCAGGAGCTGTCTGAGAACAGGATCACGGTCATAACAACGATGCGGCAAAGGAACCCACTGCGTGAATGTGACTGTGTGTGGGAAGGAGACTGAACGGGTGCGAGGCAGAAATGTGGGAATTAAGTTATTTTTCTTCCCAAAAGCACTGCACCAGAATGAGCAGTGTCAAGAAGACCTGAGGTAAGACCCGTTGTCTGAAGGCATATGAAGGCAGCCATGGATCAGGAGTACTGAAGGTCTTCTCAGTCATAAAGCTAATAAATAGGCCGAAATGTGACACTTTTTTTTTTTTTTTGGCAACAAACAGAAGAGCAGAGTAGCAGTTGCATCATGTTATGTCTGGCTGGTTTGTAAAATGGTGCAATCCACAAACAAAATACGTTAGTTATGTGCATTGTTAAACGATGCCTTACATGCTCAGGCATGGTCTTTAAAGACATAAGAAGCTCTTAAATAATCAGATCTGTCAGTTTATTCCAGTTCCCAAAGTGACTGATTCAAGTAGCCCGTTTTGTTCTGTAAGATCTGACAGTACTGTTTACATAATGTAACACATGAAGAACAGTAGCAGCAAGTCATGTTTTGAGAAGGCAGTTTACGTTGAAAACTCCTTAAAAAATTCTTTCTTAAACAGAGTTGTGCTGGGATCAGCCTGTGTGTCTGACACATCTGTCAGAGGCAAACGTTTAGCTGTTGGGTCATCTGAGTTTTGCTTTCTGGATGAAAAATTAAAGATAGTTTGAAGAGCTGAAAAGACTCTAAAATAGGTTCATTATTTTAATAATGGAGATCTTTGCGTCCTTGACAGAAAAAACTAAACTGGGTAAGAGGACACAAACCTCAGGATCAAAGTTGCCTAGTGGTCAAAATATTTTTGTTTTGAAACCATTACATGAAATGTCAGGACCAGAAACGGCTTCTGTGTTACTGCAAAAACGCAGTATTGTTACGTTTTGAGTCCAGGTGACTTAATTTTTTGATTTCAAATTGATCATTGCAATATTTGAGCTTTCAGGTTGTGTAAGCTAATTATTTCTTATTCATTTATTGCTTTTCAACAAGCCCTACAGTTATTTCTGAAGCGCAACATTTTTCTAAATGTCTGCAGATTTTTATTTTTATTTTTTTTAGCTTTACAATTTGAATGTAGCAAGAAATGCAGAAGGGTTCGTTTTAAAAACTCCTTTGTTCAACAGGGTTAATGTTACATTTCTTTGCTGAGTGTTTTACTTTTATGGATGAATAAAAATTCATTAGAACATTTTTTTCCTGTGATTTATACAATATGGAAGAGTCCTAAAAAATTGATATAGAACTTCCAACTGTTTTGAGTATTTTAGTCAAGATTCTGCAGAACTGTGATATTTGATGTGTTGTCTCTCCTTCATGCAGTAATTAAAATAGCTTGACCACAGCTGACCTTGTTGCAGATTTTATTAACATGAAAATTCCACAACACTAGTTTAACCTTTACATGAGGGATGGAAGAAAGCCCAGATGAAGTACTGAATGTCCCACACTGATGTTAAGATGTACCTCAGAACTCCAGGAGCACAGATTGCGGCTCCACAGAGTTCAGGGCGATTTCTTGTTTCCGTCCATAGAGTCCATGTTCTACCTTTACACCTGCATTTGTGCACTTCGCTGAACCTGTCATGAGTTCTCTGCAGGCGGAGACCAGACTTGAGAAGAGCTGAGCACCCCACCACAGCTCGCATCCACCCTTGTACTGCATCCTTCTGTTGGGTGCTGGCTTCCCAAGCAGGGAGTCTTGGGGGACAAATAAAATACTTCCAGGAAGATCCAGGAGGGACACACAATGCCCGGAATGTTTCCGGAAAAGCCTGGTAGTCATCAGAGTGTTGGCTGTTGAGGACACGGTGGAAAACAGACAAAGCCTTAGGCCACAAGATGGAAATCTGTTTGACTGTTACGTTTAGTTATACATAAATTTATCATCCTGTTAACATAAGATTACCCCTTAAATTCATATTATGTCCACCTTGCTTGGATCCCCCTTTGCCTTCAGACCTGGATTAATTCTTAGCATGAATTCAGGAAGGTGCTGGAAACATTCCTCAGAGATTTTGGTTCATATTTACATGCAAGCATCACACAGCTGCAGCTGATCCATAACATGAATCTCCAGTTCCACCTCATCCAATGAACTCAATGCTATGTTCAAGATACCAATTTAAGATGATCCGAGCCTTGTGACATAACACAATCGCACATGATCACGCTTTACTCATCAGGTGGTGAGTAAAGCGTGATCACTAAAGGATGGACATGGTCAGCAATAATACTCAGGTTGGCTGTGGTGTTTAAACAACACTCAGTTGGTACCAAGCAGCTCAGAGTGTGCCAAGATAAATATCCTACACTCACGCATGCACCACCCACACCAACCTGCAGGATCCACACTTTCATGTTGTTTACTGTCAGAATGTCACAGCAGAAAAACTCATCAGACCAGGCAATGCTTTTACAGTCTTCTGTTGTCTAAATTTGATCAGCCTGTGTGAACTATAGCCCGAGTTTCCTTTTCTTAGCTGATAAGATCATTGCCTTTAAGAGCAGTGAGCGTACATACTGTGTTTGAGTTGTTTGGATAACTTTTACATGTTTTGTGGGTTGTTTTTTTTTTTCAAAGTGCTGTTTGACACTTTTTTTTTTTCCCACTTTGGCTCAAAGACCAATTTCTGGATCTCTATAAGAAATTTAAGGTGAGCAACTTTCAGTAGTTAATTTAAATTCATTTGTCTAAGCTGCTATTACCGTTTTCTGGTTATTAGCTACTGTGAGTCAGCTAACATGTGCAGCAGTAACTCACCCATCTCATTTGTCACATCTTCAGTGGCTCCGTGAAAGAAACACACATAGACAACCAATCCCTGCTGAATCTAAGGAGAGGGAGGCACAGTGTGGAAACAATAATAATTAATTGGGTACTTTACAGGATCGCACATAAAAACAAAGTCTCACACATTAATGTTTTAACCTCAAGTAAGCATTTACATTTCATTAATTATGAGAATAAAGTGCCACATTATGCTTCAGCCTGTTACACTGTATATCCTTTCTGAACATGGAAAAGGTTTGAGTAGTCATAAACCTCAATATCCACACGAGATTGGATTATACTCACCGAACAGTGTGTGACTAGACTGATTTAAATACAGTAGTTTTATGAGAACTGATTAAATTAATCCAGTAACTGTTAATAAACCACCATCACACAAAATATAACGTATTGTATTAATCAAATGTTTGATAAAAGTACACCAAAATCCAAAGCAGGGGGCAGCAGGACATGATTATTACATTTCCACGACAAGACAAAGACTTAATTAAATAAAATACATTGAAAAACAAAAGCACCCACCTCTGCCCACTGAGCATCTGCTCCATCCACAGCAGGTTTGAGCTTAATCTTTGCGTGACTACACTGCTGAATGACAGTTCGGGCCTGAAGCCTGATGGGCCTATAAAAAACAGCTGAGCTGCTCGGACACACAAAAACAGACGACAAACCCATTAAACCTCTGTCAAACACCACCTGCCAGCAAAATCAGAATATGAAATAATGAAAATAGGTATAAAAAGACTGATATTTTGTGCTGCACCTGTCAGCATTAGGCGAGGGTTTTGCAGTTTTTTCCACAGCAGAGCTACCGATGGTGAAGACAGGCCAGGGTTTGGTGCTCAGGGCCATCACAGGCTCCAGACCACTGCTAGAGCTCCATTTAGCTGAAGAATCTGCCTCTGGGCCTCTTTTCTTCTTCACTGTGCGCTGGACACTGCAATGACTTCGGATTTGTGTTGATGTATGTGCCTCTGGAGGACTTTTTTGACTTGGAGCCTGAATGTGCTGCAGTGGAGCATGCTGCTCTAAAACAAGCTGTGCTTGGATGCAGTGTTGTGTCCCATTGTTGCCCTGAGGGCTACTTGTTTTTTCCTGTTCTTGAGGCTGTGCAAGCTTCTCTGGCTGGGGATTTATCGGATTCTCTATCCTTTTTTGCTTCTTAGAGCTTTCAGGATCCTTATGTATTTCAAAATGCGAAGAAGTCATTCTCTTCATAGACAAGAGCTTTGTGACAGAGGGGATTTTGGGAGACCTGGGCTGTAAGTTGATGGGATTTTTCAGGTGAAGGAGGATGGGAATTTTGGGCTGAGGATTATCGTGAATTTCAGTCTGGGAGGACAAACTGGAAGAAGGTTCATCCTACAAGTGAGATGGGAGACAAAGTCAGTTCAACTTCATAACTTACATACAACATAATTATGGAGGTGGCAGAGCATGAGCTAGTTCTTTACTAGAGGCTGAACTGTTACTGTTTTGTTCTTCTAGAAACAACTCGTGCTACCTGCAGCCATTTATCTGAGCTCTGGTATCTAAGTAACTTCTGTTTCATAAAATGTGCATGCATAGAATCATCTGTCTAATCTTAATTGAAAAATACTGCCAGCTGCCAGTGCTAGCCCTCAGCCTCCTAGCAGATACACCAATGGTATCAATTTCAAAATCCTACGCTGGCTCGTTCTTAAGTTATCACATTCACAAGATTTTCAGAAAAGCTGACCGGCGACAGATTTGATCTTGTCTGAGATTTTTAGAACAGCTTCTTTTTCCTCTAGAATTTCTTCAACGAACTGCTGCAGAATTATCAAATCAAGCTTTTTGAGTGCCGTACTTATCTCTTATGAGGTTTCTGATTTATATCCAGTGATTGCTGGATGGAAAGGCCAATTAGCTTGAAGCAGCCCAACAACTGAACAGCTCCAACACAAGAAAAACTTGGATCCCAAGACAAGCTGACAGATTATTTTTCTTCTTTTTTTTTTAAATAAAAATGTTTGTATCAGGCATAGGAGACTGATGATGTCACGAAATTGCTTCCTATATGAGCATTTTGACTGCCACTGTGTTGTTGTGTTTATTTGGAGCCAAAAGCTACCAATATCCAAATGGATGTTGAAATAAACACACAAAAAAATCAACCACCATAAATAGTGGCTTGCAAAAGTATTTGGTCCCCTTGAACTTTTCCACATTTTGTCACATTACAGCCACAAACATGAATCAGTTTTATTGGAATTCCACGTGAAAGACCAACACAAAGTGGTGTACACGTGAGAAGTGGAACGAAAATCATACATGATTCCAAACATTTTTTACAAATAAATAACTGCAAAGTGGGGTGTGCGTAATTATTCAGCCCCCTGAGTCAATACTTTGTAGAACCACATTTTGCTGCAATTACAGCTGCCAGTCTTTTAGGGCATGTCTCTACCAGCTTTGCACATCTACAGACTGAAACTCTTGCCCATTCTTCTTTGCAAAGCAGCTCCTGCTCAGTCCGATTAGATGGACAGCGTTTGTTAACAGCAGTTTTCAGATCTTGCCACAGATTCTCGATTGGATTTAGACACCAGACAGGTCAGGGATAAAGTTACTGAGAAATTTAAAGCAGGCTTAGGCTACAAAAAGATTTCCCAAGCCTTGAACATCCCACGGAGCACTGTTCAAGCGATCATTCAGAAATGGAAGGAGTATGGCACAACTGTAAACCTACCAAGACAAGGCCGTCCACCTAAACTCACAGGCCGAACAAGGAGAACGCTGATCAGAAATGCAGCCAAGAGGCCTATGGTGACTCTGGACAAGCTGCAGAGATCTACAGCTCAGGTGGGGGAATCTACAGCTGCTGTCTTAGTCGTGCACTGCACAAAGTTGGCCTTTATGGAAGAGTGGCAAGAAGAAAGCCATTGTTAACAGAAAACCATAAGAAGTCCCATTTGCAGTTTGCCATAAGCCATGTGGGGGACACAGCAAACATGTGGAAGAAGCTGCTCTGGTCAGATGAGACCAAAATGGAACTTTTTGGCCAAAATGCAAAACGCCATGTGTGGCGGAAAACTAACACTGCACATCACTCTGAACATCCCCACTGTCAAATATGGTGGTGGCAGCATCATGCTCTGGGGGGGCTTCTCTTCAGCAGGGACAGGGAAGCTGGTCAGAGTTGATGGGAAGATGGATGGAGCCAAATACAGGGCAATCTTGGAAGAAAACCTCTTGGAGTCTGCAAAAGACTTGAGACTGGGGCGGAGGTTCACCTTCCAGCAGGACAACGACCCTAAACATAAAGCCAGGGCAACAATGGAGTGGTTTAAAACAAAACATATCCATGTGTTAGAATGGCCCAGTCAAAGTCCAGATCTAAATCCAATCGAGAATCTGTGGCAAGATCTGAAAACTGCTGTTCACAAATGCTGTCCATCTAATCTGACTGAGCTGGAGCTGTTTCAGTCTCTAGATGTGCAAAGCTGGTAGAGACAAACCCTAAAAGACTGGCAGCTGTAATTGCAGCAAAAGGTGGTTCTACAAAGTATTGACTCAGGGGGCTGAATAATTACGCACACAACACTTTGCAGTTATTTATTTGTAAAAAAAATGTTTGGAATCATGTATGATTTTCATTCCACTTCTCACATGTACACCACTTTGTGTTGGTCTTTCGCGTGGAATTCCAATGAGATTGATTCATGTTTGTGGCTGTAATGTGACAAAATGTGGAAAAGTTCAAGGGGGCCGAATACTTTTGCAAGCCACTGTATGTTTGAATGCAGAAATTATCCTAAAATGTTTGAGTAGGAAGCTGCAAAAGTGCTTTTTAATTCTGACTCACGTTTGGAGCCTGTCTAAGTGGTCAATTCAATTCAATTCAATTCAATTTCTTTATTGTCCCACAAGGGGAAATTAGTTTAGCAGCAGGAGGATAAGAACAAACAGAACAATACTATAAAACAATAATAACAATAATAATGATAGAAAATTCAAGGACAATTATTTGCCATTAAGGAGACAAGACGCAGTAGGGATAAAAGAGACCTGGAGTCTTTTAGTCCTCCTCGGAGGTACTCTAAAACGGCGGCTGGAAGGCAACAACTCAAACTCACTGTGAAGTGGATGGTTCACACAATTAATAATAGAATGAGCCTTTCTAAGCACATTTCTATTGTAAATGGCCAAAAGTCCATCTTGCCAGCGCCCTGAAATTTTGCTAGCAGTTTTTACCAGAAGTCCCAACCGATTCTTATTCTTCACCGTCAGGTTACCAAACCAGGCAGCGATACAAAAAGACATCACAGATTCGATAAAACTTCTATAAAACAAGGACAACATCTCAGATGAGACATTAAAAGATCTCATTTTCCTTAAAAAGAACAGTCTTTGTTGAACTTTTTTAGTAGTGGCATCAGCATGAGATTCAAAACACAGTTTATGGTCAAGTACCACACCTAGATATTTATAACTCTCAACGATCCCAATATCGGCAGTTTTAATGATAGTGGGTGATGAGCTATAAGAGGACTTCCTAAAATCAATAATCATGTCTTTAGTTTTTGACACGTTAAGTGAAAGGAAGGACTCATCACACCAATTCACAAAATCATCTACAACCTGTCCATGGCCTGACTCGTCCCCCACTAGAAGACTGACGATCACTGTGTCGTCAGCAAACTTCAGGATGTGTCTGTTTGTGAAATTGCTGCGACACTCATTTGTGTACAGAATGAACAGAAGGGGAGAGAGGCAACAACCCTGGGGTGATCCAGTAGAGGAGGAGAGCACATCAGAAAAGACATGATTTACCCTCACACATTGTGACCTATTAGTCAGAAAGTCTGTCACCCAGCCGACCAGACTAGTGTCAAGCTTGAAATGATTGTAAAGCCTGTCAGCAAGTAAGAGGGGTTGAATTGTATTAAATGCACATGAAAAGTCAGCAAATAATAATCTTGCATGGGTGTGGGGGGCCTCAAGATGCTTATACAAGAGATGCAGGAGTGTGACAGCAGCATCCTCCACACCTCTCCCTGCTCTATAGGCAAACTGGAAGGGGTCAAGATGGTGTTCAACATGCATTAAAATCTCCTTCTTAATTATCTTCTCAAATGTCTTCATCACTAAAGAAGTCAGAGCCACAGGCCTAAAATCATTCAGTCAAGGAGCTAAAGCTTTGGCAAACCCACCACTGTGTCCTTGGAATTCACTGTCAGCTGCTCCTCTGCATCACCATCACTATCAGTATCCTCATCATTCGCACTGCCAACATGCAGACAGAGAGAGAAGAGCAGGGAGATATTAGACATAAAAATGGGGAAACCATATCAACAGTTCACTAGTACTTTGAGATACTAAGATAGAAATTACCTGTCTAAGTCGTGAGATGTCAGTTCCTGTAGTTGAGCTGATGTCTGAACCGCTAAACCTCTCGCCTCTGCTTGGTGATTCGGTTTCTTCGTCTTCTTCATGCTGCACTGAGAGCAGTTGTTGATCCACTGCACAACATCAGGCCTCATGGTTCTCCAGAAGTATCTGTAAGAAAGTTCAGATCTGAGACCGTGTTGATGATTCTGACTGAAACGTGTCACTAACGAGAAACAGCGCGAGGGGAAACCTCTCATTCAGCAGTCTGAGACACTTGTTGACGTCGAGGTGGTTGAGCTCGTTGTGATAGTCCACCAGCGCGGTTTCAACCTGCTGCCTGTTCCTCAAAACCAAACGCATTTGGTCTCCCTTCACCGTATGAAGAACACCGTCTGGGAAAGCAGGGGTAGGGTAAATGTTACAGCACAGTGTGAAACAGACTAATTGACACCTTTGTCTTTCCAGTTATGTTTGAGCAGAGGCACAAGTGCCATTGTGTATATTGTATCATTATATTTGGATTTTTGCTGGAGCTGGAGCCTATCCCAGCTGTCATGGGGCGAGAGGCGGGGTACACCCTGGACAGGTCGCCAGTCTGTCGCAGGGCTCTAATTTAAAATATGACTCATACAAAGATGAAGAACAGAAATCTGAAGCTGGACATTAGCATAATGGGTTCTATTTTTATTAAGGAGATTTTTCCCACCACCCTTTTTAAAGTTTGTGTTCCCAGCAGTGCATAGTATAAAATATTGACGTTCTTTTCCTAAATAATATTGGAATTAAAACTCCTTTGTTATGCATACCTGCATGCCTGTGTTTTATCATGGAAAATGCACTACACAGGCATTATTAGTATTTTGTTTTTAGGAGTTTTGAACACACAGATTTGTACGAACCTTTAATGGCAAACTTCTTGCAGAACCTCCTAAAGGTGTTCTTTTCTACATAGTTCAGTCCAGGTGGGTAAGTGCGTTTGGTAAGGTAGAGCTCCACAGCATCGTACTTGGCAAAAATGGCCTGCTAACACAGAGACGTAGATCATGTAAATACATATGGTTCATGAATCTCTGCAGCAAATAAAATTTTGTCAACCTGACAAATCTACAACATACCTCCTCCCCCACCGCAGGCTGGCTCGCCCCTCTGGATGGGACCTTTGGAGGAAACAGATCAGTTATTAGAATTGTGACACTGTTGCATTAATAATACTAAGTAATTGTGATGCTCACTGCGGAGTCCGTGTGGACCGAGAGTGCAGGCACAGCATCTGGATTTAGGGTGATGACCTCCCCACTATGGCTGAAACAGTCGTCAGTGAAATGTATCGAACAAATGGAAGACCGGAGCCGAGGATGCCAGTTTGGACGGCCGGTAGCCTTCAACCACTTTGCCAACAGAGTTGCATTGTGAAGAGGAAACCTAGGGTAATATATTAATGATGAAGAAGTACGCACACTTTACCAAAGCACATTGAAGTCACAGCTACATGATTAATATGGGTTTAAGGGCAGGCCTTTAGCCTTATTTGGGGTATTGCATTAAGTAGCCAAGAAGTAACATGTCAGAGTACACCGATCAGGCATAACAATATGACCACCTGTCTAACAAAGTGTTGGTACCCCTTTTGCTGCCAAGACAGCTCTGGCTCATCAAGGCATGGACTCCACTAGACCCCTGTAGGTGTGCTGTGGTATCTGGCATCAAGATATTAGCAGCAGATCCTTTAAGTGCTGTAAGTTTTAAGGTGAGCCCTCCACGGATCCGACTTGTTTGTCCAGCACATCCCACAGATGCTTGGTTGGATTGATTGAATCTGGAGACCAAGTCAACACCTCAAAGCTATTGTGCTCTTCAAACCTTCCCTGAACAATATTTGGGCATCCTTGTGCTGCAAAAGCAACATCAATTCTTAAGTGTACCAATTATATTCAGTCAAATGCACCATTACTGATTTCTAATGTATAATGGTCCAAAACCTATAGCACAAAAACTAATATTTATTGGGGGTTTTTGTCCTTTCAAGAACAAAGTAAGATATAGAAGTGGTTAAAGTGGTTCTATTATGTTCTCCATGCTTCAAATTTCAAAAACACAAACTAAATTATCTTATTCTGGCTCAGGGCAGGTTCATCTTATAGCTAAAACAAAAGCAGCAGCTTATCAATAACAACTTCTCTAAAACCCAGTTTAATTTTCTGATCGACCATCTTCCAAATGCACTTGGTATAAACATAAGCAAAACTCTGTATACTTTGTGCATGTACTTTATCTGCACCAGATAAACCTATTTAAAAAAAACAGCTCAACATATAAGTATGAAATAAAAACATTGCTAACCCAGCAGTTAGCTTAAAAGCCTGATCTTTTAACTTAGAGGGATAACATCTGCCTTTGTGACATCACATTCATGATAAAATAACAGAAATGAGCAAAAATAAAGCATAATCTGCACACTAAACTCTCACCAGAACAGGAGCGAACACCGTATGTTTTATCGCAGAAGTCCTAAAGGTTTTAGGACTATTATTTTTTCATTAATTAATTCTGTGTTTCTCTGTTTACTTTCGTAGTATAAGCAGCAAACAATCAAGAAAAAAACGATTCATACTTGTGGAAGGTGAGGCCCAGGCGTCTCTCTACTGGTCCACAGCAGTTTGTGCACCCAAGAACACTGCAGCGCATCCACTTCCTCTTGGTTCTGTTAAGGCAGGTTTGGCAGTTGGCGATCCAACTAGCCAGGTCTCGAGTCATGCTGCCCCAGTGGAAGTGCTTTGAAATTTCTTGCTGGCAGACCCCCTGACCATAGTGGCCCTTGCTGTCATGAAACTCTCGCAGGATTGAGTTTACCTGGGATCAAAAGGAAGCACAGTTGGTTAGCAAAGCATGGTTGGATATTTAATAGTATTTGTAAGACCATTATGCAAATTACAGATCACATAAGACTTATGTGATCATGCAATGTCAGTCTGAGTAATAGTTGAGGCATGGGCTGAGGAAAGATGTGCAAATAGAGATGTTAACAGTATTTAAAAAATCCTGGATTTTGGAGCTCTTAGGAGGCTTCCTCCAACAACACGAAGACACCTTAATGCTCATTGCAAAAAGGACACTGGTGTAGTGCTCCAGGTGCAAAGGTGACAGAACCAAGTGGCCCATACAGAATCAGAATCAGAATACTTAATTAATCCCCAAGGAAATTATGTGGGTTACGGTTGCTCCAAGGCAGTAACAGTAACAGACTAAGCCATTTAAACAATACAATATGTTACAGATTTTACTAATTTAAAAAGATAGCGCTAATATATACAAATCACTCAATTATAAATATCAAGAATTAACAGAGATCATTATAAATAAATATCAATAACTCACAAGAATATTACAGAGTAGAAAAGAGCATGCGCAAAAAGGGTGTAACTATTGCAGTGTTTACAGTGTAGCTATTAGATGGATGAGTTGTACAGGGAGATGGCCACAGGCAGGAATGATTTCCTGTGTCGTTCAGTGGTGCTCTTTGGTAATCTCAGTCTCTCACTGAATGTGTTCCAGCCAGCACGTCATGGAGTGGGTGGGAGGTATTGTCCAGCATTGTCTTTATCCTGGACAACATCTGCCTCTCAGACACCAGAGAAGCATCCACCTGCATCATTCTCAGCTTGTCACCCAGGAGGTTTGGCCTCATGGGGTTGAATGCACTGGAAAAGTTAAAAAAACATGACACTCGCAGTGCTCGCTGGCTAGTACGGATGGGTGCAGACACGATTGAGCAGGTAGATGATGGCGTTCTCAACGCAAACTGAAGAGGATCCTGATGTGGTCTGACTACGAGTCGGAGCTGGTCCATACAGGACCACAACCTGCAGAAAACGGGGACCTGCCAGCTCACACAATCTCAGAGGGTCATGAGAAGAGCAGCAGATGAAGTGATGAGGGTCAGATGAAATTAATGGCTGACTGTTTTGTTTGATTCCATTTATAACTGCTGAACGAATTTTCATTGTTGTTAGCTTCTGCAAGAACTAAATAAAGAATATAACCTGTACTTAAAGTGAAAATCTCTTTCACTTTAAGATGCCATTATCCACTCCTCAGTGATGTAAAGATACAGATTAGTTGATGGTTTTAACCAGTTGTGTTTAGTCTCTGAAATTAACACTTCCAGATGTGTTATAATAAGGCGTAAACTGTCATAAAACAAAGTGTTTCCTCCGCTGACCACTGACCACCAGCACAAAAGGTCTTCATTTGAAATCTGTAAGCTAGCAATTACCTCCTCTCTGCTGCGTGGCACGCTGAGAGGTCGAGAAGCCCGTGTGTACATCAGCACTCCATCTTAAAAAGAAAAGACATATTTCTAAAGTTTTACTATGAACATTTCAGCACCTTTATAAATGATTTAATGTGTTCCTTTAGAGCACTGAAGCAGTCAAATAAAAATGAGTATTGCTTGTTGTGTTTAAAACCCTTTCCACTCACCTATTAGGCCAAAGCGCTTGGCCATCCTTTTTAAGGCACTTCTATTTTTCTTGCTTTGCGTTGGTAAAATCCTGTGGCTCAGATATCTAAAGTATGCAAAAGAAAACATGCTAATTTAAACGAACATGCGTCACATGGGTGTGAAGTTTTCGTGTCATCAAACGCATACCTGGCGACATGGTTGTACGTGGTGAAAGTTGGCTCAATGACAGTCTTCCTCCTTGTGTGCTCCTTCACTGTCTGGACTGCGGTGGAGTCTGGAGCTGACGAGCAGTACTGGTGTTCCTGCAGCTCCATAGGGGTTTCCGACTGATCAGTGGCTGGATGAGGGGGCTTTTCGGTTTCGGTATTAGCAGCAGCTGCAGAGATGAGGTCTTCCAGCGTGTTGGAAAGCAGGACTTCCTCATCTGAAGGAATGGGCACCTGAAAGGCACATAGGTTTACCTGATCAGCTCTGAGAACTAACTCAAGTCCACACTCTTAGTACGCTTCTGCAGGACTGGATGGGAAAAAAGCACTATTGCCTAATTCTGTTAAAGTTTCTGAAAGCACTGCAAATTTTGTAATGAAATGAGTAAATATGCAGGTCCAAACACTAAGAAGAATGAAGTGAGTAAAAAAAAAAACCAAAAGTAAATCCGCAGACTTGCTAATTACAATTGACAGGTTTTTAATGTGCTCTCAGTCTTTTGTGTCACCTCCTCATCGGGCATGATGCTGGGTACAGCATCTGATGATAGTGTCGGCTGACCGTCCTCATTCAGGGTATAGCAGGATGGGTCAAAGTGTCGGGAGCAGATGTAGGAGTTTGAGCGCAGCGAGCCTTCATCCCTCTGCGCAACTGTCAGCCATTTCTGCCGCTGCCCGGGGTCCTTTGGAAACCTGCAGATGCACAAAGGCCAGTTTTGCTTTGGAGAACTTACAGAGAAAGCTGAACAAAAGCCAAGTCTGCCTGTGGTGTACCACAAGGCTCCATTTAAGGTCCACTATAGTTCTAAGTAAATGCACTCTGGAAAATACAAGAATATTGTGTTCCAACAATACTTTGTCTTCAGTGAATCAAAGTGAAATCCTGGGTGGCTCATAGCTCAAAATGGTTCAACTCCAAAGCCCCCATAAGCTTTTTTAGCCCTCTGCTATCTCCGCTTGTAATTTAAAAAGTGCCAAACAAATCAGTTATTTTCTTAGGATGCTTAATACCATGTCTCTTCAAATTAAAATCCTTCCCGCGGTTAAAACATTACATATGAAATTCATTTGTTTATTTTTAAAGAACTGCCTGAAATCTGACCTCTTCTGGCTGACTTTATCTCTAGATCTCTCTCACATCTTCATATCTTTAAAATGTGTATTGACTGGAAAAAGTTCTTATTTGTCAATTTATACACACATAACACAAATTACGGCAAGTTATGGCAACCTGTCATTCACATATTATTACAACATGAATGGTAAGTTCTGTTTTAGTTATTCAATCATTCTTTGTGCAAAATACAATTTTTTTGTTTTAGATCTGAGACAATTGAGCCCAGTGTGTAACGCCACCTGACCTGTGGAAGGTGATCTCAGGGTGTATGTAACTGGAAGAATCACAACCATAAACCAGGCAAAACTGGACGCGCAGATTAGCTAGCTCTTTAGTAGGTTGATTCTGGCAAACGTCACAAGCCTTTATCCAGTTCTTCACTGCCGCAGTCACTCCAACCCAGTAATACATCAGCTGGATGGACATCAAGAGTTAAAACACTTTTCTATGAATAGCCTTAATTTTAACCATTTTGGTGACTTAAAGAACACACCTCATTTAAACTCACCATTATTTCCCTTACTGCCCGTTCCCGGCGCGCATGGTTGTTGTTATTGTGGTATTGTATCAGGATCTCACGTATTTCTTCGTCACTCCTAACGACACGGAGGAGGCGGCCTCGATAAGACCGCCACAAACAGCCATCTGGAGGTTTGAGCATTCAGCAACATTCCTAATAAGTGACTGAAAGGCTATATTCAGTGCAGTGCTTTCTCTCATGCATTATCCAGGTGATCTACAAAATGTTCATGGGTGTATGAACATTGGGTAATTCATAGATTCTGAAGATGTGACGTTACTGGAACAACTTTTGTGGCAATGGTTCAATGGTTTTCAATCCATACATTTTAATATTTAATTAGCTATTCAAAATTTCAACTTAAAATGATCTAAAAACATATCAGAAATTTTACTTCCACCTAAATGTAGCACAATGAATTATATATAAATTTTAGTCACAACAGTAGTAGTAGTAGTTCTCACAACAAAGCACCATCTTGTGGTCAATATAGGTATTACACCAAACTGAGCACAGGGTCACAGCGCTGGCTAAACTTCAATTAATGTCTCTTCAACACCATACAAACATTTTGTTTGATGCTGCCAAACATTGAGAACTGTTTTTTTTTTGTGTGTAACATCTACTGTACCTTTGTAAGTAAACTTTTTGCTATCTTTAGAGACCAGCTTTTTCCAGCTTTTTGATGTATTTACTTGAAACTTTCCTGTCAGTAAATAATGCTCCAAACAATCCAGAAAGGCATAAGAGGGCATCTGCAGGTGGAAAAGTGGGAAACAAGGACAGAGAGGTTAAGAAAGGTGATTTAAAACTTTAACAATCACAAAAGATTATTGCAATTACAAGCTTTGCCTTCTGTGATGACAAATTTTAAATCACTTTTTGGTCTGTATTTTGGACAGAAGAAGTCAATTAAAGACATCACTATAGGAAAATATGAGTACATGATAACGTTTTGTTGTAATAAATGATATCCAAGAAAATGCAGGTACAATACATACTGAACAATAGTAAGTTAAAATGTTTCATTAAATACTGTAAATTTTAAAGGCAAGTTCACAATGGTCTGTCAATTATGAACTAAATATGAATTTTCTCTCTTTCTTGGTGCTTATGATTAAATAACTGGTATTCTGTCAATAATGTGTTGACTCACTTTGGCTTTTGGCGGTGGTTTATTTAAAACAAGCAATTAACATTTAGTTACTGTTAATCAATTAGTTCACTGACAAGTACAAAAATAAAAAAATAAAAAGTAAATGCCGAGAGGTTTGTAATAAAAAACGTAGTCTCATATTTAGGCCTGCTCTTGTGGCGCGCACATGCGCAAATGTAAACCGACATTATTTTAATTCTGGAAACGTGTCGTGAAATAAGCAGACGTTTCCCTACCTTAGATCATCTTTCGTCTATTCGACACAAATCCTCGTTACACCGGTTCCAACTTTTAACATAAATTCTACTGCAAGTACTTATTTTTCCCACAGATTTCTTCAAATAATTAAATCTTTTTCTTTCAAATTATCTGAATTTATACACACGTGCTCTAAAGAAACATATTTTAAGAGCAAATTAATAGCTAACTGTGGCGTTTTGTTCCGCGCAAACTTGTCCCGCAGTAATAATCTTTCACGTTCCGGTATGGATAATTTCAAAATAAGGGTTATTACGTTTGTCAATTATTTTTTCATTTTCTTTTATTTTTTTTTAAGTAATTAGCCCTTAAAAAACGAAAAGTGCATTTTTTTTCATGTTCGCGAAACAATTACAAGTAT
The DNA here is from genome assembly GCF_057381915.1 of Diplotaxodon limnothrissa. NCBI lineage: Eukaryota > Metazoa > Chordata > Actinopteri > Cichliformes > Cichlidae > Diplotaxodon > Diplotaxodon limnothrissa. The sequence continues at coordinate 6,073,902 of NC_140614.1, read as the reverse complement.
TATGTTGGTCGCAGGGACTGAGTCATGCCAAGTATTCTATAGTAATAAATTACATTATAATGATATATTTCATTCAAAAACGATTTATATGATATTTTTGAACAAACAACAATAAGTTGAATCAAATGAGTAAGCTATACCAAAAAACCCCAACGTTTTACGGATGGGTAGTGATGGGAAGAAAATACATATATAAAAGAAAATAAAGTACACTTATAAAACTATTTCTTGAATGGTAGTCGTTTGTTTGCGTTTTCAGTGCTTTTATTTTCACAGGAAATAATTTTAACGGAAGTTTAATTGCTGTCACATGGTCATCACTTGACAGAAGAATGATTTCACACAGGTTGCAGAAGCTGCCGTAACCCAAGCTTACTGAGTGTAGCTCACTTCCGTTCTCTGACAGAAACAAGAGCGCCCCTCGCAACTCCGGAGGACGCATTGTTCTCTCTGCAAGACCAGAGTCATGTGATCGTGACGAATAAGTCTAAGTAAGTAAATGATACTTCCAGCCATCAAGGAGCAAGGGCAGAGGAATTGGTTTCCACCAGACGGGGACAAAGATCAATGCTCGTTTTTAGATGCAGTACTGCCAAACCCACAGCCATCCAATATTGATTCTCTGCATTATTCTGAAGTCGTTCCACAATTTGTAGATGCAGTTTTTATTTGTTTGTTTGTTTGGTTTCTCGTTTTTTTTATTTTTGCAGATTGGTGACCCTCTGTTCATCTTTATGCCTGACAAAATCTCCCAGCTTAAGATGCTCTTTTTACACCCGGTCTGTTACTGACCTGTGCCAGTTAACATACATAGATAGATGGCTTAAAAGGAGGCATACAGAGCCTTTATTCCCCCAGCTGTGTATTTTAATTAGGAAGTCATCAAATGACAGTATTATTTTAGTTTTGAAGACTTTATGTCCCAAATTATTATTGACTGTGATTTTTATTTATTTATTTTTCACTCTGATGCCTCAGATTTTTCTTGGTATGATTCACTGTTGCTTGGTGGCAAAGATATTCGATTCTTATGAGAAACATTGGGACAGGTGTCCAGTAGAAATGCACACATTATGAGATATCCTGAGAGGTACTTGTTCTGTCTACTTTGCTGTTTAACTTACTTTTCTTCATCTGCTGTCTGCCTTTCAGAGAGAATGGAGAAAACAAGAACAATGACCGATTTTAAAAGATAAGTAGACACATATTTATTCTATGACTGTATCAGAACTCTGATCGGTAACTCTTCTTATTTATTTAATTTTTTGTTATTATCTTTATTTAACTTTCAGTGAAGAGACGAAGGACGAAATAGCAAATGCTGTAAACTCATTAGAAAAAGATAAGTGTATGATTACTTTATATTATTATGGCAACTCCTCCTGAAACCAGCAGGTTTTGTAGTTGCTGAAATCATTTATTGACTTTCCTCTTGTCTTGTTTTTCTCTTTTTTGTTATTGTCTGTTATTGTCTTCTTTCCTTTTAACTTTCAGAGAAGAGAGCGAAACAGCATGTGCTGTAAACTCTCATTATAAAAAGATAAGTCTACATTTATTTTATATTATGATCACAACTGTTGGAAAATGGAAAAGCATAGCAAAAAGTGCTTCTATGAGTGAGCGTGAATGGGTGAACGAGGTAAATTGTATTGCTATTTCAGCAGTCCAGCTTACTTACATCTATAGTGAGATGGTACAACAAGTTTCACATCTTATGTTATATGGCAGTGATAAAGTGTAGTATAAAAACTGTTTAACAAGATCGTATTAATGATTTCATTATATAGCTACATGATTACTGTCTGTGAGTTATAGTTCCTAGAATTGTACACATTTGTCCTGCAGCTGGGTAATTATCATGTTTAAATTTTGCCAGAACCACATCAATCTGAATGCAACAGCTGTGCAAATACCTGCAAGTAAATATACACAAATATGTAATTTTATTTAAATGTGTATGATTATTTTATTGGTATATTATTGTTTATTACTTTTGTTTTTTTATATTTGCTATTATATTTGTTTATTTTATGTGAATTAATAGGGTAATATAACCAAGAAAATGAAGTGCTAGAGTAGCAATATAACATCAAGTTTACACACATTAAAGTTAGGAGGTATTTTAAAAGTAGGGTGGAAGTTAGAGAGATTTGGGATCTCAAGTGCATCCCTTTGTTTACAAAGTAACTGAGTAATGCATTCCAGTGATCATCAGACAGTAACACAGCATGCTGAGATGGAGGAAAGAACAATAATGAAAGTAATGCTCTTATTAGTATCCAATAATTATTACAATTTATTCATTATAAGAATCAAAAGGGTTTATGGAAATATTTATGATGGACCACAAAACCCATGGAATCACAGTCATTCGGTTGTTTGATGGGTGTTTCGTAGGCCATGAGATTGATTGTTTATCCACAGTGAATGAGAAACAATTTTTGAGTGACTTGATTGAGTTTGGCAAAGCAGTGATTGTTAAAAGAATTAACAAGGCACACAATGTTATCATCATCTGAAGAAGCTGAAGAAATATAAATAAAACTTGAATATAAGAGAATCATCACTAAAGCATGTGGCATAGATTGTTTTGAGAGCATTTTTAAGCCTCACTGAAAAACAACATGCATGGCGACTTGTTCAGTTAGGCAAAACAATTATTCCAAGGCATGACTAAAAGAGTGCCAGCAGCTCCTCCCAGTCTAACTAAACAATAAATAAAAACAATACAGCACTCTGTCTGTGTCTGGCTGAGGGATTTCCATCCTTCTCTCTTCATTTTTCAGTTTTTCATGTGTTTGTAGAGACTGGTAGTGTCCCACAGTATCAGAAAGCCTTCATACACAATCCAGTTTTGGCCGATTACACAAACAACTGACAAATTCTAAATCTCTTTTATTTTGTTTATATTGAAAGATGCACAACTCAGATACGAGTACATCAGTCTTTCTAGCTGCATTGGTAGACACAATAGTATGACATGTTGTCTCTGAGATGGTGAGCTCAGCTTCAGAACTCCATCAGATGTGTGTATGGTCCATTGGTGTCAAGCTTCAGCACTTGTCTGTTACCATAGGTCCCGTGTTTTACTGTCACTTCAGCGCTGCTCTCAGCTACAGCAGCATTCAGCTCCTTCTCACACAGAGCAACGAATGCGCTGTACAGTCGCAGCCCATCCTCCTTGCTGATGTTGTTGTGGTACTGCATGCCTCTGCCTTTGGCCTTTCCTCCCAGCGTGGCCTGAGGGACAATCAGCAAACTCCCGGGAAGGTCCAACACTGACACCATCTTCCCAGAATCCGACTCGCTCAGCCGCAGGTTCAACAGCGTGGACACTGGACAGAGCGAGGACACAACTTTTTTTTATCATCTGTGGAGGGATTCACAGGGAAGCAGGGGTTCACTATTTAGAACAAAGGAAAAAGTAAAAAATTCACTGACCCATCTTGGGTAGGATGTCATCTGTGGCTCCTTTGAAGAAGCAGATGTAGATCACCATCCCTCTTTCAATCTGAGAGTACAGATAAAAGCAGAAATGTTAAATACAGTAAAAATTATGTCCTTTCTCCAAGATGTTGCATCATGTGCAACACATATAAAGTCAAAATAAGAAAAGGTCTGACACACACATCGTGAATCAATATATACATTACTTTGTATTTCTGAACTAGTAATTGATATTGATTTTGTCAATATTTACTTAATGTCTTTGTTTTATATTGATAGCTTTTTAAGCATATTATCAGTATTGCTAGCACTGATTGGTTTATGTCTGCAAAGCAGTGATAGAGAATGCGTCTCTCACCTGGACAAACTGAGCTTCGGAGTGTTCATCTGCTGGTTTCACCTGCAGCCTGGCCTGCAAACACTGCTGCAGTACCGTCCGGGCCACCGGATTGCAGCCTTTCTCCGTCATTACTGCCAGGCTTTAACTCCTATCTCCTTTGTTTATACGTCTTAACAATCTCCACTTTTCAAAACAGTGCTTTAGCGTCCAGGAGAAACTGCTTAACATGTATAATATTAACTAACCGTCTCTCCCTAAAAGCGCTAAACCTCTCTAACACCTGAGAGAAATGAATGAGAAAAAAATGTGACCCATTTAACCCACTTCCGTGTCGACATTGGCTGTAACTGTTCAGAAATGTTCACGACTGCGCGCTACTTTCGCATACCGTCCTTACCTACTTGCCTTTTTCCTCTGTGTCGTCTTTAAACGGACTTTTCAGCACCTTTCACCACTCAGAGAATTAGTTCGGAGTTTCAGGATCAAAATAGGTGAGAAAAAATAAAGAATAAAATTTTTTTTTAATCCCCTGTTGTTGATACGTGTTTTTTTAATGTAAATTTTTAAGTGTTTCATAATATATATATATATTTAAAGACCTGTCCCTCCATAGGGTATCAGGTTACTGTATGAAAATAACATATTTTCATCTGTGTATCTTTTTTTTCTGTAATTGTTGAAATCTCCCATTCATTCACTGCTTTGCTTTATGCTGCCCTCTGCTGTTCAAACTATTTATGAATTTATAAGTGCTGTTTATTCCTTAATGTGAACATCATCAGTGAAGCAGCAGTCTTACAGAAACTTATCAACATCTACATTAAAGACTGTAGAGATATGGCCACCTGTCTTTGACTCTCAGCACGATCTTGCTGGAAGAGTGGGAGGAGAGGCTAATGCATATCCCAAGGTAACTCCAGACACCTTTGTGCAGAGATTATTCTGCAAGGCATCGCTAGTACTCCATGGAGGAGCCACATGCATCGAAATAAAGAATTCTGTCTTTGAATAATGAATTGTACAATAAATTATGCCTTTGTACATTCATTTACAAATACGTTTTTAAATAATTGTATTTATTCAGACATTACTAAATTAATTTATTATTTAACAATTTAATTTAAAATAAAAACTATTTTTATAAAAATGTTATTAAAAATTATATATATATATGTGTGTGTGTGTGTGTGTGTGTGTGTGTGTGTGTGTGTGTGTGTGTGTATTATATATATTACACAGAGAGAGAGAGAGAACACAGAACTTCAGTAGTAACTTTAACCCAACAATTATTCAGCTTAAGCAGTATTTATTTCTTTTTATTCCTATAAATTCCAGTCTTACGTGAATTCACTATTTGACTTCAGTTTTTGTGTTAAACTCCAGAGAGGTTTTCTTCTGTGAAATTAAGCCAAGAGAAACAAGATCTGAAAAACAAGAAAAGATTTATACATAAAAACATTTGTTGATGAATGAATTACAGGCAAGGATATGCCCAAAGGTTTAGTTCCTCTGGATGTTTCCAAGGAAAATTGTTTTGTCACTCATCCAAGTGACTTCTCCAGTGTCACAGATGAGTGATGAAACATTTCTCCCACTGAAAACCATTGTGTCCAGCTGAATTCAATCAGTTTTTTCAGGTGAGTTGTTAGATACTGTGCTCATGAGGACAGTGGGTTTCAACTTGCAGCACACCACACAGTTGCCATATTTAATGAAAGATCAAAACACTTAATTGAGCAGAATTAAGTCCAAATGTAACACCTCACACGATGACACATCACACATGACCCAGCATTGTTCTAAGAATGCAAACTTTCTTATTAGAAGTTGCCACAGCTGCCAGAAAGGGACACGTTTCTGAATGATCTTAATCAGTAGTCACTGCTCTCTCTCTTGCTGCACGGACAATGTAACGTCTATGATAAGCGCCAAGGTTTGTGTCCTAGTCAGAATTAAGCCATCCTTTGCTTCCAGGTTAGGGAAAAGTGGAACAGGAGATATTCAAATACAGCTGCTGGTGAGTTCTACAAAAACAAAATACAGTTTATAAAAACACTTGCAGGTGAATCACCACTGATTTATCAGTGACATTCATTTACTCAAAAACTACTGATCAGTGGATAACTGGAATTTATAGTTTATAATAAATGGAACTAAATATGCCAGATGTGCTGTGATGCTTGTGTGATTTTTAACAGGACCCTACAAAACTTTACACTACTCGTGCTACTTTACCAAAACGCTTGATGGCTAAGTGTGCAGTTCCTGCTGTAAATCGATTCACTCTTAAGATTCAGAAATCTAAGTGATAAGAGGCCGGAAATGTGTGCACTCGCTTATTAACGTAAATCAGTAGTTTCTAAATGCACCTAAATCGCCTGTGTATGGAAATCTTGATTCTGTTCATCTGGACGTACCTTTTTAAGTGGGAAAAACATCCATCCACAAAAGGTACGTCCAGATGAACAAAATCATCTTTTTGGGGTTAAACCAATAGTGTCACTGCCCTCTGCTAAGACTGAAGTCATTGCCGACCTTACTTTTCTCAATACTAAACTTTGTACTTTTATTTTAGCTTAAATGTAAACAACAGCACCAAAAAACAAACTTCTTAAAATGTCTTTTTTTCGTTTCTTTTTTCCTCAAAATAAATTGTGACCGGGCTTATTGGCTGAGGTGGTGGAGCAAAACAGCGACACGTTAAGTGTGATTGCTCAAGTTCCTGTATGAACCGAACAACTTTGAAAATCCGAGGAAAAGCTGAGTGTATTTTCTTTAAAGCTCCGATGGAATTTGATGGACTACCAGGACTTTATCACACAGGTATATGAAGAGTGGTATCACTAGAAAGTCTGCACACAATGTCTCACTTCATGGTTGCTCTTCACCAACCTCTGGTGTCACTTTGTAGTCACTTGTCTTATTATTGTCTTATTTGTTGCTTTTTAGGGTTTGTGAGCACAAGCAGAGGTTTTTGCTTGGGAAGTAACCGTGACCTCTTTTTGAGAGGCTTCTCTAACGTTTAATGGTCGTGAAATATGTCAAACTTTTCTCCTCTACTTTAACAGTTGAGAGCATTTTGAACACAGTGGACAAAAGGTGCGCATTGAGGATTTTGAACTATGGCGTTTCAGTGTTGTCGCTGCCTCGGATTCGTGGACACAGATCCTTATTCACTTAGCTGCTGTTTACAGTTTAAAAGTCTTCATCAGAACAAGCACTTATACTTGTACTTTTCTCCTCAATGTCTTTGAAAAGTAAGAGCTGATAAACCAAATCCACTAAATGCACTTTCATCTTTAAGTTTGGTATAGTAATCTGTCTTAATCTATTTTGTGTTTGATTTATTATGTGGGGAAAAGTCCTGTCAGCCATGTACTGAGAGGGCTGTGGTCGTCCATTCATCCTGTTCTAATAAATGCAAATCTCAGGAGCACCTTTAGATCTGTTCAGTTTTATTCATATAGCACCAGTTAACAGTCAACAAATCCTGTCTCAAGTAACTTTATATTGTAAGGTAAAGACCCTACAGTGTTAATGTAGGACAAGTGTTCACTCCAATTCATTGATGAAGTGAATGCAAGTCAGTAATCAAAGGTGAGTTTTTGGCCATAACTGACTACATATGTATAGCATATCATGGGCCGATGTCCTGCAGGTTTTTGATATTATCAAATGATCAGTTCATTACCAGGCTTCTGGAGAACTTTAAGACATGTTGAGGACGTCATTTAGCCATTTAAATCAGCTGTGTTGTATCATGGACACATCTAAAACCTGCAGGACACCGGCCCTCAATCTTAAAATGTACTTGCAGAACCAGGACATTACCTGGACATTTTCTATTTTTCTACAGATTCCTTTTTACAGTGTAAAGCAACACAGCTGTTTCCTCCAATAACTGATGGACTTTTTGCATATCGTAACATAAATATTCATACACTCAATACACTCAAAAAAACAAGCATGAACCTTTCTGAGCATGGTTTTGTGTCTCTGCTTATAATTTGGTTACTAAGACAATAATGATCCTGACATGTGCTGTGTTCTCAGTCGGTGCCCATATAACACTTTTAAATATCTTATCATCAAGTACCTGCATCCTGCTGGAGAACTGTACGTAAAACACACAAACACACCAGTGAACACAGCTGCTGAACATCTGTATCTTCATAAACTCTGTTATCTTGTACCCGTCTCTGCATCTGTGTTCCAGTCTGGGATTTTGTCCCTCCTGCTCCCCCATCCAACACCTCCACTCCAAAGTAAGTTTCTGTGGTGCTTTGTGTCATGGACCCCGCCATATTAGTCAGAGGCCCCTTTACTACAGTTCGGAGTCACGGACCTTCAGTAATAGTAATAAATCACACAGCAATAGTACATTCACGTTGTTGTAAAAAGCATGATAATATATTAAGTAATCCAAAGTATTCAGAATACATTACTGTCATTGAGTAACGTAACGGAATACGTTACAGAATACATTTTAGGGCATGTATTCTGTATTCTGTAATGGAATACATTTTAAAAGTAACCTTCCCAACACTGTAAATGAACATTTGTTTTTTAAATTAATTTTTTTAATTATTTGACTATATATGAATATAGTGCTTGTGTATAAATACACAAACAATACACATATGCTTTCATGCTTTCAATTGTGTAATTTAAGTGATCTAGGTAGCTCTGTTTTAGAAGTTCAGTTCATGCTAGAAATGTGTTTTGGAGTTTGTACGTGTTTTGTCTCTAGGGGCCACCGCATATATTTATATATAAACATATATAAATAAAACCACTTTTTTTTTACATTAGTAATTCCTTTTGTACATAATTTGATATTATTTTTAATAATAAATTAATTAAAGCAACAAAACAACCTGAAGAGCCGGTTCGGAGCCGAAAGAGCCGGCTCTTTTTAGTGAGCCGAACCGAAAGAGCCGGTTCTCTAAAAACAGCCGGAAATCCCATCACTAGCAGGCAGGCAGAAGTGGTGGACCCAAAATGCAGGACTCTGAAAACGCAGCTTTATTGCTGGACAAACTCTTCGTAAAATAAAAGCCGCAAAACCGAGACTCTAAACAGAGGTGCTGGAGGACTGGACATAACAAACACACAGCAAGTTGAAGGTAACCGACGTTAACGACGCGACAACAATAACTAACTGACAGGGACTAAAATACACTGGCAGGCACATGAGGAAACGAGGAACAGGTGGGCACACAGCTGGGACTCATTAGGCAAGACAAGACAAGGGAGTAAAGCAGAATACACTCACATGAGACAAGACCTTCAAAGTAAAACAGGAAATCCTCAACATGAACTCAGGGACACAAACAGGGCACAAGGGGAGGACACAGAATACCAAAATAAGAATAAACTAGAACAGAAGACAATAATCATACTAAACACAAAACGCTGGGTCAACGACCCAGCACCATGACACCATACCTTGGTTACATTTTTGAGTTGAAAGCAGCTGAGTTGCACCTTGCACCTGAGGATGAAAAAAAATGTCACAAAGTGGTGTGTAGCCTTATCCCTCACTAATGAGTCGAGAGTGAGACTGCCGGACAACACTGGAGCATTGCAGTACATGTCAGTTTTCAATGTGGAGGAAACTCTAAAGCACAACAAGAGCCCTGGAGAAATAGAAAAAATTGCTAACCTCCTTGGCTTCTCCCATGAAGCGATAGATAAGAGTGTCCACCAATGGCGTACTATCCATCTGGAATGAGACAAAAAATTTCTGGAGTGAGTTTTGGAAGTACAGGGATGCAGCTGATATCAACCCGTTTCAAGAACTTGCAAAGGCTGATGTGTCTGTATTGTCCTTGCCACACTCAAATGCTGAAGTTGAGAGAGTATTCAGCCAGATGAGTGTGGTAAAAAGCAAACAAAAAACACCAGCTGCCTGATAACGAGATGAGATGATGAGATAGCCTTTATTTGTCAGTTGCAGGTCTTTTGCCCACAACCGAGATGACAGACCTTGCCGACCGTACATAGAATACACCAACATCACATTGGGGAGACAGGTCAGGCCAGGTAGCGAGGAAAAAAAACATCGAAATGTGTAACACAAAAGGATAATACAGGAATGCACAGATATCAACACACCATAGCACAATAAACACAGACAAGCAACATGGGAAAGCGTTCCAGTGTGTACATCTGATCTGGGACCGCTGCAATCTTCGACTGCGCCTCCAGCTGACCCGATGTCCACATCAGAGGGGAGGTAAGCGTTGGAGGTGGCGTTGGATCCGGGGTAGGGAGGGTGATGCGTCAGTGAGTGCTTATCAGTATCAGTATATGTGTTTGCGTGTCCATAGTTCAGCTGAGACAGTGTCCTTCGCCCTGCCAGGCTAAGTAAACAGTCTTCCAGCCAACCCAGGTGGCCTTGTAGGGAATGGGAAGGAACAGACTCAACACAGTCGTTATCAGGGAGTTTTTGTTCGGCTCCAGCCTTGAGCTCACAGCTGGCGCCAAAGGGGTAGCCGGATTATGATGGTAATTTTTCTTTTGCAACAACTCATGAGAATTTCAAAGCTGTTCTTTAACACTCCGACACTGGTCTCTCAATCTCCCGTTGGAGAACCGCGAGATTCCCATGATGGTATCAAACTTGCGTTCCGTGGTGTTGTCATTCTTTTGCTCAGAGAGCCGATTCTGAGAACTCACAACTGCAGTGAGCTGTTCTGCGAGGTGTTATTCTGAGTATTCACGGCAGCTGTAAGCGTCTCCAAGGTCTTAACCATGCTGCTTTCAATGAGCCTGTTCTGAGAAGTCGCGCCTCGTCCCATCGTTTCAATCCCAGCGGGCAGCCTTGGGGGGGTTTGAACAGCTCGTTCCGCTGTCTTAATTCTCCGATAAGCCAGGGCCAAGCCAGCTCCGATCAGGAAGAACCCTGTTATCATGGTTTTGAATAGATAGATATCTTCAGCGTCCTCGATCGACAGTCCCGCCAGGCACACGATCCTCCATTTCTGCCACCCGTCCATCGTGTATCCGGCAGGGGAAGTCCCTCCAGGGCACTCGGGCTCTCCCGAGCCCAGACTTCTCGTTGAGAAAAGGGTGTCAATAGCATTCAGAGACCAGTTGATCAAATCCATAATTCTCTTTAGGTTTTAGAAACAGACTGTGAGAGTGTGTTCCAGGGAAAGTAATACAAAAAACATGAGACTAGACAAGGACATAAGCAGGGAAGATAAGGGAGAGGAGAGGAGAAAAAGTGCATCCGCCTCCTCCGAGAGCCAAATACAATAATGTTTTGCAGCTTTTTGGCACATCAGCTGCTTACTCATTTAAGTCAAGTGCTGCAGTTGCTGAACATGAGATGAAAATGAGGATAACCCACTCTTTCTGTGAGCCAGCACAGCCTGTGTGTGTGTGTGTGGAGGGATGTCTGAAAAAACAAAACAAAGCAATCAGCCTGAATTAGGACCAGACTAATCCCCATCTTTTTTTCACATTGACACTGTTTATTTCTACTGTCTGTTTTTGGTCCATTTAGATTGCTAATGTAGTTTGTTAACAAAATGATGGTTAAAAACTTTTACCCTTAGTCTTGTGTGGTTTAAAACTACTTAAAAAGCGTGCCTATTTCGGGTCACTTTTGCTGGTCACAAGCCCAGATAAAGGAGGAGAGTTGGAATTAAGATAAATGTAACTTGTAGTTCTAAATATATTCTAAATGCATTTAGGGTGTTTTTTACTCACTTTATGTCTTTTCCACGATGTTATTTCTCTTTCCTACAGCGTAGTTTACAAGCATGACCAATTATGCAAATTAGGCGATGGCATCACTTCTAGCGACTTCTAGAACAGCCTATAGTGATTTTCCATAATGAGGAGTTGACATTACTGCCCCAGTGCAAGATGTACATCATGTATTTGGAGCTGCTACCTGCAGTGTTCGTTCTCTGTCTTGCCTCTTGAGAGGTCAGCTCAGCTAAAGGTTTGCTTGCAGCTATGGTGGCAATGATCAAAAGTGTGAGGGCTTAATTTACAAGAGCTGTGTGCCTATGAACGGCAAGTGTAGGTGTGTTTTCTCTTTCCAGTGCTCTTTTACAAATGGAATGCAGCAGCCCTGTGAACCTCTGTGTCCTGTGATGTGCTGCTTCATTAACCAGATTCAGGATGTGCATTTATCTGATAGACTGTTCGTCTGCTTTGCTGACAGCCAGGTATAAAGCTTTACATAAACAGATACACTGCCACTGGATTTTGGAGGCCATTTCCCTAGCATAAAGTACCAAAGGTCTCTCATTGCCTCAGTGTGTGAGACCACATACCACCAGGGAATGGCAGCCTTATTTAAAGGGTTTATATGAGTGATATCATCACAAACCCAGAGGGTTCATACGAGAGGCTGATCCAAAAGCAGACTCAAGAGCTGACTTACTTTTTGATCAAGCTTTATTTACACACCAAAACAAGGATTATCTGTACACGCGTGCACACACACACAAACACACACACATGGAGAGATTTCTGGCAAGCAGTTCTGAAACAGAGGAAAGACTGCAGTGAGCTAAGACTTTATTACAGAAGGTAGCCGTGGTTTGGGGGGTGCAGGACTGATCTGATTATGGTCAGAACCAGTCTGCTTGAGGAGAGGAGGGCTGTAGAGGCTGTGCAAAGGTTGGAGGTCGTTAAGTAGCGACATCATATTTTTTAGTTTGGCTGAAGAAGGGAGGCGTTGACTGGCATTCAGTGGGCGCAACAGGGGAGGCCAGCAATTTGGATGGAGAGGAATTCTCCAGAGAAGCAGGGCTAATCAGAGTAGGAATGTTAGGAAAGGAGAATGTATCCGGCTGTGGAGCGGCAGGGAGGTGGTTAAGGAGTGACCACATGTCTTCCTGAATGTCAGCGAAACCAATAGGCTCTTTTTGGTGTTGAAAGAATGTGGCAGAAGAGGTAAATGATGTGGATAGAGACGTATATACAGGAGAAGCAGGGTTGGTCTGATTTAGGTGATGACCAGTGAGTGGAGAGGAGGGCTGCTGAGACTGCTCAGAAGTGAGGAGGGGGTCAAGCTGTTCCACCACTGACAGCAGTGCTTCATCAGTGTCACTGACAAAAGTGGCCTGGAGCTGGACGGGTGCAGCAGAGGAGGCCAGTGATGCAGATGGGGAGAAATCCACACGAGAAGCTGGGAGGACCGGATTTACTTGACACACAGGTGCATCAACTGTTGTCTGTGTGTTCTGCAGCTGCACACACGCTGACTGCTGATCAGGAAGGTTGGTAACAGCTGGCTGTCTCTGTGGCTGCTCAAGAGGCTCCTTCGCAACTGAATAGGAAGAAGATGGTTGTGTCTGAGCTGGCGTCACACAAAGCCTCTTGGCCTGTTGATCTTCCTGTTTAGGTTCAGATGCTGCACAAACAAACACAAACAAAAACACAGTAAGTCTTCTTTTGTTAACAGATTTCCGTCTTCTTTTCATCACATTTCACATGAAAAAACGTCGTAATTCCCAGAAATCTCCTCTCACCTGTGCTCGAGGTGCGATTTCGTGTTCTCTTCCTCTTTTTGCCCTAAAAACAAAAATATGAGAATTTTCATCAGTTGATCCAAACTCTGTGCACTGGTTGCTTCATAATTCAGTGCAGTGATGGGCACATGTATGAACTGCATGTTAGCACTTTGTGTTTGTGTGTTTTACGTACAGTTCTCCAGCAGGATGCAGGTACTGGATCATTTGTGGAATCCCGAGCACATTACGCTTGAAACACACAAAAAAAAAAGAAAAAAGAAAAAAAAAGAAACACACAAAACACACAACAGATGATGAGAAAAGCTGGAATGCTGTGATCTATCCACTCGGTGGAAGAAGTGATCAGTGGGAGGAGAAGATGTGCATAAAACTACATTCATACATAGCTGGACTTTGATCTCCTGTGTTATTCTTTGGAATTATGTTTGCTAAACACCTGTTTTCCTCTTCATTCTGTTCCGGACCCTTTTGTTACCGCTCCACACACACACCCCTAGACCTCCTTCGTGAGGATGTAACAGTAGAGGAGCAGAGTCCATCATTACTGAGGCAGTCTCTCCTGCATGAAGTCCAGGTGCTGGTTTTCAGGTGTGTGTCTGATGCCACAAAGCTGACTCAGAACCGTAACACCCCACATCTATGAAACAGATGTGGGTGTGTTCTCATCTCTCAGAGGAGTCCAAATCGTCATCAAACAGACCTACGGACACACAAAAACATTTGAAAACATAAACAACCAGACAATCAGCAGTGATTTCATTATTATTCATATATTATTCATTATTTCCACATCATTTACTGTATATATCACAGCATTTGGGGCCTTTATAAGCACACTAAACATTACTAAACTGAATCAATTTCAGATTTTGTTTTTCATGATGTATATTTTATTAATAATTAAGTTTCATTAGCTGTATCTTTACCATACATTTGCTGCACAGGTGTATATACAGGTGCAATGAATGCTTAAATTGTACTGATTAGCACAATGCTAAGTTTCAGTATATTGGTGATTAGAAATGTCTTGTTAGTGGGAAAGTTTTTTATTCTTAAATGCAGACATCTCAAAGCTAAACCATGTATAAACAGATGGTGACAGAAGTCGCTGAAACTTGTAAATGAAACAAAGCCCATAAACTTTTAACACTTTTCAGTAAGTTCAATTCATGTTAAAAGGACGCCTCCTCCCTATATAAGATGTGGATCATGATTTCCCTTTCTGTTCACACTATGCATAGGTTCTTGGATTCTACATTGCCCCTGTTTTTCTTTCTTTCTTTCTTTTGTTATTTCTCGTTTTTTTTTTTTTTATCTCTCTTTTTCGTCTGTTGCAATGCTCAACCGTATATATTTAGATGCTTGGATAACTAATGGTGCCTTATATGTTTTTATTGTTATAAAGTTAATGAATGAGAAGAAAACACATGACCCATTTAACCCACTTCCGTGTCAACGTTAACTGAAACTGTTCAGACATGTTCAGGACTGCGCGCTATTTTCGCATACCGTCCTTACCTACTTGCTCCCCCTCCCCGTCTATTTACTTGTAGTGTCGTCCTTAAATTGACTTTTCAGCACCTTTCACCACTCAGGATCAAAATAGGGGGGAAAAAATGAAGAATAAAATATAATTTTTAAAACCTGTGTTGTTGATACACGAGTTTCTTTCTTTTTAACGTACAGTTTTAAATGTTTCATATTAAATTTTAGAAAGCGCTTAGTTCTCACGGACTAACGATGGATAAACAAATCTCCCACCCGCCACGAGCATGCGCATTTTGCGCAACTATGACGCAAACATGCCTCGACTTGAGGGGCATCTAAACAGCTAAACATGGCCCTGTTCGCATACAGCAGACTGTCACATTTACTGAAAATATCAGTTTATAAATCTTCGGTTTTACGAACGGGGAGCGAAATAAAACATGGAGCTACGTGCTGTGTACAGTTTAAACGCTGCCAGGTAATGTTTTTCTGTGTTTCTCTTCGTACGACTTCAGTTAATGTAGCTCTCTGTTGGTGATAAGCTAAACGGAAACTCAACAACACGACCGGAAATAACATGTTCAGAATAAAAGCGACAATCGTAAAATATACTGAGGGAATTAAACAATCCGGAACACACCTTTATTTTAACACACACAAGAGTTAAAATGGTTTTACTTGATCAGATGTTGCTGTTCTCCTTTATGTAGCGTTCTAAACTTTAGCTGTAACACCCACATTTAGAACACGAAAAGATAATTTTGAAACTTTAAACCGGAAGTGGTTATTGATTTCATAAATACTTGACTGTTAATTATAGAACTATATATATATATATATATATATATATATATATATATATATATATACTGTTACCTTAATACTATTAACAACCAATTACATATCGTGAACATGTTTCTAAGAATAGTAGCAAGCATAGTAATCCCACTCTGTGCACTCTCTATTATATATGGTATAAGGTTTGTTTATCCCAAAAGGTTAAATCTGTTCATCTGGACGTAGCGTTTTCAGTGAGAGAAACGTTATGTCACTTATTCAAGTGATTCAGCTGATTACAGGTTCCCCCAACCTTATGCTAGGGTGACCATACTTTGATTTCCAAAAAAGAGGACACTTGGCTCAGTCATGAAGAACTTGCTTAAAGAAATATATAAAATCGGCCCAGGCATTTTCACTAAAGAAGGAGAAACAGGAGAGGGAGGGGGAGAGAATGAGAGAAGAATCAGAATCAGAATACTTTATTGATCCCTGGGGGAAATAATTTTTTGTTACAGTGCTCCATTATAAACCAACATTAAGACAAAACAGACAATACGCTAACTAAGAATAGTACAATATATACATATATATGTGTTATACACATATACACATATATACACATATATACGTCACATAAGAAGAGGCAGCTGACAGTGTAAAGACGCAGAATAACTCCAGCTTTGTGTCTTTTTCCATTCTAGCTGAAGTACGGGACAAACTGTGTTCCTTTTCACCTTCATACGAAAAGTGTAATATTTTCTCTGAATACGGGACGATTAGTTTTTTTACGGGACGGTTGGCAACTCTACTAACTAACCTTATGAATAAAGTTCAACATCAGTAACATCATAGCACCCACCCAGATGTATAGAAACTCCATCATGCTAGCTAGTATGCAGTGTGAGTTATTATAACTGACTGTAAAAAGTCAGCACAACGAAAATAAACTACACCTAAACTTGGTTTACATCTGACCCAGATAGACTGCAGGTCGAAACTTCTTACCTGAAGTTCAGGGTCTCTCCTCCTCCTGCCTCCCGTTTTTCCCTCATCCACCTGCTGGCCTCTGTCGAAGCTCCGCCACAGCCACCACCAAACAACTGAGTTATTTTTACACATCGGCCAGCATCTGGCCAACCCACCACCTATTTATTGTTTATACCGTTACAAAAAAAACTCCATCGGCCCACCGGGCAGATGCCCAGTATGCCCGATGGCAAGTCCAGCTATGGTCGGTACGAGGGAAATTTCTTTTGCAGTTCGTTTAAAAGATGGACTTTGGGGTCTTTTTATAAGGTTGGGGAAACCTGCAGTCAGCTGAGACTGAAGAAGTCTTTTGGATGAGTGATGAAACGTTTCTCCCACTGAAAAATGCTATGTCCAGATGAATAGAATCAACCTTTTGGGATTTACTTACCTGCGTGCATCAAGAAAAGGTTTGTTTACATTTTATGTTCAGATCAAAGTCCATTTATCATAGACCACAGTGTCATCTGGGACTATCTGTAATTTCAGCGTTAATGTGTCTTTTGGTCTTTTAATCTCTCAAACACAAACTAAACTTTTGCGTTGTTTACATTATTTACTGGTTTGTTGTTTTACAGAGGTCAGTGGACAGTAAGGCATTGCAGGAGAGGCAGAGGCAGCAGATGGCCCGAGGTCTCCCCAAACAGAAGCCCATCCCAGGGGTCAAGCAAGTCATTGTTGTGGCTTCAGGAAAAGGTGGTGTTGGGAAGTCCACTACTGCAGGTGCTCAGTAAAACTCATACTAAACAATGGAAAATTCTCTCACCATCTTTTTTCTTCCAGAGCTATTTTATTTTTAAGAGGGTAAAATTGGTGCTTTTGAATGAATTCCTTTTTAGGTATGGCCTTGTTTGGAGTTTATAGAACAATGCCAAAAAAAAGGGAAGAAAAAAGGTTCTGAAATGGAAAAGTAATTGGTGAAGTAGATTTCATCTGCTATTGCAGTGTTTTCTGCTAAACGTTACTTAACAAGAAACCATTTTGAACGTAAGATCTTATACTTTTTACTTTGGCGCTGATCATAAAAGATCTTTAAATAGAAAAATATTAAAAGAAAATCATGTTTCAGGTGGCCTAATGTTTGAACATTTTCAATGAGAAGTATTTGATTTGATTTGGTCTGTTTTTTCTCTCATGCCAGTGAATTTGGCTCTAGGATTAATGGCCAATGACATGGTAAGGAATCTGCTTTATCATTATATATTATATATTTTATATACTATATATGTATGTAATTTCAGCCAACAAAAAACAACACACATATGACAGTGAGCTGTTAGTCTGTCCTCCTCAGAGCTATACTGTATGACTTTTTCTCTCTCTTCCAGTCAAAGTCTGTGGGTCTGTTGGATGCCGATGTGTTTGGTCCATCGATTCCCAAACTTATGAACCTGAAAGGAAACCCAGAGCTCAGTGACAGTATGGCTAGTTCAATTCAGCTGAAGGTTTCTAAAATTCCAGTAAACATTTTATAACAGAAAAGTGTTTTTTTATTTCTTTTTTTTACATATCTTTCAGATAATCGGATGATCCCCCTGACCAACTATGGGGTTCCTTGGTGAGACTGTCATCAACATTACATCACAACCTTTTTGTTATACCCATAAATAGCCCTAAATCATGTCTATTATGTGACCTATTCTTCTGATTCACTTTCTTCTCTGCCAGCATGTCTATGGGTTTTCTGGTTGATGATGTGGCTCCGATAGTGTGGCGGGGGCTCATGGTGATGTCTGGTATAGAGAAACTGCTCAGACAGGTGAGACCAGTTTAGATTGCACTGTCAGTTTATTGAATTTAAAGGAAGCTGATGAAACATGTTTTGTGATTGTAGGTGGACTGGGGGTCGTTGGACTATTTGGTAGTGGACATGCCTCCTGGGACTGGAGACGTCCAGCTGTCGATCACCCAGAACATCCCCATAGCAGGTGGGTTTGTCACACATCACCTAATACAAATGATGTTTTCTAAACACATAACTTCACTTTTTAAAAGTATCCTCATTGCTGTAGCCCCCAGAAGTAAATAACACATGTTTAGTTCAAAGTTAAGTCGGGTCATGTGATGTTTGTCTTGTACAGGTGCGGTTATTGTGTCCACGCCGCAGGACATCGCTCTGCTGGATGCTCGCAGAGGAGCCGAGATGTTTAAGAAAGTGAACGTGCCGGTAATGTGTTGATGTGTGTGTCAGTGTATGCATAAACTATTGGATTCAGGTTGGGTCGATGAATACAACAGGAAGTGATATTTTCTTTCCTGCAGGTTCTGGGTCTGGTTCAGAACATGAGCGTCTTCCAGTGCCCCAAATGCAATCATGAGACCCACATCTTCGGCTCTGATGGGGCCCGACAGCTTGCAGACACTTTGGGAGTCACATTTTTAGGTTGGACCGTCACTTTCATTTAATTTGTTTTTAGTGATGTCCGAGGGTGCTCGAAGTAGTTTGCTGTCCGTATTAACCCTCGTATGCTCCAAGACATTAGGTGCAGTAAAAGTGGCATGCATAAAGTTGAGGGAACATATATATTTTATAGGAATTTTTTCATTCATGTTGTCATTCCTAAATTCTTTAGTGGGCTTTTGACAAAGTAAGACTCAGGAATCAGATTTTTCTTTTATCTGTTAAAAGCTAAGATTTATTTTTGGGCTTTTTACCTTTGTCAGACTCAAACCCGGGCCACCACATTTCAGTCGGAAGGAATATGGGTACCTCTTCAATCAGTCTGCTAAACTGGCACCCAAAAGCTATAGTTCATATAGATTACCAAGAGGAATGCAGCTTAGAGATTCACATTTACCACAGCAGCCTGACAGCATGAACTCAGCAGCACTCTCTGTATTCCCTGGGGCAAAGCTGTGGATAGTCCCAACACACATCGTACAATTTAACTTAATCATTTTCTTCGCCATCTTATTGATGGTGAACAAACCCCATATTTAAGTCATAGCACACAACTTTCATGGACCTGGCCTGTCACATGAGACAGTTTTATCCGCATCGTGGTAGATGTTTGTGTGACCTTGAAGATCTAACACTTGCTTTTTGCAAATGCCTCTAGTTGCTATGTTTTGACTGTTAGACTACTATAGAGTCCTAACCCAGACCTGTCTGGAAAGTGGCATTAATTTTGCAAAGAAAAAAAGCTTTTTGCCTCAACACCCCCATATCTGGAATGAACCGAGTGACTTGGATGTGTCTCATTGCCGTCACAAGGATGATTTGACATTGGTTTTATGAACTATTTCATTTGAAAACAACAAAGTAAAGCTTTTGATTTTCTGTTTCTGAAAACATTGAAACCATTTTTGATTTCTTTTATATTTAACATGTGATTTCATGTATATGTGACTGTTTCCAGGTGACATCCCTCTTCACATAACCATCAGAGAGACATCAGACAGAGGACAGCCAGTGGTCATCTCTTCTCCCAACAGCCCTGAGGTCTCTGTTTGAATCTATTCTATTCTGTTTTGCTCTTCTTTTTTTCAAAAAAAGAAATATTTATTTATTTTTTTTATTCTACCCCACATTTCTCTCTTTCGTTTTCTCATTCTTATTTTATAAATGAACAAAATAGTATGAGTAAAACTTCAAACTTTATCGGTAAACCACTCACTGAAAGCAGATAACACAATACAACAAAAATATAATATTATGTCCTAGTTATTTATTCTTCAGCTTCAGTAGAAATCTGTTCATATACCTGCTCAGCTACACTGCAGCACTGAGGTGTAACTTGATTTTATTTTCACTGTCCAGGCAGCAGCATACAGGACGGTGGCGTCTGCTGTGGTCCAGAGACTACAGAAAGTCAGTAGTTGACAGACGCTTCAAGATGAAGTCAGCTGGGTGACGCATGAAGACGTTGAATGACACGTATACAGAACACAGACTAACGCACAAAGTCATCTGCTGTCCAAAACGCACAAAAGAATGTCGATTCTTATCCATGTTGTAACAGTATTTTTATTGTGTGTCCATGTAGTTCTCTGACAGCGTTTCATAAAACGGTCAGCTACACAACCCTAGTCTTAACCCTTTCTGATCTGCTCGCATGCTGTTGGCCATAAATGGCAGCACATTAGCTGGATGCCAGTAAAGTAAAGACAGTAATATAATAATTCCTTTGTCTTGTTTTCCTTTTCTTTTCCTGCAGAAAAAAAAGTGTTGAATATTATTGTATTAGATAATTGTCTGCATCATGATATACACAATGATTTAACAGTCAATTTGAATTTGTTTTTCTGGTGTGTTTTTGTCATTTTAGTGAGAAATCAAAGTAATAAAAACATCAAGGATTTTTGCCTCTATGAAGTATTGCTCTTATTTGTATACAGAGTAAAAGTGATAGATCCTGTACGAAAATGACCTTTTCATCTGCTTTATGCAGTTCCATGAATAACCAGCAGAGAGGGCTGTGTGCATTTAAATAAATGAATTACACATCAGGATGTGTAACCTGAAACATTTTGGTTTCTGGCTGCTCCTCTGTGATTTTCTTGGCTGTTATTCTGTGTTCATCTTTTCTCCACACAGGTCAGAAGTCTCCCTCGTCACGCTGTCAGGGTTCACTCGATAAAGAGTTTGATGCCCAGGCAGTACTTATATCGGGGTGGCCAAGAAACTAAAGCCATTTCTTTTGTGTGGCAAATAGGGACAATTTCTCTTGTGTGTCTGCAGAGGTGTTTTCAGGAGGTCGTATGTTTGCTTTTTGGACATTTTGTCTCTTTTTGGAGTTGTCCTTGTTTGCTCCTAGGTTGTTTTGTGTCTTCCCGGTGTTTGTGCCTGTCACTCTGAGATTGTTTTGTGTCCGTGCAGCGTCATTTTGTGTCTCCTGAGGATGTTGTATCTCTCAGGTTGTTGTGTGTCTCTTGGAGGTTGTTTCCTGTCTTGGTTGTGTCCTTTTGTAGTTTTTTTTGAAGGCGTTTTTGCATCTCCGCCGTCAGTGCGTTTCTCTCTGGGGTTGTTTTGAGTCAGTGTGTTTCTTTGTGGTTACTCTTTGTGTCTGAGGTTTTGTGTTTTCTTTTGTGTCTCTGGTGTGCATTTTTGTCTCCTGTTGATGTTGTTTTCTGTTTCCAGTGTGTGTTTGTGCCTCTCTTAGGTTATTTAGTGTCTTTTTTGTTATCCTATTTGTATTTTGTGTGTTGTTTTAATTATTTAATGTCACTTTAAAATTGTTTTGTGTCATTTTGTGTCACTCTGTTATTATTACATACCTCCAATCCTGTTTTGTGTGCATGTGTGTGTTTTTGCGAGTGTGTGTGTGTGGTTTTTAAAAAATTATATATTTTGTGTCTCTGGTGTACATTTGTATCTCTCTGAGATTGTTTTGTGCCTTTTTAGTGTTGTTATCCATCCCTGGTGTATATTTGTGTGTCTGATGTTGTTTTGTGTTTTTAATTGTGTGTCCAGTGTACATTTGTGTGTCAGTGGCTGTTTGGTGTCTTTCTATTCTTTAGTGTGTTTTTAGTGCTGTTTTGTGTCTCTAGTGTACGTTTGTGTCTCTGGTGTATATTTGTGTCTCTAGGGCTTTTTGTTGTGCCTCTTTGATGTTGTTTTGTGCCTCTTTATATTTTGTGTGTGTGTTTGTGGTCATCTTTTTCTATACTAGTCATCATCCAGTCTGAGTTAGGCCAATTTAATGACGTGGTTTCTTGTAAAATCTATTCTTCTAGTGAAACTGATGAGTCGTTGTTTATTCGCGGGTTCACCTTTTGCATTGTGTTCACAGTGTCTTGCTATAACAGGCTAAATGTCTGCTGTTATTTAAAGGGATTTGAATCACTGCTGTTATTGCAGTATTTTAGGAAATGTCCAAACTTGTTACTATAGTAAAGGTGATAGAGAGACATGGGGATGAAGAATGGCTTCAGAGACAAGCTAAAGTGCAATAGCTCATTAATGATAGCTGCAATCATTAAATATATTAAAATCTTGTTTATTTTGACCAGGAAAGAGTCACATGACTTTTAGGGGGCATAAAACAAAGAGGAGGGAGTCAGTGACACGACCAGACTGAGTCTTTGGGTTAAAACAGGCGTTTTTCTCACACGCTCTCTGCCAGAAACTGTTGACCACAGCTGTGAAATGTCTGAGTGTGTTGGCGCAGAACTACACCCACACATAAAACACACATTTCTGTCACTTTAGAGGACCTTACATTCACTGCTACTCGTCTCAACTAAGAATTTCGGCACATTTCTGTTCATCCACACAGCGTTACAGCGACATACAGGTTCATACACAGACACATACACACAAGGAATGAACAATGATTTCTTATCTGAGTTGTCTGCTGATTTCTGTCAGTTTTCCAGAGAACTCCCCCTCCCCACTCGGTATGTGTGTGAATCAGCCCGTACACAAAGGCCTCTCTGCTTTTCACAAAAGAATGAAGGCTGCTTTTTGTTTTTGCTTCGTTTTATATGTAAAATAGATGTAACAGACGAATACAAAATGAAACAAAACGTTTACAGTGCTATGATAAAGTATTTTCCTCCTTAATTATAATTTTATTTGCATATTTGTCACACATGCATGTTTCAGGTCATCAGACAAATTTGAATCTCAGTCAAATGTAATCCAGTGACTTTATTTTCTAAGACTCCAGAGAATCCAGTGAGAGCCGTTATCCACAAATGGAGAAAACTTCCCAGGAGTGGTTGGCCTACCAGAATTACTCTATTGATGACTCATCCAGGCCTCACTCAGTCATGGTCAGTGTTCATGGTTCAACAATAAGAAAAGTGACAAAACAAAAATGGCATCCATGGGTGAGTTCTTAGCCAAAACCACTGCTGACCATAAAAGTTCCACAAAGGGTCATCTAACTCTTCCCCCAAACTCCCCAAGAGTTTAAGAAAATATTATGTGGACGAGACAAAAGTGGAACTTTTTGGAAGGTTCAAGTCCTGTTACATCTGGCGTAAAAAGTAACAGCATTTCATAAAAACAACATCATAGCAACAGTCAAACAAGGTAGTGGTAGTGTGATGGTCTGAGGCTGTTTTACTGCTGCAGGATCTGGATGATTTGTCATAACTGATGAAACCATAAACTGCTCTTTACCAGAAGATCCTGAAGGATTATTTTGCACTGTCAAGCTCAAGCACACTCGTGTTATAAGCCCACCTCTGAATGATTCAGAAAACAAAATTAAGTTTTCGCACTGGCCTATAGTCAAAGTCTGGACCCATCATCGAATACGACTGAACTAAAACAAGGTTTTTAAAAACCTTTAGAGTAATTTTAATTGGTTTCTCTTTGAGGTAATTTTGTATCTGTTTGTGATCATATTGTGTCTCTTTTTTTTTTTTTTTTAAATCTCTTTGTTGTTATTTTGTGTCTTTTTGGTTGCTCTGCATCTTTTTCAGGCTGTTTTTAGTCTAATGAGGTTTTTTTCCATGGATTGGATTTGTGTCATGTCACTGCTTTGTGTTTTATCGTGTATAGTTAACTTCTCTCTGTGAATAAATGATTAACTTTCCATCAGTGAATTACTAATTACTTTCACTTGGGGATCTGAATTAGGCACCCATGATCCCTGCAGCAACATGGAACATGAAGGGGCTTTTTGGTGCCTGGATTCTTTGATTTGAAAATTCTCTACAAATAACACACTGGATGAATCTAATCAGGATCACAACACTTGATTATAATCCTAATGGAAGAAAAAAGAAGTCTAAGATGAACTACTGTTACTAAAAAACTAGCTAGTCAAAAATAGGAGAGTGTTCAACTCCACGAGATAACACCTTCCTTTGGGATTCTTCTCCATAGCTGACATGGCTGCATGACATTTCTGCACATTCACGCTGCTAAATGTCAGAGATGTGGTACTAGATTAAGCTCAGGTGATTGAGGAGTCAGCTGAATTCTGTCATGTTCATCGGACTATTTAGATATGAATTTTGACACATTGTATTATCTTAAACTGACCACGTGGCAGCTATGGCAGCAATATTCAGACAGGCTTTGCCATTTAAACAATGATCGATCGGTACTAAGGAGCACAAAGTGTGCCAAAGAGCATTCGCTGCACCATTAAACCACCAGCAGCGCTCCAGACTGTTGACACAAGGCTTTGGCTCAAGGTTGGACGTGAGCGTTGTGAGCCTGAGCTGCTTTTCTGCTCAGGTCAACAAACAGCTTATCTGAGTTACTGTTGCCTCTCTGGCAGCTCCATCACTTCAGTCTTTACACTATTCTGCGTAAACTAGAGACACTGTCATGATCCTCAGTTTATGGTGTGTGAGCTGAGAGCTGAGATCGCAAGATGTCTGACTGCACAATGCTGCTTTGAAATCATGGATGCTAAACACACACACACACACACACATGCAGGTAAACCCAGCGGGAGGATGTCGACCCATCACTCAACATATTAATTTCACTGACTAACCCTCTCTCTCTGTGCGTACCTCTGTGGAGAATTGACATCAAACTCATTTAACCTTGTATCAGGAAGTCAATTCTATTTCAGCTCAGGAAATGAAGCAGACAGACGGGAGGAGATGAGGTGAAGCTTCTCATCCTCGGCTCATGGGAAAACTTCACATGCACATAAAACACTGTTTCCTGAGTGTATTCTGTCAAATTGTGTTTCTGCCAGCTATTTCGCTCTTTTTCTTCCCCCTCTGTGCCAGACCCAGGAGGTAAAAAAGAGATAGATGTGTTTTCAGTTTTTCTTCTTTGTGCAAGTAATTGTCACTGAGGAGAGAGATGAATAATATAACAGGGTGGAATATATTACAGATTCAGGATATGTTAACTTCTGTCTTGCCTAATGTTGACAAATTCAAGAAAACCTTTCCATATTTAACAGGTGCCCTCCTTATAAAACAAGCAGCTTTCATACATAATCAATCGAAAAGGTAGAACAAGTAAAAGAAATGTTTATCAACCATCAGACTTTCTTTTCCAGAGCCATCTGGTTATTTTACGTTATCATTATTTCTCATTCTATTCCTTTTTTTGCATCTATGTACACAGGTTTGGGTTGTTTTCTGTTTACGCTGCAGGCCACCAAGTGCCCCGTCCTTCTTGCATAATTGAAGGCTGTATTTAAGGAAGTCCAGAGTTGCCCTCAGCCTTAACAAAACATAGCAAAACATTTATCTAAATGGAGACTGAGGTCCATTGAACAACTGATTGACTGTGTCCCTTTTTAAGAGGGTTCGTGTACGCTGATTTACTGCTGATTGCCAAACACTTCTGATACACTCACCAAATGAGGAAAAAGCCCGCTGCTGAATTTTTTTTAAATTCCTTTTTTCTTTTTGAGTCAGGCCAATTTTAGCATGGACTGTTTACTTGCACAGCACCAAAGTCTGCTTCAACATGGCGGAAAGAACTTGGACAACGGTGGACGCCAAGAGGAAAACCAAAGAGCGTCCACATCTACCACACGTCTGATAAAGGAAGGCTGACTGCTTCCTGAAAGGCTCTCATGAACACATAATTGATTTTTCATCTTCTTTTGTACAATATGCTGTCTGTTACCAGTGCGATTAGCATGGTTATACAAGGCTTTGTATCAAACTGTGCATATGTCTTGCCAAAAATGCAAGCCTTCTAAAATCTGACGTTTTATTTAGTTGTAATTTTGTTTGTGTAATGAAAAGAGATCAAATATTTTTCTTCACAGTTTTCAAAATCTAAGTAACCGCAAGATCTGCTGCAGTTGAATTACTTGTGTTACTCCTCCAGGAGCGTTTCCACTTTCCTCTTCCTCCTTTGTGTGTGTGTGTGTGTGTGTGTGTATGTGTGTGTTTCATCGAGATGCTTTTGTGCCAGTGTTCAGTCAGTGTTGCATATTTGCATAATGTGAAATACACATAACACTTACGAATATGTGTGTGTGTCTGTGTGTGTGACTGGATAATGAGCGAGTCTGTGTGTGAGTGAAAGTCAGGGAATGTTAATGCCCTATTCCAGATTTCTGTGCATGAATTTGTGCTTGCTGCTCATTGTGGCAAACACCCCTACAAGTATGTGTGCGAGTGTGTGTTTTCTATAAAAACCAGCAAGTTTCTGCACTGAAAGATGATTATTACAGACATATTTATATGTGTGTATGTGTGTGTGTGTGTTTGTGCCTCAGTCAGCAATGAAATGAAATATAGCTCCGCATTGTTATGAAAACCACATCCTGCATTCCCAAATTAGAGAATAAGCAAAAGAAGAAGAAGAAGATGAAAATGAGTGGGAGAGAGCTGACTTTTACAAACACAGAAACAAACACCGGTTCCCTCCCATCTTCTTCTTCTGATGCAACTGTGTTCAGGAACACAGGTGAAACCTTTGATTTGTAAACAATGGAAGTGAAAAAATGAAGATGATGAGAACCTGTGTGCTGAAGCTATATCACTTATATCAACAAACTTCAAAAGAAAAAACATCAGAGCATTTAATTTCAGTCAAACCATTCATATGTGTAGCTTTGTTTGGTAAAGTCAAGTCTGCACCATTTAATCTTTCTCTTATCTTTTTTGAGCTAAATTTAATCAAATAAATCAAATAAATTTTAATAAAAAATGTTGAAGCTAGAGTAAAAAAAACCCAAAAAATGCAAAAAGCTTCTAGACCAGTCACATTATGACCGCCTGTCTAATATTGTGTTGGTCCTCAGCTTTGACATATCCAGGCGTGGACTCCACTAGAAGGCGTGCCGTGGTATTTGGCACCAAGATGTGAGCAACAGATCCTTTAAATCTTTAGCAACGAGACCTCCATGAATCTGACATATTTGCCCAGCACATCCCTGAGATGTGGGAAACTTGGAGGCCAGATCAACACCTCATTGATGTGCTCCTCGAACCATTCCTGAACCATTTTTGTTTTGTAGCCTGGTGCATTATCCTGCTGAAAGAGGCCACGGCCATCAGGGAGTACCATTTCCATCAAACGATGTACATGCTATGCAACAATGCTTAGGTAGGTGGTATGTGTCAAAGTAACATTCATATGGATGACAGGTTTCCCAGCAGAACATTGCCCAAAGCATCAGACTGCAATCTTCCATAATGCATCCTGGTGGGAGGTGTTCCCCAGGTAAGCAACAAGTAAATGTGATTGATCAGACTTGTGTCCCCGGACACTATAATGTAGAAAATGACACAAGCCACCATCTGCTAGATAATGATGCAAATGGGGAAGGACAAGACTTTGAATTTTCCTGAGAATTTGTAAAATTCTGTGGATTTTACAAAATGGATTTTACAAAATCCACAGACACAAAGTTGTATCTGTGTGAGGAGTGTCAGGGGTCTGCTTCCAGTGAACCCTGCATAGTCCAGTTATGTGTCCATAAGGCTTTCCACCACCTTCTGATGCTGTTCTGGTGCTCCAGAAACTACCAAGCCACTGAAAAACTTCTGTAAGTCAACTGTTTCTGTATTGTATGTGTAGTATAAAGAATGCTGGATGAGAAGAAATTGAGACAGAACAGTCCCTTCTAGAGCGCCAGCTGATTTCTGATAAATACAAACTACAACTTCAGGGTTCAGCCTGTTCCTTACTTCTACTACTCTGGAGCCAATGCTCCTAATATACCATGTTTATAAAGCCAGGAGGTCTGCGCACAATTAAAATCACTACAACTCATGGAGTTTTGAACCAGTTTTTAAAGAGGTATGATTCCGCATGAGGTATGATGACTGAAAATTTAAAACAAGCAAAGTAAGAAGTACGACTATGACTAAGCAGGGTGGTTCTGCAGAACTTTCTGCAGAAAGATTTGGATGGAGACTATGTCAGACCCAACTAGAGAAAAGGGGAACAACGATTTGCACGAGTGTTTGGAGATTAACCTGCAGGGTGGGAAGGCTGCTGGTGCTAAGACTGCTTACACTGGCTATACCTTGACATTGTATGCGCGCTGTTACAAAATGACACAAATGGTCTTTGAAGAATGTGATTATTCATGTCAACCTAGTGTTTGCACTTACACTACCCAACTGTTTTCAAAAAATCATTCTTTTCTGCAAAGGTACCACATGAAAGAAACTGAGTGCTGCAATAAAAAGTCAATGTTTGTGAAACAGTGTGAAGTCTTGATATTTTTCCTGAATGGTTGCCTTTACCAGGACAAGGGTTATTGCCTAGTTTGGCAGTCAGGAGTGACTTTCTAGTTTTCGGAGGGTCCTTTTCTTTATTTGGTTCTTCAGAAGTAAGGTCAAAGATTCTTCACATTTCTCTTTTCAAAGAAAGTCTCCCCCACATACTTTTTGTTCCTCTCCATGGACACACTTCTCCTTGACCTTGCGATCACTGTTCTGCCCACAGCCCCAGAGCGTAGCCTTGTTCCCGTGGCAACAGCTGCATTGCTTGTGGTCGGATAAACAGCAGCAGCTGGTTTCAATTGTACTGTGTCACTGTGAACGTATGTGTGTATGTGTGTCCTGTTTTTAAGGCATCAACCCCACACTTCTCCAGTAATCTGTCTTCATCTTCTCAAGAATGAGGTAAAAAAAATAAACTTCTTCCCTTCTCATTTTTTTCACCTCTCCCTCCCGATCCACTCATTGGGTTTGCAGAGTTAGAGGTTTTTATCCAGTCTTTAAATTTACCTTGAGTGATATTTGTGTCTGTGGAGTCAATCATATATAATTTAGCACATGTAATCTAAGAACTTGATTTGATTTTCAGTCATTTTGGCAGAGTGAGCACAGAAAAATGTTTAAGGTCAATCCCAGTTTATTTCAACCATAAATACACTATGTTACCAAAAGTATTCACTCACCCATCCCACCATGCACAGGGGTAAATGGTGACTATCTGCTTATCTGTGACAAGGCATAAAAGGTCAGTGTAGAAAAGGCTGGCTGCTTACACAGTGACGTATCTGAGCATGTTAATGGAAAAACGAGTGGAAGGAAAAGGTGCACAAGCAACAGGGATGACCTGTTAAGAGGATTGTTGTGTGATGGACCGAGCAGTGAAAGAAAACTTAGGCACAGGTTAAAGTCCAAAAAAAAGATTTTTATGTAACCCAAAAAACATAATTGGTTAAATCATGCAAAAAGAATCAAAATCTTGGGCCTATAAAAGAGGTCAAAATAACACAACACTACTCAAAGTTGACACCACAACTGACACCTCCAACAAACTGACCTAACTTAACGAGACAAAGGGGAAACTTAAATAGTGGCTGATCAGCCCACAAAAAACACAAGAAGGGGTAAAACACACAAAACCTAACTAAACCTAACATAATGAACTCCAATCCCCCTCCCATGGTCCCGAGTTATAGCATGAACCAATTTGCAGTCTTCCTTTAAAGCTTGCTCCGCCCCTTTTCCACCTCTTGGCTCCTTAATCAAGGGACTGGAACAGCTGCAACTAAGGTAACTCAGAAAACAAAAGATTAATCATACATAGCAGTGTAAACTAAAATGTGCGCACTTATTTTAGAATGCAGTGTTATGTGGATATGTGAATTAACTCTAAACCAAAACCAGTTATTTATTGTCCTGTAAATTAATTCCTATATTTAAAGAAAGACAAATGTGAATGCAATGTTACTTATAAGCCTCTACACTAACATGGTGGGTATTACCACTGTGTGGCTGTAAGTGCAGCCATCACAGTTGAGAAAAGTTGATTGAAGGACCTAGACGTTGTTCATGAGGAGTGGATTAAGGCTGGTGTCAGTGCATCAAGAGTCACCACCCACAGATGTCTTCAGGAAAGCTTCTGCAACTGTTGTTTTCCTAATATTGAGCCACTCCTTCTCTCTTGTTTAAGACACAACATCAATAGCAAGCATGGACTGAAGAGAAACAGAACTGGACTGCAGCTCTGTGGTCCAAAGTCTTTTCAGATAAAAGACAATTTTCCAAACATTTGGAACTAAAGGTCCACGAGTCTGAGGAAGAAGCCAAGGCACTTACAGTGTGACTGGATGATTTGGAGCATCATGTGATCTGCTGGCATTGGTGGTTGGTCACTCAGTCATTGAAGACTTCTACCAGAGCACTTTATACTGTCTGTTGACAAGATTTATGGACATACTAACACGTTTCCAGCAGGACTTGGTGCCTAAACTACCAAATGGTTTTTTGGGTCTTTCTGTGCAGAGGTTGCATGGTCTCCCTGTGTTTGCATGGATTCTCCCCGGGTACTCCGGCTTCCTCCCACAGTCCAAAGACATGTAGTTAGTGGGGATAGGTTAACTGGAAACACTAAAATACTGTAAAATGCTGTGAGTGGGAGTAAATGTGAGCGTGAATGGTTGTCTCTGTTAGCCCTGTGACAGACTGGCGACCTGTCCACGGTGTACCCTGCCTCTTGCCCTAAGACAGCTGGGATAGGCTCCAGTGCCCCCCGTGATGCTGAAAAGGATAAGTGGAAGCAGATGGATGGATGTTATGATTGTGCTTGATTATTTAGTCAACACCCGACCCAATAATAAAGACAAGCCAAAAGCCAATAAAGTAAGCCAGGTGTCAATAACACCTTAGCAGTGACACAAACTGATTGCCTCCCTGCCACACCACACAAGTGGAGCCTCAACCAAGTACTGAATGCATAGATGAGAATATTTTCCAGAAGTTTGACATCTCTCTGTTGTAATTTTGTGCTTTTATTGATCTTTGAAAACCGTCCTGTTTTACCTGGGACATCCTGTATAATGAGCAGAAATGGATGATGATGCAGATAACTTTACTCTTCACGGTCATTTAACTCCACTGCTCAACTTCCATGATCAGTCCCTGACTGATCTCACTAGTCAGAAGCTACAAGGTCATATCTTGAGCTTAAAGTGGGAATCCACTAGGGTAGATTCAACAAGCTGCTTTAAACACAAGCACATCAACATTTAAGAATCTAAACATGCAAATAATAATTGTAATCAAACAATGTGTAAACAGTTAGCTGTGTAAATAATGTAACCTCATGCCGTTTATAGATGGAAGTGTCAAATCTTTTAGCATTAGCTTAGCTAGACTGCTGAGAAGTGCAATGAACAAATTGTATCTTGTGTTCTTTAGGAAAGGTAGGAAAATGAACTCTCCTCTACAATCAGAAAAAGTATGGAGTACTCTTTTGTTGAGTGGTAGGCAAACGTGCAAAGTTATTACGGAATTGTGATCATATTAAGAAAATCCCATTTGCATAACAAGAATCTATTCTGCAGTTCACCTGGATGATGATCAAACCGCACCTCCATGATGACATACTTATTCTCTCATTCATTTTAGCTGGATGATTTCTTTTATTGAATTATTTAAGTGTAAATGCAAACACCTCAGCACACATTAGGACTTTCCTTTCCTTTCCTTTCCTTTCATTTCCTTTCCTTTCTTTTCCTTTCCTTTCCTCTGTATTTTCAGGGGAAACTGAGAGCCCCTCCCGCTCCTCTCATTTCCCATGATACTGTGTGTGCACCACTGGTTTGAAACAGAACAAAGATAGAGTACAACGCCCTGTTCAGTTCTCCTGTTAAAAGATAGAGCGTCCCTTTGTCTTGTTATAGGTCGGTGTGTGTGACGAGACAGTGCATTCATATGCCCGTTGATGCATGGGTTTGATTGTGTGTTTTGTCTGTGAGTTTGTGCGTGCATGTTCCAGGGTTAATAAGCTTTGTGGTTCACAAGAGTCCCTCAAGCCTTCAGGACAGACGCCCAGATGTTTGTGTGTGTGTGTGTGTGTGTGTGTGTGTGTGTGTGTGTGTGTGCATAATCTATGGCTACAAGGAAGATAAAATCATTTCTTTCTGTTCATAATTGGTGTTTGTCAACATTAACCAGTTGTATAGTGAGAAACCCAAACTTCACACAGCTGTTAGCACTAACGTGCCGCATCCATATCATGACAGTCCTTACACCCACAACCCACTATATAAATCCCACTAAACCACAATTTTTCATGATTCCTTTAAAATAAGCAGGGGCCATGCACAAGAATCTTAAATACTACATAGTCGTTAAATAACAAGAAAATTTTTACCTTTTGTGATCCTCCTTAATGAAAGCAAAGGTATGGCGTGTGGAGAGTATAACAGTTATCCTCCTTTTGCAGTGCACTTTGACACTTTCCAACCACCTAAACATTGCTGCAGATGGGGCATATCCAGATGGGTCAGAGCTGCTGCTCCTTATCAGCCATGGTCATAGTTGCAGTCCCTGCAATAACAAACTCAAACATGATTATGTAAAAAAAAAATAATAATAATATGTTTTCTGTGACCAGAATATTGTGTAGGAAGCTATGAAGGACGTGCATGTGCAGTCTGACCTGATGGAGGCGGTGCATAAACCCAGATGCAGTGATTTATTTATTTTTGGCTTATTGTAACATCAACATGGTGATGTAGCAGGATGTGGGCAAAACAGCATTTTTTATATATCTACTATGGGGATTTCATGACAGCAGCCCTTGCTGAGGATAAAGAAGATGTTTGATTTTTTGTTTCTTTGTTTTTCAGGAAAAAAGTAGGGATCCACATCAGTTGGTGACTCATGTAAAAATGCTTGGAACTACTTGAAGCAAAAATGTGCAAAAACCTTATTTAGAACAACACACCAAGACAAATGAGACAAAAGCTAAAGTGTGCTTAGCGTTCATGTTTTTAATTAAGAATTATATTTAACAAGATCTGGGCTCTAATACAAAAACCATGCAGGGTCCAACCCTTCTCCTCTAAACAAGGCTTTTAGAGATGTAGTCTGTGAGTTGTCTATTTTTGGGTCGTGCTTGGCTCGCAGGTATGAAAGTGCATCAAAGGAAACATGCAGAGATGGCTGTTGTTTGTGCTCTAGTGTGGAAAAGAAAAGGAATTTTTGCTGTTTAGAGCCTGTAGAAAGCATAAAATGTGAGACGCTGCCCCTTCACCAAACGTTGTCCTCAGTGAGGCTAAGATGGCACACGTCTTCATGCAATAACAGGAAAAGCATAGATATTATTACTTTTGACAGGAGTGTATCGGTTGTAGGGTCCAGGCATTGTGTATGCATGCTGACCCATACTTTTTATTATTTGTATATGTTGGGTTTTAAATGGTGCTGCAGGGGATCACGCAGTATAGGTGGGGTTTACTGAATAACAACCCCTTCCACCTCAAGCAGGTCCTCCTCCTCACGTTTTTATGCCGCCTAGAGCAAAGAAATATGGAAAATGAATGAATGCACAGTCTGCGGAAATGTACTTCAAGTCAGTCCTGATGAAAGCCAACAGCTCTTCACCTTACAGCAGCGGCATTTTGTGTAGGTCAAATGTAAGAGCTAACACAGCTTCAACATATAGAAGCTGCAAAGCTCTGAGTAGCACTAATGATCTACTAACATGGTGGGCCTTTAAGCAGATAAGAAAATGGGATCGATGGATATTGAGCAGACATTTTTGTATATTCAGAATTGCAATACAGATGTTTTTGAAGCCTGAATGGAGGAAACCTTTTCAGTGAAGCAAGAATTTAACTCCATATTGAACCTCTAAGATCAAGACTGCTGACGCCCACTCATCGTCATTCCGTCCCACCGGGAGCCAACGCCTCAGAGTGTGTGATGGTGTGTGTGGGTGTGAGCGATTGAGATAATAAGTGCATCTGTGTGTGTGTGTATGGAAGATGAAAGGGATGCAGACTGGCCTCAGGCTCCAATTAAAAACAGGCTGAGGTTGCTATGGCGATACAGGTGAACTGAGGTACTTTATGAAATATTGCTAATAGACTCACCAAGTGACTGGTGTACACCTCCAGCAGAGAACAAAATGTTCTGTGGATGCTTTAGTTGTCTGGGTTAATGTTTAATCTTTTAGTCCTGCCTCGAACCTTTTATCCTGCTGCTTTTATTCTGACACCCTGGAACCTTAAATATAGGCAGTGGAACCCCGACTTACGAATACCCCGTTAAACGAAAAATTCAAGTTACGAAGGCACCGAACGGCAATATTTCTGCCCGTGTTACGAAATCTGCTGGCTCTGATTGGCTGAGCCCAGAATGCCCACAATGCCTTCCGAATCATGTGAAAACCCCCTTGGCTTTCGTACTTGCGCTTCGCTGTTCCACTTGAGCGACGTATTGTTGTTGCAGTTAGCAATGGGTGCGATGGGTGCTTCGACTTACGAAAATTTTCGACTTACGAAAGACCCTCGGGAACGAATTAATTTTGTAAGTCAGGGTTCCACTGTATTAATATTGTTTATCTCAGATATAAAAATTTCCATATTACAATAATAGAATAAATGTATTAAATCTTACTCGGCATACTCGGCACAGATGTTCCTGTACACTATGGTTTCCATTTGGTTATGGAGTTCCATGTATGCCCTGTCTATTAGCATCGTGCACCCTGCTGTTATGTGCTGGATTGTCTCAGGGGCCTGAACATTGGCCCTTGGCTGGTGCGGTAAACCCCAGCCTCTATCGATCGTGTGCTCAGAGCTTGTTCCTGTGCTCCCATGATCAGTGCCTCAGCGGTCTTTCAGTCCAGCTTTGTGCAGCCACTGATAGGATTAGGCGACACAATCTGCCATCTTTCTTTGTAGTGAGACATTTTCATAAGTAAGAGAAGAAGGCAATGCAAAAAATATTAGGATAAGGAGCTGAAAAATCAAACATGCTCAGTTATTTCTTTTTATATTAACTTTTACTTCTTCAAATTGTC
This sequence comes from Diplotaxodon limnothrissa, assembly GCF_057381915.1. Taxonomy (NCBI): domain Eukaryota; kingdom Metazoa; phylum Chordata; class Actinopteri; order Cichliformes; family Cichlidae; genus Diplotaxodon; species Diplotaxodon limnothrissa. Next base: position 6,038,711 of record NC_140614.1, on the reverse strand, counting down.
TTCCTTCTGCTAATGAGTTTATCTCCTTGTTCTTCTTCCTTTCCCCGGAGGCAGCTGTTGATTCACTGCAGAGGAAAGTTCACTTTTTAGTATCCTGTTTTGGGGGTTTTCCGATTAGCGATGAAAAAAAAATCCTTTTTTAAATACTTCCGCTTTCATTTCCCTATTCAGATTATTTACAATGATTTCTAAAAAAAAGTCAAGAATCTTTCTGATACCATAATGATGAAACTTTTGATTTATGACATATTTGCATTTTGAATTTTTTTATACACTTATCACCACTTACTAAATTCTTAAAGCTCCAAAATCACCATGAGGACAAGCGGTTCAAAAGAAACTAAAACAAAAAAACAACAACTTTTGAGTCAGCTCGACAAATCTGGCACATGACAAGATTAACCAATTATATTGCGCCTGAAACAATTGCACAGTTGTAAATGGAGGGTTGAGCATTTCCTCATTTCAAGTCGACTGGTCTGCGTGATTTGAAGCTTGGCAGTTGGATCAGGAACTTGTGAATCTCATGAGACTCTGGCCACTGCAGCCACAGGCCAGACACTAAATCAGTTTTGTGGAAGTAGAGGCAGAAAGCAAGACATTAAGGAAAATGAACTAAACCAATCATATTTTCCTGTCCACCATATGAAAGAAGTTGAAATAAAGCAGATATATCTGTTGTGTTTGGGAACAACAGTCTGTCCAACAGCTAAAGCAATAGTCAAGATAAAGAAGAGATGAAGAAATAAAATAAAAAAAGAAAAATGCAGCTGTCATGATTTGTTTTTATCTTCATAAAATTCAGTGGATTTCATCTTTTTGTGTCTTGTTCATTTAGATTAGAAACCACACTATTAGCTATGTATAACATTTTGTTTAAACTCCAGAATAACGCTCATCCTGTAGCTGTGGAGTCACTGAGCGCTGGAGAGGTTGCTGGTCACGCTTTACTGGAAAGAAAGAACCTGAATGCTTCAGACAGAGCTGATTCATTGCAGGCTTTTGTTTTAATTGTTGCTCCGTTTCCTCATCGTGCTCACTAATGCAGTCTTCCCGTATGTGTTGACTGTTTTAGTTACTCCTGTCAGTGTATTCTACAGGTGCATTCATCTCTGCTACGGGAAAATCCTGAGCAGTTTTTGTGGGGCAGATTGCTTTTGTGTCTCCAAAATGCCTTTGTTGTCCCAAGTCTCTGCAGACTCCTTCTCTTTAAAGATGATTCCAGTTTTTCTCCACTTCATTTCCCATGAATGTATCTGTTGTCCCTAGTTTAAAGCCCTATTGAATACAAAATAATGGTCATTTGGTAAATTGATCCCTGTGGCCCCTGTTAGAGTCAGGAAGGAGATTAAACGCTATGACTGGCTCGACACATTGGGTGAGCATTGGGCACCCTGACTGCTCTGCAGCTATGCAGCTCCATACACAACACAGTGTGATGCACTGTGTGTTCTGACACCTTTCCATCAGGACTAGCAGTAACTTTTTCATCAATTTGTAAATTGAGTCATTTACTGTAGGTAGACGAGCTACCTACGAACCACAGAGGCTAGTCTTTGTTTCCCACGTGCATCACTACGACCCAGTTGCTGGTTCACCACCGCTCCTTCCATGGACCCACCTGTTTTGGCATGAAACTGACCAAATGTTAATCCAGTGAACTAAACTGTAGGTGAGGCTTTTTTTGGGCTACAATCGTGAGGTCATAATGACACGAGCCCTTTCTTAAACTCTATATGACGCTCTCACCAGCTGCATTGACTACTATCTATCATCACAGGTTGGCTAGCATAAAGATAAATGTACAGATTATATTTTCACAATGTCTAATGTCTGAGGTCGTCTAAGGAGGGAAAACTGCTGCTGTTTTTCTCCTCTTTCTCATACGTCTTCTTATCCTTCCTCTCCTCTATTTTTAAATGTCACCTCTCCTCTGTCTCTCCCACTCTTTCCTCTCCTCTTTATGCCAACTCACGCCTCCTCCCTCCCACCTCCTCCCCCTCACATCTTGTCCCTCTCTCCCCTCTCTGTCACCACCTTTTCTTTCACACTCATCTGTACTTTCTTCCTCTTGCCAGTTTTGTTGCTCTACAAGGTTCCTTTTTTAAATTCCTCACACTACATGTTCATGTTGACATAAATTTTGTGCTAAAAATCAAATTATTAAAGCTTAATGCTACAGCATACATTAATATTCTAGAGAGAATAGACATTTCAGTTCAACTCAAGGGTGGCCTACCGTCTGGCTCAAACAGTCGGGGGTGAGATAACTGAGTGTAGAGAGGATGCCTGCCTTCGAAGCCAAACTGTGAGCTGGTTCCAGAGCAGCGGAGCCTGATAGCCAAAGGCTCTGCCTACCATTCTACTTTTGGAAGATCCAGGATTCACATGCAAGCCCTGAAAACATGGAGCTCAGGTATTACAAACATTATGGGTCAGGATGTCTTGATGCATGCTCAATCATCCAGGTAAGTAAACCCCAAAAGGTTGATTCTGTTCATCTGGACGTAACGTTTTCAGTGTGAGAAAACTGAAAACGCTACGTCACGATGCAAGGTTGATTTTGAGTCTGGATTCTACAGAAACCCAGTGTAGAAGGTGAACGGTTACGGTGAAAAATGGTATTATAGATCGTTAAATGCAAAACATTACATCTCTGTAGCAGAAACATTCAACTACTCAAGAAACAATACATAACTTTAATCTTTAATATGTAGAAATCCCCTATTTTTACTGTGAAAATCAATTCTTTTCTGCAAAATGGCACTAAAAATAATACGTATAATATCACAGGCACATAATGAAAACTGTAAAATACATTTTGCTGAACTGCACCTTTAAATATTAGTTTCTCACTTCATTTCCACAACTCATTCCACAGCTAAATACAAACAACAAAAACTAAAGAGACAGTGGACTCTTTTTTTGTGCTACTACAGCATTCATTGAACGTTAGCTAGTTTTAAACACTTCTTTTTAATTTATCTGTATTTGGTACATGCGTGGCATTCATTTCGTTGTGTAGTAAAATCCATTTAAATTTATATATATTGATCACAAGTTTATTTTGTTGTCATGTGAAATTTTGAATCCTTATATTTGTTCATCGGAGTCAGAATACTTTATTAATCCCTAAGGTAATGATTCATGTCAATACAAACAATGACAATAGTGTTGTTATCACTGTGATCTTCAGATCAATCTGTTGACCTTGAAGGATGGGTCAGCAGTCAAATGTAACATATTTGAAACCTTTAAATGGTACACTTGTAAGAATTTTCACTGAATTTTCATTTTGTTAATTTTCCACCAATAACTCATTAGGTTCACCTAAAATATACCCCTCTACACCTCTACAGAGTTTCAGCAGAATTCATTCAAAGCGTTTTGAGTTATTATGTTTACAGACACAAATGACACACATGCATACAAATGCTACCAACGCTAACGACTAAATTTATGCACATTTTTGGTGGTTTTTAAGGATAAATCAATCAAGAAATGAACTTTAATTAGAATCGCTCTGAGACAGAACAATCCAGCCATTCATTATTTTTGCTTATCAAACCCTATTCCAGCGATCACAGGGCAAGAGGTGGGGTACCCCCTGGACAGGTCGCTAATCTGACAGAGGGATGCAGTTAACAGAGAGAGACAGACAAACATTCGCACTCACATTAATACCTATGGCCAATTTACAGGAAGTGGGAGTACCTGGTGAGAAAGGCCTGGTGGTGGCGTCAAACGCAGGACCTTCTTTCTGTGAGACAACAGCGCTAATCGCCACACAACCATGTTGCTGATTCATCAAATACACCTGACTCTCATCTTTTTAGCCTTCTGTTGCTGTAGTTTTGCACGGTAACATTTAAACATGAAAGTTAAATCTTTAGAGCTAGCAAAGAATCACAGTTTGGGTTGAAATACAACCTTAAAATACGTCTTAGGAAGCTCCATTTTCCAGGTTACCGGCGATGCACTGTACTACGTCTTTGCTAGACATATATTTTACATGAACAGCTGCTAGAGATCCTAACTACAAGTTGTAATAACATCCTGCAAAAACAACCCATGTGGTCAGTTTCTCAAGCAGGTCGTTATCGGTACTCTGAAACCTCTGATGCTAACTTAAATTGACTTTAGCGTGAGTATTTTGCCATGAACACTCAGGAATCTCACTGATAAAATGTGACTTAATCCAGCCTTACGAATCCAGCATATCTTGTATGATTCTAGAGTGGAAATCCAATCCCGGCTTGGCACAGCACAGTTAAAGCTCCACATGCACGCACTCCACTTTCGCATGTTTGCCTTCATGAGCCTCACATTTTTTGAGTAGAACTGGGTTTCGTGTGGCACACATCCACAATAGCATATTTCAGATTTTGCCAAAATGTCTTTTTGCTGCAGCTCAAACACACACTTCTGTTAATAGTATCCGGGCCAGCCAGCTGCTCTCTGCTGCAGCAAAGACCCCCTGTGGAGGCTTGTTAAATCTGTGTGTGTGTGTGTGTGTGTGTGTATAGATTGCTTCCACCCTCATAGTAAGCAGATAAAGTCATCATATCCTGATGAAAATAACCAAATAGGTCACCAGAATGCTTTTCTCTTTCCTAGATGCTCTGTCTGCGTGTGTGTGTGTTGTTGCAGCAGACAAGAATCAGTTCTAATGAAAGAAATGGAAGGCGCACTGTATTAAAGATGAGGGTTTCTTTATTGCTGTTAGCCAAGCAGTGGGTGTATTGAAAGTCCAAGGCAGACTGAGGCTGCGTCTGAGGGAACTTTGAAGTTTCAGAAAGCAAGAATATGCAGAGCGGAGCTGCTGCTGCTTTCTCTCGGCTCAGCGTTCACCGTGAGCTCTGAGCACTGCAGGAGATCCTCAATATGCTGAAGTCTTTAGAAATAAAATTCCAATTACAACCGGGAGATAAATTACAAGGCCAGATGCCGTCCTCCATTTGTTAAGGAACGTGTATGGCAATGCTCTAAAACATCTAAACTATACTTAAGGCACAGGAAATGTAATCTTTTAGTATCAAAGTTTGTATCATATGCAAATAAATCAGTCATATTAACGGGAACTTGTTTTGATTAAAAATCATGGCAATTAAAGCACCACAGTGCAGATACACAGCTCTATAATCAATGGTGGCCCTGAGGTTCAAAACAACAACAAGAAGAAAGCACAAAAGCATTTGAGGAAATAGAGAAGAGCACTAGGAGGCAAGATCAATGGGTCTGGGAGGTGTGTCGTGTTCAGTGTCAGTCGGCCAACACATTGTGCGATGACCAGGATGCACCAATGGAATAATGTGTCATCCCCTGTGTATCATCATTTTAAAGGTTCGTAGCTGTAATGTGCCAGAAGAGTTAGAAACAGCAGCACTGAGGGCGCAGTCAAAAAATATATATTAACAGTAGTGCTGTCAGCGTTAATCTCGTTAAAATGACGTTAACGCCATAACCGCATTAACGCGGCAAATCTCCGTTGGCGAGTTATCGCGTGGCCCAGAGAGAGGCTGCATGGCGTCAACGCGGTAGCGCCGTGCAGCCTCACGCACGGGTGAACTTGCTAACGGAGATTTGCCGCGTTAATGAGGTTACGGTTACCATCCAAGATGGTTCAGAGACAACCTTTAACTTAGAGGTCATTCTTTTTCCTAAAAACAACAACAACAACAACAGCAACACACAAACAAACAAAAAAAACATTCCTTCACCATTCACCATGACTGAACTAGCTGCAGGTTTTGGATTTAAATGAGCAGCACAGGGAAATGTTCAACGTATAGAAAATGACTCAAACGATAACCAACATCGTGATAACCATTATCTCTGGCTGACCTTGGTTTTGTTGATCCAGCTAACACAAAGAAAGCCTGGCTATGTTGAACTTGTGTCATGGTGCATCCCTAGGAGAGCCTACTAGTTCATGTAAATAAATTAGAAACTTACTAAGATATATATTTCTGTAATTTGAAAAGTTAACCTTTATCTGCTGTGTGTTCATTACAGTTTATTTGCCACAGTGCTGGACTACGACAAATAAACTGTTGTGTTTATTTGTTCTTACACTCTATCCAAGTCCACATTGGGTTGGACAGGTGAATATCTGATTGTGGTGGTGGTGGAAGTCCTGGATTCCCGCTCTTCAGCAGACACACCTGGTTCTTGACAGTCGGTTTCCTGCGAGTAGCTTAGGACCAGCTTCAGTTTGGTCTATACAATCTATGCCAGATTGTCTGCCTGCTCAGAGTGGTAATCGGGCTTCTTCATGACTCCACTGTCTTTTATGGGCTTTCAAGTCAAATATCTGTTTCCTGTTTCTTGGCACTCCCTGTACAGCAGAGGAGCAGCCCCATACTCATTGTGACCTCCCTGTTCCTGTTGACCTGGTCCATTCCCTCTGGAATCTTCTGTCAAAGAACTTTCCACATCAGCTCACCTGTCTGCCCACTTTCCCATGGCTCCGTTCACCCACGCAAAACAAATAATCTCTCAGTTGAAGTAAACAGCCCGACTAACCTAATGCATAACCCTCTGGAACATTTCTGTGGAGCGCACGTCTGATTTAGCTGGGCTAACCTAGCTCTCCTCTCTCACAGTAGCTCTGGTCCCTGTAACTTTAACATTTCCCAGAATTCCCTTTAGCTGACATCTCCATCTGTGTTTGGTTGTCACTATTCAATAAACCTTTTGAAATTTGAATTTGTCAGCGTTCAATCCTCATCAACACTCCACCTTGTTGTGTTGCCATTTTGGCTTATGACTTTATTATGAAATGTTGTTGTTTTTTTGCTAATTTATTTTGATTTTGATTATCATAGGTTATAGTTTATTCAAATCAGAAAACCAGTACCTTGAAATATTAAAATATCTCCAAAGATGAATAAAAAGGTATTAACAACTGAGCCGAAAATATGCTCATTTCTACCTTGAGTACTTAGTTGAGGCTCCATCAGTGTGGTGTGTCCTGGAGGCGATTAGCTTATGGGACCGCTAAAGTGTTATTGAAGCCCAGGTTTCTTTGATAGCCTTCAGTTCATCTGTATTATTGGGTTGGGTGTTTTCGAGCCATTAATACCCCCCAGATTTTGTATGGGGTTCAGGCTAGGTGCGTTGACTCAAGCATAGTAATAACGTGGTCAGCAAACCATTTGGTAGTTTAGGCACCAAGTCCTGCTGGAAACGTGTTAGTATCTCCATATATCTTGTCAACAGACAGTATAAAGTGCTCTGGTAGAAGTCTTCAATGACTGAGTGACCAACCACCAACACCAGCAGATCACATGATGCTCCAAATCATCCAGTCACACTGTAAGTGCCTTGGCTTCTGTGCCTCTCCACTCTTCCTCAGACTCGTGGACCTTTAGTTCCAAATGTTTGGAAAATTGCCTTTGATATGAAAACACGTTGGACCACAGAGCTGCAGTCCAGTTCTGTTTCTCTTCAGTCCATGCTTGCTATTGATGTTGTGTCTTAAACAAGAGACAAGGAGTGGCTCAATATTAGGAATACAACAGTTGCAGAAGCTTTCCTGAAGACATCTGTGGGTGGTGACTCTTGATGCACTGACACCAGCCTTAATCCACTCCTCATGAATCACTTCTAGGTCCTTCAATCAACTTTTCTCAACAATCCTCTTAACAAGTCATCCCTGTTGCATGTGCACCTTTTCCTTCCACTCATTTTTCCATTATTATGCTTCGATACAGCACTGTGTAAGCAGCCAGTTTTTTCCACATTGACCATCTGTGCCTTGCCACAGATAAGCAGATAAGCCACCATTTACCCCTGTGCTTAAATAAGTGAAGGCCAGCAATAACATTGCTGTGAGGCTGGATATGCTAGGGCAGGGGTCGGTAACCTGCGGCTCTGGAGCCGCATGCGGCTCTTTAGTCCTTCTACTGCGGCTCCGCGTGGTTTGGGAAAATAAATTAGAAGTATTTAGATGAAGTGTATTTTATTTATGTTAGTTCTTTTTTATCTTGTAGTTCTAAATTGGAAGATTATTGTGATATTGAAATATAAAAATAAAATTATATTTTATTTTTATATTTCATTATTTTTCATCGCTCAAAATAAGCGTCACACTCGTGGAAGCCGGTGTAGGAAACGGCGTGCATTTATCGAGACTTTCAACCCCAGAGAGGCCAATTATGGATCTTTGGATCCACATTATGTCAGCAGCTGTTCTCCACTGTGAACTATGTTAAAAACAAACACCGCTCACGCCTCACAGACGACAGCTTACAGTCCTGCGTAAAGATGAAAGTGACTTCGTACATCCCCGATTTGCAGACGCTGTGCGCAGAGGTTCAGGAGCAGAAGTCCCATTGTAAACATATCACGGCAGACCCGACGATGTTTGCATGAACATGCTTTTCAGCATCTCTTTACTGACCACTTTTCACACGGTTGCTGTACGCATACAGCCGGCTGTAGCTTTGCAGCTCACAGCCCGACAACACAACAGCAAAGAGAGCACAGATGTAAAGGCGGCGAGGCGTGATTGCGGGTGCCGCTCAGCTGCGTCCAACTCCCGTACAGCGGCACTGCAGACCACGCCCCGTCACACACATTAACCAGGTAAAATACATATTTAGGCAGAATTTTGCAAACATCTATTTTTCTTTCTTTTCAGCAGCATAGTGCTTTTTTTTCAGTTGTTTTTTAAAAGTCAGGTCAAGGCTCCAAAAGCCCGATGGTGATATAAGGGTGGCGGCTCACAACTGTTTTTGTTTGCTACATGGATCATTTTAGTTCAGCTTTCCTTTTGTTATATTTCTTTAAGAGTTCAAAATGTGTTAATTACATAAATAAAATGTAATTTTCTCTGTAGCACTTCATGGATTTCATAAGCAACACACCTTAGTTGTTCACACAAAGCATAAAGGTAAAAAACCAACAATATATACAGTGTTATCTTCATTTTAGATGTCAAAAAGTATTTGCGGCTCTCAGTGTTTACTTTTGCTTGGAAACCGGGTCCAAGTGGCTCTTTGGGTGTTAAAGGTTCCTGACCCCTGTGCTAGGGAAACACTGCAGTTTTTTTCACTAAGCTACAATACAATAAGTGACTACTGGAAGGAACTGGCAGAAAGGCTGAATGGTAGCGATGCATATTCTTTCAGAGACTTGCTATTTTGTCCATCTTTATATACAGTCTATAGGTTGTGACCTCAGTAAATGTCCACTCTTGCTGGACTAATTCCAGCAGAAGGAAATATTAGAACTGTAATAAAACTGGTGTATGAAATTGCTGCTCCAAAACATTAAACTGTACTAGATAAATCAATATTTCTATAAATAAGACCCCCAAGCTTATATATGGATATTTCTCATATTACATCTACATTCATGCTACAAATTATACACCAGTAAAAGTGTGTCATCACTACACTTTGATTTCAGAGAAAGAAACTGTCTTATAAGGATAAGCTTTATGAAGGGAAAGGCAGCGGTGCTGCTGTATCACTATATAATTTACAGTTCTGTTGTGTCAAGATGAAACTCACTGGCAGACTTTGACCTCTGAAAATGAAACACAGTCTACTCCACTCTTTGCTTCATAGGAGCAATTGCTCCCAGCCTGGCGGCATCTTCCTAACCTTTTTTGCATATTACTGCAGGGTTTGACATCAAAGAGAGGAAGTCATGAGGCAGGCAGAGGCAGGCTGCGTCTGATGAATTGCTCGTTGGCGCTACCACGAGCCCTGGGAGAGGTTTTACTGTACAGTCTGCACGCTTTGCATTTACACTTGAGACACCCGATGATGCACTGGTTCAAGGCAACGCGGTGGTAACGCAGGTGGGGGTGGGGGGGGGGGAGTTCGCGGCATCGCTCAAGGACTCGTTGATAGAAGTCGAGGGAGCTGATGAACTCACGCTAGTTCCAACCGGTGACCTTTCAGCATGAGGAAAGGCACTTTAAGGCTGCAGTATGACACTGAATCAACTATCACTTTGTTCACATCAATAAAAGATTTCATTCATTTGATCTCACAGACTTTGAGATAAAAAAGAGTGAATATTTTGCCTGTTTGGATCTCCTCAATCCAAATGTTCAGATCATTCTGTTTTGATCTGTACTATTTTTGGGCACCATATCCAAATTTAGAAAGACCTTTAACTGCTCAGATCTGTGGATTATGAAATAACTCTACCAAATAAAATGTTTATTTATTAATTAGAGTGAGTAAGCAGGTGGATATACAGTATTACATGTTTACGTCCCCCTGGTCCCACCAAGTTTTAAACAAATCAAGATAATTGTCAAAAATAACTAATGAATGACTGAGTCATGAAAATAAGAGTTACTTGCAGCCCTGCTCTCTCCATTCAGACACCAAATTTATGTGGACGTTCCATCTAACTTGTACAATAAGAAGCAATATAAAACCATAATAAAGATAAGATTTTGCTGGGATGGTTTTGGGGTGACTCAGTGCGAAATCCTGCTGGACTTGGCTCGTTCACAGCTTTGTATTGTTGGAGAAGAGGGAGATATAAATACTCAGACAGCTTCCTGCTTCTCCCTGCTGGGTTTCAGCATTACAGCTGTCCCAGCTGAGCACACACCCAGACACAATAGGCCAGCCCAGACCTTCATAAAGGATTATCAAACAAGTCTCCTTCATAGTTCTATTCAGAGCGTGACAGAACAGGCACAAAGACAGAGACAGAGAGAGTGTTTTCAAGGTTTTAAAATGACTTCATGTGAGTCATGTGAAAATGTGTCGAGAAACAGAAAGTCATGTGAATATTTTTCTTTTTTTTAACTTAAAATTAAGCCTAATGCACTTGTAATGAAACAGTGCTGCCACTTCTCACACTACAATAAGTAAATCATCAGTAACAAACTAACTGCTACTTGCTACTATTATAAGACTACTACTACTTATAAATAATACTGTTTGTTAATAGAATCTTGTACTAAATTATCATTATTTGGACTCAAGGCCCTGACTGAACTGCCATGCTATATACACCAGTCAGTCACAGCATTATGATCACCTGGGTAATTTTATGTTGGTCCCCCCTTTGCTGCCAAAATAGTCCTGACCCATCAAGGTATGGACTCCACCCCTGAAAGCGTGCTGTGGTATCTGGCATCAAGATGTTAGCAACAGATCCTTTAAGTCCTATACAGTAACCTGCGAGGTGGGGGCTCCATTTATTGGACTTGTTGGTCCAGCATACCTGTTGTGACATTAAAAAACACCCTCATTTGTCAAACAAATGCTAGCAGGTGAAATTGCTGTGACTAGCAGATTTCTGCATTTTTTTTCTGTTCAATTATGGTTTCCATAATGATACCACGAAGTATTTGGGCAACAGAAATAGAAAAAAGAGAATATATTCCAATTTCGAGATTAAAGTTGAAAATGTATTTTGGAGAAAAAAAAAGTCGGAACATAATTTTTAGAAAATGTATTTCAACTTTTTTCTCTGAAAAATAGTTGTTGTTAAAAAACAAACTTAAAAGAGTTGATTTGTACAAAATGACATGGCTGGTAATGGACAGATGCAGAATTACAACTTTACAAAATTTCATTTCAACTTATTAGGTTTCAACTTATTCTTAATGTGGCCCCAATACTCATTCGTATAATAATGGGGTGATATTAATGATGACAATTTTACAGTTTGTTGCACACCAGCAGCCGACAGCAGCTAAAACTGCTGGTGACAAACAAAACAAGCAGATAACCCCAGCTAAAGATATCTAGCTTAGTTAATGCCAGTAAGACTTAACTGCTGAAACTAAACTAAAGTTAAATTTAGCTGAATACCTGCAGATTACAGCACTACAGTGGCCAATCAGTGCTTGCATAGTTATAGCCTTTTTTCTTACACAGTCCTTTTTGTGAGGAAGGTTTATGTTTATAGTAGTGGTGTCAGCGTTAATCTCATTAAAATGACGTTAACACCATAACTGCATTAATGCGGCAAATCTCCGTTAGCGAGTTATGGCAGGATGGGGCTGGACGGCGTCAACGCGTTAGCTCGTTAACGCATCAGCCCCATCCAGCCCCACGCACGAGGCGATCCGCCATAACTCGCTAACAGAGATTTGCCACGTTAATGCAGTTATGGTGTTAACGTCATTTTAACAAGATTAACCGTGACAGCACTAATTTATAGGCATATGGAAATCAAAAATAATGAAAACATTTTAATATTTTAACAAAAATGGCAAGCATAGAAAATAACAAACTTCTTAAAAGTGCATGTCTGATAATACTTTAAGAAAAAGTTATTATATTTTAGGTTGTATGTGTGCATTTGTACTTTACACAATATAATGCTACAAAGTACGCAAGAAATAGGTTCACGGTTTATGAGTCGACCTGCTTAGCACCTGCTGCACTGAGCTGTAGGGGAGGAGAGGGCGTCCTCTCAGCCGATCTGATGTCTCTTTCGCAGTTCTCACACCCTCGGGGCTTTACTTTCTGACTGGGTTTTAAGGAGATTTTCCCAAGGAAAAAAACGGTTTCATAAGCCCATGAGTGCTGCTTTTGAATGATGTGTGTGACAGAAAGAAAGTTAGTCTGACTCTGAGCGAGCTGTGCTGTTTTATAATCTTTAAAGTGCTCTGAGCTCTAGTAAGAGAGATGCTGCAAAGTTCAGGGTGAGGATAAGGGCAGGATAAACCTTGCATTTAAAAATACTGTGCATTTTTGTCAACATTAACTTTCCATTTTTGGTCATATTTAAATGTTTTAGCAGCAAAAAGTAAAGTATTTAAAGCATCAAACTGTCATCATGACTGACTGTGATTTTTCTTGTTATCAGGAGGTTGATATTTTCTGACTGAGAAAGTTATCAACAGCTAAACAGTGAATGTCCAGTGAATTTGACTCAGATAGTGATGTGAATTAATTGTGATAGCTTTGGTTATCTTATGTACAAAGAAATGTAAGGGCAGAAGGTCTTTCTACAGGTAAAATGATCAAAATTTGCTGAATTTTTCAAGCTAACTAAACATGTTGTGGAATAAAATCCTGCAGGTTAACTGTCCTCCATATCATAGATTACAACAAAGACCCGCACTCATCCACCGACACCAACCATGAACCCAGACCAGCAACACTTCAGAGCAATCGTTGCACCAAACCTGCTGCTGACACCACGGCCGAGGAGCTCTTCACTAACAAGGATGAGTCACAGTGAGATTTGAAGCAGCACAGCTCCACATCTGATGTAAGGGTAACAATCTCTCGAAAAGTCAGCAAGCAACAGGAGACGGCTCTTGACTTGAGAAGGGCCTCTTTATATCAGTGGTGCCACCGCTCGACCTCCAGTTCTTCCATTCAGAGTAGTGGCACCAGAGACACCGCATGCATTGTGAGCGCACATCACACAGTGACACACAAGAATCTCTGTTTCCCGGAGACTGTAAGCGGGCGAGCTGTGATTGCTCTTCCTGACCAGCTGTTACAGTTGTGATTCAGAGAGCATGACTTGCTAGAACAAGATTATGAGATAGAATGTAAATAATCTAATATATATATTTTAGTTAAAGCAGAGCTTGCTCAGTGAAAATTACGAGAATTGCAATTTTAAAAGATGTGAGATAAGGCAGTGCTCTGTCTGATTTGGTGATTTGCAGTGCAGGGACTATGCTGTCTCCTCTTCATCCTGCAGCAGTTGGAAGTTCTGGTGGAGGAGTGCAAAGCACAAGTGAATGATTTTGTATAGCAGTCTGGGTGAAACCATCTGTGAATAAGACCAGAGAGATGGTGATGATCAGCTTCAGAAGGAAGAGGACAGTTATATGGTCCATGCATCCTGGGACAGGATACTGATGTAGTGGAAGAGTACAAGTAGCCGGGCATCCACACTGACACCCGGCTGAGATGGAAGACCTACACAGAGGCAGTATACAAGAGGGGGATGAGCAGGCTCCGTTTCCTAAGACAGCTGAGAGCTTTCAATGTGTGGAGCAAAATCCTGGAGATTTTCTTTTACCCCGGTTATGTTGTGATGTACTTTGGGAGCAACAAAGTGGATGAACTGATAAGCTAGGCTGGCTTTGTAATTGGCTGGACACTAAGTTGTGGTGGAGAGGAGGTCACTGATCAAACCAATGATCCATCCTGATCACTTACTGGACTGACTGACACCTTGGAAAAAAAGACTCAAATGCAAAAATATAAACATTATGAAAAAAAAGCCCAGAATTACAGTTTTAACATACACCTTTGCTGACTTTTTTCGCACTGTTTATTGTATTATTTTGACATAAGTTATGACTTAACATGAATAATTAACTTGTCTTTTTATATTTGAATAATTTTATATGTATATATGTCCATGCACGAATGCCTTTATTTATTCTTTGATAGTGGGAACATGGGCTTCCATAAATGCCAGTTCTTGACAACGTAACATGTGGAGGGTACTTGTTATGTGTGAGAGGAAGGACTGCGAGATCTGAGCCCTAATTATCACAATCAGCCATCAACAAAATGCATATGAATTATTATAATCATATATTATATCATATCCTAAAGTCTGTGGACATCAACAAATAATCTTTATAAAAACATATGAAATCCCATTTTTAAACAGCTAATATTCAAATCAGTTATTTCCCATAACTAATCACGATGATCAGGTTTGATGCAGATGTACCTCACCTTCATTTATGAATCACCATGACTCTTTTGCTCCAGCAGATAGGTTTGTAATGCTAACGATAGGAATCATTGCGAGTGCTGGACTGAAGATGCTTTACATTATTGTCACTAGTAGAGGAAAATCACAAGCTGTGCAGCTGAAGAACAATATATATATATAATTTTTGAAACTTTAATGATACACTGAGATAATGTTCGCGTTTGAAAAGCTTGTATCAGCGGGCCAATTCGCTTACAATTATTTTTTGTTTTGTATAAATAATTGATCAAGTAGATGGTATCTCTAGTGTATTTGAACTACTAATTAAAACAAAACAACAACAACAACAAAAAACAGTACAGAAAATATTTTTGATTAGGTTTTAAATTAAACATTGCAAACAGCCAAAAATCAACCTGAGAAAATTTGTTGTGGCTGTTTCAATTGTAGAATTGCCAAAATAATCGTGACCGCTTTAAGGACAGAGGTTACTTCTCCAGCCTTGGGAGTGATGATGTCGTGTTATGAAATAAAAAAAGTGAAAAGGTTTGCAACAGTGAGGCTTCACATCATCTGGGCTCAAACTTAATTTAATTCTTGAAACATTTACACAAAGTCAATATTTCTATCAATAGGATGTTCTTTAGGCATTTGTCCAGTGGTGATGTTGTGTGCAGTGAGAATCCAAATCCCCCAAGGAGCTGATAAACTGGAGAAACAACCCCGGTGCAAACTGATGTTCTTTTTCTTTTTGGTCCACTCCTTTTTACAGAAACTCTTTCTTCTGTTTATTGGCTGCTATCTGGCAGCTCAAAGCTTCAGTTCCCTCTACAGATTTTCTACAAGACTGAGGTCTGCAGACTGGTACATGGCCCCGTCAGTTGGCCCCCTTAATGTGGTAAAGTTGTGATATTCCTCTAGCAGAAAACCATCCCCAAAGCATAATGTTTCCACCTCCATACTTGACTGTGGGGATCGTGTTTGGGGTCATACTCTTTCTCCAAACACAGCAGGCTAAGTTGTTGCCAGGGAGCTCAATTTTGGTTTCATCTGACATCAACACTTTCTCCCGAGCCTTCTCTGAATAATTTAGATGTCTCCTGGCAATCTTGAGATGGGCCTGTGCATGTGCCTTTTTGAGCAGGGGGACCTTGCGAGATTTCAGTCCATTTCAGCATAGTGTGTTACCAACGGTGATCTCGTTGACTGTGGTCCCCCCAACCTTCAGATCATTAACAAACTCCTCCTCAGGGCGATTGATGGTCATTTTATATTTTGTCCATTTCTGAATAATCGCACCAACCATTGTCACCATCTCACAATGTTTCTTGACGATGGTCGTGTAGCCCATTCCAGATTTTTGCATGTCTACAAACTTGTCCCTGATTTTCTTTGACAGCTCTGGTCTTTCTCCTGGTGGTGATTGATTGATTCTGTGGACAGGTGTGTTTTATGCAAATAAAAAGTTAAGCTCACGGGTGCCTGTAATTGATTGATTGATTGTGCCACATGTGCACACTGCCGGTCTGTGATGCCAGAATTGGGTTGTGGGGGTTTAAATACACATGGCAGCACGGTGGCATGGTGGTTAGCACTGCTGCCGCACAGCAAGAAGGTCCTGAGTTCAATTACACCATCAGGCCGAAGGCTTTCTGTGTGGAGTTTGCATGTTCTCCCCATTTTTGCGTGGGTTCCCTCCAGGTACTCTGGATTCCTCCCACTGTTCAAAGACATGCAGTTGGTGTGGATAGGTTAATTGATTAGTCTAAATGGCCCATAGGTGTGAATGTGAGCGCGAATGGTTGTCTGTCTCTGTGTGTTAACCCTGCGACAGACTGGCAGCCTGTCCAGGGTGTACCCCGCCTCTCACCTTATAACAGCTGGGATAGGCTCCAGCGCCCCCCGCGACCCTGAAAAGGACAAGCGGAAGCAAATGGATAGATGGGTTTAAATACTTATTTCATTCAATAACGTGCAAATCAATTTAGAACGTTGATGTAATGTGTTTTACCCAATGAAAATGAAACTACCATAAAAACCAGAGACTGTTCATTTCTTTGTCATTTCTCTAAGTGAGAAAACTTACAAATTCAGAAGGGGATCGCGTATAATTATTTCCCCACTTTAATAGTGAATTGGTAATGTTCCTTTTAAGCAGGAGTTGGTGTGTTTAAATCACAGGCACTCCAAGATGTTCCTGATTATTAACCATACAAGAAGTTAGATTATTTAATAAATGGAGAGTTTGGGAGAACATGACTAAATCAGAATAGTTAGCTTAGAATTTAATTTAATAATGCACTTTTATTGAATTTTTTTCTTAATCTGGCACATCATTCACTCTTCTTTTTTGTGGAACATTGTGGTTTGCTGTACTTGCTGTTTAATTATTGTGTGTTGCCTTGTGGTTCCTTTGGAAGTGGCTAGAGTAACTGCGTTGTGAATAATGCTGCTGTAATCTAAAAAATGAAAATCCTGCCTCTTTATATGCCACTACATCCTGCCTGGATTACCCAAACCTCATCAGTAAGAGTCAAAGAGGAAGTACTTGTTCTTGTGTCCCACCCTCCCCCGACCCCCACCCCCAACACAGCCAATTACAGGCCTCTGTTGCTGCAGTCGAAACCTCATGCCAAGTTTGATGCTGTCTTATTGCAACACAAACTTTGCGACTGAGAGAAATGAAGGACAGTGATGCATGCTGAGGAAAAAAATGCCCCGTGAGGAGTTTAAAAAACCCCCAGAAAAGTGTGAAACATGAAAGGCTCACAAAAAGTGTAAGAAAGTGAAAAAGCTGCACATTCTGTGTGAAGGTGCTGATCGAGCATCAGCACCTACAGCAGGGGTCGCCTGTGGGCAGTCACTGCAAACTTCTCAAAAAACACACACAAGTCAAATTTCTCAGCAAATTTGACTTTTCCTTATAATAAAACTACATTAAACTACATTCGCAGCATACTCCCCCGAAAATTATTTCAGGCTGTATCACACTGCTTGCAGTTGTCCATAACAACCATAACCTAAAAGAACTTGGTGATTATATCATATTTGTCATTAAAAGGGTGCAGAAACTGTACATATGTCTTGTTTATGTTCTGTTAAGTATGTAAGTGGAATAAACAGTGAAAGAGGACAGATAGCAATGAAAATAGGTGCACTGATGTTTCCATCATATTTACATGAACATAAAATGCTTGTTTGCACACTGGTGGAGATTACAGGGCTCTCCAGCAGTGTAAATATTGTTTACTCAGTATTTTGTTTGTCATAATGGAAGAAAAGGCCTTCCCCTTTGCACCATCATAATTGCTACTAGAAGGTGCTTGAGCACAAATACAGTATTTTGGGGCTCAAATAAAGGCTAAAGGTTGTTTAACAATAAAATATAAATATATTTTTGTAATAAGCTGCTGGACAAACAATCTAGCATGATTTTTCTCTATGCGAGGACGACCTCCATCTACTCTGATAACTACTTTAAGTTCTTGAAGTGGAAAAAGATTATATTTACAAGCCTGAGCTTGCAAAATATGGCCTACAATAAAAAACAACAACAAATACAGCCACAGAGCCTGTATAATGCCATGCAGGTTGTCTATAACTGTGGACACTCAAAGCAAACCTTTCCACTATAGCCACGTTTCACTCTGGTCTCTGGTGTCCCTTGGGTTTACAAATTGCTTTCAGTGTTTCTTCTTCTCTGATGGATTTGTCCCTGTGGCATTGTTACATCACTGGTGTGAAATGGGAGCTCTGGAATGGAAGCTTTCAAAATGGTGATGGACTGAACTCGAAACCAAGTGTGTTTGAGACAGAAACACTTTGTAAGTGAAAGATGAACAAACACCTGAACTGAATGCAGGTCACGATCAATGGCATTTTTTCTTTTTCAGGACAAAGGACGGCTTTCCCTGTATTGGTTATAATAAATTGATATGACTTCACCGTCTGCTAGGTTTTTCTGACCCATCCCTGCTTAGTGTTCACTCCTGTCAGAGGGAGTGTAGTCTTTCTGAGCTCTGAGGCTCATTAACACACCATTTCACTCAAGGGAATTCACTGGAACCACAGCAGTCCATATTGATCCCAGTCCAGAACAACTGAAATATAAATGAAGGGTTTTCATTGTGTGGACTCCTTTGTGCAACCGTGGCTCACCACTATCCAACAGTGTGTGCAGAGTTTCCTTTACTTACTGTCAGTATTTACACAGTAACACCACAGAAAGGACATTTGAATTTACTTTGTTGTTTTAAGCACCTAGAGAGAAAACAGTGCTTAATTCATTGACTAACCTCAACTGCTTCCCGAGGACACGCTGCATCCACTCACTGTCTGAACCTGTATTCCCTGTTGGAATAATCCACAGGCACATTATACATGATTAAACAATTTTCACTGGGAAAAAACAATCCCTAATTACATCACAGAGAGAGTGAGAGCGAGAGTGAAATTTGAATTTGTGTTTAGATGATTTGGCAACATGGTTCATCTAACATTTATGCCAATAAAGAGGATTATTGAAATGAATCAGGGACGAGACAGAGGCACAAAGACGGAAAGGTAAAAATGGACAGGGTGAAAAATCACAAAGAAGGGAGAATATATCTCTCGATATTCTGTTACTACAGTTGCATGCGAGTCGTATAAACACTGCAGTTTTATGGATTTGTGCTTATGATTGAGTCTTTGATTCTAGACAGAATGTGGTGATTTTGTGTCACTTCTTCATTGTGCTTTCTTCTGCCAATTTGATAGCCTTTATCCAGCTGTTCTACTATGCTAAGGCTGCCAAAAAGCTTTCATGCTATTGTCCAAGTGGCTATAGCTACTCTTGTGTCTTTCACACTTTTCTTTCAAGTGCTTTAAGTACCATAAACCCACAGTGGTTGACACAGCAAACACAGAAAGCAAAGGACGCATTGCTCACCCCATATCCAGTTAGCCAACTCTGCTTGTTATATAGCATACTGAAGAATTTCTCTTTTTCATCACATAACGTACATAAAAAAACATGAAAGTCAGATACTGAAATGTAAAAATCTGGAATAAAACAGATGTGACAGGTGAAGTTGAGAAACTCAACATAAAACAAAAGAAAAAGATGAAACTTGCAACATAGAAGCAACACAGAACTCAGTGGACAATTTAAAGGCAAAAAATATGAGAAGGATGATAAAAAACAAAAATCAAGATTCAATTTGACATGAAGAGTCAGGTGTGATGCTATTTTATACTTGCCTTTTTATGGAACAAAGGAAATCGAAGCTGATCAGCTTGTTTTACCAGTTGTGTTATTGTGAATTAAGAAAGCAATTGATAAAGCTATTGATAACTTAGCTTTAAATGATATCATTAGTCTGATGCAAATAGCTTCATATTTGCACATTTCTCCTTTCAAAATGAAAGTCTTAAAATTTTTTTGTTGTTAGTGTAATCATATTTTCCATATGTTGTGTTAAAATCTGTGCATGTTTAACATTTTATTAAAGCTAAGTTTAGAAATTTAAAGATACTTTTTGTAATCACCCCTATAGATTTGAACTAAAACGTTTACCACCAGGGGGAAGCATTTTACCGGTGGGTGTGTTAAAATATATTTTTGGTATACTGCTGTTCTTATTTCTTTTTAGCTTTGTCACCTTTTCCTCAAGATTAGCCACCAATGTTAACACAAAGGCTTACTGACTAGCTTGGTTGACCCATCTCATGGGACAATTTGGTACTAATAATATTATTATGGTATTATAATCTCATTTGATAAAATCCTAAACATTTACATAAATTAATTGTTAACACGAGGTAATGGTGGCCGTTTCTTAAAATTCTGTTCATAATAATATAAAACTGAATGAATTAGCTTTGAACACAAGAATTCCAGTTTCCAATGGGTACCTTTAACTTACTCTGTGCTCTTTTGCATGCCAGTGAAATTGATTTTACACCTCATGTTACATATTATTAATGTGGCATAAGAGAGAGAGAGAGTCAGGTGGATCAGTGGAGAGAGCAAGAGAGAGAACGGGAAAGGTAGAGCGACATAGTGTCAGCAGAGGGAGTGGAAGAGAGAGAGAAAGTC
This sequence comes from Diplotaxodon limnothrissa, assembly GCF_057381915.1. Classification (NCBI taxonomy): domain Eukaryota; kingdom Metazoa; phylum Chordata; class Actinopteri; order Cichliformes; family Cichlidae; genus Diplotaxodon; species Diplotaxodon limnothrissa. Next base: position 6,018,007 of record NC_140614.1, on the reverse strand, counting down.
GCCATTACTGCCTGGCTGTGCTGCTGAGAGGGGAGGGAGCATACAGAGCCAGGTTTCGGCTTTCAACGCATACCACACTAACAGCACCAAAATACACTAAAATACGGGCTAACCGGGCTTGTAGGACTACAGTGGACTACACCTTCAACTAAAACTGACTTCGGATTTTGGGGAAGTCGCCAGTGACCACGGATTGTGGATTGTGAAAAGAGTTTTGATTGCCTTTTAATGTGGGAATGCTTTCTCCTCTTCTCCGTGGTATGTGGATCTGGGAGCGACCATGTTATTAGGTGGGTAGGGGAATGTATTTGGACTGGGATTGGTACTTCATTAGCTAAACTAGCACTCCTTTTTTGTGGGTGAAGGGTGCCCGCACCACTGCGCCATCCCGAGTCAAAAGAACCTGGGATGGGGACGTGAGACGGGCTTGTTAAATCAGCCAAGGTTGTAATTTTAATAAGTCTTCCCAATGTGAGGCTGTTGCTAACATTAGCCACTAGCTAACTCATCCTCCTGGCATGCTAGGCTAACAGTGTTCGGCTAATGCTAGCTTGTAGGATTGGGAAAGGTGGGTTTTTCCTCTCCTGGAGCAGTATCAGGGCCAAGGCAGGCCGAGCCGGGTATCGCCTTTTCTCTCTAGGGTAGATACATAACCGCCCTATCAGTTCCCGGGGCTCCCAGCATTAGCCTCGAAGGATTGACGCATTAACTTAATATAAAGGTCTGCTGGTTTTAATTCCAGCATAACTAATTCACGTTAACTCCTCTAACTCACTCTCACTCCTCTTTTCTAGACTACTTTGATGTTTTATGTGATACCCACCCGTTTTCAGTTGGCTTTATAACACTGTTACACATATGTTAAAGCAGAAAATTTGAAGTAATCACGGAGTAGGGAAAAAATCGCAGCTGTCGTCTGAGTTTATAGCCTTCACGCCCGCCTCGCATTAATAGGTCGTTTAATTGTTTTTGAGTGCTTTTGGAAGTTGCTGGATTTTCTGCGTTAATGTCCTGCTAACATTAGCTCGAGGGGACGGAGGGCTGAGTGGAGGGTCACATCCAGGAGTGCCGCTGGGCAGATTATTGAATTTTCCCGACATTAACGAGGGTGTGTTTACACATACACACCCTTAACGTCTCAGCGGTGCTGAAGAGTTGTAACCACATATGTCATTAGGTGCTTTTTAACGCCTTTCCCCCCTTCGGTGCCTCACAATACGCAGGCAGGTCAGTGGGTTTGTCCTGCTGCAGCAGCTCTGCATGCCATTTGCATCGACTCAGGCTGCTGCTTCTCCCTTTGCCCCTTTCCCAAACTCTCATTAAAGGGGCAGTCCGGCTTTTATCCAAGACCCCATCATAATGCTTCCTCCCTTTTTTGCAGACCTCGCTGCAAAAAAAAAACTGCCCTAATGCTGAGTTACAGAGATTTTTCTTTATTTTTAAAAGCATCAGTTATTAGTGGGACCCATTTGTGTTGATAATGGCAATTAGGTTCTTTGTTGTTTCCACTTAGAATGTGCTACTGTGTCTTTTCAGTGTCCATAAAACCATAAGGGTTCACTAAATGATGTGATGGGGCTCTTATGTCCATCACTGTCGTCTGTGTCAGTGTGTTTCAGGTTTTTCTCTTCAGCTTTTTCTCTTAGATGGCCTTTTTGGAGAAAAGCTAACGATCCGGTTATTAACAGTGGTCTGAAAAGTCAAATAAATCCTAGTCTTTCCTTAGAAGATATCAAAATAATATATGTATTGTGTCATAGTGTGAAACCTGTAGGGATTTGGTAGAAAGAATGGTAAAGTGGAGTTCCCGTCTTTATCATTTTAACATTTCCTTTTCTGTTAGAATTGATATTCATGGATAGGCTAGTCTGGAAGGGTTTGCAGTTTTGTCTGCATTGCTCCCAGGAAAAAATGGATATTGGTATTGGCATTATGCTAATATACTGGCAAATATTCATAGCTAGCATTGGCTTCTACAGACTGCATAAAGGCACTAGCACTGACAAGCCCTGCGAGTGATGAGGGGGGGGGGGGGGGGGGGGGTGATTGTGTCATTTGGCCTATAAACTGTTGTTCTTACATCATTCATACCCCCAGGGAGGGGGAAGTCAGATGAGTGACGCCCAGGTTCAGGTCTGTACCTGACTTTGGAGGAGGGTGACACACAGTTTTTAAAGAATGAGCGTCTTACAAGGAAGGCACTTTACGGGAAACACCACTGCATACTCTGACACTTGGAGTCAAATTTTTAGATTTTGATCAGTGTCACAGTGACGAGTTTCCTTTTGATACTGATTATTTCTGGATGTGGTAGATCTTTTGTAGCATTCTGTGGTGGACGTTATGCGCCTAATAAATTGGTGCTTTATATCAACTGTAGTTCTTCTGATGATGGCAGATGATGAATGGTTTTAAAAAGTTGAAATTCAGAAATTCTGGGAGTTAGGCTGTAGCAGTAAACTAGTCCTTAGTGTGGAGGACAAGATTCAATACTTGGGGGAGTCAGTTCCTCCTCTAACAGGGAGCTCACGCTACCTTTTAGGAAGTGGTTTCTGTTTTGCTTCTGAGTTCTGATTCTTCACTTCTTGTGGGAGGAGAGCTGTCTGTACCCAGGTCAGAAGAAACTAGTTGTGCCTCATTTTAAATGATTGGCACACCCTTCTCTGGTATAGCACCACAGACTTAGGATGGAATAATAATACTAAATAAATAAAGCAATAAAAAGTTTAATTCTACTGACAAATTCCAGCCAGTGTAGCTTTAAAAGGTTTATCATCATTGGCAGTGTGTTCTGCTGTGTTTCAGGGCTTAACAGCATTTAGTCATCTCTAAAACCAGCTTGCCAAGTGATACCTTAATCCACCCCCTGCAGCCTCACAGTGAATGGACTAATCATGATGCACACGGCTACTTTTAGCTATTAGTGCAGCATAAATGCAGTTTAGGCTCTAGTGTTGGCTGTTTGCAATAATAAAACCATCACCCGCCCCTTCTGGTTGTCTTCAGTGTGAAGCTAATTGCCCATTACTGCCACTGTTTCTCATGTGTGGCACTTATTCATTCATATTGACCTTGTGGATTGACAACTTTGATATCATCTGAAATTAATGCAAAGCAGATGCTGGAATTTGGGTGACAGATCTCAAACACTGAGGTGCCAGGAATGTAGCATTGCAGTGATTAATTTTCAAATCCACACGAGTAGATTTTGCAGTTTGTAACTGATTGTTTAAGTTAGTAACCAGGTGAAGATTCCATATGTATTCCTGGGTGGAGTGTCATCAGTCAGTAGATGGCCGTAGTTTGATGTTTATTGTCATTTCTATATTTAGGCTTGTTTTGGCTGCTGGGGAGACAAACTGGATATAGCCTATGATCAGTCAGTTAATGTGGCACTAAAAGCAGGATCAGCAATAAGTCAGTTAGAAAGACAGGAAAAAAATACATAGAATAATTATAATTTCTGCCTTCAAAATATCTATAAGCTCGTATATACTTCTATCTGACTGCTACTACAGTCAGGTGTGGCACAGTAGCATGTTGTAGCATATAGTACATAGGTTTGTAAACCTGACAGACTATCTGGGTGGTTTTGAGATATAAAGACCATGCAGTTTAAAGCACATTTTCTATCATTAAGCCAGTTTCTTCCAGTTTATGCTTAAGTTTGGTTTGTAAGTTAGGTTTGGCTTGTAGTCTATCCAAAAAGGATTCTTGGAAGGTGAGCCTTTTAAAATCTTTTTTGTCATTTGACATGAGCCAGTTTACAGCCATGTCCCCTCCTTTTTTTAATGTCTTTGTTTCTGCTGAGCCCTGTGTACACTCCCATCCCACAGGTGACATCATCACCTTGGTCTCTGTGAAGAGTCAGGGGAAACCTCGTCATTTTATGTCAGCAAACCAGATTTCTGCTCTGGTGCAGTTTCTCAGGCTCAGCATGCCGTCGTTCTGCATGTAGAAATTCCAGCACACGCAGGCAGATTCACTGACTGATTGCAACTGTTCTGTAAAAACAACAGTGACTCTAATTGTCTCTGCAGCTATCACTTATCAGCCTCGAGTAAGGTCATGGAAGGTTTCAGCTGTATTTGACCGTGTTAATTTAGATAATATTTACAGAAAGATTGCCCGGTCAATCACATGTAGGCATTTTCTGTTTATTCAATCAGGAATTGCTGATTATCCTGATTGTCGACAGTGAAATGTTTAGTTTCACTTGCTTGTTAATGCTGCTAGTCAAATAGTCAACAGTTATAATCAGGATTAATAGTCAGAACCGGAATATCAGGCAAAATCTATTGTGACAACAGCAAGCAAAGTAATCAGGATTATACATTTACTCTTAATTATGCAAGGCTGGTTTGTGCTGGTAATGGTAACAAATCTGAGAACTGATTTATTTTCTGTTTCTTTCTCAGAGTAAAGTAAATCATTTCTAGGTCAGTGGCTATCAAAGGGCTGGAGTTGCATGCCATTTTTATTCTGCCTCGGCACAAATTGGTTGAAAGCACTTATTTTTCTCAGCAACGGGAAGAGTGACATTGCTGAGCCCTCCGTGACTGTACTACTCTCCCTCTCTTATATAAATGTTGCTGTCACACTTTGGTTGTTGTCTTCCTAGAATGCCATTTTGATATTGCAGTTTTGATAACAAAGTTTTCCCTTTTTCACTTTCAAAATTGTTGTAGGCCTTTGCATCACATTTTTACATTATAAACCTATTGTAGTAGGGTTTTTAAACCAGTGTAGTTTATTATTTACACATAAAAGGGCTGACTAAAACCTCCTCAAACCCACGAGTGAGCTTTTTTTCCCTATTCAAATATGATAAAATGTATTTTACCTCATTTTTTGTTAACACAATCTAATTTTAGATGAACATGTATGATTTTCTTTTATTGCTTCACAATTTACATGTCCATGTGTGTTCCAGAGCATGATGTAGACAAATAGAAGCTGATTATATTTTTTATAGTAAGTACAACAGAAGGCTGAAAATGTGGATTTGTTTGATTTGCTTGTATCTTCTCCTAATTTTGAATTCCATATCTTGCAGGCAGGTGATAAAAGGAGCCGTGGGCTGCTCTATCCCAGCTTGAATAAGATCCAGGATAGAAACCGAGATATATACGGAGAAGAGCATTCACTGGAACCAGGGAAAATGAAAATGAATGCATCTCTGTATCACTGACAAGCAGACCTGGGATGATATCATGACCTTTTCTTCCTGAGAGTAACTAGTTTAGCAATGAGTGGGGGGATATAATGGCCAAGAACAAGGATGCACGCCCCCCAACATTCGCCGTCAGCGTGGTTGGCCTCTCGGGGACGGAGAAAGAGAAGGGAAATTGTGGCGTGGGGAAGTCCTGCCTATGCAACCGATATGTGCGTCCAGATGCAGACAACTACTACTCGGAGCACACCTCGGTGCTCAGCACGATAGACTTTGGTGGTCGTGTAGTTAACAACGACCACTTCTTGTACTGGGGAGAGGTGTCGCATCGAGGGGATGAGGGATTGGACTATAAAATCCAAATCATTGAACAAACGGAGTTCATCGATGACCAGACGTTTCTTCCGCATCGGAGTACGAACTTGCAGCCATACACAAAGCGGGCAGCAGCAACCAAGCTCCAGTCAGCAGAGAAGCTTATGTACATCTGCACAGACCAGCTGGGCTTGGAGCAGGACTTTGATCAGAAGCAAATGCCTGATGGGAAGCTAAACATCGATGCCTTTTTGTTGTGCATTGATGTTAGTAAGGGTTGCAACAGGAAGTTTGATGACCAAATGAAATTTGTCAATAGCCTTTACTCTCAAATTGTCAAGTCAAAGAAGCCTATTGTTGTTGCTGCCACGAAATGTGATGAGTGTGTAGACCAGTACCTGAGGGACCTGCAGGGCTTTGTTGCCAGTAAGAAGAACCTGATGCTAATTGAAACGTCAGCACGCTCCAATGTCAACACAGAGCTTTGCTTCAACGCCCTAATCCAGCAGCTGGATAAAACAAGAGGGAAGCCAAAAACTGTGCCATACCTGGAGGCCTATAAAATCCAACGTCAGCTTGTTGCCTCAGCAACAGATAGATTTGAGAAATTGATGGTACACTCAGTTAGAGATTATCACATCACTTGGAAAACTGTGATGAATAATCTAAAGGGGCAGTCTGACTATTATGAGTTCATTACCTTGGAGGGCACCAAGAAGGCCCGCAACATGTTCACAAAGCACATTGCACAACTGAAACAGGAGCACATTAAGAGGAGAAGGGAGGAGTATCTGACGACGCTACCGAAAACCCTTAACAACATCCTCAATAACCTGGACGAGATTGAACACCTTTCATGGCCCGAGGCACAGAGTGTGATCCGGAACAGGTCTGATTTCCAGTACTGGTTTGTGATACTGGAAAATACACCGTGGGACGAGACGGACCATATTGATAACAGTGACCGTAGGATACCCTTTGACCTTCTTGATACACCGGACGGTGAGAGAATTTACCATAATCACGTCCAGCATCTTCTGTCTGAGAAGAGGAGGGGGGAAATGAAAGAGAGGTTCAAGAAGACATTGGAGAGGGTTCATTTTATCACTCCAGGGCAGCCTTGGGAGGAAGTCATGTGCTTTGTCATGGAGGATGAGGCCTACAAGTACATCACGGAATCAGATAGGAGGGATGTTTACTGTAGGCACCAGCAGGAAATAGTTGAAAGGGCTAAAGAGGATTTTCAGGAAATGCTTTTCGAGCACGCCGAGTTATTCTATGACTTGGACCTGAATGCAACCCCCAGCTGTGACAAGATGAGTGAAATTCACAGTGTGCTGAATGAGGAGCCCAGATACAGAGCACTGCAGAAACTTGCCCCAGATAGAGAGTCGCTCCTCCTCAAACACATTGGGTTTGTTTATCATCCCACTAAGGAGACATGCCTGAGCGGGCAGAACTGTGTGGATCTGAAAGTGGAGCAAGTTTTAGCAAACAGGCTGGTACAGCTCGACCACGGACGCTCTAATCTTTACTATAACAGTGCCAACGTCGATAAAATAAACCTCTGCCTCCTGGGAAAGGAGGGTCTCTCACAGGACCTAGCCAATGAGATCCGAGCTCAGTCTACAGACGATGAGTACACTCTAGATGGTAAAATCTATGAACTGGAGCTTCTTCCTGTGGACGTCAACTCCACTTTGCTCTTCAGCCACACATGGGTCACCACTTTTAAGCCACACGGCTGCTTTTGTGTGTTCAACTCAATAGAGTCGCTTAACTCTATTGGCGATTGCATAGGCAGGATAAGGGCGGAGATAGCACAGAGTCGGCGAGATAGATTTGCTCAGCCGCTCCCTTTTATTCTCATCCTGGCAAATCAGAGAGACAGTGTTTGTAAAAACATACCCATCTTGAGGCACCAGGGTCAGCAGCTGGCAAACAAATTGCAGTGCACCTTTGTCGACATCCCCTCCGGAGCCTTTCCTCGCAAATTCACTGAGTTCCAAATTAAGCAGGGTCTCAGAGCAGTGCTGGAGGGGCTAAAGCATAGCTTTGAGGTCTTGGCCCCACTGCCATGTATCAAAGACATGTCAGAGATGGACCTTAGAATAGTCATGTGCGCCATGTGCTGGGATCCCTTCAGCGTTGACCTCATCCTCTCGCCGTTTCTAGACTCGCATTGCTGTAGCGCTGGACAGCCTGGTCAGAGCAACACACTGATACTGGATAAGATCATAGGGGACAGCAGAAGGAGGATCCAGGTCACCGTCCTCTCCTACCACTCTGCCATTGGTGTTCGTAAAGATGAACTAGTGCATGGCTACATTTTGGTCTACTCTGCCAAACGCAAAGCTTCCATGGCGACCCTGCGAGCCTTCCTGGCAGAAGTCCAGGATGTAATCCCCGTGCAGATGGTGGCAATCACAGACAGCCAGGCGGATTTCTTTGAGAATGATGCCATCAAGGAGTTGATGACCGAGGGGGAGCACATTGCCACAGAGATTGCTGCCAAGTTTACGGCCCTCTACTCGCTGTCCCAGTATCATCGACAGACTGAGGTTTTCACCCCTTTTTTCAATGAAGTGCTAGAGAAGAAGCCTAACATTGAGAGCTGCTTCCTGTTTGACAGCTCGTCACGTGAGTGCACCACAGGAGCCAGTGAGGATGTCTTTCCCACCTCTCCCCATAGCCACTCCCCAGCTTACAACACTTACTACCCAGAGTCCGACGATGACAATGAGGCCCCTCCACCTTATAGTCCAATAGGCGATGATGTTCAGCTTCTCCCCACACCCAGTGAGCGGGCTAAATACAGGATCGACCTCGAGGGCAATGAGTACCCAGTCCATAGCACACCTGTCGGAGACCATGAACGCAACCACAAAGTGCCTCCACCCGTCCGGCCCAAACCAGTGCTCCCCAGGCCTAATGTTAAAAAGCTGGACCCCAACCTGCTCAAAACCATTGAAGCTGGTATGCGAAGTAATCGAAGAATGCCACGTGCCCCAGTGATGCACACTGAAGATGTGGAGCCATCAGACAACTATGCAGACCCTGTGGACACCCTGCTTAGACCCAGGGGCTTCCACAATGATGACATATATGCTGTGCCTGAAGATGCACACAACCGCCTGATCAAAATAAAGAACTCTTTTGGTGGGTTACACATTCTCCACGGAGGAGGAGAGGAAGAGAATGGGTTTGATCGGAAATCCCAGGCTGCAAGGCGGCCATCAAAATATAAAGATCGCTCAAAAATCCTTTTCAGCAAGACGAAAGCCTACCAAAGACGATTCCACTCGGACAGTGATGGAGAGGAGACTGGCCCGGCCACTCAGAAAAAGAAAAACAGAAGAGCCCATCGGGGCAGCGAGGAGGACCCGCTGCTCTCTCCTGTCGACCCTTGGAAGGGTGGGATTGATAATCCTGCAATCACCTCCGACCCAGAGCAGGAGGACAAGAAGCTGAAAAAGAAGAAGACGCCCAAGACGCCAAAAGAATCCAAGAAGGTGAGACTTGTCTGTTATGATAGATTGACTTTTGAAGAATCACATTTATTTTGTTTCCTTTTTTTTTGGAAATAAGATGCTTTGAAAATGCTTTACAGAACAGGGAGGTCAAACAAAAGATTTTTTTTCTGTCTGAGAATGAGTGAAATAGCATTTTATTGCACTGAAAATGGGAGAGAGCGAGAGACTGATAGAGTGCATGGGTAAATGAGCACAGAAAAGACTGCATATAGTAAGGGGTGAGCAGATGTGTGTGGGTGTGAGCGAATTTTGTTGGCCTGAGACTCATCTGGAGAACAAACTAATTTGATAATTTATTGATTGGCCCCATTGCTAAAGTAGTTTATGAGCCTCCACACCTTGCAGGCCCTAGACAAGCAATAAAGGTGCTTGATAAAAGACACACTGTTAAAGACAGTTGGTGTCTGTATAATTTCAGAGCAAAGACTGTGTCTTTGACAGCTCTTTAAAGGCTTGCCTGAAACTTCTGACGACATCCAGACATGGTGTGTTCCCTAGAACCAAGAAGAAAATGCTTTGTGCACATTATTACTGTTAGAGCAACATTTTATTGTGGTGAAAAGCTGAAAATTTTAAAATCACGCATGCACAAATCAAACAGTCGTGTTTAAAATGAAGTTAAAAGCATGCATTAGTATGCAATGCATGCTCACGCCCACACATGAACAGACTTCAGTATATAAATTCCTAGTTAATTACTTACAGGTATAGTGCTATTTGTGATATATTACAGGCGGGAAATGGAGGTACTGTTAATGTCATTTTGTGTTCCAAAGTAAATTTTAGGTGATCAGAGTGGATAAATATTCTGCAGACATGTTTGAGAACTGTTAAAACAAACATTGTCATTTAAAAAAATTCTTAAGCAGGGACATCTGCTTTTGATTGAAGAGGTTTGTAGTCTTGAAAAGAAGGCAACTCAGGGCTCTAGACTAACTTTTTGCCATGGTTGCACTGGTGCGCCTAAAAATAAAATTTAGGCGCACCAGCACAAAATTTAGGCGTACAAGCACAAAAGTTAAGCGTACCCAAATTTTTTAACTGCATTACTTAACAGCGCAGTTTTACATGTTCACGTTTTTTTGATTTGTAAATGATTAACTAACAACCTTTCAAAATGATTAACTTGACACCCCCTTTGCTGCCCAAATTAACAGCAGCTCCATCAGCCCCCATAGCAATGATTTTATCCAACCAGTTACTGCACTGGTCCCCAAGAGCAGCAAATGCTTTCTTTGAGGCAGCATAAATTCCTAAACAAATAAAAAAAAATACCATTTACTTATCAGATCAAGAGTTTACAATGCAGTCTTTTTCAGTTTGAGTTTCTATATTCATGTATTATTGCTATGTTTAATTTTTAATGATAAGAATATGCTAGATATGGTTAATTCAGTAACACGACGTAATATTATTAATCATATAATAATAATAATGGATACTTTATTGATCCCCATGGGGAAATTACTTGTTTTTCTCTGCATTTGACCCATTCACTCAGTGAAGCAGTGGGCAGCCCACTAAGCAGGAGCCCGGGGAGCAGTGTGTAGGGACGGTACCTTGCTCAGGGGTACCTCAGGGTAGCCGTTAAGTGGATTCGAACCGCCGACCTTCCGATCATGGGGCGACCACTTTACCTACTGAGCTATCCCTGCCCCAGGGATATACATAGGCTACGTGACATGACATGGCTTACCTTGGGCATGGGCATGCTGGACCTCAATGTGTCCAATCAGTATATTCGCTGGTCTTCCTTTTTGCAAGATACGAGCGTACACAATGACACATTCTTTTGTGGCGATGTCTGTGTCTCCATCGATCAGGAAGGCCATGTATGTACTGTTCGCAATTTCCACTGAGGTCTTTTTTTTTCAGTGTGTCAGCGATTACGCCTATAAACTGGGCGCACGCAACATCATTGCTGTATGTGGGGTTTATGTCCAAGCCATTTTTCTTGTGAAGAGTTATTTCTGACTTGAACTTAGTAAACGGAACTTCTTCTTTTGCAATATTGTAGGCGATGTTAAACTTAATGATCATCTCGGCCTCCTCCGATGACCTGTTTACTCCTGCCTGCCGCTGAAAGGCAGTGGGGAGCAGGGACATTTTGGCAGAGCATTTATCGCGGCATATAAGGTGTCTTCTCGATGCTGTATGCTTTTTCAGCGTTTCAATTCGAAACGTATTAGCAACAGTGACAAATGCTGTGTTGCCGGCCATGGTCTTTCCACACTCGCGACAATAAATGCAGTGCATCATATTGTCAGCTTGGCTGTATCTTAGCCAGGGAAACTGGTCAAGCCACTCGATTCGAAATTTATACATTTTCTCACTTTTACTTTCAGTGGACTCCGGCTGGGAGTCGATCGTATGTGGCTCATTTTCTGATGCCGTCTCCGGACCAGTGTTTGACAAAAACGGAGAGCGCTGGCTCAGAATTTTGGACTGATCAGGCCTTAACTTAACGAAAAAGTTATCAATTGTTCTTTTCATATTTTCTCAATACCAAATTCATACACTTCTGACCTGGGCTACTCACCCTTCTCTATCTGCCCGCACTTTCAAACGTAAACACAAGTAGGTCTGCAGGAATATCTGGACCACGGCCAATCACAGAGGTCCCCGCCTCTGAGTATCTCTGATTGGTTTAGAACACGACATGGGCATAATGTGTGTCTGTTGTTGAACACACGGAGACTTTCAGGGTTGCTGAAACTTTTTTTCCGAGAAAATACTTGGTTACACCGGTGCGACCAAGTATTTTTTTTACTTGGTCGCACCGGTGCAACCAAGTATTTTTTATTAGTCGCACCATGGAGAAATTTGGTCGCACTCTAGAGCCCTGCAACTGGACTTGTTTAGGGGTTTTTTGGAAGATGTTTCGCCTCTCTTCCCAAGGGACTTCTACATTTTTAGAACATCTAATGGAGATGTTCCAGTAAACCCCTAGTGGGGGCTGTCCTCCTCAAGTTAAACAGCATAGTGTATGTGGTGCGGTGCAGTGAGGAGTGCTCAGACAACTACATATGAGAGACCAAACAGCCACTCCACAAACGCATAGCACATCATAGGAGAGCCACCTCAACAGAACAGCTGTACATGTCTGCTTAAAGGAGAAAGAACACACCTTTGTGTTCACTTTTTGAATAGAGAAAACAGATGGTTTGAAAGAGGGGCAAAGGTGGAAATCTACACCTACTTTTAGCGACCATCACTGAACAGAGGTGGTGGCTTGCGACAGTAGCTATCAATCATCTACAGTGCAGTCCTGTGATGCCTTCCCCTGTGTTGCAACCCCCATTCACACCTTGCCTCAGGTGACCTCAGTGACTCACTTGATGGTGAGGTAGGGCAATGTCTCACAGTTGTTTCACCTGTTGGCTGATAACTTGAATGACCCACACTTTTTTTATTACACCTTGGAAACAAAAACGTCTTGAAACATCTTCAAAAAAAACCTAAAGAAGTTGAGGGTTTTTTTTTTTTCAAGCTCTCAAGACTATTTGCACAGACAAAACACACAAAAATGCTTCAGAGCAAGTCAGCAACCATGGAAGCACAGATCAGATAATAAAGTGCAAATCAGTAGAGGAAGAGCCACCGGCGCTACATGGGCATCATAAAAGGGAATTGTTGGAATATTCAAACCATCTTAAATAATCAGAGAGGAGAGCGAAAGCCAGACCAGGAAGTACAAAACGGAAGGTGTTTAGTCACCATTCTGGCCAATTAGAGTGAATCTCGAACTGCTGTAGGCATGACAACACTTTGAAGAGCAGAAGAGTGTGGGAAATCAAAGCTAACGTTGCACCTTGTTACACATCCCAGCTTCAGTCTGAATGACTTGTTTTGTCTCTTGTTTTTATCTTTGGTGTTCCTTGTCTTCTTCTACATGCTGTCTCCCACTCGAATGCCCTTCATCCCACTAATTTTCTTTCTGATCTATTCCCCGATTACCCTCCTCCTCCTCCACCTTTTCTCCTGTGATAATGTTCTGCCTCCTCTTCACCCTCTCTCCTCCTCCATCTTTGTTGTCCCTGGTGTCTATTTCTCAATTGCCCCTTCATTCCTTTACTGTTTTTTTATGTCATTTTCCCGGTTTTGTTCCTACTGTTTTTCCATTTTATTTTTCCACCCCTTGTCTTCAATCTCTTTTTTAAACCTTTTGTTCACTTCTCCATGTTTTCATTTTCCTCTCTGCTTCCTCTTTTCTTCTATTGAATTCCTCCTCTTTTCTCAACTTGCTCTTATTTATTATCCTCTCTTCTCCCCCATCATTCCTTCCTCACCCACTACTATTTTTTCTATTTATTTATTTTATTTTGCATTCAATTATCTTCATACACCCTGTGATCTTTGCCATCTCATCTCTGTTTTTCATTCTTTTATTTGCTATCTTAGCCGAAATCCTCCAAGCCCCCCAAACCGCTGTACCCACCCACTCGAAGAACCTGGGAGAGCAACTACTTTGGCGTTCCCTTGCAGAACCTAGTAACCCCGGATCGCCCCATCCCACTTTTCATCGAGAAATGTGTCGACTACATAGAGCGCACAGGTGAGTCATGCGTTTTCTCTATTTTTTCTTTCCCTTAATTCCTATAATTCCCTCTGTTCTTTCATTTTCTACCTCTTTTATGTCATTTTGCAATGATATTTTCTTTTTTATTTTATTTTTTGGGTTGTTTTAGAACTCTTGCAAGGCGTGTATGTGTTTTTCAGGCACTGATTTCAAATGAGTAATTGAGCAGGATGAAGCATGGAGAGAATGGGGGAGGTGCAGTGATATATGGTGGGATGTCAGCCAGCCTGCCAGTCAATACAAGTTAACTTAAATTGAATATGCTTTATTGGCGTGGCATTTGATTTCTTGCCAAAGCGCTGCTGGAATGATTACAAATAAGATGGTGAAAGATTACCGAGATCAAAAAACTGATTAAGGAATGGCAGTGGAGAAATGTACACCAGTACGTGCAATCCATTAATTAGCCTTGCTTAAGAAAGGAGAAAAGAAAATGAGATGTTACCGGTAAGAACATGCACGGATAATTGCAGATGTGAAAAATGTTTGATTGCACAGTGACTGGTAGAGTGTGTTTGGGTTATTCAATTTTGTTGTGTCTCAAATAATTGGTGTAACAAAAACAAGGTTAAGTATTTGCCGCTGCTGTAATGTGAAGATGTGCTGCTTTTCATTATATTTACATATCTTTGTTGAGATTAAGTTCGTTGATTAATAGGGAAATGGTTATACTCGTTCATCACTACTTAAAATGGTCATTAGGTTCAACGATAAATAGAAATACTGACTCACTGCAGTCAGTCAGCCTCATGGTCAAAGGTTCATTTTGTTCATTTTGAATCAGTGGAAAATAACTTTTACAAGCCAACTGCTCTCAAAAGCCCCCTTAAAACCTGTCAACTACCCAATCCCAAAAGTCTGTGGTTACATCTGAAGCAGCAGCTGCTAGTGACCGATGGGCTGATCGATGCAAATATCAATAGTATCGATACCGAGGCTGATATTTGATTGAATCAGTACCAGCAGAATAAAATCTATACTTTGTTTTAGGGCTGGGCCATATCATACTGTTCATAGGTAAAACGTGCATGCGCAGTGCTTTTGTTTTCATACGCAGTAGGGCTGCCACGATTAGTCGACTAGTCACGATTACGTTGCCTATCAAAATCGTCGTCGACTGATTAAATAGTCGACGCGTCATTTGAAGCTTTTAAGATCCCAAAAGACGCAGGAATAAGTAGTAGGATTTAAGAGTGTAATAACGGACTGAAACAGAAGATGGCAGCACTGCATGTACAAGGATGCCAGCTGCCGTTAAACCCCGAAGAAGAAGAAGCTGTGACCCTATGTGACCCATATCCGATCATGGTATGACAGTGTGAACGGCACAAATCCGATATTTTCAAATCTGATCTGGGTCACTTTCGTATGTGGTACTGAATCCGATACATATCCGATGTTTTTGAAAGCGACTGCTGTTTGAATGGTCATGTCGCATTAAATCTGTCTTTTACGTCACTGACACGAGACAGACGCCAATTATAATGTTATTTACATTATTATGTAAATAACAAAATAACTTAAAGCAAAAATTGGGAAACGTAAAATCCGAAGTCTTTATAGTAAGGGCCATCAGTCAAACAATATTGTTTGCTCTGGGTCTAACAAGAGCGCGTTGTGTGTGACGTCTTCTTTTGCGCTTTGAGCGTTCACACTAGAGCGCGTTTGCTGTCACATTTTGTTTGTAGTGTGAACAAGCAGACAAAAAAATTCGGATTTGATTAAAAAAAAATCGGAATTGAGCATCAAGACCTGCAGTGTGAACGTTGCCTTAGATAACTTAAAAATGTTATTGTTTGGCTTTTTTCAGTATTTTATTTGTTCCTGAGTAAATCGGTTTGGCTGAGGTTAAAGTTATAGTTTTTACACAGCTGAATAAACGTCAAGCAGACAACTGATTATCAGAAGTGTGAGATGCTCGAGAATATACTCCGGTGTCCTGTTATATTTTAGATAGCAAGGAGCAGACGGCTGAGTTTATTAAACTCCAATGAATAATCTGCAAATTTCATTAAACTTCAATAAACTGTTATCTTGTCTTTATTTTTAGTTAGCACATACCTTAAACACTTAAAGCTGTAAGCTAATGATAGTTATATAAGAGCAGATGCATGCTGGCGCAATAAGCTGTAGTTGTACGTCCAATGGATGCATGATCTAATTAGTCGACTAATCGCAAAAATAATCGGTGACTAGTCGACTATCAAAATAATCGTTTGTGGCAGCCCTAATACGCACATGGCGGAAAAAGCATGGCGGCGATGGAGAATGAGAAGGGCGAAAGCAGATCGTTGAATGAAACAGATGAACCAGAATTGGTTTGTAAAAATGCTGCAACTTCAGTGGTGTGGAACTGGTTTAGCTTTCGTCCGTCAGATACACAACAAAGCACTATTTTTGGTAGAGCATGTTAGCGGGCTGTCATTATTACCGTGTTGTTTGGAAAACACGGCACACTTAAAATCAATCCTTTGATTTTTCTGAAAATCGACAGTGCCCCTTATAATCCCGTGTGCCTTATGTATGAATTCTGGTTGTGTTTATTGACCTTGAAACGATTTTATGTACACGGCGCTTGAAAATCTGTCAAATGTTTTAGTACGACTTTGCTAAGCTACGAAGCCGCACCGCTTGATGGCTTGTCGGAGCATTACGGCTATCGTAGGCAGGAGCCTCGCGGAGTGCTATGTACTATGCTTCAACATAATATTACCGTATTGTGTGTGTATAACCTCTTTTTAAGTTTTGTGGATATTATACATGGTTATGCTGAGGATATGTCAGCTAGTTTCCACTGGAAATGCCTTTTGGTTCAACTGTCAGCAAGGAATTTGCATTTGCACTGTTAAATTTTTATATAACTTAATGGATATAAAAAAACAGCTGCTTGTTTAAGTGAAAATACATCGTTTTTTTTCTTTTTGCACTAATAAAGTTGTGGAGTTGTAAAGTATTTTGTCTAGTGTCAATTATATCGTCAGTTATATCGTTATCGCAAATTTTCAAATGTATATCGTGATAAATATTTTTGGTCATATCGCCCTGCTCTAGTCTGTACCATGTATACACCATGCATCTACTTGGTATTGGTTCGATAATAATATTTGAAGTATCGCGCAGCACTAGCAGCCACTCTTGTAGGAATCAGCGTGTCTAAATGAAAGTGTAAGATAAGAAAGGCGACCTGTCTGGACATGTGTAGGTTCAGCTGGTGACACGAGCCCCAGTGCATGCTGTGTATGCGCCTGGCGTCCTTCCCAGCTGTCGTGAAGAAAGCCTCTCCCATAGTTTGGGGAGATTCCTCTGTGAAGTCATGGACACATATTTATACAGTCCTTTAAACTCTGACCATTTTAAAGGTTTGTGTGCGCTGATTGATTACAGCCTGGTTGTCCATATTTAGCCTCACAAGGAGTAAGATTTTTCCTGTGCTTTTAAAGCCCCCTTGCAGTTAGCCCAAGTGTGAGTCTTTTCCTTCTGACCACTGAAATGAATATTTCAAACAAGTTTCATATTTTATAGGTTTGTTGCATTATGTATTTACACATGGGCTAGTACTTTTCCGTGTTTAGTGCTTTGAATGAACTCTAAGAAGTGAAAGAGTCTCTTGCTGAATGACCTCAAAAAAACTTTCCCCCAAGTCTCTAAATTACTGGGACGTCTTCCCCAGAAATGTTTTATCCTGTTTGTTAACCTCAAGCATCCAAGGTCAGTTCTGTTATCAAACTTTGAAGTGTCTTTATCACTGTGTCAATGTTGAAACGCTCTAGATTTTGACATTAAAGCGGCTTCAGTACATTAAACTGAGAGCACCTTCTTCTGCATTTTTCTCCATCTACAGTCATATGTGTAGCTAATCTATAGTATGTACATTAAAAGGAGGTATTTCCCCGTGTTCCTAACAGTAATCATTGCGTGTGAAAAAGCCGTTGGTCCTACTTTGGAGGTAGTGTTTTTATCTGAGCTCTTTTAGGTTCTGCGGCTGTTAATTCCTGTCCTGAAAAATCCCTTCCGAATATGTTTTGATATTCAGCTGGATCTACATGAGCCTGCTGGTGGATGCCAACCAAATGCAGGATTAATCCCAGGGCTGCTTGTGTGTGCGTGTGAGTGTGTGTGCGTGCAGACTCCTGCCAGCTGACAGTGGTGTGTTGGAGATTTCATGGCCAGTGCTGTGAAGCCCTCTAAGTCCAGACGGTCTGTTGGTGGATTTAACAGCTTTTCCCATCCCTCCTTTTTCTGGACTATCGTTTCTTAACACATACAGCCAGAACATCTTTGTGCCTTTCTTCCTTTCTTTCTTTCTTTCTTTCTTTAAAGCCTCCTGCTGTATAAGATGTTTGGTATCTAGACAGTTTAAGAACAATTTTGCAATTCGATGTTAGAGAGGAGTTTAGGGATTTAGTATGTAGCCTGTTTGCCTCATTAGATGCCTTGAGGTTAAAACATACTGTATGACTGTTTAGTTTATAGTTGAGAGGGTGGAGTCGTTCGAGAATGACTGTGGGTGTTGGCGTAATAGTACAGATTTAAAAAGACCCTCCTTTATTGCAAAAATGGTTTCATACCCCCTCGTCAGCAATGATCCACCCTGTTAATGTCTGCTTAAGTAAGAGTCTGAATGTGTGCCAGCTCCAGAGCTGCTGCTCCATCTGACTCCTGACTCCTGAGCTGACAAGCTCCAAGTGGGAATCATTAAAACCTCACTGTGATATTGTGTTATTGTTGGTTTTCCTCCAGACACCAGCCACTTTTCACATTAATGGGGGTGAAAGTCTAAAAGTACTCCTCCTGTTTATGGTGGTCCTGTTTTAGTAGTGTTTCATCGACTTGAAAGGAACTTTATTAGGATATTCAGAGTACAAACTAAAGCTATCATACTTGTTTACCTTATACATGTCTCCAGTATATCTAAATTGATGTGTGGTCAGCTTGGGCATCCTGTGTGCATACTTTTTGATTAAGTATTTAGTTATTAGTTACTTTCTTTCTTTTTAAGTTCTGTCTAGCAAACATTTAAAAATGGTTAAATTGTTTTCAACTAATATAGACGTTCAACACTTTTTCCAGTGTTTCTGTTTAGATTAAAAAATGCACTGTTTTCCCTCTTTTTTTTCTTTCTTTTTCTGTCTAAAAAAAACCCCGGAAGTTCAGAATTTCAGAAAAAGAAGTATCTACTTGTAACTAACAATTTAAAGGTCTCTTGGATCTCATGATGGTAGTCTTTTTTTCAGTTGTATTTCTAAATGACTAAATAATGAACCGACCAACCACACAGTAGCACTGGTAACTATTATATACATTCTCTGTCATTATGCTTTAGTTATCTGAGACTTTAAAGATATTTAATTTACCACCTTAGGAGATGTCTGTTATTAAAAAAACAAAACATAATTTACTTTTGCTCATATACAAACGAACTCATGGCCTCTCCAGAAAATTACTCAGTCAATCAATCTAAACTCAACATGTTCCTGGATAATAGTTACACACCAAGGACGGTCGCTTTCTGATTTTGGGTTCTAGCATCGAGGATGGAGCTGTACTCTCTTTGGGGGTGGGGGTGACTGCTGGATGGCTGAGTTTAACTACATGTAATAAGCTGCCAGACAAGAGGCACAGAGGCAGAGAGGTGATGATGGCTATTTGTGGTGCCTGTGGTTTCAGAACAGAACGTGTGAGTGGAAAAGCTGTGACTTTGTGTGTCTGTGAGAGAAAAAAAAAAAGTGTGTGTGTGAGACAGAGCGTGGCTGTAAATGTGACTGAAAGATGTGATTCTGTGGGTGACATTTATTCGGTGGGTTTGTGTAATGTTAAGGCTGTATCGCGTGGTTCATACACGCACTCTACCCGACCTGCTAGATTTAATGCGGAGCCTTTTCTGAAGTTACATGCCGTCAGCTCTACATGCTTGTTTTGTAGAAATCATCTAATTAAGTGTGATGTGTCAAAAAGTTTTCTGTGGTAATGTGCAGTGCCAAAGAACTCTTAAAGGAACTCAGATAAAGTGCCTGCATTAAATAAGGATGATGTTTGCTCTGCACTTGCTGCCTCTGTTTCCTGCAAGGAGAGATCTGCTTGTTATCCCTTTTTGTGTGCTCCAGTCACCACATTCTAATAAGAATACAACTGAGAGGCATCCCAAGGGCCCCAGGAACCCATAAAGGTTTTTAGATTCAGAAATAATGAACCAAAGGCTTCAAGGTTTCTGAAGCTTCCTGTATCAGTGTGCCATAACACTCTTAAAGTGAGAATTTAAGAGAAAAACCCTGAGAAGTTTTTACTGGCGTCTCATCCATAATATGGGATCTTATACCATCTATTAAAAGGACAATTTAAAGTATCCTTTACATTTAATTAAGAAATGCCTAAAAAAAGCATTGTCCTTGACTTAATAAAATCTTAAACCATCTATTGCAACAGATAGTTGATACAATTAGGTCCTGTTTCAGTGACAGATCCTTTTGTTGCTTGTCACTGTCCTGTGGTTTTCAAGACTTGTTTTTGTTTTTTTACATGATTTTTCTTCAGGGACGCATGTACTGATGTTCTTCTGTGTGAGGTATGTAATTAAAAAACAGCATAGAAAGATCTGAAGACAGAATTTATTGCAAACATATCAGAACTGGTATATTTTCCTTTGTCTAATAAGAGCTTTATATTGGGACAGTTTGCTCCAGATAGGGATTTTCATTGGACTATTACAGGATTTGAAACTGTCACCACATGATGTCGCACAGCTGTGATGACAATCTGTCATCATCCTTAAGGTATAAATCTGCGGTGTTACAATTTTGTTTATGTTCCATTGTGTTAAATGGAAATGTCTAAAGCCCGTTAAAACATCTTTAGAATAGATGCATGGGCTGCTCGACGCCCACTTTTGTCAGCTCTTTGTTTTGTTTGCCATTAGCTGACAACAAGGCCACATTAGAACGGCAGATAATTAGAAGCAAATAGATGAAAAGTGTTAGTTTCCCACTTACAGCTTCACCGTTAAGTCAACTTGAAACACTTTGCTGAGCTTTTTCTTTTTTAGTATTTAAATTAGGATTTATAAACCAATTCCCAATCCTTCATTTTGCAGTTTACCAGCTGTCAGATTTGCCTTCTGAGACCACTCTGGACTCTTTGGCTGTTCATCATGCGCATATATTTTTTTTGCAAGGCCAAAGATCCCAAATATTGTGTTAGTGAAAATGAAGGAATATTTGTATATGAGAATTTAACTGAAGGCGAGTTTGTTTGTCTGTTTCCCAAAGTGTAAATGTGCTTCTGCCTGGCCGTTCTCTTTAGTGTGCAAGTGTGTGTAGCCTTTGCAGTGCACAAAAAGGCCCTGACCGTACATGTCTCCAAAATGCAGCAGTCAAGGGATCAGGCTTTCAGTTGGCTGCAGTCAGTACAGAGTTTCGCTTATATCTGTAGTCTGTACCCTTTTCAGCATTATACTCTGTTATCCAGAATGACGTACACTGAGTCTGCAGCCCCCTGAGAAGTTCAGGTCCTGCTAGCATTCAGTAGGGAGGAGGCGAAGGGTCAGAGCTGCAGCGACCTGATAATACACCTGAGAGAAAAGTGCTGTGGAAAAGAAATGAAAGCTAAAACGTTTTAAAGAAGACTGCACAAAATGGGGCTTTTAAAGGAAGGCGAGAATGAATAGTAAGAGGAGAGAGCGTGAGGTACTTCTTAAAGTTTACACCCACGCACTCGACAACCCTTCACTGTGGAAGAAGTGAACTCACAGATATTCAGACAGCAGTAGTAGCTTTTGAAAAATGACTGCTTCAGCAACACATGCGGTGCGTCGGGTATCATTCAGCAGAGTCTCAGGCGGCCGAGCGTCTCAGCAGCTTACAGAAGACAGATCTGTTCAAAGAGAGTCACTCGGTCCAGCTGTCCTAGAGGATGACACGAGCACTGCCTTTGAGTTTGCCGTCATTCCAGTTAAATTGCAGACTTTTTAGTGGCATTAAAATGAAGCTATTTTCAAACTTTAAAACAGCTCAATTAAAAGCTACTGCTGCCATTTTAATAAGCCACCCTGAAACCATTTTACCAATATATATATACCACAGCGGTCAATAATTAACTCTGAGTACTCGCTGATGCTGGATGCTGATGCAAATTCTTCATATTTTACATGGCGAAACACCGGCTTGCACATTTTCTTCCTCCAAAATGCTCTTTGTTAACCTAAAATGCTGACATCTTGGTATTTTAACATGGCAAAAACACACATGCTCCAGGCTCCAGTGTGCACCAGTTCAAGATGCATGTATTTCCACATGGTACCAATGAACTGCTGCTTAAATTCTACATTTGGTAAACTTTGCGTTGAATGAAATGGCAGTCAAATGAAATGATCAGGCTTTGTGTGTAGCCCTGAGCTGTTCCTGAAACTTTATATTTTTTTTTGGGCTTGAAGCCAAAGCGTAAAAGGCACAATGAGGTCAATTTTTGTCAGGTCTGCTTACATAAAAAACCCCAAAACATCAGTTTGGCCTCGGAGAATAAAACCGTTTGACGAACTGGGTCTCGCAGAAGAAGAAGTCTTTGAGAGATGACAAGCACAAAGCGAGGACACACAGCTCTTTGCCGCTGAACTCGATTAGAGAAGTTTTATTAAACGTTTCCTGCTCCCCAGAGACATGAAATGGTATTTGGCATGAGGGCTGGAGGAAGGAGAGAGAGAGGGAGGCAGAGCAATGATTAAATGGCTTTTTGATGCTGATGCATTTTGAAGTCCCATTGGTTGTTAGTTTCCCCAGCACTTAGTATAATGTGAGGAGGGGAAGGATGGAGGAGGGGGCGACGGTTTCTCAGCGCTTCAAACGACCATCGACATGTGACATGTATAAGAAGTCACATTTTTAAGAAAGTGACTTCTTACAAATGTCACATTTTCTTGATTTGATTGATTGATTGATTGATTGATTGATTGGTAATTTATTTCAACATGTGAACAATATACAAGTACATTTAGAAAAGAAATGAGAGAAAAAAAAAATACTATACAAATTACATACAAAAAAACATTCTGATTAATTTACATGTTGAAAGGGAGTGGGAAGAAGTATACACTTATTTAATCCCACCCCTGTCCCATAAATTATCAGTGAATATTTAGTCAGCTTCCTTACTGATATAATTTGTAATAAAAATAGTGAACAGATTTCTGATATACTATATACTATAATATCACATCATGAATTTTTTGTTTGTTTGTTTTTAAATAGAGACATTCACTTAATTTAAATATTTTCCTTTTCTTTATAGATCGAGAAGATCATATTTTTATAACTCTTTTTGAACAGTTTTATGTTTGGACATTGCTTTAATTCCATATTCAGTTTGTTCCATAGTTTCACTCCTTGAACAGAAACACAAAAGCCTTTTCTTGTAGTACGTACCTTCATTGTTTTGAAGTTACAAAAACCCCTTAAATTATAACTTCCTTCTTTCAAAAAAAACATACTCTGAATATTACCTGGCAGTTCTTTATTTTTTGCTTTGAATAGAATTTGTGCTGTTTGGAATTTCACTATATCGTCAATTTTCAATATTTCAGACTGCAAAAATAGTGAGTTTGTATGTTCCCTATAACCTGCATTGTGGATGATTCGAATTGCTTTCTTTTGAAGAGTAAAAAGTGAATGTAATGTGGTTTTATAGTTATTGCCCCAGACCTCTGCACAATAGCTTAAGTATGGTGAAACCAGTGAACAGTAGAGAATATGAAGTGATGTTCTGTCGAATACCTGTTTTGCCTTGTTTAGTACTGCAATGCTTCGTGATACTTTGGAATGAATATATCTTACGTGAGCTCTCCAGTTAAGTTTTTCATCTATTATTACCCCCAGAAATTTATTTTCACTGACTCTTTCAATATCAACACCATTTATTTGAATCTTTGCATTTGTATTTAAACTACTATTTCCAAATAACATAAGTTTAGATTTATTCAAATTTAATGATAATTTGTTTTTATCAAGCCAGAACTTCACTTTACTTATTTCATTAGTCATATCCTCCAATAAATTCTGCAGATCATCACCAGAGCAAAAAATGTTTGTATCGTCAGCAAAGAGAACCATTTTTAATACTTTGGACACTTTACAGATGTCGTTAATGTACAAGTTGAAGAATTTTGGACCCAAAACTGACCCTTGGGGTACACCACAAGCAATGTCCATACATAAGGAGCAACCACCATTTATTTTCACAAACTGCTTTCTGTCACTTAAATAACTCCGGACCCAATCTAAAACTACCCCTCTGACACCATAACGTTCCAGTTTTCTTATTAATATATCATGATCTATAGTGTCAAATGCCTTTGTCAAGTCTATGAATAACCCAGCCACATATTGCTTTTTGTCTATGCGTTTGTCTATCGTTTTAGCTTTTCAAAATATATTGTTGTCATTTATTAAATCAGTCATTCAAATAAACTATTTCTCAATGAGGAACAATCTTAATTAAGAATATGACATTTACCAACAGCACAATGAATGGGCTAAATTTGCTCTAATAAGAATATATCAGATTTTTGCCAATTTCACTGACTATTATAAAAAATAGGTTTAGAGATCGTTTGCAGCCATTAACTGCTTAAAAAATGTAAGAACACATCGAGTATAATTACACAGCCAGAGCAATTTTGTTTCAACAAAAGAAATCCACAATACTTCCACTATAGCACATTTTTCACTTGCAAAGTTTATTTTAATCTAACTTTACAACCTTTAATGGTAAGTTAATGACCGCACACGTCAGCGTGAGCTTCGGTGCCTCATTTATCGTTCCAGACATTGTTTTGCACAAGCGTGTGTTCCTCAGTTCATTGCAACAATGCCAGTTTTTGCGAATAGCCAGCTGGAGCAACTCTGGAAGTGGCAGGAAACCCCAGTACACTGGTTCTTAACTTCTACTTTGAGCTCTGCTGGAGAATTATTCAGCAAGCATGTCAACCAGGCTTCACACAAAGCTGATTATTGGCTATTTTCAGCCTTGCTTTGAAGTCAGGTCTCCACTCCTGACTTTGCAGCGGAATGAAGGGATTTTCATTGGAGTGAAATAGATTTTATAAAAATAATTCATAGATTTTTGAGTACCTCCTTTGAGTATGTGCTTGAAAAATATAGTCATTCAAAAGAGCCAGGGGTTGCAGAAAGAGAGTTCAGAATGATATAAGAGGCTAAAAAACACAGCTGACAGGAGATGAAAAATAATTCTAATATAGCGTGTTCTTCTACCCTTTCCTGCCAATCATTCTCTCCACTTCTGTTTATTAGATATGCGCCTTCAGCTTTCTGTGCTCCAGTAGAAGAGTGAGGAAATCGGCCAAAGTGAGAGTTCAAGTTGAAAATTGATTGGCGGGTTGGCCTGCTTCCCATTCCCTGTGCTGGGATTCTTTCTGTGGGCTGTGTTGTGTTGTGATCATGCACATGTTGTTTTCCTGCTGGCAGCTGGACTTACGTCATGTCCAATGGAAACACAAAATGAGCTTCCTGTTCAATGGTCAGAGAGCCAGTGCTCCCAGCTGCCTGGTCCCCGTTGAGACTGGTCTAACTGTCTGACCTGTGACCTTCTGGTATCACTGTCTGGGAAGAAAAAAGGCTGTTTTTAAAAAAATATATTTTTATTTTTTTTACTTTTGTTTGAAGACTAGAAGAGAAACAATCTGCAGCTGCAGACAGGCAGAAAACAGCACTTTAAGATTAATCTGCATGGTATTGATTTTAATTTATGTATTTATGTCACTTAAAGAAAAACAACAATTGTCCAATCAAAACAGCCAGTCTATTGATTTCTTGTTAATCAGCTGATTGACTCATTGTTCCAGTTCTAGTGTTTACATTCGCTGTACACATCACACCCTCACATTTGCACTTAAATCATGCAGGTGATTTTCTGAGTACTGAGCTCTACAAAAAAGGCTTAACAATAAAAACACAAGAGCCATAGATTTAGTTTGGGATGTTCTTGCCTCGAGGGTCGCGTCCTTTTGTACCTCTGGGCTGCTTCCAGTGCTGTCGCTATTTTTAGATCGCTCTGGAAGTCCCGTTACGACCATTTGAAAGCAAAACCGAAATTCAGATTTGGTTTTAGTTTTAACACAGTGGAGAAGCTTAAGTACATATCCCACAGAGCACTCTAAAAAAGGGGGTTGAGACATTAACATGATCATACCTCACAGGATCAGTGGAAAGCAGCGTAATCCAAACAGATCCTGGCATTTCATGTTTTGACTCCTTCTGCCACACAAACTCCTGAGTGAGAGTTTATGCTGGATCTTGTCAACTGTCAGCCAACTCGATAGCTCACCATCGGTAATCAATGAACAAGAGTCGTTTGCACTCTTAAGCTTTCTCTTAAGCTTTTGTTAAATTACACCAAGCACTTCCTGTTTCCCAGGATACACTGGAAGACCATAATTAGGCCACCAGAGGATGTAGTAGCCATTTCCAACACAGTAGCTTGTGACGATGGTATTTTTGCGTGTATCAACAGATAAGGTTTCAATATTGCAATCATAAAACGATCCAGTGACCCAAAGTATCAAAACAGGACCTGTCAACAAGTTAGATAACAGACTCACGCTGCTGGCTTCTGGTATAATTGTGGGATTATTTGTGTCCATTGATGTGTGGCCATTAACAAACTGTTAACCAGGCATATCTGTAAGGCCACTAAACTATATTATTTTTGTGAGGCTAGGCATTTAATTGGTTTTTAATTATGATTTTGCCTTACAGCGATTTATAAAAACAAAACAATTAGGATAAAACAAATCCTCTTTTGCATTCATTTCCCTAACAATGCTTTTGTTTTGTTTGTCCTGGGTTTCTTTCCAGTTGTATTTTTTTTTCTTTCTTCATATTTCTGAAAGCTTAAACTCACTGGCTGATTAGTGCAGGTCAGGTCAAGATGATGGAAAAATAGCCTTTGGCCATCAAACCAACTGTTGTTGGGCTATCTGTAGCTTGCCCTGAGGCTGCCATGTAGGGTTCTTCAGGCATGCGAGTCCTCTGCCACCGGGGCTCTCTTTGCCCCTGTCTGCACCCTCAGACAGCCGGCTGGAGAGAGACTGGCCCTAACCCTGGAGTCAAAAACTTCCCAGCGGATGAATACAACCCTCCACCACCCTCAACTCTTTTTTTCCCCATTTAATTATTTAACCATTGTAATTGTTGTTGTGTTGTTCGCTAAAATTGAGCAGGCTGGCTTTTTTCCATGCATCCCAGAGTCAGTAGACACTTGATTTTCCTGTTGTATCATCACAAAATTAGATTTATAAGTTCTTTGTTTACCAGGAACTAAAGTCTTGACCTTTTATAGTTATATCTGGGTCGCTGGTTCGCTTTCTCACACGAATGCATTTAGTGAAACTCAGAGGTATGTGATATTTCAGCCCCAGCAGCTAATTTCTTCAGTACTGTTCACATGACAACAGGCTGCAGTGACTGACTGATTAGCTTTGTGCTGTTCTGAGGCAAATTATTCATTCTGATTAGTCTATTGCAGTTACCTTTGACCTTCATTTGTTTATTCATATTCTGCTCTTATAACCGAAGACCAGCATCTCTTTTCCCCCCCCCTTCTCTGTCTAACTCACAGCTTTAGCCCTGTTTCCCAAGCTTATGAGTCACTGGCTGGTGTTTGATTCCTTTCCCCAGTTAGAGCGAGGAGCTGTGGCACAGTAGCTTGTGGTTGGATGAGCTCTAACCACATGTAATAAACCACCAGCTGAGAGGCGGAGAGGTGATGACAGCGATCTGTGTTTCTGTGGTTTCTGAGCAGATAATGGGTGCGTGAAAAGCAGACGCCACAAAGGCTCGCTGTTCTTGTGACAGGTTGTGTTTGCGGTTACATGTGACTGCGCTCAAGTGAGGCTGGATCAGGCGGCTACAGAGCATTTTATTGCTTATGCTTGATTTGTTTGTGACACTTTACAACACCCTCATTTTTGGTTCTTATAACACAGCCTTACATCCTGCTATGTAGCCTCGAGTCCTGATCTCTTCCCTGTGGAGTTCCTGGTCAGTGACACACCAAGAGACAGGAAAATGTGGGTGTGGACTTGACTGTGGGTGTGTGCGTGCCTGTGGCTGAGTATCTAAGCAGCCGCTCCCTTCTCTCCCATCCACCCAGTTTATGATTTTTTTCAGTGAATAGGTGAAGCAGGGACTCTGACCTCATTCATCCCATCACCTTATCCCTCTGGGCAAGCTCTGCACTTTCTGCCCTCCTTCCTCTCTCTCTGTATATTTCTTCTCATTTATCTATTCTCTGTGTGCTGATCATCCCCAGTGAGAGACAGAGGATAGAGTAAAAAAGGACAGAGTTGTTTTTTGGGTTTGTTTTTTTTTAGCTTGGCTAATTGTATGTGATTACCTGTTTTGGGCTTCAGGAATGTTCAGACCTTGTCTCTGTCTGACTACGTCTACTACTATGAGCTTTTCTCTCTGTTTTGTTCGTTTCTCAACCCAAAATTTAGAGTTAATACTTTTTGTTGTTCTGTTGTCTGTTTAAAATCAATACAATTTGATTTAGGCCAGGGTGTAAACCATTAGTACCTAAGAGGCACGATTAAGTAATCATACTATTTTTACTGCTGTCAGCGTTAATCTGGTTAAAATGACGTTAACGCCATAACCGCATTAACGCGGCAAATCTCCGTTAGTGAGCTCGACTGCCCCGTGCATGGGGCTGCATGGCGTCAACGTGCTAGCACGGTTAGCTCGTTAACGTGTTAGCGCCGTCCAGCCCCACACACTGGGCGAGTTAGCGAGTTAGCACAGCACTAACTATTTTATATACAGTTTTCTTTATTTCATTACTTGTTCCCTGGCAGCTAAAATGATGATAAATCATGTGTCAACAGTTTGTTTTCTGGTCAAAATCCTTTTTTTTTCACACGGGTTGTAGCCTAATCTATAGTGAGTTATGCCATCACAGGATTTTGTGTCTTTATTAGACTCTTATATTGAGATAATGATCTAAGAGCTGTCTATTTTTTGTTGCCATACACATGTTCACATCCCTGACCTTTAGCTGCTTTTAGAGAAATGTGCTGCTTTCAGCGCTACGTGAAGGACTTGCTGTTTTCCTGGTAATTATAGAAGCAGTAAACTGACTTTCTTTGCATCTTTTTCCCTTCTCTTTGTCAACCAAAGCAAATCATTTGACAATGTCTCCTCTGGCTCTTGAAAAATGATGAAGCACATGTTTCGGTGTTTTCTGACAGTCAGCTCTCCAGTCGAAAAGGATGGCTGGCCGTAGCAAACATTAAACAAAGTGGGCGTAGTCTTGTTTGAGAAGAAGCTGCGTCAGAAATTTCCCTGTTATTCCCACTTTTATAGTCCGTCTGTAAACAACCTAAACGACACACAGATTGTCTTATTCAGTTTCTGATCGTTTATTGTTGTTTCATCGAGAACAAAGAGCTTCTTGCTCTTGTGAAAGTGGTATTTTCCTCTCTGATATGCTGATATGGTATCAAAGTGCTTCTGGACACAAGTCCTGCAGCCATTTCAGTAACTCCTAGAGATTTATTTAAAATTGCCAGTCTAAATGAGGGGAGATAAAACCATACTTTTACTGTGGTCACCGTACTAATTTGCTTTATGGATACATTGAAAACGCTACGTAAACTAAACTTTGGGATTTTGTCAGCAAAGCAAATCCGTTGGATTGGATTTCTCTTTTCAGATTTTTATTCGGCATTCTTTGATTGACACATTTCTTCCTTATAGTGTCTCTAGACTGAATTACTGTTGCACAGCAGTTTATATTTCATTATAAATAAAGCTGCGTGGACATCTGCTTTCTGCACTGGACCCCATGAATTAGCCTCATGGCAGAATATTGGGTGAGGCAGTTCCTGCTTAATAATATTTTGGCTGGGATGAACATTTTTCTTTATATCTTTTTTTTTGTTTGGGGGGGGGAGTTGCTGAAAGAAGAGGATGAGAAGATTTATCGGTTTCCTGCTGTTCAGATCATCTGTGTGGATGTAGGGATTTATGAAAACAATCTGAAAGACGATTGCGGTTGCAGAGCGTTGTCAAATGTAGCTGTATATGATGGACTCTCTTTCTGTTGCTTAAAGTGAGGCAGGCTATGCAAGGATTAGATTAGGGCGATTGGTTATGGCTCCTAGAATGTGTCTGCAGCACAGTATCAGGGCCCTGTCTAACCTGGAGGCAAGGACAGACGAGGCCAGCCTGAGCCGGGCTGGAGGCGGCTGTGTGTGTGCGGTAAAATAGCATACTGCAAACTGTGTTTTTGTCTTGGGGACAGACTGTGCAGATAGAGGGGAAAAAAAGGCGAGAAAGAGAGAGAGGCTAGTGCTATGCCACCTGGCTCCAAGGCAGTCATCTGGTCTAATGGGGCTTGTGTGCAAGTGTGTGTGTGTTAGAGCGAGAGTGTGTCCTGTGGCTGTAGTTGAGCGGTCCAGTCTTCCATTAGTTTGCCTTGAAAAGCCCTTATGTTGCCCTCCTCTCTCTTTGTGTAAATCTCTCTCGCTCCTCTTTCTTGCCAGGATGCCGCCAGCAAACATGTGAGGGAGCGGGGATAAAAAAAAAGGCAGTAAAGTGAATATTAAACAAATGACAGCGAAAGGGTCAAGCAAGCTGGCATGGTGTCATTTTGAGCAGTTTAGTTTTTTTTTCATTTAGCTCTGGTGGTTTCTTCTTTCCTCAAACCTCAAACTGCACCCCCGTACAGCTGAACTAAATTTAGTTTTCTTACAGCACTGAGTAATTACATATAAGTCCAATAGGTATTCTGTAACATCCACAGAGCGCTATTAGTGCTATTTTCTAGAGAAGTGAGAGTTGCTCAGGAAAAAAAAACATGTCCAATTCTGGTGAGTTGCAGGTTCAGCATTCATAGGACAATAATTTACTGCAGTTTCAATTTAAAAAGTCACTTTTAATTTGAAGGAATGACTGTGGCAATAATTATGTCCCATAACCTGATGGATCATTGCATACCACTCTGAGTTATTAAAAAAGAAGTTATATAACTAATGTAAGGCAAAAACATTTGACATGTTCAGTCAGTCAGTTGTGTGAGCGCCAAGACAGTAAATGTATCCGTTTTTGACATTCAGCAGAAATTGAACTATTAAAATAAACTGACGTCCTCGACTTCTCAGTGCTAACAAGACAGCAGTGAAACTGTCCTAGCTCATCCTCGTCTGAGCCAATCACGAGTGAAATGTCACCTTGTTGTAGCTGTAACTGCATCCCAGTGTCATTTTGAATGCTTTGAGCGACCATTTCCCCGAGCTTAGTGGAAATGGGATCAGCAGTTGGTGAGGTCTGCTGTACAGATTCTTTTTCCTTCTTTTTGTGCCTCAGTGTTGCTGGAGTTCCTGCTCATTGCTAATGGTGTTTACAGCTTCTTTGTATTTCCCATCTCCAGTGATTAGATGATGATTTATGTGATGATTTAGATTTGTGAACAGTGCAGTGACAACGTGTAAATATACAATCCTGGACATTGTGTCCCTGGAAGGTTCCATCAATACAAAATGCAAAAATACATGAAATACACGTACTTTCCCTCGTTCTCATCGAAAAATGTATCACTGATCAGCTCATAAATAAGTAATATGTAAAACTGATCAAGTTTGATCATTCTAGAAAATGTGAAAGCAGAAATTGTGAACTGAAAAAGCTGATTTTTGCTATAAAGAAGTGATTTTAATGTCTAGCTGCATCACACATCACAGCTCGACACTGAGCTCAAGGAGATCCACTGCCTCCTCCTTTATGGACTACTTGCACTAACACTTCCGCGTTCTATGTAGTCCTGCTCCAGTGCTTCCGGTGCGGTTAAACCATGGCGACGTTCTACACTCGATGCCTACAAGAGCTCCCAAAATTGAACATCACCGATGTTCATCGGATTTGCAGAGTGACGACTACCCCCGCCAGCAAATTAGATAAAGGATTTAAGTTATATGCTGCATCATATATACACAACTACGAAGGTAAGAAAACGTAAATTAACCGACAAAGAAACGCTAGCTAACGTCAAATGCAAACACTACGTTACTCCGCTATGTCCTTCATTTGATGTCAGTTCTCTACATTACATGTTTTCTTAAACGGTGTTTTATGTCGTCCTAAACTATAGTTGAGGTTTTCTTAACTAATGTCACTTTTGTTGTTAGACACTGTTATATTAGCGTTAGGTAGTTGGCTAACTATGGAGGTAGTTAACTACCTAATGCTACTCTTGCTAAGTGTAAAATATATATGTTTAAGACATGCTGAAATGAGTAATACAGAAATAATGCTAATGGTACTTGTATCTTTATTCAGTGTCCAATAAAGACAGGTTGTCAGGGGAGGTCGGTGTGAGAGCCCTGTGCTACAGGTCGATGAGGAAGAGTGAGGCACCACACAGACTAAGTGTAGGCAGGAAGCTGTGTAAAGTTGTTAATCCCCGTTCTGTGGGGTTCAGTTCATTTAAGCATTAGTTAAGTTCATTCCTAAAGGCCCATCAACTTGAATGTTTTCCTTGTCTCCCTGCTTTATCACTCCTAATTTGACTAGTCAGATAGTTAAATCAACGTGTGTTTGGGTGATCAGAAACATTTGACAACAAGTTAATACTGCAAATATACACAATCTAAGTTATTACAGTTATCAAGCATGGTTAAGTTGTTTTAATAGGGAGAGAAGGAAACACTAAGCATTCAGGAGGGTGCGTAACCATAACACTGAACTATGTTCCTGTTCAGCTCTTCCATGAAGATGTTACATTTTTAATTTTCGTTCTTTCTTCTTAGATTAAGCTTCTGGATTCATCGCCGGTGATACTGACACATAGCCAGTGCTCCTGTGTGGCAGGCGCTGTTATGTGCAATCACACAGTGGCACTGCTCTTCCAAACAGCACACTACTCACAACTCAGAGTGCCGGTTGTCCCCCCTGTGCATAGCTGCACGGAATCTGAACAGCAATGGCACAAGCCACGGACAGTGGTAATTTAAATGAGGTTAAAGTTTTTGAATTAGTCCATGTTTACATATGAACAGCAACACCATCCATAGTAAATGTGTCTTCTGTTAGGGTGTGAGGCCAGGACCCATCAACTCCATGATCTTCACTAAGCCAGTACCAAATAGGATGGCCCAGACTGGAGTACGGTAATTACATTTGTAAAATTTGGTTTCATGTGTTACAAATGTATGTTGCTATTTTTTTCATACATACATGTGTCAGAATAGGTATTAATTTACATACAACATTACACTTTCTGAAGACGGCTAACTCAGTCATGTACATATACATCCCAGTCTCTAACTTATGCACCACTGTTTTACACCTTTTAGTTTTTAGTTTAGTTGTTGTTCAGTATAATAACCTTCTCCCTTACATTATTGTCATTGATGTTTTCTTTAGGAGTGGCTTCTACAGAGGCATGGTGGGTCCGTTACCAGATCCCTGCTTGTTCAGAATAACGGAGGCATATGCAAAATTTAATATTGAGGACAGGCCACTTGTGACCACAATGAACATGAGACCTGACAAGCCCCTTGTGGAAAGTGCCTTTGGGCTGGTGCAGGAGGGCAGTGTTCTGTCATATCAGCAGCCGGTTTTGACAACCCGGTACATCACACTACACCGCGATGCACCACCAACACCGCACTTGCCTCTGGAGGGGTATGACATCTTGCCATCAGATTGTGTGTTTGTGTGCTCAGAAGAAGAGCTTCTGCATCTGAAAAGCTTGTCTGTAACTCTGGAAATGGCTCACAAAATAGAGGAAGCTACACGTGAGCAAAGCTCTTCGTCTGAGTGGCATCAGCTCCGCAGGCCCAGAGTGACTGCCTCTAGGTTTCGGGAGGTGTGTCACGTCAGAGGCCAGAGCTCGGCCGAGTCACTAGCAGAGCGTATATTGAAGGGAACAAGGCAGACAGCAGACATGAGGAGAGGAACTGAGATGGAGCCTGCAATAGCAGCAGAGTATAGTAGGCTAATGAATGTTAACTACTCACCCTTTGGTCTGGTCATTCACCCCATTGCTTGCTGCATCTCCTGATGGTGTTGTTTTTGACCCCAATGAATACCCCCAGTTTGGCTTCGTCGAATTCAAATGTCCCAATGTGCAAAACTTTATTGACTGCAAATATGTGCAGATGGAATGTGGTACCCCTAAACTAAAAAAGAGCCACGCATATTACTGGCAAGTGCAAGGACAACTGCTCATCAGTGGGATGCAGTGGTGTGACTTTGTTGTGTGGGCACAAGAGGACTACCTAGTGCAAAGAATATACATGGATACAGATGTGCACAATGCAATCAGAGAAAAGGCAGACTATTTCTTTTTTTACATATATATGCCAAGATACCTGTGTTTGAAAAAATGAACAGTGAAAACAGCAAAAAGAAAAACAGATCCTTCAGGCTGGCTGGAACAAAATAACTGATGTTTTATTTTCAATATATTTCATGAATTCTTTTGTTGTTACATGTTACTTTTATGTGACATCAATAAACTGTTATTTAAGCAATGGCATCAATTTAATTTTTAAAAACACACATTAAAACGTTGAATTTGTGCAGAACTTATTTACATGGTAAGTATTTAAAACTCCATGCCTAGCATACTGATATACATTTAGACAATAACACAACTGAACTGTAGAAAATGACAAATGGTATTTTTGATGTTACAAAAGTTCAATGTCACTTATGATTTTAAAACGATTTAGTGATTTACTTTATAATTTTGATAAATAGTTTTGTTGAATCTGAATAGTAATATAGTAATATAATTAAACAGTATTATTAACATTAAACATTTGCAATGAATTTGAATTATCAATAACTGAAACTCAACTATCGGCACTCAAGTACCAGTTCTGTAATCAAGTATTGTCAGCTGAGAAGGAAGAAATTCAACTGTAGTGGCCTCAGCTGCAGGTCATTTTCCATAAGTTACTTGTACTGGCACTGGTGTCTTGGGAAAAATCCATCTTGTCTCACTTAACCCATTTTTTAACTAATGCTGTGTTCTGGTAATTTGACAGCATACATGCCACTGCAAACAGTTGGTTGATATTATAAACATGTGACATGGTAATGATGCTATCAAAAAGTTTGTTCTGTTTGATCCTCCTAATGACTCGCTCCACATGTACCCTGAGTCTGGCTATGGCCTGCGTCTCCTTAACCTGGTATGCTGGCATCTGCTTCTGCTTAGATAGAAAAGGTGGGCAGTACACTTTGCATTTACAACAATCAGTGATTAGGAAGCCCTTATCTACCATCACTGCCATGTCTTCAGTCAACTTCTCAGCAATGCCTGATTGTTTGAATAGTTCCTTGTCACTAACCGAACCAGCATACAGATTAGAGATGAATGTCACTGGACCATGTGGAGCTATGCCAACCAGGGCTTTCATCGTACAGTGGGATTTGTACGAAGAGTACATTTCACTTTGGAGAAGTGGTGAGGATGGTGTCTGACACCTCAGCTCTGTACTGTCAAGGATCATCTGGGTGTCTGAGAAATCTTTGAATTCCTCAGGGAGGTAAGCTTGCACTTCTTCACGTGTAAGCCAGATGCACTGAGACCCCAGTGCAGTGGCAAGAAAATTTGTCCATGTTGCAATAATGCGGCTCACTGTGGACTGGTGTATGTTAAATCGGTGTGCCAGGTCCCTCTCCTTCAAACCAACTGACAGGAAAACCAGGAAAAGAAAAAACTCATCAATTGGCTGTAGCAGCTGCCTCTGGAAGGTGAAAACAAAAGGGAAAATGTTACTCCTTAAGCTATGAACTAGTAAAATTATTCTTTTCTTGGCTAAATGTTTTGTAATGGTTAGGCATACCATACTGTACCATGGGGTAAACAATGAGGTGCTGTAGTGCACAGGTGTATGTATGTAAAGGATACTGAGTCTAGCATACATACACCTGTGTATGTATGCTACTGTACATAAAGTAATGTTATTGTACATAAATACAATAACATTACACCTCTAGTTCTAACTACCAACAAACCCATAACCTACTGTTGATGTGCGTGCAGGTGTCAACACTTCTTCGTTCCGATTGGCAGCTGACTTGGCTCTTGAAACCCGGATCATTTTATAGATGCAAGGCTCAATCAAAACCCAGAATGCCATCAAATGATCATAGCTTGGAAATCTATTCACGAGAGAGACATACATCGTGTCAATCATTAATTAACATTACACACTGACATAAAAATAATGTGAACTGTGACAAATATGCTAATGGAATGCTGTATAAAATAGTCTGATTAAGAGTATTTGGTGTTGTATTTTACCTGTAGCATTAGGATATCGTTTAAATACTAAAGCATCTACATAAAACATACAATCAGCAGAGAAAAAGTAAATTTCTATTTTGTTTTCATTAAGACTGGAAAAACTTTCTAAATTTAACTGATGGTGACCTTGGTATATTTTAAACAGTTAGCTTGAATAGAACTTAGATGTACCTGGTATAGAATCGGATGTCAGTGTCGGAGCCAGCAAAACGCTGTAACCCAAATTCTCGCTGGACACGTAACTCCTGTATTTCCTTCCTCAGAGTCTCCACGTCTTTGGACAGGTCTTCTGCAGCTGATGCAGATATGTCCAATGCAGATGGCTCAGGGACTGAGCAGTAGTCATGATCTCCAGAGGTGTGGACTCGAGTCACATGACTTGGACTCGAGTCAGACTCGAGTCATTAATTTTATGACTTTAGACTTGACTTGAAAAAATGTTCTAAGACTTGTGACTTGACTTGGACTTTTACACCAATGACTTGGGACTTGAATTGGACTTGAACCGGTTTACTTGAAAAGACTTGATATTTTACCCCAAATATAAAATTTAGCATGCATATTATATAGAGATTGAAAATGTGACGTCATTCACGGGTAGAACCGCAAAGGATTCTGGGAACTCGTGGCAAGCGGTACTAGCGCACGCAGGCTTTCAATTAAAATCAGTTATACAGCGATAAAAAGAAACACAAAAATGTCAAGAAGCTGTTGTATTATTAACTGCAATAGCCGGTCGCATGACAGCCACGGGAAGCCGACGGGTAAAGAGATCGGTTGTTATCGGATTACGTCGTTGAAGAGAAATTGTTCATGTTTCCGAAGTAACAAAGACGCGACGGATGGCCTGGATTGCAGCCATTCAAAGATCAAATATAACGTCCCAGAACACTCCAGCTCACATGTTAGTCTGCTCCAAGCATTTACACGAAGGTCAGTGTTTTTTAGTAGTTAATACGTCATTTTTCTTAACATAATTGGTGATATAGGTTACAAGCAAGTCTGGCGCTGAACAGAAATTGTCGCGCTATGCTCCTTTATTTATTGTGCATAAATAGTGAATTGTCCTGACACAATATTGTGTTTCGCTTCTGTTATTATGGTACATTGACAAAAATATATACTTTTATTCACAGGATAAAACAGGTTTTTTGTATCACTAATTGCCCAGTACGATTACAGCATCCAATATTATTGTCACTGCTACATTTCTGTGATGGGTACCAGAAATTATTTCCACTACTAATTAATTACCGTTGAGCTCAAAGGTCCTATTAATAAACGGTTAAGGAATGTGTATTTATGAAGACGATTTGTGAGACTGGTAAACTTATGATACGTACGATGGTCTTTCGTTCTACACGGTGCATTTCAAGGTCCTGTACCCATCCGTCGGTAAACTGTACCTGGGCTTGTTGCAGTGACCTGAAGTTACTAAACTTCATGAGTGTGTGCACTCACTCCAAGAACCGTATGATTATAAATATGCATATAAATATGCTAAGATGAGATAGCTGACTTCATCTAACTAGCAAATGTTGTCCAGGCTACGTTGGTGATACAGTTTTTTTTAATGTGTATGATATTTTTGTCATGCGATTTTAAAGCTGGTCCTACAACCACATCCAAGAATAACATGCAGCTTATCTCAGAACTGTCGGTGAAAATTATTCTTGGAGCTAGGTTTAATTGAGCTGCATTTTAAAGAGGTGCAATTTCACAATTTGTGTATATTTTCTAAGTTCACTATTTTGTCATGTGTTGAGAAAAACACAGATTTAAAAATTACATGGTCTAATATTTACATTTAGCATAACTGCAACATTATTTTTTCGTTTGTTTTTTTTAAAGACTCGAAAGGACTTGAAATTCAAAGTTTCAGACTTGTGACTTGACTCGGACTTTTACACCAGTGACTTGAGACTCGACTCTGACTTGCCTGACATTACTTGAGACTTGACTTGAGACTTGAGGATAAAGACTTGAGACTTACTTGAGACTTGCAAAACAATGACTTGGTCCCACCTCTGATGATCTCTTGTAAGACTGTGCTCTTCTTGATCGTCAGGAGGAACTAGTTCAGGGCGTCGCTCCGTTCTCTCCCAAACACTACGCCGCGGTGGTTCAACTTTATAGCCATTCCACTCAAAAAGTGTTGGTACAGCACCTTTAATAAGCCGCCTTCGACCATCGAGGGTTGTTGGCTCTATGAGTTGATCACTGGCAAAGTGTCTGCAGCAGACCCTGGTGTGAGAGGTAATCGTGAAATGATCCCGGCGTATATTTACCAGCCATTGTCTTCTCAAGTCGGAATGGGTCGGAAAGGCATGAAAACTTAGTATGCCGTTAAATTTGGCTGAAGCTGAACAAAGTGGGACACAGCAATGCTCGGAGTATTTCTTCTCCTGTTTTTGAAAATGTTCTGTTTTAAATACTTTCCTTTTTATACTCATTCTGAAGCGACATTAGCATAGCTACCGATAGATAAGCAAACGTACCGGAAACGCACAAGCGGTACTATTTGGAAACGGAAATACGTCACATGCCCTAGTGCAAGTAGTCTATTCTGACTTCATCCACTAATCCCTCTCTTTCTCCATCCTCCTTTCCCTCCTTTCTTTACATCTGAATATTTTTCCTCTTCCCTTCCTCCCCTTTTTCCTCCAGTTGCCATTTCTCTCACACATCCCTCTTTTCCCTCTTCATCTACACCTTCTACACCTACTGACTTCTCTCTTATTTTTCTCCATTCCCTTTTTCCTCTACTACAACTTAATTGTCTTGGATTGATTTCACCTTTTCCTCCCTTTTCTCCTCTTTTCTATTGCAATCTTCTCCCATTCTGTTCTGTTTCTCCCATTTCCTCGACTTCTGTCCATCCATCTCTCGACCTTTATCCTCTTTCCTTTTATCCAGCCCTTTCTCTGCCCCTTCGTTCCTTTTCTCCTATCACTTCACGCTTGACCTCTTTACCCTCCCCCTACCTCTCCCTTCTCCTCTTTTATCTTCTCTCTGTCATCCATATCTCCTTTTATACCTTCAGCTTCTCTTTTCCACAGTCCCTTATCATCACCCCATCACTCCCTCTCTTTATCCTCTTATCTCTCTTTTCTCTCTCCTCTCTCTCCCCCACCTCTCACACTCACATCTTTCTCCTCTGATTGCTCTCCCCCTCTTCCCCTTATCATCATTATCTGTTCTCTCCATGCTCTCCTCTCCTCTCTGTCATCACTTACCTTCACTAAAAATAAATGCATGCTGTTAGTGTGTGTGTGTGTTTGTGTTGATGTTTGTGTATTTAATAGAATATGACAGATAAGAAGTGACACATGTTGTGTTGTTGCGTGACTCATTAATGCTAGCATTGTCAAAGTGCCCCCACCCACAGTTGTAGTAGATGTTTGTAGTTTATATTTGTAGTAAATGTTTCTTTGAGCTTTTAAAAATGTAAAGGAATATTGCACAATGTTTCAGTACCACTAAGCCTTTATTTCCTTTTGTACAAAAGGAAATATTTATCAAGTATTTTTGGAGGGTTTGAGGTCATGTGGTCTGTTACTGTACATAATAACATATACATTATCTCTTCATATCCGTTTTAACTGGCAACAGAGAAAAACATTCAAAAATTCTGAAGATTAATTGATTTTATTGTTTAATTAAATCTAAATCCAGCACCACAGGTTCATTTTTAATTACAAACCTGCAAATTTAGCCTTTTCAACCTCATGTTTTTCTAAACAGTTTTCTCTTTCACATTTAAATTTTTTAGTAGGGCTTGAATGGTTTCTGCTAAAATATAATTTATTAGATGTGGTTATAATTGATCACATTCTTCTGCAGGATGAACGGATAATCAGTAAAAAAGTATTATAAAAGGACAAACTGAATGTGTGTGTGTGTGTGTGTGTGTGTGTGTGTGTGTATAAACAGAGCAGTAACTAGGTAGCTATAGCTTGACAACTCTATTTATAATACTGCCCATCTGTCTCTGTTACATTAGAAAATTAGTGTGCATGCATGTGTATTTGTGTGTGTGCACGCGCTGCTGTCTTGGCTTGCTGAAAGCCCGACATCTGCCCTACTGTCACCATACCCAGTGACACACAGTTCAATGCACACGAGTTCAGATCACGAGGCTGGACTGTGAGGACACTGTAGTAATTAGCAAAACTTTTAAATCTCGAGCATAAATAGAGGCGCCTGGGAGACATCTGGTTGTAGATGTAAATGAATTTTATAATGACGTCACACTGGAGTAGTTGACATTCTTTTCACAGTTTCTTATGACCTGATTCAGCTGTGTGTTCAATGTGAAAACCTACTTTTGACTCAAATGCAGCATTTTAGTTACTTAGAAGGAATTCATTTTAATATCAAGGTAGTTTTATACCTTTATTTTTTGTATTTTCTCCTAAAGTTTATTTAAAATTTAAAACCGTTAACAAATTTAAAGGAATGTTTTACCTCAAGACATTGTACCCAAATACATTGTAAGCGAGACAACAAATACATTACCTAAAAAGAAAGTATAAGAAAACCTCTGATAAAATCAAGTTGTTTAAAAGTTTCAAGCTAGGCTTGTGCAGCTGGAGGGGAGAAAAAATGGATCCATTCAGAGGTCTCATGAGTGTTTTTGTTGTAAACGGTCTGGATGGTAGATAATATGGTACACTATTTGTGATTTACATAGATTCTGTGGTTTGCAGCTACTTATTCTGTCACCTTTGCTTTCTTTTCCATTACCTAAAATCTCTTCGATAAATTGTTATGGTGCTCGCTGCAGTGTTACATTTTGGCTACAGATGACTGTTTATTATAGAATCCAGTTCCAATAAATCAAAGTGAAGATGATGCTTAACAGCTGAAGTAGCGGCAAGGAGCCAAAGGGGAGATGGGGCCGAAAGAAAGAAAGCATGAACAGAGTGAGGCAAAGGAGGAGGAGAAGTTGAATCCTCACCTCTTTGGCCCAGTACTAGTGAGGCACCGTGAGAAAATGTGTTGTTGTTTGCTTCGAATTGTGTTAGGAGCTGCAGTGTGAATGTGAGCATGAATGGATGTCTGTCTGTGTTAACCCTGCCATAGATGTGCTATCTGTCCAGGGGATCCATTGCCTCCTGTCCTATGACAGCTGCGATAAGCCCCATGTGACCCTGATCTTGATACATATTTAAGAGGATGGATGGATTTATTAAAGTAAAATACTTCACTCTGGAGACTTAGTATTGCACTCCTACAGAGTTGCCATCAAAGGCAATACACCATTTCAAGTGAGATCCTGAATGGTACACTTCTTGCGTCTTTAATAATGTGGGTCAAGCTAGTAATGCTGAGCACTACAGTTGCCACAGCGTTGGTAGGTTCAGATTTCTGTATCCTCCTTATCTGATAAAGACCCATGGCTTTTAAACCCCATTGCCTCTTTAACAGGGTTTAGGTTATAATGTGTAACTGTATACCATTCTAATCTTCCATCCCTTATCTCACACTTTATTGGCTGATCTTGTAGTCTTGAGAGTTTCAGAGTCTTTGTGTAGGTCATTGAACAATAACTGGCTAATTTAAATGTTGCTTATTTCCAGTGTGTGTCTCTGTGTGCCATGTTAGCTTTGCATGTGCCTGTTATGACGAGGAGGGGAAACGGGGACTTAAAACATTGTGTGAACAGTGTTAATTGGGGTGTCTACTGCCAGCTCCCTGCTGCTTTCCAAAAAGCTAGGGTTTTTTTCTTTTTGAACATGAATCATTTGTTACCGAGATGGACCAGGAAACTGCCGACTTGGAACGCTCATTTTGCTAACAGCCATGGGATATCCATCTGGGACTGAGAGCTGATTGATTTAATCAATCACAGCGTTCAGTGTGCTATAATAATTTGTGTACACCAGTCAGGAATGCCTTGAGGGATTTTCATTATATCTGGCACAAATGACCACTCGGATTCAAAGATGAAGCTATTAAAATTTGGTATTTAAAGGTGAAGGTCACTGTGACCTCATAAAACCACAACTGAAGAATTCATTCAGTGTTATCACAGCATTTCAGGATAAGTTAAAAATGATTAAGTGTTTTGGAATTTTATATCCAAATGGTCAAAGGTCAAGTCTGGATAGGCATGGATATGAAATGCCGTTTGAATGGTTGCTGTGGGCGTAAAACTGGGAGGTGGTATTTTTGTTACTATTTGGTCAGAGAAGTCCTGGTGTGTTGATTTGCTCCAGGATGATGGTGTTTATCACAAGTCTCAAAGCTGGGATTATCAGCTTCCATTGAAACATGGTCTGGTATTAGCGGATCCAGTTCTTTTCAGCAAAACACTTCCTTTTCAATCTGCACAGCACAGCAACTATAAACAATGAAGAGAGCGCGTGCATGCAAGCAAAGTTGTCATATCAACCTCCAGGCTGATCATTTTTGTGGTTTCTTTCAGCCAGTGTCGAAAATGAACATCAGATTCATTCATGCAAAAATGACTTCAGTGATCATGTTCATCATTCCAGTATAACTATTATCAAGAATCAGTGTAAAGATAAAGAAGATGAACAACAGATGTAGAATTTAAGAAACAATCTTTTAGCAACAGTTACCTTTGTGTGTGTTAATATACTCTGCAATCTCTGATTGAAAGGAGACTACAGCTGTGGTTTTGTTTCCTGCTGAGACCGTGTGCATGTGTGGGGTATGGATCTCGTTACCTAAGGTGCCCAGATATTAAATCATACTCACACACGCGCTCCTCGCAGCCTTCATATTGATTTATATTGACCCATGGTTGTGTGGTGGGCCGGTCGTTAAATTAACACACCGTTGGAGAAACTGATGACTCCACCAGACCACAAACTCAGCCAAGTGTGTGTGTGCGTGTGTGTGTGTATGAGAATAAAGGGTGAGGACAAAGAAAGTGCTCACCTGAGGTCATGCTCCTTTTCCGACACACACACCCTCCACCCCCTCTTTCTGGATGAGTGGATTGCCCACAGAATCACTTCCAGACCAGAAAGCTCAGCTCATTTCTTAGCTGAAGGATTGTGGGAAACGTTCCGGCTCCTCTGGGGAAAACTGAGCACTTTTACCTGCGCATTCATCTTCAGCGCATGTTAGCATGCCACGTCCCATTTATAACGAGCAGGATAAGAGCTAAGTGTCCTGGATATGAGAAAGTGGAACATGAGGGCTGGGATGTGCTGATAGGAAGCAGCGTGTTTGCTGCTTAGTTTAACAAGCGCTCTATGTCTTTCTTTAAGTTTAGGATTAGAGAAGCTTGGATAAGCAGAAAAACGTGTGTGGTGGATGGATGTTACTTACCTATAAACCTTAAATATGTGAATCTAAGCAGCTGATTGGGTCTTTGTTTTGCTAAAATATTAAAACTTCCTCTAGATCAGTGTATGCTGACCAACCCCCACCATTGGATATGAGTCGTCAACATAGAGGAATTCTTCCCAATAATTCTTTTAGATTATTTTATTTAAGCATCCATTCCAGTCCTGAAGAGGTAAAACACAACAAACACAGCAAATATTAGAGCGATGTCAAACTAACATTTTGCTAGCAGAATATTCTTTTTTTGTCCCATAATCTTTTCAAAACGCCTCAAATTTCTATTGCCACATCTCGAGGTTCACAGCTCGAGGCTAGTAAATGTTAATGCAGAGTGCTGAATAAAACATTAATGACTTGCAATTTAAAGACACAATCCCCAGAGCTTTATTTATCCCTCTTCTTGAGTGGACGACAGTCTGTGAAGAAAATATTCCTCATTTTCCCCAGCAGCAGACTGTTAACGTCTTTAGCGCCTTTAATCTGATTTCCTCGATCCTGCCGATGCCGCCGCATCAGCACCTTAATTATCTTAATGGGAATAACATGTTTAACAGTGAACGTTTGTACCCAGTTTGGTTGCTTTTCAGGACAAGTGAACGCCCCATTCAGGCGTCTTTTTATTAAACTGCTCAGGCCAAGGATCTCCACACATAGTTGCAGATTGCTGTGAATCAATCAGAACAGAAGGAATATTTATTTATTTCTTTTTTTGGTTGTGACTTTGGGTGTTTTACTCAGTGCAACAATCCTCATGTGTGTGTTGAACAAAGTGGGATTTATTGGGGGTGTTTTTTCTTTCTCAGAGTTATTTATGTGTCTTTGTTCCATTATTGAACGCACCAGCTTTGCATAACTGGAACGCTTAATATTGTTTTTCACTGCAGCTTTTCACAGTAGGAAAATGCTTTTGATTTGGGATGCAACAAAATAAATTTAAGCTTATGAAAGGGTAAAAAAACCCTACAAACAAAATAACAAATCACCTCCATGATAACTGTTTAGATGACTTTTATTGGATAGAAAAATGACCAAAACGCATTGTTAAACAGGCATGGAACACGAATCGTTGTGCCATTTATCATCATCAGCTTCGACTTTCACAGGGGGCAGAAAGAAAATAACGCA
Source organism: Diplotaxodon limnothrissa (assembly GCF_057381915.1). Classification (NCBI taxonomy): domain Eukaryota; kingdom Metazoa; phylum Chordata; class Actinopteri; order Cichliformes; family Cichlidae; genus Diplotaxodon; species Diplotaxodon limnothrissa. The sequence continues at coordinate 5,973,636 of NC_140614.1, read as the reverse complement.
TGTCCCTGACTGGTAAAATAAGAGTTAAAAATAGCCAATGATTGACTTTCACTCATTGAACTAGCTTCCTGTCCCACTCCCACAGCAGATGGTTATCGTGGCAATAAAATGACTGTGGCAGTTGGCCAGTGAGCAGAGAGACAGGTAGCAGGAGAAACCGTGAAACTGCTGTGATAGATAAGAAAAAGAGAGAGAGAGATCGAAATTGAGCAATGTGAGAGGAGCTGAGCTATAGTGTGTGTGTGTGTGTGTGTGTGTGTGTGTGTGTGTGTGTGTGTGTGTGTGTCAGTCAGGATATTAGATCATATCACAGCAGGACGAGTCCTGTCTGATCTCAACATGCAAACATGAACTCCACTGTTAACTTCCTTTCCTTCAGGTCCTGTGTGTGTGTGTGTGTGTGTGTGTGTGTGTGTATTTTGTGTTCCATCCTGTTGAGAATCAAATGTCCTCACAAGGACGCACAGATGTACAGGGTGGTGGCATTTTTGGCAATGGCCTTTGGGGGTTATTTTAAGGTCAGGTGATGAGAGATTCAGGGCACAGAAAAAAAGAGTAAATATGAGTTGCATCATCATCAGCTAGTAGAGGAGAAAAATGTCCAAATTATTTATCGGATTGGACTTCAAATTACTGTCCTAAAAGTTACAAAGCCCATCACTATGTTCTACATGGATCGATTTGGCAGTTTTACGTTGTTACGGATGGCCTTCCTGACACAAACCCAAAGAGGATCTGTGTCTCCAGCTACACTTTGGAGCCATTACATATAAAGATCAAAACTAGTGTGGAAAATATATACAGCAAAATATTGGCAAACACTTTCACCACTGGACAAATTGCCAGGCTTTTTAATGATATTTACTAATCTTTAAGACCCCTAAAATATTTGGTGTTATGAATATGAACACAGTGAATAGATCAAAAGAAAGGAGAGGATTTCTGCTTTCATACACAAAGTACCCCCCAAATATTTTATTGTATATTCATTCATTTATTTTTAATCATCAGCTGATTGTTTCTCATTCATTAAAAAAAGAACAAAACATCAATAGCAACAAAAAAAAAAACCAGCTTAAAAATGAGAAAAGAGCGTTTTTGTCAAAGAATAGCCGAGATACTCAGTGCATTCAGCTTAATTATGCCGTTCTGACATCTCAAAATTCAGCAGTTTGAATCAACTTAAGATATTATATCTGCTTCATTTCTCATGAAATAACAAGGGAACAGGCACACCTGGCTATCAAACTGTTTGTCTGATTAATTGTGAGTCCGATTAAATGTGGGACTGTGTCTAAAAGTTGCTGTTATGACCAATTTGTTTAGTAAACTCCTCCTTGAATTAAAACTGAAAGTCTGTACTTCAATCACATCTTGATTGTTGGATTTAAAATCCTCAGTGGTGATGTGCAGGTGTTGTTTTCCAAGAAAGAACGCATCCAGAGTAGAAATGCCTCATGCTGTCAATAAGAGACGTCGGTATTTGTAAATGCTAACACTGCTGATGCTAATTTGCTATTCATGATTCATTTTTGGATTGCAGAACTTAAGAAGTATAATCCAAAACTTATGCTTCCATATCCAAGAGTAAAGCAAAAACATGTAAAGTTGCGACCCTGTCAACCTTGACTAAAACCTCATTGACATAAATGGCTTTGGTAAATAGTGCACATAGAACTTTTGAGACCTTTTTAGCTCATTTCATGTTCTGAACCATTAAAATTCCACTTCAGAAACCGTCATCTTTCCAGTTTTGTGCTTTTTGTTCAGTGTTTCAATGTTCAGTTTTCTGTGAAACATGAAAGTCTGATGTGTCGCTGCCAAGTTAATGTGCGTTAAGTGCAGAGAAGCAGATCAGGAACACCCAGCGTCTGCAGAGGAGTTATATGGCTGTGACTCAGAGAAACATTCGGACGAGGCGTTGCTCTACCGTGTAATTTATTTCACAACAGTGTGTCATCAGGCTGAAGGTCGAAGCTTTGAGTTGTAATGTGGAGGTCCAAGTGAGTCCTCACAAATATAGTAATTGGAGCACATTGAAGGTGCAGCAGCAGAACATATTTGAGCTTTTCCACCCACTCTGTTTACTGAGCTTATACATCACGCTGTGTGTGTGAACACACACACACACACACACACGTATACACTCGCATGCACAAATTAGGTCGAGTGGGTTGCTGATTAGGCTGTGGTGATTTGGCACAATCACTACAATTTGTGTTATTAATTTAAGAGTTACCACATGTCACACACCTGAGTCAACACAAGCAAGCATACATTTTTAACAAAAACGCTGAAAGGTGCAGATCAATGCATGCGCACAAGCGGACACACACATGCACATTCACACTTGCTCACAGTTGACACGATTTACTTGAATCCATTAAAGCTGAATTTACATAATACTGTCTCTGCTTAACTGCCTCTGCAGGGACACACACACACACACACACACACACACACACACACACACGACAGTAGTTTTTGTGTAGTGGCTGCTGCAAGGTCATCCACACTGCAGTATACATGCATGTGTGTGTGCCTGTGTGTGTGTGTGCGCGTGTGTGTTCTTCCCTGCAGGCAGAACACACATTATTGCTCTAATTAAGACACTGTCTCCGTATGTGCTGGTCTGGGATCAGCTGTCAGGTGCCAGCTGGCTGTGATATTTATGGTCCGAGGTTTTAACAAAAGCTGCTCTCAGACCAGCTGAAGTCTGCAAGCAAAATTGTTGATCTAGCTGTTGCTGCTTTGGATGACTGGTGCTCATGTTGCACTGCGATTTTCTGTGATGTTATTCGTCTCAAATTGGTCTCACACTGTTGAATTTGTCATTTCTGAAGACTAAAGGTCATAATTTATACTTGCACTCATACATATACTTGCAGTATATGTGATGTATATTTTTTTGATGCTTAATAATGAATAACATAGTGTGGGTGGCCCAAAACTCGTCATATTTTTGACTAAATCTCGCTGTGTGTGTCATGTTCAGCTGACATTTAGCTAGTAAGAGAGATGTTTAACCTACCACTTTCATCCTCCTCTGTCTGTGTCCCACTCATAAAGGTTTTCATTTCAAAATGTATGTTTAAAAGAAAAAGGAAAAAAAGAAACTAGTAATATTAAACTATTGTCACACCTTATTAACTGCATCCAGAGGGAGATGGTGGTTTATAAAAGATTAGATTATAGCCAATCTACAACACATGCATTTCATAGTTTTGCAAATATCTAATTACATCGCATTGCAGCAGCAGTTTTATGCAGTCACACATGGATTGAGGAAGAAAGCTGATTTAATTTACGTCGAGCATGGCATGGTTGTTGGTGCCAGACAAACTGGTACGATTATTTCGTAAACTACTGGTCTACTGGGAATTCTCCACACAGCCATCTCTAGTTTACAGAGAAAAAGAGAAAATATTCAGGGAGTGTGTTCAAAAATGCCCTTTTGGTGTCAGAGGAGAGTAGTCAAACTGCTTCGAGCTGATAGGAAGGTAACAGTAACTCAAATATCCACTTGTTACAATCAGGTTATCAAACCTTGAAGCAGATGGACTACAGGAGCAGACAACCACACCTGGTCCTACAAGAACAGGAAATCTTGGCTACAGTTATCACAGCCTCATCAAAATTGGACAACAGAGGATCAGAAAACCTCGCCTGGTTTGATGAATCATTCAGATGTTAAGATCTGCAGCGACTATGTGATGCTATCATGTCAACACAGACCACAATCTCTGTGAAATGTTCCAGCACGCTGTTGAATGTATGCTGGCTGTAAAGGCAAAATACTAGCAGGGTGTAATTAATGACTGGTGAGTGTATGTTTGACAAGAAATGGAGAAAGGTGTAAATGCCTCCTTTAACAAAATGCACTCCAACTAAAGTTTCTTTCCATTTTCTCTCTTTTCTCCTTTGATCTACCTTTTGTGGATTAAGTACAGCTGTATAATATTTGCTGCCTCTGGTTTCAGGAGATTGTGATGGAATATATGTCTCTGGTTGTTTCTGTAGTGCTGTTCTCCCCCTTGTTCAGAGCAAATGAATTATATGTTTAAAAAATGTGTAAATGTTTTCTAGGAAGTTTTGTTTTTCTTTCTGCTGCAGCTTGTGGCCTAATTGCATCATAACCAGTGTCACAACAAGCATTTACAAGTATTTAAAAAAGAAATAAAAGAAAAGTTCTAATTAAATGTAACATGTCTAATGTGAATATTATTAGAGGCTTTGAAATCCTAGAAAGAGGACATAGTTTTTAGCTTTAAATCCAAATACTCTCAGTATGTTTTAATGTGGAAAACCACATTAGATGAGACGGTGCTTCTGTTGGCCCATCTGTTTCAGCTCAGCACTTTAACAGTTTTTTTTGTGTGTTTAATGCTGCTTTAAGTCCACATGAATGAAGTCCATTAGAGCTGTTGCTGAAAATGGCTGTATGTGTTTCCAGGTCTGACGACAGAGGGCCTGTATCGCGTCAGTGGGAACAAGACAGACCAGGACAACATTCAGAAACAGTTTGATCAAGGTAAAACACTCATCTGCTCAGACACATGCTTGTAGTGGTAATAGACCTATGAATACATATTTAACTATTAAGAAATCGGAAGAAAGAGCGTGCATAGCTGGATTTTCAGTCTTTATTAGTTTCACAGAATGTGTTTCAAAATTATTTTCCCATAAACTTAAATCGTGCCGTTATAAGAACCTGGGAGTTCTTTGGAAAACATTTCCAGAATCAAGCAGCACATGTCATGGTCCTGGGTCGTGTGACCCAGTGTGTTATGCTTAACCTATTTTGATGTTTATTGTTTGCTTAGGTTCTTTAAGGTAGTCCAGTCCTTTTTGTAATTATGTTACCCTTGCATTACGTCTCCCTTGCCCTTCGTGTGTTTATGTCTGTGTGTCTTGTACTGTCAAGTTCATGCTGTCAGTTATGTCACCTCCCCCTGTACTACGTCTCCCCGGTTCATGTCTCATGTTTCCTGTTTTACTTTGAAGGCCTGCATTCACTGTCAGTGTATTCAGCTCACTCCTCCTGTCCTGTCGTTAAGTTCATGTGTGTCAGCTGCGTTCCAATGTGTGGCCACTTCCCCTGATCATCCCTCATGTGTATTTAGTCTCTGTGTTTCTTACAGTCTGTGTCGCGTCGTCTGTGTTCCCACCCTCCGTGTTTCCATGACTGGTCTGTTGTCTTCCAAGCCATAGCCTCACCATAGTTTGTTCCCAGTTTAGGTTTTTGTTTAGCCACGCCATCCCTGCTGTATTTGCACACCTTGTTTTCAGCCATAATAAAGGCTCGCCTTCTGTTAAAGCTCACTCCCGTCTGTTCACTTGTGTACGCACCTGGGTCCATTACACGCATTCTCCACTCGGTCCGTCACAGCGGACCGTGACAGCACATGTGTGATGTGTGCAATATATTTAACCCACAGAGAAAACTCCAAAAGACCGATTCCAAACCTGACCACGCAGCAGAAGTGCTTAAAGAGAAACACATGCCCTGTGGAGTACAGTCGAAACTTCTCATGATGGTTGGGGAGCTGCCAAACGGGCTGTTAGTATAAATAAAGTCACCACAGGCAGAAATCACCAGCACATGGTCAGCAGCGTCAGGCATTTTACAGCCAGGTGCTGAAATATGGAGACTTGACTGAGATGAAGCGTGCAATGATTATTGAATCATTTCTGCATTTCTTATTTTTTTTTCTGCGTTCTGTTTCTTCTGGTCCTCTGTTCAGGAGAAGAGCTCGAGCATATTCTTGGTTATTCTATGATTATTTCATATTAAAAAACATTTTTAATATGAAAGATGATGTGTATCTGAGGCTGAGGCTTTGGTGGCTGCCACCATTTTTTTGTTTTGAAATTCCTTCCTTTCCTCACCTCCTTCACTCGACTCCTCCTTTCCCACCCTGTCCTTCCTAAATTCATTTGTGCATTTCCTGTTGTTTATATCCCTCCGTTGCTCAATGCTCTCCATTTCCTTCAAGTGTTTCTAGCTCAGCGTGTTTGTCAGCATGCGTTCAGATTCACTGTGACAGCTGTCGTGTTACCTTAGGGCTCTGTCCTCTTTCTCACCGTTTCTCCTCCCTCCAAATGTCATTTGGCTGTTGCCGAGTGTCATAACAGCAAGTAATACGCATTTTTCTTTCTCCACGTATTCCTTTGAACTGTCATTACAGAGTATTTTTACCCTGGGTTAATGAGAAAGCTGATCGATTTGGACCCAACCCACTTTTTTTTCTCCTCTGATTTGTGAATGAAACAGAAAGTAAAACGTGATGGAGCTGAAGCATCCATTCTCCCTCATCAGAAATAATAGAGCAAGAAAAAGCTTTCATGAGCTGGCTGTGTATTCTGTTCCAGTCCCGCTGCTCCATCAGAGAAACACTCGGCCCTCTGTGCCTCCAGACACACTCATGATAACCTCTGTTAGCTGTGATCAGAGAGGAGCTCTGTTCTCCTGCTCAGACACAAAAACTGAGCTGTGGGCCTCACTGCTGCATCACCACAACTGACAGGCTCTTTAATATCCTTTCAAACTGAAACATTGACCCAGCTAAATCCTGTTTGACTCGTATGTGAGGACACGAGTGCAGGTTATTGGTCCCGGATCCACAAATCTGCTCCACACTCAGGCTTAACATGCATATAACAGGCTTATACATCTGTGTGGCTGCAAGTGTCTCTGGGATGTAATTTTGCCATCTGTTCCCCCTAACCATTGAATATGTAGCCATAGATGTCCAGATGACCTCCCTCCATTTCAAACGATGGTCATCTAGTCCAGAAAAGCAGTTCGTATCGAGTTTGTGTCATTGCTAAGCGCTGAGCTTAAAAGCTGAGTGTTCAAAGGAAGGATACTTTGGTTAACTAATAACAAGCTGCTAGCACATTTTGTTTTTTAGCGTTCTTTAACAGACGCCGAAACATGAACCATAGCCAGCTCCTCTGAAATACTCAAATAAATGCCTCTCAATGTCTTCTACCCATTTGTCACATAACATGTTACATATTTATTTTCATGCTTTGCAGTGCAGAAGTATGCTACATATAATTTGTATTTGAAGTGACTTACTAAAATGTTATTGCACGAATAGTCTTTTGTTAAAGCAAAAACACCAATACACCTTTTCAGGTTCATATATGTACACTGGTAATGTTGTGCTGACCCGAGACTGTGGGATTGATCTTGAGCAGCTTGCAATGATGACAGGTGAAGTATCCATTAGCAACGTCTGGCAGATGGGTACTAAGTAGGGCTGCACGATTAATCGTTAGAAAATCGCGATCTCGATTCATACTTATGTGCGATCTCATTTCCAAATGACAACGATTTAAAAAAAGAAAAGAAAAAAAAAGACGACGACGTCCCGGCATTTTGATCCGGGATGTAATCTGCATGAAAACAAGCGCTCACTCTTCCTGCTCAACAAACGACAAGGGCGGAGCCTTATACCACGTGATACAGAAGCTGTGCCGTGTGATGCTAACATTAGCAGGGGAAAAACAACGGAGAGCACGTCAGGGATGACGAGAAAGTGACAGGAGAAAATCCGTCCCGGTCAACCACCCAAACATCAATAACGGGAACCTCATACAGCGCTTCCCTATACCCGTCGAACTCCCGCAGGCACAAAGAAATTACGGAGGCTATCACTTATCACCTGACCAAAGATATGGCTCCCATCAACACTGTGCAAAACGAGGGATTTAGGAAAATGATCAACACCCTAGACAAACGCTACACAGTGCCGTCCCGCAACTATTTTTCTATTGTTGCACTACCTGCTCTATACACGCAGCGTCGAGCAACGGTGGAGACGGAATTTCAAGCAGTACAACATTTTGCGGCAACGACAAAACGTGAGACATTTGTTGTTTTATGTTTATTTATTGTTTTTATGTTCAGTCTCAACTGTTACGAAGTTGATGTGCAGTTAATAAGCGCAATAAATATTTATACTGGAAAAGAAAATCGTGAGAGAATCGTGATCTCAATTCTAAGCCAAAAAATCGTGATTCTCATTTTATGCGAAATCGTGTAGCCCTAGTACTAAGGTCAACTAATCTCAGGCGATTGAATCAACAACCAGTTCCACTTAAAAAAATAAAGTAATGACATTGACTGACAAATGACAGGGTGATAAATACAGGTTATCTAACCACAGTCTTACCTCAGCAATCAGTCGGTCGCTACTATACATTCCATACAGACGCTACCATGCAGTCCCTCTACCACTTTTTAAATTACAATATTCTAATAGGTTATAATGGATTTTTACTCCAGTGATGCCAGATACTGTTGTTGTTTTTGCTCGTAATCATGAACAGTTTCCCTTCCAGAAAAACAACAAGTTATGCTACACGTGAATAAATTTGAATGACATTACACTCGAGGGAACTAGATCAGAATATTATAATAAGATATTCAGACATGCATATTTAAATGACATTGCATTGTATATGGGGGTGCTTTGCTGTTTCCCTTTATTGTGTAGAAAAGATCAAATGGGAAGGATGTGATTTATACTTTTTAAGAACAGGGCTGGAGAACTGTGTTGGAAGTTTTCTGTGCAGAAAAATGTAATTTGATGCTACAACAGCAAGGAAAAGAACAAATGTGCTGAGCACAGTGACAAAGGGTTTAAGGAGAGTGCTTTAACTGTTTGTGAGGTCCTAAAGGGAGACTTTAGAGGACAGTGAGTTTGAACGTATTAACCAGAAGCTGCGTGTGGGTGGAGTTGTTTTGCTGTTTTCCTGTTTGTGATGCAGAGGATGAAACGAATGCTACAGAACAAGCTTCAGAAACAGAGTGACCTTGCGAATCTGCTGTTGAGCCTCTTTTCTCTCTCTCCCTCCCTCTCCCTGTAGATCACAGTATTGACTTTGTGGCGATGGATGTGGCGGTGAATGCCGTTGCTGGAGCGCTGAAGGCTTTCTTTGCTGACCTGCCCGATCCGCTGATCCCCTACAGCCTGCACCCAGAGCTGGTGGAGGCCGCAAGTAAGAATGAACACACACCCGAGTCATGAACTGCAATTTTGTAAGCCCTGATAGCAAAAACACCCAGACAGACACATTAAAAACTTGGTGCAACTTTTAAGTTAAAGGAATTGTTAAACACGTAGGAAATGATGTAATTATGTTAAACAGAGTCAAAACAGTGAATGGAGGGTTAGGTTCACTGGGCGGCAGCATGCTGGAATATTCCTTTACCCGCTTACAACTCAAATGTGATACATTATGGTAAATGGTAAATGGCCTGTATTTGTATAGCGCTTTACTAGTCCCTAAGGACCCCAAAGCGCTTTACATATCCAGTCATCCACCCATTCACGCACACATTCACACACTGGTGATGGCAAGCTACATTGTAGCCACAGCCACCCTGGGGCGCACTGACAGAGGCGAGGCTGCCGGACACTGGCGCCACCGGGCCCTCTGACCACCACCAGTAGGCAACGGGTGAAGTGTCTTGCCCAAGGACACAACAACCGAGACTGTCCAAGCCGGGGCTCGAACCGGCAACCTTCCGATTACAAGGCGAACTCCCAACTCTTGAGCCACGATCGGCTCGATTTACATTTACTCGATTTACATTAGAGTAAAATGACACCATAGCTTCAAAATAAACAAGAAGCACTATACCTACACCCCTAGGTGTAGGTATAGTGTAAAAGTTTGATCAGCATTGCTTCAAACTTTTGAGTTATTGTGCTATTGCGAATAACATAAAGTCGTACCACGATAAAGGCACATGCATGCAGCTAAAAAATGAAGAAGTTAAGAGGAGACTGGAGAAACACCCTTTAACCATGTAATGAGTGTTGATGTTGCATAGTTTTCCCACCAGAGGCCTGCAGAATTAAATTGCCAAATATCAGTATCGGCCTTAACAGTCCTCAGTCCAATCAGTCAGGCTCTACTTTTAACCTCTTGTCTGCTGTAGCAGCTGGCCTTAATGCTGCAGAAGTTTAGTTGTTTCCACATGCTCAGAGCTTTGAGTCACATCATTCACTTTTAAGAGGCTTTTTCAGGCCTAGGATGCTGTCAGACATCCTGCGTATGTGTGTGTGTGTCGCTTGTGTGTCTATAATGCTGAAACCATCAGGCTGACTCCAGCAGATTAGCAAGCCAAAATTAAACACAAGGAGAACTGTAAAAAGTCTCATAGACTGACAGAAGAAGAAATCTGGAGGGTGGTGCTGGTTTTTCTTCTCTAGAAAATGACTCGTATAGAGCAGGAACCAGGGCTTCTGGTCAGCATCTCTCATGGGAAACTTCAGAATTTATATACAAATTAATGACCAGGAAAATAACTGATAGTTGGTAAAGGAATCATTTAAATCAGCTCTTCTTCTCTGACTTTCTCTTTCTATCTTTTTGCTCCTTACGTGACTAAGGTCTAGTTTGAGGTGCCTCTTTCCTGTCTGTTTCTTTAAACTTGGAGCAGTTAAACACGACAGTACGTTTCCATCAGGAGGGTAACCAACTTGTCGAGCAGGTTTGACACCAGTGTACTTATCCTGGAGCCTGAATCAGGCTTTTGTTGTTGCTGGTTTCAGGTCATGTTGAATAGATGTGATAACAGAGTGAATCAAGACACATGGAAAAGTTTCAAACATTGTAATCAGAGAAGGAAAAAAGAGACTGTGAACATAAACAATGGCATACAATACATATACCTGTAAATAAGCACTTAGCCTTTGCAGTTTTGCCTGGATCAGCTTCAAACTGCTGCACTAATTTTTCATGTAATGGAAACTGTGTTAGTTTTTCTAGTCAGTTCTAAAGTTGATTTTGGCTTTCTGCCTTTTCTGTTCAGCATATTTTTAATAATCCTTTTATTTATTTTCATTCCGTGACAACAATAACAACGACAATAGCTTCCTGTAGCAGCAGCAGGGTCTTTTCCCGATGGGGATCATCAAAGCTTCGCCTAAACACATGTGCACACTGAGCTTTATCGCCTTATTGAACCAAATACATTGTGAGATGCTGTCAGGCTGATATATATTTAATAAAAGCTGGAGTCGGTCGTTATATCGGTCCCGTGGTGTACTGTGTCGAGCTGTGACTGCATTCATTTAACGACCTTTAACCTCTTCCAGCCATTAGAGGGTCAAAGGCTCCCGTTGGCTCCTCGTTAGGATGATTGATGGCGTGCAGGATGAATAAATCTGTGCATTGGTACACGTTGGCCTTTACGTTTGTGTCTACAAATATAAATGGCGTCCTGCTGGTCCTGGAATGTCTGGAATATCCTGGAGAATATTCCAGATAGGACAGGCAGGGGTTTTGTTGAAGCGGCCTTGTTATGACAATCCAAAGGTAGAAGCTCTTATTTCACATCTGCTCTTTAAATATTTAATAAGTAAGTGGAGCGTTTCAGCTCCATTGAGCATTCGCCGGCAGGAAAGTGATGCTTTCCCTGGAGAGGCTGTGGAATACTGAAGAATTTAACAGACAAATTACCTTCTAGGAATATAGCAGGATCTTTCTTGTTACTTGGTAATGTTTTGTTTTTTGTTTTTTCCCCGATCAAATTTAACATTTAACTAAACCAAATAAGGGTCTGATGCTAAATCCGATTACTTTTTTTTGTTTTTAAAGTCACACTTTCCCAGACTGTTCTCTTTTAACGACGCAGTCAAGAATCCAAAGATATGCATCATGTGGCGAACAAACACACTGTGTCTTTCCAATTAGGAATTTTGTGGGAAAGGGCAAAGAAGCGGGGCATCCTGAAGCCTAATGTTTAAGGCATACAGATGTTCTGTGTAGTTGTGTGTTCCAGCTGAGGACCTGTGCTATACGTCATCCCCTTTTCTCTTCCTCCCGTCTACCCAAATGATTTATCAACATTTCCTCCTGCTGTGCAGAAAGGGAAGTTCATTTGTATCCAGAGTTCTCAGGTTCTTCCTCTTTGGCATCCTATCAAAGAGTTTTTAGAAAATCACCATCATCCTAATGAAACATTTTTTCACAAGTCCCTTTAATTGCAGTTTAATTTACTCAATAATAATACACACTTTTGTCTGACACATTGTCAGAAAAACAGAAGATAAGCTTATTGCCTTACACTTTACGGTAATGATGCCTGATGATGAGTACAGTCGTACTCCAAAGACATGTTGTGATCCAAGGGAAGCCTTACAGCCTCACTAACATACACCCCTCAGGCTTCATACAGCACAGCCCTCGCAGTCTTATCAGTCTCTAAACTGTCATACGTTCTCAACTGATTGGTCTTATACTTGGTTATATAATAGCAATAATAATTTGTCTCTGTTTCTTTGAATTGCCATTGTTAATGACATGTCTTTGCAGACGAATCAGTTTGGCAGCTCTGTGGCGTGAACTTATCAGGTATCAGACAAATTGCTGATATTTGATTTCCTAATAGCAAATGAATCCGTAGATGCTTGTGCAGCTAATCAGTCTACTGTGACTGATCTTTTCAACTTTGCTGAAGTCTGAAAGTCAAAAAATGAGGCGGAATCAGAAGAAGGAATTGATCGATACTGTGGAAAGCTCAAGAAATTCTTTCAAAAAGGAGGCTGTGGTTTGAAATCGCTTAAATTGCACATTGATCTAATAAATAACTGTGTGGTCCCTGCTGCATCTGATGATAAGCTTCTGTGACAGCTATGGTTAGTCATCAAACCTGTCTGGGTAATGAGACATAACATCTTGCAACAAATAATAGTTCAAGCAGGTGACAGTGAGGAATTATTGAACACATGGGAGGGAAACTGCTGCTGCCCAGTGTGTTTCTGCCCAGCTCTGTGCCTCAGTTATGATTACTGGGTCTTTAATCAGATGCTGTGTTTCTTTTTTGTCTCCCCTGAAATCTGAAAAGTTGAGAACAAATGTTTGTTTTCCTAATCTGCAAAGGCTGATCTGTTTTGTCTTAACCAGTGCACAGTCAGACCTTATACAGGGAAGGCTAGTTTTATTTCTGCCCACAAGGTTTAGTGTTGTTGTGTGTGTGGTTGCGTGTGTATTGTTTGTGCACAGCGTGGGAGCTGCTTTTGGCAGCGTTTCAGCCTTTTGTTTTCCATGGAGTATAATTTCCTTTCCCAAGAGAGACCGTGTGTAAAATGTAAAACGCTCTGTGTCTTTTCTCTCTCTCTCTCCCTGTGTGTGTGTGTGTGTGTGTGTGTGTGTGTTAGAAATCATGGACTACATGGAGCGTCTGCAGGCTCTGCGGGAGATTGTGAAAAAGTTTCCTCCCGTCAACTACCAGGTCTTCAAATACATCATCACACACCTCAACAGGTAAAAATGAAAGGCAACACACACACACGCGTGCACAGAGTACATTCCCTCTTGTGTGTTTCTTTATCCATGTTTTTTTTAAGTGAAATGCTTGCAGGCTTCAAAGTCAAAATGGCCGTATACCTGTGGTGACAGTGAACGCATCGCTTAAACTTGAAAAGAGCCGCTTGCAGATATCATTTTAACTTCCTTTGAGTTGAGACCACAGCTGTACTTTGTAACTGCTGCAGCGACTGAATGCTAATTATTTCTTCGCAAATGTCTACATAGTTTGCAGATACAGAATGAGTATAAATCACTCTGAAACATCAAGCAAAGTCTGATTTTGTGCCAAATATCGATCATGACTGACAGGACATGGTCGGAGATGACATCTAGTGAACGGCAGCGCTACAGTTAATGGATAAAACACAGGAGTGAAATGTTTGTCTTCTTCTCTGGTTCTGTGTTAGTTTAGTTGACATCCAGGGATCATTACTTAATTTGTTAGCTTTCACTGATAGAGCAAGCAGCCCTGTTAATGTAGAGACAGCAGCAACATTTCTTTCAGAGCTTTGAGGTTCATTGGTCGTCATGCAAGAGGATTTTTGTATTTTTAGAGCTTCTTTACGGTTTGGTGTTTGTGGGCAAGACTTAAAAAAAAAAAAGAAGCCAAAACACAAGTTTCAAAGGGTCAGAGTCATATGAGAGGACCTGAACACATTTGAATTAAACAGCAGTGTTATCCTGTGAGATAAGTAAAGAGGGAAAATGTCCGACATGAAATGAAATTCTAAACAACACCCATGACTAATATAAGAGGCGGACAAGGTGACCTAACATTAAGCGAGACATGAGATGAGAGACTATTACAGCCTGTAGCTGCAACACAGGGTGATGGTGAACAGACACAGACTGCCGAGCAGCTTTAAGAGGGACGGTTTTTCTACCAGGTGCTAAAATGAAGTCACTCTGAAGCTGGGCAACGGCATGCAAATCCCAAAAATTAAGTTGGGGAGGACACAAGTTGTGATGAATTGACAGTTTCTGCGACACAGATGGTTGAAAATTAAAAAAAGAGAAAATAAAGAACATGAAATTCACACAACATGAAGCAAAAGCTGCAAATAAGACATTAAACTAGGAATGCATCGATAAGTGCAGACATTCCTCATGCTGATCGATGTCGTCACTCCATCACAGAATGTGGCTTTTATCCATGTCTCCAGCACCGTTCGCTGCACAGCACTAGTAAACCAGCAAATAATATCTTGAAGTTTAAAGGAACACTTCAGCTTAATGGAACAGCAGCTGTCAAAGTTTGAAACACACTAAGAAAGAAGTCGTTCTCTTAATAAGCACCGAGCTCCACTGACAAAAACAGTCCCTCAGAAAAGTGGGTTTTTGCATTCGATTCTGTTCACAGCTGTACATTTCTCCGCTCCTGTGCCATTCGGGGCTCCTGTCAGCTTGGGCGCACGCCTGCTGCCATTTGCTGAAGATAGCACACTGACAGTGAGCGTGTACCTCACGTAACCCCACTTCAAAGGAACCAGACTATCCCCTAAATGAGTGAAAAGCAGTGAAACGGCATAAATCATGTTAGAACGGTCTTACTAAATTTACTGAATATTGCAATAGCTCCTCACTAAGTAACTGAATACATTTAAATGTGATATAAGAGTCCCACATTGTTCCCACTTTATAGAGAATATAGCGAGGTATGTGTTAATATCATGGAGTGCTAAAATCCCAATGCATGGTTTTTGGTTCGTTTGCACACAGTAACCAAGCAGAGTATGACAACTTTAAGACAAACCGTTCTGCTTTTCCTTCTTTCCCGTCATCTATATGCTGTTTCAAACAAGCTCCACCCACTTATTGTTTAAACTTTCTGTTTATGAGCAGCAGTCAGTCGGAAGGAAGTTGGCTATTTAATTAATAAGGATTATTTTGAACTGTGAATCATGCTAAGCCACTCCAGAGTCCACGAATAAAAATATGGAGCCTGAAATGAACATCACGAGTCCACTTTAACTGACAAACCTTTATCTGCTTTCTTATGTTTTTAGCAGTTAAAGAATAAATAAAAAGTCAAGGTATTTTTCATTTCCTTACGTGCTGTCACCTTAGACCACCTGTTTTCTGGAGCTGTTGTTTCCAGTGTTGATTTAACTTTGAACCTTTTTATTTCCCCGCAGAGTGAGCCAGCATAGCAAAACAACCCTGATGACAGCCGACAATCTGTCCATCTGCTTCTGGCCCACGCTCATGCGGCCCGACTTCGAGAACAAGGACACGCTGTCGACCACCAAGCTGAACCAGGCCGTCATCGAGTCCTTCATTGTACAGAGCGACTACTTCTTCCACGGCGGCGAGGTGGCCGAGAGCTCCAGCAGCGAAGGGACACCGCCCCCGCACTGCCACAACATGGTGGAGGCCCTGCTGCCGCTGCAGCTGCCGCCCCCCCTGCAGCCACAGCAGATCCAGCACACCCTGCCCCCTGACCCGCTCATATAAGAGCCAGAGGAGCATGCTGGGAAGTGAAGTGGAGGGTGGTTGTTTGCCCGCGCTGCCAGCCGCTTACGGCCGACAATTGCAGGTCATCCTCTGCTCTACAAATAGCTGGCGGGCTCATAAAAATGGAAAATAAAACAACCTGGTTGCTGATTTTCGGGGGATTCATCAGCTGCTGTTTGTCATCGACTTGGAGGTGAATGAGCTTTGGGGGTTTAGAGGCGCATCGACCATTTGTTGGATCAAACCTAATCTGTGAGACCTGCTCATCCTGTGAGGAAAATCCTGGATTAGAGAATTACAATCGCACGTCACCTTTTGGAACTAATTTTTGTATCTGACTGCCCCCCTTCATGATACAGAAGCTGAAAACCGCGAATGAACCGCTTTGATTTGGCACATAGTGACAACACTAATCGTTCCACAGGGTCAGACACAGACTCTTGGGATCCCAGGACACACTCCTACCTTTAACCCAGACGGAATAGCACATTGGGGGCCAGAAGTCCCTATTAAGCACCGCCCTCCTCATCCCCGCTCCGAGATAAGAGAAAAGGGAAGTTGAATCCCTGCGACTGCAACTCAAATGTGAAATTATCTGATACGGACTGATTGGCGGACTCATTAGCTGACTTGACCGGCTACCTGACTAACACACATGCTGACTGTGAGGATTTCAGTCTTCCTGCAGGTTTCAGCACAGGAAAACATTTCTTCTTCTTTTGTTTGACCTTTGTTCATAAGAAGGAAGGAGGGATCAACAAGACACTAAAGGTCAAACACACTCATGGGCGCGAGATGAAGTCAAAGCCTTGTAGAAGAGCTTTTCAGTTTCGGTGAGGTGGGAGATGGGTGCGCTCTCACTTTTAAATCCTAAATGACAAAAAAAAGAGAGAAAAAAACAAAGAACCCCCTTCCCGCTACATGAACTTTGACCCTCGTCAAGAACAGCACATGCACGATTTGTGTCAAAAGTCCACATGCCAATTTCATGTCTGTTTGCTTAGCTCTTTTTTTCTTTCCATTCTTTTCATTTTTTTTAAAACAAAAATATTTTTTGTAACGTCAGATATCGACCCAGCTTGTGTGTTTGTGTGTGATGATGCTGATGATGTGTGTGATGGTGTATCTGTGTGAACTGACCTGTGGTTTGTATCGCAGCCACTTTGTACCTTCCCATCATGGGGAAGGAGGGGATTCAGAAGGGAAAAAGGAACGGAGAATGTGGACTTTTGGATTTGTGATGCTCCATGTGAGCGAGTCGTCACACTAACTGTTCCTGAGTGTCTCCATAGAGCCTCGAACTGTTAATGCACCGCCTCTCAATCGGAAGGGACGGCAACCCCTCGACGATGGCACATGAATAAGGAAACCACTACGTTGCGATGCATTCTGGACCTGTTTGGTTCAAGGAGGCGTCTTCCATGTTGGGCTTACTTCCTAGAGGATGCTTTACATCTTTTCATTTCCATTTTTTTTTCATTCTCCCGTTTCTGTTGGTTTGTTGAAATCAAAAGTTTGCATGTCTCTGTTTTTGCCACTTAGTGAAAAAAAAAAGAGCTTTAACGTTAAAAAAAAAGAAGAAAGAAATGAAACTAAATGAGCTCCTGTTCAGATTTGCATTGTTTTATCTGAATCTCTTTGGGTTAACGGGAACGTTTCAGAAAACATTTTCGGGTTTTTTTTGGCATTTGTTCTTTTTCCGCAGTGCAAGAAATCAACACTTAATATCATATTTTTGGTTATATAGTTTTCCCTAAATAGAGGAAAGAAGTATATATAAGTATATATAAATATATAAAAAAAATATCAGCAGCAGAAGTTGCTGATTTAGTGAACTACCACGGGGTACTGGACTATAATCTGTCAGAAGCTATAATCATATTTCTTTGTGGTTTGGGTGGTGTGTGAGTGTGAATGAGAGAGTGAGCGTGTGTGTTTACACAGGGGATGGGAGTGGGTTTGATAACAGATGGTTAGTTTTGAACTCCTCTTTGACCTGTCCAACACACACACAAATAAAAATCTCATTGCTTTCTTCGTCTGCGGCACACTGAGGGAGACGGAGGCACATAAATGAAGCCTCTCGTGCTGAACATAAAGCCCCGTAGAGGATATCTAACTCCTTATTTCTGGTCTTCTGTCCATCTGGATCCAAGTTCTCCTGTCTGCTGTGTAATAATCATTTTTAAGCTTTTCCATGAGCTGAAACGTACAAGTTGGTAACAATTTGGAATAAAATTCTCATGAAGCGAACAATTACATTTTAAAGGTATATATTGCACTTTTTGTAATTAAAATATGCCAATAAAATAATGCTATATACTACATAATAGTTACAGTATTTAATAAATAACTATTTTTGTAGTCGGGGGGACTAAATCTGAATGCATCCATTACTGTTGATGTGTTAGAAACAATAAAGATAATAGCCACACTTTTAATCTGCACATGCCAGCAAAAGTCAGAAATATATGTGTGCAGGTCATTTCAATTTTTATAGAATATAGTTGTGTCTTATAAACAGTAAGTGAATATTAATTTGGTTTATTTGGAAATTTAATTGGCACCAAAAACAACATCTTTCCAGGTCGTGTCCTAAATCAGCCCCTAAAATGCTTCTGTATTCTGTAATTATAAAGTCTATATTAATGGTACTCTCAATTAGTTTATGTATTTATACGAAATAATATGTAAATATTTGTTTTGAGTGTGTTTAAAAAGCTAGCCAGATGTGTTATTTGTGGTCGCTGTCTGTGAGGATGACAGATACAGGTTCAAGGCAGGTTAAACTTCCTGCTAATGGTGCAGCATGTGGATTCAGATGGACAGAAACACATTTTAGGCAGCAGAAATGACCTCGGTTTAAAAGCAGCAGCCAAAAACTGTCAGTGAGCTTGACGAGCAGACACAGAGTGAATGTCGGTGTAGGTACTGAACTGAAAATGTCTATTTTTAAAGGGTTTTACTGTGGTGAACCTGAGACTTCCACTAAAATGTCCTGCTCGCGTGCAGCTGCTGTGCTCCTCATCATTTTTAATTCACTTTAATAAACTTTTTCTCTTTTTTTCCCCTTTTTGAAGAACCTTTTAAAAAGTACTTTCATTTATAATTTAACCCACTTTTATGAACTTCCTCTCTGCACTTTCTGCTGCCTTCTCCAGCGCTACAGCCAAGCATTATCCCTCAGTGAATGTCAGCATTGAGAGACGAGTCAGTGATATAATGTAGTTTTGTCCTGTTTTGGACGCCCGTCTCCTTCTGTGTCCTCGTTGCACTCTTTTCAGACCTCATAATGGCTCACTGCTTTGTAAAGCAAGTCTTGTTATTTTTTTTAGTCGGTGCTCAAAAAACTGGTCTGTTAGACATTAAAAATGTCATGTTTTTAATTGTGGACAATTATGCAATTAACAGAACCAACTTAGATGATTGGTTTCGCATATGACCTTGAGATAAAACAAGTTTTACTGAGGGGAAAGGAATGGAGCCAAACACCTGTCTAACCTCACATCACAGGTCTGATTGAGAGGGCACTTTGAAGGAGACCTGCATCTATAATGGGGCAAATATTTTCTTCTGAGATGTGAGCGATGAGGTCAAAGCTGTGCTAATGGAAGCCAAACCCTACTTTACAGATTTTATGATTTTGGACAGAGGAGGATTTTGAAGGGCACATTGAAGCAAGTGAATAAGTGAGGCTGGGAGAGAGTGTGAGAGTGTTTTTCCTGGGGGGCAGGGCTGAGGGAGGGTGGGTGGGGTTCAGCTGCTAGATGATATAAGACTAAGTTCGTCTGTAGTTTTCCATCAATCAATCGACTCTTCTTTTAATTTACCTTTTTTTTTCCCCAATAAGATCTGCCTTTATCCAATCACACCAGTGTACAAACCAACTGACTTTTAACATCCGCTGTATTATAGTAAATAAAAATGATTTTCAGAAATGGAAAAACTCTAAAAGATCTTTTTTTTCTTTGTTTGCTCTCCATAATGTTTCCAAATAAAGATTCTTTTTTCCAAAGTTGTCAATCTTTGTTTATATTTCTGTATATTTTTATAGTCTTATAATAAAAACCAAAACGTGACATGTGTTTTAATAAGGTTTCTTATCGTAGGAGTCGAAGCAGAAACGAAATCGGTGCTGGCATTTCCAGCACCTTTTAAATTTATTTATTTTTTTTAATAAGACAACGGCTTAAATGAAGTACAAGTAAATTAACCCTGTACTTCATAAAGTGTGTTTGTGTATTCATTTGCATTGTGACTGGTCACAACCATGCTCTTATTCTGTGATGGTGTTCTGGTGAAGGTGTTTTAAATTTAGCAAAAATAACAATTAGCAGCGGTGCAACGTAATGACTAAATTCCTCCTCACAATTTAAGCGGTGGGTTAAATTACAAAAAAGATCTTTTACAAAAAGTAGATATTTATTCTGTAATTCCATAACAAACTGTAGCTTAGCTTCAGCATGACTTATATGTAGGAAAAAATGATAGTGAAAGAATTAGCTGATGGCAGTGATAAATGTTGAGCTTTTATCATTAATAATTGATTAAAAAAGTTCTTATGGAATATAGAAATCAAATTATTGAAGTGTAATTTGAGTAGAATACTTTTCGTATTTTTGTTAACGTTTTTTTTCCTTTCGGTCTTCATGCTAAGCTAGGCTAAACCTACACTGACCTATCTCACAGATAAATATATAAGCTTTGAATAAACCTGTCAACTACAATGAAGCTAATGCAGCTGAACTCCCTTGTTACAGTACTTGTCAGATTAGGGTTATCTATAGTAAATGTGATGTCCCTTTAAGTAAAACAAGCAATTAAACATTAAACTTGGGGTTCCCAGGTAAACCATAAACATAGCAGATGTGACAAAAGAGGCATCTGTACTCAAGATGTTCAGAAAAAAACAAACAAAGGCCTAAAGAATTGAATACAATTGTATCAGAATGGTTTAACTAACGACTAACCATTACTGGACCATCAAATAATAATAAAAATAATAGTGTGTCTGAAGGCTGAGGGCTTTGTGTACTTTATGTTTTGCTGATATATATATTTTTTTGTATATTCAGTAGAAATTTTGAATTCAGGTCCTTGACATGATGTTTTAACAGGAATATATACTAGTACTTAAGCAATTAATTATTCTCCAACCTCTTAAGCATTAGTCCAAAACCGTCCCTCCAAACAATGTTCTTATTAGGCTGCAGGGTTACCCTTATTTACTCTTAGATTATCAAACAAAATCTGAACGTTGTACTTGACAAAGTTGGAACTTTTTATGAGACATCCTGGTTTGGAATTGAGTGAAAGGAACTTTCTTGAAATCTAATGGAGTTAAAGTAAAAAGTAGCATAAAATGAAAGCACATATAAAATTGTTACAGTGCTTAAATATGCCTTTAATCATTCCTTTTTTTTTTGTTTGTTTTGTTTGGTCTTCTTCATTTTTTGTTTTTTTTTAATTTTCCAACATCAGTGATAAAACTCATGATATTTATTAGGTCACAAAAATGAAATTCGTTTTACCGGTTACAACTCTTGCTTCCACCAACAGAATGTAAAGTGCCCCATCTGGTGGTATAAACCTTTACACATCAGCATCTTCCCTTACTGAAAACACATGCACATAAAAAAAATCATGTAAAACCTCAATAACGATCAGCATCGTGCCTTAAATATCAGCAGCTATGCTTACTGACAAACAGAACACGACTTAATGAATTGACTTAAGTGTGTCAATTATCATGACGAATAAATTATGGATCATATTTCTTTCTTTTATACTCAGTTTAAAGTCACAGGAAATTGGATTATTTTTTGTCATTAGAAATAAAATTATATCAGTTGTTCCATTAATTCATTACATCAATGTTGAGTGCTTGATTTGCTGCAGCTATTAATCATATGATTAATACTGACTTATAATAATTAGTGTTACAATAAGGGCAAAAAAAAAAAACGTTACTTCAGAGGCACTTTGGTTATGCCTAATAAATCATGATTAGCATAACATTTAAATATAAGGCAGTTTATTTGCCATACTATTAACCACTAAGCTTATTTAGATCTTTTTTTTAACGTTATGTCAGCATGAATCCACCCACAACCCCATCGCGTCTCTCTATAGGAGGCCCTCTGGTGGCCGCGGGATGTTCTGCAAGTGCTAGGGTCGCTTATTAGCTTCATATATAAACTAGCTTAAAGGCTCTGTAAATTATCTATATATGATTTTTTTAATATACATTTTTGTAAGCATAGCGAAGATACAAGTTTCCAGCACTTTACATTTAATTTCTGTTCAAGAAAAAAGACGAAGAAGAGGAAGAAGAAACAGCCACTTGACCAACATCTGAAGTAAATGTAAACATTTTGAATGCAAGTGTCAGAGGCTAGTAATAGTGGACACACACGAGCAGTTCATGTAAGATTTTTGTAGTTAATATTGTTCCCTTTGGAAGTTTCTTCATACACACAGGAGTTTGTTTGTTGATTTCTAGCAGTAAACGAACAGGTGAATTAAGAGAAAAAACTGCACATGCAGCCACTGAAAGAAATGAAATGCGCCGTGAATAACTGATGTAAAGCGGCCTTTTGTCTCCAGTTTCCTACCTGAACTTACCTTCTTGGCAGCAGATGGTGCTGTGGTGTCAAAGACGGCAGACAAAGTCTGTTGTTGTCTGTTTGGGCATTTTAAATCACACAATTTCCCAGATGTTAGTGCTTGGTGGATCAAACTCTGACAGTGCTTTTCTGTGTTCATGTTTCCATCAGTTTTAGTTGATGGAATCACCAAAATAGAATCAACCACCCCCCGTGGTTTGGAGCTGAGATGCAAGTAGCTACAGCCATCTGTAAAACACAGTAGCACTGTTTCCTGTTTCTGTAGAAGATTACTTTCAGATCCTGTTCATCTGCTGTAAATCATTTTCTAGAACGGCTACTTCTTCTTTTGTCCTCTGCTTGTTCAGTCTCTTCAAAACATTGTACACCATGACAAGACATGCCACGTTTTTGGCAGATTAATCTTTGGGAATCACCCTGGTGGTGCAAAAACATTATGCCTGTCAAACAAACAATTATCTAAAAAATAGTCAGGTGCAAGAACGAGACTGACAATGAGTGAAAAAGCAGCCAGTGTCCAAAGACAAACTTTAAAAGACCTTCAGTAGCCTGGATAACTGCTGACAAGAAAATCTGGCTTTTTGGAAGAAAAATATAAAAAAATACTGTGTTTTGCACAGTATAGTGATTTCCTTACAGCAATCGGTAAAAAGTATTTGTCAGCAGATGTAGTGGCTCTCTTTCCATCCTGGAGTTAACAAAAAATTGCACTATTGATTTTGAAAAAAATGTATTTATTTGAGGTTTTTCAACGTGTTTGTTACTATCTGGTGAATTATTTTTGTGATTTTCTTGCATGATATGCTTAGTATTGCAGTAATATATATTGCGAATATACTTTGCGATTTTTTAACCAATTTTTCTGCTTCAAGTTATGTCCGCAAAGTTAAACTTTGTAATCTTTTGTTTCATCCGATAAGATAAACGGATCTTATCGGATCACTTGAACCTGCAAAAAATGTTGTAATAAGATGGCGTTAGTCTGTCATCGGTCCTAGTCAGACTGATGGCAACATCATATCAACACCTGCATTTATAAATGACACAGCAATTATTTGCAAACCTTCAACAATCTCTGAGTGATTGCAGTCGGTCCAGATCAGACTGTAACTGTTTGCAGAAAGGCTAACTCTGATTAGGAGAGTGTGCAACATCCTCAAGCTCATTTAGTCCCCCAAGTTGCAATAGGTGACAGAATGTGATCAAAATTTCAGTCACCATGTAGCCACCAATTTTCTGTAAATGCAGTGACATTTCTGTCCTCATTTCCCTCGTCTGACTGAGCCATTAGCTTGCTCTGAAAAAGGAGGTAGCTGGTTGGTTGGTTGTTTTTTTGGTTGAGCCAATTAAATGTAAATTTCCTCAGCTAAAATTACCTCAGGATGGTGGTGCATGAGATGAGCCCTCTTGTCCATAGTATTCCCAGAATACTTATGTTTGTTTTAAAAAATATTGATATACGGTGCCTGTTTCAATACATTATCACCCACCAATAACTGTTACTAGTGGTTTATATGTTGTATAAATGCTTACATTTAGGATTTGAATGCAGTTTAAAAGAGTCTAATGCAAAGACTACAACCTAAAGAAACACACAAAATACACACAATTTAAGCTTGTTGCTGCATGTTGGCAGTATTATCAGACAATGAAACTACACCTCTTCTTCAAACTTGTGCTTTGAGCTGCTATTATGCATATGCAGTAATGTACTGTGTATTAACCAGGCATTTAGTTAATACACACACACACACACACACACACACACACACACACACACACACACACACACACACACACACACACACACACACACACATTAAGCCCCTTTTATCTCTCACTCCATGTAAATATACTTTCTATCTATTTCCCTATGTGTTTAAAATTGTAATGCATTTCTTGAAATAACTTTTAATATATAAAAATTTATGTGAGACTTTTTCTTTTTCTTATTAAATTTCATAATTTATTTATTTATTTATACTTTATTTATCCCCAAAGTTGGGACATGTTTATGTTACAGAGCTTTTGCTTTGTGAGAAACCTGTGTAACATAGAATTTGGTGTTAGGGAATGTGCTGTACTGTGCTGGCTTCCCTCATCTTCCTCTGCACTTCCAGGATTGTCCAGTGGGGGGCGTTGAGGACTTCCTGTGCTCCCTATGTGTCCTCTGGCATCAGAGGAAAAAAAGAAAAGAGAGAGAGAGCAGCTGCTTCTCACAACCCAGCCTTTGCGCTGTCATCCTCCCCCTCCTTTCTCTTCTCCCTCAGGAAGGGGAGCACCACACCCTGTCAGCCAATCAGAACTCAGCTCCACCCTCTCCATCACATCATCTCAGTTTCCAAGGTAACAGGGCGACCCCTCTCTCTCTCTCTTTCACTCCCTCTCTGTTTCCAAACTGAAAGGTGCCGCATCATCATCATCATCCCTCCCATCCGTCCTTTCACCCCACCGTCCCATACTGAGCTGGTGGCTAGTTTAGCTTTAGCCTCTCCTGTGTTAGCATCATCTCTGTCTCTCTCTCGCTCGCTCTCTTTCTGCAGTGGGATTGCCACAACGTCAACGGCACCTCCCTTCTCCTCACTCTGCATCCTCTAACGGAAAAGCAGAGAAGGAAGAAATGAGATGGACTAAAGGATGAACAGAGATGTGGTATGTACTGCTAAACCTGCTCTCTGTTGCTCTGAGTACCCTTTCTTCTGTTTTGACTACATGAAAGGGTGTGTGTGTGTGTGTCACTGTAATCCTTCCTGGAATGCTGATTTAATAAGTTGTGTGACGCTCTCGCACCCAAACTGATGCAAATGAAAGAAAGAGAGAGAAAAGGAAATGGATAGAGGGAGACAGAAGCAGAGGGAGGTGACTCCCAATCTCTGCCTCTCTCTCTCTATCTTAGCTTTTGTTATGGAGGCCTGTTCTGCAGAAGCTCGCTCTGCCTGCTGCATACAGAAAGAGGGCAACACCTCTCCTTTCTGTTCCCAGTCTGCTCCCCTGCTTCTCTTACTGCTCTCTTTCACCTCATATCAAAATCTGGTTTGCTACCTTGGCAGTTTTAGGACCTGGTGCCTGCTTTTGATGTTTTTGAACACTCAGAATGTTTTTAGGTTCTTAATGCAAAATGGGGCTCAAACAAAGTTCTCATTCACTTCCACTTAACCCAGTCTAACAAACAAATGTAAGCATAGTCGGGTTTCCTGTCTCCTGTTTGGTCTGTCTCCCTGTGCTGTGTTTGAAAATGAAGAGTTCATTATTCACATGTTTGATCACTATAGTTTGCACAGTATCTCATTGCAAGACAGCAAAGTGCTGTGCATACAAAAGGCTTTAATTCCTGCAACAGAAATGTAACATTGTCCTTTTCAGGGGAAGAATACAGGACAGTTTTTTTGCTGAAAGGAGCATAATGTAAGCAGATTTGTAGTACTGACAGTTTCTCAAAGTGATGGAAGTACAGTGCTTTAAAAAAAGTGTTTGTCTCCTTCCTGATGACGGATCAAAAAAACTTCAGACAACCTTTAGTTTTAAAATGTTGATTTTATTTATTAAGGGAAAAAGTAATTGCTCCCTTTGTTAAATCAAGGGATGGATTAAGTGTGATTAACCACATTTGTTTTGGAAAGCTGAGGTTAATAATCAGTAGCCACACCCAGGCCTGATTACTGCCATACCTGTTTAATAAATTATCTCATAAAGCATCATTCCACGATCTAAAGAAACTCAACAGCAGATTAGAAACAAAGTCACTGACACCTGTCAGTCTGGAAAGGGTTACAGAGAACCCAGCGAGAGCCATTATTCACAAATGGAGAACTTTTTCTAAGAGCGTCTCAACATATCACCGAGGAGGTCATAGAAGAATCCAGAACAACATCTAAAGAACTGCAGACCTCACTTGTCTTAGTTATGGTCAGCAGTCATGATCCAACAGGAAAAACGATACTGAGCCAAATGATATCCACTGCCGACCAAAGCCAACACAGTCTCAAAGGCTGGTCCCACATTTGCCAAAGAACATCTTGATGATCCCCAAGACTTTTGGAAAATATTGGCGAGAAAAGAAAAGTTGAACTGTTTGGAAAGTTCGAGTCCCGTTACATCTGGCTTATAACTTATAAAGCATTTCATCAAAAGAAGATCATACTCACAGTCAGGCATGGTGGTGGTAGTGTGATAGTGTGAGGCTGCTTTGCTTCTTCACGACCTGGTTAATGTGTCGTAATTCAGGGAATCATCAATCTTCTCACTAAAACATCAAGTCCTTACTACATGCTTGGAAGCCCAAGGACACTTGGTTTATGTAGCAGCACACTGAGCTGAAACACTCAAGCAAGGCCTCCTCTGAATGGCTCAAAGTGTAATGTTTTGGAGTGGCTTAATCAAAATCTAGACTTAAATCTGGTTGAGATGCAGATAGGTGATAGGTGTGCATTGCTTTTTTTCCCTTAATAAATTCACTCATGATTTAAAATATGCTCTTTGCATTTATCCAATTTATCTTTGTCTATTATTACATTTATTTTTCATCCTATGAAACGTTTAAGTGTGACAAATATGCAATAAATAAGAAACCAGGAAGGACGACAATACTTTTTTACAGCATAGTTTTATAGAAATTGTTGGATGCAAAACAAAAAGTGTGCATTTCTTCTTTTTCTTTCTTCTGCTATCAGTTTAACTTGATAGGAGGGACATATCTTCACATTAACCAAATATATAGTGTTTATTTGGAGCATTTATTCGCCATTAGTTACAGCACACGGTGAATTCCAGTCCTGTGCTTAGAGTTTAGATTTCAAACATTATTTTCCATGTATTCAGATTTTATTGTGGATTCTCTGATGAACAGGGTTCAGATAGATATCCCATATTGGTCTATATTCTGACAAAGAGTGTTGTTCTTTTCCATTTTTCCTCACATCAGTTCAGTTATGCTTAATTGCGTCTGCTTTTTTGTCGTTTTTTAACTGTGTTTAAGTCTGAAGTTGTTGTAGTTGTAGACGCAGACCGTAGACCGTACGATTTCCCGTGTGCCCGTCATTAGCATTGTTTCCTATTGGTTAGCTGTATAGTGTTCGTGGTCAGTACAATCCAGATCACTGCCTTTGTTTTCCACTCCACAGGATATGATGTAACTATCGCTTGAGCTGTAAAACTGGACTGAGAGAGAGAAACAGAGATGCACAGAAGCATAGACATCAGAAGAAAGGTGATGGAGGGTGAAGTGGGTGTAGGTCGCTCTTGTTAAAGATGGTTTATAGGATTAACTCCAGGCTTAAACAAAGAAGAGAGGGAAGAGAAGAAATATGACTCCTTTGCTTTCTTAAGGACTAATCCTGAACTAGCTTTAATCTTATGGGGTGATGATGACACTCAGAAACAGTAACCTTAAGAGTTTATGTTGGTCACATAGTGACTTAGAGCTGGGTAGAAAGCAAAAGTCTCATTATCATGTTAAACTGGCCTCTAATAATAAGTTTAAACCCGATAATGTCTTTTTACTACAGGTCAGGTTAAGTACTGGGACTTAATTTAAATGAAAACAAATGAATATCACTAGTAGATACAAAGAAAGAGGACAGTTTTATCTTGGTGCAGTGAGGTTTTCAGCCTCCGTGTGACTTTGATAATAGCAGTAAGACTCTGATTGTCACTGGAGACATGTTTTATTTTTCACAAACAGCATTAGGCACATTAGAAATACACTGTGGACCAGGTTTGCTTTACCAGTGTTGATAACCAAGATGGATGGAACTGGATTCCTCATTTGGCACATATTGAATTTGCAGAAATGTTCTATGCAAAAGAAGAGCACTTATAGGAACAGATAGAATCGCTGTTTGCACAGTTTTGCTCTGTTTGCTTTGAAGTGCTGCACTTTAGATATATAATGCAAGAATATCAGAGTATTGAGACTGCAACGAAGGATGTTTTTTCTAAAAGCAGGTGCTTACCAGGATAATTGACTAAAAATACAGACTTGGAGTAGTCCAAGGAGTCATCTGTGTCTGTGAACTAATGAACACATACGCAATCGAAGCAGTAAAATATAACATTGCACAACAATAATGCATAAAAACATTGATAATTCAAAGTGTTTCATTTGTGCTTCATATAAAAAGATTAAGAGGTTGTTACTCTACTGTTGTAGCACATCTCTAGCATTGCACCAATCCTGAAAAACGGTAGTTAAAAATGAAGTAGTTATCGTCACCATCTGGTCTGCTTCTTTCTCCTGGAGGTCGGCTGCTGCTGTTTCAGACAGCATCAGCTACTCTGATGAAAGCACCTCCCCCATGTTGACTTAGAAACTTGACCGGGTGTTATTTCAGCCAATTAAATAGCATGAAGGCTTGGCTTTGGACACAAGCCTGCCGCTCTGTGTCTTACTGTGCTGGTTACGACAGGATGATTGGCATTAATGCAGGAGACTCACTCCACACATCTTTGTTAGCACCAGCTCTCAGACTCCAGACATCAAACTGCAAAGTGTGAGAGCTTTTGCTGCTGTAGACACGTGGAAATGCAGCTGAAAGTCTGCATGATGTGATTTGTTCTGTTGCTGTCTTGAGTATATATTAGATATATATATATATGTGTACTTGTTTTCTAAGATGGCCATTTTCCTGTTACTTGCTGCTAAACCTGCTCCCCTAACCTTCAACACCTGGCCTCCTGCCTGCAGTTGCTCTATGGTAACACAGTCACAGTGTAGAGGTGGCTAATGAGTGGATCTTTCACCACAGAGGACCAGACTCTCCCGGGGTCACCTTTAATTAGCCAGCAGCCATCGCCTTGACCTGAATTGATTTTTGGTAAAGTTCATTTTCAAGGCATTTAACAAAACAAATCTGGACAAAGCTTTAGGGATAACATGCATAAACCTTTATAGAAGCAGTCTGCGCGTAAAGATAACTTTTCTGCATGAATGTCTGTTCAGATTTTACTTGGTTAGTCATGTACAAGGTTTCAAAGACAAATAAAGGTTAAATAATGTCATAAAGCATTTTCTTTTTAACCAACTTCATGAACCATTTTTGCAGTTTCGCCCCATTTTATCGATCAGGAATGTTTGGTTCACCTGTAGCTTTTGTGTGCCTCGCACTAATCCTGTAATAATGATGTTGTTATCAGGCTGCTATGAGGATAACAGATCTGTTGCAGAAATCCTTAACGTCTGTCAAAAGACAGCTCTTTATGACTGGCTCAGTCTGATTTATGTGAAATGCTGTTTATGATGGGTTTGTGGTGTGACATCTATTCTTGAGCAAATGGTCTTATTTACTGTATTTTGGAGCAGTTGGCACAAGACTTTATGACCATTATTACCTTATTATGAAAGATCTTTACAGACGGGTTGTGTTAGCAGGTGTGCTGCAGTTTACAGCTGCTAAAACATGTCAGAAACCAGGAGTCATTCTTTAATTGCTGATGTGGTGAACTGCATGCTGGTTGGTTTGTCAGCTCCCTTTCCTCGCAGTTTCTCTCTGCAGAGCTGATGCACTACAGCCCCAGCAGGGAGAGAACAGTAAAGATAGAGGCTGGTGAGCTGCTGGCATTACGATGATCGAGCAGGAATCCTTTTTCACTGCACTGTAGTTTAGTCAGATGGTCATTCCTACATGTTTTTTGCTTTGTCCTTAGGAGCACTATAGTGCTTCCTTAAAAGTGGCTCTAAGAAGGACGCTTAAACCATTCAAGCTGTGATATGGTAATAAAGCTTTATAAAAGCTCAAAGAGAAAGAGAGAGACCAGAAGGTCTCCCTGCCCTTCTTTATAACACAATAGTGCTGTGTGTGTGTCTGTGGCACACACCACCCCCACATGTTTAACTAGAACAAACCAGCCATAGTGTATGTGTGTCTGAGGTTGGAGTGGCTATCACATGATCTGGGTTAGGGTTAAGGTTTATTCTGCTTCTGTTTCCACAAAAGCAGAATGTAGGAACACTTGAATGTTGGATGTTAGCTCTGTGCTCATAGGTGAAGCAGTTCATATGTATTAATTTCAAGTGCTGTTGGTTCTGAATATAAGATGAACCCATTTATTGTACAATACCCAATTGTTTTTGAGAAAAAAATACAAATTTCCTGGAGATCAGAAATGTATGCTGAAAAAAAGCACTGTGCTACCAACACTTCCCACTTACATAAACTGCTCAACCTTGGAAACCCATGAAGCTCCTGATAAACAGTTTTTGTGCTGATGTTAATGTCAGGGGAGGAGCATTACTTCATTTATCCTCTGCCTTTTTGTGGCGTTCCAAAGACATGTTGCAGAAAGGCTGTATAATGCAGTGTTAACAATCATAGCATGGTTGAAGGGTGTTTCTTCCAATACTTCTTTATGGTTATAATTTTTATTTAGGAGCCAATGAATGCATTTGTGGATACAGTTTGGATAAACCCGTACATGAATTACCAATACAGAATTGTATTTGTAGCACAGAAACCGAAAAAGAAGGGCCTCATATAGAATGAGTTTCACCGTTTTCATTTCGCTATAAAACATCCTTACAGATGTTGAATTTATAACTTGATGTTATGTGCTCTGGATGACGAAATCAAAGGTTTTTGCAGTTTTACGCTGACAAAAATTATCCTTAAATTGTACTAATTACTCCACAAAGTGTAGAATTCCTTCCCAACTTTATTTCCAAGACACTTTTTTTTGACATTCATTTATGCTGCTAAATATCATAACTAGTTGTGAGAGGCGTTTACAGACACACAAGTGAAGAGAGTGTTCTGAGAAGGTGGAACAAGTACTATGAGGAGCAGATTGATGAATGAAAATGAGAGAGTGAGAAGAAAGGCGTGAGGGGAAAGTGAGGGCAACTATGAAGAGGATGAAGAGCGGAAAGGTGGTTGGTCTACATGACAAACCTGTATAGAGATGTCTACTAGAGGGGGCAGTGGATTTTTTTTATCCAGACTGTTTAACATGATCTTGGAGAGTGAAAGGACATCTGAGGAATGGAGAACTGTAGTGGTACTGGTTTTCAGTAACGAGGGAGCTGTAGTAACTACAGAGGGATAAACCTGATGAGACATGTAGAGAAAGTAAGAAGAGAGGTGATGATCAACAAGCAGCGGTATGACTACATGCTGAGAAAATGCACTCCAGGTGAGAGCCTTTCTTCGACAGTGTTGATGGAGAAGCATAAAGAGGGTCAGAGGAGTTCCACATTGTCTTTTTGGATCTAGAGAAGGCAAAGTGGGTACCAGAAGAGGAACTGTGGTAATACCTGGGTATGAGGAAGTTAGGAGTGGCAGAGAAGTACCAACAACGGTGGTACTATGAGGACAGTGAGACATTGGTGAGGTGTTTGAAGTTGGGTGGTGGGATTGCATTAAGGATCTGCTCTGAGCCCTTTGTTTGCAGTCCTGATGCACAGGTTGGCAGATGAGGTCAGGCGGGAGTCTCCATGGTCTATGATGTTTGCACATAACATTGTTGTAGTGAGTGTGAGAGTACTGAGCAGATGGAAGTGAGGTTTGAGAGGTGGAGGTATGCTCTGGAGAAAAGAGGAATGAAAGTCAGTGAAAACAGGACAGAATGGATATAGTGTAGAAGGACATGGAGAGGGTTGGCGTGACAGTAGGGGATAATAGGTATAAGGTAAGAGGTTGCTGTGGCAACCCCTCCAAGGGGGGTCCAAATCACACGATGGATCTAAGATGACCTAGCAGCAACCTTCAGCCTCACTTAGTCTCTGTTTCAAATTCTGTTGAAAGTGCTTCTACTGTAAATAACACAGAAGCTTTTCAGATATTTTATAATGATACTGTCAAATTATTATAAGCAAAAATGGTCTGAATCACATTTAGCGTCATATTCTCTGCTTCTGCTTGTAAGTCAAGCCGCTGCTGTTGGGAGGGAACCAGTCGAATATCCTTTTAACCAAAATCTCCTCAACAAAATAATCATCTTTAATAAGACAATGTCCTTTGATTTGACCTCCCTCTTTTTCTCTGCCTGCCTTTTTACTTTGGATCAGCTCGGCCAGTTTGTAGAGAAAGCCGACTCACAGCGAAACTGTTATCAGCTCCTGCAGAGAGACGTGGAACATTTATCATCCGTGAATGTATCAGATGATTGGAAGTGTTCTTCACATTGTGTGTGAGGGTCTGATTCCTGTGTGCGTGTGTGTGTGCGTGTGCATGTGTGTGTGTAATATTATCCATAATTACTGGAGGAAAAAAAACATGGCTTGTGCCACTAATGCTTCTGTCCAGTCCCAGAAGGAAGCTGAACTGGAAAGTAAAGGGGGGAATGTATTATAATGTAATGTACAGTTAAACCAGTTCTGTGGAATTAATTTAATAAGACTTAATTACTTAATTGCATGAAGTGTGGCCTTTATAAAATATGTGGAGTGTCTTGATATTAATAGATATTATTAGTTAGTCAGTACATGGTAAACATTTTGTGACGGTGCATTAACTTAAAAATGTTAAGAGGATTCTAGCTGCTAATATTTATAGCTACAGTGAGTGTGATTTCACCTTTTAATGCATAAAGTTTTCAATGTGTTTTCAATTTTTTGTTGTAAGATGAATTTGACTAAAAGCTTTGCACACATTTGGTTTCATGAGACAAAAATCCAGACTTCCACTGGTTTGTTGTCCATGTTGCTTGGCTGGATCATTTCTCTCCGTCTTAATGGTCAGACTTAAATGGTCGCCTCCAAATCACTGATGGTGAAATGTGTTGGAATGGGACTCAAATCTGAGCTTAGTTATTTGTTAATTGTGTGTTATATGATCGGAATTGTTAAATAGAGGGGAAAAAAGCGCTTTTTATTAATTTGCAAATAAATGATTACAGTTAGGCCTACAAGTATTTGGACAGTGGCCCAATTGTGATAATTTTGTCTCTGTACACCAACACAGCAGGTTTAAATCAAACATTCAAGATGTGATTTCCAGCTTTAATTCAAAGGGTTTAACCAAAGTATTGCATTAACTGTTACAACTGTTTATATGTAAGGAAGCAGATATTGCCTGGTTGTAGATTTATTTAACGTCCCTCTGTCCTCATGAACTTAATTTAGAACAGCAGTTGAACATTTTCAGTATTCAAGGTCAGTATCACTCAATTTCAGTTACTTTTTGGGGATGGCATTTATAGCCTTTAAGTATGCCGTTTAAAATGTGCTGTAATTAATCCTTAGGCCAAACACTCAGAAGGAATGCTAAACTGCACTTTCCTTTTTAACCAGAGCTCGTCCCTCGTGTGTTTGAACCTACATGTACTATAATACTTGACAAAAACGGTTTGATGGTTTCTTCGATTTAGCTTTTGAAATGATACTTTTATGTTTTTAGGGATGTTGTAAATGTTTTGTATCAGTCTTGGTGGTGCAGGGTGGTTTTCTGCTGCTGATGCAGCCTTTCCTGCATTTCTTTGGTCAGAAACACGAGACAGAGGAGGAGGAAAGATTAATGATCAGGGACAGAAGATCTTCTTCCCCTTTCCCCTATTATGCATTATTCATAGGCAGGGCTCGAGTACCTCTGGGACACACACACACACACACACACACACACACACACACACACACACACACACACACACACACACACACGCCCTGTAAATATCTCTGTTGCTGCAGTCTGTCTAGTGGCTGGCTTTTCTTTCCATGTGTCCACCTCTACTCCATTTATTGTAAGTTCTGGTGTCACAGCAGCACACCCTCTTACTGCATTTAACAGAAACACACAATTTTTGGTTTCGTTTGAATGATTTATGACACAGCGTCGGCGGAGAGATGAGTTCACCCTGAATGCTCTGTCTGCGAGTGTACCATGTGGTCTGGGTGGGGCCAATAGATGGAGACCTAGTTATGTCTAAAGGTGATGCAAGGAAGGGTGGATGTTACACACCAGGAGCCAATGTGAATGATAGATTTTGTTCTTCTCAAGAAACTTTACATTCCAAATACCAGAGCAAATGTTAAAAACATATAGTTGTAAAAATATGTAATAATGTGCTCTAGCATAGTGTTTTGTGTTTATGGATTTTGTTCAGTAGTTTATTTTCTTTTAAAGCGTTCTCCTTTCTTTAAATTGCTTTATCATCTTTACACAAATCAGGGTTCCCCCGGGGAGAAAACAGCTTCAGTTTAGGAACATTTGGGGAACACCCAGTCTGTGATTTCAGCTGATAAAACACCTACTGCCTTACATAAAAACCATTCCCAGCGTGGCTTTAATCCCAACTTTAATCTCACAAAAGACAGATGAAAGGGATCTCATGTGAGCACTCTCCCGTCAGACTGCAAACTGCTGATTCACAAACAGCTGTGGAACTTTGAATCATGAGACGAGCAGAGGAGATGTTTTACATCCTGAAACATTTGCATTTTGAGAAACTAAGAAGTATTTAGAAACAAGGATTGTGATATGAACACAGGACAGCAGTATAATTCTTTAAAACGAAGCTATAATTATTATTGGAATTATTTTTATTCTAGTGCAGATACAGTACACGACTAATGGTTTCTGATCTAAAACTAGCGTCTTTTTTTCATTTCATTCCTTGGAATATGATTAGGCCGATGTCTCTCCAGATCAGTTCATCCTGATGCAACAAGCTATGTTTTAGTTCCTGAGCAGTCTGAGACATTAGCTTTGTGTCAAAGGATGTTTTTCACCCCTAGATGGATGATGTTTGGTCAGTTTTCCAGGATTAGAATTAGGACTCAACTTTATTGTCATTACAGATGTATAAATACAGGGTAATGAAATACAGTTTGCATCTAATCAGAAGTGCAGGAGCAGTAAGTGCAATAGGAGCAGATTATATACAGATAAGGGTAAAAGGTGGGAATAGTTATGAACAGATTATGTACAAATAAGTTATGTATACAGATGTTTATATTGCTATACAGAGAGCAAATATATAGATGTACTATGGACAAATGTACATATGTACAGATGATCTGTATAGCATACAGATGTTCTATATTGCTATACAGATGGCCAGATATACATGTGCTACATATATACAGATGTATCAATGTGTGGTAAACAGATATACAGTGGTTTATGTAGGATGTATAATATACTACTGTGTCTTTGTATTTCTGCCCTGGATGTGCACGTGTGTAAATGGCAGATGGACTGATTCTTATATAGCGCTTTTCTACCCTCCCGGAGTACTCAAAGTGCTCTATACAACATGCCACCTTCACCCAATCACACAAGATGTATCTTCTGTGCTTTTTTAAGTGCTATGTAACTAACCCATTCACACACATTCATACTCTGATGGATGCATCGGAGAGCAACTTGGGGTTAATGTCTTGCCCAAGGATATTTGGCATGCAGACTAGGGGGAGCCAGGGATCAAACTACCAACCTTCCGATCAGTAGATGACCTCCTCTACCCCCTGAGCTACCCCAGGCTGGACATGTGTGATTCACATGTCCAGCCTATATCCGTAAGCAAATGACCTATTTAGTCTACGCTGTCTGATTAGCCTCTAACACATAGCTCTGGAGTTTCTTTAAAATAACCCTTATAATTTTTTTTTTATATGAACAAACTAACGATATATTTTAGATTGACCGTTTTAGTGAGTAACTTTCAAGAGAGGAGAATTTGGAGAAAGAATGGAGGAGATTTAGAGCAGAAACATGATGAGGAGAATGACATTGCTATTGGAGATCAGCACAAAAAATAAGGACATCTGTGTTTGGTCGATTATTCTTTTGTTGTAACAGGGCTTCTTGGCAATCTGTTGGAAAGCCTGTTTATTCCCTTTTAAATGGTGCCAGATTTGTAACGAAAATGCATTTGTGGGTTGAGCAGCAGAGTTGAGTGTGTGGGTTGTGCCCATAAAAAATTGCCAAATCTTCTCTGCCAAGGCCAAACAGCTTATTCTGCTATTAAATCTTGTTTGGTGTCGTTTACTGAATTGATCTGAAGGAACAAGAAATACGGGCAATTTAAGAATATATTCATTTAACAAACAGGGACCTCAGTAATGTGGAAGAAGCATACACAGCCACAGCCTGGCACCTCCTCCCCATGCTGATCACACATTACTGTGGGATGGCATCCCATTCTTCAACTTGGTCACTCTGGCATGACGTGCACGCCTAAGCTGATACCACAAGTTTCCAGTGGGCTTGAGGTCAGAACTTCAGGCAGGTGATAAACCCAGTCTGCGGGGGCGTTGTCATCCTGGAAGACAGAGTTCAGTCCCAGACTGTGGAGATATGAAATTGCCACCGGTTGCAGAATCTCATCTCGATATCTCTCTGCTTTAAAATTGCTGCCGATGACGACAAACCTTGTTTTTCCAGTGAGGGTGATGCTGCACCGCACCATCACACTGCCTCCAACAAAAGCTGTTACACTAGCAGTGCAGCAATGGGCATAGCACGCTGCATGTCTTCTCCACACTTTGACCCTACAGTCCAACTGTAGAAGGCACAATCTGGACTCATTGTTCAACATAATGTTCCTCCACATGTTCAGGCTCCAGTGCACATGTTGCTGACATCGACTGGTCTGAGGGTGAAGGGCAGGCATGGCAGACCTCTTGGCAGCCCTGTGAGACCAAAGATTGGCTGTGTTCAGTCTGTTTCAGATCGCCTGTGTAGAGACGCGTTGGCCATACTGCTCCACAAACCTTCACTAAAAATCTGTGGAAGAGTTGTAATTGCAGATCTCGTTACAGGTGATTAGATCTGTGTTTTTTTTTAGTTGTGTGGTATCGTCCTGTCCTCATCATGACGACTATTAGCATCATTTTTGAGTCATTCTCTTTGTTCTGTATTGTTTTGTATTTGTGACCACAACATATTACTCAAACGACTGGAGAACTGGACAGGTCTTTCAGGAACTGTACTAAACTGGTTCAAAACATACGTAGAAAACAGGAAATACTTTGTATCAATAGGTAACTTCACATCTGAGCAGACAAGTATCACATGTGGAGTTCCCCAAGGTTCCATCTTGGGACCCCTTCTGTTTAACATCTACATGCTCCCACTGGCACAGATTATAAACAACAACAAAATAAACTATCACAGCTATGCAGATGACACACAAATATATATCACAATGTCACCAGGAGACCGAGGCCCTGTACAGGCTCTTGGTAAATGCATTGAGGAAATCAATGACTGGTTGTGCCACAATTTTCTCCAGCTAAACAAAAACAAAACTGAGGTAATAGTCTTTGGCGCCAAAGAAAAACGATTACAGGTCACCAGAGAACTTCAATCTATACATCTAAAAACCACAAACCAGGCGAGAAATTTGGGTGTAGTGATGGATGCAGACCTAAACTTAGAAAAACACATTAAGACAATAACAAAGTCAGCTTACTATCACCTCAAGAATATTTCAAGGATAAAAGATCTGATGTTGTCAGGGTCCTGGGTCTCCTGACCCAGCGTTTTAGTTCATTGTGATTTTTGTATTATTGTACTTGGTGTGAGTTTCTATGGTTTCTAGTTTCGATCCCTTGCCCTTCATGTTTCTCTATGTCCCCTCTGTTCTGTGTAAGTCTGTGTCTGCATGTTTGAGTTCCCCTCTGTGTCTCTCGGTTCTTAGAGTCCTCTGCCTTATGGTTTATGTCTCTGTTTTTCTTAGTTGCTGTCTCCACTGTGTCAAGTTCGCGTCTCTGTGTGATCCTTCCTGTTTTACTTTGTAGGTCCGTGTCTTATGTGAATGTGTCCTGCTTTGCTTGTCTCGTCAGTTCTAATTTCCCCCAGCTGTGCCCTCCTTCTGTGTCTCATTCTCCTCATTACTTCCCAGTGTATTTAGTCCCTGTGTTTCTCTGAGTCAGTGTTGCGTCGTACCCTCAACAAGCTGTGTGTGTTTTGCCTCCGTGTTACCAGTGTTTTGTTTCCAGCTCTAGTTCCAGTTCAGTATTTCTGCTTCAGTGTTTTAGTCCACCAGCGTTTTTGTTTGTCTTTTGGTGAGTTTAGTTAGTAAGAGGTTTTCCAGCAATAAAGCTGCGCTTTAAGTTGAACTTCTGTGTCTGAGTCCTGCATTTTGGATCCACCACTCCTGCTTGCCCGTCTGCCACACAGCCAACCATGACAGATGTCTCAACAGGACCTGGAAAAACTAGTCCATGCATTCATCTTTAGTAGGCTTGATTACTGTAACAGCATCTTTACAGGTCTACCTAAAAAATCAGTCAGACAACTACAGCTCATTCAGAACTCTGCTGCTCGAGTCCTCACTAAGACCAAAAAAGTGGACCACATCAGTCCAGCTCTGAGGTCCTTACACTGGCTGCCTGTCCGTCAGAGGATAGACTTTAAAGTTCTGATGCTGGTCTATAAAGCTCTGAATGGTTTAGGACCAAAATACATCAATGACCTCCTGACCCAGTATGAACCATCCAGATCCCTCAGGTCATCTGGATCCGGTCTTTTATCAGTTCCCAGAGTCAGAACCAGACACGGAGAAGCTGCATTCAGCTTTTATGCTCCTTATATCTGGAACAAACTCCCAGAAAGCCTCAGATCAGCTGAAACACTCAGTTTATTTAAATCCAGGTTGAAGACTCACCTGTTCTCAGCTGCATTTGAATAAAGCACCAAATCCACACTTTAAGCTTAAATTTCAAAACTTACATTTAACTACTGATTTTATCTACTGTTCTGATTTTATCTGTTTTGATTTTATATACTGTTGTTTGTTTGTTTGTTTGTTAATTAGTTAGTTAGTTTATTTGCTTGTTTTATTCAATTTTAAATCATGCTTTTTATTTGTTCTTGTTTCTAATGTCTCTGTAAAGCACTTTGAATCACCTTGTTGTTGAATTGTGCTATACAAATAAACTTGCCTTGCCTTGCCTTGCCTTTGTACTTCCCCACTCTGTCTCCATCATTGCAACTTGCGTTTCTTCCTCTGTGGTCACTGGACTGATGAGGTCATAGTGAATGACATCATGTCTATTCCCGCCTGCTGAGCCCATCCTGAATCATGTTGGATACAGGAAGTGCTTCACTGGGTTTAATGTTACAGAGAAAGACAGAGGAAAGTGTTTGTACTTCATTCCCGAAGAGCTGCGGTATTTTGAGGGTTTTTAAAGCCAAGGAAGTGGGGACCATGAGAAGTCATGAAATTTGATCAGAAATAAATGTAATGTAGAAAATTTGGATGCTCAGGTCATACATGCAAGAGTTTCAACTTGCTTTGTATTAAATAGCTATTTTGGAAAATGGTATTTGGAGTATTTAGAGTATTTATCTTATGTCATGATATAAGATGGAATTAAAAATAATACAATAATCTTTATTTTGATCAGTTTTCTCTAATCAATGCTGTTTTTTCTGAATTACATGTTACTTTGTATTTAGAATGATCACTGTAACACGCAGCGAAAAAGATCTGTGAAGTAAACAACATTTTGGATTATTATTACGGCATGGTAAATAGTTATATTTATATAATAGGTATAGACTGACTTTACATTATAGTGTCATACAGAGACACTGTAAAAATATAAAACCACACACTGCAGAGTGTCTGTAGTGAGATGGGAATTTTTCACCTGATGCAGTGTTATTAGCCAAGCTTCACCAACCTTGTGTGAACAGAGCACCTGTCATTGATATTAATGTTTGAAGCCTGAGCGTTGTGAGCATCAATGAGCAGCTGAGCATGAACAGTAACAATAATGTCTGAATAGTAGAGAATACAACATTCTAGCTCAAAGTCTGAATACTTACATTGTTAGTGTAACTAAAGGAAGTTGGCTTACTGCCACTTCCTTGATTAACACTTAAAAGTTCATTAATCTCTATCTCTCTTTCACAGCATGTCTTTATCCTGTCTTCCTTCTCTCTCCCCAACCGGTCGCAGCAGATGGCCCCGCCCCTCCCTGAGCCTGGTTCTGTCGGAGGTTTCTTCCTGTTAAAAGGGAGTTTTTCCTTCCCACTGTCGCCAAAGTGCTTGCTCAGAGGGGGTCATATGATTGTTGGGTTTTTCTCTGCTCCGTATAAATAAAACTGAATTGATTTGAATTGAAAAGTCTACATACTAGTAGCTACAATTCTTTGTTTATCAGTATCTCCTTCATAACAGGCTAACAAAGCTTCACAAATAACTGGAGTCTCATAATCTGCAGGCAGACATCACAGGTCACAAGTAAATATGTGAGCCCGCTTCCATCAGCGCTCTGCCTTTTTAGCATGAGCTGTGTGAACCTGTGGAGTGCCACTCTTAAATTAAAACATCATTTTCCAAACAATGAGAAGTTGGTTTGGTTCATTTGCAAAAACAAGCAACAGCAGTTAAAAAACAGACATATGAGAAAGTCAAAATGAAGTTGCAGTGTCACTCTCAGCCATGTCCTCACCTATCTAGGTCACACTGTATCACCAGCATTAATCGTGTCAGGCAGGTTGAGTTTATCACTGACTGGCTTCTGTTCTGCTGCTCCACTGACATTGTTTCTCTGCTTCACTGCTGCCTCAAATCCTGATCAATATAGAGCCTGAACCATCCCAGCACAGCAAACATGATAACCACTGCTGCTGGTTACTGGTCACCCTGTGCGTTCACTCTTTGTGTCTATAATGAAGAAAGGAAATGATTTCACAGTTTTTACATTCTAGCATTACTTTTCTTTTGAGTGAACAAAGTATAGTGAACATCTTCTACTTTTTAATCAATAACTTTAAAAGTGTGTGAAAGTTTTCCCTGTTAATCCACTAAAGTATGAACTTACGGGTAATGAATTTTTACCGTCTTTAGTAAAACGCTCAGTTAAAATGGATTATTGTGGTGCAGTATTGAACTCGCTAGTGTAATCATTCAGTCATTACATATTTGAGCCACTCTTTCCTCATTATTTGCACACATGTGACAGGTTGATCTTCCTGAAATATCACGACTGAAATTATATAATTGATTAGTCAGTCAGAGAAATCCAGTGAATTCGTGTAAAACACTTGAAATATGAAGATCTTCTGTTTCTCTTACAGGTGTGTGTGTGGCTACCTTGATCGCTGAAATTTTCTGCTGATAATTCAGTAGATTTGTCATTATTAAGATTATTCAGTAAAGATTGGCGATTTGAAATTGAAACCTGTTTTGCACAATAACTACTTAAATTGATCTTTTTGACATAGAAAATACTAAAAGATGCTTTTACTTTGTTTGCCCTGATAGTTTTGCTACAGAAGTGCTTTATTTAAAAACAAATATTTATATTAAAATCACAGTGAAACATGCAGACAAAATAAACTGGAAGCTGGATGGATATTTTATTCAAAGAAAGGAGAAAATAAATAAAACATTCTATTTGTTCACTGCGTCTGCTGCTGGTTAAAAGGATTTAGAGCTGCAGCTGTGATAAAGGGGAGGGCACACACACACACACACACACACACACACACACACACACACACACACACACACACACACACACACACACACACACAGTCCCTGTCCTGTGCCATGCTGTGACAGGCTGAATGATGGGCAGAAAGAGAGAGTGAGAGACAAAGTGTGAGTGGAAGAAAAAGAGAAAAGGGAGAGTTTTTATTTCCTTCAGAGAGACAGAAGGAAGAGTGGAGCAGATGACAGGAAGAGAGTTTGTTGTGACCACATGTCTGACCACATGTTTCATCTTTTTCCTTTTGCATATGAAACAGGATTACTCCATCTGCTTTTAAAGAGAAAGGATTATTACGTCTTTAAATTCAGAGCAGACGGAGAGGTATGATGCAATAGTCTGTGTGTGTGTGTGTTTCTCCATTTTCAGGCTGGGGTTAGTTATTGCAAATGGTAGTCAACCTGGCAATGCATCATCTACATCTACACCGCAGGCTGAAAACAACCCACTTCAATCTCAAGGTGGTCCAGTGAAACGCCCCTTTCTGTCAGTGTAAAGACATTTAATTACACATTTAATACCTGAGATGTCTTAATATAAGAAAAAAAGGTGCAATTTCACAATTTTATATAAATTGTCATGGTCCTGGGTCGGTGACCCAGCGCTTTTGGTTTGTTATCATTTTCTAGATGATGATTGTTTAGGTTCTGTGTTATTTTCGATCTGCCTCTAAGTCTGCGTCTGTACCTGTCTGTCTATGGTGTCTCCCCATCTGTTTGTGAATCTGTCTGTTTAGTTCAATGTCTTGTCTGGTTCCATGTATCTGAGTTTCCTGTTTTATTGTGAAGGTCCGTGTCGTATGTGAGTGTGATCAGTTTACGTTTCCCCTGTCCCGTCAGCCCAGATTCCTCCCAGCTGTGTTGCCCTCCTGTCTCTCATCCCTTGATTACTGGTGTGTGTATTTAAGCCCTGTGTGTTCTCCTGCCTGTTGCCGGTTCGTCTGTGTTCCTCCGTGTCAGTCTGTGTAACTCTGTGTCAGTCTGTTACCCTGTGTTCCACGGTGTCCTGTTCCTCGTCTGCGTCTCTCTGCTATTCATCATCCGTTGTCATATGCTCCCAGGTCTGTTATTTTAGTTCTCCCAGTTTAGGTGTCTTTAGTTGTTTGTTATGCCCCACTGTTTGTTTGCCACTACACCTCTGTAAATAAAACCACCGGTATCTCATCCACTGCCTGCATCTTGGGTCCTCCTTCTATATCCACACGGCTCGCCTCGGCAGCCGTGACAGTACGAACCGGCCACTATGGACCCAGCAGCATTCAACCCGCCCAAGGAGCTCCGGGAGGACATTGTTTACTCCGTGGACAAATTAATCAACGCGTGGCTGGAGCACGAGGGGAGAGAATTTCGCCAAGCCGTGGCTAATCGGCTACAGCGCTTGGTTTCTGGTCTCCCCTGGCTGCTCAGCTCACTTCACCCGCTTGCACAGAATTTCATTCTGAATGGACTCCGTCTTCACCCCCCGGCTGCTACCACCCACCCTGCAGCTCATGCTTCACTGCCCAGTCCGACAGAGGATGTTCTGCCCGGCCCGTCAACCCAGCCTTCGAGGAGGAAACGGCGCTCACGCTGCCGACGCTCCTCGCCACAGTCGGACCTGGGGATTTCCGAGCAGCCAGCTGTGGTGAGTGGACAGGACAGTATTGTTGGTCTGAACTGTGGGACCGTTTACTCAGGGGTGATGTTCTGTACGGCACTGGACAAAAACTGTTTATCGCCAGAAGCTCAGTTAGCCGCCCGGCCAGAAGCTCAGTTAGCCGCCCGGCCAGAAGCTCAGTTAGCCGCCCGGCCAGAAGCCCAGTCGCCACCTCCGCCACATTCAGCCTCACAATCCATAGCTCAATTACAGTCACAGCCAGACTTATTACAAACCCTGTTACAATCCATGGCCCAGTCAGTAGCCCGGTTAGCAGAAGAATCATTAGCTTTATCCTCAGTTCAGCAGTCACCAGCCCTGCATCCTGTGTCGGTTGCTCCACTACCTGTTCAGCCATCACCTTCACCTACTCCTCCTGTACAGCAAGCCATGTCAGTCCAACCCATAACGGACAGTTCAACAACTCCGTACTCTAAGCAGAGAGACAAACCCAAGAACAATGTCAACATTCCTCAAAGGCTGGCCAGTTCTGAGACTGAGATGCACTCCAGGGCCTCCCCAGAGGCTGGGTTTCAGCCCCCATTAGACTCTGGACCCCTGGAGTTTAAGAAGCCAGCTGAGGACTGCACAGAGCTGTCGCTGCCTGAGCAGGGTCAATGCTCTGCGCAGCTGCAGGCCGCTATGTGTTTGCCAGAGGCCCGTGTGCCTGCTGGTCCTGTTCTGTCCCTGCCAGAGGCCCGTGTGCCTGCTGGTCCTGTTGCGTTCCTGCCAGAGGCCCGTGTGCCTGCTGGTTCTGTTGTGTTCTTGCCAGAGGTCTCCGCACCTGCTGGTTCTGTTCTGTGTGTGCCAGGGGCTCCAGTGCCCACTGGTTCTGAGACTGTTTTTGCTGGGGGGCCCGAGGAGCCCGTCCAGCCTTCTTCCTCGTCAGCTGGGGGGCCCGAGGAGCCCGTCCAACCACCAGCTGCTCCACCAGCAGCCTCATCCACGCTTGCAGCAGCAGTTTCATCCATGCCGCCACCTGCTGCAGCGCCTCCGTCTGCATC
This sequence comes from Diplotaxodon limnothrissa, assembly GCF_057381915.1. Lineage (NCBI taxonomy): Eukaryota > Metazoa > Chordata > Actinopteri > Cichliformes > Cichlidae > Diplotaxodon > Diplotaxodon limnothrissa. Next base: position 5,929,207 of record NC_140614.1, on the reverse strand, counting down.
CCCCACGCCGTTGCCTGGCCCGGCCTCTGCTGCATCCTCCACGCCATCGCCTGGTCCGGATTCAGCATCCTCAGCGTCGCCTGGTCCAGCGCATGCTTCGGCTTCATCCGCTTCACCTGGTCCAGCCACTGCTTCATCCTCGCCTGGTCCAGCCACTGCTTCATCCTCGCCTGGTCCAGCCTCCGTGTCTTCATCCTCGCCTGGTCCAGCCTCCGCATCACCTGCAGTGGCCTCCTCTTCAGCTTCCTCATCAGCTGCTTTGCCTGGTCCAGCTTCAGCATCCTCATCAGCTGCTTTGCCTGGTCCAGCTTCAGCATCCTCATCAGCTGCTTTGCCTGGTCCGGCCTCCGCTTCAGCATCCTCATCAGCTGCTTTGCCTGGTCCGGCCTCCGCTTCAGCATCCTCATCAGCTGCTTTGCCTGGTCCGGCCTCCGCTTCTGCATCCTCATCGTCTGGTCCAGCCTCTGCTTCTGCATCCTCATCGTCTGGTCCAGCCTCTGCTTCTGCGTCCTCATCGTCTGGTCCAGCCTCTGCGTCCTCATCGTCTGGTCCAGCCTCTGCGTCTTCATCGTCTGGTCCAGCCTCTGCGTCTTCATCCTCTTCGTCTGGTCCAGCCTCTGCGTCTTCATCCTCTTCGTCTGGTCCAGCCTCTGCGTCTTCATCCGCCTCGTCTGGTCCAGCCTCTGCGTCTTCATCCGCCTCGTCTGGTCCAGCCTCCGCTTCACCTGGGGCTGCAGGGGCCACGCAGCCTTCAGGTCCCCTACTACCACCTCCACATCGTCGGTCATCTGCCTGGCCGCCTGTTGGGCATCTCCGCCGCCGTGGACGCCCTCCTGAACGCCGCCACTGCCTTCCACGTGGCCGGCCTCCGGACTTGTTTCCACGCCGCTGTTGCCGTCCGCACGGTCGGCCCCCAGAACTGTTTCCACGCCGCTGCCTACTGCGTGGCCGGCATCGGGACCGGCCCCGCTGCCGTTCGCATGGTCGGCCTCCTGAACTTGACCATCTGGGCTTTTTGGACTCTGTCCCTCCGTCCTGGGCCCCCTCCGCCCGCCCTGGTCGGGTGTTTTTTTTTTTTTTTTTTTTTTTTTCTTTTTTGGTTTTGGTCCGTTTTTGTGTTTCTGCTGGGCTGTCTGGAGCCAGCCCTTGAGGGGGGGGTACTGTCATGGTCCTGGGTCGGTGACCCAGCGCTTTTGGTTTGTTATCATTTTCTAGATGATGATTGTTTAGGTTCTGTGTTATTTTCGATCTGCCTCTAAGTCTGCGTCTGTACCTGTCTGTCTATGGTGTCTCCCCATCTGTTTGTGAATCTGTCTGTTTAGTTCAATGTCTTGTCTGGTTCCATGTATCTGAGTTTCCTGTTTTATTGTGAAGGTCCGTGTCGTATGTGAGTGTGATCAGTTTACGTTTCCCCTGTCCCGTCAGCCCAGATTCCTCCCAGCTGTGTTGCCCTCCTGTCTCTCATCCCTTGATTACTGGTGTGTGTATTTAAGCCCTGTGTGTTCTCCTGCCTGTTGCCGGTTCGTCTGTGTTCCTCCGTGTCAGTCTGTGTAACTCTGTGTCAGTCTGTTACCCTGTGTTCCACGGTGTCCTGTTCCTCGTCTGCGTCTCTCTGCTATTCATCATCCGTTGTCATATGCTCCCAGGTCTGTTATTTTAGTTCTCCCAGTTTAGGTGTCTTTAGTTGTTTGTTATGCCCCACTGTTTGTTTGCCACTACACCTCTGTAAATAAAACCACCGGTATCTCATCCACTGCCTGCATCTTGGGTCCTCCTTCTATATCCACACGGCTCGCCTCGGCAGCCGTGACATAAATAATAAATGTGTAAAATTACAGAAAAAGCTCCAGTAGCTCATTGCCCATTTATAATAATATTGTTGTTTTTTTTAGCTTTGTCTCTCTCTCTGTCATTTGTTGTCATTATTGTTGTTGTTGTTGTTGTTGTTGTTGTTGTTGTTGTTGTTCAGTTGTAACTGAACAACTAAGAAGACTTTGCAGTGCTGAAAAATTAAGAAATCAAGTTTGACATAAAACATATGAATAAAAATGTAAATATCGAAATGTTCCCGCTGTTGTTTGCTGATTTTAAATCAGTGTGTTTTCAGAGCACACACTAGGGTGCTCCAAATACTAGACCAAGAATTTAGTGTAAAAACACTAAATTGCTGTCCTTCCCCAGCTCTCAGTCTGGACACACCGTCCTCCAGCTCTTGCTGTTTCTCAGAGAGCTGATATTCCTTCTCAGTTCCTCACTTTTCCTCTTCTCACAGTTCATCTAACATCAAACAGCTTCTTTGAGGGCTCTGACGTGTTTCCTGTCCTGGGTGTTAATTGGGGGAGCGACACATTTTTATTTTAAACAGTACTCAGTAATTACACATGGTAACAATCAAATACATCATCAATTTATTCTTGATTACAACAGGTTACAGAAGCTTTTTTCAAATTCTGCTTGCTTTCACATCCTGTCAGATTTAGTTCCTTTCACACAAAACGACAAAATCTAACACATAAACTTTACAAAAGTGACAACTGTTAAATAATTCTTTTCAAAGAAACACTCAATATGCCTTTATTAGTTCCATCCCTCTAAAAGTAAGATAGTCAACCTAATGTACTTTTACAGGTGTAATAAATCAACTTTACGGTCAGTTTGAATTGTGCTGCGAGGCTTTGAAGAGGATTTAATTTACCCCACTGTGTAAATTGGGTGCAATTAATAAACTAGCAAATCATACTGATTTATATATAATGACAAATATCAGGAATTCTACATACATCTTAACATGAAAAAATATATATCTGTTTACATCCAAGCTGTCCTTTACTTTTTTTGCTTTAATATGTTGGGGAATATGAATTTCTTTCCACGCTTACTTTTTTCTTCATTGCACACTGAAGTTGCTGCAGGTCTCAAATCCCAACCTCCTGCATTTCCAAGAACGTTACTACTCACGGAAGCCTGAGCAGGCTGGCATGGGAATAATGGATTTGCGAGTGGTGGTGGGAAGACTTTGTTGTCAAGCATATGACTGAGTTCTCGAGCTTGACTCTCTGGCAGCGCAAGACTCATTGGCCTCCTGGTCTGAGCTACCCTGTGGTTATCGTAGTAAGCGGGTGCCTGTAGATAGCTGGGATGGCACGGCTCAGGTTTAAAAGTAGAGAAAATCATATCTTTCATGCTGTCGAGGATGGCAAAAGAGAGGTTGCTCAGGTGTTTATCGGTGTCTATCAGAGCTTCTGGGGTTAGTTCTTCAACACCTGGGAGGGAATGCTGGACTCTTTGAGCTGCAGCGCTGTAGTTCCGCAGGAAGGAGATATTTTCTGCTTCTAGCGCCTCGTCTGTTTCTCTGATTGTCTCCGAAAGAGTTGCAATCTCTCTGCTCAGAACATTTGTCTTCCTCTTCAGCATTCGACTCTTACGCTGCTTTTCGTCTCTCAGGCTACCAATTCTTGCTCTCTCTTCTTTTTGGAGAAATTCATGAAGTATCGAGAACACATCCTTAATCTGCCTCTCTGTGTCTCGAGCCTGAACTTCAATATTTTCAGCTGTTTGGTCAAAGTCTTCCTTAACGGTGTTTAAGAGCTCACTTTTCTCTTGTAAAGGCTTGAGGAGTTTCCGGAGTCCCTCTTTGTAATCCTGAGCAACTTCATTGATGGGCTTGAATCTGTGGTTCTTGTGAGTTTCTGAGTGCAAGCACACAACACACACTGGCTCAAGATCGTCCACACAGAAGAGTGTCAGATTTTCCTTGTGCAGTTTGCAGTGAAATCTTCGAGTTCTCTCCAGCAAATAGGCCTCACAAAGATTCTTTAGAGCCAAGTTTTGTGGTGGATCGCCTTGTAAAAATGTTGTCCTGCAAATTGGACATGTAGCAGAGGTCTCTGTCCACCATCTCTGAAGACACGCTCTACAGAAACTGTGGCTGCACCACAGGATTACAGGATCTTGAAAGATTTCAAGGCAGATTGGACATTTGAGATTGGCCTCAGGCTGAGATTTCATTTTCTTCTTGCCTCAAACCTCTCAGTCACGTTTCTGCTCCCGAGTCAAGCTTCTGAAAACAGGCCTAAAATACATCCAATACCTCCAAGTAAACAGTAGCAGTTCTCCAAACACCAAAAGCTCCAGATAAGAAACTCTGAGTAGGTAAAAAATAAAGCACAAGGAATCTCTGGACAGACAGTTCAGTTCCTCCTTTTAAAGTGTCTTTAAAACGTCTTTTCTAAATCTTCTGTAGTCATCAGATGGCCACAGTTGGAGAGCTCCACTATTAGCTTATTACTGCTGCATCCTCTGGCATGCGCCGTCAAATGAAAAGATACTTTCGTTTTTTTGCCTCAGCTGATTCCAGTAAAAGGTTGGCATTGCATAATTCACTCCATAACACGCTCACAACTGATCACAGATAATCGGCTCCTATGTCACATTTACATGACCTGCGCTTTATTTGCGCTTGTGTGCTTATGTGCTTCATCTGTATATAGTTAACAATCCGGTTGTTCAGTCTGACGTCACTGGCCGTGTCTGGACCTAAACTCCGCTGCAGGTCCATATATCAAACGATCACTATGGCATTACTGAGAGTTGAAAAACTGTCTAAAGTCTTTCATCTTTAATAAAATGATCAGCGTTCTGCTCTACCAGGTGTAACAATTGAGTTTAACATCCAGGCATCCATGAAAACGGAATTTATGACATTTAACGGAGTTAGAAGTTAGCAGGGAGTTAGCTCGCTAGCTTCTATCTAAATACAATATAGCATGTCCTGACTGCGGGGTTTTGGAAACAAATTAAAACGTACAGCTCTGCTATCACTTCCAACATAAATGAAGACAGAAATCTAAACAGCAGTGACGTTTGTAGGGTTACTTAAGTTTGGCTAGCTGGTATATAATGATGTGCTACGTGACCGCTAGCGACACAGCTATGTTAGCATAATATGAACAAGCTAACTTTTTTTCCACTCGATAAAAGTTAACGTGAGTGTTCTCGGTGGTCAGGAACAAATGTAATCGCATGGCAGGATGCTGTAAAAGGACCAAACTTCAGCCAGGAGAACAACTGAGATAATCCATCCACAATACGGGGTTAGTCATTCATATACTGCTGCATGGGCTGGGCTGTAGTTACATCCTAAGGTTTTAAAAACTGAGCTTAAATAAATGATTAGCGGTAATAAAAGCTGAGGGAGGTCAACAGTGATCACTGACTGTTTTAGGAGCTTTTTGAGATCAAATAGAAGAAAATACATAACATTAAACATGTTAACAACACAAAAGCCATATTAAACGCAGACTACTTTAGGCCCGGAAGTAGGATTCGTCGTGTCATCACTGAACAACCGGATATGAAGCTAATGGCTAGTTTTCTGTAATTTGCACTGCTTTCTCTTTCTTTTTCTTTTATTATCAACCCTACAAAGTATGAAGGAAATTCACCCTGGAGCCAAAGCAGAGCAGTAACAGTAACCAGCTTCCTGCATGTTAGATGACGTGTGCGCTGGAGCTGAACAGGAAATATTTTTCAGCAATCAATTGAAAATGACAGCTGGATTAGTAGTAGCCATTTCTTATCTTTTATCAGGTATCTAACTATAGCCAAGGACACAAATGTAGTTGTTGATATAATATAGTCACTGCTAAGTTTAGCAGTGTTTCATGTGATCACCTTAAAACTCGTCTGCTTTTTAGTCACTTACAGTAAAGCAGAGAGAATTCAGGAATAACAACATTCCCTCCGTCTTTTCAAAATGAGCTCCTGCTGTTGGAGGGATTATTTTCATTCCTATTAACCAAAACCAAGTTTAGCACTAACCGACATAGCCAGAGTCACTCTAAAGCAGTGGCCTGCGGGGACTTTTACAGAAACGCAACCCTTAAAAGCTCCACTAATTATTAGTTTAACAAGATAAACTGGAGCAGATTAAAATGTGCCTTTTTCACTGCACGTCTGCACTCTACATGGACATCTTCACCTTTCTGCACTCCTTCCTGGCTGAATAATTGTGAGATATTACTACTACTATAGTTACATAAATGTCTGCTATATTACAAATATCTTATAAAAAATTATTTACTATTAACTGACAATGACAAGAGGTGGAGGAAATTATCAAACCATTTCATTAGGAAAAGAGTAACAAAACACCTCAGTACAAATAAAACTGTATTATTGGAAAATGATTGTGCATAAAAAACTAAAATAACTATTCTGTAGAAAAATGACCCCTTTAGTGTTAAATGGTTTGATATAACTCCTGCAAATGTTTAAGATTGAGCTCATTTTAAATAATTATATGTTTCATGTCTAGTATCGTATTCTATAAATTGCTTGCAGTGGCTGTCCTGTGTCCTGTGTTCTTTTCGATGTTTAAGAGTCGGGGATCTACTCTGTCTCTGTTGAATGACTGAGCTTCTCACCCTGTGAAGAAAGCTCATATCTGTGATCTCACTGATTTGGTCTCTACTCAGAGCTTGTGACCATGCAGTAGATGAGGGTAAGGAATGGCAATGTCATAATTTTACTTTTAAGCTCGACTCCCTCTTCACCACAACAGACTGGTATAGCATCCGCATCACTGCAGCCATGGCACCATTCCAGAGTGGTGGTGTTCCCGTCCCAATAGGCAGTCTCAACATTCATGGATTGGACTCTCAGCGTCTTTGCCATTGAACGCCACCTCACACACATCACATCCAACCTCTATGGCACCTCCTGCGAGCGATGAGTGCGCATGAGGGTCCATGTGATCTTTTCAGGCGGTGACTTGCTGAGCCACATATAATTTTATGTCATTAAATGACAATAAATAGCCAAATTGTTGGCTGTGTCTTATAAAAGACCTCACACTGGATCTTTAGTTCCAAGTTTTCAGGTGGATTATACACAGAAGATCCTTCCTTATTGACAGGGCACAAAGATTTAATGGCAGTCGAGATTGTCATCTGACTAATAAGACATTTTCTAGACAGTGGAACAGCTGCACACCTGGGAGAAAGTTTGAAGTATTCGGACTACTCAGTCTTGTCCAGCCCACTGGTTCATCAGGAAAGTTTTCTGTAAGCTCCCTTCAGTTCAAATAAATGCAGTTTTATTTATACAGCACTAAATCACAACAGCAGCCGCTTCAAGGCACTTTATATTGTAAGGTAGACCCTACAACAGGGGTGACCAACTCCACACCTCGAGATTTAATTCACAGCTGATTTAAATGACTAAATTACCTCCTCAACATTTCTTGAAGTTCTCCAGAGGCCTGGTGATGAACTAATCATTTGATTCAGGTGTGTTGACCCAGGGTGTTATCTAAAACCTGCAGGACAGTGGCTCTTGAGGCCTGGAGTTGCCCACCAATGCCCTACAATAATACATACAATCCTTAATGTTTTTGTATTCCAGTGTTGTCACTGTTCCAGTCTCTCCTGTCTCCTTCATGGTTTGAGTCTGCAGTTGTTTGTTAGGAATTCTTTTAAAAGGGAGATTTTATTCCTTGGTTTGTCTTGTGCAGTTCTGGTAGAAGATCAAGACACAACTTCTTTCACGTGAACTTTTATGGAGGTAGAGTGTATTTCACAGCAAGACATGAGAACTGTACAGACTGGAAAATACACGATATATAGACTTTGCTCTTTTTTCCCTTTGGGTCCACAACATTCTTGTACTTGTTGCCATTTTTGAGATTTTCAGCTTTGCAGAGGTGGCAAAAGCACACACACTCTTTACTTAAGTAGAAGTACAGATACTAGTGTTGAAAAATACTCCAGTAAAAGTTGAAGTACTGATTCAACTTCTTTTACTCAAGTAAAAGTGAAAAAGCACTCTGAAATGTACTCAGTGAGGAAGTAGAAGAACATTTCTACCACCTGTCTTTGTGCAAAACTAACTGTGCGACATTAACGTAATAATTAAATTATTATTAGTCTAATATTAGGCGATAGGAAGGCAAACCTTATTTCAGTCTAAATTTAAATTCTGATAAAGAAATCACAACTCACAATAATTTCTATTGAGAGCTCCAGTAGATTTTCTTAGTGTATGATCAGCTGACCTGCTGCTCTCTGTGGCTGTGCACAACTGAATTTAACCAGATGTCAGCAGATGTTTTATGAGTTGTCCTGGCAGATTTCAATCCTCTACACTGACAGTACACTGATTGTGCTGTCTTTCTATTGTACACAAACAGTAATGACAGCACAGCAAAACAACCTGTTTATCCTGCACTAATTTTACCCTTAAGTAATTTAACCTTTAGTAACACAGTTAGTGTACCTCAGTTTGTTTTGCAGCACATTTCACAATATGAAAAAACCATAGTGTCACGTAATCGTTCGGGCCTTGGACTCAGCAAAGTCACCAACTAATGTTGCTGGAAGCCAAAGTGCTGGTAGTGTACTCATCCTGGGAGTTTTCCTTCTCACTGTCACCAAGTTCTTGCTTGTGTTATTGCAGTCTTTACCTTACAGTATAAATACCTTCAAGCAACTGTTGTTGTGATTTGGCGCTATATAAATAAAACTGAATAGGATTGAACAGAATTCAAATTTACTCTAAGACTGAGAATATGAGCATCCAGTATAATGCAGAGGAGGGGCTCCTTTTGGCTGCGCCCCTCCTATGTTCAGGTTCATGGGGAATTGCCCCGGCTGTCTATGAACAGATCTGATAGTAGATGGAAATTTAAACATAAAACTACACAAGTTTTGTGTGGTATTTAGTGTTTTAATTGAATACTTTATGTCAGGAGGTGAATGGACTGAAAGAATGGAAAAGGCTTTGTAGAGTTAAAGATGGAAAGAAGACAGAATAATAGAATAATAAGTGATGATGAAGAGGGAAAGAGGGAGCACATATGCATCTTTGCTCAGTGTGTTGAAGGCAATAATTCTCTCCTGTTTATTTTTTTATTTTGTAAAAAATAATTTGACGTAGCTCTCATTTTTATACTTCGTTTTATCTTAGTTTACTTTGCATTTTTCTTTTTTGTTTATGTGCCTTGCATGCTTTTCCTAACTGTAACTGTGCAGGTCTGTGAGCGAACAGCTGCTTCATCGTTTTATCTACATGACAGCCGGAGGGCAGTTTATATCGGTGTTTGTGTACTTCCACAGCTTGACAACAGAATCACCAGTGAAAAGGTCACTTCTCTAATTGGCTCGTCACTCACTCCTGTAGACGTCTTATTGGCACTTTGACCTCTAAATATAAAACATTTACTACAATTAATGTTTAATTTTCTCTTAAATCGCTGGCTTTTTCAGGTTAATTATACATCTTGAGACTTTATTATACATAAACAGAGTTGGTCTACATACAGCTGAGACAATATTACTGGGTTGCCTTATTTTACAGAAATCTGTGTTTTCCTGTTACTTCGTGCTTTTGGGGATCAAATGTATAATATAAAGAATTGGTTTAAAAATATTCCATCACAGGCTTTGTGAGAAAGTCAAAACCTGTTTGATAGGCAACAGCAGTTTTATATGCAAAAACCATGAAAGTGAATTGTAAACTTGGATATTGTTATATAAAGCAAGAGTGAAATTTATTCATTCATATATGATTTTTTTTAAACTCAATTTTTATTATAGTTCACAACCTTACAACTTGTACTTGTCAATGTTCACAAGTCGAACAGATACAGGAGCAGGAACAGCAATGTAGAAGTACAACTTAAAATAAAAACTCCAAAAAGGAAACACAAAACAATACAAAAACAACAAAAAAACACCTTAATATAATATTAAATAACATGTGACAATCTTAGTAGCAAAAATGAACAAAACGAAACAAACCTATGCTAGTTTATTGAAACGATAAAGCATGTATGGGTCGCCAATGCTCGGTGAACAATTCTCTCTGAATCCGCAGAGCATATAAGTATAAATCTCTCTTACTTTATCAACCCACATATTATATGAAGGTGGGTCAAGATTTAGCCGCGTAATGGTGATACACTTTAGTGCTGCTGTAAGCAAGATTCTTAAGAGATACTTTTTATTGTTTCCTGTAAAACCCTTTTGTAATACCCCTAAAATGGCAAACTGTTGGTTCTTTGTTAATGGTTATTGGAAGACTGTATTCAGGGCTTTAAATACGTCATTCCAAAATGAGCAAATTTTTGGGCATGACCAGAATATGTGTGAATGGGTTCCTAAGTGAGTACCACAATTTCGCCAACAAGTGTCAGGAGTTGTAGGGTTCATTTTAGGAATCATCTCTGGGGTTCTAAAACATCTTATGACCACCTCCCATTTAAATTCTCTCCACAGCCCCGAATTAGTCACAAGATGGGCTTCACCGAACACCTCTTCCCAAGTCTCCTCTGAAATTAGAGTGCCAGTCTCAACTTCCCACCTAGCCTTAATATTCAAAGTTGCACTTGTATTAAAACTCATAAATGCGTTTTAAAAATTACTGATCAGTTTTGTGAAGGAATTACTTTGATATATTTTTAGAAAAATATTAACATTCATATATGATTGTCTGAAGATATTTTTCACTAAAAATGATCCACTTTTAATATATATTCAGTCAAGAAAAGCATTTCTGCCTTTTAAATGTTTTTTAAATATAAATATAGTATTACAAATGATTGATGGTGCAGCCCTGTTAATTAAACCCGTCTTATTGTTTTCAAATTTTTGAGTATTAGTTTTTCTGCCCACTGTGCTATTTTAGTGTCTGTTGTAGATGCAGTGTTTGTTGTCAGTCCCTTAGCCTTCGTTTTTGTTCTTCCTCTGAATCTCGATGCTTTTATTGACCTTTATATACTCTCTGTTCTTCTCTCTCCAGTGTTATTCAGTGAGTCCTGTGAACCCACATTAGAAATTGTGTACCTCCCCTCTCTCCAACACCATGAGTGTCGTAGCTCTCTCACCGGTGGCCCCTGAGCCAGCCTCGCCGATGCTCACCTCTGTCACTCCTGTCACCCCGAACCTGGACCCCAGCACCTCGAGCTCACTTGCTGCTATCACTGTTCCCCCTCTCGGCCTGGAGCCTCAGTCGAAGGATGGCTCTTCCTCACCGGGCCCAGGCCCCAGCCAGGGAAGCCTCACTGAAGGACCTCACATGGGACAAGACAACTCCCGGAGGTATAAAGCTAGCCAGAGTGATGATCATAACAATTCATGTGTTTTCTCTCATGTTATACACTATTTCTTAAGGTCTAAGAAAGTCTGTGGAAAAGATCACGAGGTAATTCTGTAGCAGTGCTATAAGTCTGTATTGTTGAGGTTGTCTGTCTTGTGTGGCGTATGTTTTTCTTCAGGTCAAAGAAACCTCCGCCTCTCCACACTGGAGCCGACTGGAAGGTCGTCCTACACCTACCAGAGATTGAGAAGTGGCTGAGAACAACCAGTGACAGAGTGACGCAGCTCACACACTCTGTGGGGCAAGACAGCAACAACCGGCACGTGGACGTCCACTTAGTGCAGCTCAAGGTAGGAATGGATAGCCTGTTTATTTCTGTTTGATGGAAACAGAAAAGGCTTTGACATCTGTTGAATTTAGAATCGCTCGATGAGAATCAACATCATTTTTGAGTCTGTAAGGCAAGGCAAGGCAAGGCAAGTTTATTTGTATAGCACAATTCAACAACAAGGTGATTCAAAGTGCTTTACAGAGACATTAGAAACAAGAACAAATAAAAAGCATGATTTAAAATTGAATAAAACAAGCAAATAAACTAACTAACTAATTAACAAACAAACAAACAAACAAACAACAGTATATAAAATCAAAACAGATAAAATCAGAACAGTAGATAAAATCAGTAGTTAAATGTAAGTTTTGAAATTTAAGCTTAAAGTGTGGATTTGGTGCTTTATTCAAATGCAGCTGAGAACAGGTGAGTCTTCAACCTGGATTTAAATAAACTGAGTGTTTCAGCTGATCTGAGGCTTTCTGGGAGTTTGTTCCAGATATAAGGAGCATAAAAGCTGAATGCAGCTTCTCCGTGTCTGGTTCTGACTCTGGGAACTGATAAAAGACCGGATCCAGATGACCTGAGGGATCTGGATGGTTCATACTGGGTCAGGAGGTCATTGATGTATTTTGGTCCTAAACCATTCAGAGCTTTATAGGCCAGCATCAGAACTTTAAAGTCTATCCTCTGACGGACAGGCAGCCAGTGTAAGGACCTCAGAGCTGGACTGATGTGGTCCACTTTTTTGGTCTTAGTGAGGACTCGAGCAGCAGAGTTCTGAATGAGCTGTAGTTGTCTGACTGATTTTTTAGGTAGACCTGTAAAGATGCTGTTACAGTAATCAAGCCTACTAAAGATGAATGCATGGACTAGTTTTTCCAGGTCCTGTTGAGACATCAGATCTTTTATCCTTGATATATTCTTGAGGTGATAGTAAGCTGACTTTGTTATTGTCTTAATGTGTTTTTCTAAGTTTAGGTCTGCATCCATCACTACACCCAAATTTCTCGCCTGGTTTGTGGTTTTTAGATGTATAGATTGAAGTTCTCTGGTGACCTGTAATCGTTTTTCTTTGGCGCCAAAGACTATTACCTCAGTTTTGTTTTTGTTTAGCTGGAGAAAATTGTGGCACAACCAGTCATTGATTTCCTCAATGCATTTACCAAGAGCCTGTACAGGGCCTCGGTCTCCTGGTGACATTGTGATATATATTTGTGTGTCATCTGCATAGCTGTGATAGTTTATTTTGTTGTTGTTTATAATCTGTGCCAGTGGGAGCATGTAGATGTTAAACAGAAGGGGTCCCAAGATGGAACCTTGGGGAACTCCACATGTGATACTTGTCTGCTCAGATGTGAAGTTACCTATTGATACAAAGTATTTCCTGTTTTCTACGTATGTTTTGAACCAGTTTAGTACAGTTCCTGAAAGACCTGTCCAGTTCTCCAGTCGTTTGAGTAATATGTTGTGGTCAACTGTATCAAATGCTGCACTGAGATCCAGTAAAACTAGGACTGACATTTTTCCACTGTCTGTATTCAGACATATGTCATTAAACACTTTGGTCAGAGCGGTTTCAGTGCTGTGGTTCTGTCTAAAACCTGACTGGAAGGCATCGTAGCAATTATTCTGTTTTAAGAAGTAACTGAGCTGTTGAGAAACTGCTTTTTCAATGATCTTACTTAAAAACGGGAGATTTGAGATCGGCCTGTAGTTGTTCATTTGTGTCTTGTCAAGATTGTCCTTTTTCAGTAAAGGTTTTATTACAGCAGTTTTTAGTGATTCTGGAAACACACCTGATAATAAAGAAAAGTTGACGATCTGTAACAGGTCTGACTCTAAAGTCTTTGAGACCTTTTTGAAAAAACTTGTTGGCAGGACATCTAAACAGCAGGAGGAGGAGTTCAGTTGACCTAAGATGTCCTCCAGGTCTTTGCTGTTAATAGGTTGAAACTGTTTCATGGTGTTTAAACTGTTTTTTGGTGGACACAGTACATAGTCTGGATCTGCTGTTGATGTACCAATTGCTTGTCTAATTTTTTAGATTTTTTCAGTGAAGAATTTGGCAAAGTCATTGCAGGCCATGGTCGAATGAAGTTCAGCTGTCACTGACACAGGAGGGTTTGTTAGCCTGTCAACTGTAGAAAATAAGACCCGAGCATTATGGCTGTTTTTAGTGATGATGTCAGAGAAGTAGGACCTCCTTGCATTCCTCAGTTGTAAATTATAATTGTGAAGTTTCTCTTTATAAATGTCATAATGAACCTGGAGGTTTGTTTTTCTCCATCTGCGCTCAGCTTTCCTACACTCTCTTTTTTCATTTTTCACCAGTGTAGAGTTTCTCCATGGAGACTTTTTCCTTCCAGAGATAACCTTCACCTTAATGGGAGCAATAGTGTCCATTACATTTAACATGTTAGCATTGAAGCTATTGACGAGCTCATTGACTGACCCTCTGGGCAGGTCAGGTGTTAATGGGAAGACCTGGTTAAAAATTGCACTACTGTGTTCAGTTATACACCGTTTTGTGATCACTGTTGTTGATATATTTGTGTGGGCTGAGATTTTACTTTCAAAGAAAACACAGTAATGATCAGACAGGCCCACATCAGACACAGTAACCTTTGAAATGCTCAGGCCTTTGGAGATCAGTAGGTCAAGAGTGTGTCCTCTATTATGTGTGGCCTCTGTTACATGCTGAGTCAGCCCAAAGTTGCCCAGAGTGTTACTCAGGTCTTTAGTCCCTTTGTCCTGAGGGTTGTCCACATGAATGTTAAAATCCCCAACAATAATTACACAGTCAAAATCAACACAGATCACAGACAGCAGTTCACTGAGGTCATTAAAAAAGTCTGTGCAGTATTTGGGAGGCCTGTAAACATTAAGAAACACAACTTTGGATGGGGCCTTCAGCTGTAAAGCCACATATTCAAAAGACTGAAAACTTCCAGGAGATAGCTGCTTACATTGAAATGATTCATTAAATAAGACAGCAACCCCTCCTCCTCTCCTGCTCGCCCTGACCTCACTGATAAAACTGTAGTTAGGAGGGGTCGTCTCGATGAGAACAGCTCCACTGTTACTTTGGTCCAACCAAGTTTCAGTTAAAAACATAAAATCAAGGCTGTGCTCAGTGATTAAATCATTAATTAAAAATGTTTTCCCAGCTAAAGATCTAACGTTTAATAAAGCCAACTTAAGTGTTTTAGAGGTATTACTTGTCCCCTTGTGTTTGGGAGCAGTCTGTGGCACACAAGGTATGTTTACTATGTTTAAAGATCTTTTAGAGTGCAGCTCTCTGTGTTTTGACCAGGCCACATGTCTCCTTCTGTCACCTAAAAGTACAGAAATTTTAAAACCTTCTAGTAAACAGGGTCCCAGCTTCTCCTGGGAAAAGTCACCACTGCCATAATCCTCACAGCCCGGACCCTTCACATATCACATATCAGACTGCGGAGACAGGGCATGAAGAGGAACTAAGGGGGGCGAGGCTGGGCAATGTGACTTCGATTGCTCTGTTGAGGGTGGGGCTCGATGGCGAACCTTTGGCCGCTCTGGTGGGGGGTTTATGGGGGACAAAAAGGGATTGGGACGGGGGGTAGATCTGAGCCCAGCATTGACCCGCTCCATCATCTCCTCAGTGAATTTCAGGTGTGGGGAGGAGGGAGAAAGGGAGGGGGAGGAGGGTGATGGCCTGTCAGGGGTTTGGGGGACTGGGGAAGGTCGTGGTCCCTTGTCCTGGTCGTTGGTGTTGTTGAGAGAGTTGGAGGCAAATAGGGACCCCTCTTCTTGCCTTAGATGTCTCTCCTTTCTGAGGCTCTTCCTCAGATGCCATGGATGTCTCTCCTTTCTGAGGCTCTTCCCGGGTGGGGGCAAATGGAGCTCCTCCTCAAGGTTTCTGCTGGGCTTTGTCTGTTCTTGGAGTACTGTTTGTTCCTCTTTATGAGATAACTCCTCGTTTATCTCAGCCTTGGCACCAAGCACGGATGGATGACGTATGGAATAAAACAAGTTGGAGGTGAACAGTTTCACCCCTGACTTGTTAAAATTAAATCCATTTGCTTTGAACAGATGCCTGCGTTTGTGATGCTGGAGATGACAGTTTGTGTGGTATGGGATTAAGATTAAATTAAATCCTTCATTGGCTGCTATAGTAAGCTGATCTCCGATTAGCTTCAGTTTTAAAAATGTTTAGATGTTAACTTGCAGCTGTTGTTTCATACATGCTGTCATCTGGACTTCATGGCCTTTTAGCTCCTTGACACTCCCGTCGCAGCTATTACTGACATTTATATTTTAGTGGTAGGTTCTGATATTAGTGCCTCCATAGTGTACACTAGTGGTTTACAAGTCTGCCCTACAAGTGAAAGATCTCAGATTTTATCTAAGGAAGGGTATATTTCTTTGGGGTTGTGCCAGGAAGTGCATCTGGCTTAAAGAGTCCAAATCAGACATGTTGAGCTACCTGCTGTGGAGAAACTGTGTGAATAAGTGAGCAACCAAAAGTAACTTAGATGTTCGTACATGGTGTTATCAGAGTTGAGGCTTAATTTCAGTATTAACTTGAAAGTTCCTGAATATGTTGTTAGCGTTCTGAACGAAATAGAAGTGTATATATTTGTGTCAGTGCAGGAACGTTAGAGTCAGCGCGCACTGTCTCTCTCTGTGTAACCACGGTGCATTCAAAGGCAGTAGCATAGCGTAGCATACATGCACACGTGTAGAACCTCAGCTGATTCAGCTGTATGACCCCAGGTGGTGAATTTCCCATGATGCCCTTCCTTTCTTCATGGTCTGGATGTTATGTAATAACTGGCTTTCGCTCAGTTACTGACTGTTCATTTATTTATGTCCAGCCACTCCCCAGATTCTTCAGATTCTGCAGCACCAGCCGTCGGTCTTACTCTGTATTATACATCAGTATTTATGTAAGAAGAAGGAAATATGTTGTTTATTTTTGATTGCTTGAATTAATGATGTCCGGCTTATACTCAGTCTGCGAACAGTTTAAATCCTTCCACAGCTTTGACAGAAACGGCACTTTTTGGGAAATGACTGCTGGCACTCTTTTTCTCTTGATTCTGACCAGATATTGCACAGATAGATCAGTGGAGAGGAGCAGCAGCTGTAGTCCAAATTCCCTCTCGTGTTTGAGCTCTTGAACTCTGTAACCCTACAGAGGAAACTCATTTCAGCTGCTAAAATGTTTGAAGGTTAGATATAAACTGACTGGTAAATCGAAACCAATTGCCTTCAGCCTCGGCTGCTCCTTCATAACAACAGTCTAGTACATTACTCCACACCCATGAGTAAACAATCCCCAGGGACACTAGAGCAGTTTCACTTTTCCCCCACAGTAATTTTTATTTTTTTTACATTTCCATCCATGCATTTTGTTAACCAGTGCTGGAGCCTAATTTCAGTTATCATAAAATAAAAGAATTTTCAATAAATGGGATAAATAAAGTATTCATCTTTTTACAAAGTTACCAAAAAATCTGCAGGTTTTGAACTTTTAGTTAGACAAAATTATACATTTGAAACATCAACTTAAGTGGTGGGGATTTTGTAATAATTTTAAAAATCATTTTGTGGTGTCAACAAGCTGGATAGATTATATTTCCTCTATTTTTAAATAAACTCTTCATCCATCCCAGCACAGTTGAATCTCACTGAAATCTGTCACACGGGGCTTCCTGAACATCTATTTGATAGTTCTGGTATTATGTAAGTGAGAACCAGACATAGGCTGTTTCAGGAGCTCAACCTTCAAACATAGACACGTTTGTCAGGGCATCCCTTCACGCTCATTCATTCATGTAGATGGAGTTTTAATCTGCTTAGATGTAGCTGAGGTGGATTATCTTTTATTGATGAGATTATTTTAAATTTCACTGACTCAGATGCTTCCTCTCCTTCAAGCCGCTGGTACTGCTTGCTCAGTCTTTGGTGTGTTGGCCTCCTCTCCTCTGCATCATTTTTGTTGTATGGGTTCTCTAAATAGAACATAGCAGCAGTGGCAGAAGCAGCAGCGATGTTTCCAGTAACAGCTGCAGGACTCAACCCAGAGTCGCTCTGAGGCTTCAGACTGGATGTGTGAGGGAGGGAGAGCGAGGGATATTTTCTATTTCCTGCCAGAGAGCTTGGTCTGTAGCTGAGTCACTCCCTGCCATGACTGCACATTCACACACAACTATAGATGCATGTTGTCTCTTAATATTTTTAACTGCACACATTTTTCTGGAAGCTTCCGAATCCTTACTTTTATTGCACCGGAGGAACCAGTTTTTAGAATCCTATTAAAACACGCATTTTATCCTGTGTATCATAATGCGGACAAATGAAACTATAGAACTGGCTTAGAGTTCAAAACAAAAGTAGTGCAAAAATCCAACAGAAAAGATCAGGAATACAACATGATCCAAACACAGGAGCTGGGAACCAGGAGGGAGAAGTCACAAATTCTCTGACACAACATGAAGGACAGATGTTTAAACACACACAGGAGGATGTTTGGGGCATAGCTGAAATTAGGGAGAATGATGTAAAGCTAAATATAATATACACGCAAGACAAGAGTTTCAAAGATGCTTCAAAGAGTCCATCATTGTTCCTGTCCCGAAGAAACCCCACCCTGCTTCTCAATGACTATCGCCCTGTAGCCCTCACCTCAGTAGTGATGAAGTGCTTTGAACGCCTGGTCAGAGACTTCATCGTTTCTTCACTACCAGACACACTGGACCCACTACAGTTTGTGCGGTCAGCTGAGCGCACCATCCGCTCCGAGCTCCCTGACCTGCACTCAATCTACAGCAGGCGGTGCTGGACCAAGGCCAGGAAGATCGTGAAGGACCTCAGCCATCCCAACAACAGACTGTTCTCTCTGTTGAGGTCAGGAAAGCGATTCCGCTCCCTGAAGACCAACACAGAGAGACTGAGGAGGAGCTTCTTCCCGCAGGCGATACGGTCTCTCAATCACACCACCACACAGTACTGACCCACACATATAGTTCTTACACACACACTGGACATTCTGGACATTGTTTTCACTTCATCACTTAAATCACTTTAAGCATATTTGCACTGCACAAGACATAATGTGGATTGCACAACACTGGACATTATATTCTTCATTTCCAGTTAATACTTGTACAGCTGCTGTTATTGTGTGTGTATATATATATATATTTATTTATATTTCTTCATACATTCTTATATAGTTCTATATTGTGTATTTTGTTGTACAGTTATTTTATTTTCAACTTTAATTTATATATTTTATCTTATTCTTTCCCAGTTAAATTTACCCTTCATTCTAATTTGTGTTGTACAGTTATTTCATTTTTTATATTTTATATTCTTAGATTTTATTCCTTCCTAGTTAAATTTACACTTTTTAATTTTTCATATTTATTTCCTATCTTATTCATAGCCCTTTCCTTTTTTTTTTTCTTTAGGTCACGAGCAGTTGTCTAAGCATTTCACTGCATATCGTACTGTGTATGACTGTGTACGTGACAAATAAAATTTGAAAATTTGAATTTGAAGAGGCTAGCGATATAAAACAGGAAGTAACTAACACCAGTACAAAGACTGAGAATTCACAACCAGACAGAGGAGAGGCAGGATAAAGAAACTCAGGGAATTAACTCTCATTGCAAATTACAGTTCTAGCTCATCTATACACACACACACACACACACACACACACACACACACACACACACACACACACATATAGGTTTATATGTGTACACTGATCTATGTAAACCTCCCTCATCAAACACATAGATGTAATTTTGCTTAAGAAAAACTCATCAAATAATCTGTTTTTTCTCTCATCCCCTTTAAATGAATGTATCATATACTAGTTATATAGCACCAGAGAGAGATACTCCCATACAGCTTATGACAAAATTTAATCCGAAGTGATTGATGGCCCTAATCACGACCTTTTGACCTCCCCCCTCCCCCCCGGAAGTGTGTAATGAGCGTGACGAATTGCATCCGGAGAAGGGGGGGTGAACCCCGGAAGCGCGCCATCTGTTGCTAAGCGTGTCGAATTGCATCCTGAGAAGGGAGGGGGAAACCTCCGGAAGCGCGCCATCTGTTGCTAAGCGTGTCGAATTGCATCCTGAGAAGGGAGGGGGAAACCTCCGGAAGCGCGCCATCTGTTGTTGGGGAAAAAAAGTTTTTAGAGGGAGGGTCTGCAGCAGGGGAGGAGAATAAAAAGCAGAGAGGAGGAGTCCGTCACAATTTCTAAGTCACAGACACACAAGATGGATTTCCTTCTGCAGCCCAGCAGCGCTCCTGTTTACTTGGACGGCGAAGAAATCTGCTCTCCCTCCGAACCCTCGAGCATGGGGGGCAGCAGCAGCGAGTGGTCCTCGTCGATTATCAGCGATACGCCCGTCTCTGTCTACAGTAGCAGATCCGAAGCAACCGCCACTCCGCGGAAAGAAGTAAGAAGTAAGAGCGTCTTCATGTTCCGCAGCCAAATTCCAGCACCGAGAAACTTGCGGGGAGAATGGACTCTGCCTGCTGAGGGTTGTGGAAAGTGGGGCTACATATTCAAATATGAGTCGGGGGAGCTCTGGCTTTATCAGCTTAACGAAGGGGAGAGCTTGACGGAATCGAGCAGCATTGTGAAGCTGACTCCCGGTGACTGGGCCGTGCTGAAGCTGCTGGTTGCGATGGTTATCGGAGAGGCAAACGAGGATTTTCCCATTCCTGAAGAGGAAGATGTTGCCCCTAAAAGACGCCGGAGAGGTAGATTCTCCTTCCCCTCCTCCTCCTTCTCCTTTCGGCTCCGATGATGAAGAAGAAGAGCATGATGCTGCTGATGATGAGAATGATGAAAAAGATCCCCCTTCCCCTCCTTCTGTCTCCTCTGATGAAAAAGAGGATACTGACCCTGCTGTTGAGAATGATGAGGATAAAGAAAAGACCCCCTCTGTAGAGGATGTTTCCTCCCCTGATGAATCAGCTGTTGAATCAGCTGATGATGATGATGATCATCCTCTCTACACAGTTACAGAAGAAGAAGATGATGAGCCCCTGGATGAAAAACTTCCAGAAGACGACGATGTTCCCCCAGCTCCAGAAATAAAAGAGGAGAAAGCAGCCCCTGAGAATAAAGAAAACGTTCCCCCAGCTCCAGAAATAAAAGAGGAGAAAGCAGCCGCTGAGAATAAAGAAAACATTCCCCCGGCTCCAGAAAAAGCTACGGAAGAAGAAATAGAAGCTATTCCCCCTCCTCCGCCACGGAACGGGGGCATACGCTTCAATGATGAGCAACTGATCAAGACTAAAACAATCTTGTCAACCGTCTGGTCTTCAGGAACCACAGCCACGGGGAGATGGAGAATGAGAGCCAGCCTGCGCTCAACGGATGAGTCTGATGCGCCTGACATTTTTGTCATGGAGAAATTCAACTCCGACTGCGGATTATTTCGCAGCATGATGGTTTTACCAGCCAAAGAGTGGGTCGTAAGAATGCTGCAAGTGAGGAAGGATATTACAATTCTTTTTCAAACTTGCCGCTGCTGGAGGGATGCTGTAGGAGTAAGGAAATGTCTCAGCTTTTGAAAATCCCCGCCCCTCCCGGACCACGCCCCCCTTCCTTCTGTTTTAAAAAAGGAAGCCCGATCAAAAAGCCTTTTTTAGCTCAGAGAGAGATGGACTCTGCACCCCTGCTTCGCGATGAGGAGACCAGCTCCACCGATTGTTTTTCTGACGAGGGTGAACTGGTACCCGACACTCCCGGCTACTACGGGCCTCTGAAGCGACAGCGGCGGCAGCAGCAGCATGCCGACGAGATGGACGGCTGGGCGTCTTCTTTATTCATCGACACTGTGAAAACGGCTGTGTATCATCTGGTCAACTTGGTGATAAACAAGTACCGCACCGAGGAATGTAACGGCTGTAAGATAGATCATCCCAGCCAGAGACAACACGAGTGTCTGCAAATTCTGGAGGATGATTTTTACTCCGACAACTATTACAACATCAGAAAGAAACTGCTCACCCCTCGCTTTGTCCCTTCCATTCAACGTCTGCTGATTGCCCGCAACATCAAGACTGAGGACGTTAAAGTTGGGATGGTTGCGGAGACTCTGCTTCATGAGCTGAAATCGGTGAGGAAAGTCTTTGACGCCATCACAGACGCTTATGACGATTTGGTGGGGCAAGACGTGGTCAAAATCGGGGAACTCCGTTTGGTTACGGAGTTTTACAAAGGTTGCTGATTCTTATCCTGCATGCTTCCTATATTTAACCTTGTTTTTTAATCATGTATTCTGTTTCTTTTAAAAAAAAAAAAAAAACTACCTCGTTTTTTAATCCTGCTTTATTTTAATCATGTATTCTGTTTCTTTTTTAAAAAAAAAAAAAAAAAAACTACCTCGTTTTTTAATCCTGCTTTATTTTAATCATGTATTCTGTTTCTTTTAAAAAAAAAAAAAAACTACCTCGCGTAGGCGTATAAAAAAAGAGACCCCTCGCATCATTCGGCTCATTTTTTAAAATTCATCATGGAGTCCGAAGGGTTTTACGTGACCCTGCCTTCCAACGCCAGCAAGGACTTATTTAAAGATAACACCAGCGGCTGCTACACGGTGGATCTGGCCAAACCCCTCGAGCTGACCGGAGAATGGAGCGTGGGCTTATGCGAATTCATTTATCCGCGCACATGGTACAATCTACCGCCGGACACCTCCTACTTGGAGCTGATGCGGACGACGGAGGAAGATCAGCCCCTGGTGATTTTAAAATTCGGCAGGGGAGGTCATTACGGACGCGTTAAAGATCTATTGGATCACCTGGTGCCGGCGATCCAAAAGTACGACCCCTCCTTCGAGGCCTCTTTCAACAACATCACCAAACGTCTGGATGTCAAAGGAGTCGGGAGCCATAAAATAAAGGTCTTCCCTCCTCTGGCTTACATGCTGGGATTGAAAACGAACGAGTGGTGGACTCTGTCGAAGCGCTCTACTCCGTATCCGTGCGATATGAACGCGGGCGTATATAACCTGTTTCTCTACACCGACATCGTTCAGTACCAGCCGGTCGGTGACAGTTACTCACCGTTGCTCAGCGTCCTTAACGTGAAAGGCGATTACGGAGACGTGATCAGCATCAGACATAATACGGTCCATTACTTGCGCGTATCTAAAAAATACATTAAAACCATACGCGTAGAAATTAAAACGGACCGCGACAGATTCGTGGATTTTGTTTACGGGAAAACGATAGTCAAGCTGCACTTTAAACCGGCTTGAGAATGGCGGCGCGTCTCCCACAGGACCCCCACCGTTTTGTGAGGTATTATGAGGGGCAGGTGGGAGGTTCCCTTCCGGGTTTTTACGGAGCGCCCGTGATGTACGGCAGAGGGATAGGATCCATCTTCTCCAGACTGTTTCGTTTCGTGTCTCCTCTCTTCAAATCCGGGTTCGCCGTAGCTAAACCTCACCTGAAAACGGCCGCAACCAATATCGCTACAGACGCTGTGAAAAGAGTGATGGGTAAGCTGACCGAGCCTCGCCAGGAGGGGGCGGGGGGTATGATGGTCCTCTCCCGCAGGAAGAGGAAACGCCCTCCGGGCGAGCGGATTAAAAATAAAAGCGCCGGAGTAAAAAGTAAATCAGTCAAGACCAGCGGTGGGAAGAGAAGGAAGCCCCAGAGGAGCTCGGACATATTTTAGAAGAAAATAAATAAATAAAAAATGTCTCTCTTACACAAGAAATCTGCCGAATGCACCCTTGCCGAACTGGATCTATTTTCGGCTCCCATGACCCAGCTATCCATAGAGGATAAAAAATATCAAGAATGTCAGCCCCTCTCTGCTTTGAACGACAACTCACCCATTGAATTTTTCATCCCCGGAGACGGGGAAAAGTATCTCGATCTGAACGACACCATGCTCCATCTGAGAGTGAAAATTACGGAAAAGGACGGGAGCAACATCCCACCCGATGCAGGGGTAGCCCTCATCAATTATCCTCTCAACACAATTTTCAGTCAGTGCGACGTTATTCTGGGGGATCGATTGATTTCGCAGTCCAGCGCCACCCATCCTTACAGAGCCATGATCGAGACGCTGCTCAACTTTTCAGAAGACACTCTAAAGAGTCAATTCAGCGCCGGTCTGTTTTACAAAGACACGGCCGGAGACATGGATTCTATAGTTATAAGCAACGGGCCGAACAAAGGGATAAAACAGAGAGCCGTTTTCACGGCCGAGTCGCGAGAAGTGGACCTGCTGGGTCCCCTCCACGCTGATATTTTCTTCTGCGAGAGGCTCCTGCTGAACTCTGTGGATTTGAGAATTAAATTGATACGCAACAGCGACGCCTTCAGTCTGATGGGAACTCGGGATTCGCAGTTTGCCCTGAAAATAACTTCGGCCTCTCTGTTTGTTAAAAAGGTCACGGTCTCGCCGGCCGTCAGGCTGGGACACGCCGCGGCCCTGATGAAAGGAAACGCCCTCTATCCTCTTTCGCGCGTTTCTGTGAAAACCTACTCCATCCCTGAAAATTGCAGGATCTGCAACCAAGAGAATCTCTTTCTGGGAGCCATGCCCAAATACGTGGTCCTGGGCATGGTTCATCACGACGCCTTCACCGGGAGGAGGGATCTGTCGCCTTTCAACTTTAGACACAACGATGTGGAGTATCTGGCGTTGTGTCAGGACGGCAGGCAGGTGCCCGCCAAAGCTTTCCAGCCACAGTTTGACCGCGGAAATTCGGTCAGGGAGTTTTATCACATGTTTTCCGCCACGGGGAGACACCTCAAAGATTTACCTCTGAGCATCGACCGCCGGGAATTTAACGAGGGGTACGCCCTGTTTGCCTTTAATCTGGAACCCAGCGAGGATGCTGACGCCCTGTCTCCCGTCTCCAACGGGAATTTGAGGCTGGAGATGAGATTCAGAGTTCCTCTGCCTCAGACCACCACTCTCATAGTGTACGCCTGCTACGACTCCATTTTGGAGATTGACTCTAAAAGACAGGTGCTGGTGGATTATTACTAAAAAATATACATGGATAACCTTCAGCTGGAGCACATTCTACATCGCGCCTTGGGAGACGTTTTCTGCGGGGTTTGGGCCTCGGACCAGCTGGCCTTTTTGAGGCGCGACTTTAAACCCCCCGCCTACTTTATAGTAAACACTCACCCCTCGCACTTGAGGGGAGAACACTGGCTGGCTCTGACTCTGGAAAGGGACGGTTCCTCCACTTTTTTTTGACTCTTACGGATTCCCTCCCGACTTTGCTCACTATCCCTCGGTCATCTCAGAGTTTCTGGAAGGCCGCTCTGACAAAATACTCTATCACGATCGTCAACTTCAGCACCCTATGTCTGTCGTTTGCGGGCAACATTGCATTTTTTATCTATGTCACAAGGCTCAGGGGTTATCCGTCGGTAAAATACTTTCTCTGTACTATAACGATGTGTTTAAAAATGATGACATGGTGTCTGACTTTCTGAAAGGACGCTGCCCCGCTCGCTCTCGCAGAGGTCATCACGGGGCGTGCTCCTTACAAAAGTTTAAAGATGCGTGTATCGAATAAAGAAACGTAAACAAAAAAAAAGTTTGTTGCAGCGTTTTTTATTTCATTTGTAAAAAACAAAAAACATTTGATTTTACATAGAGGTCCAGGTCGGGGAAAGCGTTATTTTGACCCGAGAAGGTTTTCTCCCCCTTCGCGCAGGTGTCTGTCCTCCCTCCTCCTCCTCCTCCTCCACAGATTTAAGACGCGCATACTGGTCGCGAGCTCTACGGTTATGTATTGAGGATGAGGGGATGTTTGTTTCGACCAAAGTAGTTAAAAACGCGTTCCATCCTTTCGGTCGCGTTTGGTTTTTACTTTTAAAAGAGAGGGAGAGGTTTTTAAATAGATCGATCATGTGCGAACCCCGCACCGCATCCCCCTTGTAAACAAATTCACCCCTCTTTGTCCATCCTCCTCCACCCTCAGCTAATTTTTGCATAATGTAGCGGGCGTTTTTGCGATCTCGAGGGGGTAAGGATTTTAATACTTCTTCCATCATTTCATCATCCTCCTCTCTGGGCCGCTGCACCTGCACTTGTTGCTGCTGCACTTGTTGCTGCACCTGCTGCTGCTGCGCCTCCTCGGGCGGGAGGTGGAAAGTCACCCTACTCTCCTCGTCCCGGCCCTGTTTAGAGAGTGTGAGATATCTCCGCAGCAGAGACTCGTATCTTTTGATTTTTTCATACGAATTTAGCCGCGGATCCTCCAGTATGGCTTTCATCTTTTCGTCCAAATCGTCTTTGGCAGTTTCTCTGACGGTAGGCTCGGTGGGTCGGGTCAGTTTTTTCAACTCGTGAGAGGGAACGAGAATCATTTTTTTAAACATCTCAGCGTTTTTGAAATATTCCTCCCAGCAGGTTCCCCAGAATGGGTACGGCTGCGGACAGCAGAGGGAAAAGAAACCCGCCCGTTTGTTTCTTTAAAACTTGACGTTTACGGTTTAAACTCGTTTTCTTGTCGGCCAGCAGCCTGATGATCTTTTTCTGGCGTTTCAGTTTTTGGTATTGAGAAGCGGAAAGAGGTATGTTTCCCTTTAAAAGATTTAAAGCTATCTCGCACAGCGCCTGGAGGAAATCCGGGGAGCTGTGAGCGAGAATGTCTTTGCGTTTCTGCGGCGACGCGTGGTACAGAGCTTGCAGTAAGACTGCGTTTCTTTTTATACGCTGAGACATGGCTACTTGGGTTTAGGCAGGTAAATGACGGGGTACTGCCCCGGAAGCAGACCGGCGCGCACTCTGTAGCGTTCTGGGCACGAGGGAGTGAGATCGAGGATTAAATACCCATGGGGCTCCTCGGTGGCGTCTTTGAAACTGTCGGAGAAAAATGTTTTTTGCGAAGGGAAAATCTGACGGGCCAAAATCTCAATCTGCAGCTTGTCTCTGGGGTTTTTAAACAACACCATATAATTGGAGTTTAAGCTGATGGTGCGGCTGTATTTACCCTGATGGAAAACATTCTGGGTCAGCATCATGACCGAGACGTTTTTATGGTGGCGGTATTGAGTGAAAATTTTAACCACTTCCTGGTGATCCGAGGCCTGAAAGATGACGTCATCCAGCACCACCAGAACGTCTCGGAAATCTTCGAAAGAATCAGGCAGCCCCTCGACAAATTTAATGTTTTTATTGGTCTTTGAAAGCTCCTCGTACATGGGTTGAAAAGAAGTATAAATCCACACAATATTCGTGGGCACAGTATCCATGACGCGTTCACAGTTTTCCAAAACACACTTTACAAAATGAGTTTTCCCACACCCGCTAGGACCCACAACGAGACAGGAAAAAGGCACTTTCAGTCTGTGATCAAAATCAGTTTCCTCCATTTTTTTTTTTTTTTTAGAAGAAAACTAAAACAAAAACACTAGTACCCGAAAGGCAGAGTTGTGCCGTCTGGAAAGAGACGTCTCTTGTCGTAAACCACGCGAAACTTTTTCTGAAATGTTCTGTTTTTGAGCACAAAGCCTCTCTTATCCCTCTGAATCCCGTTCTGAGGGGTCTCGAGCTCCGCCTCTTTCATACCAGAAAGGTAACTTTCCACCAACCCGCTCATACTGTCGAAATTGACACGTTCGCAACATTCTCTCGTCTGCGTTATTCCTTTCATTTTTACCACCAGTTTCTTTTTGTTTCTGGTCCGGTAGGCGTAACTCTTTGGACCCGCGGAGACAAATTCCTGGATGGTGTCCCCGTCTAATTCGTCCGTGAGATCCCCTAGATAGTTGCCCAGCTCTAAAGGTTCCTCCCCCTCTTTCACTACGTAGATCAGAGAGTCGGTGTCGGTGTACAGAACGCTGCGCTGCAATTTTTCTAAATACTCGTAGAGTTTTAGACGGGCGTAGGCTGTGGTGAAAGCGGCGATGAAAACGTTATTGGTAGCGCCGGGAGGTATCACGCACCGCTCGTTATAGCTCCACTGAATTAAAGCCACTTCCTGTTTTTTGGTCTTTAAAAAAGAGACGTGTTTAAAGTCGTACTGTCCTGAAAAGATGTAGTTAAAAAACTGACTCGGCTTTCTGACCAGAGTGGTCTGAGTCAGGTTGGTTCTCTGAGCAAACTTTCCCCAGAAACTGTTGAGACACAATTTCGAAACTTGTCTTTTGGCCGGATTCACCTCTATTTTTGACGGGTCTAAACGTATGCCCTGATGCCTGTGGTACTCTTCCACGTATTTGTTCCTCTCATCCTCGTCGCGAGCTTCCGGAGGATAACCGGAGGCTTCCTGTTTGCCTTTGAGAAAAGTGTTAATATAACCGGCGAAAATATCGCTACTGCGGCTATCAAAGTGCCAGACCTCTGTGATTTTAGCCACTCTGTAACCTAATTCTAAGGCTTTGTTAAACTCGACGGTGACCCAGACCCCGGTGAGAGCTCTGGCCTCGTCGTCGTGAAGGCACGGACCGCTTTGTTGATTAGTCTCGGCGCAGGTGCAACAGAGGGAGAATATTAATTTACCTCCGGGGGTTTTGTACGGTAGAACGGGGAAATAGAGCCCGCGCGGCGGGTAAACGGTGGCTCTGATCAGCCCGAAATAACTGCGAGGGTCTGCAAAATTCTCTCTGATGATTTGGGGTGATGCAGAGGGTAAGCGCGCTTGGCGTTGACGTAAGGGTACAGGGATGTGACGTCTACGTAATACACATTTTCTCCTGGCGAGGCGCTGTAACGCAGCCTCAAGGCCGAAGTGCGGCCTCCGTAAAGTCCCGAGCGAGGAGACAGAGGTTCCGGGGCTTCGTAGCTCCGCATAAAATTTTTAACCTCCTCGTTCGATTTTTTCATCTTGTTCCATTCGTGCTCCCACAGAGTGACCGTGCGGACTCTGTAAACGTTTCTCAGCTCCCGGAGCCTCGCCTCGGCAGAGGCGTGCAGGTCCCCGTAAGGAGCGCGGGTCAAAGGGCAGATTTCCTCAGGCCTGTAGCATTTTGGACAGCCGTGATAAAAGCATCCCAGAAATTCCCACACCCGCTTTTCCCCGTTAATCAGCGCGTATCCGTCGACAAAGTACGGGCCTATTTTTTTTCTCCCCACCGGTTGTGAGAGCGTGTTGAACGGGAATTTTCTGAGAGCGAGCTACCCACTCCAGCCACTGAATGGACGCGTGCGAATAGGCTTTGAACCTGCGCCCGTAGTTGTCGGGCGAGGGAATGGCCAGACTGTTTTCGGGTAGGAAATTGGTGTGAAACACTTTCATGCAGGCTGAAGCTATAGTGACGCAGCTGAAAGGGTCTACTTTAGTTTCGCCTATAAACCCGTCTCTGAACTTTACGCACGCCTCCCTCAGGATATTAACGTCGTTTCGGCAGTAATACAGGGACTCTTTTTCAAAGTTAAACACTCCCTGGGAGGCCTCGCAGTGCCAACGCAAAAACTCAGCCCTTTCGGAGAGTGACATGCGCTCCACCCCGTAAATCTGAAGGAGGAGGGTACGGACCCAAGTACCAAGTATTTTAATCGGTCCCGCGAGCTGAATTTGTGAGGAAAAAATCCCTTGGATTTGTCCTCGAAGCCTAAAGCTTTGGGCATAGCGCTGAGACGCATGGTGAGAAAAGAAAGCGAGTCTATGAATTTGAGAAGGAAATCGGATTCTGTGAAACATATAATTTTACTGCCTTGCATGATGAGAAGGAAATCGGATTCTGTGAAACATATAATTTTACTGCCTTGCATGATGAGAGAGGGCGTCATCCCCTCCCCCACCAGGTGACTTAGAATTAAATAGCTGTCAAACCCTTTCGCGTTGTGCGCAACGAACGTGGTCTCTCTATATCTTTTCCTTCTGTATCTTTGGAGAAACTTTTCAACACAGTCTACACCGTAAGCGTGCCACTCTTCTCCTTCTAGAGATTTTGTGCACACTAAGTAAGGGACGTGCGCCCCCTCCCTGTCTGGGAAGGTTTCAAAGTCATAAAAGATTATGGAAGCGTTATCAGAGTTTTCATGTTTCAAAGGTTGGATGTAACACAGGTGTTGATCGTTGTCGGGAGGAAGCTCCGCACGACAGATTTTACATCTGGCGGCTGTGCACCTGTGCTTTTCGCGACGGGAGAGGAGCTTGCAGTCCGGACATTTATACAATTGTTGACAAACGCTGAGGCCTGAACCGGAGTGAATTCTAGGTTGTTTGTGCTTTAAATAACACGCGCGTGTGCGACATGATCTGTTACAATCCGTACAGATTACAGAGTCCAGAAAGTGAGAGGGGCATGCGGGGTCAAAACAGAGGTTGCAGCGGTTTTGACAAAAGTGTTCCTTTCTTTTATAATACCCGCGGTGACACTCCTCGCAAATGTACTGGATTCCTAAAAATGTTTTTAGATTTTTTATCCCGTAATAGTGATGCTGGAATAAGAATAAGTACAGCGGGTGAGGCGTGTTCGGGTAGTCTGTTTCGATTAATGAAAGAGTTCTGTCCTCGGGCGGGCGGTAAAACACGACGATTTTACGATTTAGTATTTGTTCGAATTTACCTATGTCGGTGAGAGTTACCTGAGTGCGATCGCTCAACCCCGCTAAACGCTGCAGCTCTCTGCCGCGTTCCAGGGCCTGTTTATCTGTGAAATGAGGTTGAGTGAGGTGAATCAGGTTGATGGCAAAACACAGATTATCGTTTTTGTTTTTTACCACGTACAGACAGCGACGCTTTTTGACTAGAATTTCATCATCTAACATTTTGCGAATCTTTTTACGCGGGTCATTACTGCCACCGCCTCTAGGATTTCTAATTACTTGCACGACAATTTCTAGGGGAGAGCCTGCGACGATCGCTCCGTTTGATTGTATCAGCCTGGCTAGCAGGTCCTCAAAAACCGGTACAATGTTTTCAACGCTTTCGTCGACGTTAAAAACAGAGTGATTTCGCGCGTGCTCGCTGATGATCTCCAGTTGAACCCGGTCGTTACGACTAACTTCCGGTCTGACCCTATCCGCTAGATCTACAAAATTATCCCTGACGTCGAGGTAAAATTGAGCGAGGTCGCTCGCTTCATCCGGAGAGGGAATGTTAAATACTCGCCTTATTTCGAAATTATTAAATTGTTCGCGGCGAGTCACCGCATCGTTCTGTACCCGAGATCCTCCTCCTTGTTGATGCTCCGCAGGCCGGTCCTCCTCCCTGGGCTGCTGATGATGCTGCTCCACCTGCACCTGCTGCACCTGCTCCTCCCCCTGCTGCTGGTCGTAGAGCTGAAGAGCATTTTCTATCGGCTGCAGAGGGTCAAAGTTCAGTAGACCGGCAAGCCGTTCGTTTTCAATGTTTTGAAGGAGGACCTGCAATGCGTTTTCTAAAGGTTGTAGTGGATCGTTCGGTGGTGGGGCTATATTGTTTTCTATCGGTGGGGCTAAATGTTCATCGTTTCTGTTTAATTCTGCCACGGCTTCCAACAAAGCCTCAGGAATGCTGCGTTCTTCCGACATGATTTTCTTTATTTCTTAATTCACAGACTTTTACATGCGTATGCTTTTACTTTACAGGTCCTTGTGTCTGTATATCGATGCATATGTGCGAACTGTTATGGCGTACATGAAAGCGAGGTCTTCAAGGATTCTCTTCTTATGAAGCAGCCGTCGAGCTGTAAGAAAAGACGGACAGAATGTATTTTTAAACCTTACATTTTTTTTATTTTTTTATTTTATTTTTTATTTTTTTATAGAGCGGAGAAGTTTAATAGGATCGATTCATCCCCCGTCAATTACCTCTCAGTCTCCTGAGAGGAGGAGCTCTCAGTCTCCTGAGAGGAGGAGCTCTGGACGGTTCCTCCTCCGCCTGATTTTCTTCCGCCTGATTTTCTGTATCGGTCTCTGTCGGGGAAATAAAACAGAAGAGATTTAAGAAAACAATCTCCTCCTTCCTATTTTTTGAGAATGAAAAAACTTTTTATTTACCTCGCTCCTCCGCCTGATTGTCTTCCGCCCGATTGTCTGTAGCGGGGGATTGGTTAGGTATATCCGCAATCTCGGCTGTCGAGAAATAAAACAGAAGAGATTTAAGAAAACAATCTCCTCCTTCCTATTTTTTGAGAATGAAAAAACTTTTTATTTACCTCGCTCCTCCGCGCGATTGTCTGTAGCGGGGGTTTGTATAGGTATAGCCGCAGTCTCGGCTGTCGAGAAATAAAACAAAAAGAGAAAGATTTAATAAATAAATAAATAAATAAAAACTTTCTAGCACGCTTTATACCACTCCAAGTCGGGAGGGGCGGTATAGCACACTCGGATTACTCCGTCACATCCTGTTATTTATCGAAATGACGGATATTGCATCATATTGTTTACCTTTTGGTTTAAAAGGTATTTTCCTGCAGTTCTCCGGGTATGCGTTGACGAAAATAACGTCGTCTTCTTCTTTTCGCTGCGGCGGCGGCGGGGTCTGTATATTCTCGATTACCTCTGTCGAGAAATAAAGCAAAACTTTTTAAAAATCTGCTCCGGGTCGGGAGGGGCGGTATAGCACACTCGGATTACTCCGTCACATCCTGTTATTCAACAAAATGGCGGATAATGCATCATATTGTTTACCTTTGGTTTTAAAACTTTTTTCTCCGCGGTTCTCCCGGTATGCGGAGACGAAAATAGCGCCGTCTTCTCGTTCTTCTTTTCGACGCGGCGGCAGCGGAGGTTCTGTGGGGATTATGGCGTCTAATTCGCCGCGGAAAACGGCCGGATTTTTGCTGCTACTCTCTGCACTATCAATAGCCTCTGTAAGTATCAGAGTTTGGTTAAATCAAGTCTATCTAAACTTATTTAAAAAATGGTATATACTTATTTAATCGTACCGTAGTCCACTTGCGTGAAATCATTGATGTAGAAATCTAAAAGAAAGTAATCAAATTATTGACATCTCTGTTGATATATAATTTAAAGTCGTAAAGAAAAAAAACTTACCGGGGTGAGGTACGAACAGTTCTGGCGAGATGGCCCTGGCGCTCTGATCGGCGGCGTTGTTTGAACGGAATGCTGACATAATATTCACGGATTCTTCCTCGCGATTGGTAGAACTGAGCAGATATCGACTCCCCTCCCGTTTCTTCTCTCATTTTATCCTAGTCTAGCGAAGCATCTGTTTTTCGCATCTTTCTCTTGACAATACCGATAGTTAGAGAGGGTTGTTTTTTTTTTTTGTTTTTTTTTGATTGCCTTCTTGCGAACGCCGTCTGTTTTCCACATTCTGCAACGGTAAAATATGACTTTGAGACGGGTGTTTGTTTTACCAAATGGGCAACAGTTGTCTGACCTTGTTCTTGCTGTTGACAAAACTCGCCTCATGGTTGACTCTTTCCCACAGAGGGGGGTGCTTTAATAAACTTATTCGAGAATGAGCTTTTTTCCGCTAAGGCTTATTTTATTGGGAGATGTACGAAATTATTTACCGGGTTACAAGCAATGATAATATCGGCTGTTGACTCCTCAGCGGATCAACATTTTCTATCTATTGAGAAAACCCATTGTAAAAGTAATGAAGGAAAAAACTCTTCCGCCGTCTCACTCCTCCTTGACCCGCGGTGTGTGTGTGTGTGTGTGTGTGTGTGTGTGTGTGAAACAAGTTCGCCTGTCGCTGCAATTATGGTTTGTTTTTCAGTCTCTCAAAAGGAAAAGTAGTATTCACTAAGGGATATTTATTCGTTTTTTACACATAGGCAGCCTGTAGGTTACAAGCGGATAGAAAGTTCTTCTTTTCATCACAAGCTATGGTGTATCTTAAAGGTTTTTTACAGCGTCTGTATTATAGGAAAATAAAATACTATTGAAATCTCTACAGGAAGTCACTCTTTATTTCCATTACAAACGCCGGTGCAGCTTAAGAAAGTAAAATTACACCCGCTATTGTAAAAAAACAGAGAAAATTGTCATAATATTGAAACAGAATTCAGACTATGAGTTTGCGAAAAACTAGCTGCCGCTCTGTCTCTCTATACAGCACAGAATCAGCTGCTGCATCACCGCTGTGCTTAGGGAACATGACGCATCAGGTCTGAAAATGACTAGACACTTCCGGAGTATTTCCGGTAGGGTCATAAGGTCCGGATCGAGGCCTTCCATAGTAAATATGCTGTATTTGAATATGTCATATTCAA
Source organism: Diplotaxodon limnothrissa (assembly GCF_057381915.1). Taxonomy (NCBI): domain Eukaryota; kingdom Metazoa; phylum Chordata; class Actinopteri; order Cichliformes; family Cichlidae; genus Diplotaxodon; species Diplotaxodon limnothrissa. Next base: position 5,895,660 of record NC_140614.1, on the reverse strand, counting down.
AGCCTTCTTCTTTGGGAGAGCAGATCTCATCGGACACAGGAACGCTGCTGGGCTGCAGAAGGAAATCCATCTTGCGTCTGTGCCTTAGAAATTGTGACGGACTCCACCTCTCTGCTTTTTTATTCTCCTCCCCCGCTGCACTCCCTCCCTCTAAAAACTTTTTTTTCCCAACAACAGATGGCGCTCTTCCGGAGGTTTCCCCCCTCCCTTCTCAGGATGCAATTCGACACGCTTAGCAACAGATGGCGCGCTTCCGGGGTTCACCCCCCCTTCTCCGGATGCAATTCGTCACGCTCATTACACACTTCCGGGGGGGAGGGGGGAGGTCAAAAGGTCGTGATTAGGGCCATCAATCACTTCGGATTAAATTTTGTCATAAGCTGTATGGGAGTATCTCTCTCACCAGGCATAGCGGAATTAGCTTGGTTTGTCCCCAGTATACACTTTTTTGCTTTTGCTTTCTCAGGGACTCAGGTCAGATTGACTACTTTTCTTTTAAAATATTTATCTATTGCTATTTTTGTCTCACTCACAGCAAGACTATTATCTAACTTCTTCGTCTTCTTCTGTTTTACTGGCAGTTGGCAACCCATTTAATTAGAGCAGTTATTTGCACTGCCCTCTAGTGGAAGAGAATGTAATTGTTCTGCCCGTTACTCACACCGGTCATTTAGATTATTAATCCGGTGGAACCAGAAAATCTTCCACGGCACACCTATGTGCCGCAGCACAGTGGTTGGGAAAAACTGATCTAAACAACAGCCACCTCATCAATACTGCATACTGCATACATACTCTGACTTCACACTAAAAACACATGAAGCCTTAAACAACCCTCTTAAATACGCAAGAACCAGAAGTTGTATTCTTTCCTTTTCACTTCTGCTTCTGTTTGTCGCCCTCCAGAAAGATAAAGGACACACAGAAGCTCCGCACATCTGACAGCGTGTGTCGAGTCTGTTTGTTTTAAAGATTACATCACTGTCAGTGCTGGGAAATGACTCGGTCAGACCCACAGAGACGACTGTGTGTGTGTGACACAGTTACAAATCTGGCTTTGTTCTGTGGGTAAATGATGTCACTCTGGCTGTATGTCATTTATTAGCTACTAATGAGTCTTGATTTCTCAGCAGAACCATAAACAGCAAATCCTGCTATTGACATTATTTTAGAGTATCTTAGCATCAGGCTGAAAAGCTCTATTTTTGTTCATCTGTTCATCCCAGCATCACAGTGACGTGATGCACCACTGGAGGTCAGCAAAGGCAAGATTTTCAAAGTCACAAAGTGACACTCTGACTATACAACGACTGCAAAAATGTCTGAGAAATACGTGAGGAAAGTCATAAAGAAAGATAAATAATACAAATATTGTCGGTTGTTAGTGTTGCCATTAGTCTTTTGTCCACAGTTTGTTGAGATTTGGCGTATTTGTCAGGAGCCGTGCTGACAAACAGCAAAGACAATAAAGAAGCACGGAGAGATCAAAGCGCCAAACAAAAACAGCTGAGATGTTTCTGTGCAGTCAGAGCTGCAAAGGAAAAACAGATGCGGCTCCTTCTGTTGTTGTTGATGGTGTGTGCGTTCTGACGCCTCCGTCAGTTCATGTTTGTGTCGGGTCTGAGCTACAGCCTGCAGAAAAGCTCAGCAGCCTGAATCAGTCAGTGAGCAGCAGCTTTTAGTGAATCAAATCAAAACAGTGCAGAGAAACACAGAAAACAAAAAACTTTGACTCTTTTCTATTTATTCTACAATGAATCGCCTTAAACTTTTATCTCCCAACCCCTCAGTTGTTGTTGATTCATTTCATGTTGCAGATGAAGGTAAAAAAAAAGTCAATAAAGAGTAAAATCATTAGCACGGAGACATTGTACCGGACCTTGAAACTTTCAAGTCAATACTTCAGCATAAATTAAAATAAAATTAATATAAAGAAAATCTTTTGTCAAACAATAGCTAAATTTTATTTTGTCATCATCACATATCGCTGATCTCTTAAGGTGGCTGCTTTATAGTTCTAACTGCAGCACTGAAGCAGTAAACAGACGACCACCACTGAACAGGTTTACTGGCTCTCATTCCCTGGTTGTCGGCTCCATCTAGTGGTCATTTGTCTTTATTACAGCAAGAGACAGAGCCAATCACACTGCTGATTCTGACAGCGTTTTAGTAAAATGGTTTTGTTGGGAAAGAAAGAAATGTATAAAATGCTGCTTAACCATACCTGACGTCAGATACGATTGCAGATGGTATCTAACAGTATAATATAATCAGCAATTACAACAATAATAAAAAAAGTCCATACGAGTTTTTCCTTTTTACCTTATTTTTCTCCCTGATTTGTTCTACAGTCACATGTCCATAAATGCTAATGGTCATGGAAACTACTTAGATGACAGGATTAAAGTATCTGGCAAGTTCCATCTAAATGAATAATACAGACATGCACTCATCAGTACTTCCAAAGCTAGTCAATAACATGCTGTATCTGATTTATTTCATTCAGAGATGTAGATCTGTTTTTTAAGAAGAGTGATAGAAATCTTGAATTTGGACACTTGGCAAATAAACTGCTATCTGTGTGTTTAAGTTATTATTAAGGCTTAAAAATTGCCTGCAGATGGTTGTGTCTAATTTCTTTTGAACCCCTAAACTTTGAGTACTGTTTATAAAAGTTTTAAACAGTTTATTTTGTGACGTAGTATTTCAATTAATACTGATGTGCAAAACTCACAAAAAACCTGTTAATTGGTAAGCTTCAGTGGAAATAGTTAGAACCAGGCTATGGTTGACCTTCCTAAGGCTTTATATGCATATGTTATCAGAGATTTTTTCGGTATTTTGAGAATGAGCTCCTGCATTGTATCCCAATACTGAGCATTAGGCTGGAGTTGGTTGAACTTTGACTTAATTGCAGACATGGCGCTGGTGGGTGTCAGGCTCAGCGACAGAGCGGGAGATGGAAGTGGACAGATCGCCAGACTGCTGTTTGAAATTGTATTCATGCCTCTGGTGTTCTGTCTCCTTCTTCATCGTGTCCTCGCTGCTCTTTTCTCACTTTGTTTCTTTCTTTTATTCTCTCCTTCCTTTGCTCTCGCTCTCTGCCCCCCTCCCCTTATCATATTTATAATGCGTTTGCCTGCAGGGCATTTTTCTATAACCTGACCTTGCAACAGAGCGACTGTAGGACACGATTATAGTGATGCAACCACTGTGTGTGTGTGCGTGTGTGTGTGTGTGTGTTGGTATGCCAGCCTCTTAGCCATTCTTAGCATCATGCTGCAGGCGCTGTGTAACAGCTGCATGGAGAATGTCCTGGACTGCTCTGAGAGGCAGAGGCTGCTGCACAGTACAACATACACACCCAAGAATTCTTCATGTGCGCACATGTTTGATTGTTAGAGACAGATGCATCAGTGCTTTTAGTGATTCGGTCATCTTTAGGAAACTTTATAATGTCTGGCTTTGCAGACGAAAACTTTCATACAGGTCTTTACAATTTCTTTACATCGTCTTAGAAAAGCATGTTGAAATCTGTTAGTCTCACTTCTTTTCCCGGTCAAACACAGTACTTACATTTGGCACTAACTGTTTCAAATTACACAAATCACATGAATATTTAATGAACATTGCAACATTTCTATTGTGCAAATTACAGCCAAGTGATTTTAAAAACTGTACCTGCAATATGTGAGGCCTGAATCTGTCAGCAGGGTGTTATGTGTTTTTCTGAGTTGTGCAGACTGCTTCTGTGATCTGGTGACAGGTAGAAGGTGATAGAGTGACAAATTTTGCAGTTATCAGGACCTATGTTTGTTTTTACCGCCTGCTGCTTGTCTCACATTTCCTCTCACTTCTTCGGTGGTTTTGTGTTGTTGTTTCCGTCTCCTGCTGGCGCTAGTAGCAAGGCTCACTTTGTGTGGGGTCTTACATTTGCTGGGGACGTGCTTGTTGTCTCCTTTATTTTTCTTCTCATTGCTTACCTTCTATTAACTCCACAATGCAGACGTGTTTGAGTTATCTTCACTACAGTGTGCAGATAAGGACAGGGCACAATGTGGGAGGAGTCCGATATATTTCTTTGGGACATAATCTTCCTTCAGATACAATGAGGTAATGTTATCTGGTTTGTTTTCATGCACGGAAAGCACCCATGGCCGCTGATTCATTGTGTACACTGTGTTCTTAATTCATGTTGTTTCACCTACTGTATGGGAGAAAATGTACCTCAAAGCTTGATGAACTATTACCTCTCCCTATTTACTGTTTTTTTAATGTTGAGTTTGCTGATCATGTCCACATCCTAAATTGATCCTGAATCATAACAGCTCCCACTCTTCTGAGAAGACTTTCCACATGACTTCACCATTCCCAAATAATTATCTTCATATTTTTTGCTATGTTGGCTTTGTTGGCTGACCACTCCTGGCGCGGGTAACGTGCTAATGACTAAGCTTTACTCTACACAGTCTGTGTGACCTGGGATTGGTGGAGAACAGACTCATTAGAAAATAAAAACATGTTGGGAGTTATTTCCGCATTAAACTTTCACTCCTTCTTCAGGAGAAAATACATTTTCTTTGAAAGAACAGCACCCACTTGTTAAAACTGTGCGCACTGTTGTCCAGCTCTGGAACATGATCAGGTTTTGCTACAGCAAATGTGATCTGTGTGTCCCACAGAGTTTCATTTGAACACAGCCCAGAGGCAGCAGAGTCCAGCCTGCTGTCTCCCAGCTGTCGTGGTATTTCTGTCTGCTGATGTCACCGTCACAGGAAGGAATTTTGGAATCTCTTTTCAACATGCGTGGCTATTAAGGCAAAGGAGAAGAGGAACGAAGAAAGGAGGCAGTAGAGGAACTGAGCCGCTCATCTTTTCTAACAGCTCAAACTTAAATGTCATTAGTTCTAACCAAGACCTTTATATTTCCAGAATATCAGTTTAATGAGGGTACATTTAAGATCCCAGTCTTCAGAAATTTATCCTCATGCAAAAAACATAAACTTGAAACTTTCATATCCGAGCTTTTACCACAAGAAAATTACAGCGTGTTGGGTCAAATGACCTCAGCATCTTGGAGTACATTTACTTTTCTGAGACAAGGACCTCTTGACTTCTACCCCAGGAATCATATTTCACGTGGCTGAACTGTGACCCCTGCCTGTCAGTGGCCAGCTTTCATCACATAACATTGCACTTTCAGGTTGGAGTGTGCAGGTAGAAATAATCAGTGGGCCACATAGGTGGTTGGAAGCCTTGAGGTTGGAGCAATAAATTCCAAATGCTGGTTTTCATCCTAAATGATGAAAACATTTCCTCAAGAGGAGGTGGGCTTATACAGGATATTGAGTTATGTATTGCAGGCAGCGAGCTATCCAGGAAGAACAGAGCAAAAATACAGTTTATTTAATGTACCAATGTTTGCTTTTCACATTAAGATCTTAATTGCCTTCATGTTAAATTACCATTGCTGTATCTGGAGGAACCAGTGTGAATGGTAAGAGTTTTTACTAGCTACCTGACACAACACTGCTGTCAAGGCTTAAGTGTAAAGTGACTGAGATTTACTGAAGCATGAGAGTGAATATTAAATTACCAATGAAAGGAGTTCATGTCTGAAACAAATGTTATGCTAAGATGGAAACCACTCAGTTGTTATTTACAGTCCCAGGCCTGCGTGCTTAGAAAGTGCTAAGCTAAAAATGAAGGTTTAGTGTGGAGTGAGAGGAGACAGACGAGGATTTAGAGAGTATATAACCAAGAGGTGTGTGTTGGTATCCATGATCATATATGTGTTTGTATCTGTGTGTGTGTGTGTGAATGGGGTTAGGCCTAAAATAACCTCTGCAACTGTTGTCACCCCTTCTCTCCTCTCACCAACACTCCCACTCAAGAAGCAGGTCAGCACACAAACACACTCACACTACTGGAGTGTCATACGCTCACCATTTCACATATTGGTGCTGCAGTGTGTTTTAGTGCTCTGTGCAGTTATACTGTTTGATTACTCTTGGTGTTTTGGGTGTTCTGGGGGAATACCAAGGAATCAGAAAAAACGACCTGAAAAAAGCCTGTAAGGTAAGGCACGGTGTTAACTGCTTTAAATGTGAAGTCATTCTTGCCCGAATGATAGCCGTAAACCGAACGCAGTCTTGGCCTGTAATCCTAGTTTTATCTGATGAATTTTGTATTAAGTAAAACTCAAGTATGTCCTTATTGGAAAGCTTCCTGCAGTTGTAATTAACTTTAAATTCTGACATTACAAATAAGCAGCATTTGGAAAATATTTATTTCTGCAGTTTGACAGACACAGGCATGTGCTTATTGACAGATTAGTAAATTGCCAGAATTCCACTCGACAAAAACTGAAGCATTAAGTTCTTGGACTGTTTGTACAACAGAGCCGATCGTGCTGTTTGTCAGGTAATTACACTAAACTGGTCCATAAAGGCACCAACAGCTCAAATGTGATGGAGCGGTCCAGTTCAATGACTTGAGTTGATGGTGATGTCAGACATGGCAGATGCCTGGCAGCGGTCGGTCATTATACCTGTAACTTTAAGCCTGACAAGTATCCATATCAGTGAGTTAGAAATAAATGCGCCCACCATGCAGTGATTATGAAAGGACTGTTAAAAGAGGCTCGAACTGTTATACCAGGCTGTAAACCTACTTTTTAATGCTCTTATGGGAACTGACTCGTATTTGAAGCCAGCCTTAAGTGGCCAGCAGAGGAACCTTTAGTGCTGGCTTTCAGCCCTGTAGCTTGGCTCTTGTCTCTGCGATTAAACCAGAGGTGTCAAACTTAAGGCCCGGGGGCCAAAATTGATCTGCCAGAGATTCCAATCTGGCCCCTGTACATCTTCAGGACAGTGAAGAAGGAAATAAACTTTATTTAGATTTTATTTTCATAAGTAAACAACAATAAATAATAAATAGAAATAAATAAGTAATAGATAGATATAGATAGCTAAACAAATAAGTAACAGAAAGTTCCTTGTTCCTTGATTTGTACAGTCACAGTAAGAGAAGAAGGAATAAAGATATTCTGTCAATTTACAAAAATTTCCATGATAAAATGAAAGGACAGTAATTTAAAATGATAAAATTTAAAACAGATTTAATTCTTATGATTTAATCCCAAAGCAGCATTTTTTTTAAATCGTGTAGAAAAACTGATATATATTGTTGAAATTGCATTTCTTTTTCTTATATTAAAATATCCCAGTTAGTGCCAAATGTAAGTACTGTGTTTGACCGGGATTCAATGTGTGGTTAAATTTCCTTATACTGACAGAAAGAAGAAATTCCCTGGACGTGGCCCGCGATGTAAAACGAGTTTGACATCCCTGGATTTTAAGGTTTTAAGGCAACACTACTTTTTGCCACATCTCAGTATAATTGTTATATCTTTATCAGTGGTTTTGATAATAAAGTCAGTCAGTTTTTTTTTGCCCAAGTTCAAATCTGTGCTCATTGGAAAAAGAATCACAGTAATGTCACGTGTACATCTGCTATTGACTGATGTGCCATTTGGCTCATGTATAAACTTATTACTCAGATACTTAGTTCTGTTACATTTTGCTACTTTTTCTTTGCCTCCTTCACAAGACACTCGTGTGAAATGAAGCATTTTTTGCAGAGGACTTTGATTGATGCTCTTTGCCTCCAGCAGAGTTCAAGTTTTTTAAATGTCCAGCAGCAGAGACACCGCTGCAGAGTTCCAGCCTCAGACGAAAAAAAGGCAGAGTTTGGAGTCTTTTTGCAGAAGCTACCACTTTGAAAAAATTACTGTAACAAGTCTTTGTATCGCAGCAGCGGGTCCAGGCCTTCTTTGAAGCGGCTTAATTTGAATACTCCAGGGGGAGAAGGAGCACACGGTATTTGATCTCCAAGGTAAAACATGCTGCGCTGATGGGCTGAAGTGAAGGAGTTGAAGGTTATTAGATCGAATGGGTGCGGATGAGGCCGAGCTGTCGCATGCAGTTTGAACGCGGCCAAACTGAAGCCCTTGATGTCTGCGGTGATGAGGATGAGCAAGGATTAGAGCTGAAGCCCAAGTCGACTTGCTTCAGATTGATTTTAGGCAATTAGAAACCCTGCTGGATGTATGGACTCTGTGATTGACAGGTCATGTCTTGACTCTACGTGACTCGAGTGCATGAAAAACTGTGCAGTGTGTGCGTGTTGCTGTGATCGAATGATTGTCTATTATAGTGATGCAGGAGTTCTTTATAAATAAAGATGTTGAAGTAAATGTATACTTTAAACACACGCAGAAATCCAAAGTTAGCAGGCATACATTAATGTATTACTGTGAATCACACACACTCAAATGAAAGTTTATGTAGGCACTGGCAATGTGTAAACAAGCTGTTCAATGTTAATCACCTGTTAATCCAATGAACAGTGAATCTTTCATCCAGTTCTCTGTGTTGTTTTTACAGAGTTGTGAATCCTTCTGTTTCCTCTGTGTGGAACAATATGTCACATAACCTAGATCTAGCCTAGAGCTGGGAAATGTGGCTAACACATATAATTGGAATCAATTTTCTATTTCTGCAAATGGAAAAAGGACATTAAAATTTGATTGAAACGCCATTTTTTGTTTAAGACTTGCCGTGCAAAGCTGTCATATGCATAGTTAAAAAAATATGTCGTCCCGCACAGCTATAAACTGCCAGAAAAACAGAGCGTGGACATATGATTTCATAATTAGTTTCAGCGCAGAGCAGAAAAGCCTGCACACTAATTCAGCTGCTCCTGCTGTTTGTGCTCCTTCCTTATTTTTTAGATGACCATTTGGGAAAGTGAGTCAAAACTTTTACCACCAGGAGGCAGAGAAAGTTTTAGTATAGAACCCCCCTGGCAATAAGAAACAAGAAAACGCTGCAACACTGTATCTATATCAGCAAAAATAAACGTAATGTGCGTCGTGGCAAACATTACGTTTACAGCATCTTAACAATCTATAATAAAAGCTACTTAGTTAAGTGTCACAAGTCAGTCTGTTACTCTCGAAGAGCCATCTCCAGCACAACAAAGCTAATCAGAAGTTTGTTCTTGTTTACTCTTTGTGAGTGAGTGTGTATCAGAGGGCCACTTTCCCAATGCTTCGTGTTAGCTTTACCCATGCAACTATTTTTAAACACATGAATTCACAATAAGTAGCTTTAACCAGTTTTCCTTTTATTTTTACATTTAGGTTTTCATCCCACTTAATCTAAAAATATTATAAAATTTCAGCACATTTCAGAGATCCATCTGTAAACCTAGCCTTAGGCTGAGGGGACACTAGGCAGTTTTCTTAGCTGAGAGTTGTTTGGCCAAAATATCTGATTACATGAGAATATCTTGCTTAGAAATGCAGATGCATTAAAAAAAGAGAATAAAAAGCCAGACCATGCTGAGACAATGACCAATGGTTTGGAAAAGGCATTTCAGAAAATACAGTTCCTCCTTTAGTCTTCACACAGCTTGTTTGAAAGCTTGAAAACAGAAGGTGCTTGGTCAACTCAGACCATAAAACACTACCTCTATTCAAAATCTTGCATTTTCATATGCAGATTTCTGTTTACAGAGATCATTAAAGGATAGACATTATCATTTATTTATACATTTTTAATGGCAAGAGGTCACAGGACAGAAAAATATAGACTGATGTAGACACGCTGTCATTGTGAATATATCTGCACTCCCTTGGCGGGGTCTCATTAGCTGCTAGTACTCTGCCTGGATTCAGGATCTTCTAACAAATGACTTCAGATCCTAGTGGCAGACTCTGTGTTAATTTGGTATGATGGGCCCTCTGCTGAGCGCTGTGATGTGTGTGTATGTGTATTAGCATTTGAAAGCTATGGGTGAATTATTGAAGCCAGTGACATTTTCACCAGTGTTTTAAAGTGACATGACAGCGCTTTGATGACGAAACTTGCTGTGTGTGTGTTAACTAAGGGTTCAAGAACATTGTGTGTGCAGTGAGGGATTGTGGATGTTTTGAGGTTTTACTTGGAGAATTAGTGTATACTGTATTGCCAAGGTTATATGGTGAGTTTTCTGAACATCACCTAGGAGTTTTAAATATATACCATAAGTGCATCTACTATGAGGTTGAGGTGCATCACTGGCAGTTGCCAGTAATTTTATGTCTGCATTAGAAATCAAGCATTATCATTTCAGTCCGGTTGTTTTCCAAAAAAAATGAAAATTGCGAAGGTAATACCACTATACAAAAGTAATGACAAACACAGTTTTACCAATTATAGGCCTATTTCTCTACTGCCTCAATTCTCAAAAATTCTAGAAAAACTTTTTAATTCAAGATTAGAAAAATTCCTTGAAAAACATCAAATAATAAATGTTGGTCAGTATGGTTTCAGAACGCAAAGAACCACTTCAATGGCGATAATTGAGGCAGTAGAAGAAATTACTGATACACTGGATAAAAATATGCAGTTGGTATTTTTGTTGATCTCAAAAAGGCCTTTGACACAATCAATCACTCAATTTTACTGGATAAATTGGAAAGATATGGTATTCGAGGGAAAGCTGGTAACTGGTTAAAAAGTTACCTAACGGGTCGGGAACAATATGTTAGCATAGGGCATTACCATTCAGAGAAACTTGGTATTACATGTGGTGTTCCCCAAGGGTCAGTGTTGGGACCAAAACTTTTCAATGTATACATAAATGATATTTTTGATGTTTCTCAAGTACTTAAACTCATACTGTTCGCAGATGACACCAACATATTTTTCAGTAGCGATGATTATACTGATCTTGTAATGACCGTAAACAGGGAGCTAAAATTAATAAAAAAATGGATGGATATAAATAAATTATCATTAAATATAAATAAAACTAAAGCAATGTTTTTTGGTAATTTAAAATATAATGTAGAATTACCAATTATCATTGAAGGTGTACCAATTGATAATGTGAGTGAAAACAAATTTTTGGGAGTCGTAATTGATAACAAAATTTCATGGAAACCCCACGTCAGACACATAAAAACCAAAATTTCCAGAAGCCTCGCAGTTTTGAACAAAGTGAAACAATTCCTTGATAAAGATGCACTTCGTACTCTGTACTGTACCCTGGTTCTTCCATATCTTACATATTGTGTGGAAGTGTGGGGAAATACATATAAAAATACAACTAATCCATTAGTCACAGTACAGAAACGAGCACTGCGTATTATTCACAAGGCTGGTTATCTAGATCATACTCACAAACTCTTTCTTCAGGCAAAGTTACTTAAATTCCAGGATCTGGTTAATTACAATACATCCATAATTTTGTATAAAGCTTTTACTAAACTTTTACCGGCAAATTTACAAACTAGATTTGAAATTCGAGAAAAGGTTTATAATGTGAGAGGCTTTGGAGAATTCAAATTACCCAGAACTCGAACAACCCGTAAAGGTTTTTGTGTGTCTGTATGTGGTGTGAAAATCTGGAACAGTCTGAGTTTACAATTGAAACAATGCAAAAATATTCATAGATTTAAATTTCTCTACAAACAGTTGGTCTGGTCACAGTATACTCAATGATGCTTTTAGTGTGCTCTGTAATGTCTGTCCTCTTACCATTGCTGGTATGGATTCCAAAAGAAAAAAAAAATAAAAAAGTGTGCGTATGTATGTACATATATGTACATGTGTGTGTAGATATATATGTATGTATATGTATGTGTGTTTGTTACTTGTAGTTATTACTGCCTGTTACCTGTGGTAATGCAATTTATAATTTATATATTCTGTATTCAGTTATGAAGGCTCTAATTGTTGTTTGCGAGCTGCCGCTTAGATGCTTGTATGTGTCCGGGGCTGTTGATGGGTCTGTATGCAATGATGGGCGTAGCTGCGGGAAGTTTATTGTTTTTTTTGTTGATGAGTGAGTATAGGGGTGGGATTTAATAAGTTTTCTTCGTCCCACTCCTTTTTCAGGCAATTTTTGTTTTGTGTATTTTATGTTCAATATAGGTATTTGTTGTGCCTGAAAATGAACAAATAAATGAAAAATGAATGAATGAAGAACCTAAGATCAGAATTGAGCATGCAAATGCACAATCAGCCCCACGGCCTAGTTAGCGAAGTTTAGACTTACTGTACTATAAAACTAGTTGGCCAGTAAGATGTTAGATTTTTGTTTTTTTGATCAGTTAGCCCAACAGCAACTGCTAACTACAGCCTGACTGGTTTCCAGACTCATGCTGGACTTGAATGATACAAATGGACTGAAAGCTTCCTCGTGTGCCGCTCATGTCAGACTAAATCTGACAGACACACGTGGACCAGAATCTGCTCACATTTGGTCAGCTGGAGCCAGAAAACCGACAAGTTCACTAAAACGTCAGCACTGTTCAACACCTGCATACTAAACTCTGCAGTCATACAGGCCACATGAAAGTCTCTGTCCTCCGCACTCTGTGTTTGAGCATTCATGTTCACACTGACCACAAGCTGGAATCCTGATGCAGCGGCACTTCACCCCACATACAGTAGATACAGATTTATTTTGGAACACTGCTAAGCAGGTCACACTGTTAGCCAAACTAGCATGAGCCAAGCTGGCAGCGTGTGTGACCTACATTCTCACATGCCGAGCGGTGTCCTAATCCAGGCTGTAGCAGAGCAGGAGGTGTTGTGTTGTTCAGAGAGGTCACCATGGAGCAACACAGTGACTCAGCGGCTTGAGGTGGATGTAAAGTAGCCGCAGTGGGTTCAAAACAAGGTCACCTGCTTTCTAAAAAGGTCATCTAATTTTAGTGCGCACTAGTTTCCTTTCCGCAAAGCAGTAACAACAGAGTTAGATGGCAAGAAAATATAAAACTTTAATAAAAGTACATAAAACTAATGAGATGGAAATAGTAAAATAATTGTATCTTACCTCAGACACACAGCGAGACGCTGTTTTTCACAACGTGCTCAGTGTTTAATGGTCTTAAACAGTGCTTTAATTAGATCATGTTGTTTTTTGTAATTACAATGATTATCCCAATGTAATTCCGAAACACCACCTCTAACTACAAACACGCACATTTTACAAAAACTGAAGAGTTTATGCTTTTGAGGCAGAATTTAGGAAGCACTGCATTGTTGAGATACACAAGTGGGTAATTTGCATGTTCATCACATCACTAAACTTCAGTTATAAAAGTTTGTGACAGCTGATGTTATTTTAGCCCGGAGTCCGTCTGTCTGTCTTTGTGCATCTGAGCGGGTTTACAGCTTCTGAATTTAGTTCACCAATCTCAGTCAACAGCAAGTGTGATATAGAGCCAGTGTTACTCCCCGAAACACGAGTTTTCCATGTTTTTGCACACAAACATGGAACTGGTCCCTCGTGGAACTGACTCATGGTTAAAAGGGGGAATATGACATCCTTACCAGTTCTGCTTTTTCAGCAGTAGTACTCAGCAGATTTTTTTTGTTCTATAGTGCCTCTAGATTTATAGATACTAGAGTAACTGGTGTCAGGTATGGCTTGTATATGTGTTTGTATGCTTATTATTTGATCACTTTTCTGATGTTTCATGATTTTTTTCTCTTGTTTGTGTGACTATAGGACATCTGTGAGGACATCTCAGATCATGTGGAGCAGATTCACGCCTTGCTGGAGACGGAGTTCTCTCTGAAACTACTGTCCTACTCTGTTAACATCATTGTTGACATCAGGTTCGTCTCCACAAGATGAGACATAATTTAAATTTCAGCACACAGTATACAGCATAATTGTAAGAGTTACAATGTAATAACTCTATTATGTAGGTACTGGGTTAAAAAGAGTAGAGTAATGAATATAGCTGTTTTTAACGCCCAGTTGCTCGTTCTGTTCATATATCTAAGACCTACTATTAATTAATAATGGGTGCCCTTTTATTACAACAGCTCACAATCTGCCCACAAATCTAAGCACAAATCTGAGAAAGATGAAGTGGTGGGAAAGTATTTAATATCTATGTATGTACAGTATACTGTTACTACAAAATGTTACAGTGTAACCCTGAAGAAATGACATTGCATGTTTTGAGTAACGGTCTGAAACATTAATGATGCAAAGCAGAAATGTAAGAATGTTAAAAACAGCTTCTTTCATAGTCATCGGGTTTCATAAGAAATACATAACGATGCACATGAGCTATCGGTAAACGTTGTACCTCTTGTGGTTTAGGACGGTGCAGCTGCTGTGGCACCAGCTGAGAGTCTCGGTTCTGGTCCTGAAAGAACGTCTGCTGCAGAGCCTGCAGGACTCCAACGGAAACTACACCCGGCAGACTGACATCCTGCAGGCCTTCAGCCAGGACCAGCACCAGGTATCAGACACACAGACGAACAAATCTCATGTTTTAGACGCTCTTTTATTTTTAAATCAAGTATTTCTCAGCTCCAAAAGTTGCCTCTATCAGTGAGATCTCAGTGAATTCAATCAAACAGACTGACTGTGTTTGGAATCACACTGAGAAGAAATAAATACATTTGTTAAATTTCACAGTGATAGTGTCTGTCTGATACATTAAAGTGGTTATTTCTTCATCTAGACCCGCCTGGACGCTCTGACAGAGGTAGACGATTGTGGTCAGCTGACTATCCGCTGCAGCCAAGACTACTTCTCTCTGGACTGTGGTATCACTGCCTTTGAGTTAAGTGACTACAGTCCCAGTGATGAACCCGAGGTCCGGGTAGCAGAGTCTAATAGTGAGGACACCCTAAAGGAAATCAACCAAACCCAAGACCCAAACCAGGAACCAAGATCTGAGGAAAGTGGAGATCCCCATCTGTCAAACCACAAAATCCATAACAGTTTACCGGAACTCTCTTCTCCCAGTGACTCAACAAACCATAACCCTTCTTCATCTATTTTGCTCACAATGCAATGTGGCATGCCTAACCACAATGAAAGTGCGAAGCGCCCCCTGCAGGGTGAGTTCCACAGCACCGAAGTATCACCCACACAACCATCACTTCCCAAGAGAGCTGCTATGTTCCTAGATGGAGCATCCAGGGCGGAGGACTCAGTGGGAGGTTCGGAGAAGGTTAGCCCAGTCTCAGGGATCCAGTTCCAGTCTGAGCTGAGCCGAAGCACCCCGTCTCTCATCTCTGCCTCTCCTCCAGACCGCTCCAAGTTCTGGTTGGAACTGGACTCAGTTTATCCGGAAAATGTTTCACAGTCCTGCGAGAGCCTGCAGGTTTGTCCTCCTTTGTCCTTTGTTTTTTCACTTCAGTAACAACATTTATAAATGAAATGAGCATAAATCCAGAACTGCAACAGAGACATTTTTACCTATTGTGAAAACTACATGTACTGAAGATTTGCCAAAGAAAACCATTTGTTCAATTTCTGAAAAATAAAAACAAAACAGTAAAAACTTCAGGCAGGATGCTTAACTTTCGTAAGAAAATATTGCACCAACAAGCAATAAATAGTTAATGTAACTAATCTTTACACAGATACAGCTGGATATAGATTTAAGGAAAACACAACTAATTTAAAACTTTCACAATTCACAAGGATATACTTGAAGTAATACTGGCTAATAGCAGAACATAAAGACCATATATTTTAATATCTCAGGAGACGTGTTTGTTTCTTGGGGAACATTGAGAATGTCACAAATATAGTATACCTGCAGCAAAATACAAAACCCCACCGCCTACACAGCAGTAGGCATCCTTGTTTGCTGCCTCAGCGGTAAACTGTAGAATGTAAGTGAGTTGCAATGAGTTGATGATGGCTGCATCCACAGATGGGTCTTGTAATAAAACAATGGACTCCAGCTGGCGTCACGACTATCGCCGTGACACAGAGGTAGCCTCATAACCTGAAGAGACAGAAGGATCTCTTGTTAAACCCACACATTCTTCTGTTTTGTCTTGCATTTCTTCCTATTGAGACAGAGATGGCTTTTTATTGATGTTAATTCTCTTCCACTATATGTACCCAGTGAACATAAAGAGCTTCAGAAACGTCATCATTAACTCAAATTTCCATTACAGGTGATGAATGGGTGCAACATACGTAGAAAAAATGCAAGCTCCAGATACGGAGGACGCTCAGGTGGGAGTGCACAGAGGCTTCTGCCTGACCAGAGGAGCTCATCTGGGGCCAGACCAACCGCTGACGCCCCCCTGCCTTTGCAGGACCTGAAGTCTCAGAATGAAACATCAAATCAAATGGAGAGGATGCAGAAGGAGACACATACACATAGTGAGGGGGACTCTGATTCCTCCTTGCCTTCTCCCATGAGGGAGCAAGCTCTCTCTTCAGACTTGGAAGCATCAGGAGAGGAGTCGGACCCCCGACCGCCTCGTAGCAAGGCGGCGGTCTGGATTGTAAAGCGCCAGGGTCAGAGGGTGAGAGATTATTTCCTTTGTTTAGGAGAAAAGTTTGTGTTTTGTTCAGACAGAGAAGGACAGAGGCATATTACAGAGCGTTTGTGTGTGTGGTAGCATTTTTCTCAGATTAATTGGAATTATTTGCCATCTGAAGTCAGTCTAAATCGACATCTATTCGTTTTCATTTCTTTCATTTTGATTAATTTATCATGTTTTAAAGTAGTGGAAACTTTTGTAGTTGATGTCTTCTCAAATCACAAGCATGCAGTACTATACTAATCACAATTTACCTGCAAGTATCCAGTTTAAATAAGAGCTGAGATCAGGAACTATGTGGTCAAAAACAGAAGACGAGGTTAGCAAGTACAGAAGTTTGACAACTGCACGTACTCAATGTTCCACTGTATGTTTATTTCCTACTTTCTTGTCTGATAGGGTCCCCAAGTCTCATCCAAAGGCAGCCCAGACAGGGAGCACTGGTATGGGTCAGAAGAGTTCCTGGCTCTCCCTGCTCAGCTCCGCAAAACAGAAATGCTTGCTATGAAACTAGAAAGTCTGACTCAGACCGTCCCCTTGGTTAGTTAACAACTAGGATCCTGAATACTGTGTCTGACTGTCCATCATTGTAATCTAAACTGCAACCACTATTGCTCTTTTTACATCTAACTGCAGAGGCCAGGTGGCTCTACCCAGGATGTGGATGATTGGGATTTGACTGAGCTCAACCCGGACTGGGATGTAGGAGAGAGCGGGGACAATGTGAGCAGTGTAGTGGATAGTGGGGAAGACATTCCTTCTCCTCTGCCATCGCTGGTATGAAAATAGTTTCTTTGTGTGTTTTAACTCCAAAAAAAAAACTTGTTGAAGCTGAACGAATGTTCCAATAATGTTGACTTGTGCATCCTCCTGCAGGTTACTCGCAGGCGAAACCTGCTTGGTCGCTTTAGCCCCAGTTCCTCGAGCGATGTTGCACCCTCCCTGGACGAAAGCATCGAGTCGGGCCCGTTAAGTGACCTGCAGTCTGAAGAGGATGAGGGGCGAAGGTCAGCAGAGCATCAGCCTCCGCTGACCCTGCCCCCGTTGAGAGGGCGTGAATGCGCGTCTCTGGTGCAGCAGCTGCTGGAGGACATTCACAGTCACGACAAAGACCCTGATATCTGGAAGAAGATTGAGGTATTCCTATCTAGTCTTCACGTTATCTGTCTGTGTTCAGGCTTTGATACATATGTAGCTCATTCCCTCTACTGTCATTTACAAGTTTGGGGGCATTTCTCATCCCATGAAAATGAGCTTTCCTAGAAGCTTCATTTCGTTTTTGTTCTACTGCAAACATCCAGCTTCACACTGAGCACCAGCTTGGTATTTTTTACCTTCCTAAGTATCCTCTGATGCTCAATCCAATACATTTTTACACCTCTGACTGTATTAAAACAGTAATATTCCTTATTAAAAATTACTACCTGTAATTACTTTTAAGTCTGGGGTGGTAATTTATGCCAGCACAGTTACATTGCAGTGGAATTTCTCCTGCTACTTAAAGAGAAATCCTTCTTTGTCTTCATTTTTGATGATGACGCCATTGCAGTTTTCTATTTTTCCGAATATACTGTAAGCAAAACAACAACTCTTAGGAATGTTGACTGATTTCTGTTTGAGATATTTTGCTCTATGATTGTGTGGGCGGTTTACTCTTTAACATTTCGTCATCATCGCGATTATTGGAGCAAAGTATTCTGACTTATTAACCAGTCCACACAGACAATGTTTTAACCTCCATCACTGAACGTACAGAGACTCGCCCACACATGACTTTAAGTGTAGTCTATTTTCTTCCAGTAATACTTGTACAACCGTATTTTTTGGACCATAAGGCGCACTGGATTATAAGGTGCATTAAGTGAAACAAAGCAGTCAGATAAGTCAAACTTTACTCAACTCATTCTTCTTGCTTCCTCCACTTTTGTACCATTGATTTATCAATGTTGAATCCTCTCGCAGCTGCTCTGTTCCCATGTTGTTGCAGTATATTAATGACTAACCTCGTATTGTGGATGGATTATCTCAGTTGTTCTCCTGACTGAAGTTTGGTCGGTTTACAGCATCCTGCCATGCGATTACATTTGTCCCTAACCATCGGGAACCCAACTTTTATTGAGTGGAAAAAAAGTTAGCTTCACTGTTTATGTTATGCTAACATAGCTTTGTCTCTAGCGATCACGTAGCACATCGTTATATACCAGCTAGCCCAACTTCAGTAACCCTACAAACGTCACTGCTGTTTAGTTTTCAGTCTTCTTTATGTTGGAAGTGACAGCAGAGCTGTACGTTTTAGTTTTTTCAAAAATCTCTCAGTCAGAACATGCTATATCATGTTTAGGTGGAAACTAGCGAGCTAACTTCCTGCTAACTTCTAACTCTGTTAAATTTAATAAATTCTGTTTTCATGGATGCCTGGATGTTAAACTTAATTGATACACCTGGTAAAGCACCAACGCTGATCATTTTATTAAAGGTGAAAGAATTTAGACAGTTTTTAACTCTCAGTGATGCCGCAGTGTTCGTTTGACTATGGGACCTGAAGGAGACTACAGTAGCTGTAATGCTTCGACAATCCATCAACCATTGCGGCTTCGTAGCATATCAAAGTTGTACTAAAACATTTTTTGACAGACTTTTGAGCGCCGTGTACCACATAAAATCGGTTCGAGGTCAGTAAAGCCCAGCAGAATTCATACATAAGGCGCACCGGATTATAAGGTACACTTTCGATAAAAAAATAATAAAATAAAATGAAAGGATTTTAAGTGCGCCTAATGCAGAAATTATGCTAAGTCATATTTTACATAAGTCATCCACAGCAAACTGTGCAAATGACAAAATTAACTATTGATCTTATCACAAGCATCAACATTTCTGCACTCAGTTTAAAATCTGTGTAAAAGCACCTGCGATAGTAGGAAGGGTATTTGAGCATAAGGCATATGTTACTTGCACATTTTTGAGGCCGCCTTTAATGCTAAACGATATTTACAGATTTGTGCATAACATATGCCAACATCCAGTTGACATGTTTTTTTAGGGTCTTGCTTTTTTCAGCAATGCCATAAACAGGCTCAAGGTGTCTGACAGGGAGGCAGCCTGCATAAGATGATCACTTAAATAAAGTATAATTTTAAAAAAACAACTAAAATAAATAAAGTTCAAGAGAGTGAACTGGGCGAGCTCTTACAATCTGGAGGCCACAGTGAGCTCAGTGAACCTACAACGTCGGCCAGTTATCAGTAAGAATAGGCCAGGACTTCCTTGTGATGTGGGCGGGGCATAACACAACAACTCCAAAGTAGATTTTGCCTGTACCTCAATAGAATGGCTCAAGGGTGCTAAACTAACCTGCCAAAAGTAAAACTTGGAATGTTTGTGTTTCACTGCTGTAGCTGGTTTTTACTGCCAGTCTGTGAGATAGATCTCTGCACTTTCATTTAGACAAAAGATGACAAGTTGAAACAAAATCAGTCCAACATCCACTTTTGCCCCTTCAATGAAGCTACCTTGATGGATTGGAAGGCTAGTATCGGATTGTCCACTGGCCCTGCTAATTCATCACCTCACTTCAAAAGGTCACGTTTGATTGGCAGGCAGATTATTGATGAGGTTTGCCTGGTGAACTAATCAGTCATATCTGTCATATTGAATATCGTGAAATGCCAATAGCTCTGGGGATAAGTTCCTATCATGGCTGCTTGTTTAATTAGTGCTATAAAGTGGCTCTGTCGCCTTTAATATTTCTTTATTGTTTTATTTTACTCAGGTTTATTTCACTCTCTCACCTTTATTGCCTTAATATTACAATTCTTAATACCCTCGACTCCCCAGGCAACATTTTACTTTGCTGCTGTAACATCTCAGTTTCCCCTCAGGGATCAATGAAGTTCAGCGTGCCCATCTTATCTGGTGCTAGCCGGGTCAGAAGCCCACCTACAGAATTGGACAGCTGTAATAAGATTAACAGTGAGAATGGTCAGGGTCCTTTTGAATCAGTCTGAGAATTAAAGTGTCAGCTGTGTGAGGGGATGTCCTTGGAAATGGGGATCAGTGACCCGGAGGGTTATAAATTCATTCCCCACATTAAATTCTGTCCTCCATGTTACCAAATTGGCCTGATTGGCCATAATAGTGACTATTAATGATGATTTGACTGTTGAAATGTCAAAGTTGCCCTCTTTTTTTGCTTTTCCTTTTTTGATGTCAGTCTTTGGTAGAACGCTGGTGCTGTAGTGAACCTCCTGCAGCAGCCTTTCTGGATCCACTTTGCATGGTCTTTGCATCTGCCACTGTTGGTTTCCTCTGGGTTTACATGCCTGCTACATTAATTGGTGATTCAAAATAGTTTTTTTTTTGCCCCAATAATAGACTGGTGAGTCTGTGTCTCAACTTATGACAGCTGGGAGATGCTCCATCCTTTTAATGGCCCTAAGCTGGTCAAGCGATCAAGAAAATGAATGAATGGATGATCAATATCAAGCTCAATCTCATGTGTTAACTTAAAGGAAGACAAATGGGAATCAAATCACAGTGTACTAGTAATTTCAAAGTGTCCCACATTGGTGTAATGTTTCCCACATCCCTGAGTATGTGAGGATCTGCTTGGGTATGAGGAATGTAAATTTCAAGGTCAGAGGGTGAATTGTGTTTGATGCCTTGACATTAGAAAACATTGTTTTAGCTCATGGTGCATTCAGGCTTTCCCTGAATGTTACTAACAGGAAGGAATAAAAAAAAAAAATCACATTCAGACAACACCCGGCGCAGAGCATTGAGTAAAAAACATGTAACTCCAGAGAGTTACAAAAATAAAGAAATATTCCTAATTTTGAATTAAAACATAATAAACAAACACAAAAAAATCCTCCCAGAATCAGGAATTATACCCTGCTGTCTTGCAGAACACCTTGTGTTAACCACACACACATAAGCACACACACACACACACTCCTCATTCCCCTCTGCTCCTGGGTAATTAGCTGATTAGCTGCTTAATTAGCAGCATGTAATCATGGCGATGGATGAGCTGCCTAATTGAGGAAGTGAAGAGAGGAGAAGGAGCGTCTCAGTGTGGAGGGTGACATTCTGTCTCTCTGCAAAGAGTCTCTACTGAATACAACCGAGCAGATTAACATAGAATGAAAAATCATCCGTCCAGGGAAGAGAAACTGTGGAAAGATCACTGTTGGAGCAGAAATGAGTCAAATCTAGGAGCAGAACACGAATATAATACGTCCGGCACCTCTCGTCTTCTCGGGGGAGAAGCTCATGGTTGTGTTTGCAGGTGGAGTTGAGGAAATTTGATTAGAGCAGAGACAAACTGAGTAGAAACTCTGAAATGTCAGTAAAATATAACAGGAAGGGGGCAGATATCTACCTTTATTCTCATGGATTTAGTTCTTTTAATCATAGAGGAACCATAAAAAAGCTTACCTAAGCAACACTTTGTTGCTTAGTTGATTGTTCTGATTATTGAGTATAATCTGAATACTAGTAGATCAGATCAGTTTAAGTGAGTACAGTGGAACCCCGGCTTACGAAGACCTCATTTAACGGAAAATTCAAGTTACGAAGGCACTTAACGGCAATATTTCTGCCCGTGGTACGGCAAAATGCCCGCGTAGCGAAATAGATAGAATGGAAAATTATAAAAAAATTCAATTCAATTCCATAATGTTATGTACATGTACACATACGTATGTATGCATGCATACGTATGCTTTCTTCAACCTCTGCCACCTCCTCCTCCACCAAGAACTTCGTCTTCAGCCAGCATCGCCTCACTCCAAAGGCGATGGAAAAAGGTGCTTTGACATACAAAAATTTTGACTTACGAAAGACCCTCTGGAACGAATTAATTTCGTAAGTCGGGGTTCCACTCTATATTCATTTTGAAGCTTCAGCCTCAGAGGTTTGGACGTCATTGTGTTGGGTTTTTGGATGATCAGGACAATGGCGCATTAAGTGATGAGCTAAGGTTATCATGATTGATTAACTGTGTGGTTGCAACAGATCCCCATCTGATCTGCTACTGCTACTGACTCAGTATAATAAAATGTTGTTGCTGGAGGTTGGTGACTGTCGCTAGGTGAAATTTGTTACAAGAAGGGTGCTCCACCAGAAGCATTACACCTGAGCAACTCATGGAGACACAGCTTCAAATTACGAGTAATTTAAAGGTGTAACAAAACAGTGATCATTAATTAACCTGTTTTTGAAAGCTAAGCTGTTGAAGTGTGTATGACCAGGCTGTATTTATTATAGAAGCCCATGTTATGCCTCTGCACACAATGGGTTTGTACCAGTGAAGTAACATAAAAAATTGTACTTTGTAAAGTAAATTATTTGTTTTGACTAGACTGTAACTCCATTGAATCACAATTTTTCCTTTCTCCTCCCCAAGTCAGAGCTTCACTCCTTGTTTCTGTTCTCTCCGTACTGTTGGACATAAATATTTTATCCTCCCGCCTTTGACCGTCTAGACATTGTTGTCTCAACCTTGACCTCCTCAACATTTGTAATGTCGGAACCGATCCTCTCATAATTTGTGTCCGCATCACGTAAATCTGCGGCTTGTTTCCTGAAAGTTTATGAGACCAACGCAGGAGAGATACATACACAGAAATCCAAAGTTCCTAATTGCGCTGTGTGGGACATGACACGTGAAGTGGATTTAAATTCTTTAGAAAAACTAAAAACTATGGAGAAACAGCCCATTGGTTAGATAAGTGTCCTATACATCATGTGATCACATCGTGTGCACCGCCTGGGCCAGCGTCAGCGTCCTCAGTGTGAGGTGTCTGTGTGTTTGGAGGCTCTGCGGCACGCCAGCCTATCTGCGAGCAGTGGGAGACAGACAGACAACAGACTCACATCAAGAATCGTCTGATTGGCCCAGCAGGGGGGTCAGGGACGCCCACCGACAGCAGAGAGGATAGGAAAATAAGAGAGAGGTGGAGGATGATGAGGCGGAGGGGTGTTATTCTCTTCTTTTGTGCTTCTTTAGATAAACAGGGTAAGGGGGAGGTAAAGGAAAAAATGACAGAAGTAAAGTTGTTTGCAGCCTGGTAATGTTGATTCTGAACACTTTATCACACAGCCACTGATTAAAAGCTGATAGAAAATACACATTTGGCACATACTAATTAGGGTTGTAGGAGGAACATAAAGATAATTTTGTGTGTAGCTGATCTGTACTGTGACCTTTTCTCGTGTAAAAGCAATCAGTGCAGATTCCTCCGTTAAAGAGTTTATGACACAAGGTAGTAAAATTTGCCACAGAAGCCAGCTTATTGCTAGAAAGCCATGTTCTCATTTTCATTATTGGAGACAATGCAGTATATTACAGGCTGACAGAGTATCCCACGAGCTCTCGCTTTTGTTCGATTTAAACCCATGAAATGTGCACATTGTCATTAATATGAGCAGCAGGGCCGTCGTTGTTGGTCTTGAGTGTTTTTTTCTTGAATGGAAAATTAAGTTATCCCACATATAATAAAAGTTTTTGTTCTGAGAGTTAAAAGTAATTACTCTATGACGCTGATATGGCAGATGTTTAGCTTTAAGTCTGCAGCGACAGAGTGGAAGATAAATATTAAACATAAATAAGAGCCAACAAATATTTTAGAGATTCAATTCACACATTGGACAGCTACTCCCATGATTGTTCCTTATGACTTATAACAATGCTTTGTAATGCAACCAACAGCATGGTACTGAAAATACTCCCTCTGATGCAATTTTCATACTTAAACATTCATCCAGTGGAGCAGATTGGACACTTTAGTGGGCCAATTTGGTCCTGTAATGCCGGTATAAAGGAATGTTTGACTGGTTATAACACCACTGTTGACTAGATAACCATTTCCACAGCAGCAGAGAGCTGGATAACTGGCAGTGGTGGGCGGGGCTTTACCGGGACGATATTAGAGATGCAGTCAGGTGTGAGAGTTGTCTTTTTACTCTCTGTTAATTTGGACATCTTTCTTTCTTCCCTTTCCTTTCCTCCTTCCTTCCTTCCTTCCTTCCTTCCTTCCTTCCTTCCTTCCTTCCTTCCAGGCGCACTACAGATAGACAAATTTCTAATAATTAAAAAGGCAAAATGAAATTCCACCCTAATGTACCGTGGAGACAGCTGCAGTCCTGTCCTATCCAAATATTCCTCAGAAATCAGCTGCGCAGGTTCCATGTTTTATATGACAAATAATTTTAATGAAACTCTAATCAAAATTTCCTCCCCTCGAGTTCTTTAATTTCGGCGCAGCGGTGGAAAAGTGTTTGGTGTTCGAGTTAGTCAATCTAATAACGTAGCCTGCTGTGGAAATTATCCATCTCACCTCAATCCCCCAAAATGTTTTTGGAACCCCGCTCAGAAAAGTCATCATTTCGTATTTTGTTCTGGTTTTTACCTTCACCAGGTGCTGAAATTTTGTTAAGCTAGGATGCCAGTCATCCAAATTCATTAGCTTATAGCTAAGAGCTACCATGAAGGTTAGCATGTCTGTTTTCTTCAAGTATGTGGTGCACGACCCAGAAAGCCTTGAGTCCCAGCATTCGTGTGGATTTTAACCAGGTACGTGGATGCACTTGCAAACCGTGCAGCCCAGGGCCATGAACAGTGGCATATAGAGAAGAGAAGTTGAATATGTGTTCAAGTTTCACCTGGCCTTCAAGACAAATACAAGCAGTGTTTGGGTTGTTAAAACGTCAATTATACAGTTAAGTCATTTGAGCTTAGTCTGTAGTCTTCTAAGCCTAATGACCAGACAGTATACAGTAGGTCATCTGTTTCTATAAGTACAATCTTGCATGCAGTCATCAGCCAACACTGCACACAGACAGCATCGATCTCCGCCCAGACAGCATCGATCTCCGAGTGAGAGGAAGGACGCTAGCATCAACTAGCTAGCCGGTCGTCACGGCAAAGCTACAAGAGCGTCTCTCAGCATGGGCCCGAAAAAAGTTCTGTCAGCCGAGGAAGGAGACGATATTAAGAAGTCGCTGGAGTTTATGACAGAGGAGATTTCTACTGTCAAACTGCAGCAGAAAGCCATCCTGGACCTGGTCGAGGAAGTTAAGGCTCTCCGCATCCAGAACGCCGAGAAGGATCGGCGGCTGGCGTACCTGGAGAACAGAGTGGCGGATTTGGAGCAGTACACCCGGATGAACGATGTTATCATCACGGGGCTTCGCATCAAACCCCGGTCATACGCCCGGGCGGTCGCCACTGACAATGTAGGAGGGCCAGGAGAGGAAGATGTCAACTCCACGGAGCATCAAGTGGTTACCTTTCTACGGTCCAAAGGTGTGGAAGTGGATTATAACAACATTGAGGCTTGCCACCCTCTACCCCGAAAAAATGACAGTGACAAACCAGCCATCATTGTGAGATTTGCAAACAGAAAACAGAAAACAGCACTGTTAAAACAAGGAAAGAAACTGAAAGGATCCGATGTCTTCATGAACGAACATCTGATAAAAAGAAATGCGGACATTGCCAGGAAAGCACGTTACTTGAAGAAACAGGGAAAAATTCAAAATACATGGACCACCAACTGTAAAGTATTCATTAAACTCAATGGAACACCGGAACAAGCCAAAGTGTTGGTCATCAGAAATATGGAGGAGCTGGACAAATACTGAGGTCAACTTACTCTGGAGGTATGAATACACATGTGACGTGACACACAACATGGCACAGTCCAAAAGAACTTCATCTGCATCCGGCAACAATATCAACATAACTCATTGGAATTCTCTTTATGATAATCTGGAACTGAGAACATTTCGATACACAGACCATAATGTTCTAGACTTAGAAAAGGATATAGACCCGGAAAATAATTTCTTCTACAACATCAGCTGTAACTGCTGCTACTTCACTGATGAACAGTTTAAGCACACCATCAACACGGAAAATAAATTATCAATAATCCATTTTAATAGCAGAAGTCTGTATGCCAACTTCAACAATATAAAGGAATATCTAAATGAGTTGACAAATCCATTTGGAATTATTGCCATTTCTGAAACATGGATCAATGCGGAGAAAGGAATGGACTTTGAACTGGAGGGATATGAAGTGAATTTTGTAAATAGAAGGAACAAGAGTGGAGGGGGAGTAGCTGTGTATGTGGATAAAAACCTAAACTACAAGGTGGTAGAAAGTATGACAACTGTAATTGATAATTTACTAGAATGTATAACAATTGAAATTTATAAGGAAAAAGAAAAAAATGTAATAATTAGCTGTATATATAGAACACCTGGCTCTAGTATTCAAGTATTTAATGACTTCATAGAGGAAATATTCTCTAAAACAAATCAAAAAGTTATGTTTATCTGTGGTGATTTTAATATTGACCTGTTGAATCCAAAAAAGCATAAAATGACCGACGAATTCCTAAACACTATGTACAGTTTGAGTTTACATCCTAAAATAACCAGGCCTAGCAGAATTACACCACATTGTGCCACCTTACTTGACAATATTTTCACTAACAATATGGAAAACAACATTGTGAGCGGAATATTAATTAATGACATCAGTGATCACCTACCAGTTTTTGCAGTTTATGACACTAATTATAAGAAAAATCAGCATGAAGAACAACTGAGATACAGACGTGTAAGGACAGAAGAAACTATGACTGCATTTAAGAACGATCTATTAAATCAGGACTGGGACAATGTGTACAAAGAAGCTGATATTGATATTGCATATGGCATATTTTTAAGAATATTCATGGAGTTGTACGATAAAAACTGTCCAACAATAAAATACAACAGAAAGCACAAATATTCAGATAGACCATGGCTCACTAAGGGTTTACAAAATGCATGTAAAAAGAAAAATACACTCTATAGGGAATACCTAAAACAAAGAACAAAAGATGCTGAAAATAAATATAAAAAATACAAAAATAAGTTGACCAATATTATACGTGTATGTAGAAAGGAGTATTATAGTAAAATATTGAACAACAATAAACATAATATGAAAGGAATATGGGATGTTTTAAACGGTATCATTAAAAATAATTCTGGACAACAAAGTTATCCACAATACTTTATCGATAATGGCAATCTTATGGAAAACACTGCTGATAAGGTCAACAGCTTTAATCATTATTTTGTAAATATTGGACCAAAACTGGCAGAACAAATTCCTGAGTCACTGCCATCAGTAGACTGTAGTGAAAACCTGATTGATAGGAACCCTAACTCAATGTTCCTCACATCAGTGGAGGAAAAAGAAATAATTGACATTGTACACATGTGTAAATATAAAACATCTACTGATTGTAATGATATTGACATGAAAATCGTCAAGAAGGTCATTGAAGGAATTGTAGGACCTCTAACATATATTTGCAACTTATCATTTCAGACGGGAAAAGTGCCAAACAAAATGAAAATAGCTAAAGTTGTGCCGCTGTATAAAACCGGGGATAGACGCCACTTCACAAATTACAGGCCTGTTTCTTTACTACCACAATTCTCCAAAATCCTAGAAAACCTGTTTAATAAACGATTAGACAAATTCTTAGATAAATATAAATTACTCTCTGACAGTCAATATGGATTCAGATCAAAAAGATCAACATCTCTGGCATTAATCGAATCAATTGAGGAGATTACGAATGCTATAGATCAGAAACAGTATGCAGCTGGAGTATTTCTGGATCTCGAGAAAGCATTCGACACAATCAATCATGACATATTAATTAATAAACTGGAACGGTATGGGATTAGGGGGGTTGTACTGCAATGGGTGAAAAATTATTTAAGTGACCGGAAACAATTTGTGAAGCTGGGTGTCCATTCCTCATCATGCTTGGACATTGCTTGTGGTGTTCCACAAGGCTCTGTACTGGGTCCAAAATTATTTATTATTTATATAAATGATATTTGTAAGGCATCTGATATATTAAAATTAGTATTATTTGCAGATGACACAAATATTTTTTGTTCTGGGGGGAATCTAAAGGAGCTGCTGGATACAATTACTTCAGAAATGTGCAAAATTTAAAAATGGTTTAACAGGAACAAACTATCGCTAAATCTAAGTAAAACTAAAATTATCTTATTTGGGAATTCCCTTAGAAATGCACAAGTGCAGATTCATGTAGATGGTGTGGAAATTGAAAGAGTACTTGAACATAAGTTTCTTGGTGTGATTATAGATGATAAATTAAACTGGAAGTCTCATATAAATCATATACATAACAAAATTTCAAGAAGTGTCTCAATCTTGAGTAAAGTAAAACACATTCTGGACCACAAATCACTCCACATTCTCTATTGTTCCCTGATTGCACCGTATTTGAATTACTGTGCAGAGGTTTGGGGCAATACTTACAAATGTTCGCCATCATCAATCTTTATATTACAAAAAAGGGCCATAAGGATAATCCATAAAACTGGTTACAGAGATCATACAAATCCACTATTCTTAAAATCAAAAATTCTAAAATTCACAGATCTGGTTCATTTTCTCACAGCACAAATTATATATAAAGCAATAAATAACCTGCTTCCTGACAATATTCTAAAAATGTTTTCTAAAAGGGAACGGGGATACAATTTGAGGGGGGAATTAAATTTAAAACATCCTCGTATCCGTACAACATTAAAAAGTTTTTGCATCTCTGTGTGTGGAGTGAAGCTGTGGAACAGACTAAGTAAAGATATGAAGCAATGTCCAAGCATGGCGCAGTTTAAAAAGCGGTTTAAGGATATGGTTTTTACAGGGTACAGGGAAAAGGTAGAGATTTGATAGGGTGTTCTTGTCTAATATTTTCATGTGTGTGCGCATGTTGGTATGGGTATGTATATATATATATATATATATATATATATATATATAATTGTAGGTTGTGTATCCTTGAGGTGTTAATGGGGTTATTGAAAATGTGTATATGTGTGTATATACGTATGTATGGATAGATAGAAACATATATGTGTATATATTAAAAAAAAAAAATTTACACATAACATATAATGTAATTGCAAGGAGGTATTTCTGTAGTCTATTGATACTAGATAGTGGAAAAGGGGTGGGATTAAATAAGCTTATGCTTCTTCCTGCTCCTTTTTGAACATGGACGTTATTTGGAGTTGTGGTTGCTCGTTTTCCTTTTGTTTGCTTTGTTCATTTGTCTCTTTTAATTCTATTTTTTTATACTTTTTCAACATGTTCAAAATAAAGATTCAATCAATCAATCAATCAATCAATCAATCAATTCCATTATAGAAAAGTGATAACATTTATAAAATGTGATTGGCATAGAAGGTGGTTTTGTTGACCCATCCATCCACCCCAACCTCCGCCTTAAGCAGTCATTGTTGTTATGAAGCACTGGCTGAAGTTACTGTTGCTGTTTTACACGACTGCTAGAAGTTGTTTAATATTTCCACAGCAGTAAATCCTTTAACACAACCACTAAATTGTGTTTCTCTGCTGCTCTAACATTTTGTTTCTGTTTTTTATTTCTCCTTGCTACTTGAAAGATCATAAAAATGTGAACACTGGTATCGAATCTTAATTTCTGTGGACTAGCATCAGTTGTATCTTGATTTTTGTTTGCTTTGTTCTCCTGGTGGAAAATCAGAGCTATTGCTTCTAACATATTAATCAGCGACGCCAAATATCATCTGTCGGGAGTTTGAGTCCAAATCTATCAGCGTCGTCCTTCAGAAAGCCTCGTCAGCTGAGCGGTAATTATCCAGCGGTGAAGAGCTGAACCACAGGAGATGAAGCATGATATCAGAGCAGTTATCCAGGCGGCAGAGGATCAGATCAGGCGTTTCAGCTCCCAGCAGGCCTTTCTGCCCCTCAGGAGCCTCACTGGTTTAGAGACATCAAAGAAGCTGTAAGCAGCCCAGTGCATGCTGGTCGATATCCAAACCAGCAATACTCGCTCTGCCGCTGTTCGCGCCTTCCTCCTCTGTCCTTCTCACTCTTCTTCTCTTCAGTTCACCTCATTTCTTCTCATGGTTTACTTCTCTTCGCATCTCATGTTCTCATGCTTCTTTTCTTCTCATCTTTTCCTTTTCGCAATTCTCTCATTGATCTTTACCTCTGTTCTTTTTATCCTCTGATGCCCTCCTTCTTTGTTGCCCTTTTCCTTTTTCTCATTTACCTTTCAATCCCTTTCCTCTAACCTTTGCTTTGTTCTCTTCTTTTAATACTCTTGAATCTTGCTTTGCACTCCATGCAACCCCTTTCCTTTCCTTATACTATCTGCTTCTTCCTACTTCTTCCATTCTTCCTCTCCTCCTCTCCTCTCATCAATACTTTTGATTTCCATATCTCCTCAATAACGAGCGGTGGAGAGATGGACAGAATCATATTGATGTGTGTGTGTGCTTTTTTAAAGGGTCACGGTTGTAATTAACATACTGCTGCTCATTTGGTCAAGGTTTGCATCTCATACAGACTCACATGCAGACACACGCTCTCTCACACTAACAAACACACTATACATATCTATAACAGTAAACCAACACACAGACAACACTGTGCAATAGAACGTGTTCGCAAACGCACATTTTATCATCACAGTAAGCAGACACACCTATCTCCATATGAGGACACACACGTATAGATTTGCTACAGCGATTTGTAGGCGAGGTGAAAGCGTGGGTGCACAGATGTGGCAGCTCAAGTAATTTCCATCAGATTTACCTTCTCCCCACAGCCTCCTTCACTCTGCCATTAGTTTTCCAGATAGCTCTCAGTGAAAGATATGAAAACAGCGCTCAATGTATAAAATATTAGAATTGTCTTCTTGATTCTTCCTGTTTTTCCAGATGTAATGTTTAAGGTCTGAGTGGAAAGAATGAATTTTATGGAGTTGCTGTATGTCTTCGGTTTTATGTAAATCACTTTCAGCTCGCTCTCTCTTTGCTTGATGTAGCTCGCACGCTCTGTGTAGTTTGATTGGATCCAGGCTACATAAAATTCAGGTCGCAGCTCCAGTTTGACCTGTGCGGGGTTGTGTTCGTAGTGGATTTCTCTGTGGAAGCAACTATGCCTGTGGTGGACGGGCTAAAGCTACAGACTGCTGAAATATAGATACATCAGACATGAATGTCAAATCAGTTAATTACAAATGCGTTCACCCGCTACATGAGGCTATAAGAGCTGGCCGAGTGGTGGAGTTACAGGCAGGTGCAGCCTTCTCCCCCCCCACGAGCTCACGAGACGAAATAAGGCAGTTAAGGGTGGTCCTTCATGTGAAATAACCTTGATCCAAAGAGTAGAAGAAAACTTAGCGATCAATCAAAAAGAAAACCTAGCGTAGCCCCATGGCTAAGTGCAACACTGATTCCTCCTGAGGGACCGGCTATGCTAAAACTACACTCCTGGAGCTGTTATTGGAGAAGTAAACCATACATGTCCATGCTTATTTAAACCACATGCATGACATGCTGGCTTGATTCTTTAAAATCGTCGAGGTGAATGTGCAGCCTGCTCTTTCTCGGTTACTCTTGGAGTATTTTCCCATTCTTTTTGTTGGTCTCCCTTCCAAGCGTCGCAAGTCCTGGACAGCGAGTGTGAGTTTTAGCTGGGCAGAACTGTGCGGACGCAAAATTTGTATCAAACACCCTTAATGCTTCCCTTTTGTTTTTGTCTCTAAAAGAGGTTTAAACACTTTCCTTTCTTCTGTCTGATCCTTGCTTTGCAATCCAAAGTGTTTACTCCCCCTTTCACCTCCCTTTGAAGACTCTTTGTTCTTCTTTTAAGCAGTCTCTTCTGTTCCTCTTCAGGAGTGAAGTGGATTTAAAGACAGAAATCAATACTGGATCAGGTGCTATTTCACATGGATTCTGTGGATTTTCCTGCTGATACATTTCACATCATATGGAAGAAAAAGAGGATGTTTATGCAATTTAAAAAAACAACAGAATTTTTGTGTGTTTCATTTTTAGTTAGATTAGTACAATCTTGTTGTGGATCATCAAGGCTTCCGCGCATCATAAATCTCACTGTTGGCCAGTAGATGGCAGTAGCTCTCCACTGACTAACAAGCTGCTGCCTTCTTTTTTCCCCCTATCTTCTGTCAGTGTGTACATCTATCTGTGTACTCCCATGAAGGGCAACGTGCCAGTGATGGAGACATACGTGTTCAGCTCACTAGAGTCATTCATACCACTTCATCTCTTTTGATCTCTTTTCCTTCTGCTCGTTCTGGCTCTGTTCCCCTTTTCTTTCCCCAACTCTCAGGTTTTTGCTTTTGCAGTCTTGTTTCTCCTTGTCTCTTCATCAGTCTCTTCGTCACTTCTTACTTTTCACCTGTCTGCCATGCACTAGTGTCATTTTTCTTCTCCTCTCTCTTTTAAATTTTCTTTCCTCTCACTTCTTCCTCTTTTCCATCTGTGTTTTGATTTCTTTTCTGCCTTTATATGTGTATTTTTAAAATCTTTTCTTGTCTTCCTCACCTGCTTTTTTTCGGTCTTCCTGTTTCGTCTGTCTTCTCTTTCCATGCCTTCACTCTCCTCGGTGCATTTTTGCACATCTTTAAGTCCTTTGTTTGTATTTTCCTCCATATATCTTCCTCTCTCTTTCCATTCTCCTTTCCTCAGTATTTGTCCAAACGTGTGTTTACTTGTTTCATCCTGTGGGTCTCGTTTTTGTTCTCTCTCTGTCCTTGAATTAATTCATCTGGAATCAGTTCTTAAACACCAGCCGGGCGCTCCCTCGCTCCCCCCCTTTTGTTTTTTTTATCCTTCTCTTGTACTCTAATCCTGTTCTCCCAATCTGTTGCTTTTTTTTTCCCTTTTCTGCCTTTCCTCTCCCTGTTGCATGCCATTACCTGTTGGACTTCTCCCTTTCTTGGTGTGTTTTGATGTGCTTCTCTGCCATTTTCTGTTCAAACTGTTTGCTGCTTTGTTTTGCTCCTCTCTTCCTTCCTCTTTTTACACATTATCGTTCTGTCATCTCCCAATCCTCTGAAGTGTTTAGTGTGTGTTGTGTTGTTCTGATGCCTTTCCAGCAGGTCCTGGACATCAGCATTTATACATATTATTAGTTTTTGTTGTTGTTGTTTTTGTTTTTTTAAATCATAAACTGAATTCTCTCTCTCCTCCCTTGTCCCCAGTATTTCGTGCAGCAGTTGGACGGGTTCATCTCGTGGCTTCAGGAGGCGCTGGACAGCACAGAGAACTGGATTCAGCCCAGACAGGACCTGGATAGCCTGAGGGTGTACCTCGACACACACCTGGTGAGAGCACCAACACTCACACACTTGCCTTTGTTTCTTTCTTTTTTTAAACGTATGTGAACCCTCATTGATACAAAGCAACCTCAGCCTCATCCCTTAAAATGAGTCTAAGCCCTCAAATAGAAGTGATAACACCAAAGGGTCTTCATCGGCGTTGCGTCATTGTGTTCCTCGCAAAAATTCAAGCGCACGCACCCGTCGTCAAGGCTCGCACACATTTGAAGAATAAACGTACACGACTGCTACGTGCAAGCACATCTGTGCACACATTCCACACACGCGGTTGCATAAACACATATTTGCATACATGCATATGGATGTGCCCACATGACACGCACGCACACAGACACACACACCTGTCTTATTTTCAGAATCGGTTACTTCTAGCTGCAGCTATTGGAACCCGCTTCTTCACAATCAAGCAACCAAAGCTGGTAAAGCGATGATAGGACTGTTCTCTACTTTGTCATGTGTTATTTCAGTAGCCCTACTTACGCTGTCAAAACATATCAGTGACATCAGTGACAGAGATGGGAGTCAGCACAGCAAACAGAGCACACAAATGCTGCTGAGAAAAGAAAAGACAAGACAATGAGCACTGTCCAAGCTGTGTCATCAACACTCAACCATCACCCTTTAAAAAAACAACAACTTGTCTTAAATGGAAAGTTTCTAAAAAAAAATAGTGCATTAAAAACTTTAGTGTTTCTTATTTGTGTCATTTATGAACTGTTACAATATGGGATTCTCATAAAACATGGTAAACATTAAAGTGATGAGGTCAGTCAATATAAACCTTCCCAAGTTTCTGTTCAGACCTTTTGTTTGTGAGGGAGAAGAAAGCTAACTTTAAAAGCCTCTTCCTTAAACTTGTTTTTGGATACTGGATGAATTAAAGTGCTGCACCAATGCCCAGTAGATCATAAATAAAGTTTATTGTAAAATATTGAACCCCCACACAAAGCTGCTCTAGTAGAATCCAAAAAATACCGCAGGTGGGCGGGGCTTCTGCAGAAAAATATGATTTTTTTTTTTATTATGTCATGCTAAGAGAAAAAAATGGAAAAATGAATAACAGATGGGAGATACGGGATAAACAGACAAATTAAAATCCATCCGCTCATTCATCGTTATAGGAAAAGCATAGGTAGAGAATTAAACTTGTTACAACTAACGCAGTGAGACCGCTAAGAAAGGCTGATTTATTTCCTTCAAAACAACTATTCTTGAGCCGATGTTGACCAGTGCTCAGTTCAACAGATATACTTACTGGCTAAGGGGGTAGAGGTCAAAGCTTAGGATTTTCTGCCACCTGTAAACACACACAAATGGTTTTAGAAAGGGATAATTGGAAAATAACAAACCCTGGAATGAATGCAAGCTCTCATTTCACTGTCACAGCTTTTATTCTGGCTTCTTTTTTTGTGTTCCAGTTTGTTTTCATCTACATCTCTTTTTTCTTCCTCCTTCTGGCAAAACCTTTCCTTTATTCCTCTTCCCACTTTATTGTTTTATTTTCTGATCATCTGCCCCTCCTTTTTCTCTCCTATTTTGTCTTTTTTGTCCTTTGTCTCTCTTCTTTCTTTTAAAAAAACTATCTTTATCGCTTGTCTTCTTTTGTTTACTCTAACAAATAGGAAACAAAAAGGCTCAAATAACTCTGCCTGTGTTTTGGTAATTTACTCTCACACATGCTCTGAGATAGATCAGTAAGTGCTGCAACGTGTATATGAGCACACTCGCACATACAGAGACACACACAGATGAGGAGCACTTTGGCAATTACTCACGGTCTTTATGGCAAACATATGGGCTGCACGCACACACACAAACACAGAGGAGCACTCGTTCAAGACTACAAGACATGAACATGCATATCACATCAATGTAAAAATCCCGGTGTTGCCCAGTGCTGAGCATGTGCGCGCGCACACACACACACACGCACACACCACCATCACCGGCAGATTGTGTTTGCATTAAAGTATATAAACACAGATACATATACACAAAGACAGGCATGTGTTTTAGCACACGCACACACGTAGAGGTGCTATTTGCATAAATTTGCATGTTCCTAGACAGATTTCCAAATCAGCATCTCCATATCCGTCCCTGCAGAACAGCATCCTGCACGCAGATCAACACACACACACACACACATAAACACACACAGTATTTTCTTATCTAGATGCACTTATTTGTGCTGTATCTGTGGGTGTGTGCGCATGCTTATTTGTTGGTTTGTTTACACGTGTCGACTTTGTTGTGGTTGCCAGCAGCGCTAACGTTAGTGGCGGTTAGCTTCAATTAGAATTCCCGGCTCTTAATTGGCGCGTCTTGTTAAATAAAGCAAAAGCGGATGAAAAGGCATCGCTAATAGGACTTTGAAATGCTACACTGTTGATAGCATGTTAGCTAACTGACTCTGTGTTTGTGTGTGCGTGCCGGGGTTGATAGTCACACTTGCACTTTGTAGTTATTCGTGTGTGTTTGGGTGTATAATTGTGTGTGTTTGTGTCTTTCGTTGATTACTGCCGAGTAGAGCCAGGTTCTGTCTCGCTTCCCTTTGTCTTTATATCTCTCCAGTCTTTCTCTGACAAAATGTGTTTACATTTACAAGACCTTTAAGACATTTTAGAGGAAATGGAGCTGCTGAGTAGATTAGGATTGATGGCGGCGTTCTACACGCCTTTAAAGTCACAGGCAGAGAGTCTGTAAGAAGACTTAGGTGCTTGAATCCCTTGGCCATAGTTTTTTTTTCTTTTAAATATCTAAAAACTCCATGAAGTCATGAATTAAAATTCCAAAGGAGCAATAAGGAAGGCCCATTCAACAGCACTTCCTCACGAAACTCTACAACAGAGATGTCAAACTCATTTTCCATCGTGGGCCACGTACTCTCCACTTTAATCTCAAGTGGGCCAAACCAGTAAAACTGCCTTTTTTTCTCAGTCAAAAAATGTATAACTACACATTTAACCCTGTTTGATGTAAGAAAAGAAGTGTTATTTCAGTAATACGACAGTTAAAAATCCAAAATCGATGCCCTCTTTTTCCAAAGCTGTCCAGTGGACCAGATCGAAGTCTTCCTCAGCTCATTCTGGCTCCTGGGCCTTATGTTTAACACCCGTGCTCTAGAAGGACCACGACAAAGTGTGTGAACTAGCAGCAGAGGTGGCATCTTTACATCTAATTACCCTTAAAATGTAACGTCAACAGGGCTACTTAAAGATATTCCATGAATATCCTGGAATGTCTTAAACATCCTTCAGGTGCATCCTACTTAGATTCCTATGACATAATGTGTGACCTGCCTAGCTACTTAACATAGTCACATCCCAAGAAAATTTGAAATTCAAATGCAAACTCAAGAGAGCTATAATGACCTTTACAGTATAACTATAAAATAATATTTTGGTGAGTGTGTTTTAATCAGTAGCTTGGAAAGCTGAAACTAGGAATAGTTGTCTTTTAAAACAAATTTAAAACATGGATAATTTGATGAGCAGTTCATGTTTTTTGTCTTTTTCTAAAGGCTCAGTAATTTCTCAAATCAGCCAGCTGACTGCTGGGGACTACTTTCAGTGGCAGATTATTTCACGTTTGACGTTCTAGCGAATATCTGGCCCTGGGGCAGCATGGTGGTACTAAATAAACTGCAGTCTGTGTATCTGTGGCAATAAAGGAACTGCTCACCCAGTCCAACAGTGGAGCTCACTTCATTTGTGTTTTAAAAAAATCATTTTTGCACAAAACAGTTCAATTGCAAAGATGAATAATAAGACATATCAGGCTTTGTATGCAGTATCTATTTGCAGGACTAACACATTGCTTGTTTTTCTTTTTCATGCTATTTTATGACAATCAACAACATCGAATATCTACTTTCATTATGCTTTACTTGACCAAAGTAAGTCATGTGAATATAGCTTTCAGGCGACAGGATTGGTCTTTTTTCTCTTTCTGTTTTTCCATTTCTCTGTCTCACACACATACTCACACACACACTCTCTCTCTTTCTCTATATTGCTTTCTGTGCCACACATAAACACACACACAAACACACACAGCTCCAGGGCAGCAGTGGGTGGAGTGGAGTTGCTTTCCCAATTGAATATTTGGTCCAGCTGGCGTGTCTGTGTGTGTGTGTTTGTGTGTGTGTGTGACTATATGTGTGTTTTAGGGCGCGTGGAGCGAATAAGCACAGGTCTTTCCGGAACCCCGGGGAGATCAGTGAGGCAAGAGGACACTAACGCACACTCATGCACATGCACACACACAGACACACAGACACAAACACACATACGCACACACAGGCTGCTCTTTGTAAGGCGCTAAGAGATGGCGGCCAATGAAAGGCCTATTGATTGGGTCTGATGGGCGATCCAGGCCTTTGAATCCCATTACCAGAAGTAACACACTACTGGTGGCAACATAAGGGGA
This sequence comes from Diplotaxodon limnothrissa, assembly GCF_057381915.1. NCBI lineage: Eukaryota > Metazoa > Chordata > Actinopteri > Cichliformes > Cichlidae > Diplotaxodon > Diplotaxodon limnothrissa. The sequence continues at coordinate 5,857,607 of NC_140614.1, read as the reverse complement.
GGATATATATATATATATATATATGTATATATATATATATATATATATATATATATATATATATATATATATATATATATATCTCGAGAGAGGGAGAGAGAGAAATGTCTGAGATTGTGTTCAAGTATAATGTGCAAGATTAACAGGCCACCACTTCAGAACATATTCATTTAGCTCGCCATCACCACTGAAGCATTGAAATAACAGCAAAACATCTGAAATCTTTCAGATAACAAACAACAAAAATATCAACCACAGTTGACTTTGAGGCTACCCCTATGCCTTCATCCACTTCAGCAGGAAGACGAGGATTAGCTGCTTGTAGTAAATGAAAAAAGAAGCAAACACCAATGAAAAAACAAATCTAAGACCACAGATTTCCTTGGCTGGACTGACAGTAGGGTGTTACTAATCATAATCATGGTGGTAAACAAAATAACCTGGAAGTAGTTGCACAGCAAATATGGGGACATGGCTCTGACAATGTCTGAACCATCTTCTGCGACCAGCTGGAGTGAGGGGAGGGAGATGGGACAAAAACACACTTTGAAGGCAGATCTGAAAAATGTACTGTAGCGTACTGTAGCCATGTAGGCTATTCTCAGTACGGGAAGGTACTATAGATGTGTAAAGCAACTAGCCATGAATATGCCTGTGAAGGTTCTCAGTCATCCAGGTCATTGTAGTCTAAGAAGCTCTTGACCTCTATATTGGGGAAACCAAACTGCCACTTCATGAACGCATGGCACAACATAGAAGAGCCAGCCGTCCTTTAGATGCCTGTCCATCTGCATCTTAAGGATAAAGGACACTCTTTCGAGGATGCCAATGTTCACATTTTGGACAGAGAAGACAGATGAGGAATGAAAGAAGCCATCTACGTCCACTGTGAGCGACCATCTTTGAACGGAGGCGGTGGCTCACGACACCAACTGTCTACCATCTATAATCCAGTTTTGAGATCCCTCCCCAGACGTCTTAACGCCCACTCACATCTTGGGCCATCTGACCTCAGGAAATCACATAATAGGGTGGGGCCAGGTTTCACAATGAGCTCACCTGAAATCTTGGTTGACTGTGACCTACACCCGTTTTCACACCTTGGCTCGTATGATTAGGTAGAGGATCATCAGGGGGTCCATCATCCTTTTGGGGGGACACTCCCACAGGGCTTAATTGGAGATTATGTATCGGAATTTCAGGAACAGGACCACACCTCCAAACACGCTCACCGGTTGTCATCTACATAGGTTCCCCCAGTTCTGCAAGCTGCTCATTCTCGTTTACGTGCCCCTCCCTCCCTCCTTGTTCTCAATTCTTTAACTCCTTCATTTCTATTTAGTGCATGGGGATCTGCCAGGCCTGGGAGCCATTGCCAGTCCCCTTCGAGGCCTTCCCCAAACCACAGCTCAATTCATGTCAAAGCATTCACTTTTACCTACTAAAACGCTGTCAAACCTAAAATGAGAACGTGGGACCAGCTAGTTAAATCTGGGACTCTCCACCATTTGACCCTAGAACTGAAGAAGCTTCTCGGATGAGAGGTGAAATGTCTTCAAGCAACTTAAAGAAGTCCAGACGCTTTTCTTTCCAAGCTCTTTAGACAACTAGCCATGTAATTAACATAAATTCTGTGTTTTCCAATAGTCCAGAATACACTCTTTCTGTATTTACTGTTGTTGCTCCCACTGCAGACACATCTTATCGCTGACTGGACTGAACATTCTCAGGTGGTTTGTAGGGATGCATTTTGGTTCACTTGGAGTTCAGTTCGACACAGCGTATTTCTATATGTATCCAGTATCTTGTAGGTGTAGTATGAGAGTATGAAGAGAGGGGAGTAGAAGGAGGAGAAAGAGAGTTGGTAAAGAAAACCAGTGAGGGGCAAGAGGAGGGTATAGAGTGGGCTCAAGAAGAGATAACGATCGAGGGAGACTGAAGGCGGACAGGAGAGTGAGAAGAAGAGAAAAAGAAATATAGAGATTGAGATGAAGACAGGAAGAGGAACAAGCCGTATGAGGGAGGTAGGGAGAATAAAATAAAGGGAAGTAGCAAAAAAATGAAAGAGAGAAAGAAATGTAACACAGAATTGCATTTCATTGCTTAACATGAAAGAAGTGTGCAAGAAAATTCATATCTACAGAAAACAAAGGAGATTGTAGGCCTGGGTGAATAAACACCCCCCCCAGGGATCCAGTCATACTGCTATAGTTTCTGTCAGCTCAGTATGAATGGAGACAATTTGATCATCATTATTAAAAAGACTCTTTGATCAGATCTTGTCTCATCAACCCAAGCCTGTCTGCTGTAAGTGTGTGTCTGATCAGTGCAGCTCAATACACTGTCTCAATGTCAAACCTCAATGTCATCTCAGCATCAGCACTGCACACCTCTTAGCGCCTCACTAATACGGCAGTGCTAAAAGCTAAATGATATTAGGTAGGCTTCTGAGGCCATCCTACTCTGTGCTTCAGGCTAATATGCTAATGCTAACAGGTAATCTGATCATCCAGGCTTTGAAGCAGCTCACCTCTCAATTGCACAATGTGTATGTTAATCAGAGCGGGGAGTCATAACATATGAGGCCAACAGCCACAGCAGCTGAGAAGTCTCCAGATTCACCTTCTAACTTTTAAACTGCGATGCTGCTGATTTTGTATTGCTGTTATTCATTTTCTTATTTATTTTACTCTGTTTTGTTGTTTGTGACACGCACTTCATAAATAAACTTTACTTACTTATTTTTCTCACTCAACATAGATTGTCAGATGTCATTAACCAAAGATGCTGAACATGTGTTTGTGTGGTCTAAATATCCTTAAACAAAGAAGAAAGATTTTTAAAGCCATAATATCAAATAATTTGTTTGACAAGTAAAGTTAAATTCAAGTTAAATTGAAGTATTTATTAGCATCTGCGTCCACTTTCTGCACCAGCTTGATAACTTGTTTGTTAGCTTTCGCTGCTTTATCTCAACCTTCATTGCTGCTGGTGCGCAGTTATTAATTCCTGTTAATTTACTAAAAAGACACAAAGAAAGGCGGGAAGCAACAGATGGGAATTTACCATAGACAGTACCGTAATATCACTGATTGGTTTCTTAAGTCCCATTTCCAAACCTCAACATTTTCATTGCTACCATCTTGGTTTCAAACAAACTGTGACTAACTGTGAAACTGCTTGGTCACTGACTTGTCAATCACCAGTCATTACCCAAATAACATCCTATGGATAATTTGTTCTGAGAGTATGACCAAGAATTACAAAACAGATTCCATTTTTTATTCTGTATGACCCAGAGTCAGAGACTGCGGACATTAAATTCTTCAGTAAAATATTTACAGAGGTGAAGACAGAAAGTTGTTTTCCCAGACTTCCATAGGACACACAGCTGAGAGAGAGGGTGTGACAAAGGATGTGAACGCTAGGTGGCAAATGGTGGGAATCTTAGCAGGAACAAATCAGGGATACCAAGAGAAGGGAAGCTAAACCCAGTACAAACTGCCTAGGTAAAACAGGAAGTAAGTAACAAAAGAACACCTAACACAGAGATGGAGACTTAACGGGGGATGCAGGATTAAACTAAAGCTCAAAATAATACTACAAACAGGAACAAAACTAAAAATAACATATGAGAATATAAACACAGCAAAACTATTATGGGAATATCAACCCAAAAGAAAACTATTACAAGCAATAGAACCACCAAATATATTATATACAAGATTCACCACATCTGTTTTTATACTGTATGTAGCAATTACAAAAGTCCCCATCTATAGTGGTTTTTAGTAAAATATCACCGTTTTTTGATGGCTACTTCCTGCTGATAAAAGTCGAGGTTGAGATTTTCTGTGTAGACAATCCTAGACATTGAGGTAGCTTTGATTTCTTTGAGGCGCAACACTCTTATCCCTCCTGACAATACACATTCCTGAAAACAAATAAATAAAATAAAACCTTTGAAAGAGTTATCTCATGAAATTTGTCACAGCTAATGGGTCTTTTATTTTGTAATCCATAACTTTTACACACTCTCTTCTTTCTGTCAAAAAAGTAAGTCTTTATTTTCTTTACACTACTTCCCTCCTTTTCTCTGTCTGTCTGTCTGTCTCTCTCTCTCTCACACACACACACACACACACACACACACACACACACACACACACACACACACACACACACACACACATAAATACATACACACAGCCTCTTATTAAAGCCCGCTGTCTGACATGCATAAAAGCAGAGCTGCTCTGCATGCCTTATCATGGTGTGATTGATGGTTGGCTGTTCTACTCTTATCGATTCTATGCTCTCCATATATTAAACGGAGGAAACTGAGCCGAATCGCTTGTGGAATAAGGCGCTGAAATACGATCGCGCTCTGATAGCCTGGCTAATCTGCACAACCTAATTCATTCCTAACATCAGCCCAGCCCTATCCCAGAGACGCAGACAGTCACGCTGTGTTTTCTGTAGCGCTGATAGATGTATTTTATGTTTATTAGCTGTGAGGTATTTCACCAGCTTATCTGGAAATTAAGTGGGGCAGAGTGGCCGCTGAGTCTGTAAAATTACTCAATCAGCCGTGAGATTTGGAGTAATTTACAACGTTTGCAAGGCAGTAATGATTGCAGAAAGCAGACAGTCATGTTTTGTTTGGATAATGCTGATATATGAATGTGTTTTTGGGAGCACAGTGAGGAGATAGTATAGTTGATGGTTTGAGTTTTCCAAGAGATACTTTATTGTTTATCTGTGAAATGTAATATGTGCAGGACAGCTTCACCGCTATCTGCTCACATCCTTTTAAAGCCGGAGATGTGTGGTTTTTATACGACACAAAGAACTACACTAGTGTAAACCTGTGGCTAAAGCACGGAACTAACACATCCTGGGTTGAGGATTCAGTTTTTGGCACGTGATGATCCGACATTCACGTCAAGATATTTGGGAAACATCTGTATCAATCAAGGAGTTGGTTATTGAGGTGACACTGAATGATTTTATGATGAAGCTAATCCTCTTTTCCACATACATTGCTATAATCCTGTGAGAGGGTTAAAACACTTTATCCCATTTGTCTCAACTGTGTATATCCTACTCCATAAATATTGGTGGTGTGGCAGTCTGACCTTGTCATGTGTTGACTGATGCCATCACCCGCCCATCCCTCATGGCAGGACTGTCACAGGCTGAGTTCGCACTGTCTGCTATTTAGCAGGGTTTGCAATACAGTGTTTCCCACAGAACTAGATAATATTTGTGGCAACAGTGGGAGTTCACTCATATTTTCTTGAATGTTACCTCTAATACTATAGCTTATTATTTGTGATAATAAATAACTGATCAGATGTATCTTCAGTAAGTCTCCCAGTCTCAGAGTGAACTCTGATTCTGGACTGCAGTCCTGCTGAGTGGCACATGAACTCACTGCACATGAGTAGCCTTCCAGTTCGCAGCAGAGCTCTAGAGCAGACCAAGGACTTTCTGGAGAAACGGATGAAGGATTTCAAGTCCCACCAAAGTAACAACCTAGAGCCAGATTTACAACATTCACATTCACTTCTATGGGCAATTTAGAATCACTTATTAACCAAACCCACTAACTGAATGCCTTTTTGGACTTTGTCAGTTAAACCTGACACTTAATTGTATCTCAACCAGTTATTACTGCCATCACTGTTCTTTAAAGGGTTTTACACTCTTATCCTGTTTCTAACTATAATTTCATTGGACTGAAAAAACCCCACCACACAGTCTCTCAGTCCTCTTTCTCTCACCGTCTCTCTTTTTTGCTATGATTTAAAACTTTTGAGATAGATTTGCAAGACCTTTGCCATCTTGTGTCTTTTGTCCCAGTTTTATCCTATTTTAGCAACGTGTCTTTACCACAACCTGGAGAAGCAGCTTTAATGCACTGATCTTTCAGGATTTTTCCCCAATATATTGATGAGTATTGTTTCCATTTAATGCACACTACACTTCTTACTGTTATTTTTTATGTTGCATGAAAATCGTGTTTTCATTTTTGCACAGCATGTGCAGTGTACAAATTTCTCTTGAGATCAGGCTGATCGGACTGCATCACAAATACACACATACAAACATTTACACCGCGGGTGTGTGTGTCTCGAAAGCACTGTGTGTGTGTGTGTGTGTGTGTGTGTGTGTGTGTGTGTGTGTGAGTATGTGCGTGCAGCATTTCCCACTGCAGCACAGCAGGATGTCAGGAGTGGTTAAATTGTGAGGCCTCGGCACCTTGAGGCTGTCTCTCACACACACACACGCGCGCGCACACACACACACACACACACACACACACACACACACACACACACACACACCGTGTTTTCATATCTTTGTGGGGACATCTAATTGACATAATGCTTTCCCTAGCCGCTTACCCTGACCATCAAAAATGAATGCCTAACCCTAACCCTTACCCTAACCTTACCATAACCATAATGAAATAATCCTGACACTAAAACCACATTTTGACTCTGAAAGATGCCTTCAAACTCGTGGGGACCGTGTTTTTGTCCCCATAAGTGTCACAGGCTGGGTCTCTGACCCAGCGCTCTGAGTTCATGTTTGTATTTGTCTCATTTTGTTATGTGATTTAGTTTGTGTTATTTCCTATCTGCCTTTAGTTTAGGCAGTTATTGTTCCTGGGTTTTCTATGTTTTGGGGTTTTGTATTTATTCATCACGTATTAGGTCTGTTAAGTTGTGTTGTCATGTTTAGTTTTAGTATTTCCTGTTTTATTTTGACAATGTCATGTGTTCTTTGTTCATTGTATTTAGCTTTCCTCTCCTGGTCCTGTCATTAGGTTTATGTCTGTCAGCTGTTCCCCCATGTGTCCCCACTTCCCCTGATCACCTCATGTCTGTATTTAAGCCTTTTGTTTTCTTCATGCCATTGTCGGTTCGTCTGTTTACCTCAGCCATAGTTCTAGTTTTCGTCTGTTAATTCCACGTTAGTCTTAGTCTGTTTATCTCACCAGAGTTACAGTTTTAGTCTTAGTCTTTGCCTGTTATTTTCCACCTCAGTTATAGTTATAGTTTTTTGGTCTTAGTACCCTTAGTGTTTTGCCAGTTTAGTGTTTTGTTTCTTAGTGTTTTGCCAGTTTGTTTTGGTTTCCTGGTTTAACCCTGCCGTCATTTAAATAAAACCTCACCTTTCTGTTAAACCTTACTACTCCTCATCGTCATCTGCTTTTGGGTCCTGTTTCCACACACATCGGCGCACCCCGCCGTGACAATAAGGGCAGTTGGTCCCCACAAACATGGTAAACTTCCAATTTTTGGTCCCCGCAAACATATGTAAACACACACACACACACACACACACACACACACACACACACACACACACACACACACACACACAAGCTTGTCTTTATCACTTCAAAAGACATTGACTTGCATTCTCTTCCTAAGGACAACTAACCATCACCTTCATACAAAAAATCTCACGGTTTACCTCATGTCAATGTTGCAACTTCCCAAAATGCAACAGTGTAAACACATTTATGAGTAACAAAATATGAGTAATACAACAGCACATATCCACACACACGCACACACACACACACACATACGCATCAGATCAAAAAAAGGCTATAATGGTGTTCAGAGACCTGACTGGAGTGTTTCCCAACATCGCCTCAGGCAGCTCTGTGCCTCCATCCATCCATCTGTCCATCCATCCTTCTGTCCACCCATATCATAGCTTATTTTTTGCTTCTCTTTTATCCTCCCTTCTCTTTGTGTGTTTCCTGCTTACATTACCACAATTATGCTTTTTTTTCTTGTCTTTGTTAATCTGCTACCCTTCTCAGAGAGAAAATGATTTTCACAGTCAAGTGTTGTTTTTAAACCATGTTAATAAGAAAATGAAGTTTACTGCACAGTAGTAACCGTCACTCACAAGGTAGCCGCACCCAAAATTCTCTCCTATGTTGTTTGTTTTACTCAAAATAGCATCAGACATTGTAAAATGAATATCATGCCCTATTAGGTGATACTTAAAGCTAGCAATTTAGACTAAAAACGCAGCAGAAACCTGAGGTGATATATCTAGTTGAGGATTAGAAACATGAAACACTTCTTTTTACAATCACTGGAGTCGCCGCCCTGCTGGACTTTATAAAGAATGCAGGTTTGTTTTCATCTTGTCTGATGAACTCTCTGGATTCTGGTGATGATCTGCATCTGTTTCTCTATGTGTGTTTTAGAGTTTCAAGCTAAACGTGGACAGTCGCGCCGCTCTGAAGGAAAGCATAATGGAGGAAGGCAAAGCGCTGCTCACCATCATCACCTTCCACCATTCTGGTATTTTCTTGCACGTATTCATATTCTTTCACATATCAAATATGCACACACACACAATAACAGGATACACATTGAAACACACACACACAGGTGGCCATAATGGAGCCCCGACCCTATTCCATTCATTATTAATATTTGGATTAACAGAGCGACCTTCAGAGAGGAGACCTCATATGAATGTAGCCGAAAGAGAGACTGGGAGAGATAAAGACAAAGAATGAGATGAGTCGGGAGAAAAGACGAAGGAAAGAGAAAAAGAAAAGAAGAGCAGCAGGCAGGGGAAAGAAACATTGAGTATACAGTAACGGCGTATTTTTTCAGAATTTTTGAAGCTAAAGATGGAAAAGAGAGAACCGAGAAAGAGAGAAAGCTGTGTTGTTTTCAAATATCTGAGCAGTAATAGTGTGTTGGGATTTGGGAATATTTGTTGCTTACCAACTTGATAACATAACAGACTTACTAAGATGAATAATTACAAACTAAACAACTTGAACTACAGATTTCTGAAGAGGTTTTGATGAAAATGGTCCGATGATGGGGATTGTTCTGCCACTCATGTATCAGATTTCTAGAAAATCAAAATGTGCAGAGATAATTGATCTCTAATGAACATCCCAGCAGAACTCAGTTATTCAGGGCCAGATTTCCAGGGAAGACAGAGAAGATGGAGGAAGGTGCTCCACTTTCTAAAAGCTCCAAAACCTTTTTAGCTTTTTCATGAAGCAGAAATGTGTCAGAGTGGCGTACACTCTGTGGAATAACCAGACTACAGTCACCACGAGCACATGAGTGATAAATTTGACTGATTATGGTTTGGTCATTTGCATCACTTTTTGATGTTATTATGCAACCGTATATCTGGAGACTTTCCTGAGGGACCTCTAGTTTGTAGCAAAATTAGAGACTCGAATCATCATTCAGCCAAGACAATAAAACCCATGATTTTAATGCCATTTGTCACCTCGTTAGCATGCAGCCTATCTGCAGCCTACAACACAGGAAAAAAAGCTTAAAGATTAAGGATACCAACAGGCCTATGGGTGGAAACTGGGATTTAGCCCAAGGGAAGTGAAATCTATCACTATATACACTAGAAAATATTCATGACTTCCAGGAATTAGAATTTGTATACCTTTGTAAAGTCTGAATAACGATAAAAACCTGCCTTTGCGTCACTTTCATTGCCACTATCCTTGTTCTTATACTTTCTGAAAAGCGTAAATGAATGTAGTCACTAATGACCTATGTTTTGTAGGGGTGTTTCAAAGGTAACCCATCGATTTAATGGATAATTAGCGTTTATTTCAACCTGGCTTAGTTCCCATTATCGTACACACTTTGCACTCTGCGACTCTGTTGTAGAGATTCGTATCAGAGCAGCTGTTGCAAGATACCTGCAGCACTCAAAAAATGTCATTTTCTGAGCCACAAAAGCCACATTAAAAGGAAAACGCTCCAGGCCGAAATAAGCCGGAATTATCCTTTAAGGATGAAAATAAAAGTATGACGTTACATTCACTTAACATAATGTGGATTTAAAAGTTTTTTAAAAGATATTGTGGTCTTAGAAAAGCTCTTCTTTAGTCAGATAGAGGAATGGAATTATGGGTATCATTTTTCTCACCGTAACTATCCCAAGTCTCTCTTTCTCTCTTTCATTATTATCCTCTCCCTGTTTGTCTTTCTCTGTGTTATCCATGGCTCTCTCTCATTTTTTCAATTTTATCCCTATGTCTGTCACCCTCCAGGTCTGAAGGATATCCTCCATATGGTTTCCAGCCAATGGGATCAGCTCCAGCGGCAGATCCGGCGCCAGCATAGCTGGATGCTCCGCGCCCTCCGCTGCATCCAGGCCCGCCTCCTCTATACCAACCAGTTACACAAGCCCTTCACAGCCCCAGGGGACCCGTCAGCCAATTGGCTGCCTTCTTGCCCAGCAGACGGCCTCAAGGTAAAAATAGCAGCGGTGGTTTTTATTTTCTGTTTAGCTTCGAAGCTTTCGGTTATTCTGCTCATCTGCTTATTGTTTGTTTTTTATTCCTTGATTCATATCCCTCCATTTCCTCCCTGGTTGATCCCTATTATCCCTCTGTCTTACTGTCTCTCTCTCTCACACACACAGACACACACAGTTGGACTCAGTTGCTCAGTGTATAAATTTCATTTTTATTTCCTGGCAGTCCCAAAATTTGGATCTTAACTGTGCCAAAAAAGCTGCCTGAAGCCTACATCAGTATCTTGTCAAAATAGAATACTGAAAACTTTTCATATATATTTTACACTTCAAACTCTTTATCTGACCTTTAGTACCTTCATTCTTGTCCATCTGCTCAGACTTTAACTTTCTTCTACCTTTATCACATTTTTTCCTTGTTTTTCTTCCCTCCTGTACGCGTCTACCTTCAGCTGTTTTATCCCATTTTCTTGCTGTGTTTCTAAAAATTTTTTTCCTTGATTAAGTTTATTACTCATTTCTGCTCTGGATATATCCTTTTGTAAACAGGTCCTTCCCTTCTTCCCTCTTTCCAACCTGTTGGGCTTTCATTTCCCTTCCTTTGATCCATTTTCATTCTTTCCTCATTCTCATTGAATCACTTTCATCTTGTTTTATTTTCTGTATTTCTCTTCCGTATTTCTCTCTCCTTCTCTTTCTCCTGCTCCCCTCCTTCTTCTCCTGCAAACCTGACTCTGGTTGTTTTCAGATTGTTTAGTTGCAATTAGAGCTGCAGCAGGCTGATCACTGTGATCAGTCAACAGTGACAGCCATTAGCCAGCTACCACCTCTGTGTGCGTGCGTGTTTTGTGTACATCTTATAGTGAAAGTGTAATTTTGTATGTATGCGTATCAGTGTTTTCCTGTGTATGTGTGTGTGTGTGTGTCCATTAGCTGCTTGGCCACAGCACATTAACAGTCCATTCATTATCTGTGTGAATCTCTCTCTGCACTTAATGCTTTGATCCGTAAAACCCCCAAACAACAAACTAAGGTGTGAACCCACTGAATTATTACTGTTCGCTGCTTCAGAGCACAAACACACACAAGGCATGTCAGCATCACGGGTTTCCCATACTTCTGTGATATTTTAAATTATTCAGTGTGTGTCTGTTCTGGGCAGGTGAACAATGAACCCAAACTAACCGATGTACAAATCCTGCAAGATCCTCCATCTGTAGGAGACAATCTGACTTCCAGTGTTGTAACCAGTGGTGCTTTTAACTCTTTCTGGTCGACTGTCCGCCCACAAAACAACATTTGTGCCAGTGTAGAACCTATAGTCATGTGCTAAAATGAGCAGCTACATAGAGAGGTGTATGTGCTTTGGATTGGGTGAAACCATACACTATATATAAAAGATAAAAGTTGCCAGAGTGATGTCATTCTTTGGGTTTTTTTTAAGGATTTCATCATATTTAGCAACAGAGTGGAGTGCTACCTTTGCAAAAAAACAAGCCCCTAGCATTAGCTGACTAATGCTAGGGGCTTGTTTTTTTGCTCTAAAAATATACAGGCAAATCAACCAGGCACACATAAATTCTAATTAATATAAATATATAAATACACTGGAATTGCATTCACAGTATGGATTGCTATAATAATAAGAAATGTATATTATTTGTCACTTAATATCATTAAAATTATAACTTAAGCCTCAATAATGTTGAAAGAAAGACACAAGAAATAGAAAGTGGATTTTGCATAAAATATGAAAAATGATTACTAAAAAGTCCAATGAGAGTCCTGAGAGAGAGCTAACAAGAACATTTGTTACAAACACAAATGAAGGTAAAATGGCAAACTGACAAACAAGCTGAAGCAAAACCAGACTCAATCTCAACAAAGGGGGGCCTAAAAGACAAAGTGGGAACAAACATTAATTAAATTAACTAAAAGCTAAAGAAACAGCAGCTAGTGACTTCTACTTAAAATGAATTATATTTCACGATTTATTTTGGGGTGGGGGGAGACAAGCTTAAATCATGTGGCGAGCATTTGAAGGCAAGTAAAAGCCAAGTTTAAAGTGAACCTTATCTACTGGTACAAAGGATGAAACCTGGACCTGAGCCCAGGTCAAGAACAAAGTTATTCAATGCAAGTTGGAGTTGAGTTTAAAATGATTCAAACCCCTTCTTATTCAGGAGGAGTCCAGTTTACAAGTTTTTTGACTAAGTTGCAGTTCATTGAAGCCAGGCCTAAGTTTATTCTCAGAACATTCAACTCAAGTCTAGACTAGGGTCAAGTTAACAGCGAAAACAGTGAATTCTTCCCAAGTCAAACACGAATGAAGACTCGTTAAAATAATGAAGTCAATTTTATGGAATCATCAAGACCTCGTCAAATTAATAAGTTCATTAACAGCAGAATTTCAACCAGTATTTTCATGGTATACAGATGTATTTTTTAGCCCTGTTAGGTAAATCTCATATAAAGTATGTAGACAGCTCCAGGTAATATCTTAAGACGTTAGAGACAGAGTTTTGTCTGTTGGTCCTCAAAATAACTCAGTAGCAAGCCTCATATCTGGTGATACCTAAAAGGAAAACGATGATTCTTGCAAGATTGATGAGTTTGTGTAGTGCATTCAGCAGATACTTTCCTCAAAGCTATGAGATCTATCAAACATGTTCAGTTCTGAGCAAACAGCACACGCGAGTGGATATTGCACTTTAAGACTGTATTGTATTTTGATGTATATTTTAACAAGAAAATAAGACCATCATAGACAACACCTGAGCTCTTTCCGGTGCGTTCCAGTGTGTTGCTGTTCTTGTTGACCGGCTTTCGGAAATGTTTAAAAGTCACATTGTAGTAGAGTAGATATCTCCAAAGTTAGCTACAAGTAGATCTCAAAGTTAATGACCACATATTTTTAATGTTATGCTGTATATACCTGTGATCAGGAAGCACAGCAATGTGAGCGCAGAGGGATTCAGTAGCTTGCTCAGTGCATTTAATGTTATGGATAATTGGTAACATTTCACTTTTTTTTTTATTATCACAAGTCACATGAATTCAGCACCATCAGACAGCTTGATAATGTGCAGGAAATAAGAAATAATCTAGCTTTACTGTGTGTTCATTATCTGCCAGTGCTCTTTAATGACAATCAGATGCATGGCCTAATTACTGCTACACACACATGTGCATGTGTGTGTGTGTGTTTTGAGGGAACAAGGTCAACCAAGGGCATTTTGTTTACATGCTTGCATGCATCTGTGTTTATGGGCCTTGGTAAAAAAGAATGATACAATGACCAAGGGCAGAGGGTAGGTAGATGCACTGCAGTTCATTTGTTGTGCATGTTTTCAGAGCAGTAGTGGCCATGAGTATTTATTAGTGTCTACATATATGTGTGTGTGTGTGTGTGTGTGTGTGTGTGTGTGTGTGTGTGTGTGTGTGTGTGTGTGTGTGTGTGTGTGTGTGTGTGAGAGAGAGAGAGAGGGAGTTTAAATGAACGTAACCTTGACTAAAGGGCAAAATAAAGGGCAAATTGGAATAAATTTATCAAATTATGAAGCCTTGTACAATATTTATAACCAGCGGATTCACTATTCATTACAAAAGATTAAATACCAACTTGTATCAATAATTCATCCTCTTAATCTTCATTTTTAGTGCAATTAAGAGCAGAGGCAAATGACATATTTCACACCCGGCTCGAGATGGTTAGCATGCAATTTAGTGACTGTGACTGCTTCTCTGTGGGCTGCTGGTGCCTCTGCAGCTGGATATGTCATATAATTAGACACATTTATCTAAATGCATTATCATCTGCAGCAAATAGTGACAGCACTCATAATATTCCTTAACTTTTTGTAACAGTTTTTCTAAAAGAAGAAATATAGAAATCTGGTCATGAGCCAACAACTTAAACGTAAAAATAACCTGTAACATAATTTGAGGGTGAAATACCCCTCTGTTCTTATTCCCTGGATGTGTGAGCTTTGGTTTTGCACTTGGTGTCACTTTGTTTTCACTGTGCTGCTTAGTTTTAATTTCTTATTTGGTATTTCATGAGGTTTAAGCACCAAACGTGGGTTAAAATATCCCCCTTCACAGAATTAACATTGCATGTTGACAAATTGTGGTAAAGGGTACAGAGTGACAAGTGACCCCATCAAATGCATGTATAATGCGCTATTATACATTATGTACAATACTGTGTGATTAGGACTTCATAGTGGCTATATAGGATACAACCAAGTCAATGAGCAGTGCATTAACAAAAGGTAACTGGTTTTGTTTCCAGTGTACAAATGCTGGTGCTTTCCAGTGCTGAACTTATATTATTAGCATTCAACCATTTATATTAACATAGGAGCATTTCATATGAACACAGTTTGCCTTTTTGTGGCAAATATTAAAGTGGCTTTGGTGCCATTTCATTTTTAGTTGTAAGTTCAAAAAATAATCGACTAAATGCTGAAAAACTCAGCTATGATCTCTGCCATGTAATCAAAACACAAACAGAAAGATTTCACCATGTTTACCATGCTCTGTTGAAATAAAAAAAAAAAAAGTCAGATTCATGGCAGCTTTACCATTTTTCTCAAGTAAGCTTGATCACTTAAGACTGACTTGCTTCTTAGGCAGCTGATATAAGTTGCATTGCACTTTTGGAAACTTGAAGGTTTATATTTTTGCTTTAGCGTCGTTCATTCTGTCAAATTTCAATTTCTGACTCAGAGCATTTTGTCCTTGTTCGCTCCCCCTCTATTAATTCTTAGCTGATATGGTCGCCGTAGCAACTACAGGTGTGGTGTGAGGTCATAAAATTAGGCTGAGCCTTAACAAGCCTCCGAAGACTAATAGCGCATGTGTGTGTGTCTCTTGGTGCTCATAAGAGCTTGTTGTTATTGATGGAAACATATGTCGCTGACAAGGTTGAAGACTTTTTTGTCTTTCCGTGGTGCGATTTTTATTTATTCTGCTTTTGACTTTCATGCTCTTTCTTTTCATCAATGAAAGATAGAAAATAATGACTTTCCCCCCAATTTTCCATCCCTTCATTATCCCTTACCATTCCATTGTCCGTCTGTCCTTCCATCCATAAGTCTCGATATCTGTCTCTCCTCTGATTTCCTCTCAGTTTAAATCCCTGCAGACCTTTACATTGACACAACCTTCTTTGACTCATGATGTCTTTCCTTGTACCGTTCTTTCACTCAAGCTCCATCTTTGCCTTCATCATCCAGCTCTGTCCCTTCCCTCGCCTCCCTCTCTCTGTCCGTTCATCTAGAGAGGGGTGATTCATATAAATGTCAGGAAATATCAGAGCCGGGGTGGTTGGATTAGGCAGCAAGTGGAAGATACACTGATACCAGCAAATATAACGCCGCGACAGGACGGCCAACACCGGGGATTAGGACTCACACACACACACACAAGCAGAGACACCGCGCAGCGAAACGGTTGTGTGTGTCATATGAGAGTATTGCGTTATGTGACTTTGTCAGTGTGTCGCTGCATTTTAAAGATTTGTTGTACATGTGCGAAGAGTGTTTTGTTGCATATTGAAGATGAAGGCAAGGGTTGCGTGTGTGTTTTGGCAGGGGTGGGTGAACATGGAAAAAGAGAGCGCGCACGCACGACAGACATAGAAAGGTGTTTAATACGAGTGTGAAAGCAGTGTAATATTTAACAGCTTAGCAGGATTTGTCTGTCACATTACAGGGGATTGTACCGAGTCTGCTAACACACACACTTACACAGACACACAAACGTGCGCGTGTTGAAAAGGTGAATGGATGTTTTCGGTGACAGCTGCTGAATCTGGATCTTTTTCTCTGGAGTTTCATCACTCAAATATTATAAAACTGCCACCATGTTTAGACAGCGTATTACAAATGTGGGGGGATATTTGACAAGAACAAAGTATGAACATGATGGAGTGGAAGATGGAGGAACTTTCTCTCAGTAAATCTAAAGTTTGAAAGGAAATTTCTCAAAAACAAAACATTATAACATTAATCTGTTTAATTAATTTTAATGGAATAAATGAAGATTTATGTCGCTCTTTATAGAAATTCACAGAAATCCAAAAGTAAATGGAATATATAATGAAATAAAACAGGTGAGGATATTTAGTTACACTAACTCTAATGGGTTACATAACCATCAGTTTACCACAATCCTAAAAGCACCACATAGTGACTAACATTAACCATCTCAGTATAATGCAGTGTTCTGCTGTGAAAAACTTTGATCCTGGTGAATGTTTGAAATGTTCCATCAATCCTGTTACTGTTGCACACTAAGTACACCCCAAGGAATAAAAACAGCACTCTCCCATTTGTAGGGCAGCGAAGAGCTTGTGAACCACTACAAAAACACTGGCATTGATCCGCGACGTTCTTTTGACACACAAAGTCAACTGTATAAGATACATGCAGTGACTTAGATATATGCAAAAAGAGGTATAATAAACAGTACACTGGCTGTTAGATCAATAAATATTACATTGCTTAAAGCAGGTCAGCGCCTAACTGTGTGAAACAGCCATACATCTAACAGCCTACTAACCCTAACCCTAGAGGTTCAGACTTAAAATTAATTTGAATAAAAATTTGTCTTAAATACGTATTTTCCCATATGTTTCATCTGCTCCAGGTGCATGCTTGAAATATACACTTTGCTCAAATGCTGCATATACATCAAATTCATCTTTCACGTGTCAGGAACATGCCAATTTCCACCGAGGGGTTCGGAGGGGTTGGTGTGAGTTTGAGGTGTGTCATGGATGGTGCGTTGTAAGGAAGTTGATTTGTTGACATTAGACCAACCCCTCATGTCCAAAGGGACTAGCCTTTGGACATGAGGGGAAACAAATCCTATTAGAGAGCTGAACCTGACACCTGGCTATCCACCTGTCCCCCCCCCCCCCCCCCCCCCCCCCTTTCCCCAAGAACACAATTTTTTTTCTCATGTTTCAGTTTTAAACACAAGTATAGTGTATAAATGTGTATGAAAGTTTGTGTGTGTAAGAGTGAGAAATTTACAGGTAAAACTGCTAAGTGGCCTCTGTAGGTGGCTCCTCACAGAGTATGAGCTGTGTAAAAAAACGTGTGTGTGTGTGTGTGTGTGTGTGTAAAGCACTTGTACATTTGTGATTGTGACTGTTGGCACTTGTATGGTGACTCTGAATGTGTATGTGTGTGTGTGTGTGTCTTATCAGTGTGGCTGGTGGAGACAGCTTGTTGGCCCCAGGCCTCCATTTCACCCTACAGACCACACAGAGAAGGACGGGGGGAGGAGAGGAAGGGAGAGAGTGAGAGAAGGGGGGAGGGGAATACAGCGAGTAGGTAGTGAAAGAAGAATGAAACAAGGTGGGGTCAGATGAAGAGTCAGTCTGTTGCCTTACAGACGGGTAGCAGATGAAAGACGGGAAAAAAAACCCAACCAAACTCTGACTTTGAAGAGGTGAAATATTCAGTAGAGATTTAGCATCCACTATTTCCAACTCTGTCGTTTGTAACACACCTTACAACATAAAATGACTTTACCAAGCACAAATTTGTTACCATAAAAATGGATCTGAAGGATAAAAGGCCTCAGTTCAACATGTCCATATGTAACATGAGTCAAAGCAAGTGAAAAACGAATGGGTGAAGATTGTCACAGATGTCAAGCAGTGATATGCTCGAGAGCAGAGCTCCACCTGAAATGAGAAATGGTAATTTATTGCAGAGCTCAAATTCCTATAAATACCAGGATTCAAAATTTAGCTATAATTTAGTCGTTTTAGCAAATGCAAGAAAAGCAGGAGGAGCTGAAACAGAGAAATGGAACTCCTTTTGTTTAAGTTATTTCTGAAATCAGAGCATTGAACACCGCAGAGTATTTTTGAAACTGAGGAGTGAAGAAGTCACATGGAGAGGAAAGGGGGCTAAAGTAAGGATAAGAAGAAGCAGAAGAAAAGATCGCGGGCAGTGGAGGAGGTGTTGGAGGAGTGGAGGTGATAGAGATCCAGGTTTGGTTGACTCTGAGCATGGAGACTGAAGCGTCCTGAACATGCAGAGTGGCTCATCTCCCCCTCTGAGTGATTTAAATATTGACCTCAGGTTATTACGAGCTTTTTAAATCAAATTACCGAGTGTTGGACTCCTGCCTGATACCTGATATAGCCAATCAGACGGCTTGTCCCGCTCCCGGAGCTCCACCACACAGCACTTTACATAAATTAAGATTAAAGTTAGGAAGTTTGGGAGTTAGTTTAACCACGCAGTGACACTATATCAAGATAGTTTGTGTTAAAAAAAAATCTCAGTGTTGGTGTTAATCCCTGGTTGAAGATCTGCAAAGCTGCATTTCCAGGTCATTTGAAAGCGATAAAACTTGGCGCTTAAACCTGGAGGGTTTTCATGTTACACAGCAAGCAAGTTTCACACCAACAACACTGTAGGTTGTTAAAAATGAATAAAAAGATGAAAATGTGCTGGATTAGGGATACAGTGTCCTCCATAATGTTCGAGACACTGACACATTTTTTGTAGATTCACCTCTGTACACGTCCACAGAGGACTGTAAACCAAACAATCGAAATGTGACTGAAGTGCAGGCTTTCAGCTTTAATTCAATGGGTTTTCCCAAAAAATAGCATGAACTGTTTAAAAATTGCAGCCATGTTTATACACACTCTCCTATTTTCAGAGGTTCATAATTGACTGGAAGGGCTAACGTAAATTTAAATATTTAATGCTTACAAATCATGGACATCACAACATGTTGTGTTTCCTCCCTTGAGTTGCTAAACTCTCACTGAAGCCACCTTGAGTTGCTCCACTTGTTTGTGGGTCTTTCTTTCAGTAGCCAAAAACATGCTCTTTGGGGTTGAAATCATGTGACTGATTGGTCATTGAAGATGATCCCATTTTTTTCCTTGTTACACTTTTGGGTTGCATTATGCTTTGGGTCATTATCCATCTGCCCCAGCTGTCACTGGGGCAGGCTCCAGCCCCCCGTGACCCTGAACTGGATAAGAATAAAATAGATGGAGGGATGCTTTATAGGGTTGAGGATAGATATCACAGAATTATACCAGACAACAAAAGTATTACTAAAGGAAAGCATACCTACTCTAAATACAGCAACTTAAATTTCGCAACATATAAGACAACAAATACCCTTCTAAATTTAAAAATAAAAACTGAAAAACGTTATTGTGAACTTTAATTAGTTACATTTAAAACATTTCCTGATGTTTTGACCTTCATGTATAAGTTAAAGCTGATCCTTGTCTAGAGCGAAACTTTCTGTTCGCGTTGATACAACGTGCTATGGACCTTTTCCGGTTTTGTAATCCCTCATTAAGTGCGTATGTATTCACGATGAATTCATGATGATGTTTTGTATAAATCACACATCTGTTTTCCGGTTCTTAAACTCTTAGAAACTTTGACTTTCCCCTGCTGTCGTCCTCACATAGAGCCACTCGTGAAGCCAATTGAGTATAAATGACGTTATAATTGATGCTTTAGTCGAATAAAGTTGAACACGCTGAAGTTCTTAAAACTGTTTTCTGACCTTTTTGCATCAAAGCCTGCGTGATATTGAAAGCTAATTTTGTTAATTATCACCAATAATCTGCCGCAGCTCATGGAAATGACTGAAATCAGCCTAAATTAATGCTCCTCCAAACACATACGGTCAGTGAATCCACCGTTTTTTTCTTTTTTAATCCAAAAGTTGTTGAGACACAAAGTAAAAAGTGTCTCACACGCCCCTGCTCTCCTCCCTCCCACCTGCAACGTCTATAACAGCTAAATGAAATATGCAAATAATCGCCGCCGATCCCAATAAGAAATAATTAACGCTGTCTGCTCTCTGTGGCAGCAGGTATTAGCATGCCAAAGCACTCCAAAATGTAATTTATAAAGTGAGTTTAAAAAAACACCAAGCTCTTTCTGTGTCTTTGCCAACGGCAATCTGACGTTTCTAATGCACTCTGAGAGAGGGAATAAATTGATAGTGGTGGCACAGGGCTTTTTCTGTTTTAATTTTCCATTCCTGATATTTCTCAAATATTTAATTATGGGGATGGTAAAAGTGAATATGTAAAGTGGGTGTTATTTTTTTTCCTTTTTTTTTTGAAGCTACAGATGGTTTGTGTCATATTACCTTGTTAAACACGGATATGGCAGTGCTGATTATTAGAGGAAGTAGTTGAGTTTGATGAAAGTTGAAGGAAAAGCGGTGGCAGCGTTGGGCAGAGCAGTTGGTTAACGAGCCAACGCCTGGAGAGCGGAGAAATGAGTTTGCTTCCTTCAGCTCGACTCTGGTTGGTGGAAAATTAAAAAAAAGAAGAAGAAGAAGTTTGGGATTTTCACCTCCAGCTTTCTCTTAGTGGTGGGAGGTGAATTCTTTCACCATACATGTGTGCGTTTTCTTTAATGTAAAAGTTTATTTCTTTAGAAAAAAATAAGGTTGATCCATTCATCCAGATTGACATGAGGAGCATTAATTACATCAGTGACTTTGCATACTCGTAATAAGGAGTAATCCGGGGCTTTATTCATCTGTTTGTAGAAATAACTGTGGAAAAATCTTTTCAGCAAGCGTAAGTAAATGCAAGGACAACGTTATGAACACAAAGAAGCCTGACTTGCAGAGAAAAGGTGGAGGCCAGTGCGGAGGAAGCATTTAAAACTAGGAACCAGGAGTTTGAGCCTCATGTACATATGCAACAGAATTAACTGACGGTGTATTTTAGCAGAGATTGGGAAACCAAGGCCCTCCTCGGTCAGGCACAGAAAGACCCGCATAACAGAATTAGGAAGTAGCTCTTACGAATGTTCAGGTGAGTGAATGAGACACTTACTGTGAGTCCAGATTATTCATTGTCATGTTTTTTGAATACGAAGGTATCATTCTTAATAGTTTCTACTAATTTGTAAAACTTTGTTGATGGAAAAACGAATGAAGACCAGACAGAAACACATTTTTCCCCCAAACTAAGAGCCCTGAAATGTTTTTTTCTTTGAGTAAAATTGGATGGTGATTTGATCTCTACTGAGCAGTTGAGACGTAAAAACCTCCTGTCTCCTACTGCTTTGGGTATTTTCCAGCTGATTGAAAAGATGCTCTGAAACAGTGGACGCTATTTATTTTTCATTAAGGAACGTTGGCAGAGGAATTCTGCTCTGATGAAAAACCAGACACGTTTTCAAACACCCACACTCCACTCGCGCACACACAGACACACAAACACATGTTTCGTGGACACGTAAACTTACACATGAATATAAATTGACGCATCTATTGCAGATACACACACACACACACACACACACACACACACACACACACACACACAAATAGATACTGGCCTCCTGGTGACTTAATTACCCCCTCCCCATTTCTCCTCTCAAATCCACAATCAAAACCACATTTTGATATCATTTCAGTCATTTGTATTCATACATCAAGGCAGACACACTTTTGTGCAAGAGCACACACACACACACACACTCTGTCTCAGTTTCTGATCAAAGATACTCCATCTTGTTCTTAAATAAAAGACAACAAGGACCACTGTAGGCTGTAATTACTGTCAGAGCGTCTGATGCCGAATTTATGTGAGTGTGTGTGTCTTTTGCACCATTTAATACTATTTTAGAAATTGTGTTTGTGTACGTCATTTGTGACGGGTACCTGCAAAAAGATTTTTCTTTTTCTTTTTGTTGGCGAAGAGCCGAGCAGCAGGGCAGGCAGAGCTGTTTTCTTTGCTTTTACAATGAAAAGGAGGCCAAAGAGAGCGGGAATAAAAGTGATGAACAGAATAGTGGATGGCAAGAAAAACAAAAGAGAAGTAGCCATGTGAGAAGCAGAAGGAGGGAAGGAGGAATGCAATGTTGAAAGGAAGAAAAAGAAAAGCAGGATGAATGGAAGGACAGATTAGAAAAGGATGTGTGGGGGGAAAAACAGCAAGATAAATGTTAAGATGACTGGGACAAGATGAGAGCATGAGGGGGGATAGATAGAAAGGGATTGGACTAAAATACAGAGGTGATGGAATGAAAACGGGCCGAAGAAATTGTGTGGGGGCGACTGAGTAAAAAAAAAATAGTTAGAGAAAGGGAGGAAGGAGAGAACGGTTAAGAAGACAAGGGAGGATGTGAAAAATGGAAAATAGTAAAGGAAGACATGAAAGAAAAATAGGTCTGCGGTAGAGAAACGAGAAGAAAGATGGGGCAATGAAGGGATAGAGGAACTGACATTAAAAAGACTAAAAAAGCTCAAATAAATGCATAGAGGGATAGTTTGACGTTTAGCATTGAAAGCAGAAGAAGTGAAAGGTGGACAGAATGGTAAGAACCGGGTTCACCCAATTAAGAGATGAAGCACTTAGGATTAGAAAAAGACAGGTGAAAACAGACGGTGAGAAGGGGGGAGAAGAGATGGATAGAATAAGGTTTACTAGTGGAAAAAAACGAGAGGAGAATGATGGCGGTACAGAGCGACACAAATGAAGAAATGAAGAACAAAAGATGAGAGGAAGGCAGGAGGAATTGATAGAAGACTGATAAAAGCAAGGTTGAAGAGTGGAAAAGGGGGAATGCAGGATGTACAAGGGGATGGGGGGGGGGGGGGGGGGTGAAGGGATGGATGGATGGATGTGACAGAGGTGTGGAGGCTGTTTTTGTCTCTCTACCTGTGAGGCACAGTAAATCAGAGGCAGATAAGGTAATTCTGTGAGCTGTACATCATCAGGCTGCAGACAGTTTTATGGCCAGCAGATTGGCTGTAAGGGCTGCTGATTACAATGAGAGAGGGAGAGAAAGAGAGAGAGAAATTCAAGTGTTTTGTATTAAAGCTGCATCTATAAAAGTTTGATAAATAATAGAAGTATACTCTGTGATAATATACCATACTGCCATATATTTGTGTTTTCTGGAAAACAGATGTAGTTATTTTAATTACTTTGTTTATTTGTCTGCTGCCATGTATCTACTTTCATGCTAAATTATAAAAAGACATGATACAAAGCACCTCCATTAATACTTTAGTTTTAGCTGAAGCCCAGTGTTTTAATAATTGAGAATTAAAAACATGTATTCAAAAATTAGACTGAAATATCTTTTCATTTTATTGACCGAGACGGTTGGAACATTGTTTAAACGGCTCAAATATTAAAATCTTAACATTTAAAAATATATTTTAAGTGTTCATAACTGAGAAGGTGAAAGTACTAGCTGATTCCAACCACACCATTAAAGTTGGATAAGATCAACATTATAAAAATTTGAATGGATTCATAAAGAGATAAAAAGGTCTGTTTGCTGACATTAATGAGCTTTGTACTTACAGAGCCTCCTCAAAGACGCCTACATAATAGTTCTGTATTGATAAGCCTACAGAGAATTCTAACTAACAGCTATGATGACCTTTTTCACCCCAAACTGTGTTTGATTTCATGGTTTTGGTTCTGTGGTAACAAAGAGCAGGCCATTTATCAAGTAAAACAGAGCCAAAAGAATCCAGTCTTTAAGTGATGACGTATGAACTCTGCATTTATTAAGGCTGTTGTGTTTTTAACCTGTTTTAATGGTAAATGGACTGGCTTATATAGCACTTTTCTACTCATCTGAGCACTCAAAGTACTTTACACAACTAGTGCATTCACCCATTCACACCCATTCACACAAGCACATCTTTCTAAGTGCTTCATAGCTAACATTCACACACATTCATACTCCGATGGATGCATCGGAGAGCAATTTGGGGTTAGTATCTTGCCCGAGGACATTTGGCACGTAGACTAGGGGAACCCAGGAGTCGAACCACCAACCTTCCGATCAGTGGATGACCTGCTCTACCACCTGAGCTACAGCCACCCGACCTCCCTAATGGTTTGTATCTTGTTCTGTTTAAGCAGAACAAGTCCCTAAAAAGTCAGTGATCACTGTCGGCCTCTCTCATTTTTTATTATCACTATTCATTTTAAAGCTCAGTTTTTAACACCTTACAATGTAACTACAGCCCAGCCCATGCATCAGTATATCAATGACTAACCTCGTACTATGGATGGATTGTCTCAGTTGTTCTCCTGACTGAAGTTTGGTCCGTTTACAGCATCCTGCCAAGCGATTGCATTTGTCCCTAACCTTTGGGAACCCTCACGTTAACTTTTATAGAGTGGAAAAAATGTTAGCGTTCATCCTCCAGCTTCACTGTGCTAATGTGTTTATATTATGCTAACCATTGCTGTGTAGCTAGCCACCACGTAGCACATCATTATATACCAGCTAGTCCAACTTTAGTAACCCTACAAACGTCACTGCTGTTTAGTTTCCAGTCTTCATTTATGTCAGAAGTGATAGCAGAGCTGTACGTTAAAAATTTTTCAGAAATCCCTCAGTCAGAACATGCTATATCATCTTTAGATGGAAGCTAGCGAGCTAACTTCCTGCTAACTTCTAACTCTGTTAAATTAAAAAAATTCTGTTTTCATGGATGCCTGGATGTTAAACTTCATTGTTAAAGCAGGTAGAGCAGGCGCACCGATCATTTTATTGAAGATGAAAGGATTTAGACAGTTTTTAACTCTCCGTGATGCTGCAGTGTTCGTTTGACTTTGGGAGCTGAAGCGGAGTTTGGACCCAGAAACGGCTAATGATGTCAGACTTAAAGACTGGATAGTATATACTGGGCATACACTGATAAGTGAACTCACATGCAACTTCAGTGAGACGATCAAATTCTTTGTGTGCCTGATATTGAAATTTGCAGCTATTTGCTAAAGAGGTTACAATGTCAATTTTTGTACTTACTTTAATTAGTCACTTGAACACAACATTTTTAACTGCTTGCTGCAATCACTTGTCATGGTATTAGCTACCATCTTTGGGATTGTGCTATAAACCCAGTTTCATACCCAGTGTATACTACTCCGCTTCTTTGTTAGCCTTTAAATAGCCAAGATACCTCAAAATGACCAAATTCCTGCAGTAACCCAAACATTAGCACAGCGTTACCATTAACCCAGCCTAATGTTGCTGTAGCTCATTGTCATTGGCCTTTCGTGTTGTTTGTCAGAGACAACACAAAATACTTCACACATGGAACGAGTTCTACTGACTTTATATTAACCATGTCTCAAGGAAAGTTATTTGACAACAATTATTTTTATTGTTTTATCACCTGGCCCTAAACCTGTATTGATCATAACACTTTCTCCACCTTTATGGACAATCAAGACACTATGCAGCATGCATCTGTTTTCAAGGCTGCTGCTTTTACATGTTTCCGTGGTGTCCTTGAGGACCTCAGGGCTCAAGGGTACCTCACTGCCTCTTAATGTCATGGTTAAACCTGCAACCTCTCAGACACATCTGGACTCTCCAGACTAGGCAAGCGGTGAATATTTCAAACACTCCACACAGCAGATCCGCACCGGACTAGAAATTACAAATGCCGCTGGTGGTTAATTACGATTTCATGATCTCCTCCAGTAAAAGGAGTCCAGTCGGTGAAGAGGGGGTCGAGAAGGACACAAAATGGCTGCTGAGAAATGGCTGCTGGCGCTGAGCTGCGTTACTGTATGTGGAGCGAAAGCAGAGGGTGTTTATTTAGTACTTATTCTGCCCTTCATCATCTCTGCTCCGCTAATCCACTGGCTGCTGTACGCACCACTGACCACGCCGTATCGCTAACCTCTGCCTGGATCACAGAGAACCGTGTGTGTATGTGTGTGTGTGAAAGAGAGAGAGAGGATGATGTCTATCCCACCATCTGAAACCTTGTTAAATATTCATTGACAATTATTCCACTTTGACCAAGGAGTTGGATGATGCCGCTGCAGAGGGAGAGCGAGGGAGTGAGAGAGAGAAACTGAGAGGGAAAGTGTGTGTCTGAAAGAAAGAGAGTGAGTGTGAGAGATGAAAGCAAAGAATAATAGAAGATTGTCTTGGAAAAATTATGATAAATCACTTGAGTGTAAAATCATTAAATAACCTGCAGACAAGCCACAAATGCTGACTGACAGAGAGACAACGCCCACTTAGACTCACCCGCTCCCTCTATACACACACATACACTCCCAAACCCACCCCCACCCACACATACCAAGGCTGAGCATGATTAGGTGAGCATATTAAATATTAAATATGAAATAGTGCCCTTGGTTGACTTTCCTGCCATCTGACAGGTTGACTCTTGCTAAGAGACAAAAGTAAAACACTCAGCTAATCCAGGTGCAATAACTCCTTTCTGCTCTGTGTTAGGTTCGTGATGTATTTGCTTTGCTGTCTAATAGAAACCCCGTTTATATGTCTGCTTTTTTAAGAACACACATTTTGACAGTCATGCAGCTAGTAAGGTGTGTAAGATTCAGGTTTTTTTTAAATCTTCAGACGTGAAGCACAGATATGTGCTGTTATTGACGTGTATTCATCATACCTGAATTTTCTGTGAAGCTATATAGAACAATTAAATACATGAGAGCTTCATGCAAAGATGATAGATATAATAGATATAAATGTGGACTTGCAACAAAACAGCAGCAAAGCTAAACAGTGAGTAGGAAAAAACAACTTAGTAGAAATATGAATAAAAATGCAGTACTTAGCGACACATTTATTAGGAATCTGAACTGTGTTTGGTTTTCCTTTGCTTTCCAACAGCCTTAGTTTTTGGATGGATGTTGGAAACCTTCCAGTAGGGCTTTTCTATGTTCTATGTTCTATGCTTCACTTTCCTGCTGTTAGCCTGGTCTTCTGCCACATCCTGGGAACGGCACTGATATCCACTGAATTCACTGTTGAGTTCACAAAACCTTTTTGGGATAACTTTTTGCTTCATTGAATGTTTAAAGTAATTGTCCTGGAATTAACCATTGGTCGACCCAGCTGTGTTAATAATCCAAGAAGATAGGCAATTTCAATTACTGTGATCACATTTTTCCGTACTTTGACATTTGAGATATATATCAATTGACTGTGCTTTAGGCCTGCGGAATTTGCAGGCCTCTTCACAGAAACTGCCAGCAACCACTCATATCTAGTTGAGGAGTACTCTTTTTCTTCCTTTGAATTGATGGTCACCAGGCGGTTAACATCCAGTCTCTATGCTTGTGGGACGGTGTCCTTAGTCACATTCTATATACATATGAAAATAGCCTTCAGCTTTCATGTCCCTCATCTGTGGAACCAGCTCCCAGTTTCTAACCTTCTTTCCCACTATCGCCAAAGTTCTTGCTCATAAGGGGTCGTCTCATTGTTGGGGTTTTCTCTCTGTTATTGCAGGGTCATTGCCTTACAATATAAAGCACCTTGAGTCAACTGTTGTAGTGATTTGGTGCAATATAAATAAAACTGAATTGAAAACTCAATAGAATTGGCCAACCTTACTAAACCGCAACAGCAGGCGATTACTTATTTGTGCACGTATGCTTGCTTGTTGCCATAAAGGATGCAAAATCATTGACATTGCAGTTTTTGTTTAACCAGCAAGCTGAAAATTGAAAACACACACAAAGAATAATGAATTAAAATCTAACGACTGCTTTAGATGTAAGTCTTTGTAGAGCCTACATAACATACTTGAGTGGTCGATGTCACTCCCAGCATTTATAGTTGTGTGTGATGCATTATGTCTTAATTAATTTGCCGTTGTGCCTTAGTATTTTACATGCGGTGCCAGCCATGAAAGAAACAAGTAAATGCTGGGACTTTTTCCCTCCCAGGTCCCCTACTCTTTGTTTTTTTTTTTGTTTTTTTACAAAGCCAAATATATATTTGACCACATTTTATTCCACTTTCTACATTCTCTCACATCCATTTCAGTAGTTCCTCAATCTCCCAATCATAGGAGGTTGCGTAAGCGTGACACATGGTTACATTTCTGAGAAGGAGATGTCAGGCTACCGGTGAATCTATACATGCAGTTTTTATGTCCTAGTGACAAATGAATTGGAGGTTTATTTGCTTAATTACTGCCCAAATGGGTGTAAGAGATTTTTCGACATGGTGCAGAGTCCTGAGAGTTTCTTTGAATTGACTTTGAATGAAATTAAACAAATTGATAATATTAACAAAATGCTGTGATCAGAATCCCAGCCAAACCTAGGATTATTTCTAAGAGCCAGTCAAATATATTTTGTCACAGTCAAATTTTATTGCTGATTTACTGATTTTTTTAAATTTTATATAAAAAATTCAGAATGGTCTGCGTTCCAATGTCTTCATACTGCCCCTGAAGACATTGCTGTTTCCTGGTGTTATTGGGACACTGTGGTACTATGCCCCACCACTGTAGTGACAAACGCCCTCACAGGCATTGTTACAGCAGCTGCTGATTTAAGCCAACTGATCCTACTGGTTGAACTGGGTTTTTCTACCACGGCTAATGAGGCTGGAAAAAATATCCAGATAAAGTCTCAGCTAAGGAGTGGGTTAACTGTCTCCCTTGCTAATTTGAGGCTTTAAAAAAATAAATACGTTTTTTTTTTTCTCATTGGAGCTAGTGTGTGGCATTGTCACCCTGGCAACCATAATAATCCAGTAAAGAAAGCCCTCGGGGGCGATTGTGGCATATTGTGGCAGATGCCAACAGCCGTAAAGCACTTTGCTGTCAGAAAGACCAAGGCCAAGCTGTTCTTTCTTTCTTTCTTTCTTTCGTTCGTTCTTTCTTTCTAAGAAGTCCCTTTATTTCGTATTTTCTACCTCCCCCGTGTTGTTCTCCTCCTCCTCCTCCTTCCGTCCATCCCTCATCTCACTCTGTATCAGTCAGTAGTGTTTGAGGATTGTAGCCGCTGTGTCACATGCGTTAGTTTTGATTTATGTTGATATTGAAAATAACTGGATTGGTGTCCTTGAACAAAACGAAAAGCCCGGGCAGATGGCAGGTGAAGAGGAGGCAGCGGTGGGCTGGAGGTGGAATAAAACGAGGTGAATCTAGACAAAGAAGTAAAATAAATGAAAAGGTGAACCATGCACTCACTCTCCTCTCTCTGTCACGTCACACATTAATTTCAGTCCCAGACGATCGCCGTCAAATTACTTCTAATAGCTGAGAATTACACAGAATGGACCTTAATTACCTGTAATTTACCCCCCAAAATCTTAATTCTCCCTCTGCCACCCGTCACGTAAATAAATGCCACATCTAATTTGCTTGTTTTGGGGACCACACAGTGCATGGTGATGGATATGAGAAGCCTTTGAATCAGTTCAAGGTAATTTGATTCTGGAGGAGCCCGCTGCATTTTTAATGTCCTGAACTCAGCCAGGCATGAAATAATGCTTTTTCCCCCCATAGAAATCAGAAGTGCCATATTTGATATGGCCACAGCACTTAAGCTTTGAAAAATTTTGTCTTTTTTCACAAAATAAGTTATGTTTATGTAAAGAGCATCTCAATACCGGCAGAAAAAAAATACTCAGGTGATTAAGCTTCTCCGCTTCCTGAATGACTTTGTACTACATGTGTACAAGCACACAAAGGAAAGGGGGTGGATCCATGCTCTCTTGAAAGGATTAATAAATAATACTGCATAAAAGCTTCTCAGTGAATATAAGTAGACCTGCTTGGTGACAAATGCACAACAGTAGCTTCTAGTAAGCTTCTCCACCCACTCTGACTCGACTGTTTGAGAGTTGCTGATCTTCTCTGCAGCCTTGGTAAGTTTGGAAAAGGAGTGCACTAATCAACCTGCTAGTTCTTGTAGCCCACCAAAGAACCCTCTATCTCTACAATCCAACATAGTAAAGCTGGAGTCCAACCCACTGTGGAACAAGAGACTCTGGAGGACCACACCAGCTTGGTTGGCCTGTTGGTAGAAGCAGCACAGATAGGCAGAGCCAGGGCTAGCTGGTTGGAAAATTAGAATAAGTAATACTAGAATGAGTTGGCAGATACTCTGAGCAATTAATCCTACCAGAATGCACCCAAGCAACACAAGTGTAGAATGCCTCTGTAGGATTATTGTCATGATCCATTAGCAGCACTGTGTCATTGGAGGTGGCAGAGCTTTACTGCTTATGATACAGTACCTTTGCATTTAATGTATAACAATGTTTCATATTTCATTAAGTGATCAAGCTGCTATATATGCTTTTTTATGCTCTTTTGCAAGACTAAATCTTTACATTGGAGTTGATGTGTGCAAACGCAGCAGGACCCATGGAACTACAGTAGACAGTTTCAAATACTGTACATTAAAACAAACTGTAATTATCCCTTAATGGATTTTATTAAAAAGGAAAAAGATACAGAATAGTAACAGTTGCCATTCAAATAAAACAAGTGGGAATATGATTCCACAGAGCTCATCTTTTGTTGCTGCACTTTTCCGTCTTCCTTCTGCGCACACGGGAGACAAAAGCACACACTCACTCATCACCATCATCTGCCTCTCTCTCCTGCTGAGTCTCTGTGTGTGTGTGTCTGTGTGTGTGAGAGAGATGGCATTGTAGCAGGAGTTTCTTGTGAAGTTGTTTTTTAAATCATATTTGATTTCATGCATAATTAGCTTGGCCATCAGCAGCCGCCAGGCCACATGCTGGGTGTTTACACATACACACATACACACACACATATACACACTAATACTATACAGCTCAGGTTGGTCTGAATGTGTCGATGCTAAAGGAGAATTCACATTTCTGCCTTAGTAGCAACTGAAAGTAACACTGCTCACTCTACCTTTGTGTGTGTGTTTGTGTGTGTGGTTGTGTATGAAGCCCGCAGGCAGCCTCCAATTTGCCGACAGGGTGAGAGAGAGAGAAAAAAAGTGAGAGAGGAGTCCTCTTTGCTTTGCTGGAGACTCACTCGCAGTCGGATTAAAAACTTAATTATGTTTTAAAATGATATTTTAATTAAATATGGAGAGAAGCTGAAATGGATTGGCACCAAAATAATTAATCAAACATCAAAAAAGAAAAAAAAAAACTGAGCGGCGTCTTTCTGCTTTGGCCAGCAGAAAATAAAGTCAGCAGGCCTGTTAGCTCGGCTGAACATTCATTTAATTTTGCTCTCTCTGTTTTCTTTATTCCCCCTCCCTGCCCCATACACACCAGTAGATTCTTTGCATTCCCACAGTGCATTTATGATCATAACTTACAGATATAATTAACTATCAAATTGCTAATGAATAATCATTGGAGTCCATGTGATCGCACGCCTTCAGTGTCTAATATCAACATACAAACTGAGCTGGTAGCAAATAGGCTTGTTGCTGCTGGTTAAGTTTACAGCTTCTGTAATTCAACTTCTGGACGTATGATCAACTTTTAAGTCCGACGTGGTCAATTTGTTAGCATACTACTGTCCTAATTGAATCAAGTCCATCTGAAGAAGTCCATTCTTCTTTTAGCATGGTATTTCTGTGCTGTTTGGTAACAGTCTTTAGCACAGAGAATGACTGAGGTAGGAAATATGCCACAGACAGGACACAGAAACATTTAATTGACTATATAACAGGAAAACTATTAACACTGTATTGAGTACAGTAGCGTATTCTTAAAATATTTGGTTTGATAGTGGCGATGCTCCTAAGGGAGATGAGAAACAGTCTGTGTAACGGCTGAGGCTGGTCCTTGTCTGTACAAATGTGTTTAAGAGAATTTTCTGTGAATCTCATTTGTCAGTAACCAAATCACATTTTAAATGTTTCTGAAATGTGTGGCATTTTACACGTTCTCACACAGGGTTTGCGTGGCTATCATCAATCGTACCTTGCTTATTTAGAACTTCCTGTCTCAGAAAGGGAGGGGTTCTGTCTGCAGCCCCAGCTAGTGGTGGGTGGATGCATAACACCTTGAACCACTAGTTAACTCTAGTTGTACACTGAATCTGAACAGTTTGTCTAATTGTGTAGGTCATTTTTGAGGTACGTCCCTTGTTTGTGGTGTAATATTTGAAATCTTAACAAAAAGTTAAAACAAGTCATCATCATTCACTCACGATAGTACTTACCTGCTTTTGGAGTAAATGTGTTTTGATTAAAAACCCTGTGTTTACAAAAATGACAAAAAATACACGTAATTACAAAATAGTAATAACACGTATTTAAGTATGAAAAAATGAGACATGCATTTCAACAAAAAAGGATAATTACTAATAAACTTTACAACAAGCATAATTTGTTCAATTCAGTTCAATCAATTTTTCTCTCTGTAGTATGAAATCACAAAAACAGTTGCGTCGAGGCGTTTTATTTGTTTTTAGCATACCCACAAAAAGAGTAAAGCACAACTGTATTCTGCTCACATGTGCCATATTTCCTTCATTTATCATCACATCCCTCTTTTCTTTCCTTTGCTTTCCCCATTTTTCTTTCTCCCTTCTCTCTACTTTTTAACATAGCACTTTGCTTCTTCCTCATTCTCAAGCAGTTTGAGTGCCGATGGAGGAAGGGATGGATGGACGGAGGGATAGAGTGAAGGTGCAATGTGTGGATGAGAGGAGAGAGGGAGATGATAGAGGCAATCAATATTTCTAGCATTCTAATTAAAGCCTCTCGGTGGAATAAATCCATGTAATTATCAGTAAATGAAATACAAGGTCACTCTACCTGATGGAGGGATGGACAGAGCAAAATATAACAAGAGGCAGTGCATGTCTAGATGTGTGAATTCTGCTGACACTGGGTTATAATTTCATATTTCCATTCTGTGTATGGAAATTTGTAGACTCAACAACACCTTATACAGCCTCGCGACTAAGGGCATATTTTACTCTAATTAAATTCCATTTAATTAGAGTAATTTCAAATAAACTAGTGTAGTTTATTTGAAATTACAATGTAATTGTGTTTTCATACACATACTTAAAGGGAGGTACACTAGATGTGGGTCAAGTCAAGTTATAACAAGAAACAAAGAAATAATTAAGCTAAAAGTAAATTTCAGTAATTCACAAATTTCAGTTAAGCAAGGCTTAAAACTGTAATTTTTAATTGAGCTGAAAAACAAACTATATCTTCACATCTTAAATCAAAATACACTGTACTTTTCTACTGATGTCCAGTAACAGAAAAACAAGACAAGCCGAAACAAGGGCGAACTAAACTGAAACCTAAACTGAGAAAGAACTAAACTAACTATGAAAACAATGACACGAGACATAACATGAAAATTGAACAAGAACATGCAAAAAGAAAGTCAAAACATGAGCATGAACATGAACCTGAGCAGTAGCAAGAAAAACTCTGTGACGTGGAAGTGGAAACACCTGAGGAAACACAGCTGACACAAATGAACATGATGCCACAGGGGAAGTGAAACTAAACACACTGAACATGGAAACACGAGACCTTTCAGAGTAAAACAGAAAACACGGAGAGTCGTAGCCATGACAACACAAACTTGACAACAGAACGTGAAACACAGAGACATGAAATACCTGACAGACTGGGGGGACGGAAGGGAACACGTGGGAACAGGTAAGGAAGACCAGAGGGAAACACAAGGGGAACCTACGGAGACAAGGAGATCCCACACGCCAAACAGGAAAAGAGTCAGGAGCACAGGCTCATTGATGAAACATAAACTAGAATAACACTCAACTAAACCCTAACTAAATAATAACACAAGAACTTAACATAAGAAAATCAAAAATACAAAAGGTCACAGACCCAGCCTCTGACTTGTTACCCTCTTCTAGTGTATCTACCTTTGCGTATTTGTATCTAAATACAATTACATTGTAGCGGAATTACACCGTCAGTTGTTGAATGTAATATAAAGTTTTGCAGTCGATACTAATGATGATAAGAAATACATTATTACCTATTAATCAAAAGCTATGCTTCACCTCATGTAAGAACAAACTTTGACTCTCTTTGCTTAAGTAAAAATATATGCCTGCTGGTCAAAATGCTCTACTCTCCGACACTGTCCCTAATTTCTGATTGTTCTTACCTTTAAATGGCTTCTCTCTATCTAAAAATGTTATCATTTCCAAAAAATGTTATCAGTGTGTGTGTGTGTGTGTGTGTGTGTGTGTGTGTGTGTGTGTGTGTGTGTGTGGAGTATGAACAATTTAAAAACAAATTTGTATTTTAAAAGAAAATCATCCACCCTCCCACCTTCTCTGTGGTGTTACGATGATATGCACATGAATTAACAGGCATGAAGATAAACATGAAATAAACACTAAATAAATGACTAAATAAACACACTGCTGGAGACTTGAGGTGTTTTCTGTCCCCCTCTCCACCACCCTCCACCCTTCTTTTGCTTTGCTCACTCATCCTGTCACTCCCTCCCAGCCCTGTCTAACAGCTTTACCTTTAGTTTTTGTAATTCATTTTACAAATCCTCCACATTGTTCATCTAATTGAACTGATCTCTTCTAGCGTAAGTGCATGACTCTCTCTCTCTCTGTGTGTGTGTGTGTGTGTGTGTGTGTGTGTGTGTGTGTGTGTGTGTGTGTGTGTGTGCGCGCGTGCACATGTACATGTTCTGGTGTCAAAATTACTGTTTATAATTTTAAGCAGTCACAACTTTATGGTTGAAAGCATTGCTGCTGAACAGGCAGAGGTTATGGTTAGCTCAGGAAGGGACTGTTAATCGGTGCAGGGTCCTCTAAAGTGATAAAAGCGTGCAGATTTGTGTGTGTGTGTGTGTGTGTGTGTATATATATATAAAGATAACCTAGTGATGCTAGAGAAATACAAGCATAAATGTAAAGGAAAAAAAGCGAACGAAAAACAACAACTGCATAATCAGTGATGTTTCCTGGCGTTGCTGTATGTTTCAAACTTTTCAGCATCAGACAGACCAATGTATATGACCCTGCTGAGGTTTTTAACACCTCAGTCATGAAAGGCTGAGTATTGTAGTCACCTTGCCAGGTGGGTAGGCAGGTGGCGTAGACATTCAACTATGTGTTAAATTGTTGGGGGTTAGCTAAAAAGGTCCAAACACTGAGTGAACAGCAAGGACTTTTCAAGAAAGATAAACCAGCCTTTTTCAGGTCAAATGCAACTTCAAAATGTTTGAAAATGATCTTCAGATCTACAGAATTTCTGCTCTAATATCTAATATGTTGGAAAATCTTGAGTCTTTTTTTTCTTTCGTCTTGCAATAAAAACAAGGGATGACATTTTGGAGCTTTGAGGTAGGAAGCTGTTTTGAGATGAAGATATTTGGCAGGCGGTGGAGCCGGGGGCAGGTGTTACAGCAGCTCCTATTAATACAGCTAATTAACATTAGTGAATATTCTAATTAACACGCAAACTAATTAGGAAATAATTAACCAACATAAAAAATCAGATCTTAATCAGAAAGAGTGTGAGATGAGTTCTAGGTGGCACGACAGAAACAAAAGACAGAGGTCTTGGTGGGGATTAAAGGTTGTACAGGTGTTGCAGTGGATCAGTGAGGTTCGCCATCTGTGATGCTCACTGAAAGCTGACAGATTTTTGTCACACATGTGGGATTTTTTAACTAAAAATTTAAAGGTAATAAAAATAAAAACTTTTACCTTTTTTGAAAATATAGATGACAACTCAGTGTTAAGCAAAGGCTTGCTAGTGAATATTCACTTAACCCCTTAAGATTTAAAGTGGTCTTAAGTTAATACATGAATAAAATAAAACACAGATGATGTCATAACCATTCATAACAGAATTATAACAGACCAAGAAAAAAGTGGCAGAGAGACAATATTAGGATTTGCTGTTGGTTAAACACAAAAGCTAAGAAATGCTAAGATTGTTGTTAATAACAAGCTACTAGTTATTAGCTAGTTTGAGCCTAACAGGTTAAAATCCTATATGAAGCTGATGAACAGATAGGCTACTTAGGAATAGAGCTATGAAAATATTTAGCACCAAGAATGTCAGTGTTACCCAACCTTAAACACTTTCTTTTGACGGGGCATAGTTGTATGAGACGTGTAGCATGCTAGTTTTTCCTGCAATTCATTTTGGATTATTTTTGGAGTTTGACATGTCTTTTGATGTCACTCGCTCTTCACACACTCACCAGCCACTTTGTTAGTCACATACTCTTGTCACTTGAGTTTATGCTCAATAGATTATATTATTTTTTGCCAGCAATAGAACCATTAGCTTAAGAATTAGCTTTCATTAGCTTTCAGAATGCATGGTTGAAGCTGAAGGTTTGTTTAGTTGATTTCAGCCTCAGATGAAATCTTTAACAGAAACATCTGGACAGAACAGGCAGCCTGGAGAGAACACACACCAACACACATGCACTTCCCCTGCAGCTTTGTTTGGCAGATGTAGCCTGCTGTGGAGTCACATACCCAACTTTACTATTTTTTGCATTTATTTAGTAGACACAGCACTCATTTTCTGTATAATATTATTCATAGTGGCTTTTTATTTAGGAGACATTTTGATTCAGTTTACACAGAGTCAGAATGAATATTTTGATTATAAGTTGTACTTTATGAGCTGCAGCTCAATGTTCATAGATAATACAACTTCATTATCTGTATTACTGATTCTGATATTAGTAGTCTGAATGTATATATAGTTTCTGTAGGTTCAAGACAAGTTATCCTAACATTTTTCTATGTTTTAACAAACCTGCTGCCCCCACTTGCTCATTATTCTTGTGGTCTGATAAACTAATGCTGTTAGCCGTTGCTGCTATGGACTGTGTGGCTTGATCGCTTATGAATGTGCATGCGTCCAAAGATGCTTCTGTTTGTGCATTAGATGTTTGTGTGTGTGTGTATGCAGGCCCTACCAGCTGGATGCAGTTGTCTCATATCCATTATTGATCCTGTATCATTACCCACTCCTTTGCTCTATCAAGACAAAAACACCCTGTTAGTGGAATATCTCACCTCAGATATTGACCTGCAACACACACACGCACACATGCAAGCTCCAAGAAATTAACATCGAGTGTGGATTTAAAGGACAGATCCATGAAATCTCATGGATTAAATTCCTCCTTTTTCCCACTTACCATTTATGTTTCATTTGACCTTTAGTGTTATTAGTATGTCATAACAAGAAGAATAAAGACAGTGACAGTTTACTGAAAACGATAAAGTCAGTTACTTTATACAAAACTACACAAAGTAGCAACCGATGTGTGTTTAGTTTTCATCTAACCACGCACAAAAACTAAAATGTCTTGCTACTGACCTTTTTTTTTGTCATATATAAAATCAAGCCCTCCAGCTAAAAGATAGAAAATATTTATTTAAGACACTTTAGGGTGGAATAACAACTTGCACAAATGACCCATAGAGTCATTTTCTTGTAGAGAATAGTGTCTGTAAAAATACAAAAAGTTTTCATCTGCCATGACACAATGTAACTGTGCTTTGGAAGTTTATTGACCACTCATAGTGCTTTTTGTAATGAGCCTCCTTCACGTATTCACACCAAAATTCATACAGCTTGTCTATTTCACACACTCAAACATTATGAGTAGTAAAATAATCATAGTCACCAGATCTCAATCTGGATGGACAGAGTTAATCAGTCAATAGCTAATCAATCCGGAGAAACTGCATGATGCTATCATGTCAATATGGACCAAAATGTCCTAGGATGCTTTTGCACATTGCTTGCAAGAATAATTAGGGCTGTTCTGAGCTCAGTGCTAGGAAGGTGTATCTTATAAGTTGTCTGGGTAGTGTATCGTGTAGCCACAGATCAGCTTTTCATTGCAACCTCCTTTGTGAACTTTCTAGTATTTGCCTATTTATGCTCACGCTTGAGTGCTGGAGCTCCAATATATTTCATGAAAAGGTAACAGGCTTCCTTTCAGTCCAGCTGTTTTTATGTACATTTTCATTTTGCATATTAAAAAAGCAAAACAAAACACAAAAACTGAAATCAAGAAAGACTTTTACGTTTCCTGAACCCAACTTAAAGCAACACGAAGAAGTCCTATCCTTTTTAAACAGCAAATGTGACCAGATCGTATCTCGTCGAATCAATCCTGAAGCTACTGAGACACAGAGGTTTTAAGCAAAGCAATTGACAGAGTCGTGGGGAAACGGTAAAACCTCATCGGCAGCTGAAAGACAGAAGGTGCACTGTGGGAAACTTGCTTTAAATTTGCTCTGTGCTTGCATGGTGACAAAACCTGCAGATTCTCAGAACAATGTTTCTGGGCACAGCTCCAGGCAACAATCAACATAGCTGCCAAAGAGCCAGAACTCATTCACATGACTTCTGGCATTAAGATGTTCCTGGCAGATTAAAGGAACAGTGCTGAGGTGACACTGCAGGCACTCCTGGACTCTCAGCTGCACAAAACTTGCTCTTGTTTGTCACTGTTGGTTCACATATGTCTAACAAAAGGTGAAAATGAGACAGATAATCTTGTCTGGAGTACAAATACAACACAAAATTTTGAAAGAGTGAACATTATTTACCTTTTTATCTCCATATTTCCCTCTATTTCTTTCATGCTAATGAAGTGTTATTCTGTGATGTGACTGATTAGTTGATTGATTTGTTTATTGATTTATTGTCTGATATTTATTTTTAATGAACCATGTGTAAGAGCAGACAGCATGTTGTGGATCCTGCAGTGTGTTTATATGCTGCTGTTGCTGCTCAGCTCTCAGTCCTAACACTGCTGTTTGATTGGCAGTTATAGCCCCAGGAAAACCCCAGGAGACACATCTAACACACTCCCAAACAGAAACATCTTTGGACACATGCACATTCATAAGGGATCAAGCCACAGTTCCACAGCAGCGAATCAACACACAATTGCCAGAAAACACACATGCATACATATATTTTTAAGACATGAAAACAACCCCCCCACACACACACACACTCACACAGCTAGTGGTGAGGTTTTCTGAGGATGCGGGATAAATTGGCCCTGACATGTAAACAAAAAGCCCTAAAATGACTTGATTCAGCACATCGAAGTGCAATACACACGCATCTACAACAGGCTGTGTGCATTTCTCTGTGTGTGTGTTTCAGAGGACAGTCTACGTATTCATCAAATGAGGCAGATTCTTATTGATTTGTGTGTCTATTAGCAGCGTTAACGACAGGACTGGAAACACTGGATTCAGCCTCTCCATTTGAAATCGCTCACAATATCTCATCAGCAATGATAGGAATAAAATAAATATTTGATTGTGTTTATATTTACTCCAGGTTTTATCTTTAAGAGCTGATAGCATAGCAGCAGAAACAGATGAGGTTATCACAAATGCAGCAAACAAACCTCCACCGTATTTACTGTAGCTACAGACGCACACAATATAATAACAATGATAATAGTAGCAAGTCAGAGGAGCACCGCTGTTACAGTTCATTCTAAGAGGATGTGAATTTATTGATAAAATGTTATTGCAAGTCATCTGGAAACATATGTCTCAAACCCACAAATTTATCCTCATGGTGGCGCTAGAGGAGAAGCCCGTGGCTGATCCTTACCATGAATGTCAGTGCCTGCCTAGAGCCACGCCAGCAGCACTATTAAAAATGGAAGAGAGGTTATTTTTTGTGTAACTCTTTGTATCAGATATCACGTAACTGACACCACATAAATTCCAACATAGTCCATAATATCCCCATCAGGTGTTTTTTAATAGTCGTCCTTCATAAAATTCCCTTCATTCAGCCTGTAACATTAGACAAGTTACGTTCGAGAGCATATTTCAGGACGAGTACCACGGACAGTTCTTCACACATCGATGGGGCCTTGTTTTGCTTATTTTAAACTCCAGATTTTTATTCTTGGACTCGACTAGAATATCCATCCATCCATCCATTTTCATCCGCTTTGTCCGGGGCCGGGTCGCGGGGGCAGCAGCCTAAGCAACTAGAATAGCTTTGCACAATTTTCAGGAACATATTATTCATATCCCCTCTGAAGGACAAAACATACAGAGCCAAGAGTAGAAAAAAACAGTTTGAAACAGAGCATTTAGCCTGAAACAAGAACTTTTGCTTTCTTCCCTTTAAGCCAGACAAAACAAAAGTTTGAACAGCAGGTAGAAGGCAGTCTGAGATGACCATATGAGGATATCCCTTCTCACTGACATAATACTGAGCTTTTTGCTTTAGAGCATACTGTAGCCTGAGCTTTTGGCCTATTGTACATTGTACGCTACCCCATTATTTGAAACATTTTTACATAAGGCATCAGAAATATGAGGAAAAAACATAATAGATCCACTTTAAATAACGGTTTGGGTAAACTGAAGGTTTGTGCAATCATTTGACCAATAATTATAATTATTAGAATAATGCTGCAGTTTTGATCAGTGGGTTGTGATAATGATAAGGTCGTGGTCTCCTTCATAGTTGAATGTTTAGGAAATCACCTTTTTTCTACATTTCTGCGTTCGGTAGCCTGAAAATGCACACTAGCTAGGCCGTTTACTTATTTCTGGCTGCATGGTAGATAAATAGGAGAAGTTCATTGACATACATATATGCTTGCTTTTCTTTTGGTCCTACTTGCAATAGGCAGTTAGGCAAAATGAGCAATGCACACATGCGCATGCAAACTAACAGATGGAGGCATGAGTCTAGTTTGAAGACAAATAATTTTTGACAGAAATCCTTGAAGATCCTTCAGACTGGGAAGCAGCCCAACTCATGACTGTGTGTGTGTGTGTGTGTCTTTAGTCACTGTGTCCTCAAGGCGGGCATCCAGGAGAAATTGCTTCAGTGTACTTCAGTGTGTACACATACTGTACAAGTGTGTGTGCGTGTTTCATTATGGCTTTAGTCAGCTGTTATGGAAGTAATTTGCTTTTTCATACCTTAGCCTGCGTTGGCTCGGTTGTTGCCAACGTCAGAAAAAATGATTAAATAAATAACTGAGTGAGTATGTAGCTGCGGGACTGAATCAGTTAGTGACCTCCTTACTGACTGACTGACATTATGACCATGTAGCACTGACAAAAACATCACATTATCACTTCAAAGTTTTTGTCAGCAATGAACTTCTTTCAAAAGTTGTTTCCACAAAACACTAAATATATTTTATGATGTACTTCCCATGGCAGCAGCAGACTTTCCTTGGTGCTGGGCCATCTTCCTTGGCCAACTTATATAAAAGTTTCTTGTGTTACTGACAATAGCTTTACATGATTCAGAGTTCAGAATAATCTTTAATCTTATAGTGGGGATTGTTGGAGTTCCTCAGTTCATCTAATGCAGGGATCTCCAGCCCCAGTGCATGAGAGCTACTCTCCTACAGCTAGATGCATCCCAACACAGCTGAATCAAATGGTTGAATTAAGTTTGGCAAAGGCTTGATAGCAAGCCAGTCATTTGATTCAGGTGTGTTGGAACAAGGATGCATCTTAAAGCTGAAGGAGAGCAGCTCTCGAGGACTGGAGTTGGAGACCTGTCATCTAAGGTCTAAAACAAACTGTTTTGCTCCCATCTTCCTTCCTTCCTTCCTTTAAACCAACGTTCTGTCAATATAAAACAGGTGTGAGCAGTAGTTGGATGGAGCTTCTGTGTCTGAGATGACTAAATACAGATCTCCACTCTCTTTGACATCATTAAGAGCCATGAGTCAGCTAAAAAGTCTGAAACTGAGTGTTTAGAGCAGTCTGAAATCTGAGCTGAAAGCTCATAGGGATTGCTTGCACAAAAATACCAATGTCATTTTTTGTTTGGATTTCTTATATATATACAAATGAAATTCCAACTATTTGGAAATCTGCTTTTGTTCTCCCTTTGCTTAAAGGTTGGGATACTTCAGTTGTGACTAATTACAAGTCCATCTCTAAATAATCTGCTTTTGTCAAAGTTCTGGAAGTTCTTGTTAACGAAGAGCAGAAAAAGGGGAAAAAGTTCCCCTCTGGAGATTTTTAAATGATTTCCAGTCAGGCTTCTAGAAAAATTACAGTACAACTATAGCAGCCTTAAAAGTGATTGTTTCAAGCAGATAACAAGCAACATTGTGCATCCATTTTTATTGACCTAGCCATAGCATTTGACACAGTTAAAACCAAGACTTGCCATCGAAGGGCTGTTAGAAAACGTTGGATGCTTTCAGAGTTATTCATCAATCAGGCCTCAGTGACTTCTAGCTTGCTTAATGTGATCAGTCCTCATTTTTATGCTGATGATATGATGATCTACTCCTCTTATAGCCAGGCTCTCTGTCAGTTCCAGTGCAGTATAGCATAGCCTGTGTGATTTAAAACTTAAAAATTCAAAATATAAACCCCTGAACCTCTCATGTATTATATACTTCAGGGCTCAGAGATTGAGTGAGCATCTCAATATAAGTACATAGGAAAAACAATTGACGACTCACTCTCGTCTACACCTCGCATTCGGTGAAAAAATTGAAATTGAAACTTGGTGTTTACTTTCCTTTCTATCTGTTTCTGGCCAGAAAGACTTTTATGTCTCTGTTTGGTTATGGTGATGTGATTTATATACATGGGTCCCCAGAATGCTTACATATCCTGCATTCTGTTTATTCTGGAACGATGGGATTTATTACAAACTTTAAGACTTTTACTCACCCTTGTGCATTGTATGCTGAGCTTGAGTGGTCTGCTTTGTCATGTTGTAGATTCAGCTACTATGTATATTTATATGTAGATCTTTTATTTATAAGGCTATTTTTGGTTTGCTTCTTATATACTGACTTATATTAATCAGAAATTGTGGGAAATTGTTGTCCTCCATGTTTCACCACTTTGTCTGTCCCAGAAGTTCAAATGGAATTTGGAAAAGGAGAATTCAAATTTATCACTCCTAAATTAAAACTTAAGACACTTAATTCATGCCGCAGTTTGTGGGGGGAGACAGTGTGTGGGTGTGTGAGGACCCAGGTGCAGACACAGGCGAGGAGACCACAACTAACTTGAACAAAACGCGAGCCTTTTATGACGGCTGATAATCAGGTCAACAAAACAAGGCAGTAAGCACAGAGGCAAAACAAGACTGGAACCTACACTGGGAAAACTGAGGAAACAGACTTAACTATGATAACTAGGAAGACAATGAAAAGGAGACTGCGATGACTATGAACAGGACTTTGTGCAGGAACATGAAGGAGCAATGAACTCATACATGAATAGGCAACATGACCATGACCTGCACAGAGTCCTGAAACCTGACATGACATGATGGGTGGAACAAGGACGACGGGACACTGAACACAGGAAGACAGAGGACTTTAATACATACATGAGGTGATCAGGGGAAGTGGAGACATGTGAGGAAACAGCTGACTAGAACAAACCAAATGACACCACATTGGAAGTGAAACTAAAGCAATGAACATTGAACACCCTTCAAAGTAAAACAAGAACCCTAAATAAGACACAGAAGTGACATGAGCTTGACAACATGAATTACACAGACAGGAGACATGACAGATAAGACTCACAAACCTCTAAGGAAGAATTAACACAGGGATGAGACACAAGAGGAGTCCAATAAACCATAAAATATAACTGCAAGTAGGTATGACAGAATGTAAGTAGATAAGCTGAAAAGAAACTAGAATACAGATGAATAACAAAATATCATGAAACTTAGAAACACTGGGTCACATGACTCTGGACCATGACAATTAATTTAAGTTCATTTCAGATAATGTGAATGACTAGTTTTGCCTGAATGGCATCCAACTGTCACGGCGCAGCCTGAGTGTTGGTATGAGGACGCAAGTGCAGACGGAATAATAATGGATTGCATTTATACAGCGCTTTTCGGGACCCCTCAAAGCGCTTTACAATACCACTATTCATTCACTCTCACAAATCATACACTGGTGAAGGCAAGCTACAGTTGTAGCTACAGCTGCCCTTGGGCAGACTGATGGAGGCGAGGCTGCCATATCGCGCCATCGGCCCCTCTGGCCATCACCAGTAAGCAGTAGGTGAAGTGTCTTGCCCAAGGACACAACGACTGAGACTGTCCGAGCCGGGGCTCAAACCGGCAACCTTCCGATTACAAGATGAACACCCAACTCTTGAGCCACGATCGCCCTAAGGTACTAAGGTTAAACAAAAAGCGAGCCGTTTATTACGGCTGATACACAAGTAGAAAATAAAGCAAAAGGCGAACAGGGGCAAAAACGAAACTAAAACCTAAACAGGGAAAACTAAACTGGTAACTATGACAACAGGCGTGAACATGATTGTGAACAGGAACGTGTGAGAAACTATAACGAGGAAAATCATGAACATGAAACATGAACACGACCTGAGCAGAATCATGTAGTACATGGAACGGGAAAGAAAACAGTCAAAGGCTACGTCCACACGTACCCGGGTATTTTTGAAAACGCAGATTTTTCTATGCGTTTGCACCTTTTGTCCACACGTAAACGGCGTTTTTGGTCACTGAAAACGGAGATTTTTAAAAACTCTGGCCAGGATGGATCTTTTTGAAAACTCAGTTTTTGCATTTACGTGTGGACGAGAAAAACGGAGAAAATGCAGAAAACGCAGCATCAAAGGTCTGCGCCTTTTTTGACGTCACACTGTGCGCCACGTTATGGTTTCGGTGAAATGAATTTCTACAATACTGTTACTGTTAATTGTACTATCTGCAGTGTTTAAATGCTTACA
Organism: Diplotaxodon limnothrissa; assembly: GCF_057381915.1. NCBI lineage: Eukaryota > Metazoa > Chordata > Actinopteri > Cichliformes > Cichlidae > Diplotaxodon > Diplotaxodon limnothrissa. Next base: position 5,812,802 of record NC_140614.1, on the reverse strand, counting down.
TATACACACACAGTTACTGTCCCTCCACACATACAACTCGGTTCTGCTTCTATGCCCCAGCTTTGTTTTCTTTTTCCCACCGAGGCTTCTAGACTTCTGATTGGCCTGCACGGTTAGGACTATATCGCCACCTGTTGCTTTGGTATGTTCCTAGCAGCGTTTTCCTTCATTTCTGCCTTTACGTGTGGACGGGATTATTTTTTAAAACGAAAACGGAAAATCTCCGTTTTCAAAAATACCCGTGTGGACGTTGCCAAAGACTGAATGAAAACACACAGAAGGCTAATGAGGGAAGTGGAAACACCTGGGGAGACATGGCTGACACAAATGAACATAATAACTCCACAGGAGAAGAGCAAAACTAAGCACATTGAACATAGAACCACAAGACTTTCAAAATAAAACTGGAATCACGGAGAGATGTAGACATAATAACACCGACTACATGACACACACAGACAACAAATACATGACATATTGTCACTGAAGACAAGAAAAGACTTTTAAATCAGGAGTTATAGAAGAACTAGAAACTCAATTCAATCCTACGTAACAATAGCAACCAAAGAACTTAACACATTCCACATATCAAAATACAAAATAAAATTCAAAATGCTGGGTTACAGACCCAACTCCTGACACCCAACATTGTATCAGTATATAAATGACAGAAAATTAGTAAAACCACAATTGTCCCCTTTCAATGTTAATTCATTTTTTTTGGATTAGCTGTCCTGCCGTGGTTATTCTTTTGACCAAGGTCGCTTCTGCTTTGCTGTAAGTGCAGTAATTTACTTGATAAATGTGCAAAAAGCTTACATAAATGAGGCAATTTTTAAATGTAGTTCTTGGCTTGGCTTCAAAGTTATAGACTGAGGGAACATATTAGCACAGAAAAGAACAGTCTAACCAGCTAATGAACAACTTGACTGATTTACTGATTCACTGACCGACTAACTAGCCAGCAAACAGTCTGCAAATGCAACCAAGACAGAAATAGAGAGAAGTAATGAAGGAAAGTGGAGAGACATTTAGATAAACTCTGTTTTTTTTTCCTCCGAGAGGCTCCAGTTAGTTTCATTTCTATAACAGCAGCACATACACAAACAGAATATTCTCTCGTTCAAACACACCTCAACACAAACAGTGCTGTTGATTGTGTATTGCCGGTTTGTTTATTAGCTCGCTGATTGAGCAGCTCTGCCTTCTACAGATTGGATGACCTTTCCAGATCCTTCCGTCGAGTCCGCTAAGTAGATCGGACGGTGAACGCAACTCGACGCGACAACACTTTATTCAGATTGTTACTGAATGAGGAAAAAGCAGGCGGTCATATGTGTGTATGTGTGCACATTGGGCTGTTTGTACACACTCACTCTGCCTTCATTGGTTCAATTGAGGCCTCATCTCCATATAGTTTGTATGCAATTACATCTGAGCGGCGCTCTGAGTGCCTCTATATGATTGTGTCTGGATACCGAGTGCAACTAGCTGTGGTGTGTGTGTGTGTGTGTGTGTGTGTGTGTGTGTGTGTGTGTGTGTGTGTGTGTGTGTGTGTGTGTGTGTGTGAGAGAGAGAAGGATAATTTGTGAGAAAGAGCAGCGAATCATGCTCCATGTGTGAATATGTTTGTTTTTGTGTGTGAAGCAATTGATGGTCAATTTGTGCGCATGTGTGGCTTTATGGGAACATTTGTGCGAGCTTGATAGGAGTGTGTGTATGAGGGGTAATTTGTGCCAGAGAAAAGCAATTCGTATTAAATGTGTGCGTCAGGTTTTATGGGTGATCTGTGTTAGTGAAATGTTTGTGTGTGTATGTACATTTATATGCATACACATGTACGTGCCGTTTCATAGATGCGTGTGTATGTTGTCAGCTGACGCAGAGGATAAGTATGGAGAGTGTTTCTAGTGGCTTGCTGAATGCTTGCAGGGCTTTAAAGGGCACGTCCGACAAAACGCGCCACGTCCGAATCTCCTTCACCTGCAATAAACAGCTAATCACACTCAGTGGAAGATGATCCCACTCAGACCGCCGACTTCATCATGCACACACGTTCTGTTCGCTTTCAAGAAGGCTCACTGTGTTACCTTGATTCTGGTCATCTTGGTCTTTATTTAAGACAGGGTATTTGTACGTTGTAAGAAGCACTGAATTAAGTTCACCTTAGAATGTATTAAAAAGTCTTACGCTCGAGGGGTCTTTGCAGAAGTGCTAAACCAGAGAAAGGCAGGAATTTTTCATGGAAAACCTGCAATTCAGCAAACTGAGAACATGACATGCATAGACATAGTGTTAATTTGTAACATTACAGATTATTTGACATTAGACTGTTTACCAGCATAGGGTCTACTTTTATTTATTTTTAAATTCTATGGATGGTTTTATTCATTTATTTATCTAATCGACTAAAACATAAAACATAAATTTCCATGTAGCATTAAAAGTCTTCATTTTACAGTGCAGAAACCTATTAACAGTGTATTGGACGACATCTTAAGGGAATTTTATAATAACTATAAAACAACATCATCTCAAGATTCAGCAGTAGTGCAAAATATTCTTTAAAAACCCTTTCATTTGAGCGTTAAATGTCACAAATTATTCTCTCAAAACAGTTAAAAACATCTCAAAAGAAGCTGCTAATCAAACCTGTAAGTTGCATTTTTCATTGCAAAGAGGTATTTTAGTTTCTTTTCTTGCATTAATATTCTTATATTGATTGTTATGAAGCCCTTTGAACTATCATCAGCATCCACAGCATATCGTGGAAACAGCATATCAGTCCTCATTGGTTATAGCAAGGTACAACTAACAAACATAACAGAGAATATGTTGATGTGAACGCAATCTCAGAATGAACCAAAGAAGTGTAAGAAATAATTCAGTCTGGGTAATATATACCCCTGTGTTCTGTTGTTTTCTCCAGGCGGAGCAGACCACCAGTCAGTGCGAAGCCCAGCGAATGGCCTTAGAGCAGATGGCTATCAAACTAAGCAGCCTGCAGTACCCCTCACCCACCAACAGAAGGCGCGGCAATCACCTGGCCAGGAACAACAGGTAACTGCACAACAGGAAACAACAGAATAAGTGATCAGTAATTTTCTGTTAGCTTCCGTAATTGCTTTACAGTGCTCTATTTTGTAAAACAAATGCATGTCTACTATGGGAGGACCTGTTAAAACTTCCCCACATCCCTCATGTACACACACATTCGTGTAGTGCTAATTATGACGCATACACTCAGAATCGAATTGGTAGAGTATTCATTGACCTCCTGGGCTACAGTTCATCCACCACTAGGCTACCGTATTTTTCAGACTATGAAGTGCAATATTAATCAACAGGTCTATTTTCATACATAAGACGCATTAAGCGAAACAAAACATGACTGAAAGCCTTGAGTTTGAAATCCGCTTCGTAAGCATGTCTCTTAATAGGTGCCATTCTGGGGTCCTTATACACACAGAGTAATATTATGTTGAAGCACAGTAACTCCGCGAGGCTCCTGACTACGGTAGCCGTAATGCTCCGACAATCCATCATGCGGTGCAGCTTCGTGGCTTACCAAAGTCGTACTAACACATTTTCACAGATTTTTGAGCGCCGTGTACCACATAAAATCGGTTCGAGGTCAGTAAGCACAACCAGAATTAATACATAAGGTGCACCGGATTATAATGCGCACTGTCAATTTTTGTGAAAATTAAAGGATTTTAAGTGTGCCTTATACTCCAAAAAATACGGTAATTTAGCAAACTGGTTAACAAACCTCAAACCTGCCGCATGACTAGGCTGAGGATCTTCATTCTTGGGGTTATGAGAATCAGACGGTCTCTCTATATAGAATTTAAAAGTTATCAAGCCAGGATAACAACAGCTCCCTACTTTAGAGGTGATCCCTGAGATTTTAAGAGAAGTCACAGGGATCAATGCAAGTACTACAGAACCGTAAGACACTAAGCGACCACTTTAAACCATCAGTTTAATGTGTTAATTTAGTGTAATATAGGCTCGAGCTTATCCCAACTAGGGCCAAATGTGCACTACACCCTGGACAGGACACCACCAATTCTGTGAACAGTGAATATAAAGTTTTTGCATGTAAAACTTTATATTCAGCCATGTATTTTGAAATTTACCCCAAGCTTCTGTGTCCATTACTTAAAAAATATATCCTGTAGGAGACACATGATTCTTTTCATACACCCTGTAGAAATTCTATGCACTCATAAAACTGAATTTCCCTCCTATGGTCAATTGAGGGACAAAGCCTGTGAGCCCAGAAGTGCCAACCATTGTTCAAACTTTCTGTTTGTGATGTGCAGCCAATTAGAAGAAAAGTGGCTCAAAGGGAACAGGAAGTGAGCTAAAACAATGAACTAAGGCCCAATAGGAGACAAACGAGGACTTCTTTCTTGCTGCTCCTGTGTATTCCAAGAATAAAATCCAGGGAGCTGTAAATCATCATAACAGGTCCACTTTAAAGTCCTTTGTTCTGACTTTTAGAAGTTCCACCATTTCATTGGGCCTGTTAAACAAGGTGTTCGAGTTTGTGTGTTGAACGTGCAGAGGACAGAAGCTGCAGAGCGTAATGGAGTGCAAAATAATAAGAGTGAAAACTAGCAGGTCAGTGTTGTCTGTTGTGATAGAAGCGACACAGGCAAACATAACAGACAACACACACATGCAGCTAAACGCAGTCACACACACACACAGAGCATGAGCGTTAACAGCAGTAATCTGGTGTGGCCAGGCTCGGCTCGGCGAGCACCGTGTTTGGTCACGCTGCCTGTCGGCGTTTCATCCCCGGCTTTGAGGAGCTTCTCACTGCAGTTATCACTCACACACAGGGCGCACACACACACACACAAAAAGAAAATGACAACATACACTGAGTAGTGTGTATGCAAATAAAAAAACTGAGGCTTAAATTACTCCCTTTGAGTCTGTAGCATGTTGTGTTCTGCAGACTTTGCGGGTGTTGTCAGTGTGACTTCACGGTGGCTTCCGCGAAGCGTGCGGTGCGTGCGTTGTCTGTGCAAGTGTCCACATATACGAATCAAACCCACTGCAGTGCCACTGGACTGTCTTCTACTTGAATTAAATAACAGTTGTTACATGCGCAAGTTGTTTGTGCGCAAAGAGTGAAAACCCACAGCACAAATGTAAATGAAAGCCTCATCTTGTTTGTGTTTTTCAGCCCTCTGAGGCTGCGGCGTAATATTTCAGTAATTTTCATTGAATGTGTCGGGCTCTAATTGGTTATTCATATGTTAGCTGTTGCCTTTCACATTTACATTTGGGTATGTGTGAGCGTGTGTGTGTGTGTCTGTCTGTCCAGTGCAGTGGTGTGTGTGATGCGTTTTGTATTAATTGGATGTTACATGTTTTTCTTTGTGAGTTTCATTCTGTTGAGATTTCTGGTTTTGGTTCAGTTGTGAAGAAAATGAAGGTCAGACGGAATTATTCACTAATCTCAAGCAAAATATCTCAATTCTAAATTATTAGCAGAATGAAAGTTAGTAAGGGTGGAAGATATAGATTTTTTGTAGTAACTAAAGTAACTAAAAGTCAATTTTTATTTTTCATATTTCTTATTGTTATGTTCAAAATAATCTAAATGCTTATATAGGAAAGATGAGGCATGTCCAAGCTTCTAACCAATCAGGACATGAAACCTTTCAGAGCAGAAATATATATATATATACATACATCAAAGTCATACTTTTAATACCAATAAGTACTTTGGTTTCACTTGTTACCTTATTTAACATATTTATATCTTAAAAAGTCCAACATGAATACACGAAGGACTAACATTAGAATTGAAAGCAAATGCATGTTTAACTGAATGACTGAGTGACTTGACTTTGCAGGAATTAATGACTTTGTGATAAAAGAGAAACAGAGAGAGGATTTAGACTTTGTAAATATATGGATGAATGAACTTAATGTAAGAATGAGAAGGACCCTACACAGGTCTGAATCCAGAACCCTCTGACTGTGAGGCAACAGTGATACCTCCTTAAAACTCTGTTATCCAGTTCTACTTTAACCACAGACTTTTGATGGCTGTCTACAACCATTTGGTAGCTGAAGATGGCATTTTAGATCTTTTTCAGGACTAATCATTGTTTCTGTTCAGTTTTTACTATTTGAAACGGTTTTGTTTTATTTCAGTTTTTATTAGCTTCAGTGTTGTTTTTAATCTTTTGAATTGTTAACGTAATGGAGGGCATACTGTATGTCAGAGGCAAGATTTAGGAAAATCAGTACTGCTATTAAACTGAAATGAGTTGACTCACAGTCTCAATAAACTCGTCCATCAATGCCTCGTCAGGCAAACAGGACTAAGAACATTTCATCTATAGTTTTATTTTATTTAGTTTTCCAAGTTGACGAAATCATTTCAGTTTGTTTATTTTAGTTAACTTAAATTGTTTTTTCACATTTAGTTTTAGTTTTTTAGTTTAGTTTTAGGGAACTTTCCTATTGTACGACGTGTTAGTCAGTGTTTTTAGTCCACAAAAGTCTAAATAAATTAAACTTGTGCACCACGCTCTTTTCCAAGATTAATAAAATAATAAATTAGTGAGTGAATGACTGATTAAGCACCCGGGTTTTGTTTGTGGACAACTTGATTTGAATGTTTCCGTAGGGTGAACCCGTTAGCATGGATGAATGAAGAAGTGTGTGAATATCAGCACGGGCCTCTGCGCTGCTCTTCATCGACAGTTCGATTTTAATGTCTCTGTAGGATGAATCCATTAGACTGGGCGAGTGTCAGTGAATCACCTCATAAATCCAGCAGAGTCTCTGACTGAAAGGTGACGGCTGCCAATATGACTCATTCAACCTTTCATTCTATCGCTTCATCCTCCTCTCTTGTCATCCTTTCTTCCTTCACTCCATCGCTCCCTGCGTTCCTCCTCACCCTCTGTTCCTGCTCTTTCCCAGTTGCTCTTCCTTGACCTCTGCTTTGTCTCCTCTTTCTTGGCCTTCTGCTACCTCTTCATTTCTCTTCATGTTTTTCTCCTGCTCACCTTGCTTTATTTTGCATCCTTTCTCTCAGTGTAACTACTTTGTTGCCTTCCTCTATGCACCACTCCCATCCTCTTCTTTACTTTTATTTATTTAGAATATCTGTCTTCTCATCTTATTGTTACCTTCTCCAGTTTCCTCTTTCTCCATTCCTCTCCTCTTTCTCGTTCTCTCTCTGAGAGCCTTGCCTTCCCTCCTCTTGCCTTATGTCCCTTGCTCTCTTCTTTCTGCTGTATGGAGGATGATGAATTAGAGACAGCAGTTACAGCCGCTATCGGCGTTGCAGCAGCAGGCGACAGGGAGAGAGAGAAAGGGAAGTAGAAAGTGAAGTATGATAACAAATCTGTCCATTTAAGCCTGAAAGACACCGAGAGTGTTTTAGTTAGCAACAAGGTATCTATCCTGAATCCTGTTTAAAATACAATACTAGTTAAAGAACTTCTCAAAATAATGACACCACAGATCATTAAAAAATATATATATACATACATAAAAGAGTAAATCAGTAAGAAAGTATTTAAAAATGAAAGATTCCAATATATTTTTTAGGCCCCTCATGAAGACATTTTAAGTTTCAGTTGGGTGGACTATCACCTGCTATTTTACACCAATAATCAATAGCAAGGTGTCTCAACAGTACCTCACGGCCAGATATCGGAGCATTTAGCTGTATATCACCATATAGTTTTATTCAAACAGCTGTGTACAAAATACCAGAAAGGAAAGACAGAAACTCAGAACTTGAAATTTTTACAGGGTTAGTAAACCCTGTAAAATAGAGGACACTAACAATGTTACAGCAGTTATTTTGAAAAGCATGTATTTCACATCACTCACATAAAACTCAACACTGACTGAAGGACATATGGAAGGAATCTGGAGCTGTGAGACAAAGAAGTACAGAACTTCAACATCTATCATAGCATCACACAGGAAAATTAACTTGTCCATCTGGTTGTCACAGTGCAGGGGTGTCCAACTCCCGGCCTCAAGGGCCGGTGCCCTACAGGTTTTAGATATCGCCCTGGGTCAGCACACCTCAATCAAATGATCAGTTCATTACCAGACCTCTGGAGAACTTCAAGACACGTTGAGGAGGTCATTTAGCCATTTAAATCAGCTGTGTTGGATCAAGGACACATCTAAAACCTGCAGGACACCGGGACTCGAGGCCTGGAGTTGGACACTCCTGTCATATTCCCTTCATTGCAGATTGAAGCTGGGCCCAACAAATTCCTTTGCTTAGTGTCTGTGTGCCATTCTCTGTTGTGTTTGGGTAGAAAATAGAAAATACAGACGTATAGGATGTGTAGAGGTCAGTGTTACACTGAAACACATGGCATTTAACTACTTAATCTCATCAGATGCACATTTATTTCATTATTGAAAAATGTCTGGATAGCTAGTGTAGATATCAGTATGTTTTTCCATGTAGGTTTGCACACTTTCTATCCACATTATTTTTTATATCCAGTGTTGACTGGAATTATGTTGAGGTAGAAATGAATAATAGATCCTTATAATTCAAATTTCCTCAGGTGACTGAATGTCAGAAAGGCTCTCTATAATACTCTTGTGCGCTCCGTCAGCGCAGTGTGACAGAAAACGAACTTGACACTTCAAACACTCTGTAACCATCCCGGTGTTGAACGCAGCCCCACAGTGGCGCCTCGTCGATCCTTCCTTTCCGATTTGTCTGTTTTCTCGTCTTCCACCCCCCGTGAGATACTGTTTTACAAAGCATTTAGTTAACATTAGTGTGAGAACAAGACGGAAATGGAGGAGAGGAGGGGAGGTAGAAAAACGACAAGAGAAAACAATCTGTACGAGTGTTGTATCTGCTTCATCTGTCTTAGTCAGTAAAGGGCCGCTCTGCTCAGCGCATAATGAGGAACACCGCCTCTGGGGGAAGGAAGCAGCGTTTGCTTGCTTTGCTTTTTTGTCCTCGGTTTAGCTTTTATTTCACGGAGAATCACTTTCAGTGGAGGACAGGAGGTGTGAGGAAAGGATAGGATGAAAATAACAGAAGATCAAGGCGGGGGGAGTTAGGAGGAACAGGTGGAAAAATGTTGGCAAATCTTGTTTTATTTCTCTGTAGCCGTGAGCAGGAAAAAGGAGTTATGAAAAAAGCCGCAGAAGATGAAGAAAACAATTTTTAGAAAGTAAAAACAGAAAATGGGGACAAATTCGAAATTGTGATGGATATAAAAACCACAGAATAAACTAAGGTCATTTCTGAAAAGTGGGGAACAGGATAAGAACAGAAAGCTTTGGGAACAAGTTTGTGCAAAATAACACAAAATTATTACATGCAAAACTCTCAGTCACGAGGAAAGGTTAAAGTGGTTATTAATCATAAGTATTCTTGAGATGACAGAAGCAATTAACATGATAAATATTTCAGAAAATGCCATAGTTACAAGTTCTTTATGTGTGGGAGCAGAAGTAAACTTTTCCAAGATGCAGGAAGTATAATTTTATTAAGGTTTTGAAAACACATGACCAATAACCACGTGATGCTAACTTGTCCTCCAGTTTGTACATGTGAACATCATGGTGATAGTGTAGCATCAAATGAATAATGCCCAGTCATGCAGGCCTAGAGACTGGTCTGAAACCATACGGCCGGTCTTGAAGGAACAACGAGTATTCTCTGACTGGTTGCGAGTGGTTGCTGGAGTTTGATGCCACACACTACGAAAATGATTGCTAATGCCCCAGTCACGTAAGGTTGGTTAGTGATCCCCTGGCAAGAACCTGTCCCTGTTTAGGGAAAAAATCTGTATCGCCCAACCAGTTGGAAAAAACTCCCTGTGTTTGGTTGCAAGCATATTGCTGTGGTAGTAGTTTAAATAGAACTGATGGACTTGTCTACAGACACTGTTCAGGTACTCTACGACCTGTAGTCAAACAGGTGTCCCAGTCAGGTATTGCCACCTCGCCCCCAACTCCAGTATTCAGATCAATGATGATTTCAAAATTCGCAGAAGTTATGAAGAGGGAACCTATCCTAAATCCATTTTTTGTGCCAAGCTGTAAATATACATTTAAGGTTGTAAAGTTGGGCATTTTAATATGAAATTGTCACTTCAAACCATTTGAGGCTGGGCCCCAAAAGTGAGTAGAACTGCAGTTTTGTATGCATGTAGCATTGGCTTCATTTTTCAGCTTCAGAGGTTGCCCCTTGGTTAAGACTCACTTATTGGGTCTATATTGCAAAACAACAGATGTAAAAATATGTACGTGTATATAATTTCCTCAGGGATTAATAAAGTATTCTGATTCAGGCCCATAAATGCATGCATTCATTCCAAAGATATTAATAGTTTGAATTTTGTAGCTTATAGGAGACAATGGTAGAGAGTTGAGTATTTTTTGTTGTATTTGTTGTTTTTTTCATAATTTCATTCATAGTTTACTCTCCCTACTTTGATGGAACATCAAATTGTAGTGTGTTTCCTTTTTTAAGTGATGAATATGTATGCGGCTTTCTGGGTAACTGTGATTTTCAGTAAGTGTGTGTTTGTGTATTTGAGTGATTTTCATGTGTGTGCTTCAGAGAGCACCTCTTAATGTGTGGTCGCCTTGCCTGGCATGTACGTGCAGTGTGTGTGCTTGTGTGCGAGTCACTGTGGAAATACTGTGGGTCTGACAGAGCTGTCAAACTGTCGTCGTCAGCGACCGGAGAATTCCAAACAATTTCACCGCTAATGTTGAGAAACATGTTGGCGATCCCCGCCGAGACCGAAAGCCAGTGAATATATAAATAATAAACACACACGCACCTTAACAAAACGGCTGACAGTAATGCGCGTGTTTGAGCAATCGGCCCCTGTTCCAGCAGCATAAATATTTGATGTGATCCTGTGTTGGGAAGGGGGAGGTGAGAGGATGAGTTAGGAAGGGGAAGAGGGAGGTGATAGTGGGAGGAGTGAGCTGAAAAAGGGGAGGGAGAACTAGAGAGTAAGGAAAGGAACGATGTTAAGAGAAAAAAAGGGAGGTAGAAAGATTTAGAGAAAGTGCTAGGAAACAAGAAAAGGAGGAGGAAACAGGAAAAAGAGAGGTGGAGGAGAAATTCTGGGCAAGAGGAGGATGTGGGAGGCAAAGCCATGACATTGAGAGGTCGGAAAAATGAGGTGAAATGGAGAGAGGTGGGGGTGAAATCTGGGATAAGGAGAATGGGGAAGGGAGTGGGATGAAGCAGCAAGAAGTGGGGGGATGACAGAAGACGTGAGGGTGTAAGACTATTTATCGTACTACACTTTCAGTTCAGTTAAATTCAGTTTTATTTATGTAGCGTCTAGGCGCCTCGAGGCATTGTATATTGTAAGCTAAAGACCCAACAATATTAACCACGTCTGAATACAGTTTTACAAAATTAAAATTTAAACAGAAATTTAAACAGCCTGGGTGCTGATTGTACACAGCAAATCCAGCATGTTCAAATTAACACTGTCGGATTTGATTTCAACACTATTAAAGTGTCTATATGGGTCCACACCAGAGAGTGTTAATTTAACTCTTTTTGGAGAGTTGGTACGTTAACTCTGATTTAGTGTTAAACACCAAATCTGTCTGGAGTTGATAATTTAACACTTGGTGTTAAGAGTTTATATATTAACTCTCAAAGAGTATTTTAGTTTAACTACGTAAGAGTTATCTTCTAATTCATTCTAAAAAGCGGGAATTTTACTGTTCTGAACTTCTAGAAATTTCTTTTGGAAATAAACATTTACTAAAAAGATGCAATGGTTTTTGAAAAACATTTATTCTGAACTGTGCACCACAATTTCAAAACATTTTCTGAAAGATGTAACAGTATACATGTTCTCACTTTCATTAGAATTTTGTTTATCAAAAGGTCTGACATGGTAAATGCAAATAACAGCATTCTCATCACTTATTTCTTCAATACAATATGCATGTCCTTCATTCATCCCTTTGTGGAACTTCAACGCACTTCTGCTCTCCCCCATATTCCATCTTCACAAGCATATCCTGTGTGGAGATTGAATAAAAATTAGTTGACACTAATTAATGGCACAAATAATCCAGTAAACAATTGCAGCACAGTAAAAAAAAAAAAGGAATCCTCTTTGAGCCATTACTTGTGTAAAGTATTTTCCCAAAAGACAAGGACACAGGCAACAGGTAATACTGAACTAAATGTAAAACCTCAACCTTTTTCATTTTTACCTAAACCGTGTGCACAAAACTCTGGAGGGATCTATGCTACCGTAGAATCGAGTCAGGACGTCTGCTACTGCTGTTTGCTCGTTTTTTGTTTTTTTTTATGGGCGATCGTTTTCAGGCTTCAAGTAGCACCATTATACCAACATTTCACATTCTAGACATTGTTTTAGGTGTATTTGACCAAACGTTTGACTGAAAATTCACATGCAAGCTTTTTTCAAGGCTGTGGTATTTGCCCGCAAACAATACCTTTCAGCTAGCTAAAACAGAATATTATGCTATCAGCGAGCAACGTGGCTAATGCCTTTCACACAGCTTTGTCTCAACTCCAAAGAGCCACAGAAGTAAAAGCTCATAATAACAATTGAAACAATCTTTGAAAAAATGACTTACCAAGCATGGCAAACAACTCAAATATGTAGAGCAAAATGTTCTGAAACGGCTTCACTTCAGCTTCGATTGGAGCCGTGCTGGGGGCGGAGTCTGCGAATTTACTCTGTTGGTGTCATAGCCCCTCTAGGAGTTCAGAGTTAAGAGGTCAAGAGTTAATGTTTCCATTGTAACACCTCCAGATTTGACAGAGAAACACTCATTTTTAACACTCGATTTTAACTACTATCATTTTACACCTCAGAGTTACATTAAAAGAATGTGACTCTGCTTAGAGTAAAATTAACTCTACTTTTGCAAGGAGACTATTAACACCAAAAAATTTAACACTTTTGAATTTGCTGTGTATAAACTGTCATGAACACAATATCTAAATATCTTTCTAAGACACCCATACAGTTGCTGAAGATGTCAGCAGGAGCATGGATGTTATTTTTTCTGAATCATCACAAAGTTTTAAACATAAACTTTGCCATTTGGTTCGACCAAAATGTGTATCCAGGATGTCTCTCTTCTCAGTAGCTATTTAATAATATACCTGTGAGTGGAAACAAACACATAGTGGGTTTTTTGTGTTAACTTAAAATGTTTAAGGCAACTTAAACATTTTGACATTACTGCTCATGGAATTTATACGTTTTAAAAAGGTCCACATGTCCAGGCCTATCTTAAGTTTGCCACTGAACATCTAAAGGATTCAGAGAGGGCTTGGGAGAAAGTGTTGTTGTCAGATGAAAACAAAATCAAGCTCTTTGGCATCAATTCGCCGTCTTTGGAGGAAGAGAATTCCTGAGTGTGACCCAAAGAACATCATCCCTACAGTCGAGCACAGAGGTGGAAACATTATGCTTTGGGGTTGGTTTTCTGCTAAGGGCACAGGACGACTTCCCCGCTTTGAGGGGCCAGTGTATCGTAAAGTCTTGAATGAGAACCGCCTATCCTCAGCCTCACTGAAGATTGGTTGTGGATGGGTCTTCCTGCATGACAGTAACCCAAAACATACTGCCAAACCAACAAAGGAGTGGCGAAAGAAGACTCATATTAAGGTCATGCAGTGGCCTACCCAGTCTAGAGACCTCAATCCTTCAGATAATCTGTAGAGAAGCTGAAGCTTCAAGTTGCTAGGTGGCAGTCAAGAACCAAAAAGTATTTAGAGGGTTTCTTTAAAGAGGAGAGGACCAAAACCCTCCTGACATGTGTGCAAACCTGGAGACCAACAACAGTTTCTCCAACAAGTCATGTTTTGCTTGGTAATCAAATACTTATTTACTCCGTGACATACAAATCAATCTATAACTTATATGTCATGTGTTTTTTTCTGAATTTTAGTTTGATAATTTGTCTCTCTCCATTAATATGAAACTAGCATTAAATTACAGGCTGTTCATTTCTTTGGAAGTGAGCAAACTTGCAAATTCAGCGGGGATCAAATAATTGTTTCTATAATAATCTCACAAGACAACTAATTTAAATGAACTGTCAGCTTTGCCACACAGAGTGGTCTAATGTTCAGTTGTTTGTTGGTGGCTACCAAAAGCATCTTGCTGAGGTGCAAGTTGGTAAAGGACATTTAACCAAATATTAGTGGGAGTGTATATATACGTATTTCTGACCGTGTTGGATTTGAGAAAGTTCAAAATAAATTCAACTTGTGAACCAACTCTATAACATCCCAAATTTACCATGACATTCAAGCACATGATCTATAAACTTATGACCACAACTGTAAAATGTGATGAAATACTCCCTGGAACGGCATTTTAGTTTTGCTTTTTGACACTTTTTTCTTTTTGCCTTCTGTTGTCTTTTTCTGTAGAGCAAACTTTATCTGTCAGTCAGTTTTTAGACATGTGTTTTATCAATATAACAAGATCCACGTTTCCCTTTGCCGGAGGACAAAAAAAAATTACAATAATAAAGGAAATAATAAAATAGACAAGATGAATCATAGCAAAACAAACATTTAATTATAACAGTTTAACTCTTTCTTCTCTCTCACTTCCTTTTGTCAGTCTGCAGGAGTTTGAGGCTGAATACCAGGAGCTGTGGGATTGGCTGATGGACATGGACGCCATGGTAACAGACAGTCATCAGCTGATGCTGTCAGAAGAGCAGAGACATCACCTCTTCAAGGTAAATAGTGTTACTTTCACCAACTCACAGTACATGTGAATAGACATGACACTTCTGCATCCAGTGCGACTGATGCTTCTTCCAAATATCCAGCCTGTGGGCGCTGGGCCATGAAGGAAAACTGTGCATTGAGATGAAATGTACCATGGTTGTTTCTGTGTATCAAACTACTGCCATGGTGCTTCCCTTTACACTACAGTGTCCATAATAGTGTAACTAGGGGTAATCCTTTCAGAGAACTCATTGAAGTCTGCACCTTCTGTGGACTCTTTTGAGGTCTGCAACAATTGATATTCTTTATTTGATATTCTTAAGCAGACTTAATGTGCACATAAAACCTGCAAGTCTGGACTTTTCAGTTTGCATCGGAGGGACATGGCAACAAGTGTGTGACTTACTCTTCATAATCTGGTTGGAAAAAACAAGTAATCAAGTTACTGTCTGCCCTCACAGTGTACACACTTGTACCCAATTGATGCGTGATTGTGCTAGCAATGTAGTGAAAGTTATCAGTGTTAAACTGAACATATGCCCTGTTGGAATAGAGTAGCCTTGTGCATTTTAAATCATTGTCAGCAAGAACTTAGTGATATAACAAAAAAACAGACATACTTAGAGATGAAGGCTATTGGTCAAAAAAAAAAAACAGCCTAAGAAGTAGGCTGCAGTATACTGAAACATCAGTGTAACTTCCATGTCTGAAAAGCCAATGTACAAGTGCTTGGACTCTTTCATATGGCCAGCAGGGGTGACTTCTCTGGTTCTAGAAGGAACTCTAATCGTATAGATGTCTATGGTCCTTCAGAGTCTTTGTTTAAGACCTCAGTAAACTAGAGTCTTTCAAGTTTTTCTGAATGCAACATGATGTTCAGTTTGTAAATGATGGTCCCATTAGTGTCAAAAAGGAGGATGAGTTAGGATGAGTTCACAAAACCTGATCTCACTAACTAATAGGCTGAGGCTACAGTTGCTACATCAATCTCAACAGCCAGTATGTTCATTTTAAGCTGATGCATTCAGCGATGTGCAAAGATTTTGTACAAAGTTTTTTATAGTATGATAAGATAGCTCACAACTGGCACAGCACGGTCCTATTATGACACTCTTGGATGCCTCAGTTTGGAGTCACTTTCTCATCTAGTTCAGCACACTCTGTGCTATAGATGTGACATGGAGGCACACAGCAAACTTCTAATAAGAGAAAAAGAATAAAAGAATAAAAAATTAGACATAGTAAAGAATAAAAAATGAAATTCCCAAATATGCGATGAATAAGTAAAGTATTTCAAATTGTTTTGTATAATAAAAAACAGGAGGTGATGGAGATAAGGCACTATTACAACTTTACCTGGCAAGAAAGACTTCACATGTTTCCAAACATTCACAAAGGGCCCATCGGCTGCTCTGCTTCCATCATGGAGGAGCAGCACTGACTTCAGTCTCAATATAAAAAGAAAACATGTAACTGTGTAGAAAATATAAGTATTTGATGCAAATAATGCCCGCCCACTTTGGCTGGCTTCCTCTTTCCTGCCCTAATCCTCCCTCCACCTCAGAGCTCCTTTTTCTAGCCAGGCACACACACAAACATACACCCGTCTTCATCCTCACCAAGGAGAATAGGATTACAAGGCATAGCCTCCCTCATAACCATATCATAGAGAAGGGTGTGTGTGACAGAGAGAGAGAGATTGTGTGTTTGTGTAATGACATCACTGCCACCAGATGAGTAACACAGAAGAACAGGATGTGTTACGATTAGAGATTTCTGAATTGTGCTCTTCTGTCCTTTAACCTTCCTGCCTTCTTGGGACCTTTTTGTGCCACTGCTATGTGTTAAATGGCTGCCATTTCCACTGTGTTCAGTGGAATATAACCAAACTTGCCACAGGATAGTTTTTACCTGTCAATGTTAATATTCCAGTGTGAATTCCTTAAATCAGCCTAAAATGGCTGAGCAGCAGAAATCCCCACACCCATCACCCTGGGGACCATTTTCTGCCCATTGACTTCCATTATAAACGCTATTTTTCAACCCCAAATTATCATCATATGATTTTATTTTTTCTTCTTTTCTTGGATGTCAATGAAGACTCAGGGCCTTGAAGTTTTAATTTTTAAATTGCAAAAAAAATGCAAAAAAAATAATGGCAGGTCAAAATGTATGTTGGTGCCAATCTTTGGTCCATCTAAAGGCCTACTTATAATGACAATCACATATTACTTCAACTGGTTTTTTGTGGAAATATTTAGTTTCGTTTTTTGGTTTTTGGGGCTTATAACACAGGGCGCTCATGTAATAACACTGGGATTTGAAGGGTTAAAACAACGAAAATATAATTAAAACTTTACATGAATATTTCAGGGAGAAGTAGTTTTACAAGGTTGGCTAATTTAAAGTGGAATAAAATATGGATATATGGTCTTTTTATGGCGTGGCTGAGAATGGTCCCTAGGGTGATGGGTGTGAGTTTTTTAAAGGATGGCAGGAGGGTTAAATGCTTACAAACACACACAGGTGCGCGCACGCACACGAAAAGGGGAATCGAATAAAAATATACTTGTTCCTAAACTGTGTAACAGTTTAAAAAGTATAAGTAAGTCATATTTTGAGAGACAGTAAATGAAATATTGAGGTATGTGTGAGCTGGTGCCATGTGTGTACAATTCAGATTCACTCAATTGGCAGATGTTCATGAATCAATGTGTTAATTTCACTAGTGTCAGGTTGGAAATATTAAAAACGGTTGGGTGGATTAAAAATCGAGACAAAAACTTTAGGTGGGTTTTTCCAAGGAGTGGAACCTTGTGGACCTAAATCCACTCCCAGTTCCAGTTTAATGCACTTCACAGTCTTTCCTGGGCTAGGCTCTACATTATCAGGCTTGACTAAATTTTTAACTTCACAGTCTCAGCTGTACAATATTCATGTCACAGTGCTCGTAGTGATTAATTATTTCATTTTAGTTCTCAGTTGGAGGTTTGGGGTATTTCTAACGGCAGTAATATTTCTCATTTGTGAAATACTGCCTATTGTCAAAAGAGCTTCTGTCACTGTGAGCTGCAACTAAATAAAGTATTGAAATGGATCTAAACTGGTTTCTTTTATTTACAAACCACAGTAAACAAAAACCCCGGCTTATTCTGGCTAGATGCTAAATATTTGATCAGAGGGATTGGTGCAAAAAATACACTAAAAATAGGTACATGATAGTTCACATTGGACATAAAAGACCAATAACCAAAACAAAGCAGTGTTACTGGTGCTGGACATTTTAACATTTTGGAGTTAACGTGTGTGTCAACCATGCAACTGTACGCATGTATATTCATTAATGGTAATAGATAAACTGCGTGCACATACTCTGTTTTTAGAGATCAAACTGCTGACATCTCTTTCTCTTCTTACCCACAAGGCACTGCTGCGAACCAGCAGACATGTAACTTTGTGTTGTTTTCCACTCTTTTTCCCATCCTTCAAACGTCTGTGTGCGTGCGTGCAGACATGACTTATTTAGTGGCCGATGAGACTCACCTGGCCTGCAAATTATTGATAAGTGTAAAGATGAACCTAATTTCTCCATAGGAGTTGCACTTAAATATTCATCTCCATATGAATATTCATGGCAGCGATGATGCGTGCATGAATATTGGATGACTCTGGAATCGCTGGGCATTCTCTTCTTCTCCTTTCTCCCTCGTTCTTTCTTTTGTCTTTCTCTCTTTTTTTTCTTTTTTTTTGATGTGTCAACTCTACCGCTAAAATATTGATGCGGAGCTCAACAGCGTCTCCTCGCCCGGTCCAAGGTCGCTTTCTTATACTGTTTCTCTCCTTCTCCACCGCTGAGACTTACGGAGACAGGTCTACAGGCCTGTATACTGTAAGCTGCTCATATAGGGCTTTTGTATCTTATAGAGGTTGTTGTGCTGTGTTCAAACTGTAAAAATACCATGACAGTGAATCCACTGCATTCATGTAGCAGCTATAAAATGCGCTTGTGCCCCAACAACTTTGTATCCTTGTATTTTCCTTGTATATTTATGGCTGTAGATAGCACTGTGTCTTTCATTTACCTGAATTTCTGCATTTAAACAAAGCATTTTCTCATTAAAGTGTTCAATTAAAATCATTACTGGTGTAATCAAACCCCTACCAAAGGGATTAGTCATTCATCTGAGTAATAGATGGGCATTAATGGCAAAAAACTCCGGCAGAACCAGGCTCAGGGAGGGGCGGAGCCATCTGCTGCAACTGGTTGGGGTGAGAGAAGGAAGACAGGATAGAAAACATGCTGTGGAAGAGAGCCAGAAATTGATAAGAAGTATGATTCAGTGCAGAGAGGTCTATTAACACATAGTGAGTGAGAAAGGTGACTGAAGAAGAAACATTCAATGCATCATGGGAATCCCCCAGAAGCCTACGCGTATTGCAGCACAACTAAGGGAGGATTCAGAGTCACCTGATCCAGCCCTAACTATATGCTCTAGCAAAAAGGAAAGTTTTAAGCCTAATCTTAAAAGTAGAGATAGTGATAACAGCATAGTTTTGTGTAGGCTAAAGCTTCATGCTGTAATCCAAACAATCAGGAACATGAAGCCATGTGACTGCTGATTTTCTAAGAATTAAGCTTAAACCAGTGGCTAGTTGGAAAACTAGTGATGACGAGTGTAAAACTGTGATTTCTGACTTGCTTTAAGCAGAGACATTAAAAGAGAGGGACACAGCACTCAAAGAATCCTAAATTGAAATCTATGGGAACAGTCTCTAGAAACAAAGACGATAATTTCTCTGCTCAGCCCAACAGGGACACATCCACTTGTGCTGCTGCACTGACGGATGTGCACAGCTGAGTGTCACCACTGTTTCAGTTATCTGATTACAGGCGGATCTCTTTGTTATCAGAGTGTTGGCAGATGTACTTTTCATTTTCCTTGGCTTAATGTATCCATTACGTGAATTAGCATGGCATTAGTTCAGCCTAGTGGTAGGCGCAGGAAAAATAGTTTATTTAAACATTATTTTGGCAGAAAGTCACCAAAAGTTTAAAGTGTTTCTTCTCCAGAATTGTTCGCAGGAGCAGAATATATAAAACGAAGATAAATAAGGTACAGTAAGTAATGCAGAGGTCTATTTAGGCATGATTTCAAAGATAGACTTAACAACATGTGGCAATAAATGAAGCATAATAAAATAATAAAATAAAACTAGCATAAATGAAGGGAGGACATTAAAGGAAGTTGCAAGAGCTTGAGTGATGTGACCTCTGAATCGGAGTAATGAAATATCCATGAAGACTCTTCACACCAAACAACCCCAGTGAGCCTTAACATGTTATTCTCAATCCTCCATTGGAAAGCTCAGTTTTGCAAACAGATTTCTTTTTATTCCACTGATTGTTGGGTTTTCTCTATATTATTGTAGTGTCTTTGGCATAAAGCACCTTGAGGCAACTGTTGTTGTGGTGCTATATAAACTAAACTGAACTTAACTAGCTTCCCTCTGCCATTTTTGCTTTATGTAGGTACTGATTCCCTTTTATATTCTTTAGATCACGTTTAG
Organism: Diplotaxodon limnothrissa; assembly: GCF_057381915.1. Classification (NCBI taxonomy): domain Eukaryota; kingdom Metazoa; phylum Chordata; class Actinopteri; order Cichliformes; family Cichlidae; genus Diplotaxodon; species Diplotaxodon limnothrissa. The sequence continues at coordinate 5,792,482 of NC_140614.1, read as the reverse complement.
ATCAGAGTCTGCCTAATAGGCACTGAAAAGCACTTTTATTAAGCTGTTGAGTGCTATTTGAATCTCTTCCTTAAAACTATGACTAGGAATCTGAAGAGGAATCTTTTTTTTTAACTTCTTTTTTAACATTTTTCAGTTAAAAGCCACACTTTGCACAGTGTCACTTTATTTAAAAAAGGTACAATATAAGGAGAGACCCTTAATGGTCCATTGCTTATGGTTTGCATATAATTTATTAGGTACAAAATCAATATCGTGTCAGTAGCTTCTTTATCTCTTCTATCAAACTAACCTTGATGATAATATTTTGCCATGTTTTCACAGATAAATTAATCCATTTATTACCCAGGTCCATTAGTTTTTGGATCAGTCTTTTGTCACTCAGCCATGCTTGAATTGGAATATACCCAGTAAAGTGTTCTTCAGTTTCCTTCCATCTTGCTTTGCACAGTAGTTTCAGAATAAGTCTGAAATATATTCCTTTTTTAAGCAGGGTAATGCAAATTCTCCCTTGTTCTTTTTCAGTATGCAGGTTTAAAGTCCTATTCTCGTTTTTTTCCCTTGCCAAATATACTGTGATACTAATTTGTCCCATTTGATTGAATTGCTTATCGTTTATTTCAATTGAGAGTGCTTGGAATAGTATAATAACCTGGGTAAGATGGTCGTGCAGATATCCTCAGACCTCCCATCAGTATCTTTCTTCGCACTTATGTAATTCAAAGCTCACTTAACTGAAAATTTAAATGCTTACGCCTCTTTTGGAATCCTGGGTCCAGGAATATGAAACCTGATTGAACCTCCATTTTTTTTAGTGTTTCATGTTCCAATTCCACCAAATGAGTCTTTCAAGGAAAAGTTACTTCTGTTTCTTCCTTCTTCAGTTCAGCCATAAATTTATCTCCTCAATTGGGTTTCCCAGACTGTTTACATTATAGCTTGCTACTTCAATTTTACATGGTGCTTATATACACCCCTGCTGATACGATGACAGTATGAGCACAATGGATAAACAGTAACGCAGCAAGCAGAAGCGTAATATACCGACGATTTGTCACCTAGTGTAAAATGTTACACTTTGGGAGTGAGTACGTGTTGACTCTTCAGGTATCTCGATGGTACAATACCTGGAGCCTTTCCTTAACCTCCTAGGACCTGGCGTCCACATATGTGGACATCACATTTTGGGTTATTTAGACCAAAATTCTCAATTTTGCTCTACAAGGGCCTGATATCTACTTATGAGGACATTATACTGCTACTGTAGATATAACGAATATCCTCATATGTGACTCTCATTTTTCTTAGAAACAAAAATTAGGTAAAAAAACAAATCTGGTAATTCTTTATTTTTACATTCATCGGGCCCCAATATGCCCAAATATCAAAGAGAATTTAAAAATGCATGCCGTGGAAGAGTTCGGGTCTTAGGAGGTTAAAGCTTTGTGTCAATGCATTTCCATTATGACTGATTCAGTCCAGTATGGATGTTGGGTTTTTGAAAACCTTCACTGGGATCCCTCTCCCTGGTATGTATAGTGTCGCCTGCTGTGCTGAGCTGTAGGTCACCATGCTGCCTTTGTAAAATATTTATTTATTTATTTTTTACTATTGGGAGCCTCTGTTTATCCTCTGTGCTGTCTAAGGTGGTCTGAAATGAAGTTTTAATTCATGCAAAACTGTTTTTTTCTCTTTTCCTTATGGCTCTAAACAGAGCTGGATCTAATATAAACTACCACTGCAATCCATATTTATTATGGGAGCACTTCATCCAACCTTCTTATGACTGTGTTGGATAAACATTCAGTCATAACAGGCTCACTATTATTAACAAGAACGCGACACATAATATGTGGGAGCTATGTTACCATGTGTTATATATGCTCATGCAGTACAAATGAATGCTTGGACATTTCACTACTCCTGCCTCTCTCAGTTTGTGTGTATCCTGCAGAAAAGCAGCTCTAACCCTCTTGTTTTTGCAGTGATTTTTTTTTTCGCTCCATGTGACCGTTAAAGAACCTCGCTGTGCTCCCCTAGAATACTGGGGGGACTCGACCTTGTAACCATAGCAACAACAGGGCCCAACAAAAGTTGGGGTTTTTTGGGAGGTGTGGGTGTGTGAGTGTTTGCCTTTGCGTGGTGTGGAACTGAAAAAGCAGTGTGTATGTGGGCATTTTTGTGTTGTCTTTGTGTGTGTGTGTGTGTGTGTGTGTGTGTGTGTGTGTGTGTGTGTGTGTGTGTGTGTGTGTGTGTCCTCCGGAAAAGGATAGCTGGGCTGACAGTTGTTCTGTGAGTAGCCTTGGCAGGCCGAGGCTCTACTGTTTATTGTGATGTTAGAGTGAGGCACTTATCAACCTTGGAAAGCAGGGAGGAAGGAGGAGAGGAGTGTTTGTGTGCTCTTTGATACAGATATGTGTAGTGTTCCAGACACATAAGTGAATCTGGAGAAGAAAAAAAAACTTTTATGTAAAATCCTTCTAGTTTGTGGTCAACATCTGGAAAGTGCTTATTAAGTTTCTAAGGGGAGAGAAAGCCCACCTTTTAAGTATAAAAAAGTACTATAATATATAGTATGCAGCACACAGTAATATATTTACATTTGTAAAAAAAATGCCCTACATTTATGTGAAAAATAAAGTTTCCACCAAACTCTCTGTAGTGCAATTAAAAACTAAGTACACCCCATGAGTCAGTAGCTTGTAGAAGCATCTTTAACATCAGTATCTTGATGTAATCATTTATCAGTTTCTCACTTCATTATGTGGTTATTTTGGCCCACTCTCCTTAAAACTGTTGCATCAGTTCATTGAGATTTGTAGGCATTCATTTATGTGCAGCTCTCTTCAGGTCCTGCCATAGCATTTTTACTGGGTTGAGGTCTGGACTTTGATCTTTTTTTCTTTTTTAGTCATTTAGCTGCGGGTGCATTTGGGATCGCAGTTGTGTTGTGACAACTAAAACTAAAAAGACAGATGACCTCACGTTTGACTGAAGAATACTTTGTTATCAAGAGGGGTTTATGGTGGACTCAATGACCGCAAGGTGCCTAGGTCCCGTGGCTTCAAAACAATCCCAAATCATCACCCCTCCGTTATCATGTTTTACAGTTGGTATGAGTTGTTTGTGCTGATATGCTGTGTTTTTCACCAAACAGGATGATCGGATCAGATCAGATTAGAAAATTTGCTGTGCATTATGGCCAAATTTGGGTCTTTTGTCCATTGCTTCAAAGGACATTGTTCAGATGTGGTTTGTTCAGATGAATCTCCGCAAACCTAAGCTTTGCTGCCATGTTCTTTTCAGAGTGAAGAGACTTTCTCTTGGGAATCCTTCCAAACAAGCCATACTTTTTAAAAAAATTTCTAACTGGACTGTCATGGACTTGAATATTTAACTTGCTGAGGTCTGTAGAGTCTGAGATGTAGCGCTTGCTTTTTAAAAATATTTCTCTGAACCTCGCACAGTCTGACCTTGGGGTGAAATTGACAGGAAATCCACATCTGGAAAGGTTGGTACCTGTCTTGAATATTCTCAACTTGTGAATAATCTTTTTCACTGTACAAAAATGTTACTTAAAGTTAAAACTTTCTGGAAAAGACCTTATAAGCCTTCCCACAGTCATGGACAGTAACATTTGCTTCTCTAAGATGATTGCTGATGTCTTTCCTCATTGTGTGAACGTATAATATTGTCAGTTAATTAAGTGCATTTGATTAGCAATATGTGGCTGCTTCTCGCCTTCTCTAGGGGTGTATTTAGTTTTTCAATGAATTTTCCAGTCCTGTGAAAAACTTCCATCTTCCATCACTTGTGTTCAAGACCCTGAAATACTTAAACTCCACCCTTTTCCAACCAAAAATCATGATCTTTGATTATCAGCTGCTAAATCTCATGCCAGCTACTTCATATTCTGGTGCAAACGTTTTGCAGACGATGTGGTTTTGTTGGTCAATGAAGCCAACAAAACCACATCGTCTGCAAAAAGCAGAGATTCTGAGGCTACTGAATCAGAAAGTATCCTTTATGGAAATTCTGTTGTCAGCTGTCCTTGGAATTCTGTTGAAGTTCTGCCAGAGATGGGAGTTGACAATCTCTGTCAGACACTAGAGTGCTTAGAGCATACGGCTATGGATCTGTCAACATGATTACAAAATTGCTCATTGACTTGTGGCCTAGGGTGTTACATGCATTTATGGACACCCTTGTCTTCAAACACAGTGTTTGTTTGTATTTTGAATTGTATTTCTTTTTCTTTTTCTGTGGTTAGTAAATCCCTTTTTAAGCATATTCTAGTTCATGGAAGTCCAATAGCAAAACACTGCTCGGGTTCAAATCAGACAAACTATTTCTCCCAGTCTCACATAATTTGGTCACACTGTCATTCACTGTTTGAATGTTAAATTCCCTCAGTAGGTTAGTCTAGTTCCCAGATTGGGCGCCTTCAAGGACCTGACTTCAGGCACCACAAGACGCCAGGTACTCTTAGTTGTTTTTTGGTGCATAAGTGCAAATGATAGTCAGGACTTGTTCCCTGATCCAAAGGCACAAGGTGGCAACCCTCTAGCCAGAGTTCGATCCCTGGCTCCCCAGTCTGCATGCCAAGTATCCTTGGGCAAGTTACTAATCCCAAGTTGCTCTCTGAAGCATCCAGTAGGAATGCGTGTGAATGTTGGCCCCTCCCCTTCCTCAAAATAGAAATATTTTGTGAAATGAAGATCAAAACAAATTCTGATAGTAGCTTTACAGTGGTTAGTTACAGTGGTTAGTTACAGTGGTAGTTACAGTGGTTAGTTACAGTGGTTAGTTACTGTGGAATGTGATCAAGTCTTTCACAGTAAACTTTTATCCATGTCTTCCCCTCTCCTTTCTGTCTTCTGTCTCCTGTTATTTATCCAAGTGATTATTTTTCTGTGTGTGTTTTTTCTTCATCTTTCCGTGCAGGCTTCTGTTTGTGTTCATGTTATGTGTACTCTGTTGATGCTCACTTTTTTCAGTGCATGTTTCAGCTGTGTCCCTGACCGTTTGTGTGGATCCAGCTGGTGCGTGTGTGCCTCGTTTTGTGTTGGTGTGTACATCGCGGGCCCACAGCGAGATGAAACAAGCATCGGACCTTGTAGAGAGTGTCAACCAATCACACATCAAGGCCCATCAAACTCAGCCAGTAGATGATCAAGGTTCTGTCCCCAAGTCCACAGGAGGCGGCGCTAGTGCTCTTTTCCTAGAAGCGTGTGTGTGTGTGTGTGTGTGTGTGTGTGTGTGTGTGTGTGTGTGTGTGTGTGTGTTTGTGACATTTCACAGACCATGATAATATTTAATTGAAACACAGAAATAACTTCACTCACCGCACACACATGCACACAGCTAATAAAAATACACAGGGAAACATTAAAGCATGGAGTTAATGTGCAAGCACACACATAAAGTGGAAGCACATCCCACACATTTGATGTCTCTTTATCATATATAAACACATTGGGTATCAGTGAAAGTTTAAATTACTAATGAAAAACAACTGGAGGTAGGACTGCAGCAGGACATAATAGAATACAAAAGCACTGGAGATGCTGTGATTGTTAAAACGCAGTTCAGAATCAGTTGATACTTGTTTCAGCCAGTTCGACCTAATTCTTTGTATTCATCCAGCAAAAACTTCTATCTTGGTTACTTGAACCTACGTAGTACTGGGCAGTTTTTAGCTAATACTTGTGATAGGTAGCTTTGTTGTTTGTCAATATTTTCAAGGAACATGAAATAAATACTTCACAAATGTAGCATGTAGCATGTGTTTTTGCATTGTGTTGCTGAGAGAAATGCTATCTGTATGGATGCATTTGTTCCTCCTAAACCTATGTATTCTTTTCAGTATTCATGGTGCCTTTCTAGGTGTGCCAATTCCATAGATACGCAAACATACACACCAATAGAAAAGAGACAAAGAGAGACCAGAAGTGGGAGAAAAAGATAGAAAAGGCAGGTCACACAGGAGGACAAGGAGACCATGAAAATACAAAGAGATGGTCTTGAATTTGGCATTTTCTTTTTCATGCATTATTGAGCCCTGATAACAATAGTTAAACAATATTGTTTCTGTGTGTGCGATGGAGACCTTACATGATGAGATTTAAGGAAAGCAGGAAGGTGAAGGAACGGTTACAGAAAGTGTAAGTGGAGGCATACTTAAGACTTAGGGTCTTTGGTAAAAATCAGAAATTTCAGTTCAAGATTTTATGTGAAACTGTTTCATTGCATTAAGTCATCACACATGTCCCCCACCCGTCTCTCTCTTTCTTTGTCTCTTTTCCTCTCTCTCCCTGTGGCGAGTTCCAGTGGAGTCCAACTAATTACAGTGGCTATCAGGACTGAGGGTCTGTGTGTGTGTGCATCCCTGCCGCTAAATTCTCATTTCAAATAGCCCATGGTGCTCTGATGGAACGCTGGGCTGCAGACACACACTTATATACTCACACGCTCGCACACACACCTGCTCATTAACTGGGTTCCAAAACCAATCAGTGTGGGTGCGACAGAGTGTGAGCTCTGTCTGAGGCTGTACACACAAGCAGTGTGTTTTCACTGGTCGTCTGGTTATCTGTGCTTTAAAGCAGAAGGAGAAACACAGAAATGATTAACACAGACTGATGCAGGGAGAGAAAAGACTATAAAACGTCTTTATTTTTCTAAACAAAAGCAGTTTAACCCTTTGAGTAAGGCCCGTGACTTCTTTTCAGAGTTATTACAAGGGCTCGTCACTATAACTGATTCAATTCCGATTCACAAGGTCCCGACCACAAAAACACAAAGTGGTGCAAATGCGCTAAGATAGAAATTGGCTTACCGTCCCGATTTCCTCCATTATTTCACCGGTAGCCGGTAGCCTTATGATATCAGCAGTTACCACGGCTAACTAGCCGCATCAGAGTCATTTCCGTCAACAACCTCCATTTAAGACCCACCTACAGACACGTGACTGGACAGACGCTACATGCAGTAAATTTGGGCCCACATGGGGTTTAGCCTTGCAACTTTTGATTTGTTGAAGTGACATGAACGTGGCAGTGCTGTAATTTTTCACTGTTTCACTTTAGAAATATAAATCTTTGCACAGATGATGGTTATATGTTGGATACTGAATTTCTGGAATGAAATGTGAACTGAAGCATATTTTTAAATTTATATATATGTTAAATATATGCTAAAAATAAATTTAAAAAGTAGGCGAAGATAAAATCTACTTACTCTTTCTGTGTTCCAGTCTCAGTAACTTTGACAAAGTAATATCTGCTGCAATATTTACGCCTATGATAAAATTTCACAAGTGTTAGCTTTATTTTGATACCAAGATTGTATACATAGAGTTTGTAATTGCAGAGAAATACTCAATTAATTTTGGGCATTTCATTTTCAAGCAGGAAGCTCAGAAAACCCTAAAAAATATATTTCATCTGAACAGGTCTCATTATTGATGAGAGGTCAGGGTAACTGATACATGATTTAGTTTTGGAATTTTAAGAAATATTGACTAAACAGTCAGTCAGTCATCAAAGTTATTCTGTGGCTCTTCCCATACCATTGAAATACCAAAGCTCTTTCTCTTCTTGTCCATGCTCAGAGATTTTTGACACATGACCGGCAAACTGAATGAGGTGTTCATGGCTTGGATTGGGCGCCAGCTTCCTTCCAAAATGAGCAAAGTGTAACTTTTTCATACAGTCTGTTATGTTTAGTCACTGTTGGATGTTGTGAAGCATCCAGAGATCTAGCAATAAGCATCTAGATCATGTTTACAGTGTTGTCATAGAGCAAAATGATCTGGTTCTGATTGAGCAGATTTCTTCTCTACCTTTCAAAATTCTTCATGCGACGTCTCATTCATGCAGATTCATACAAGCGCTTTTTTTCTACATCCGAGTGCTCTGAGTGTAACATTGTGTGTTTGTGGTTCAGTGTCTTGTCTGCAGCCTATCATGTCTTCAGACTGAAGCAGCCACAAACCTTAAGCTTAGGTAGATGACTTGTGTTACCTCCAGAGCTACAGCCATCCCATGGATGTTCATTTGAAGTCAACAAAAGTGTGGTGTTTTTCTAAAATTGCCACTTTAAGAATGTTACTTGGTTAACACAAGTTGTTATCATAGTCGCGTATCAAAAACGTGGATAAATTCAAGGAAAATGCAAACACAACAAACTTTTAAGCGTTTGAAGAAACAACTGGCAATCCTGTCTGTCTGGAGAGGAAAGCGTCCTGTAGAAACACGATGGAAACACAGAAGCTTCACTTTCTCTTTCTGTCCTCTGTGTCTCTCCTCTCTCGCTCCTCTCTCTGTTTCTTCATCTTGAGCCCTGAGGGCAACAGTGAGAGTACACAACCTCACCGGGAGGCTGAGCACACCAACACACACGGTCTAGGTTATATTCCAGTAGAGAATCATGCCTGAGAAACATACAGAAGGCTTAAGTCCTATATCCTCTCAGCTTTGTCTGTTTTTCTGTCTCCTCTTTCTGCTGTCACTTTATCTGTCAGTGCATCTGTCTTATTCCGTTTCATTGGGGAATATCGAGTTAAAGAAAAACACAGATGTATGCGTCTTTCATTAAGTCAGACAGACGGCTGTACAGGACTATTCTGATTAAAAGAAGAACACAATGAACAACGAAAATAGAAAGTAAAGAATCCAAAGCAAATATTATATGCATGTATGTGAGATGTAAAGTTGGAAATCATTAGTTTTAACTGCTAAAAATTCTAACCTGCAATAACTTAGGTTTTACCCAAATCTTCTCAGATTCAGAGAGAGAGAGGGATGAATGAAGATGAATGTTAACCCGAGAGGGAGAGAGAGGGAGGCTGAGAGAGGGAGGTAGAGAGAAAGAAAATCTTTAATTAGAGACAGATGACTTTGCCACGCCTCAGAAGGCTGGAATTACACTGCAGGCTATGAGGCGAGGCTAATTTCACATGTAATTGTTGCTGCAATTCTCGCTGTGCTCCTAACGCTCCCAACCTCCCTCCATACAGGAGGAGAGAGGGAGGATGAGAAGGGGACGGGAGGGGAAAAAGAATAAACAACTGGAAGAAAGAAGCAAAAGTATTTTGTTCCTGCAAACATCTGTATAGTGACGTTTTCCAACCCTTTTACTGTAATAACTAAGATGGAGGAAGAAAGAAGTGAATGGGAAAAAAGAGATGAAAAGTAGAAAAGAAAGAAAGACCAAATGTTAAATATGGAACAAGAGGAAGCAAAAGTAAGAAGAAGAATAAACTGCAAACTCTGAAAAGGATGGAACATTGAGGGGAAAGAAATCAGTGGTTAAAAAAGAAGAACTGATGAAACTCTAAGAAAAGAAAGAAGAAAGGAAGGTGAAAACAAGAAGAATGAAAATGATGCTTCACTTAACGAAAGAAAGAAGTAAAACAAAGGAAAGAATTGAAAGCTAAAGGATTTAATAAGGAAAGAGAAAAAAGAAGGGTACAAAGGAGCAGGCATAAAGTTAGAAAGAAAATATGGAAAGAGAAAAGCAAAATGTGAAACAAATACAGCATCTTGAAAATCTGAATGTGCTGACGTGTGACTTAAAGTTCACGAAGGAAAGAGAACAATTAAAGGAGGAACAAGAAGAAAGGGACTAAAAGATGCTCCAGATCTGACCTCTGTATCTTTAAAATGACGCACGCAGAAAGAAAATCTGACTGTAAATACGAGGTGGAGAGAGAAGGAAGAAAAAGAAAAAGGATGCGGGTGAGAAATGAAGGAGAAAATCGTTTAAAAAACCCCCACTTTGAAACAGCAAAAATCTCTCCTTATCCTACAAAAGAAACTTCCTGCAGCTCAGGAAAATCTCTCTGTCACACACTCACACACATGCTCCTCTTTCTTTCTTTGTAGACTGATACTCCCCTTTCTTCTCTCCAGAGACCTGCAGAGCTCTGCTGCTGCCATGGTGTGTGTCTGCCGTGTGCTCGCCGTGTGTGTGTGTGTGTGTATCCGCGTGTCGGGAAACGATGTGTTGAGTCGAACGTTTCTCGGCTCATACATCCTGATGTCGCGTTTTGTCGTTTGTCGCTGCTTGTTATATGAGCAGAGAACTGAAGTCTTCTGGGACTGTGTCTCTTTGTGGAGGTGTGTGTGTGTGCACACGTGTGTCTGTGTGTGTGTTTTTCCTCACTTATCTCCGTATATTTCCAATCCCTCAGTCAACTCAGTCAACTTTTGTCTGTCTTCTTGAGTTTTTTATGTGTGTATGTGTACCAGATGTTATTTGGGCATAAACAATGAAGACTCAGAGGACTGCGTGAAGATATGTGTCCTACACATCTTCCACCATGAGAAGAAAAATAACAGCATCTTCTCATTGGGATGTCACTTACAAGTACTGCAGAAAATGTAGCCCAATCAACCACAGCATTAAAGTAAGCTAATGCTGTTGAGCAACAAGGACATTGGGTCAGGATCCTCGTAGTTTGGAGGCTCGTTCAAGAATCTGGGCTCTTTCTCCTGTGAGACTGCAATGTTTAAACAGGTAGCAGGTGTCATAATAATATCCAAAAGAATGCCCGGACCCCAGGCTTCCCAGCAGAACATTACATCAGTGTCATAGTCATTACCTGTCCCTTTGTGTGGCTATATAGCGTAATATCAATCAGAACAACACAAAACAAAAGAAAGTAGTTAAGTAGTAATAATAGTTAACATTATGCATGAACTCATGCAATAATACATCCATGTATAAAGAATCACCAGCTAAATGTCTCAACAGCAGCACTGACAGCAGCAGAAACTCCACTGAGTCAATAAGAATATGATATGAAGGCAAAAGTTCAAAAACGCAACATTTCAAAACAATGAAAAATTCAAGTTATTAATGAAGTACGACAATTTTGTGTCTGGCCTTCTGACTTTTATAGTCCCCAAGCGGTCTGCTTCAGACATGCAGACTACACAGTGTTTCACATAGCTTTGTTGCTCACACTTTTAGACAGGTTTGTGCCCTAGACCGCTGTGAGGACAGTGTGAGGGCACACAAGGCTCGAAGAGCTGAAAATTTCAGCAGCAGGTGCTGCATAAAGACAAACAAGCGCTAATATGGTCCCCCTGGGACACACTACAAAGAACATTTGAAATCAGAGTAAATAATCATGACATGAAAAGTAAGTATTTTTGAAGCCAACAACCAGGCATGATTACTGCCAGACCTGTTGAATCGAGAAGTCACTGCATTAGAACCTGTTTGTCAAAGTAAAGTAAGCTACAGGATTGCAAAAGCAAAAAGCAAAGCAATCTAAGAAACAAAGTTACTGATATCTATCTCTCGTAGTTGTGGGAAATCATCCGCGATCAAAATCCTATTTCAAACTCAAATCCGATGCTTTTCTATGACCTTAAACAGGCCGTCCATGCGAAAACTTATTGCCAGTTCTATCAAACTAATAAAACCACACACTAAGGCCAGTTTTTGCTGGGCCTGCAAGACTTTTTCAAATACTTCATTGCATATTTATTGGTGAGTCAAACAAACTTCCATCGTGGATACTGATTTCAGTTACAATAAAATGCAAATGAAGAATGTAACGTTGCATTTGCAGGGAAATAATAAATACCCAGCGAATTGGAATTTATTACAAATGCTTTTGTAAAAGTATATAGATTTCAATAGTCTTTGCATGTGTGACGAAGTTTGTAAAAAAGTTTTATTCAGATAGGGTAAATGGTAAATGGACTGATTCTTATATAGCACTTTTCTACTCTCCTGGAGTACTCAAAGCACCCTCTCTGTTTATGAGGGGCAGCCAATCAGAAGAAAGCTAGCTTCAGTGGATTGGGACAAGAGTTTGTATGTGCCTGTTTTGCCCAGTATGAAGTAAATAAGGATTATTTTGAACTGGGTGTTATGCAGAGGGGCAGAATCCAAGAATATGTGCTAGCAAAATGTAAATGCACTTGGTTCCTTTTTTTATATGCGGGTGTGTATATATATATATATGTTGGTTGACCTTGTGCACCTTTCATTTGGACCCTTCCATGATTTCCACGAGGTTATTGTTGAGTCTTTCTCGTCTGTTTGTGAGCACATGTGTGCACATTGTTGTCATATGCTTTCCTTGGCAGCATGTTTGTGTTTTCTTTTCACAGTGCGTACAGTGTATGAGCTTAACCATGTATGTGTTTGGAGCTCCACACGTGTAAACAGTGCGTGTTTTTGCGCTCTAAATGTGCACACGTGCAAAGTGTGTGTTTGTATCTCCGCTAGCTCGTGCTGTGTGTCTTTGTGTCGATGTGCGCATGTGTGTCTCCGCACTTTCTCACATTTTCTTATATATGTTTCAGTGTGTGTGTGTGTGTGTGTGTGTGTGTGTGTTCACATCAGACCTCTGTGTCTTTGTGTGCTCGTACTCTTTCTCATCTGTGTGTGTGTGGATTATGTGTCCTGTGGGAGGCTGTTTCCTGTGCGTTTGTTCTGTCAGTCTTGATAAAGTCGGGGATATATCTGCTTTAGAACAAAGAGACACGACTCAGCAGCATCTCGCCAACTTTCCTCCTCTCTCTCTCTCTCGCTCTCTCTCTACCTCTCTCTCTCGCTCTCTCCCTCGCTTGCTGTATCTCATCTCTCTTGAGACTCCCTCAGCTTCCCAGGAACACTTTCTGACTGAAACCTGACACTAACACTCTCACACACACACACAGAATTGAGCAGGAATCTAATACAGAACTAAAAGTAGTTTGACGTTGAGCATCGAGCCAATGTCAGGCCAAGGTTGGCTATAAACATGTTTGCAGAGTTTCCCTCCAAAGCAACAAAAGCAAAGACTGAAGCGATCAGCAGTAACAGAATTCAAAGCAGTCCTATTGGAGAAGTTTTCTCCCTGAGATGAAGCGGGAATCATTTTGTGAAGTAAATGCTGAAACGAAAAACAGTAACAGTTCTCACCATTTCAATATTTGATTTTGTCACTTAAACACTGCTAAGTGTTTCTTAGCGGCACCTTTTTTACGACCCTTGACTTACGCATTTCCAACTACTGCCTCTGTGGTTCTACTCGCTCACGCCTTTAAATGTTATTCTCCAATCCACAGGTCTGCATAGGTGGGTGTGGGAAACCTATTACTGATTCGCAGGAGAAACACATACTCTGACATTTCCTATTTTTCCCAGTTCTTCTCCTACAGTAACCCCACCTAGAGCTGCACACCAAAGAACAAAGAGGCAACAAAGCGGTTTGATTTAAGATCTTTTGCAGCAGTCAGAAATAAAGAAACTCTGTTTATTGAGCTTTGGTGGCGGTTTGTCTCAAAGTGGTCGGACAGCAGATCACACACGCTGCAGTTTGCCTTTTACCTGCCAACAAATTTTATTTCCATTGACAGTTTGTTTAAGTGTGTGTCATGAGAATAATGCGTAAAAGTCATCTCAAGGGGAAAGCCTCCTTTTAAACCTGTTTGTGTGTGTGAGAGGGATAGAGAGAACACACAGTATTACAGTTGCAGATCGACTGGAAGCTCAAGTACACAATTAATGTGTCAGGCACATGGTTTGTGTGTGGGTGTGTGTCTTCTCCATTCATCACACTGCTCTCTTTGTGACCTTGGCACCTTCTTCATTAGAATAAAGATTGTCTGTCGTTTAGGCTACATGGTCGCTGTGCTGGATGCCCACACACACACACACACACACACACACACACACACACACACACACACACACACACACACACACACACACACACAGCTATGCTATTACACTTCTGTCATTGTGTTGGAATAGAAAGAAAAGAGGAGGGGCAGGAGTGTGTGTTTTGGATGAAAGAGGTAAAGGTGGAGGAGAAGGTAAAAAAAAAAGAGCAAAGAAAAGGAATCGAGAATCAAACGAGAGACTAGCCTTAAAAAATGTTCCAAGGTAAAAGTACTCACAATTACTCCAACCCAAACAGCCACTGTGATAGGCTGCTTTTGCCTTCATGTACAACCCAGAGGAGCACACAGGAACCAGAAGACATGCCTTAAAACGTAATAAAAATAGTAGAGGACTAGTTTAGGCAATAAAACATGTTGGATAGCTTTGGTGGACGATCACGGCAAGCATTACTTAATTGTTCAAGGATCTTCATCATAATTGTTACACAAATGAGAGTTATAAATGATAACTTAAGAAAACACACAACAGTCCTCCCTGTGGCTTAATAACAACATTACATGAATTCTTCCTTTTCTCCCATCACAGTTATTACACTGCAGGTGTTAGTGGCATTTCACATCGTTAATGTTGAGGCATTTCCTCATGACTGCTAGAATAAACTAGAATATTAGGAATGTTAACCTCTATGGGACACAGGATGTACAGGGTCCTGTATACAGCTCTGCACAACGATGAAAAGAACTATACTAGCCACAATCCACAATACAAAATATCATCTTTTACACAAAAACAGACTTAAAATCTGAAAGACGACCCACTTTTGTGTAGGAGCTGGGAGTTATTCTAGGGGTAGGACTATGTCAACTCCAATGAAAAGGAAAATGGAGCTTTGTAACTTGATTAATGTGGTAAAAGTGTCTATTTCTTCCTAAACGAAGACCTTTTCTTAAACCTGGCCAAATATTTTTGGTGCATAAACCTAAATAAAGAGCAACAACTGAAAATGACACAATATGAAAAATACAATTGCAAATATTTTAAAGTAAAATTGCAACTATATCTAAAAATATCATAAAAACATGAACCTCAAAATCCTCCTGAAGGGGGATTTTGACTATTTGTGTATTACACATTTGCTGTAAAACACGGTGGCTTGGTTTTCTCTTGGTGGAAATGTTCAGGAGATTGAATTCATCAAAACCAGCAGGGTGAGTGTACTTTGGAACAGCGAATCAAAACAGGATGAGAGTAAAAAACAGGAAGTCTTTTCTAAGACGTGGTAATGGATGTTTATTAAAGAATACCATAAATTTAGAGATAAAAGCCTGTCAGATAAAAGCCTGGTTCTCTCTGCAGTGTAGGTGAAGACCACGGCATCAACCCACTCTGACTTTCGGTTTCTCTCATTAACTCCAGTTACACACACACACACAAACACACACACTCAATGGCGGAAGCCGAAAACAGAGGAAGTGTTGTTCAGCAGCACCTGCTGTCCTCAGTAAGACTGTAAGTCAGCGGTGAACACTTCAGCACAAAAACACCACTGATATGATTAGCACATTGACTCTGTGATTAAGCACAGAGAATGTCATTAGTTCTGATTTAGTAAGGCTTTATTGGTGTCATTTTTTATCGAAACAAATGAATTCAATATGCATATGAAAAGGCAATGGATACATAACATATACAACAAAAAGTAATACAGTCACCACCGTGCAGGATCCCATGTCACAGAAATGTTCTCAAGTTTACTTCTCTCGAATAAGAGTAAAGAGTAAATTTTGAAAGAACAAACCTACAGACGACACAGAAACAACACAACCATTCCTGTACCAACAAATTCTCTCTCTCTTTGCCCTCCCCACCCCTCGTCACTATAAAGACTCTTTGTTTCTAAGCTGAATAGTGTGATCTCTCCAGCTTCCTGTAGAGTTAGAAGCAGACAAATACATTTATACTTGTAAAGTCATGAGAGCTCCATCATGGGTGAAGTCTGACTACAGGCCAGAAAGAAGAATCTAATCAAAGCTAATTCTGGCCTTAATCTGCAAAACCAAGTTATCCTCTTTAACAGAAGCTGACCTTTATTTTTGAAAATGTTTGGCCCTCACACAGAAAGACAAAAAAGGAGCACGCACATTGACACTGACAGAGACACATTTGTTGTTACTTTCGTGTTCAGCATTAGTGTGCATGCTTTTCTCACATTTTCTGGAATTCTGCAAACTTTTTTCATGTAATGTCTTGGAATGAGTGAATTCCCAGGGTTCTTAGGGGGTCATAGGTCACCTGGCATGAAGTAGTGACATCCCATTGTCACTCAACCTTCCCACAGCCAGCACACTCTTTTTCTTTACTCGTCTGTTAGAAGAATGGGCTGAAAAAGTAAAAATACAAACTCAAAAAATATTTTGTTGACACCTTTTAAAGATTAATTGATGATGTCTGCAGAAATCTGTGTGAAGTCTTGATTCTTTTTTTTCCCTTTTTTGTAAAATATTGTGATATAAATCACACACTGAAACAGCTGAAGTAGCAACTTGTGGTGAATTAGGAAATCTGTAAAAAGCTGAAGGGATTGTTTATTTGTTCTCCTCGTCTCAGTTATTAGTATGTGCATGTGTTTAGCTGCTATGCTGCAGACATAACAGGCAGTTGTTGTCTCTGTTCTCGCGCCGTATTTTTTCTGTCCCAGCAGACATGTAGATATGTTGCCCTCCCTGCTTTGTACAAATGACCTCCCAGCTAAACACACACACTCGAAACACACGCGCACACAAACTCACGCGTGACTCGCTGCAAGGCTGAATGGCGAGCCGTCATTACCGGCCAGTCAAACGGCTCATTCATCTGGTTTCCATGGTGACAATTAAAACATGTTGCCGGGCCTTTTGTTGTTTCCTCGTTTGAAAACAGAGAAAGTCTCTTTTCTTTTTTTTTCCCTCTTTGCTTTTTTTTTCTTTTGCATCTTTTTGTCCAAACAAAAGGGTTTTAATTCAGCGAAAGAGAAACCGCCAGAATCTCAGCTACTCAGAAAGCAGAGAGTATGATTTTAAATTTCAAATCACATTTACACTAATTACCTCATCATGACAGAGGAAAAATATATTACTCTATGCATGATGTTTGTAACATATAACTTTTTGTGCACAACTGGGGCTACTTGCCACAAATGTGTT
The DNA here is from genome assembly GCF_057381915.1 of Diplotaxodon limnothrissa. NCBI lineage: Eukaryota > Metazoa > Chordata > Actinopteri > Cichliformes > Cichlidae > Diplotaxodon > Diplotaxodon limnothrissa. The sequence goes on along the minus strand of NC_140614.1, from coordinate 5,775,668 downwards.
ATTTTTTCCGTTTTTCCAGCTGAGTAAAATTGTTTGTGGTTAAAGCTATTAAGAGTTTGGAGGTGTTTGGGTCTGATCGATTTGCCTAGAGGTATAACAGAGGGCTTTTTTGGGATACTGAGGCTGACAATCCTGGACAGCAGATTAGCTTTCCAATTAGGGCTGCGCCATGTCATACCGTTCATGGTAATACCGGTATAATGTTTGGCATCGATAAGAAAATGAAATATCGCGATAGAATATGGGTAAAATGCGCAGTGCCTTTGTTTTCATACGCACATGGCGGAAAAAGCATGGTGGAGAAGAAGAAGGGCGAAAGCGGATCGTTGAATGAAACAGATGAACCAGAATTGGTTTTTAAAAATGCTGCAACTTCAGTGGTGTGGAACTGGTTTGGCTTTCGTCCGTCAGATACACAACAAAGCACTATTTTTGGTAGAGCATGCTAGTGGGCCGTCGTTATTACCGTGTTTTTTGGAAAATACGGCACACTTGAAATCAATCCTTTGATTTTTCTGAAAATCGACAGTGCAAAAAACACAAACTTTGTCCAAAAACCTCTCATGTTTACATTTTCTTTGGTCATTTTAGCCTTTTTGGCCAGGGTGAAGGGAGACTCTGCCATCAAACAAGAGGACAGCTGCATGTAACTACGACGGTGTTTGCTAGTTCACCTTACGTGCATTAATGTAATAACGTGGTTAGCCTACTCAACGTAAATTACACACGAACAACATTAAGCTACTCACGCAGAGAAGAACGGCTGCTGCTGCCATCATCATCCGTCATCATTTCTGCTACACTGGCAGGGCTAGGGGCCAGGACTGTCCTCTTCGGGTTTTTGGGGGATGTTGCTAACTCCGGGTCCGATAACAGGCAACTCACCCGCAGTAGATGTGCCCGGTGTGAGGTCTCGCAGCAAGCTATCAAATATGGCGCATGTCTCAGCTTTTAACAAAATGCTATACGTCGCTAGGTGGAGTTTGCATCTTTTGCTGTGAAGTACAGCCAGACTTTGACCGCCTCGCCTTGGGCATTTTTAATCTGTAGCTCTGCTCTAAAAGAATGTACGTACCTGAGCCCGCCTACTACGCTTGCAAAGGTACAATGATTGGCTAGAATCCAAAGTGTGTGACATCTCAGGAAAAAAAGCACAGAAATAAAGCACCGAAATGTCAGAACCGATACCGGTACCCATCCCTACTTGTGATAAATATTTTTGGTCATATCGCCCTGCTCTATTTCCAGTTGTAGCTAATGTTGTGTGCTGTCTAGCTTGTGCAGCAAGCTTGTGCATGCGTTGGTCCACTAACTAAATGGTCACTTTACTCTGACACTGTCTGAATACAACCATTCGTTTCCTACATCGAAGTACTGCGCTGGTGTGCAGGGCTGTCCTTATTACTTTCCACCTTGTTTGTCTGCAGCTCTCTGATAACTTAATAAAATATGAATAATTAGCTTAACCTAGCGCTGCTTCTGGTGACAGCAAGCAGTTGTAGTTTTGCAGGTCCCTACTGGAGAGACCACAGAAGGTTTACTATAGAAACGAGAATACATGCATTATTCTGTTGTGATGACTTTTAATGTAAATGGGGCACTGGTATAAAATAAACACACACCAAACGTTAAATAAAAATGCATGTTTTTATACCATACAGTATTTTTTAGTGAAATCTTTTTTGGAAATCGATATGTTCAAGTAAAGTAACAATTAAATAGAGTAATAATGGTTATTTGGAAGGGGAAGTGTTGCTTAAAGATTTTTTTTATGGCTGTGTTGTCTTCCTTCCTCACACACACACAGACACACACAGGTTGAAGTGTCTAGCAGTATAAATGGGGTGTCACAGAGCCACTTCCTCCTCTTTCAGAGTCGGTGGAACATCCATCTCAGTCGGAGACACTGAGTCACACACACAAACACACTGAAATGTAAGCAAGCATAGTGTTTTCCCCTCTTTTCTCTATCTTTGTGTATATCCAGCACACATACACACTCTTTGCTTAGGAAGGAGTTTTAGAGGATGAAGTGAATGAAACAGAGGTGGTGTTAAGTGGGGGAACGCTGGGGTATGAAGCAGAACGGTTAATAATGAGCTGGAGTTATAATAGACATTTGATGACTATACTTACGTAAGACAGGGTCAGGGTTGTTGGATTGGTCAATAAATATCTGTGTTAGTTACAGGAAGCTGCTGTCAGTTTCAACCATGACTGCAAGCCTTCCCTCGCCTTCGCAGACCCAAACAAACATTTATCATAGACATGCCACATCCAAAAACAACAGTTCAGGAGATTTAGGGTTTTAGCAATCCAGAGAGTAAACACAGTTACAGGATAAACTCTGTAGCTCAAAAGAGAATTTTTTTTCTTGTTAATGACAAGAAACCTTTGTTTAATGTAACCAGAACCCTAAAGACTCACATTTAATAATGGTCACACCTGGAAGGGCCAGACATACCGTATTTCCCGGACTACAAAGCGCACCTGAATATTAGCCGCACAAGCTAAAATCAGGGGAAAATCCTGTTTTGTACATACATTAGCCGCACCTGACTAAAAGCCGCGGGTGTTTCAATGTTGACTCATCATAAGAGAATATGCACAAAGCGAATTGTCAGGAAAGAGATGGCTGTTTGGAGACACACCCCTTTTATTAATATTTTGAAAAACAAGTTATGGGTACATATTTGCACATGTAGTACATAACAGTAACCTACAGCACACCAGAACAATAGATTCGGACTACCTTTTAGGCTCAGGTGCAGTGACACAGCTTTAACAAGAAGAAAAGTCAGTCATTCACCATCTTTCTCTTCTTCCTGCGCTCTAAAACCACCAAAGTCCTCTTCTCCAATGTCGGAACGAACAGGCTCAGGGTGGCTTCGTCATCCACTCTCCGCTTCTCTCCTTCGTTGTCACTTTCAAAACCAAAGAAATCCTCGTTGTCAGTGTCAGAGTCGAACACCCTCAGAAGGGCCGTGGCGGTGTCCTCCTCTCCATCATGCAGCAGTCCAGCCCTTAGAAATCCGTTGGCGATCGTGGATGTTTTCACACTTTTCCACGCTGTCAGAATCCACCGGTGGAGTTGGGCATAACTTGCTTTTCGCAAGTTTATCCCCGCTCGTCATCCACACCTCCCGCTGAACGCGTAGCGCTACTTTGAAGTTTGTTTTTCGCGCTACTTGTACGGCACTATATTGCCTGGCGGATGGACACGTGACCAACATACCACTCTTGAACCCCGATCCTTCCGCCAGGCAACGTAGTGCCGTACAACAGCAGAACAAACAAAACAAATCCTCTTACGATATGACAACAATCATGGACAATCCATAGAAAAGCCGCACCTGACTAAAAGCCGCAGGGTTCAAAGCTGGTGCAAAAAGTAGCGGCTTATAGCCCGACAATTACGGTATATGCTTTACTGGCGTACTTTAAAAAATACATGCTCTACGTCTTATGCACCTGCAACAAGTCAACCAAAAAGAAGCTTTAGTACACTTCTTTGAATCCTAATCAAAATAAATTTATATTCTCTTTCATAATGTCTCTGATTAAAGTCAGCTTAAAAATCCGGTCTTTGCTGACTGCCAGAGGTTGAGCATCTAACCTTGCAACGATGTGGCATCATGTGAGTGTTATGGTTACAGGTGTAAGAAAACCCACTCAGCCACACCCCAGTAATGCTGTATAATCAAAGGTTAAATTGCCTTAAAAGCATTGCTTTTCACTTTTATATTTAGATATCCTTCATGGTTTTCTTTCGAGTTTTCTTCCTCATTCTCTTCTTTTTGTGGTCCATTGATGTATGTCTTGGCTTGATATTGCCACCTGTAGGTCAATGGATTAAACTTGTATGTGTTACATGTGTCCCTTTATAAGTCCATGGAGATAAACAAACCAGACAGAGTTCTGCTCACAGAAGACTAGTTTCATAGAATTAAGATCTAATTTTTCACAGGAAGCAACTAACCACTATTATTGTAAGCCCAGTCTTCATTTGACTTTCATCCATCCACTTTATAACCACTTTTCCAGTTCAACGTTGGTGGATGCTTGAGCATATCCCAGGTACCACCTGGAGTGGTCACATGTCTATCACAGCAGACTTTTTTTTTTTATCCCATCCTGATAATTCTGTAGTTTTATTGCTATTTTTGACCCTTGCAATAAACTTAAGTAAGCAAGAAAGTGGAAGAAAACAAGAAGCAACAGGACTTAAAGAGAAAAAAGGTGAAATCGTTTTCTGAAGATTAGAACAGCAACAGGAGCTGAGGAACAGTGTTGCAGAAGAGAAACCGTATAGACAGAAAAAGAAAGAGTGAGGAAGAATTAAGAGGATGGAGACACAAAGACAGAGGGGAAAAAGAAAAGACGATCACGAGGCGGAGGATAGAGATGCGTCCTTATCACTTCCCACAAACTTTAGTTGCCGCGACGACAAAATCGTTCCGTTACGCAGCCTCCGACAAACTTCTCTCATTTGGCGGATAAGATGAATCTGCGAGACGAGCGAAGGAGAAAAAAAACCTAATGTTCAAAATGCATTAAATGTTTTTCATGTATGACTGCATTTTTGCTGACATTTCAGCTCCGTGCTCATTAATATGGAGACCAAATTAAACTCATGATTGCTTGTTGATTTTCTCCCCCTCTTCCTTTCCCCCTTCCCTCCTCTCTCCTCCACTCCCCCTGTTTCCCTCTCATCTGTTTTGTGAAGCGTTTATCCACCATTTCTCTCTTTGTGTGTTTTGGGAAAGCTCTGTCATTTTACTGTTTTCTGATGTGTGATTCATTAATGTATTTGCACAGAGCTTTACTTCAACAATGGACAGAAGTATTTTCTAAAAATATATTTGCAGTAGCAAAGATTCATTGTCTGTAGGGAGCAGATTTTAGTGTGTCAGAATATTAGAAATAAGTGATGAATTGTCGCCAGCTTACACCATAAACATATGCATTTATTGTACAGTGACATACTAGGAAACAAATGTTGAACAAATTGAAAATAATTCTTCCTATTGTACAATTTTCTCCTTTGTAGTAAGGAACATCTGTTTTATCTTGTCAGAGTTGACCTCTTATGATACACCACAGTGGGATGTGGTGAACCCAAACACAGAGCACTGAGGCAGGATTAGAAAAAAACAAAAAACAAGCCTCTAATGACTGATTCAATCAGAAAATGAGCTAGCTAAAACAAAACAGAAATCAAAGAAGGAACCAGAGGAAGACAAACTCAGAAATTGACAACTGGCAGGGGGAGAAACAACACTACTGAAAACAACTGAACACCGGTGAAACTAATGAGGGTGGGGCAGACAATCACAAAGGAGCAAAAATAACGAAGCACGCAAAGAGTTTTCGGACTGAAACGAGGCAAAAGCATGACACGGACAGTTTCAAAAGTAGTGGGCTGCATGATTTTCTGGCATAACTTTCTTCCGTTGGTGACATTCCCATTTAGGAATATGTGAATATTTGCTTTTCCTGAACTTCCTTCACTGTTTTATGTTGATTTTTTGTTACTTGTTAGACAGTCCATAACCATCCAACCACTAGGACCATTACAACCCATTACACCTGCAATGGCAGTCATTTGGGATGAGAAGGTGTTGCCTTTGGGGCTTAACGTTTTTTATTGAATAGCTCGGAAAAGACTGAATAAATTCAGTGTAGAAATATACACCCAGACTTTGGCATAGTATATCCATTAGTTTTACTAAACTACATACATCAATTTTTGCATAAATGAGTACAAATGCATGCTGTCTTTCTTTTTCACAGCTGCATCACATATTGTTGCTGCGTTCATCTAAATTTCAATCTGAGCAAAGAAATGTGAATAAACATTTTTTTAGAGTCACATATGTAACATATGGGACTGAAGCAACAAGTAATTAGTTTAAATTAGTAACAAATGATGTTTAATGTTTTCTGTACAGACGCTGGGATCTGTGCCAGAGAAACTTTTAATGGATTCAGCAGCAAAATGCTAAGTTTGTTGATTCCCACATTTTAACCCAGCTTTGGGGGGGCAGGGGGGCACAAGCCAGTGTACTCCTAGTGCCAGCCCCGACATAAAAAGGAGAGGAGACAGTTGCATCGGGGTAAAATCTACGTCTGGTGTAAAATCTTGGTCAAATCAAACATCATAAAGAATGGGATTTCCATACTGGAGCGGTTAACAACAACTTCCTATGGTGCTGTTGGCCAGCAGAGTGCCAGTGGAAACTGTGCTACTGTTGGCCAAAGACAACTAAAGAGAGAGAAGGAACAGCTTGTGAATGTGAAGATGTTATATTGGTTTCACTGGTAAAAATAAATAATTGAAATGGGTATATATTTGTTTTTTGTTAAGTTGCCTAATAATTATGCACAGTAATAGTCACCTGCACACACAGATATCCCCCTAAAATAGCTAAAACTAAAAACAAACTAAAAACTACTTCCAAAAACATTCAGCTTTGATATTAATGAGTTTTTTGGGTTCATTGAGAACATGGTTGTTGTTCAATAATAAAATTATTCCTCAAAAATACAACTTGCCTACTAATTCTGCACTCCCTGTAGGATTACATGTAAGAGTGTAAGCAAGCTGCACACTGGCAGACTACATCCTATGCAAAAGGTGCAATCTGAACGATATGGGAGAATGTAGCTCGACAGCATCAGACAAGAAGAGGCAGTGAGTGAGGGTAAGTAAATGTTGAAAGTTGAAGACTGATGCTGGACTAATGTTGGATGGAGTTCAGGAACGTGTTGAGACAGGCTGTGGGTGATAGGGAAGAATTACCAGATGACTGGGAAGGTGAGGTACTAAGGAAGGAGAAAAGTCCTTTTATTAATTGTCTAGACAGAGATACTGAGCTGGAAATATGCTAAGGGGTTCTTTGGAGAAGAGAGGAGGATGGATGGATGGAGGACAGTTTGTGAATCAGGAAGTGCAGAGGATGAGTAAGCTGCCAGGCAAAAGAAGAGGAAAAGAAGAAGACCTCAGAAGACATTCATGGATATCAATGTTACCACGTTTCAAAGAATACAGCAGAGAGAATGTCACAGGTCACATTCTCTTTGAACCCTAGAAGTATTATATGAAGAAAGAGAATAAAAAAGTGGCAAAAGTAGAAGAAAACATTTTAGTTAGACATAATCAAATAGTCACAGACTAAAGGCACTCTCTGTCACCAAAAGTGAAAACTGCTTTTTAAAACTACTGCTGATGCATCATTTCTAATCTTTGGCAGTTTTACTTTTAAAAGTTTGAAACTGAAACTATGAGCAAAACACACACACACACACACACACACACACACACACACACACACACACACACACACACACACACAGAGAGATTTCTAGCCCAGCATCTCCATGTAAAATAAGTTAGATTTTAGAAAAAGAATTTTCTCCCACTGAAACAAACACCCAGCTTGTGCTCGCCATTTTCACCTTTGTGAATATTGGCACACGCCAAACGTGCTGCTATGCATCACACCTTCATGTTTCAGCTGGCCACTTCTGATGTTTCATTGCACAGAAATCCTGCATTTTTTCAACAGGGCTTTTATGGTGAAATATTTGCAGAAACATCTTTTTGTATTTATTAATATCTTGTGTCCTGACCTAGCAAAGTTTTTAATATCGCAGAAAATATCAAAACTATTCACTAACAATTACAGGGGATTACAAAAATGTAACATGCTCAGTTGTTAGAAGTGGAATGGTAATATTTGCTGTCACCAGTTTGCAGCCTGCTTTAAGCTTTGGATATTTTTAAAAAGTTGAACCCTTCTCAGCTGGCCAACTTTTGAGGCTTTGAGTCGTGGCGTGTGTTGCCGGCATTTGTTTGAGCTTCAATTCCCATCATACGGCAAGAGTCTCTTACTGCGAACATGGTGTCAGTGTCATTGAAGCAGCGCTCCTTTACTTTTCCATCTATTTATTGTAGTTTTCTCTGTTTCTTTCCTCTGCACATGATCTCTTTATCTCAGTCCTTGTCTTTTTTACTTCGTTCTTTGTCTCTCTCCATCCTTAGGCCTGTGTATCTTAGTCCATCCTTGCATGGAGATTGACTGGAGGCATGAATACATCACAGCTAGCCATCCATGTAACCCTCCCTTCCACCCCCCCATCTTCACCCATCATCCTCCCCTCCACCCTCCCATTTCTCCAAGATCCCTCTCTCAGCACTTATCTCAAAGTTCGGATCTCATGCATTTTAATCGGCGTGTCTATCTTCCTTTCTCCCTCTCTCCCTCTTTTCTTTGACTTTGGATCAGTGGCATCCTTCAAACAAACAACAACAACAAAACAACCCCCCTGCCGCCTCCCTACTGGCTCCCTATCCCCTTTTTAAATCAATATTTGCCATCAGCGAATAAATCGTATAATTTCCTGGCTGTTAGAAGAGTGCGACGCCGACATATTTACCTTCCACTCGTCTATTTTTTTTGCCTTCGATCCCTCGTTCTCGCGGCGTGGCTATTAGCTAAGTGAAGGGGATGGATGGCCGTGAAGCACCGAGCGATAGCATCTCCATCAGAATCGTCGACATTGAAAAATGGCCGCCGCCTCTCTGATGACAGCACAGCAAAAACACACATACACATACACACACAAACATGCATGCATACATACATCCACACACACACACATAGAGTCACAGAAGAGACATTTAAATATTCAAATAGGGCCGGGTGGTAATGATAAACGACAAGGGAAAAGTAGAATTGAGTAGCTATCGATGCAGAAAATGAAAAGAGGAGAAAGAGAAAAGAGGAGAGGAGGAGGGAAATTAAGCCAAAAAATATGGAGGCATGGAGGGAGAGGAGAGTTATGCTAACAAGCGAAAACAGGGAAGACAAGAGATGGATGGAAAATAGGATGGATGAATTAGGCAAATAAGTGCAAGTGGTGTTTTACAGTAGATAAAATAAATAAATGTGGAGATTTAAAAAGATGGATTGAAAGAAGAGAAAGGGCAAGTGGAACAAGAACTACGAAACTAAACCTTGGACTTCATAAAATAAAGGGGACATAATGGCTGGAAGGGCATGCAGAACCCTGGAAGTACTTGCTAAAGACAAGACATTTAGCCAGTGTAGAAACCAGAAAGTGAATCTATAAGTCATAAATGGAAGAATTGAAGTTGCCAAAAATCAAGACACCACAAAGAGTAAACAAAGATCAGACCACAAAAAAAGGAGCTGGAGAGAAAACTCGAGAAACAAGCAAAAATGTGGTTGGTTGGAAGCGCAATATCCAGAGAGAAGAACGAAAGGGAGAAAGGAAATTAAATCAACTCAAAATGATGTAGTTTAGCATCAAAGAACTTCTGAGCTGAAATAAAAGGAAGAAAAAAAATCAATATGAAAGCACAAAAGACATAAAAATGAAGAGCTTTGACAATTAAGGTACACTTTACTGCCATTCTCTCCATAAAGTCAGTGTACTATAGAAGACAATTGTTGCTGTGCACAACAAAAGTGAAGAGGTAAAAATACGAGTGGTGCCATTCCTGTTTGGGCGTAAATATAAATCTGATTATTTGTACTGCAACTTGATTTCTTCTTATGGGCTCTTATGGACTTGAAGGTAGGATTTAACTATGGGCGCCTACTTGGCAACGTTTAATGAAACAAAGTGACACAAGGTATAAGATCAGCCTGTTTTCCATTGTCAGTGTGATAAAAGACACAAGTAGGAAATTGCCTGGTCGATTGCTGTCAATCAGTTGTGTCAAAAACTTCCAACTTTGGGGAAAAACTGTGATATTTCTAGAAAACTGCATCAGTTGTTTTAAATGTTTTTTCTTCACATTCCTGAAAGTGTGACTTTTAGATTCAAAAATAGAAAAACCTGCAGCTCCTTCACTCCCCAACTACAGAACTCAAGCACAAAAGGGAAGGAAAATATTCAGCAACACTTGCTGGTACAAAATGGAGCATTTTTAAAATCTCTCCATAAAGGACTCCACAGTCTACCGTCAAGTGCCGCTGCGGTGTTTGATTCCTGCGCGACTGCGGAGCTGCAGAGGTGCGACAGAGTTTTTATCTTTAAAGCGGTCAAAGCAGGTGAAGCAGTGAGTGAAATCTGCTGAAAACTCCTGCGACACCCTCAAACGCTTCATCATGAGATGAGCTGCAAACAATAACAATAAAAAATGTGCTCCCGTTTGAAAGACCAAGGAATATTCTACTGAAAATCTGTCTTTTGAGCATTTAATACTCACCCCCTGTAGATGGATTCACAGCAAGTACAATGGATTCAAGTGGAGATCCAGTTTCATCGTGTCAACATGTCAAAACATAGAAACATTGACATTACAAATTTCCTTTGTCAAGCGTGTTTTGGAATAAAAAAATTACCAGCAACCACTGCCTCAGTCGTTTATCCTAAGCAAGAGCTTTAAGTTTCCAGTACAGAACCATAAATAGTTCAACCGTATTTGTGTGCCCACACCTGTAAATGGTAAGAAAAAAGGTTAACTGTAGATATGCTGATGTTTTAATGATTTAAAACATTAAACTGGACAGGATAGCTTTCTATAGGGTTATATATGGAAATGTGGAACGTGATTTTGAATGTACTAATCAACAGCGGTGAATTACACAGCCATACTGCCTTTTAAAATGTTGGTGCTGAGACAAGTCAAGCTGGTTAAGCACATTACAGTGTTGAAATAATTGATAAAGTGCATTAAAGGTGTGGTTGAAGCTATGCAAGTAACACCCATGTTTAAAGTGGCTTTTTATGCGCCAGGTTAAAGTCATCATATGTGCAAGTAATCCGTATCAGCCAATAGCTCAGATTTACAAATAAGATCAGGTATTCCTAATATAATTATCTCAGGCACACACAGCCCCACCGACCTGATGAACAAACCTTATTTTTACAAGGGGCAGCCAATAAAAAGAAAGCTGGCTTAAAAGGAGGGTGACCTCAAAGGAAAGGAGCTAAAACAGCTTGTTGCTGACAGCAAATTAATGAGGGCCGGCACAAAGATCGAGTAGGAGATAAACAAGGATTATTTTGAATGCAGTATCGAGCAAGGTAACTCTAATAGAGTTCAAGAATAAAAATATGGAGCAGTCTCCTTCAAAGGGAAGGAAAATTTGTGGCTAATTTAAAGGTCAACATGTAGGAGTGGGACGAGCATAAATGCCCAGTCAGTGTGGTACCATTAATTAAGGCTATATTAACGAATCCCGAGTTTGTTTTTTTAACTAGTGTGCTTCACACAGCTGCCAAACAAGAGTTAAATGTCAAGTTGGATTGTATCTGTTCATACGTGTGTCCTCCTTATCCAGAGCAGCCACACTGAGCTGATGATGATGGAGAGCAGAAAGACCAACCTGCTGGGCCGAGCCGAGTCTCTGAAGAGGAGTGGCACTGAACTACCGAGCAGCTTCCACTGCAAAATACACAACCTGACACACATGTGGAGACAGCTGGAGGTAACACACACGCACAGTAAGACACAGTAGAGCCAAGTTTTAGAAGATACAGGAGTGCAACTGTGGCACCATGGCCACAGAGATAGTATATCACAGTAATACTCCGTTGAGACTGTGCATATAAGTCTGTGTTTCTATGTGTGTGTGTCTGTGTGTCTAATTTTAGGCTAATCAGCACTGATCCAATCTAGAACATGAAGATGATAATTAGTGTCGTCTCAATTAGGGAGCCCTGCTGCCACCATGGCCTTTAACTGTGCAGTGGAATGCACAGACAGACAGACAGACAGATCAATCTACGACTTTAAATGGATACATCATACAGTGGTGACTTAGAAAACAGAAAACACATTCGCCATAAAGTATACCGTGCTTTATTTCTTTCTAATACACATTGGACACAGTAACAGCTCTGAAGACATGCACACACACTAAAGAAAACCAGTGTAGGAATAACAGTTTTTATTTTTCTGAGATCCCAAAAATCTGAAGATAAAGCTTTGAGTTAATATTTTGGTCCATATCAACCAGAAAAGCTCTTCTGATGAGTCAACCTTTTTTGGCAAGTTATCAGTGTGTGCTTTTGATGAAAGGCACACAGTGAGTCACAAATTATGTACTTCGATACATAGACCAAACCCCTCTGGCTATCCTGTATGGGGTGCTTTGGGAGTACGGGATGTGTGCCACTTTATGACCGTTGCAGGAGCTTTGTCCTCATTCCCAGTAATAAGTTGGACTCGAGCCTGGTGTGTGTTTCACTCTTTCACAGCTACCCTTTGTCACTGATTCTGTTCATGGTTTTTATGGACAAGTCCAGCCAAGTGGCAGAAGGTTTTCACTTTGTTGCTCTTAGAATCTCATCTCTGCTTTTTGCAGATGATGTGGTTCTGTTTCCTTCATCGGGTGATGGTCTCCAGCTCAGACTGGAGCAGTTGGCAGCCAAGTTTTCCTTTGCCGGAAAAGGGTGGAGTGTCTACTCCGGGTCAGGGATGAGTGACTGGCCCAAGTGGAGGGGTTTAAGTATCTCGGGGTCCTGTTCATGAGTGGCGTCAAGGCTGCAATGGTGCAGACGGTGCGTTGGTCTGTTGTGCTAAACAAACAGCTGGGAATGAAAGCAAAACTTAGAGATAGGATGAGGAGTTCAGCAATCTGAGAGGTGCTCAGGGTAGTACTGCTACTCCTTCACACCAAAAGGTGGTTTGGGCGTCCTGCAAGGATGCCTTCTGAGTAACTCCTGGGCTGGGGAAGTTAAGATTACATCTCTTGGCCGGCCTTTTTAGCGCCTTGATAAGAGGAGAGTGCAGTTCTGCACTGTGAGGTAGTGACTGGTGATCTCTCTGGTGACATTTCTGCTGTTGGTGGTTGAACATTAATGACACCTGAAGATGAAGTGCTGCATTTGTCAGTAGAACCCTAAACTTCTATTGATGATAATACACCTACTTATCTATAATTGTATACAGTGGTCCCTCGCTATAACACCGTTCACCTTTTGCAGCCTCGCTGTTTCGCGGATTTTTGATTGGCTGCAGACCATTGTCAATCAATCTCGTGCTCTGTCTCCTGTACAGTACAGAATGCGTTCAGCTTGTCAAATTTACATAAATCTTCGATCGCTAGCAGTGTGACTCTGAAGTGCTGTACTGTATGTTTGTAAGTTTTCTCCCCAACAAACACAACATGGTCAACGATGAAACGTTTTGCACTGTCAAAGCCAACCGCGGGTGCCTTTGGTTTCATTCTATAACACTGGACTTATTTTTGTACGAAGGTTTGAACTTTGAGACAAGAGAGAAAAGTGTGAAAATGTTCATGCCTGTCTGAGAAAAGTGTAGTGAGGGTTTTTACAGCCTTAAAACATCTATAATAATTGTAAAACATAAAGTTGGCTACTTCGCGGATTTCACCTATCGTAGGTTATAATTAGTAGTTTTCTTCAGCTTTTTTCTCCAAAGTGTCCGTGGCCAACTGGAGGTCACCTGATATTCATTGTGAAAAAGTTAAATAGACTTGAACCACCTGAAACAACTTTCATCTGTATGTCTTGTACTGTATTTGGGTCATTCCAAGGACTGAAGTGAGCTCCGCATGCTTTGCTAATGGGTACGTTGGTGGCAGTTGTTTGTCTGTACCTCGGCGTGGTGATTAATTCCAGGTCTGCGGTGGGGTGACAGCTGGCGACGGCTCGTCAGGAGGCTGAAATTGCAGCGATGTGACTTTGTTCCTCCGAAGAAACAAACCGTCTCCTGTCGACCGAGTGGCACGTCACACAAACAGAGAGAAGCAACAGAGGAGCAAACACCATCTGCGTGTGTGCGCGTCATTTCCTTGTAGTCCCTAATGATGACACACACACGCACACACACACATACACAGTATTGCCTCACTCATAAAAGTTATTGGAAGTGTGTGTGTGCGTGTGTGTGTGCATTAACATATGTATCAACCTTGCTGAAAGGGATTCAATTTTAGAAATTAAACAACAGCAACAGATGAGTCTTTCTCTCTGCCTCTCTCTCTGCATCGTGTGTATTTCCGCCACAGTAACCAGGCTGTGATTAAACTTCTGTTACTGACGGGGAGGCATTTGGACTCTGAATGCCATTTCCCACGCATGCATTAAAGTTTGTGTGTGTGTCATCAGGTTGGGGGCTCTTAATCTCACATTCTCACTCGCTCTCCTGGTTTTCCTTCATCCGTCACCTCTTCAAATTCTGCAAGTATGTGGACACCCCATTAGCATGTCACAGTTACCAGAACTGAAACCAAACAGCTTTTGAAAAAGCAAATGCCCAAAAAACGCCACAGCTGTCCATTCCTGCAGGTTCTTAGTGTTTAGCTTAAATCATCACTAATGAGTAAAGAGACTAGAGGTTGGCATCTTGAGTAATTAGATGACAGAAGTAAGCACAAGTTGTAAACATGGGAATCTTTCCCATCATCGCCTTCCCACCCACATGATGAAAATGCTTCTCTTACGCAGTTAAGCTCTATATTATTCAGGTCCTGTCATCTCCATACAGTGGGGCAAAAAAGTATTTAGTCAGCCACCGATTGTGCAAGTTCCCCCACCTAAAATGATGACAGAGGTCAGTAATTTGCACCAGAGGTACACTTCAACTGTGAGAGACAGAATGTGAAAAAAAAATCCATGAATCCACATGGTAGGATTTGTAAAGAATTTATTCGTAAATCAGGGTGGAAAATAAGTATTTGGTCAATAACAAAAATACAACTCAATACTTTGTAACATAACCTTTGTTGGCAATAACAGAGGTCAAACGTTTACTATAGGTCTTTACCAGGTTTGCACACACAGTAGCTGGTATTTTGGCCCATTCCTCCATGCAGATCTTCTCGAGAGCAGTGATGTTTTGGGGCTGTCGCCGAGCAACACGGACTTTCAACTCCCGCCACAGATTTTCTATGGGGTTGAGGTCTGGAGACTGGCTAGGCCACTCCAGGACTTCCAAATGCTTCTTACGGAGCCACTCCTTTGTTGCCCGGGCGGTGTGTTTTGGATCATTGTCATGTTGGAAGACCCAGCCTCGTTTCATCTTCAAAGTTCTCACTGATGGAAGGAGGTTCTGGCTCAAAATCTCACGATACATGGCCCCATTCATTCTGTCCTTAACACAGATCAGTCGTCCTGTCCCCTTGGCAGAAAAACAGCCCCATAGCATGATGTTTCCACCCCCATGCTTCACAGTAGGTATGGTGTTCTTGGGATGCAACTCAGTATTCTTCTTCCTCCAAACACGACGAGTTGAGTTTATACCAAAAAGTTCTACTTTGGTTTCATCTGACCACATGACATTCTCCCAATCCTCTGCTGTATCATCCATGTGCTCTCTGGCAAACTTCAGACGGGCCTGGACATGCACTGGCTTCAGCAGCGGAACACGTCTGGCACTGCGGGATTTGATTCCCTGCCGTTGTAGTGTGTTACTGATGGTGACCTTTGTTACTTTGGTCCCAGCTCTCTGCAGGTCATTCACCAGGTCCCCCCGTGTGGTTCTGGGATCTTTGCTCACCGTTCTCATGATCATTTTGACCCCACGGGATGAGATCTTGCGTGGAGCCCCAGATCGAGGGAGATTATCAGTGGTCTTGTATGTCTTCCATTTTCTGATGATTGCTCCCACAGTTGATTTTTTCACACCAAGCTGCTTGCCTATTGTAGATTCACTCTTCCCAGTCTGGTGCAGGTCTACAATACTTTTCCTGGTGTCCTTCGAAAGCTCTTTGGTCTTGGCCATGGCGGCGTTTGGAGTCTGACTGTTTGAGGCTGTGGACAGGTGTCTTTTATACAGATGATGAGTTCAAACAGGTGCCATTCATACAGGTAACGAGTGGGGGACAGAAAAGCTTCTTACAGAAGACGTTACAGGTCTGTGAGAGCCAGAGATTTTCCTTGTTTGAGGTGACCAAATACTTATTTTCCACCCTGATTTACGAACAAATTCTTTACAAATCCTACCATGTGGATTCATGGATTTTTTTTTCACATTCTGTCTCTCACAGTTGAAGTGTACCTCTGGTGCAAATTACTGACCTCTGTCATCATTTTAAGTGGGGGAACTTGCACAATCGGTGGCTGACTAAATACTTTTTTGCCCCACTGTATATGATTGTGGGTAACTGGCATCATTGTCATTGGAGCAGGGACTTAACATACGCTCCATAAGACAAAACTGTCTGCTTGCCATAACACATACTGTGCAGCACTGGCTCAGACAACCATGCATATATAAATATGTAGTGGCAAAGATTATATTTGATACAATAATCCTACTATTGATTTAATGCATATAATTTTTATAAGTTAACATCGATCCCCAAGATAATTGTCCATAACCATACTATGTTAACCAACTTTAAACATATGCCAAGGCAGCTCACTCTCTTGGCAATATTCACTTTTAAGGGGATAGCATTGTATTTTTATATAAACATTAAGTATAATAATATTATAAATGTATTTCGAACTAATTAGGCAGCTCATTCTCTTTCTCTTGACGATCCTTTCTTTAAAGATGTAACACATTTTGCGGTCGACTTGAATGAAAGGCAGATGTGAAATGTAAAAGTGAGATCAGAGGTCAAATATGACATGATATATGATTCAGACTATAATGTGTTGTTTATAATCCTCATACACCAGCATCATTTCCTAAATGCTGCCAATACAAAGGCAGTAAAATGTTCAGCATAGTTTTAAAGATAAAAGACAAATTTGGCCTTAGATGACCTTGAAGAAGAGGTCATCACTTTGACCTTCAGATCAGTCTATTGATCTTGAAGTAAAGGTTAAAGGCCAATTGTGACCACCACCACACTTTTTAAGAATCATAGTTTCTAAGTAATACGTCTTTTTTCGATTTTCTGCCAATAAATCATTAAGTTGATCTTTTTTGATGTTAACATGACCCCACTCTGCACCCCTACAAACCTTTAGCAAAATTAAGTGACAACTTTCTTTCACAAAGAATAACACGCTACCGAAAACAACCTATAACAAAGCCTTTATTAATGGCAGTGCTGAGGACTGTAAACCAGGGAACCAAGTTTATTTTTTGCTTGGGAAATTATTTTGTTACTTTTTGTGATGAGTTATGTTCGTTCTGTACTACCTTTGTTGAACGCGATTTCCCCGGAAGCTCAGGTTTCTTTCTGATCCTTCCGATGTTGGATTGAAGCCTAAAGAATTCTTTCTTGATTAAAAAAAGGTTTCATTGTTTTTCAAGGTTCCATGTCCTCCCAAAACGCAACCTGTTGTATCAACACTATTAAGAAGAATGTGCACTCTTAATAATAACGCCAGGTGAGCAGGATGAACAGGGACCTCTTCTGTCTTCACCCAAACTTTCAGTCTTTCTATTTCTTCTATTTCTGTCTCCTCCCAATCACATTTATTTCTCCTCCTTTACCTCTGATATTTGTTTCCCTGTTTTCCTTTCATTTTACTTTTTATCACTCTATTTCTTGCAGTGTTAAATTTTAGCTTATGTTAAATATGTCAGAGGTCTCACTTGTTTCTGTCTTTCTGTCTTCTTCTCCTTCGGTCCTTTGCTCTCTCCTCACCCTTCCAACCTGGCGCCTCAGTGGCGTATTAACGGGCCTGTCGGTGCTCGCGTCGGCATCTGGTGCTCTGACACAAATTGGGAATTAACTGGAATTGATGTCCTGTGTCTCGCCTCTGAACTATCCTGGCCTTATGAAGAATTTATGACATAGCAAACACACGCACACACACAACCTGAATGATGAAGAAATAAAGAGGTTGTAAATTAGCTGTCATCTTTTCTGTCATGCTTTTTGGCAGCCAGATTTTTTTGGGGGGCGGTTTTGCAGCTGTTCAAGGTCAAACTGTATGTGTATGGGTATTTACAGTACATACACTGGATACTATACACATAATGTGGAGGCAGAGCTGACAGGAATGAAATGAGCTTGAGCTTAAGCTTGAGAATCAGGCTTCACAGCTCTTTAGCAAACAAACAAATATTTGGAGATCTGCTGGTCATCTTGCCTTGTGATATGAATATGTTCACCAATGTATGTTTTAGGAAAAAAGATGTTTTTGCCTGCTGTCTTGGGAAAATGTTCTTTATGTCTCTTAAATTACATCCTTGATGGCAGCTATTTCTCCTTGGATATGAGCTATCTTGCTCTCGTTTCTCTTTCTGTTTCTTGTTCTCTCCGTCAAATTAAGAAGACATTCATGATCTTAGCACAAAGCTAACTGCACACTTGACTGTTTGGGGTCCTGTTGTTGCAGTAGTTCATTGTCTAATGGGTTGTTATTACCTGCCAGAGTTCAGCTAAAGTGCTTTCTCCTATACTAATGACTCAGTACCTTTTGTATCAACACACACATATATATATATGCAAATTAACAACAGAAACCCACATTGGGCTTGTTCAGGAGCAACTCTGTGTTCTGTTATTCCTGCCATGGCTGCTTGTTACAGTCATAGTGGAAACTTCAAGATAGCAGCTATCTGAACCTTGAAATTTTCCAAACAATGCATTATGAACCCTGAACAGGACAAGATACAGAGTACAGCTCCCACTGCAGAAACCAAAAGGTATGAAAAGAGAATTACTTCTGGTTTGCCAGCTATTTGGAAACATGGAAGGATGTAGTCGTTGTGTTTGTTGTATTTTACATGCTGAGAATGATGTAGTATAAGACCAAACCTTGGGACTCAACTTTCTTGCTTACTGGTTAAAATTGCTCCAATCCAACTTTATTTATAGAGCACTATAAAACAACATGATAGACCAAAGTACTTTCCAGTAAGAAACAGTAATAAAAGTTTAAAAAAAATATGCATTAAACAGACAAAGAAAATAAAATCACAATAAAATAAATAAATAAATGAGAAAAGATCAACATGAATAAGTAAATATTAAAACATGAATAAAATAGACGAATAATAAAATAACTAACTCTGGTATTACTCCTAAAATGCCTTGGAAAAAAAATCAAATGTTGATGCCAGCCTAATATGGAGGGGCAACTTATTCTATACATGGGAGCCGCAACAGCGAAAGCCCCGGTGTGTCAGTCTCGACATGGGGACAGCAAGGAGTGACTGGTCATATGATCTGAGAGAACGTTGTGGAGTGTATAAGTGTAGAAGGTCTGCCAGGTAGGTAGGAGCCAGGCCATTTAAAACTTTAAAAGCAAACAATAAAATTGTTTGTTTGTTTTCAAAGTGAAAATGCCACATTGTTAGTGTATGGATGTTTTGTGACATTGGTGACACCTTAAGACGCAAACAGTTCCTAGCGTGTATTAAAGAATAATCGCTGTTATTATAACTTCTTCTATTAAAGTAAACATGGCAGTAGGGCTGCCACAAACGATTATTTTGATAGTCGACTAGTCACCGATTATTTATGCGATTAGTCGACTAATCAGATCATCATCCACTGGACGTAAAACTACAGCTTATTGCACCAGCAGCATCTGCTCTTATATAACTATCATTAGCTTACAGCTTTAAGCTTTTAAGGTGCTAACTAAAAATAAAGACAAGATGATAGTTTATTCAATTTTAATGAAATTTGCAGATTGTTTCGGTAAAGTTTAATAAACTCCTTGCTATCTAAAATATAACAGGACACCGGAGTATATTCTCCAGCATCTCACACTTCTGATAATCAGCTGTCTGCTTGACGTTTATTCAGCTGTGTAAAAACTATAACTTTAATCTCAGCCAAACCGATTTACTCAGGAACAAATAAAATACTAAAAAAAAGCCAAACAATAACATTTTTAATTTATCTAAGTGACTCATATATATTTAACCTGAGTCGCGAAAGACGGCGGTGGGTTTGAAAACAATTTGCCGGGAGTCCGGTGTTCTCACGGCGCTAGTGACCTAGCCCCCGGCTAGCTATCGAGCTAGTGGGTAACAGACGTCTCCGAAAACGTCGGAGCGCTTTTGAAAATATGTGGTGTCCTGATAAACTGAGCAGATATTTGAGGTTTACACAGCTACATTCTCGCCTGAAAATATGTTAAACGTTTATTTTGTGACCCAGAAAGAATAATAAGAGTAATATTAAAACTAACTAGCTACCGCCATTGTTGGAAACTAAGCTGGGCCGCGCTATGAATTCTGGGACACAGCTGCTTCTTCTTCTTCGGGGTTTAACGGCAGCTGGCATCCTTGTACATGCTGTGCTGCCATCTTCTGTTTCAGTCCGTTATTACACTCTTAAATCCTGCTATTATTCCTGCGTCTTTTGCGATCTTACAAAGCTTCAAACGACACGTCGACTATTAAATCAGTCGTCGACGATTTTGATAGTCGACGTAATCGTGACTAGTCGACAAATCGTGGCAGCCCTACATGGCAGTATGATCTTCCTATCTGCTAATCCTGACAACCTGTTCATGTACTACTGTTCCCTATTTGCCCACTGCTAGTAGCAAAGTGTTTTTGTGGGTTTTCTGAGCGTGGCTTATGTAACGGAGTTGGTTCTGGTAGTGATGTCATTTTTCAGCGGTTTTCAGTGATCATTTTTATTAGAACATTTGTAGTTATGCAGTGAGGTCAGCCGTACTGAGTTGCTCCTGCAAGGAAAAATTCAAAGAGAAAATATTAGGTATTAGATAATTAGTAATGACAACATGAAGATAACCTAGCAAAAGCATTAGCGCTACGTCTTTATCAATCAATTGTGTTCTGTGTATGAGATTAAATAAACTGGAGTGTGTCCAAACTGGAGAAATGTAGAAGGACAACTTTGGAAGATTCAGACTTGACGAGACTGCTCTTTTGGACTGTATAGTAAATCTTACTTTCCTACATGCAAATTGAAGCTAAAGCTAAAAAAAACGAAGAACGTATTTATTTATGTTCCTTTGGCATGTTGCACTCTGAATGTTACTGCTGATATCATGGCCTGGTCTCTGCCTTGAGCCTGTGATTGGTGGCCATCACAAGTTTGTTTGTTTTGTATTGATGAGCACTTTTAAGAAACACACACACACACACACACACACACACACACACACACACACACACACACACACACACACACACACACTTGTTGAACTCCAACTGGAGAATAGTCTCTCTCAGCGGCTTACTGTGTCTCACTGTGTGATCAACAGGGGTTGGAAAATTACTCTGCAGTGCTTATTACACACACACACACACACACACACACACACACACACACACACACACACACACACACACACACACACACACACACTTTGAGTCGCGCTCTTGTTGTTTTCAGTTGTTCCTATTTGAAACCGTGATTGCTCCGCGCCAAACCCTCTTTCAGTTTGTATTGTGTCTAAATGATGTTTTGTTTTGGGTGTGAATATCACAACTCTGTAGGAGAAGCTGCTAGAAGCTCTGAATTAGCAGCTGATCTGTTTGCACCTGGAAAAACACCAGACATATTCCCAGAGTTTTATTCATTCCCAACAGAAGGTTTGTGATGACAACAAGCTAATTGATAGTTTTGATAACACCGTTAGAAACTTTGTCTAAACGTGTTATTATATAAAAATAAAACTTTAAAGATTTTTTCTTACATCAAGAAATGCAGAAATGTGAGAAATATTATAATTATATAGAGAGAGACATACAGCAAAGTAATGTAACCTTTCTACAAGACATTTTATGCAAGAATTAGAAAATATGATGACGTACAGTCCAAGTTTGAAGTCAACTCAACTCTGAAACTAGTAATTGAAACGATTACCAATGGGACTGTACGATATCACTGATTGATCTGTGACTGGGTGGGAAATATTCCAGTTTAACCTTCCAGTAGCACCTGTCAGCTGTAAATCCATGCACAGTCTGTGTTCGCAGCATCAGTAGAGCATTAGATCAAATGAAATTACTTTTAATTTCCAGTTAACTTGTACAGTATTGTATGTGAGAGCAAACCAGCAACCTCCCCCACCCCCCAATGTAAACACGATCTCATGTCAACAAGAACATTATGATTATATTATTACATCTTGAACAGCAGCACTGACATCAATGACATTACTGAAAATGTAATCTTCACACTTGCAGCTAGGCGCAGAATACATGACATCCCTATTATTGATCTGCACATTTATAAAGGTAGATGATTAATAGCTGTGTGAGTATTGATTGATATGCTACTTTACATGATGGAGTATTGACATAACAAGGAGTCCTCAATGTAATTGCCTGACTTTTTCCTTTTTTTCCCCCCCGGACTCTTCTCTCTTATTTCAGAAAATCCTCTCCAAGCATTCAGGACCTGGTAGGTCTGAGCAAAACCAGTCGTCCAACATAAAAGCTCAGCTGGCTGGAGGTCGAGGTGTCACTGTGGAAAACCCTCGATCAGCCCTGTCCCCACTTACCAACTCACTTCTGGAGCAGTTGGAGGCCCGTATCAAGGAGCTGAAGGCGTGGCTGCGAGACACTGAACTCCTCATCTTTAACTCCTGCCTCAGACAGGACAAGGATGCTTCAGAGCAGCTCCAGAGCTTCAAGGTAGGAAGGAAAGTGTCTCGGTTTGTCTCTTCGGATGTTTGCCTCAATATCAGTTAAATTAGGATTATATTAGTCTAATAGTAGAAACCTACAGCAGTCAGTTGTTACATATCAAGCTCTTTTATTTCATCATGGCAAACTTTTTTCTCAGTACACCTTCATTAAGCAAAGTACTCCCTTGATTTGTTTCGTGACTAAATGTAATCCTACAGAGAAGTACTATAGTCAGACCACCAACTTTACAGATGTGTATCTGAAATCACAATAAATGAAGATGAGTGTGGTTTGATATCTTACTGATAATATATTTGGTGTGACACCTTCCACACAGGGCATGATTTACTAAACAGGGCAAAAAGCGTGTGACCGTAATCCCCAAATAATGCTCATTGGTTTGAAAGTTTTAAGGTTTTTTTTTAACCAGAGCTCAGCAGTTTTCTAAACTCAGTTGCAGCCACTTCATTTCAATATCAAGCACAAAAAATAAGACAGGTGCGTTTTTCTCCTCCCTATATATGTTGCACATTAAGAAAGGGCCTCTTATGCAACAAGGTCACTCAGAAAAAAATGTCTGAATTGTCACCTTTTACACGTAATCTTGTCACTGTACTTTTTTAACACCAAAACCCAGTTTGCGTTGCCGCATCCGTTGATTAATATGACGATATGTTGATGGTATTAATGCTCCAATTGAATAAGAACAGATAGCAGGTGACACAGCATGGCTTTTTATGCTGTATCACCTGCTGCTAAATACTATACATACTTTTTCAATGTTGGAACTTTTATAAAGTCTACTTTTGGGTAATAAAATTTCTATTTCAGGTGTGATAAGTAGGGCATTTAGCATCAAA
Source organism: Diplotaxodon limnothrissa (assembly GCF_057381915.1). Taxonomy (NCBI): domain Eukaryota; kingdom Metazoa; phylum Chordata; class Actinopteri; order Cichliformes; family Cichlidae; genus Diplotaxodon; species Diplotaxodon limnothrissa. Next base: position 5,752,334 of record NC_140614.1, on the reverse strand, counting down.
ATTTGACAAATCAAACATGTGATGCTACAGAACCCGCCGTGGTGATCTGTTGTGAATAGCTGAACGTACAGGGCTCTAAAAAGCTATTCGACCCCTTTTTGCTGTGCTATTCTTTGCATATTTTAATACTTAAATGCTTCAGATCATCACACAAATTTTAATATCAGACAAAGATAACATGGTTAAATACAAAATGCATTTTTTTTAAAAAAAGAAGAAAAAAAAAGAGAAAAAAAGAAAACAAGAAAAAAAAAAGATTAATATGACGATATGTTGATGGTATTAATGCTCCAATTGAATAAGAACAGATAGCAGGTGACACAGCATGGCTTTTTATACTGTATCACCTGCTGCTAAATACTATAAATACCTTTTCAATGTTGGAACTTTTATAAAGTCGACTTTTGGGTAATAAAATTTCTATTTCAGGTGTATAGTTGGCCAAGATGGACAGATGAGTAGTAATCATATGATCCAGTGTAGTCTTCAGTTTAGTTTGCCCACACGTGTCCATTTATAAATTACTGCAGATGGAAACATCACTCGTCTCTGCCTGAACTAATACTTTACTTGATATTAGTGTGTATATCATGAGTATCTAGTTAAATGACTAAAGAAAAAGCCAATCAGTTGAGTTTATTTCAAAAGTTTACCAAGTTCACTATTCAAAATAACATTTCTTGCCTTTGATAAACCAGCTTCTGTATTTAATGGCACAAAAACAGCAACAAAATAATTCAACTACTTGACTTTGTATACAAATATGAATCTAGATAAACTAACAGTTTTCAAACACAAATCATCAGAAACAAAGACACAAGATAACAAAGTGACAGCAAATAGATCCATACTGTGTGTGTGTGTGTGTGTGTGTGTGTGTGTGTGTGTGTGTGTGTGTGTGTGTGTGTGTGCGTGTGTGAGTAAAGCATTCAGAGGTTCTGTCTGAGGTCCACTGTCACTTTTCTTCATTAGCTTTTGCAAATATGTGACAAAGCTTTGGCAAATCAACACCGAGCATTAACAGAAAACATTGTGACTGTGTGTGTGTGTGTGTGTGTCTTTGTGTTGTTGCTAAGTATAGTAATACATCGTCTTAATGAGGCCAAATGAAAGCAGGGCTGTTTTGAAGCGATGGATGTATAGAGGAAACAGCAGTTAACCTTAAAAGCCACGGGACACTAACAGGATATTAATCAGCCTACATCACACAGCGAACAGCTAGCTGCGCTGATTAGCCTAGCCCTGCCGTGTGACTGACAACCAGAGACACACACGCAAATCCACGCAATCACCGTGTAAGTGTACCCACTGATATAGAACTGCATGCACACAGAAGTACATTAATTCATATACGTTTGAATTATGCTCATAAATGCTGCACAGTTAAATTACACACACATATGCAAATAAAGAGACTCAGGCAGAGGCATGCATTAAAAATGAATGCATAAAAACATATAGCTGACTGCAGTAACACAAAGAAATGAAAGCACGACTAGACAAACAGCCCTGCTGAAACAAAAAAGTTGCTTCCGTGTGATTAAGAATGTAGAACTTTAATCTTTTTGTAACCTTTCAGATTCTTTGGTTGTGACAGCTTTTACGCAAAAGAATCAGCAGCACATAATCTTTATTCATTTGAGCTTAGGCCTAAAAAGTTGGGAAAGTTTGTAAAGTGAGCATATTTGTGCATGTATGCATGTAACTGTGCATTTCATGCCTCGGGTTGAGTGTACAAAGGGAATACATAAGAGCGTGATAGAACCTTGGAATGACCCACCTGGTCATACCTCATGAAGTAGATCTGAGTGGTAAGATAGCTTTAATATTTCTAGTAAACAGAAATAAATGTGGTTTCTAAAGTGTCCAAAACTAGTTATGAAATGTCCTGTAAGGGCTTACTTTCAATCATCATCATTTTTGGCTTCAGAATTTGTAATGTAAGTAGTCTTTTTTTATCAACACCTATTAGAAGGAAGCATGTTGATAGCATCTAACTTACATACATCATTACTAGCTCTATTGTGGTGTACGACCACTACACAAGGGAACCTTTTTTCAAGTCTAGGAATGTAAAAAAAAACCTGGGCAGGGTTTAAATATAAATAGAAATAACTATTAAGCATATTTTTAAAGGAATGTGCTACTAAAGTATAAAACTCTATTTCTGTTTGCTTACTTTAGATGTCAGCTATCAGGTGTCCACTCCTGTTTATGGGCCACAAAAAGGAAGAATACCCATTATTCCCAATCCTGCATTAACATTTTTATAGTTTGCATGATGGAATTTAGCCTCCAAGTTATCAATAGGAGCCCAAAATAAACAAATATCTATAACACATTTGCCACAAAGTAAAAAAGATGACTTTTATTTTCTATCAGCAGACGTCAGGATGCTGTACATTTGTGTTTCTTCTTTTGAATGAATGATGTATTGTTTGGGTGTTGTTGTAAAAAAAAGAAAAAAAAAAGAAGTATAGGTAAAGCCTGGTGTGCCTTCTGAAAAAGCCATCCTGCTAATGTTTATTAGATTGCCAATGTTTAATAAAAAAATCTCCAAATAGCACAAACTATCTTTGCTTCTCATCACAAAAAAATAACGCCATTTGGGTCAATTTTTTGTAAAGTTGATGTGAATGCAAAACACAAACTGGCTGCTTAAATGATGAAACTGTACAGAAACGAGAGTTTATCTGAAGAAAGTGAGCCTCTCACTTTTGATCCTTGTCACAGCTCTCAGTGGGAAGCCATTGATTTTTGGCAGAAAGAGGCCGTGAGCTTCTGGAGAAATGAAGATTGGAAATATTGATAGCAGTCATTTGTATGGAGAGAGAGAGCGTGAGAGAGAAAGAGAGAGAGAGAAAAGGGGGCTCAATTTTAAGAGAAGTCGACTCCATTTTAGCGATCATTTGTCTGTTTTTGGTGTTGGGACGCGTAAATGGGTTCGATTTCTGCACTGCAACCTATTACTGTAGGGCTATATGAGAAAGCAGTGGGGGTCGGCAGGGGTCGCACGGGCACACACACACACAAATGCAAAAAACAACAGCATACATTGAGAAAATACATATGCATCCTCACAGGTAAATGTACAGTTCAGACACATTTCTGCATTATAGAAATGTTATATAGTCTATTATTGTAGTCAGCACAGTGGTTCCAGAGTTCAAGAACAACTGTCTGCAGATGACGCTGTCCACAAAAAGTTTTCTCAACACCTTCATCACTTGCTTTGCTGCTAATAGATTTGGTTGGGCAATCCACTCTCAGTAATGGAAATGAACGAGTGAGCTGCTATCGGTGCTTGTACGGCTGGTCCTTTAAACTGGCCCATTGGCCAAAATTGCATTGGCCCACCGGGAGAATGTCAGAGGTGCCCAGCCCTGGATGCTGTCTTTAAACAGTAGACGCTACAGCTGTAATGTTTCAGTCTTTTGGTGTAGATTACTGCTAAGGGAGAAGTTAAGTGAAGTGCTCTACTAACAAGGTGAAGGAGAAACCTTAACAGGGAGTGTATCAGTGTGTCAGTTCCACTGCTTGAACCTTGTTGAAATGTTTATCAGAAGAAGTGAGTTGATTTCAGTCCGTATTTTTCAGTCTTTGGTATCGTCAGCGTCTCCTAAATATCAGCTGTCTTTCTCTGTCCCTTTCTCTCTCTCTTTTTCTTTTTTTGCACTGAGCTGCCACCCCTCCTCCTCCACCTGGCTGTCTATAACCTGGCTCTTAATTGAATTAATGCTCCTTAAAGATACGGCGTCAGCCAGACGTTCCTCCGGCAGGCCCTGGGCCTCCGATGACTCTCTATTGTAGTAGAAATGCTGTGGGGCCTGGACACACCAAGAATTAATAGACTGAACCCCCACACACACTTGGTCTCACATATGCACAGTGGAAAGCACTCACAGCTACAAAACACACCTGCTCTCCAGTGTGTACAGGTATGCGGGCTAAAAATGAGTCTCACACACTAACAGCTTTTTCTTGAAAGTTAAATGTTGCCTGCCAGTGGGTTTCACGCAGCTTCTTGCTCATCTAATTGGCTATATTTAGTATCATCAGTGCAGTCAGATCAAAAGTCCTAACACAAACCAAAAGAAAGTGGTTGCTTTATCTGGTACATTAATCAGTAAAAAGATTAGAAAATACCAGAATTATTTTTTTTAAATCACTCTTATTTACAGGAATTCAAAACAAACATAAAAAAACAAATCAATAAAACTTGATAAACATAAAAAAAGAAATAGTCGGTTTTCACTGCACAGTACTGATTCAATATGGGTGCATTGCTTTTAAAATCTGTTAAATGATTGTTCAGGGGATCATTTTTTCTGTTGATTGACAACTTGTTTCAGCCTCAAGGAAAGACAGGATTTCATTCTGATTAAGAAAGAATTGTTTCCTTCAAAAAGGATTGGGAATGTCGATATTGTAGGAAAAACATATTTGTTCTTCCATAGTATAAAGACAATAACGCAGTAGATGCATCTGTTTATAAGTCGACTTTCGTTCCGTCTGTCTCGGAAACGGATAAGTATCCATGTTCAAAGTCAGTTTCTTTTGTCAGACAGACACACACTGTTAGGAGGCGACCTCTCGACACACACATTCACACACAGATGCTCGCACAGATAGGTGGATACGAGTGTGAGTGTTTAACTCGTTCCTCTGAGGTGAACCTCCTCTGTGTCTTATCTCCCTACCTGTCTCTATTTCCATTTACATCTCTTTTTTCCTTATCTCTTTCTCGACTGTCCTTTTTTCGGGCTTTTCCTGTCTCCCCTTGTTCCTTGTGTCTGCCTGTCATTTTCTCTTTTTCTGTCGTCCTTAGCGCATCTCTTTCTTTCTCCTGGTGCTGCTATCTGTTCAGCTGCTCCCTCTCTCCCCTGCCGTCGATAGTAGATGAACCTGTCCTCCCCTACTGTTACCCATGGACCCCTCGTCCCCCCACAGACCCTTCTAATCATGCTCTTTGGCCTCCGGCCCTCCCACCCTCCTCGTTGGGCCATTTCTATTTTCAGCTTTCTTTCCTCTTGCCAATTTAACCCCCCACCACACACACACACACACACACACACACACACACACACACACACCATATCACAAGTCCATCCTTTCTCTCCCTTTCAAAGACTTATGACCCATACCCCCTTTATATCGACACATACCCACCTATATCCCGACTTATTCTAAACCAGCACACAATTCTGTATTACAACGATTCTCTGTGATATACTTTATTATTCCAAAACAACTTACATGTGTCATGTGCCTGTCTCTGTCTCTATGCATGAATCCTACTCTTTCCTTTCAAAAAATTAAAAATGGAGTCGCTATGCATTTCCACTTAATGCACCTCCAAACACTGTGACATGATCTGCTGTGGCTTGGACGGGGCCTTGTTTAGACAAAGAGACAGAGCCAACTGAAGAGCTGTAAACCCTCTTTACATAAAACTCCCCTTATTCAACATATCATTGTTATTTTAAACACCATGCTCCTCACATGTATTCCAACCACCTCACGTGTATTTAAACAATTATATAGAAATAATTAAATGACAACTCCATACAAGACTGGATTACAAACTTGGCAAATCTGGCATCTTACCCAGGACTCCAGACCGTCACGGATCTCTGGAGCAGAACACAGTTCAGTTTTGCCCCGGGTACCCAGTTTGGGTTTATCAAGTCCTGATATTTTGTGGCAGTCGCAAGTAGTCTCATTGCCAGAGCAAAAAACTGGCAGTAAACCTATACATGGCAGCCAGGGTGAAGATTCCAACTCCATCTGAAAACCTCACACTGCGGAATTTGAGCATTTTTGCACACAGTGTGAACTTCAGTTTTTTCCCCCCTGTATCTCTTACAAAATTCCCACTTTACAGGTTTTACAGGCATATGATCAGTAACTCTTTCAACAAGTATACAGTTCGAAAAGAACTTTCTGGAGTTCTGTGGATTTAGGCTGTCTTCTGAATCCCAGGCTGATTCCATGATGTTGAGGTTAGGCCTCTGTCGGGCTCGTACCATCTGTTATGCGACTTCTGTGGCTAGTTCTGTTTCAGCTTTTTGTCAAGTTTGGAGGCATTTAGATGCCTGACAGCACTGAATTGTCTTAACAAGCTAAAATGTCTGCACATTGCTGCTAGAAATGCTTTAGTACCTACATCTTTACTGCATTTCAGCTTTTTTGCTGTTTCTTATTTAGAATGATTATTTTGTGTTTGCAACGACTTGGGTGAATTATTTAATTACAAAAAAATATATATTCGGATTGCCTTGGGTTAGAGATAGTGTTGCTGATAGATAGTGTTGAGACATTGCTTCACATTAAAAGTTACTCTTGCTGGCTACGATGCTGAGAAATGCTGCAAAGGCAGGCAGAGATTTTGTTCTCAAACAGAGGACCAATGATCACGTGAATGAGCATTCTTGAAAGATCTCGCAAAGTTTTCTGTTATAAATTGTCTCACCCAGATGCCATTTTTGCCCCTTAAACATTTGCTTCTTTGCTCGATTAGATGTCTCAAATCGGGAGGTTTTAAAGCCTGAATTAATTACTCACTGAATCACTTGAATATATCCATCCTTTCGTTGTATATTTTTGTGAACACCTCTCTCCATAACATGCATAGCCCACCTCCCCTCCCTCAGTGTCTCTCAGGCAGCTAATAGAAGGTGACAGCGAGGCTCTGATATCGATACCTGCTGCATGATGAGGATTAAAGATCCACCGACTCCCTGCCAAGAACACAAGCTGCTGTGTGTTTGTGTGTCTTTTGATTATGCCCGTCTCTGTGTGTTTCTTAGTTGTAGTTCTGTTTGTGTTTATGCCTCGGTTCGGTACGTGTGTGTTTGATTCGCGCGCTTGTTGATGTTTTGAAGAGGTGTTTTCTCGTTAAGAGTTGCTCGTTGGGGGTTGAAGGCGAGCAAACAGGTGAGACGTTACCACGGTAACGGCGTCAACAAACAGATCAGACTTTCATCTTCATCTGCTCAGGAGGAGAAGAAAACACTCGGCTCTTTCATCAGCTAAAGGAATCGAGACAGAGGGAGAATCAAAAACCAGCATAGAGACAGAAGCAGAAGAAAGCTCTGAAGACAAAAGGATGTAGAGAGACACCGGAAAAGTGAGGAAAGCAAGCGAGCGAGAGAGAGACAAGAGCGGTCAGCGGCAAAAGGAAGGAGGATGGAAGAGAAAATCACGGCCACGACAAAGGAGAAGACAATTATCATTTAGTCGCTGTGAAAACCATCAAGAAACAAACTGAAAAAGAGGCGATGATGGCCATAGAGAGGAAGAGCCAGTGAAGAGTAATGAAGACAGAGGAAGAACAGAACAGGAGATTAATTGACACATTTTATTGTCATGTAGAGTTTGAACTTTTCATAACCAACCAGGTATTTATTTAAGGACACCGCAGTCTGATATCTTTCCTCCATTATACAGCCGAGGAGACCTTGAAAAGCAGGGTGTATTTAAAATAAGGTACTCAGTAATTACTACATATTAAAAAACGTATATGTGTCGGATTGCTGAATGACAGAGACACTTTCTGACACTAGTAGTGTTCATCACATCGCTGCTGTCGAACAATTAAAACATGACAGATCAACACTGACTGCTGAATAAATAAATACCAACTTGCATTTTTGCTTAAAGCACAAATGAAGAAATATAAGAACCTTGCAACAGTTTATGTTCTGATCTGTTCTGCTTGTTCCTTCAGTTCATGGTATACACTACTGTTTGTGAGCCTCTGATACTCTGAGTCCAGTCTGCAGGGTTTACTGAAGTTGACAGACATTGTGGATCATCACTTTCCACTCATCGTATTTTTTGAAGACAATAAAGTGACAGAAAAAAAACAATGCTTAAATATGGGAAAGGTACTGAACCCCAAGTTGAAAGCAGCTATATAAGATTCAGTCCCATGACCATTTAAGCCTAACATGCCTTCCAGTATTCAGATGTTTGACTGACTCCATCCCGCAACATTTATTTCACTAATCCGTGACAAAAAGCTGAAAGGGCTCCAGAGACACAAGTAAGGTGATCGAGAAAGAGACAGAGACACGAGGCAAACCAATTTAAATCTGCTATAACAGCAACATATAAAAGTGCATGCAGACAAGACAGGGTGAAAGGCAAAGGTGGGAAAGACAAAAGGTTAGGATGAGGAAGAAAAGAGAACACTGGAACACCTCAGTGGTCAGGTGGAGGAAAATGGAAAGTGTTGGCAACACTAGCACAGAGCGACAGAACAGCATCTAAAGAGAGATGCAGGAAGAAAGGAAGAAAAAGCGAAAAGAGAGAAAGTTGGATAGATGAATATACAGGGAAATACAGAGAGACAGAAGCAGATTGGATTTTATTGATAGAAACGTTTTAACTGCCCGCGGTGCGTTCTCCCTGCTGCATTAGTGAGAACAGTAAATGCTTTCACTCACAAAGACTTCATATATCCTCCATTTGTTTACTGCTGCTGAATATTTTAAGAGTAAAGCTTTCATCCCTAAAATGTCGCCGCATGTCGAGCGGGCAAAGGGACTTCAGATAATAACTTACAATAATAAGACCTGATGATGTCAGCAGTAATCCATTTTGACTTTCACGTGAAGGCTCCAGAGCTTTCTGTCACAGAGGTGTTTTTTAAAACTTTCCTTTAATCAAACACTCACTCAGTATTTTATCTCCAGCCTCATGTCAGGGTTACTGCATGTTGTAGGTAGGCTTGCCACATATTGGGACTTTCAGAATTAGACTGCATATCATTTTTATCACCATGTTTTTAGCTTGCAACATATCTTTATGTACGGATAGAGAAGACTGCCTGCACTAAGAATAACAACATAATGTTGATTTCAGCATGTGAGCATGAATACTGCCAAACAATTACTGGTTATTTAAAGTCTGTATTTGTGATCCAGCCAATTAAAATAAAGGCTTCATTTATAATCCGATATTCTGTCTAGCAGACCAATCTAACCCAATTACCAATTACAGGTTTTAAACTAGAGACTTTCTTGCGATGGATGAAATCTGTCCACAGGCAGACAAACATTTGTCAGCCTATGAATGTGACTTGTTCATTTCACAGCCTCAATGCTAGTCTTTTGGCTGCTTCCATGTTGGGGTTCTTCAAAGCCCTGAATGACCATGAATGTTGGGAGAGAAGGTGGAAAACCAGTGCTAGCTAGGTTAGAACACACAAACATCTAATGGGTTGAGTTGTTTGTGACTGGCTGATTACAGCGCTAACGCACTGTGGTAGTGTCGTCCACTATTACCACAGGTGAGTGTCATATCTCCAGCTTTGTTTACTCTGTGTACTAATTACTGTGGGACTAATTCATCTGGTGACTTTAATGATGTCTTTGTTAAATTGTCCTTTCAGAGATTGTTGGTTTGAACACAGAAGATAAGACAAAGTATCCTGAATATCTGGATGAGTTTATTACTTGGTGTGATGCTAGTTTTCTTAAATTAAACACCAAGGTAACCAAAGAAACATATTTTGATGTAGCATTGGTAGTGTTGGGTGGTGACTGTATTCAAGTTGTAAATCCATATAAATATTTAGATACAGTTTTAGATACAATTGATGAAAACCTGACTTGGACTCAAACACCACTGTCATTTATGTAATGGTAATACTTAATGCAGAAGCCGAGACAGTTTGATGTGGATAAGCGGACAGTATACAGTGTTTTATTTAATGTTCATTTGCAGAAAGTATCCCAACTTTTTGTTTTATTGCCTGGTGTTTTTCACTTTCAGTAATCAGTAAGAGCAAACTCAGTAGGATTGTTAACATGGATGGTAAGATTGCAGGTCAGCAATAATGCAGTATGACCCAACTTTGAGAGTCACAAGTGGTGGAAAAAGGGTGAGATATCTTCAGTGATATAGTACACCTTCTTCATGGTGAATACCTCTGACCTTCCTTGGGTTGGAGGGAACAGCCCATCTTGTGCCCAGAGGTCTTCTTTATCTTGTGGTATAACTCTGCTGAACAAATCCAGCTGTAAATGATATGATGTGGTATGATAGGGGTGTCACGCGCACATAGTTTTGACTTTTGGCACTGTGGCACTTTCTTCTTGTGTAATTGAGATATCTTTATTGTGGATATATTTGTCAGACCATCGCCATCGGCACAAATGGAATTTCTGAAAGAACAATAAGTAAATCTAAATCTAATCTAAAAGCTCCATAAACTATACAGGTACAATGCACAGATACAGATATCTGCTAAAAAATGCTGAGAAAAAATACAGAAAATACTAGAAGTTCTGTCATCTGGATGAGGTGTAGCTCCCAGCTCGTCATATTGTTTGTCAGATAATTCCATTAAAATTGCTTCAAAAGTCACCAGGAAAACGCTGTAGAGAATTCCAGTTGATTTAGATGTTTTAATTTTTTGTTTTAACAGGATCAAATTAGATTGAATTGATGGAAAAAAATTCCCCCATGGAGTTGTTATGTATGGATGAATTAGCTACAGTGCTAGTTTATATCAGGCTGTAAAGATGTTATTTTAATGGCTAAATATGAGCATTTTAAGCATTTGAAGAAAGCATTAGAGGAGATGCAGTTCATATCAACTGTGCAATGCTTTCACTTTTTTAGCCCCATAGCCCCACTGCTTGAGCACTTCCAACCTTGGCTGGCATCTTCAGGATCACATTTTAACTCGTTAAGATCTGATGAGACTGATCCTGCTGTGATGGGGTCCAACATCCTGACAAACACACACACACAGGCAAATAGATTTGCACTTTCAGGGGAAACATTACCAGCCATACAGTTGAACTCTTGTTAAACTGTTATTTTTAATATGTTTTCTATTCATTGTAGTGGTTATGATGATCATAAACAGTGATGGACACTGATGAACTGTAAGCAGTAATCTCTGCAAATCTATCACTCTTTTTGGATAGGAGCAATATGAAATCATACAACTATCTGACCTTTGATCTCTGTCCTTATCATGAGAGATGTCAGAGTAAAAACCCAAACTTTGGCGTCAAGCTCTCACATTGTCAGTGAGTATTAATTTAATATTTTAATGCACATGGGTTTCCAGGTTTTGCTGTAAATTTGACAAACACAGCGGTAAAGTGAGTGGGAGAGGTACGTTTTACTTTATTGTCTGCTTCCATTTTCAGTGAATTGCTCTAAAAGCCCTTAATGAATCCTGCTGTCTTTCAGAGCCCTATATGTGCTGTTAAAAAACAGTGAGCCTGAAACAGATGGATTCTGAGTCACTGGAAGTATTACATCGAGTCTCATTCCATAATGTGGTGTGACCCATTTGGAGAAATCTTATAAGGTGATATAGTGCATATTAGTTAAGCAACTTCACGTGTGTTTTAAAGGAAAGACAATCACAGAGTTCACTGAGGAGTAGTTGGAAACATAAAAACCTTTAATTCAGGTTAAAAGCCCTCCCAATAACCAGATACAGTTGTTTCTCCATACAGAAATGATGTGAAGGACAATAATGTCTAACCTGGTTTTAATAGTCAGCTGTGTTACCTGATACAAATACAGCCACTCAGAATTGCCACTTTCAGCCAGAGGACTGCCGGCTGACTGTTAACTGACAATCAGATGTCAGCTGAATGTCAGTCACTGGGAGTCCCCCTTTCTTCTCTTGGGGCGTATCGACTTTTCCCCATAAATACACCCTGTTCACCCAATTGAAGAGTGTAACCAGGAGATGGTGTTTGTTTTCTTTAAAAAAAAAAAACCTCTTACTTGGATAGTTATAGTTTTGGACAGTATTCTTGTCAGGGCAGTGCCTTATAATATAAAGCGCACTGAGTACATAGCACATTTTAGTTTAGCGCTATATAAATAAAGCTGAAACAGCTGTTCTTTTGATAGCTTTCGTTGTGAACCTATTTACCCATTAAAACATAAAAACTTACATTTTGAAAATGTAAAAAAATAAATGGATAAAGCTTTACACTCAGTTTGATCATTCAGACATTTTACACTGCAAATCACCAAATCTATTTCCAGCAAACATCATTTTAAATCTAATATAATAAGTTGATATAATTCACAAAACCCATAATTTCTTTATATTTTGCATAAGAGAGGTCAGACTTTCACCTAGAAGGTGCTTCAAAGTTGTTCTTTGGCTGCTTTGTGAAACATTTCCTCAAACCTTAGAGGGGAAAGCTTTTTCCATGTACTATACAATACTATGTGAATTCTATAAATGTAAGTTTTTCCTATTTGATATTCAGTTTTTGTGTTTTCTGTTGAAACCTTCAATTTGTTTCAAGGAGTAGCGTACTTGCTCTCACAGTTACATCATATCATCCCTTTGGTTACATCAGCTCTAGGGGTCATATGATGATGACAAAGCTTTGATTGCACAATCCCAAGAAACGATATAGAAAATGTACGAAATCGGTATCAGCTGTTAATATTCTCCCGACCACATCGTTGAAAACAAATTATATTTTTGTGACAGTTTGAGTGAGAGAGTATAAGTGCTCATAAAGACCAGGCTGAACACTAATAACTGTTAATTCCCTGCTACCTGTTTGTACATGGAGTTTTTTTCACCTATAACTAAATGAATATACAAATAAATACTGCAGGTTGGACACTTATTTGTGGGACATGTGCCAGTTGGATTTCAAGTGTCCTTTTCACAGTGCAAAAATTTCCAACCACAGTATTAAAATAAATGTTAAAGGTGATAGACAAAGATTAGCGGCAGACAACTTGAGTAAGCAGGCATGACTCTGATCGTTGCCGCTATGACTGTTAATTTATTTGAAAGCGTAAATGCTGAGAGTTACCAAAAGTTTTAGTACTGCGCGAGAGCTTCATGGTCCACTTCTACAGCAGCTTTTCACTGACCTTATTAATCATCAGAAATATTTAGAACAAAGCATCAAATATTTCTGGCACGAATAAACACACACATACACACACACGTCGGGTATCTTCTGGGGACATCTAATTGACATAATGCTTTCCCTAACCCTAACCATAAACTGTCACTAAAACCACATTTTGAGTCTCAAAAATGCCTTGAAACTTGTGGGACCAGGATTTTGGTCCCCACAAGTATAATAAACTTCCAATTTTTTTGTCCCCACAGAGATATGAATACACGCACACGCACATATTGTAGTTCAATCAAAGCGAGTTCAAATTTCCGATTTTATATGACAACATTAGCAGTGCAGTGAATGAATCATTTTAAGATTTTATGTTCAGATACACAAGTCAGCAATAATTATCACTGGCTGGCTTGTTTGATGTGCACAACCTGGATTGTATTTGCTGCAAACATGTATCGATACCAATATATTATATACATGCTGATTCTGTCATAATTATAGAATCACTGAACAAATTTTAAAAGTATAATTATATATTGAGGCAAACTTGTAAATAAATAAATTTGCCTCCACACTGCTCCCCCTGGTGGATACACAAGACATTACTACTGGTTTAACTCAATGACACTTAGCGGTGTTACTAATCATCATTACATCATCCTAGTCTTCGGCGGGGGATATCATTACGGCCACCCATCAGCCGGCAATCGATCAGAATTCATTCGGGAAGCCGTCACGATCCCGTCACTGATGAGCCGCCCATTTTAAGTGGCAGCATCTGTAGTTATTACTACGTTCATTGCGGTCAATACACAGTGAGCATCAGTAATCCAGTAATCTAATCTTGGCAAATAATCCTCATTCTATTCATATGGAAGTAGATGAACGTAATCTAGGCAGCTGTCTCTTTTCATGGTTTCAGTACAGCTCGGCTGTTAGCTACACACCCAACAAATTGTCTCAGGTGTGACAAATTTATACTGAAGTCTTTTGTGTATTATAGAGTCAGACATGTTTAGTTCTTATGTAAACATCTAGAATAATAAAAGTAAAACTCAAAATGTCTCAAACATTGCTGTCATTGACAGTAATAAACTGAGATACTATTGAGACTACTGAGACTATTTATTCAGATCAAGGTTATTAAGGCCTACAACTAAATTAAAAACCCAAACTAGGTTTGAATTATCTAAAACAAAAAATTAAAACTGACCATTATTTATTGTAATGCCTATACTGGTTTTCCTAATCTTGAAATGGTTCAAGATTAGGAAAACCAGATTAGAAACAATTTCCCTCAGGGTACATAAAGTATTATCAATCAATCAATACATGAAAGTAAAAAAGTACAAACTAGCACTGAAGGTAATACAAGGTAAACTTAATTAAACATTTTGAAACAAGAAAAGTCACCCTGTAAATTAACAGAAACTAAACTGAATTAAAAACAAAATGTCAAAATGAACTAATTAGAAAATACAAAACTACGGTGACTGTGGTCGCCTCACAGCAACAACGTTCCCTGCTTTTTGTTAACTAAAATGTTTTTCAGATCTACTTTTTAGTTTAGTTTGAGTTAACGTTAATGACATTAGAAGTGATGTTGTACGGCACTGGGAACAAGTTTTTATATTTAAATATTGTCTGCTGATATTGATCAGTGTACCTGAGATGTTTTGTCCCTTTCTGATTACAACCATTGCACAATCAAATAAAATGTCAAATGTTGTCTTAAAAAATAATTCTTAACTTTGGCCATTTTTAACATTTTGTGACAATTTTGACATCTTGTACTTCGGGAGGTAAGAGATGATGGAGCTGATCCAACAAAACCGAAACACTGCCCACTCTAAACCAATACATGATCCAAGATGTTTTAACCCTACTTCTTGATGTTTATTCCGTCCACTGGTATTAACCAAAACTCCAGAACAATAATCTAACTTCTCGTAAAAAAAAAAAATCTAGCAAGGTTGTGGATTTGTTCTGCAACCATGTACACTGATTCTCCAGTCCCGACCAACACACCAGGATAGATGTTTCCTATCCTTGTTTCAGCCTCCAAACCCTGAAGGACAGGCTTTCTGCATAATGACGTCTGTCAAGGTGCTCTTCAACGAACCGACGGAGCCGAGTGTGCTTGCTCTGTAACGTTAGTCTTTGTATGAATTCAATTAGACATATAGACGAAATGAAACTGTAACAAAGATGAAGAGAGACAAAGAAGAGGATGAGAAAGAGGGAGGAGAAAGAAGAAGACAAATGTCAGATGAGGAGAGAGAGTTGAAGAGAAAAGAGGAGAAAGATGGGAAAGAGTATGCAAACAACAAAGTTTGGGTAGCTTTAGGCGGTATTAGCAGCAGCAGAGGGAATATGTGTGTGGGAACAAATTGTCGACAGGAATTCATTAGGCTCGTTGTGCGATAACGAGTGCTTGTGGTTTTAATTGACTTAATCAACAAATAGAATTAATCAGAGATTTCTAATTAATGGTAATTGATTGAAATATCCGCTGGGTCACCACGCAAGCAGCCAAAATTCTCCTTCCCTCTCTCTGTGCATCGCTCTCTTCATTTCTGTCTCAGAATCCTTTACAGTTTGCCCTTGTCTGCTCTCCCCGTTGTCTCTCATTTGTTTTTCTTGTTCATTATGCCTTTATGTAGTTGTCTTTCTTTTTTTATTACATTTTCTTTTTGTTCTTTCTATTTCTGGTTACCCTCGCTGTGGCTATCTGACTTTGTTTTCTTTCCTTTGTTTTTTTTTAACTGGTGATCTTCACGTTTGGTGTTTTACACAACATTTACTTTGAATTAGATCGGGTCAGCACAGTGGTTAGCACTGTTGCCTCACAGCAAGAAGGTCTTGAGAGTCTCCGGGTCGTCCGGCTTGCTCCCACGGTCCAAAGACATGCA
The DNA here is from genome assembly GCF_057381915.1 of Diplotaxodon limnothrissa. Taxonomy (NCBI): domain Eukaryota; kingdom Metazoa; phylum Chordata; class Actinopteri; order Cichliformes; family Cichlidae; genus Diplotaxodon; species Diplotaxodon limnothrissa. The sequence goes on along the minus strand of NC_140614.1, from coordinate 5,736,550 downwards.
GTTACTAGGAATAGGTTAATAGGAAACTCTAAATTGCCCATAGGTGTGAATGTGAGTGCGACTGGTTGTCTGTGTCTATGTGTTAGCCCTGCGACAGACTGGCGACCTGTCCAGGGTGTACCCTGCCTCTCACCCTAAGACAGCTGGGATAGACTCCAGCCCCCAAAGATAAGCGGTAGAGAATGGGTGGATGGATAGATTGCATGACCAACAGTTTGAACACTTGTTTCTTCGGGTGCTGATGAGAAATAATCCAGTAAGTTTGAGAAGTCCACAAGTTCGAGTTTATTAATGTTTCTCGGTGTTCACATCACAGTTGATCTCATCCGTCCCTCCGTATTTGTCAGGCTGTAGTAATTTTATGGCAAACAGCAAAATACAAAAAACGCTCGGGTATTGAAAGACACTGTTAAATATGTCATTAGATTTACTGTCTAGTATTCAAAACAGGTTTTCCGATAGACAGTGTATGTATTGTTTTATATAGGTTCAGTTCTGTTGCTTATTGTTTTGAAGAGATTTTTTGGTGTAACCTTCATTTGTGAAATCGCAGAAAAGGATTTGGTGGAAAAGCCTCAACACTAATGAATCCTGTTTATTTTAATCCAAGAATGATGGCTTTTTAAAGACTCTATATTCAGAAAATGACACATCTTACCCACTTCTATTCTTATGTCTCTGTCTCACCTCTGTTTCAAAGTGCTTTCCACTCGTGAAACACTGACATAGCAACCACAGTAACAACCTCCACTCTCCTCTCTCTGTCTTTTGCTTTTTCTCCCTCTCTCACACCTCCCTGCATCCCTCTCCTCACGGCAGGTCTTGGTAATTAGATTGTGGAGATGAGGAGGTGGCGGAGAGTTAAGAGGATTTTGTTTTTAGGAGAAGGAGATTTAAAGAATGAGAGAGATAGAGCAGGATGGAGTAGGGGAGAGTGAGAGATCAAGCTTGAGAAAGCCAAGGAGTGAGAGAGGAAGAGGGTGAAGGGGGAATTATAGAAAGAGGAGAGCAGATCCTTTTCCTTTTGTTTATCGTGAGCCGGTCACTCTTCCTGAAAGAAAGTGTTGAGTGACAGAGATACATGAAGGGAGGGAGAGAGAGACAGAGAGAAAGCAAATGAGGAGATAGTGAAATCATTTGTCTTTTGAGTGTCTCTTCTGCTGGTCAGCTTTGAATATGACAATCTGGAGAGATCTACACAAGCCATTAACAGCTTTTCTTGGTCTGACGCTCGAGATGGCTGTGAAATGGACAATTCCCGATCAGATGCTGAAGGACCACAACCTGTTCAACACGAAGGACTTAGAGGTTCCTCTGAAACCTCATGAATTCTTCTCTTTGGCAACCTGAACGAGCCAGAAGCCTCGCCAAGGATGCTAATTTTATCCACTTATTTTCTAAATCTGTTTTCTCATTTCTAATTAGGTCTTGTGTTGGTGAAGTACTCATTAAATCAAGAGTGTCTCTTTTGCTCCATTTGAACCATAACAGTCTCATACAGTGCCAGCACTGGTGTTGACACAGTGCTAGTTTACTTCAGTAGTTCTCTCACTTCATCTTATGCTCACCCACAAGTAAGATTTCCTGATACTTAAAATGCTTTCACACCGGACATGTTTGGTGTATGTTAAACAAACTCCAGTATATATTCTTGTATAGGACAAATAACTCAACTGGAAGAGATTTCTTTGGGCAATTTTACATTTTACAGAATTGCCGGGCCAATTCTGCCCCCAGGGCCTTATATTTGACACCCTTGATCTATGTCCTTCAACTTAAACTGATTAAAAGGCGTATGTTTTGAATATAATATAGTGTGTTTTGAAATTTTAAAGCTTTATCACCAGTTTAGGTAAACTAGTTTACCTTTCTGAGGCCAGCATGTGAACAATTAGTGGTGCTGACTCACATCCTAGCAGCTTCACACTTGGCCACAAATCGTCATTAAAAGTCCCATTAAAAAAAAAGAGGCAAAAAAAGGGGCAACAACTGGACACACTCAACACTGATTTCCTGGTCTAACTTGTGACAGTTATGGAAAAGCAGATCAACAGAATCACAAAGTTTTTTGCAAATGGCACAACAGGAGACCGAAGCAATGTAGGAGCTTTAACTTGATATCATAGGCGTATCTACTATAATCTCAATGACTTCAACCACAAGACTGAGGTCAGAGGTCAAGTTTTCTGAAAGTCTTGTGACTGCAATCACTGAAGAAGGAAGTCGCGTAGGATTTTCAAATTAGTGCCGTAGGTTCATCTGCTAAAAATGTTGGATGAGTTCAAATCTCACTGACCTTGACCTAAAGGTCATAGGTCCATGATCAGGTTTTCTTAAAATCATGTGAATGCGAAAACTTAAGGTGGCGATGTAGGATTTTTAAATTGATACCACAGGTGCTTCTACCAAAAATCGTAGACGAGCTCGAATCTCAGTGACCTCGACCTCAAGGTCAGCGTAAGTTTTCTGAAAATCTTGTGAATGTGATAACTTGAGAAAAAGGCAAAGTTTTTGAAATTGATACCATAGGCATGTTTACTAAAAGGCTGAGGGGTATCACCATAGAGTCATCATTTCCCAAAAGAGCAAATTTCCTGCCTTTGTTTACAATTACCTTTGTTTTGTCTTTTCTATTCCCTCACTAGTCTCACTAGTCTTTTCTCTCAGTCTTCACGCTTTTGCACATTTCCCTCGTTTTTACCTTCACCTCTTTGTCGACCTATCTCACACTTGCTTTTGGCTTTTCTGTCCATCTCAACCTCCCCTCTACATTCTCCATCCCTTTCTCCGCAGCCACTCTATGGCTTCCCATGTATTTTTGAAGAAAAGCTTTTTAGCAAATATTTGTCCAACTGTGTCTGTAGAGCCCTCTGAGTCAATACGGACCCAGCCAGGCTAGACCGGTCCAGAGAAAAAGAGAGTGAGAGAGGGGGGGATCAGTGCATAAAAACCAGCAGTGCAGAAACAATAGAAACTTAGGAATCTCTCTTTTTTTCCTTTCTGTATGGAAATTAATTCACAAAGAACAGAGTTTTGCTCTGTAAAGCTTACCAATCTGCGAGCATAACACTTGTGACTTTCACAAGTAATGCAACTGTTGGTATACCGCTCATATCCATGTTAATGTGTTTTTAAAGGTGTTTTTAATATAGACAAAAAGAGTAAACTCCCTTTGTGAAAACACATAACCTTTACCATAAATTCTCTCAAAGAGAAGTTTGTTGCACTTGCACTGACAAACAGTGAAGTTGTGTCTATTTTTCCTGGTACCCACATATAGTTTTCCTCTACATGAAGTCATGTTTTTCTTGAGACATTTACTTAATTTCATGTCATGCTGGGAGGAAAGGGCTTATTTTAGTTAGGTTTTTTTTCTTAGTTTTTGGATCATTATATTGTTGTGTTTAACAAAAGCAGATCGCACTCACATTAGTCCTGCCTACAAGGCTCTTCATCATTTAATTAACAAGGCAAATATTCTTAAAGTATTATAGAACCAAGCAGCTAACACTGTTGGAGACGGCATCAGTGCTCTGTTGGTAACTACACCAACGTCCCCCAAATGTTTTCAAACAGATTTTTAGTTATCTCAATTAATACACACTTTAGCAGCTATTCATTTCTTTATACTTAGCAACTGTTAGCTAACAGTTTATCTATACTGTGCTATCTATTGTTAAACGGGTCTTTTAATCTCAGATTATCACGTTTTTGGAGCATTTTCTGCTAAACACCCACCAGTTTCCCATTTTCGAGATGTACTCTATCTACTATTTCCAGACTGATAATTCAGGTTAAGTTTAAATAATACTAAAAGGCATTGAAAATTCAAGAAATGCTGAAGTGGTGCCCTGAAGGGTGGGACAAGGTATAAAAAGTGTTCTAATTTCTACATTGTGCAACTGAAATGCATGCAAATGAATTTTAAAGTCTTTTGAAATTTAATCATGTCTGATTTTTTTTATTTAGAATTTTACATTAAGAAGCAGAGGGGGAACAAAGTGTTTCCCCAAACTTTATGGGGGGCATTATATATGAAAATGCTACATTGTTCCATGTTTAAGACCTCCAGGACAATGTGCATGGTTACAATGTGGTTCTCGAAAACAAAATATTTGCATAGATTTAACTAAATAATTTTCTTTTCATTATAATTCTCCAGAATTTGCTTCTATTCAGATTAGACAGTCCACTAATATTTTTGGTTTTGGGTTACAACTTAACATATTTGCTCAACCCAGCATGAAAGTTGAATCAAACTAGTATAGTCGAATTTAATGTTAAAAAGTATTCTACATATTTAGTTTTTCATCTGGGATGTGAAAGTTTTAGTCAGATATGAGATGACAAAGCAGAAGGCCCACTGTGATTTGAAATGGTGCTTTTACAAAAACTATTTACAATTTCCTGTTCTGAACTTTAGCTAGCAGCTGTATTTCAACTTTTAATCAGTTATGTTTGTCTTTACTGAGTCTTACTCTTGGCCTGATATGTCAGCCGTCAATTGTATTTAATATCAATTTTTTAAATTTAATAATGAATTCACACTTTTCCCATAGCGCTATTCTTCTGTAGCAGTACCCTCACGAGACATTTGTTTCCCTAGTTGAAAACCCCTGGTCTGTACTATAATGGTTTATCCATGGTTCTGCTGTGCACTAGACACTTATCAGAAGCCTAATAAAAGAAACTAGATTTAAAGTCTATTACTAAACCTTAGGGCACAGTTACATTGGGATATACAGTGAATCATTACACAGTCTTTGTACATGACTGTATTGATTAAGTATTGAAGCAAATGAGTTTGCAAGACACGGTTGAGTAGACAGCTCAAAAATGGGTCTGTTAGCCTGTTAAATTTGTTTGTGGATGGCAATAAGTTGTACACCTGTCGTAATCCATCAGGAAGCACACAGCTGGTTTTCTGTGGAGCAGAAAGATCTTGCATCAGCACCGAAGCAAACGGATGGACTGGTCTTCACTGCCCAACGAGTGATATAGAGAAGTTTCTCACATGCTAAAAAGCTCATTTTGAAAACATTTCTCAATCAGCATATTTGGTTTTCAAAGTGTTGTTCCAGCCCCAATCTAGTTTAATACGTCTTCCTGTGCTTCCTCCGTGCTGTCTGCTGCACTTATTTGGCGCGGAACGAGTATCACTCAGTCGTTTCATTGTTTAGAGCCTCCTCCCTCAATGTAATACACACCTCCTGTTTGGAATAAATTTATCTGCCACCCCACAGACACACACGCGAACACACACTTGGCTTGTCCTCTTGATCCTGTCTGCTGTATTCTGCATCCCCATCTTCTGTTTAGACAACCAGGCAAGCCACAAATATGCTAAACTGAAGAGAGCGGGAAAGAGGAGATGAAAGACGGGAGAAGAAGTGTTGAGTGTGTGTGAGAAAGAGGCAAAGTGTGAATGTGTGCGCACGCAAGAAAGAGAGAGCGAGAGAGAGTTAGAGGGAGAGAGAGAATCCCATTTCATTGTAATAGTGTTTAATATTTATTGGAAAAATGTAAAGAAAATGTAAAGGAAGTGCTTTTCAGCGAGCAGGCAGGATTAGCATAAATAGTTTGGGGCTTGGACGTGCTTGGTCCCTGCCGCAGAGGAGTAAGGCTGTCCCCTCTATTCGCTGTCTCACACACAGAAATATATGCATATGTTTGCACATACACCCACTGCTACACAAACTTTATGCACAAGCCTGCACGAGTAAACACTGAAACATGCAAACACACACACACACTGACCTTTGAGTGTGGAAACTCATCAGCATATAGTGATTTATAATAGGCACTGCCAATCCTTGTTTCTTTTTTTTCCTCTTTTTTTGCATTTATTAGACAGAAGCCGGGAGGGAAGCAGAGAGGGGGAATATTGGCTGTTGTCATTTATTTTATGCACTGTTGCTGCTGATCAAGGATCTGTGTGCTGAATTTGACTTTATGCTAATAAACTGCAATGAATGACCAGAATTTAACTACAGTGAAGTGCAGCGAATGTAGGTCTTCTTTCTTGATCTTTTATTGTTAGAGAAATGAATAATTCTGGTTTATTTAATGTTTAGGGTGTTGTTTTCATAATCGTGTCCATAATTTCTCCCTGTGTTAGTATTAATGAAAATTCAGGACATTGGTAACATTGTACAAGAAAGATGGAGGGATTAGGGGCAATGACAGTAAGTCTGTAAAAGAAACCAACAGTTTATGATCATTTAAACCAGAAAAGTACAGCTAATTATCCTGAGCAGTACATTGAGTCGAGCCTCGTTGAAGCACATAAATTGTACTTTACGTGCTTCTTGACATACTTTTAACCATAAACATATTACAGTAAAGTAAGAAGTACTAACAAAAAAATGTAAATAAATATATATTTATTTAAATATATTTATTTAAATAAATAAATAATTAAGAGAGCATAGTGTTGCATGAAAGAGGACGCATATGATTTGTCTTTTTCTTTTGGCAGGAATCTTTAGGGGTTGTCAGAGCAACTCAGATTTTTTGAAATCTAAAAAAGTAGCAGGAAAAAAATTGAATATTTTTGGTATGGGACTTTTTTGTATCCAAAAACCAAACCAATTTAAGGTTTGAAGTTGGAATTTAAATTTTTTTAAAGGAAATGGGGAGCTTAGCTAACGTGAAACAAACCACAATATGATTTTCCAACCTCTACAAGAAGTTTGAACTAATGAGCTGACGCTCAGCATTTCTTGTTGTTGTGCAAATGAGCTGCTTTTCTGACCTCACTCTCCTCGTCTTTCTCTTCCATGTTGCCATCCAGCCCCTGTGTTCGGACATTCAAGCCCGACGGCGTGGGGTCTCCTCTGTTCTGAAACTGTGCCAGAAGCTGCTACAACAGAGCCAGGTGGGTAAAGGAAAACACAACTTAGATGATGGAAAGTTGGCTGCCAATGTAAAAGAACTGTGGATTCACCTCACCAGCAAAAGACACGAGTTATATATAACTCACAAAATATACTTTAGAAATGTTAAATTTTATATTTATAATTTTTAGACTTTTGAAACCCTGAGAAGAATAAATTCTGTTGTCAATTCTTACAATAAATCGATCTAATCCCCACCCTAAAACAGTCGGGCCCCATGGCTGAGGTGGGCCCTGATGCGGAGCAGCACAGAGAGGCCCTGCAGCTGCTGTCTATCAACCTAGAGAGAAGGTGGGAAGCAATCGTGATGCAGGCGCTGCAGTGGCAGAACAGACTGAAGAGAGAGCTGGGAGAGCAGCAGGTTAGAGCGCTCTGACATTTACACTTTACATCCTTCATTCTACACTGCAGGCAGTCAGCTGACGCGCTGTTACACTCAGTGAGCATGTCAGCGTTTGATTTGATGCTAAAATGTGCCGTGAAAGACAGATGGTGCCGCGATTGAAGCCGCGGTGTTTTGGTTATGGAATAATTTTTATAACCCGAGACAGTGTCATAATATTTTGTGAAATAAGCATCAACTCCTGAACAAAGCTGTTTTTATTTTTTCCTTAGGTAACCCCCCCCCCCCCCCCCCCCCCCCCCACATGCACACACACACAAACACATGCACACGCACACACTCCTCCTCCTCCCGTGTCAAACATACGCACACTCCAACCCCCCCAGGCAAAACTGTGGAACAAAATGAATGTTATTAAGGTGTCTAACAGTTTGGCTGTGGTTAGATAACAACATTTTCTCTAAGGCTCTGTGTAGAAGTAAAATGAAAGACGCACTAAGGAGGATTTCAGTGCCTGGACTGGAGTTTGTGATCAACTTTTAAAAATAAGTCACAATTTCTGATGGCTTTCACAGATCCCGCGCTAGTTTTGAAAAAAATATAGATTATCGTAACCTTTTTCTTTTAATTTCATACTCTGTGACAATTCTGGCAAACATCTGTTTTTGGTTCTTTGACTGGTGGATTTCCCTCAAGATTCGAGCCATGTTTTTTTTTTGCTATACTGATAACTCACTGCTATTAAATTGCAACAAAACTCAATTTTTCAGAATTTTCTCATTTTCTTTCTTCAGTCTTTTATTTCTCTCGTTCTACTTAAGATAATTTGAAATGTGCATAACCAAAACACAAGATTATTTGAATTGACACATATTTCAGTTATGTTACAGTAACTCACATTGATGGTGAGCTGTTACTGTCGCATGTGCCTGATGCCCACCTACCACTTCTGGGTATTTCGAGTAGGCAGTCAAATGAAGTTTCTCTTATAGCTCACAACTTCTTGTTCCTTATTTAGTTTAATGTACTGGTCTGTAAATAAGGAAGGCATGAAGCCAAGCAGCTGGAGAGTATTTGGACGATTCTTTTTGGGGTGGTTGTAGCTCAGGAGGTAGAGCAGGTCATCTAAATGGTAAATGGACTCATTCTATATAGCGCTTTTCTACTCTCTCAGAGTACTCAAAGCGCTTTATACAAAATGCGACATTGACCCAATCACACAAACACTTTCTTCTAAACTTTGAGTGCTTCCTAACTACATTCATACATTCACACACATTCATACTCCGATGGATGCATCGGAGAGCAATTTGGGGTTAGTGGTTCGATCCGTGGCTCCTCCAGTCTGCATGTCAAATAATCTTGGACAAGATACTAACCCCAAGTTGCTCTCCGATGCTCTAGTAAGCAAAAGGTTAAAAGGTACTTTTTCTGTCCCACTGTCGCCAAGTGTTTGCTTACAGGTCGGGGTTTTCTCTGTATTATTGTAAAACACCTTGAGGCAACTGCTGATGTCATTAGGAACTTTGTAAATAAAATCTAATTGAGTCTGAGTAAGAAATCATTTTGCTTGAAAATTTAGTTTTTTCTTTCACTGTAGTCAAACAAAACTTAAGATTTGGGACAAAGTTTAATGAACGTGGTAGTTTTTCTGGCTACTAACTCAGCTTAAAGTTGTTTTCAAAATCTTAGAATTTTAAAAAAAATTTTATGCCCAGGAAAACTTGTTGTGAATTATTAAACTTATATAACAGATTATACATAATGTTCTCTATGGGTTGTCAGTATATCATTAGTAAAAGGTTTCTTAAGATCTAAAGATGCCCATGTTGTCTGCAGAGGGTTTATTCTCAGGCCTTGTAATTTTACTCAGAAAATAGCATTATTTTTATGTTTTTTACTAATTAATGTCTTAACAAGAAAAGCTAAGTCTCATCAGAACCTGACTAGAGGAAAGGTCAGAGGATTACTAAATCATTGGGAATATAGGTGGTGGAGATATGTTATCCCAGAAACTACCCCACCAAATTTCATGAAACTGGAGTAAAGAAGTGGAGCACAGGCAACGAAGACTTTGTTGACTTTTTTTTAACATGTTAAGTTACTTTTTGAAATCCCCTGTAGTCTACAGGATGTAACAATGGTCTGTACTGAACAAAACTATCCCCACCCTGAAGCCGAGCCACTATGAGAGGCAAAAGTCTCTGTGGATATCCTGCATTTTAAAAGTCTGCCTATGCTGAACCTTTATGTGCCAAGTCCATTCTATATCAGCGAAGCCTTCCTGAAGCTTCCAGTTGATAAAAGCTAATCTGTTAGTTTTCCAGTGTGATCAGTGTCATGGAAGCAATGTTTCATCTGACACCTGCTCGACAAACAAAAGAAACAAATGAGATTTTAACACTTTGACAGTTTGCATATTAGAAAACCACGCATGTCTGGCACCATGACGGCACATCGGCAAAAAGAAATCTGTAGCTGATGATGCGTTTCAGGTTCCATGTTTCAAGTGCTCACTTATCACAGCGATGGTTTAACGCTGCAGTATGACAGCTCAGCACATGGGCATCTTGTCTGAGGAAGCAGCTTGTGCCATTGGTGTTCAGCGAAAATTCATTCATGAGGGAGCCGTCCACAGCTGAGCTGCTTGGGCAGATCAAAAAGCTGAGTGCTTTCTTCAGCTGAAGGCAGGGAGCTACAGCAGAATGGAAGCGTTATGGATCTCTAATAGTGATGAATATAGAGGCAGAAGGAGGGGGGCATTTGGATACAAGGTGAAGGGTTTGGCAGGGAGACACATGCACAGTCACACTTACGTAAGCATAAAAAGCTGTTAAGCTTCAAGCACTATTGTGTTAGACTAGTGCTTGCAAGCAGAAACACAAAGTGTCGTGCCAATGTGAAGGGAACGTACAGTGGGGAAAATAACTGACAGATATTCATGTGCTAACAGCTCAGAAAAAATAGGAAGAGAAGGAAGGTGAAAGTAAAGGAGGGGAGGGGAAAAGGAGAGGAGGTCAGGAGTGTGTAGGAGGACAGAGAGACCACACCGTGTCACACCTTTGGTTTAGAATTTAAGCACAAACTAAGTGAAACCTTCTGGGGCCAAGCAGGAAGGGCACTCTTTAGACTTCCATGTTAAAATGACCAATTAAAAAACATTAAAAAGCTTGTAGAAAACAACCATTTGGTTCTTTATGGACGTTTTTCTGCCTTCATAGCAACTGAATCCTCACAACCAGCCAGGTATGCCTGGAGGTTTCTTCCTCCTGCAGAACAGGGAGTTTTTCCTTCTCACTGTCACCAAGCTTGCTCACAGGGAGCGCTGTGGTTGTTGGGGTTTTCTCTGTATAATTGTAAGGTTGTGATTTGGCACAAACATATATAAACAAAATTTAATCAAACAAACTTCCATGTGGATACTATAAAGGTATAGCACTAGAGCTCCCGTTTTAACGGCACAGTGGTTAGCACTGTTACCTCACAGCATGAAGGTCCTGAGTTCAATTCCACCATCAGGCCAGGGTCTTTCACGGTGTTTTCGTGGGTACTCCAGCTTCCTCCTAATGTCCAAAGACATGCAGTTAGTGGGGTTATATGTGGTCATAAATATTTTGTACTTGTAAAAAAGATTTGTATGTGTAAAAAAGATTTGTGTGTGCGTAAAAAGGATTTGTATGTGTAAAAAAGATTTGTGTGTGGACTTAGGAAAAAAAACCCTGCAAGTTACAAGTACGGATTTTGACCCTATTTTTCTTCCTTTCATCTGATTGGTCAATGTCATGTCAATCACAAATGTAACAATCCAATCAGAGAACAGATGGGTTTGGCTGTCGGAGGGGCGCTTTTTTGAACTGCAGGTCCTTGAAGGGTGATACAGTTTGAAGCTGGAGGATCGCTATATAAATATCCGATAGCAGCTAGGTCCCCTAACTTTCAGTAGCTGTTGAAAGGAAAAAGTTGTGGTATATCAGTGGTTAGAAATACCATTATTACTTTAGGATTAGTTTAACACAAAGTCAGGGCTGACCCAGGACCATTGCTGTGAGTCACAGTGCACAGCATAAAAGTCCTTTCACATCGGACGCAGGATGTGCTGCTAATGCTAACTGCTAACTAAAAGCAAAGGATCCAGAATTTGTTGCGCTGGCTGCTGGGCTCTGTGGGTTTTTGCAGCAGCGCTACCTGTACTAGATGCACACACAAATCTTTTTTACACATACAAATCTTTTTTACGCACACACGTACAAAATATTTATGACCACATTTTGAGCCCATAGGGTTAGGTTAATTAAAACACTAGGTGCAAATGGTTATCTATGTCTTAGACCTGCGACACACTTTTGACCTGTCCAGGGTGTACCCTGCCTCTTGCTGTAAGACAGCCGGGATAGGCCCCAGCGACCCTGAAAAGGATAAGCGCAATCAAATGGATGGACTTTTCAAATCATTTAACTCTTTCCTAAAATGTTCTTATTCATCATTTACTAAGTGTGGTATAAAAACAAACAAAGAATAAATAAATAAATACCATTCCATAAAATCAGTCTAAAAATGTGATACTTTCTTTCTACAGAAATAAAAATATGCCTCTTTAAACACCAGTGACCATTTAATAAGGTCACTCTTTCAAAGATATTCTGACCTTTGATGATAAATATGCCAAAAATCTGAGAGATGTATTGATTGGAGCTGACTTTACCTTACCACGTGGGAATTTCCCATGTTTAAACTGTACCCAGTGCAGCACTCTGATCTGTGGGGATACTGTGGAATTCAAAACAAAATCTCTTGCAGAACCATCATGTCTATTTCAATCTATAGAACATATATTTTTCTTGTCACTTTTAACGATCTTATAATTTATCTAATAGATAGTTTATGCATTGTTCTTATAGAATTTTCCTTTGACTGTTGTCAGTTACATGTTGTAATATGTGTTATTTGTCGATGCTTTTTCTCGTGTTGCATGGATAAAAGCTTCTAGTTGAATTGTATTTATTTTGCCCTTTCATACTCATCAGTGAGCCGCAGTATTGTGTTTGTATTAAGACCACACTCTCTAATCGTGTTGAAGAGTCAGAGTTGAGCGCACTCTTACTTTGTATCACTTGCAAAGAAAATATGGAGAATCTGTCTAATTCTGCTTTACATGTGCTGCTGGAGGTCACACTCTGCCTTTCTCTCTCTCTCTCTCTCTCTCTCTCTCTCACTTTTGTAAATTCACACACAAAGGACACACACACACATATTGTAGAGGAGGAGAAGACAAATAACGGAGGCCAGACACTCTGACCTCGCTGCTGGCTGGAGAGTAATTTCACTTCTAGTGGAGATGAGAGAGGAATAAATGATAAAATGACTGTCCGCTTCTGGTTTCCGTGTGCACGCATCCCTGTGTGGATTTTTGAGAGAGGGTTTGTGTAAATGAGTCTGCTCGCCTGCCTGCAAATGACTGCAGGAATGCGTGGCTCAGATTTTAAGTACAGTGAGAACTGTACTGAACTGAGAAAGGAGATCAGCTTGTGCAAGTTATTGTACCAACACACAAATGACAAAGAGAAACTTGTGTTTGGTGGTAGAGTTTCTTTTAACAGCTGAAGTAAACTGAAATTGGTGTATTTTTATTACTAAAGCTATTAATTGATGTTAGTGCTTTACAACCAACCATGTTATTTATCAAAGAAAACATCAAAAGAGTCGTTACTTCCTGAGAAAAGTCACTATTTCTGTTTTACTAATCATCTTTTCACACATATTTCTGTATTATACTTTTTTCTAGCTGTTTTTTAGGTGTATAGTGCACAATCTCATCTTACTTTTTATTCTTCTTTAACTTAACATACCAGAAGAAATGAAAATCATCAGTGTTTCTCTGTCTTAGCACAACAGAAAATACAAGTTGTATAACAGAGTGTTAGTGGATGCTAGAGGAAAGCTTGGGGAAATTAGAGTTCATTCTTTGAGGACTGTGAAATGAAAATACAAGGTGAATTTCTTGGCAATCAAGCTTGGTGATGAGTGGATTACTATGGCGTTATGTTTGTGCCACAAAACCAGCCAATCACAGACTTGGATGCAAAAAAATCTGATTGGCTGTTCTGGTCTCCAATCAGCTCGAAATGACGAAATGCAATATCCCAGAATGCATTTCGTCCAAAACTCAAACGAGGCAGTGGCACGCTTTTTGTGACCCATTAAGAGTAATATTTCAAACTCCGCCACTCTGCGTTCCTCTGCCACTGCCTCGTTTGAGCTTAGGACGAAATGCATTCTGGGATATTGCATTTCGTCATTTCGAGCTGATTGGAGACCAGAACAGTCAATCAGATTTTTTTGCATCCAAGTCTGTGATTGGCTGGTTTTGTGGCACAAACATAACGGTTTACAGAAAGAGTTGAGCGCGCACGGGCAGAAATGTTGAGAGCGCAAGCAACACATTGCGAGCAAGCGGAAATGCAAAAACAACATGCTTTCACAGTTGCTAGCAGCTGTTGTGAGGCAGTATAAAAGACTATGAAACAGACTAATGTAACTGTCACCTGCAAAACACTTACGTATAATACTACAACAGCCACATGTTAGAAGGCAAACTTCTCCCATCGAGCTTCTCCAGCATTTAGTTTACCATAAGTGAAGGCATCACCACTGTTTGGAAAAGGTTGGACATTGTACATGTGGTTACTCGCATGATGGCAAAACAAGCCAAGAGACATAACCAACACAAGTCTGATATGATTGTAACACGTCAGATCAGTCTGTAGTAAAAAATGCTTTTCTCACTGCTTTTTAGCCAAACATAATTGGCTAGCATGAAGATACGTTTGACCCATTTGGTGTCATCTAAAACCACTTTGCTAAGATTAGTTAAAACCATGTCATTTGGATTTTGAGACATTCTTGGAAGATTTCCTCCCCTTTGTAAAGAACCTCAAAGACATTGGAATCCTTGGCCTCGATAAACACCTCGTAACCTTTAACCCTCTTCAGAAATGACCACTGTTGTCATTTTTCTTTGGAGGTTGGACTGTATTTTATGCCTCTTCCCTCAGAACATGTGATTTTGTTCTAACAGGGTTTTTGTTGTTGAAGTATGAGTCATATTTTCTTCTCTGCATGTTCCATGAGTAGATGTGTGTGTACTGCCGCTCAGAAAGCACATGAAAGATGCTGTTTTATCTCTGATTTAATGTAAATGAGTCTAAATTAAAGCTGCAGGGTGTTTTGGGGATGAGATTTCACAAAGTATACCTGTGCATCTAATGTGATATATGGAAATTATATTTCCGCACAGTTTTCTCACAATTATGAAATATTTTCGAGCAGAGTTATGAGCAACATATGGAGGTTTTCACTCACTGTTTGCAATTACATTCAAAGCAGCCTGTCAGCTCCTCCACTCTGCATGGAGAGGTGATTTATCTGTGCGCTTCTATTCATTTTGAATCAGACCGGTGACGCTGGGCTCCCTGAGTGCTTTGACAACCGGTACAGCAGAGAGCCAGCAGAGATTCAAGCAGCAGCAGCAGCAGCTCCAGGAGGAGCGCAGGCACATGAATAATCACCCAGACACTCCTAGATAGCTCTACTCTCCTTGGGCCTTCCAGCAGATGCTATGCTAACAAATGGGAGCAGTCAAACTAGAGCTAATGGGAAAAAGTTTGCTGTTTTCACCCCGAAAAACACAACACACACACATATTGAACACTGGCAACAATTACATCAGTAAACAGTTTGATCGTGTTCATGTAAATATAATCACAGGAAGGAATGCTGAAAAACCGGCCAGTTTGTAGTAACTAGTTTTTATTTTATTTATTTTATTGATGTCATCATTTCAAGTCTTATTTTTTATTCGTACAGGTAGAAAAAAATAATGGTCGGTATGATGTTTGTCATATTTGGCCTTTAGACTGAATACAAGCACATCTTAATTTATGTGATTATACAGCTTCAAAGTTTTGTGGTGTGGTAGTGTATTGATTTGTTTAGGCTTAAGCTTAGTGTTGCCTGGATGTATTTGCATCCATTTCATTGGGTTTGTTTACAAGTCTGTCATTGTTTTCACCTCTGAATATGTTTCATGTCATTTCATTTTGGACATTATCCAGTGTTATTTTTATTTGCTTTACCCTTTTCGTTTTTAAAGCTAAAATGACCTTGATGAATATAAGAGGAGAATATTTCCTGTGAAAATTAGCTGTTGTGTGTATAATTCAAATACAGCTTGACAAATACTAATATAAGAAGAAAGATGAGCAAATAAATACATTTTGATTGGGTAAATTTGTGAAAAGATTCAGTCTGACACACATATGTAGCATAAAATTAAAATCTTTTTGAATAAATAATAACAAACAGAACTTACTTACTTTTTTTTTACTTCCAAAATTAATAAAAATAAAATAGAAATGTACAGAAAATGTCTTCAGTTTTAGCCTCTGGCAATTTGGTGTCTTGGCTTTGTTGTAGATGGGACAGTGTTTTTATTGTAATACAGTTTCTGAACTTACATTTTGCTCCTGAGAAACAGCACACATATAGTATTAAAACAGACAAGTAGCCAAAAACTAAATGTTGAAACTAAATCTGAACTGAGCTGAAAATACAAGTCATGAGAAATGGGAGCGATTAAAGAGGACAACCTTGTCATGTTGTGCAAGTATTTGTGTAAATAACTACCAAAGTTTGACTGGTTATTGATGCTTGGTTTGCAATCTCTCACTCTGCCAGGTTCCCAGCAACACTTTACAGTCATTTGCTGCTTTAAGAAATATGTTTTTAAGGATACTGTGAGTGCTGGACACCGATAGTCCCCACGCTCCTCTGTCTGTGGTCATATAAATACCCACAATCCAGCTATAAACTGTTGTAAAATTATAGAAATGAGATGAATTACAGATATAAATTATGTACAAGGTTTTCGTGGGTCATCAAATCCCCGATTTGATTGGATTAGGCTGATTGATAGCCTTTCCTCTCAGCGCTGAATGTGTTTTTGAATGCGTCTACAGTGGCAAAACCCAGTTCAGTCATTACCCCCATCTCCCTTATCAGCACAAGGGGAATAAACACAAATCTAATAGAAATTCATTATACAGAGACATATCCACACACACTCACTCGCACACGCACGCAGAGCCAACTAGTTTATTAGATTAATAGGCTATGAATGGCTAATACGAATTACCCCCCTCTCTTGTTAACGAGACGCGGAGCAATTTGTATAATTATGTCTGTGGAAGAGAAGAATTCCTGTGTCTAAGCATATTTTTAGACAGCCGAGCTTTCTGAAGGCTTTTGATTACGTATTTACTTTGGGGTTTTCAGCCTGGTGCTCTTTCTCTCAGAAGTCGTTTTTGAATAATTCATCGCTTTGTTCCAGAGTGGAATAATTTGTGTTGAGATTTATGAGCAATTGCTTTGGGGTGGGCTGATTTCACTCTTCTTTCTTTTTTTTTAAAAATGATCACAGAACATGTTCTGTCAGTGTGTCTCTTTCAAGCAGAGGCCTGAGTCGAGACGGCGTTCTCAGGAGGGACGCGGGATTAGCGACGCGTCTTTTTAAAGAGTTTTGTGCCAAAACAAGATACAACATCCAAAATGACACGACTTATATTCCCATCGTGTTTGATAGCACAACTTAAAACATTTATGTGCTTTGAATCATAACTGAGAACCCCTTTTCTTAAAGGAAAGCAACACTGTATGTCTTTAAGCTCTCTTTGAAATTTCCTAGGTGTTATTAAAACAACATGTAATCGGGGCGAGTGCTCCACAGGTTAAATGACATTTGCGCCAAGTTCATGGATTTAGGACTCAGTAATTGCAAAAAACCCAACATTCTGAAGATGGAGTTCACAGCATCAAACGATTAATGAAACAGTCTTTTATTCATTTTTATGTGTTAAGATTTATTTAACCTTTTAACACCAACAAGGTCACTGGAGAACCACTTATGGTATTTTAGCTATGCGTATTTTCAGAAACTAGGAGATTCTACCTTTAAAATTACATTTTTATCCATGTAAGGGAGTAAATGTATAAAACATCACATGTTAATCCTTCCTTTTAAGCCACATTTCTTCTGATTGGTTGCACCTTGTAAATAAGCTTTGAACAGCAGGTGAGTGCGGCTGCTGTGCTCACAGCCAAAGCTGTGTGCTTGAGATGCCCGTATTCGGGGTACCCTTCTCTGTGTCATCACACAGAGCAAAGAGTTGTCTGAAATTGAGTGTTAAGGGCAGGATGAGTTTTCAGAAGTTCAAAATGGATTTGTTGCCTTCCTGTATTTGAGCTGTGAAAACACTGATGCAATGATATATTTGGCATGAATAAAATTCTATAATTTGAAATATTTCCCCTCCATTGTTTGGGGGTTTAATTGAGTACACGTGTTTCTTATTTTCCTTATTTGCCTGGCTTTTTGGTTGTTGTCTTTGGACTAAGTTACTTGTTTGTTTTCCTTTCTCCATCATGTTGTATGTTGTGTCTGATTGCGAACTTTATTAAGAAACATAACACAGCTTCTTGATTTCTGCATCTGAGTGAATTTCTCTAAAACCTCACTGACCAGTTACAAATGTTGTCTTGTGTTTCCTTTCATTTTGTCTGCAGGTTCCTGGGAACTTTTTGGAACCAGGTTTGGTGGACCTTCACCAAATCAGCCCAGTGTCAGCTGGTCCAGTAGCACCAGTGCAGGATGATTCATGGGAATGGGATGAAACAGATATGACAATCACAGAAGCAGAGCCACAAGCTATACCAGAACCTGACCTTACACAAAACCTCCCCACAGAACCAAATCTGCCTTCTGAAGCTGTTCTGCCCAATGAAAACCCCCCTGACACGAGTAGAACACCTGTCCCCGCTACTGAGTGTACTGAGATTATGTCGAATACTAGAGGTGGATCATCAGTGGAGGTTCAGCACAATATGACCTCCCAAACCTCACCCCCTAACAACAATAATGTCTACCAAGTATATAGCCTCCACAATATTGAATTATACAGACAGCCTCAGTTTCCTCACACTTCATCCTTATTGCAAAAAACCAAGTCAGGAAAAAGGAAACAGCAAGTGCTGCAGAAGAGCTTGAGTAAGGATTCCTCCTTCTCTTCCATCGAATCCCTCCCAGATCTCCTGGGAGGTTTGATGTCAAGAAGATGCCGAGATGGAGAGAGTGAGGGTGGAAGAGGGAGCGGCCAGTCCTCAAACAGTCGTCGGTCTGAGTGCGAAAGCGGGATTGTTAGTGACACAGGAGACACAGAGACAACAATAGCCAACTTTGAAATCCCAGGAGAGGAAAAAGGTGTGGGTAAAGAAGAGGAGGAGGAAAGTGAGCAGGAGAAGAGGTCGAGGAGGAGCGAAACCAAAAGAAACAGAGAGGAGGAGAAGAAGAGGAGACACAGGAGGGGAGGTGGAGAGGCTGTTGAAATCCTAATTAACGGACGTGGCATCCTGACACCTGCGGATTCTGACTCTGATTTTGAGGTGGGGGGACTTGCTGTTGACTTCTCAAAGTCTTTCTTGTCCCA
Organism: Diplotaxodon limnothrissa; assembly: GCF_057381915.1. Classification (NCBI taxonomy): domain Eukaryota; kingdom Metazoa; phylum Chordata; class Actinopteri; order Cichliformes; family Cichlidae; genus Diplotaxodon; species Diplotaxodon limnothrissa. The sequence goes on along the minus strand of NC_140614.1, from coordinate 5,717,774 downwards.
CAGTGATCTCGCTGACTTCACCACTCAACAGTACCATGGTTTGGAAACTCCTCCTGTCCTCAGCCGCCGGGCATCAAGTCCAGTTTTATCTCAGGGCTCCTCTCTAGAGTCCCTTCTGGCTCCAGGTGTGGAGTTATTCCCCTCCAAAGACCCACTGCATCGTAGCGCCTCTCTGGAGACTGGCCTAGTCCCATTTCGCAGTATTGATGAAGGAACTGGAGGTAGCCTTGCCAGTCTCGGAGAGCTGGAGAAGGAGCAGAGAAGTGGATATGATGGAGGCCAACAAAGAAAAGAAAACAACACTGAAACTGTGCAAGGGGAACCGTCCCCTGGAGAGCTGAGCCGAAGAACCCTTGATCTCTTGAAACGTCTGGAGAACATCCAGAGTCCTCTTGGGGCAAAAATGACCCGGAGTGTTTCTGACATGACGCTTCGGGGCAGCTCCCCGCAGAGGAGCCCCCTCCCTGCCTCCCCCTCTCTCGGTGGTCGACACGCCCCGCTATCTGGGATTTCATGCTCTTTGTGGAAAGGACCTCCATCGCTGATCAACGAGAGTTCAGCAACAGCATCCCTAACAGAGCTGAGTAGCACTGAGGACTCATCGCTAGGCTCTGAAGATTTTGTCATGCTCAGAAATCAGAGGCACCTCTTGCTGGATCCCACAGTGGCACCCAATGCAAACTCTTCTAGGAAGCGCTGCCACGGTAGGAGCAGAGGAGCACAAGGCCTGGATGAAGCCGACGCAACCAGTTTGAGCATGGTTGTGAACGTCTCTTGCACATCAGCCTGCACGGATGAAGATGAGGATGACAGCGACCTCCTGTCTTCCTCCACGCTCACCCTCACAGAGGAGGAGCTCGGCGTTCGGGACGAAGAGGATGAAGAAGGAGAGCGGCTGAGTGGCGCATCCTCAGGTCACGAGGATGTTGAGGATGATGATGAAGAAGAAATGGAGGGCTCTTATGTGCTGGGGCTTGAGTACATGAAAAGAGAGCTCCAAAATTGGATCCGATCTCCTCGTGCCTCCACTTCCTCTTTCTCTAAAACAGAAACAGGCCTCCATGATGAGCTTCAGTGTGGAGCCAACCTGTCCCCTCAGATTAAGGAGTGTTTTTTAAACCACTCAGCTTCAAAATTATTAGATGCCAACAGTGATGGTGGCAACAATAAAGTAAAAACAGGCAAGAGGGGAATGGAGGAGGAGGAGGAGGAGGAGGAGAATAGGAGGAACGCGACAAGAAGCTACATTAGCCAGTTTGTGGATGATGTGGAGAATGGAAATGTGGACCAGAGCTGTCTAAAAGGGAGGGATGAAGATGATGAGCTCCTCCGAGAGGAGTCCAGCATGTTCACCAAGAACAGAGAGTCTCTAAGGGATTCGTACGTGTTTGCCAAAACAGGAGAGCTGGTTCAAGATATTAGCAACTTGGTAGTGATAACAGAATCAAGCGAGACAAAGGAGTCCCCATCCTGTGAGCTGCTCCCTTTCCCATCCAAACGTGCTTCCTCTTTGGTGGGACAGCTTCGGGGAGAGTTGCCCTGCCACAGCTCCTCCCTCCCTTCTCCTCCATCCCTCTCCCCAGTGGAGGACTGCAAATCCCACGATGCTTTGCACAACAGCAGGTCGGTAGCCAGCAGAAGGAAGGCCATCACCATTCAGGAAAAGTTCAGATTCTCATCTTTTGTGACAGAGGAGACGAGGAGGGAAGTCAGAGACAAAGATTCGTCCTTGCTCCCCAAAAAAGGGCACAACTCTCACTCCTCCTGCTGCAAGCACCTTCCCTGCCCCTCTTCCCTCCATCCACCTTGTATAGAAGAAAGCAAGAAGGAGAACGTGCATGATTTTGTGATGGAGATTATTGACATGACCTCACTGGCCCTGAAAAGCAAAGAGAACCAGACTGAGGAACCGAGCCAGACTGAGACCAATGGGTCCATTCCAGACCAAGGTTCTGCATCATTAGCACAGATCAGAGACAAGGTAGAGTATTAATGATAGGCATATGCACATATTGCACTGCAACATGAAAATAAAAACGATTTCAAACAGAACTCAAAAATTATTTGGTGTGGCTGAAAACTTTAACACTAAACGAATCAAATTATTTCTGAGCTGGAGCATCCGAGGTCCTGTTTGACTTTGTATATTCTGTATATTTGTTGGACAAATTAATCCAAAAGTATCAAAAGTTATCTCAGTCGATTGGTTCACTGAATTGGACTAATTCAATAAATCGCATCACAGATCATAACTTTTCAGATTTAATGACTAATTTCTTTGGTATCTTTTGCAAGTGAAGTAATCTAAAAGCTAATCAGTTTTCAGTCTTCATGTTATTTCTGAAAGGAAAAAAGAAATCAGGCAGAAAAGTTTTACTTCCCCCCATGCAAAAAGTGCCTGAGTGTAAAATATGAATATGTAAATCAAGATTTGATGGTTTAGTAATTATGGTAGGTATCTTAAATTAGAAATAATACAAAATAACATTACAAAAAAGTCATTTCAAAACAAATAAGATGCTATTGATAAAAGCGCTAAAGGTTATTCTTATTTCTATCCTTCGTGTTCAGAATCTAAATGAATATTTAGCAGTTGATTCTATTTGTTATCATTTTTGCCCACAATCAAATAAAATTTTAAACCAAGTCAGCATCATTTAAACAAAAGGAACTCATACAGTCAGCTGACAGAGCTCTACTATAAGTGAAGCACATTTTATCCTTAATTCCAAACCTTACGAGCAGACAACAAAAGGCAACACAAAAACTTCTCCTTCCTCTCCCTTCAGGTGCTCGAACACTCCCACAGGCCCCTCCACCTTAAGAAGGGAGACTTCTACTCCTACCTGTCTCTCTCTTCCCATGACAGCGACTGCGGCGAGGTCAGTCAGTGCACAGAGGACAAGAGCTCCACCCCAGCACCCTACAGCATCCCGTCATACGTCACGCCAACGCAAGGCCTCCACAGCCCGAGCCCTGAGCTGTTCACAAGCACCAGACAGCAAATTTCAGCGTCTCCCGGCCTCGGAACCAAAAACAAAGTCTGCGCTCTTGATCTAAAGTCTGCTGACAGTGAAACTTACTGTGCTGCTGATGGTACCCATGAAGAGCAAACTAACCCCTCTCTGTCTCTGCCCCCCAGCCCTGACATCAGGGAAGAGGTGACTCTGTTTGAAGCCTGTACAGAGGAGGTTTATCTAGGCCCGCCTCTCTGCTACAGCATGGTTCTCACCAAGAAACCATGGCACTTCTTTCTGAAGGAGAATTTTGAGTCCCCCCTGTCATTTGGCTATGAAATGAATGACAGCGTACCTTCGCTGTCTTGCTTAAACAACAATTTTCAGTCTACGTCCGACGACGGGCCCAATTCTCCAGCAGATGACAGTCTGGGTTACCTGTCTCTCTCTAAGCAGACAGTACTGGCGAAAAACCAGGATCAACTATATTTCCAAAGAACAAGTCCAGCAGAGGACACACAGAGCTCTTCCTCTACTTTCCTGGAGCCTTGTTACAGCTCATGTTCCACCTCCCCACCCTCAACAAGCGACGCCACCTCCCTCCAGGGGCCTGGCTCCAAACCAAAAGACTACCTTTCCTCTCTTCTTCCTCTTCCTGTGTCCTCCGGCACAGAGGAAGAGAAACGAGGTGAGCACCCGTACCTCCTCTGTGATGTTGCTGGAGGAGAAGTCGCGGCCGCTGCGAGTGTCAGCACGCCGCAGGAGGAGAGAAGTCGTAATGAGGGGCCTCCTTATCTTAATCCCCGGGCGCGTGTCGCCCCGATAGACTCCTCCGCAGCCGAATGTTTGGCAGATACTAAAACGCTTGAATCCAATATGGGCGCCGTAATGACCAAGATAAGTGTCTGCAGCTCCGCTACAAATCCCTCAAAAGAGCCAGCCACCACCGCCACGCGTATTAATCCCAAAATTAACTGCTTGGCGATGAGAGAAGCAGATAGGGGAGAGGGGGAGAGGCAAGGGGAGGTGGATACTCAGTGGGTGAAGTCAGAGGAGAAGGGGAGGAGAGGACGGAGGAGCTCGCAGCAGGAAGCGAAGACTGCGACAGCGAAGCAGGTTAGTGCTCCATGTATTAGCCTGATGTGCTATCTCAGGACATTATACGGGGCCTTGATACTTGACTTTACCTCTCTACTCCAAGTATTAGTCCAAGCCCCTCAATGGGCATGAATGTAATGAGGCCAGTATGTGTTTCTTTCATTTCCATTTCTGAGGCTGGACAGACATGCCAGGTGTTGATATGTGTGACCTGCCCTCTCCTCCTCCCTTTTCCCTTTATCCTCCTTATCCTTCCTCTTACTTTTCTTCACTACACACTCGTATTTGCATTCTTTTCCTTTTTTTTGCCTGCTTTCTTTTTTGCTACACTTCTTTCCACACCTTTCTTTTAGTTTTTTTCACTTAATCTTTCTGTACTCTATTTCTATTTGTTATTTCTCATCCAATGCTCATCTCCTCTCCAGTGCACTTCATTTCCACCTATGTTATCCTCCCCCATTCTCTTGTGTTTTCTTCTTCCATGTTCCCTCTCTCCCAGTTATCCTTTTCTCGCCATCTTCCTCACCTTCTCACCTGTCCTCCATCCCCTGTTCTCCTTTCTCTCTTCATTTGTTCTTCCTTTCCTCCTGCAAATATCTTTCCTGTCTTCCCCTCCTCTATGCCTTCTGCTCTTAGCGCTTCTTCTTATCCTCTCTGCTCCCCTGCTTCATCCTTCTCTCTTCCCTCTGGCGTTAATGGAAGGGGGATTTGCAGACTTCTCAGTTTTTTAGCTAAAAGGTTAAGGTCCACAGAACAACATCAGCATAATTACTATCAGTCAGATTTCATTAGGATTCATCAGCTAAGAGCTTTCCTTTCCCGCAGTGATCATTCAATTCATTTCATCGCTGAATTAGCCTGTTTGTGCTCTTTTTAAGTCGTCTATTTCTTTATGCAAATGAGTACGCGATTTTCTTTTTACCGTCTCTGCAACCTTGCTAGTTCCCCTCTTTATCAGCGTTGTCGCTTTTTAAAAGAACAACAGCCAGCTGAAGAGTTTGTTTCATTTTTAAACTAGTTTGTAGTTGGTTTTCATGCAATCGTTTCTGTATCCTGCACGTAGTCACCACTACTGGTGCCTCGAGGCACCAGTAAACACCCAGTATACTGGTGCACCATACACACCATACACCATACACACACCCAGTACTGGTCCTGTTTGAGAAAAAACTTCCATTACAGCTTTTTCTTCTAAGGAGGCAGGACAGTTGGTGTAAGTTGCAAATCTGTTAAGCAAAAGATCACGGTTTCCTAGGTTTGGGTTTTTCACTTCACTGCCTTTTTGGTCTTGCTTTTACGCACTCTTTAGGTTTAGGCATCAGTGCTACTTGTTTAGAACTGGAAAAGGTTGTGGTTTAGGGGAAAATACACACTGTGACTAAATTAATTTTGTATAGTGAAAAATGATGCTTGAACTTAATCAGTGCATTAAACTATGATACCAAGAGGCTATAACCAGGCTTCCGCACGTGATGAGTTCGGAAAGAGATCGTGTCACAGTGTGTCACAGTATTGAACCCAAGGAAACCTCGAGTGTACAGGGAGTGCAGAATTATTAGGCAAGTTGTATTTTTGAGGAATAATTGTATTATTGAACAACAACCATGTTCTCAATGAACCCAAAAAACTCATTAATATCAAAGCTGAATGTTTTTGGAAGTAGTTTTTAGTTTTTTTTTTTAGTTTTAGCTATTTTAGGGGGATATCTGTGTGTGCAGGTGACTATTACTGTGCATAATTATTAGGCAACTTAACAAAAAACAAATATATACCCATTTCAATTATTTATTTTTACCAGTGAAACCAATATAACATCTCCACATTCACAAATATACATTTCTGACATTCAAAAACAAAACAAAAACAAATCAGTGACCAATATAGCCACCTTTCTTTGCAAGGACACTCAAAAGCCTGCCATCCATGGATTCTGTCAGTGTTTTGATCTGTTCACCATCAACATTGCGTGCAGCAGCAACCACAGCCTCCCAGACACTGTTCAGAGAGGTGTACTGTTTTCCCTCCTTGTAAATCTCACATTTGATGATGGACCACAGGTTCTCAATGGGGTCCAGATCAGGTGAACAAGGTGGCCATGTCATTAGTTTTTCTTCTTTTATACCCTTTCTTGCCAGCCACGCTGTGGAGTACTTGGAACGCGTGTGATGGAGCATTGTCCTGCATGAAAATCATGTTTTTCTTGAAGGATGCAGACTTCTTCCTGTACCACTGCTTGAAGAAGGTATCTTCCAGAAACTGGCAGTAGGACTGGGAGTTGAGCTTGACTCCATCCTCAACCCGAAAAGGCCCCACAAGCTCATCTTTGATGATACCAGCCCAAACCAGTACTCCACCTCCACCTTGCTGGCGTCTGAGTCGGACTGGAGCTCTCTGCCCTTTACCAATCCAGCCACGGGCCCATCCATCTGGCCCATCAAGACTCACTCTCATTTCATCAGTCCATAAAACCTTAGAAAAACCAGTCTTGAGATATTTCTTGGCCCAGTCTTGACGTTTCAGCTTGTGTGTCTTGTTCAGTGGTGGTCGTCTTTCAGCCTTTCTTACCTTGGCCATGTCTCTGAGTATTGCACACCTTGTGCTTTTGGGCACTCCAGTGATGTTGCAGCTCTGAAATATGGCCAAACTGGTGGCAAGTGGCATCTTAGCAGCTGCACGCTTGACTTTTCTCAGTTCATGGGCAGTTATTTTGCGCCTTGGTTTTTCCACACGCTTCTTGCGACCCTGTTGACTATTTTGAATGAAACGCTTGATTGTTCGATGATCACGCTTCAGAAGCTTTGCAATTTTGAGACTGCTGCATCCCTCTGCAAGATATCTCACCATTTTTGACTTTTCTGAGCCTGTCAAGTCCTTCTTTTGACCCATTTTGCCAAAGGAAAGGACGTTGCCTAATAATTATGCACACCTGATATAGGGTGTTGATGTCATTAGACCACACCCCTTCTCATCACAGAGATGCACATCACCTAATATGCTTAATTGGTAGTAGGCTTTCGAGCCTATACAGCTTGGAGTAAGACAATATGCATAAAGAGGATGATGTGGACTAAATACTCATTTGCCTAATAATTCTGCACTCCCTGTATATGTCTTTAGCATGAATTCCAGTTAGCTAGCTTTTTAACTTGTAGGTGAGCTGACTGGGAGCAAGACAGAATAAAACACTGGCATTGCTCTTGGTTGTAAAATGAATCTAATGTGGAAATGCCTAAAAAGAATTTTTCTGAAGGCTGCCAGATGGAGATGGTTGTGGTTGCAAGAAGACTTCTGATAAATAGAAGTATGGAAGTAGGACGAAGGAAGGAAAACAGCTTTCTGACATGCTCTCTGTGAATGCTTGCTTTCTGAATTCATGCATTCTCTCATGGTACATCATGCTGAGTAAAAAAATAAGTCTTAGTCATACAGTGTGTCAAAAAAGAGGATTATCTCTCATTGGCTAATGACTGGTTAATCAGTAGTCATTAGAAAATGAGCGTGCAGATTCACAGTCAGGCCCCATCCTTCTCATTACACCCGTTATTTTAGTTTAATCTGGTTTAGTTTTGGCAACTAATCTGGCAATGGTAGAAAGACTCAACTCAAGTCTTAATAGCAGTAGCTATGTTAAGCTTTTATACTGTCTGAAACTGGTAGCAAACAAATTAACAGCTAACCTTCCCAATAGTCCATATTGCTTCTAGCTTCCAGCACCACCATATTTAACCGAGTATCAACATTCTTCCAAACATTTGGCATGCTTTGTTAGCATTAAGTTTAAATCTCTGTAACAATGAGTTTAAGTTTTGTCTTTTACAGCTTTCCTGACAATAATGGCTGGAAAATCACCCTTTAGGAGATCAGAGACAGAGGCGTTTACTTGTTTGTGTCAGATCCCTATAGTAATTAGCCAACTTACTTCTTTTTATTATGGAAATGTGACTTAATTAACAGCTGAAATGAAAGTGAAGTAGGGCTTTGGGCAATTACAGTGGGAATTCAACATGCAAATCTGGCAGTACTGTGACCTTTACCAAATCAAATGCACAAATATCTAAAAGAGATGTAGCACAGCAGGCCAACTACTATGAAAAAGGTACTAAAAGAAGAACAAAAACTAAGGAATTTTTCATTTTTTGTCAGAAATATTACATTAAAATGATTTATATTAGTTTTTCATGGATATAATTATTAGTTTGTGAGATTTATTCTCAGTATTTTTCATTATTTAACTTTTGCTTTCTTTGTTGATTATAAAACTGTTTGATTGTAGCTTTCCTTTTGTGTTTTTGAATATTTATTTTTCTCAGTTGTTAACAGAATCACCAGACCTGCAGCAGCCGTTTTGTCCTGGTTTAGCGTTCTCATTAGTTTTTCATTTATTAAAATAGCAGCAAACAGATGAAGGAAAGAAAAAGCAAAAGTGGGGGTAGATGCGCCTCTGCTAGCTTATGTAAGCGGAACTGTATGCATATGTGTATCTGTGTTTGTGTGCATGACTTCCTGGTATTGTTATAAGTATGTGGAGGGATAATAGCTACCCAAGTATTACAAAGCGATTAGTTGCGAACCAATTAAGAGAGCGTAGTGAAGTGGGGGAGAGAATTGTTTTCGGCCTGATGCTCATTGTTTTAATTTGTAACTTTTCATCAGTTTGGGCTCAAAGAAAGTGCAAGCTGATTAGGAAACAAAGACAAACAACATTTCAGGCTGATAATGCTGTTTTGATTTATTCTTCTCTCCCTTCTCGTTTGTCTCTCTCTTTACTCACTTTTTAGCCATACATCGCAACTCCCTACCGTCTCTTTCTCACTGTTGAAACAATGAAACAAAAATGACTGAACAATTTTTCCCATCTTTTCTTCCTCTCTTTATCTACTTTGTTCTTTAATTTGATTTAGGTATTTGTTTCAATGTTCCTAATTTTTCCACAACGCTCTGTTTCTCTTTTTCTCTATTAGGGGAGCTCTCAGTTAAGTGCCAGGACAGCCCAGGGGCGGAGCCAAGCCTCAGTGAGACAGCCCACCTACAGGACGGGTACCATCAGGGTAGGTTAAGACACGGGAAAAGAAGTCACATATGGTGTTACAGCATTTTCACCATCATTTATCTATCCATCACTGGACACATTTAGACTAGGGATATTGTGTGATTATTGGATTTGGCAGTGCTCTACTCCTGTATTATGTATTGCTGTCACTGCCTACAGAGTCAATCACAGAAAGGCAGAAGCCAAAACAAAGGCTGTTATGATAATGTCTTGTATGGTGAATTTTTGTATACCTGATTTAAATTATAATGAAATGTGCTATATAAATAAAATTGCCATTGCCATTTCCAATTGTATAAGAGCTTAAAGTTATGTGTTATTACCCAGCAAACACTGAATAACCGTTGTCTTGTTATGACATATAGTCATTGAATCGTACTGAATAGATATAAAATGAAAGATGAACCAACACCAGAATTATTTCCTGCTATCTCTTTATTTATCAGAATAAAATGAAATTAACACTAAAAGACTTTCTTAACTGGAAGAATCAGAAGAAGACAAACATCTCACCTCATGTGTGACTTAACTTTAACCCCTAACACAAATGAAATAGAATTTACATGTGCAAAACCAAAAAGTGTTTTTCTTGGTTTATATTTAAACAATGATTATTTGTGAAAATATCTTCTCAAATATGGAGACAACTTGGTCATTCAAGTTCATCTCAGTTAGAGCTCATTCGTTTGTGTTTTGTGAATTCAGGTTCAGGCTGTAACCCTAATGATGGGAGTTTTAATGGCTTTCACATAAATGATGCAAATTGAAATACTGTAATAGTCACCTCACATGTGTCGTAATGTCTTGTTAATAACTATAAATTTTATAAACTAACTGTGGCTGTTCTGCATTATGCTGGGTCCACACAAAACAGTGAATTTATTTTGCTTTCATCTTACTCTTTCTTTTTAAAATCAAATCAAACCAGAAAGCTGCAGAACAAGAACAAAAGCCATCACTGACACAATCTGTGTGTGGTGTGTGTGTGTGTGTGTGTGTGTGTGTGTGTGTGTGTGTGTGTGTGTGTGTATATATCTGTGACTGTGTATGTGTGTGTGCGCCTGTGTGTGTAAGAGAGAAAGAGATGTGGCCGCCCTATGGGTGCCTCCAGGGCTAAGCAAACCCTACTGCCCCCATACTCTAAACACACAAACATGCACATGCACACACCCCTGAGGGCAGGGCATAAGAGTCCAGGTAGAAGCTCTGACAGCCCAACATCTGCAGGTTAGACAGACATGTTGTACACACATGCACACACGCGCACACACAAATGTGCATGCACAGACTTATCAAGAGGGCAAACCCACATACACAACAAAATGAAAGAGCAAAATCAAGCTTAGTGAGCACACACACTGCATGTAACACCATGACAAAAGGACACACAAACACTTACATACACACATCATACCAGCGATGTGTACAGCTGGTCCTGACCCCCATGGCGTGGCCCAGTCTAGCCCACCTGTTCACACGCACACGCACACACACACACACACACACTGCACACACAGACACAAGTGCAATTAAAGCAATCCTGAATGCGACTCATGATGTGCTCTGTGACCCAGACAGCAGAAGGTCTGCAGCAAAACACACAGGAGCGAGAGGGGGTGTGTGTGTGTGTGTGTGTGTGTGTGTGTGTGTGTGTGTGTGTGTGTGTGTGTGCATGTGTGTTTGAAAGTGTGTTCAGGCTTCATCGCTTACTCATGTTTGGAAAGTTTCATCACAAAGAAGACTGGACGAAGCTGAATATCGATACACACCTTATGTACATGGAATGAATAGAGAGCGCTGCTGAATGTATAAAACATCAAATTATTCAATACGATTCATGCTGTAAAAGAACAACTGAAAAAATGTAATATATTCAGCATTTAATAGATTCACAACAAAAAGCAAATAAGAGGGAAAAATGATCTGATGTGGAAAAGCATATCTTCAGAAAGAGCGTAGATTCTAAAAGTTTCATTTCAAATGCATATTACAGCTTTAAAATGCACAGTAACACTTGTGTCTCAGCTGGCTGAATTCATCTTGAGTAATCTTTTGGTAATATGAAAAAAGGCATTTATTGAACTTTTTTCCCACGGTGGATTGATCTACATTAACTACAGTCATATTTTGTTGGCTGGACTGTGTATGTCAGACTGAGTACAGGCTTTGTTTGGTTTTGTTTTATTCATTAGATTTTTTTTAATTGTAACAACCTCACCAGATTCCTGTATGCTGACAAAGTAAAATCGAAAGTTCAAGATGTCCTGGTCAGGATAATCTTGCTTTTAAAAAGGGGGTCATTTGGACTGCTTTCAGCAATACCATAGATGTTATTTTGAGATCTTTCAGTACAAGTCTTGCTCTGGCTTCCAACTTGAGTGTTCATGTTCACAAAATTGGCAAAGTGTGTCAAATCAGGCAAATGGAAAGAGTCTTGGTGTGGTGAAAAAAACTCCAGCTGAACGGTGGCACACAGTTTGTTTGAGATCCAAGTTGATTGTCTCAACTAGTGGCAAAGTCACCATAAGCAAGGAAACCAAAGCAGTGATGAAGCAGAAGTTGATGCTTCCTCTCAAAGCTTTCTTGACGTGCCCAAAAAGATGACCTCGATCAGCCAAATTGATTGGCAGTGTCAGGCAGCATGAACGGTATAAACACTATGAACTGCTTAAAGGGAGTGACTAATATGTTATGTTTTCATCAGCTTTGCTCTAACAAACCTACTCTTTCTGTCCATCCATTCATCCAGAGACCAGCCGTGTTGGGAGCAGGAACCTCCAGGATCCAGCAGTAAGCGAGCGCCTTTCGTCTTCTTCATCGGTGAAGTGATCTTACTTCTTAGCCTCATCACTCTGGATGGCCCCTCTCTGTTCCTGGAGCTTTCACATTTATCATCTCTCAGTTCTCACTGTTGTAATTCAAGACTGACTCATTTAATCATTTCAGGGTGACCTTCAAATTGATTGTCAACTGATTCTTAGTCGGAGTCTTTGAGTCTTATTTCAGGGTTGAGCTTGTGATTATGCTGCAGCTTTGGGGTTTGGCTGAGCATATTTATGAGTTAATCTGGGCACAGTATATAGAATATGAAAATACGATCATTAGGAGAAAGATGTTAAGAGTTATAAAGAAAGTACTGTAGCAGAATTATGTCCAGCAACAATTTGCAAACTGTTTCAAGGTGACTAAGGGCAGAGAGATATTATATATGGGCCATGACTCATATAATTTCATGTCGTGTCCGTTACATAACACTGGGCTAAAGAGGAAAATACACTGAACAACACAGACTAGCTTTACTGTTTATATGCCGGCAATGCAAAATCAGCCTCATTTTCATTTTGCTATGTTTTGTAGCTTGTTTTGACTAATTTAAAACAATTTAACAGTGCTACCTGAGCTTTTAAACTTTCAATAAGCAGTAAATGTAACTAATGTGAGTTGTTCAGAAATCAGGTGGAATTTACTGTACTTTTTTGAATTTCTTTTCTTGGGGCTAGTTTGTTTTATTTCCTGGAGGCCGGTTTTTCCACAAAGAAAACATGTTACATTAATACACAGAGGTAATCTGGTTCAATTGTTACTGCTAAATTCATGCAATTAATCTAACTGACTCAACATAAAATGGAAAAGGTTAGATATTTAAAAAAAAGTTGAAATGATATATAAAACAAAAAAGATATCAAGGGCCAATCAGATTTTTTGGAGTTTGAGAATCAACGCTATAAGAATAGCAGCAGAAAAACAACCATGATGTGGTGATGAGCATAAATCAGTGTGTCACTGTGTAGAGCACTCCACAGAAACATTAATAATAAATTCAACTACAAGTCATTCAAGTCTTCTGTCAGAGGTTCTGGACAGCTGCACATTTTCTGTTCCTGAAAATTATTTGCTACTCGTCAGTTAAGACAAAAGAAGAGAAAATTATCACCGTTTCCAAACAGAAATCACCTAACATGAACAAAACCCGAGGTTGAGTAAATAAAACGAAACAACAGCTCAGTGAAACCTGCATCCTGTCAGGCGTTTTCTGGACATCTATGGCAGCGGTCCCCAACCTTTTTTGCGCCATGGACCGGTTTATGCCCGACAATATTTTCACGGACTGGCCTTTAAGGTGTCGCGGATAAATACAACAAAATAAAACTAGTACCGGTACCGAAAAAAAGAAGATTTATTCATAACACACGTGAAAAGACCCAGGAAAACCGAGTTAACCATAAAAACGATAACAAAATAACTCTGAAAACCGATAAAAACCCTGAAAAACATACATTTCACACCTGAGCCTCAACTCTTGCGGCCCGGTACCGGTCCGAGGCCCGGGGGTTGGGGACCGCTGATCTATGGCAGCTCTGTCAACTGGGCCATGGGTTTGTTTCTTTGGCAGGTATGGCTATGGAAACTTTATTTGACCAATAAGGGGCATAAAGACTGAAAACAAGGTGGCTGAGGGAAACATCTGACTAATTGATTTTTTGCTTCACTTTTTTAATTTCTAAGCAAAAGACCTTGATTCAATTGACCTGAAGTCAAACAAACTGGAGCTCTGATTTTTTCAGATTTTTCATTTTCTGTTTCTGTTGTCTCACATCACTCATCAAAAGCCTCTGGTTCTATAATATTCTGGAGCTACCTCAGTATTGGTTGTGACACTGTACATCATATCTTTACCAAGTCTGCTTCTTACTGTATCTAAGTTGGTGTTTTCACACTGCAGTTGTAAACACTCTTTTCTTAAAGCACACTGCTTACAGTTACATAGCCCAGTGTTTCAGCATGTAACTTCCTAAAAATAACACTTGCTAGATTGTGTAAGTTTTCATAATCTGCTACTGTCCCATGGCCAGTTTCATTAGGTCTGCTCACAGTGGTTGTGGTAGAAGGCCGTCATTGTAGTAGAAACAGCACTAAAATTGAGTTGTGGTGTAAGTTAGTGGATCGCTAAGCCATGGTCCTATAATAAAATAAATTAAACTAAATTTATTTAAGATATCAGGAAAAAAGATTTGGAGGGTGGGAAGAGCTTAATGCTAACAGACATGAAAACACAAGTGATGATAAGAGAAAAAAAATTAAGGGTATGTTAAAAAATATTACAAATATTAACCTCACTAAAACAGCTCTGCTGGCATTAATCTGTTTTGTTAAACTCTTATGATTAAGGTACAAAGAGCACACAAAGTCGTCTTATATTGCATAGAAAAACACAAAAGTGTATTTCGACTGAACAAAGCAATTACTAAGGATGTGTGTGACTAATTAAATATTAAATGTTACCTTTGCTGGTCAGCTTAAGAAATGCCAGTCATTTGAAGTCGTTATTGAAATTTAAGTATAAAAGTAAACTGTTAGTTCTAAGATCAACCAGATCCACCAACTGGGGCTACAGTCCCAAAAGACAGCAGCACCCTGCTCTCTGAGCAGTTGTATGCTAGCTGTGTCAGTGTAAACTGGCATATTACCATCAAACAGAGCAATACGTAACCACATTCTGCGTTCTACTGGTTCTCTGTGGATGTTATGCTAACAGAAAATAAAGCTCTTGGTCCCAGCTGTAGTCTTTAGTGCTAGCGCTACTTAGGCTAGCATTGTTAAGGTTAGCTGCACTTGGCAAATGAACCAGACTGGGTGCTTGTTTTGCACAAATTTCAGCAACATTTTCAATACAGTCTGTTAAAGAACTGCGGTTAACTGTTTAAATGGCTCTAAAATACATGTTTGTATCAGAAAAATCAGACAGGTCTTCTAGTATAAATAATTTTCAATAGTCCCCAGGAACATCGCTATTTACTACCTAGAACACAGACTGAAGGAATCGGACACAGTTGAATCCTTCTCATCCGTTTGTAGAGGTCATTCGGATCTGTCTTTATCTAACACTGCTAAATCTTAAGACGTGTCTCCACAAGTACTGAAATGGACAGTACTATTACTTTGGTCAAATGCCTGAAACTGTTACACTTATGACAATTTCACTGAATATGAAGTGCTTACTCCTCATTTGATGTACTGACCAGTTAGTTCTTGGTGAAACTTAGGAAAAGACATAGAAGAGTTGTTCTTGTTTTAATTCCAGCTAGCTGATTATGTCATAGTTCTCAAACACTGTCTTTTTGGGGAGGGAGGTTGTCTGCTTTTGCAGTTAAATGCTGCGACTCATTTTCTCCAGGTTCCCCAAGTCAAGTCTAAAGTATATACCTGTCCAAAGGCAGGTGTATGATAAGTACTGCCTAATTTGGACAGAATTTTCAAGTTCTTTGAGAACTGTCCTGCTTTGCAGACTCATTGAACATACCCTAACTGTGTCTTGTAGGGTAAATTTGTGACGATACTATAGTGAATCCTCGATAGAGCTTTCAGTTTGAGGTTGAGCCTGTCTCTTTCAGAACCAGTATAACCTTTCAAAGTGCTGCTTGATAGTCAAACCAAATATGAAAAAAGACAAAATTCTCTGCTGGCATTCATCTATTCAGTGATAGCTGTTTACCACCTTATTAGCTATTTGAGAGTAGCTACATGGTGGTGAAGAAGTCCATTGAATTACATGTGGAATAAAACCTTTCCCCTGTAGAACAGCATTTGCAAACTGAACTAAACCAGGTGTCCAAAAACAAAAGGAACAAAAAACCCAACATTAAAACAAAACGGTATTCTATCTATGCAACACGACCAAAGTTGGTGAGAGCTGAAGTGGTGTTGTGTAGACATTACAGTTTGATCACTGTTGATGGGATGTGTGTTGTATTAATACTGCTGTATGTATTTACACAAATATTGTATCATGTATCATTTTCTTTCTTTCTTTTTTTTTTACCTTCTGGGCGACTCCTGAGATGACGATTAGCAGTGACGCTAGAGTTTGGGATTGGTGCCGAGACAAGTGTGTGTAGGACAATATAGGATTTGAAATCTTTAAAGTATAATTGTGTGCCTTGCTCCACTGTTACTTCTCCTACCTTTTTTTTTTTTTCTTTCAAATAAATACACTGCTTTCCCAGGTAGAAAACATGCAACATGCAAGAAAAAAATGTTTAAAAAAAAGAGAAGAAAAAACAGCAAGGTTCATGTTGAGCTTGTGTATATATGTAAAGGTGTAAACCTTGATGTAAAATGCAAGAGGGGGGAATGCTTGGAGTCTGTGTTTTTCTCTTTATGTGGTCTGTGATGTGAAATATCTTTATTATTAGTACTGCCATAAAGAGCTTGAGTGCATGGTTCCTGCTAACTAAAGCCAACTTAAATAAACTTAATTTATTGGAAAACAATTCTGTGATTTTGTGTTGTGCTTTGTTTATTTTGTTGTTTTTTATCTCTCATTTTGATTAGAGCAGAAATCATGCTGGACCTAATACACAAGTTACTGGTATGTGATTTGATGTAAGTGCTTCAGAAAAGCATCAAAAGTTCAAAAAAGCTCATTCTAGAGAGAGTTGGGAAAACAACCTTGAAGATGTGAAGTTGGTTGGATGAGTGGGGCATTTATGATGCATATTTTCCAATTATTACATAATAACTTCCCATTTCTTTCTTCATTGCATTCTGACACGCTGTTGTCTATCATTTACTACTACTTTCAACACATGGGATAGCCCAATAGACCCTAACCCTATGAGACTGCAAGAAAATGTGGTCTGCTGGTGTCACCAACTGTGAATTGTTTTCTTGTCTTATTGCTTTTAGGGGTCACCACAGCATCTCCATCTCACTCTATTGTTAGCATCCTCCTCTGTCACACCAACTCTCTGCATGTCCTTCATCTATAAACCTTCTCTGAGGTCTTCCTCTTTTCCTCCTGAGCAGCAGCTCCATATTCAACATTCATCCGTCCTCTGCACATGTCCAAACCATCTCAGCCTTGCCTCTCTAACATTGTCTGTTGACAACTAAACCTGAACTGTCCCTCTGATCTACTTATTTCTAAGCCTTTCCATTCTGGTCCCTCCCAATGAAAAATCTCCTTTCTTCAGCTGTGCCACCTCCAGTTCTACTTCATGTCTTCTTTACTTGATTCTACATCCAAACCAGAATAAATACTGATCATTTATATACAATTTATTAAATTCAGCGTCACAAATCTGGTCATTTTCTTTTTCGAAAACCTTTCTGTGTGTACAAATGTCTAAAACTACATGCAACATCTCCCGCGCTCACTCACCAAACCTTAAATGTGTGTGCACCAATCACACCCATTCAGGTGCACCGATAACCTGATACTTGATCACGTTGCATGCCCACTTGGGATTTTGAGACAAATTTAACACTGTCAGCTGTTCGCAGATAGACAAATTTAAGATTGATTCAAGTCACAGCAAGTAATTCTTAAGATTATCTGCCCACACTGGGCTGGTTTGCAGTTGTTGTTTGGTACACAGTTCTTCTACACTGAAATCAGAACTGGAGTTCTGATATTTTCCTATGACAAAAGCAGTGTGTCAGGCCCTCAATCATCTGAAATGCATCATTAACATTTTTTTCATCTTCCATAGATATATATTTGTGCCCTTAATAAGACCTGTTTTCCTGCTGCCGCAAGCTTAGCTGCTTACCTTCACCCTGCACACACAGATGCAAAGTTTTAACTGCAGAGGAGATGAGGCACAATTGAAAGCTGAAGAATGTGATTGGATATGATGATAAATACTCACTTTGGCAATATTACTTGAACATTAAACAATGTTTACTTCATCAGAAGGAGGTCAGATTGTGGAACCAGGAAATGCTACTGATAACACAGAGAGGATGGCTGGATAATGGGGAGGATGGGCAGAGGAATAAATGGGATGTATGCTGAATATAAAGGCATACTGTATGAATCTCTTACTCACACTGCAAATCAATATGTCCCTGATTGCAGAGAGTCTCCTTGATAACACCATTTAAATCTGAACTTGACTTAATGTTGTTGGTTTGGCAATAAAAATTCTCTTTTCCATTCAGAACACATCACACACAAATGTGCCATACTCAGATTCCTATAAACCAATTAGCTTTCAGAAAATATTTTCTGAGGCTGAAAATGACTATTGCTGTGGTATCAACCTGTGGCAATATTACCTGAAATTATATTAGAGAACAACTCTTGCAAAGCAATGTTTCCTTTGGAAAAGATAATGGTGACTTGAAATATGTTAGCTTGTCTTTCTACTATTAAGCAACAGTTTACTCTTGTTAAGCACACACTGGTGCATTTGTGCTATTTGTAACTCAGTATTAATTACGCAAAGGCAAAAGTACAACTTATTACAATCTGTAAACTTTATGTTATGAATTCATGTGAACATTCCAGTCAGGGCGGAACAACAACTACAAGAAATACATCCAGGAATGTTTTTCCTGGATGTCACTGAGGTAAATACTGCGAAATGCTGCTCTGGCTTTCTAGCTTTTCATTTCACATGAATCTACAACCAAAAAATTGCCTCTACATAAGATAAGAAACACTTTATCACAAACTTTGGGAAATTGCTGTGTTACTGCAGCCAAACATAAAAAACCTCCAACATTAAAAAAGTAATAATTTCATAAAATTAATGCAGCACGGTGGCACGGTGGTTAGCGCTGTTGCCGCACAGCAAGAAGGTCCTGAGTTCAATTCCACCCTCAGGCATGTTCTCCCCGTGCTTGCATAGCTTCCACCCGCGGTCCAAAGACATGCACTTAGTGGGGATAGGTTAATTAGTTAATCCAAGTTGCCCATAGGTGTGAATGCGGGAGTGAATGTCATCTGATGGAGGAATCCAAACAATGTGTTCATTTAAACTGGATTCAAACAGCAGTTCAGACCACAGAAACTTTCTTTGCTGTGATTTGGTGAGTATAACTGAATTGAACCGAATTCAAAGTAATATAACAGTAAAAGCATGTGATCTTATAAGTGATGTGTCCGAACAATTTGATAGGATTCATAGGTGACTGCCATTGGAAAAAGTCATCGAATATTTTGTTTTCAATCAGTTATTTAAAAGTTGTGAAAAGTAAATTGAAATTACCATATATTCAACAAAATATTGTTGTTGAATATATAGTATTCAACAAAAAGAATACTAAGAAGGTTGAGCCAGCAACATTGTTTTCTTGACCTGATAATCACACTGACAGTTGGGTCCTCCCCCATAGTGGACCTCTCCTACAATACAGTATCACTAGATGGAAATGTTCAAATGTAGTCAAAAAAAGTACATGTATTCTTTATCTACATGTAAATTATATTCCTGTTTTCGTGTGACCTTATTTGTGCAAGCCTCAGGGCTGCCATAGTGTTCATCAATTGTCCCTCTACCCTTTCAATCCAGCAAAATAGGCTGCTGTTGTGTGACATCTGGTTAGCACCATAGGATAAGGTGTGATTTGAAAAATGAAGCTGTAAATATGATTTCACCCCCAGGGATGCAGTTCATTATATCATATATGTCCTCATGGACAAAAGAATCAAATATCAAAGTTTTGCTAATGACGCTTTAAATAGTGTCTAGCAGAGGGCCAACTAATATCGAGTACATCAGCTAGACGCCATCATTTTGAAGCAGCTTTTTAACCACGAATTACATACCTAGTTAATTCCTGCTTTAAAGTTGATATCACTGAAAATAGGCATGTATGAAAACCAAACAAGATTTTGAAATCCATAATAATCTGTTTTAACTGATTGACTAAGTGACTGGAGTTAACTTTAAGAGCAAATTTGTTCAGGAAAGACAAATAAGTATTAGATCATGTAAGAGTGTGAACTGTTGCCTGTCTCTATGTTTGCCCTGAGGTGCACCAGTGATCTGTCCACAGATTGGCACCAGCTTTTTTGCAACCTGATATGGATCAAATATTCACTTCCATTCAATTTTATTTATACAGCGCTAAATCACAACAACAGTCACCTCAAGGTGCTTTATACTTGTAAGGTAGGCCGCACAAGAATACATGCAGAGGAAAAACCCAACAATCATACGACCCCCTATGAGCAAGCACTTTGGCGACGTTGAGAAGGAAAAACTCCCTTTTAACAGGAAGAAACCTCCAGCAGAACCAGGCTCAGGGAGGGAGGGGCGGCCATCTGCTGCGACCGGATGGGGAGAGAATATAACAAGTACCATCAGTCACTTTGGTCAGTAGTTCTTTCACTGGAAATAAGACTTTCAAAATTTCAAACACCACACAGACACCTTCATGTGTAACAAAACAAACTATTTACTGGTACAAAACAAAATCTTTTGGCATCACATTTATTCAAAACAGTCCATCATGTTTATTAAAATTATTACCTGACAGTCTTGCCAGGGGAGGTCACTGAGTCCCCCCACCCCCCGGTGATGCCCCTGCTTGCCAGGATTACTTCTTACTTCTTATATTACTTTAATTACTTTTAATCATCATGTCACAAATTCAACAAATGTAAGAGTAGAGAGCAAGACACTACAGTTTACCAAGGAGGCGTAATGCAAAGTTCACAATCAACGCATTAAACAAAATAATGTCATTACAAATGTATTATTACCCAGCGCAGGCCCCGTATTCTTTTGTGTGTAATTCTTTATTAATCAAGCTGTTTCAATTTTAAAATCATTTTTATATGGCGTCTCTTCAGTTTCTTTATTTGTTATCTGTTTAGTTAATATAACGTGGGTCTCCTGGAACAGCTTGGTTCAACAGTCAACTGGTAGTATTTGATTTAACTGATTAGTGTCTTTCCTCCTCCCCAGCCAGCAGTCTGCACTGTGTATTTAACAGTGTTGTAATGCTGTGCTCTGACACTTCCCTCTGTCTTTCAGAGAGTATCAGAGGAGAGCTGTCAGTGGATTAAAAAAATAGCAGTTAGCTGCAACAAAACACACTCCACATTAAAGCAAATTGCTTCTTGCGATTGTTGATAGTTTCTCATTGTTGCGTCCCTCTCGGTTGGAGCTGTGATGTTGATTGTGGCTGAAGGGGCCTTCAGATGACTGATAAGCATTGATGAATGAAAATGGAAATGGTTTTCAGCGTTTTGCTTTCAAAGGGAAATCAAAAACGGTGGAAGGAGAGGGGAGAGCAGAGGCGGGAGAATATTTGCCTTTTTGCAATTAACAAGATATGTTCTTTTTTTCTGTGGACAGAAAAATGGAAATGGCTTTTAAGGTCGTAAAGGTCGAGCGCATCGAAGCATGGTGGCTCTGCAATTACTCTTCAGGCAGCAGCCTGATTGGGGGGAGGGTGGGGAGGGGACCGACCGTGCACCGATGGTCAAATTAACGAGATGACCGGCTCCCTGTCGAAAAGATCACATGTGATTACCGTACATCAAACAGACAGAGCGCTCAAATTATCTCCCCTCTTACTGTGAAGTCAGAGAAAAGGGGATAAAACACAGATGGACTGATTAGTTAAAGGCTTTAAATGTCAAAACTTTCACTGTCCACAGCTTGAATGGATGTGCTTCTCCTCTACTCAGCAGGCACGAGGGGGGTCGTCCTTTAAGTTTACACTAGCTACAATAAATGGCTGTCTGCATGACACGATTAAAGCTATACTGGATATCATTGGACTCCTCTGTGAAGCTTATGTGAGTTCTATTGTGTCTGGTTTGATATAGCTACCTGCAAAATAGCGTCAAATATTAGGTTATATTGGTTCCGCGCATTCTTACAGGAAGCCGAGGACTAGGCCGACTTCGTTTCAAAGTCCTCACAGTCCAGCACTCCTCCTGGCACTTCTCCTGAGTTGAAAATAGTCCTACACTTGGAACACCGACGCACTCGCCCAAGTCACTTCTCTGCTACCATAATCTAGAGGAAGAGTGACTAATGACATCCACAGCACATATAAACAATGGCTGAGGAGGAATTGATCCTGGCTGTCAACCCAGTTTTTTTTTACAATCTAGCACTGATGATGGTTAGAAGCTAGCAACAGTAAGCACTCTAAAAAAAGGACAAAATAGGCTTTCCCATGACAAAAGCTGCTACTCATGGAGACAGATGCTCAGCTTATTATTAAACTATTACACCTAGTAAGATTTTAATAGTGGCCTATACTAAAAGCTTTGGAGACGGCCTGCAAAAAGTCATTTTCACATTGTATCAAATAAGCAGTATCCGTGTTGTAAACAACGTTTTTCTTTCAATTGTCTCGGCACACAAGTTGAAATTCAAATTTGCAGAGAAATGGATTAGCAACAGCGTTGGTGGGATTCCTAGGATGGGACTCGGCTAGCTCTTGGAGGGCCTCCATGCTGCCGTTCATCACTCGCAACCTACCCTTCAGGCCACTCCTCTGGGAGTGGACGAGGAAAGTGCTCAAGAGGGCACCGGGAGGACTACTTCGAGCACACGAGCGGCCAGCTCACGCCAGCACAGGCGTTTTATAAGATTTTGGGGATTATCATTGTTCCACTCAGTTCACCCAGCGGTCCCACGTCGCAGCAGGGACAGAGTTTTCCCTCCTCTCCTTCTGGCACCCCCGCTCCCTCTTCCATGAGGAAGCAGTGATGTGAACCCATTTTTGTGTGTCATCATAGCAAACTCTGCTCCTTGAGACACCAACTGTAGCAGGAACTACCTCAGACGCTTTGGTGTTATGACTCGCAGTGTGGTGCAGACCATCCAAGAGTTTAGTGCTTTAGATTTTGGTAAGTGAAATTCTAGTGTTTCTGTAGTCTGTTACTTAATCTGCATGAATTAGCTGTTACGTGTGTCTTTGTATTCCATGTATACAGTTCATGATGTAGCTTGGTAACTAAACTTACTAGTATTACTAGAATATGTAAGTTAGCACTCCAGACATTCATCCATAAAAGGTTACATCTGGTTGCAAAAAATGCAACACAGCATAGCAGTGAAACTGTTTGTGTTCAAGCTGTAAAAAAGCCTGTAAAATTTTGTGAAAAGATTTGGTGAGTCAGTGAAGATCACTGGTGGCTGATGAGTGAAATGAGTTGGTGAGGATATGCCGAGCTTTTCTGTAAGTGCTGCCAATTTGGCCAATGGTAGCCTGTGTTAGCTGCTGTTAGCCAACGGGTGAAACTATTTTTAAAGTGGATGAAATGTAGGATTTTTTGCGAATAAACTTTCAAGACAATGTAATCAAATTGCTTATGAGAGTGAACGTGTGATTTTTAGCATTTTTATTAAGGTACTAGTAGCATTGCCACTTTCCTTTGTGCTTTTGCTTCTTTTGAGATGAAGGGGACTGCTTTCTGACAATAAAACACAGGTATGAACCTTATCATGAGTCTGAAGAGGTTCAAATTTAAATGTTCCTTTATGGCAAGTGATCGCATATGACTTCTCTTTTCCTCTGCCTGTCTGCCATAGTACCTTTGTTGCCAGTCTCTAGCTGTATATGTTAAATGCATTTAGTCAAAAAGGAGATGTCCTTCCCAGCCACTGTATAGAAACATGTTGGGAGAACATGGAGCATTCCACAAACCACTTGATCCTATGGATTTTTAATAGATTTATTATAAGTTTGTAAGAAATGATCAGTTTGCAGGAGGATGTAATTACACAGTATTTTATGTATCCTTATAAGAATAATTCATTTTTTTCTTAAATAACCTGAAAAAATGTACTGACTGTGCCTTTTAGTATATAATAATCTTTTAAATATCTTTAACTCTTTTAGAACAGGGAACATTTTAAGGTTAACAAGGCAAACTGTATTTTGTTGCCTTGTACTTATGACATGTGCAATGAAAATAACGTTGAATTCTATTCTGTTCTATTCTATTAAACTAAATACCCTTCATAGTCAAAAACACAAGAAGTTGTGTTTTTCAGAAAATGCTCTAATGATATCTGCACAGTGGTACGTGACTGTTTTATGGTGCATATACTGTAATGGAATGCAGGTTATTATCCACATTTTATCATTAAATTTAAGGTTTTATTTAATGTTTGTCTCTTATTACCCTTTTAACTACAATAAGTGGGAAAATAAATGTTTTCATTAACATTTCGCAATGTCAAAGTTTCTTTTTAGGATCTTATAAAAGCTCATGGAGTATGTGTTCCCTTGCAAAAAGCTAAAAAATTTGAAATACTCACAGTTGTGCATTAAGTTTTAATGAATCAATACACAGACGGTCTGGTCCTTGTGTATTCTGACCATAGACTGTGCAGTCTGTGATTCTGACAGGTGAGTAAAACATTTGTGCCTTCAGCACTTCCCCATGGGATGCAATCACTGTATGAGAAACACTGAGAATAAAAGTTACATTTGAAACTATTTGTATTATTAGAATGCTGCGGGAGTGTGTAGGTGTTTTAAGCCATTTGCATTGGTGTTGAATGAAAATGATACATTTGTGTTCAGATACACACACATTGAGAAAAGCGCCTTCTTGAGTCTCTCTCCATGCTGTAATGATCTTCTTGTAGTGCTGCGGAAAGCCTCCGCAATCCCTTCTTCATTTCCCTCTCCTCTTCTCCCTAATGAGCAGAGCCATCCCTTCATCATCAACTACAGCATAATGTACTTTAGTCTGGGGACGAGAGGAGAAAATGGAAGGATAGATTGGAAACAGGTTCGCTTATAAGCTGATCCCACATTACGGGCTGTATATAATACGCTAAAGTCATCAAGGGTTTGTTCTCTACAATCAGAGTGATCCATCGACGATTCGACGTGCTGCAGATGAACGCGGAAACTTCACTTTGGCTGCAGGCAGGAGGGAGGTGCAGGGATTTCTCATATGTACTTGACAGAGTTGGATTTGTGGACTGAAACACATTGTCTCCACTGGTCTGATTGTAACAGATATTTGTTTTCAAGTAAAAAGCTTCAGAACAATGACATACATAAAAAAAATATTTCATGTATGTTTCCACTAAGTTATTATAAAATTATAATTTACTTTGTGGCAGCTTGGAAAAGATTTCAAACTACATTTACAATAATATGACCATATATTTTCCTAGATATTTCCATATTTCCATTAATTTCAATTACATAGATAAAAGATAACACAAACCTCAGTGGTTAGTCAGTAAAAATAAAAATAAAAAATCAAGTAATTCCTTTGCTTGAGCCGCATAAAACTCCTTAATTTCCTTAAATGCACCACTCAATATAGCATGCTATAATAAATTTTATCTTGACTTTTAGAAAGATAAGTTAGATACATGGAGCAATTACTTGATACTATATCTGTGTGTTTCTGCAGCAGATCTCACAAAACTTCCTTTGTCCACTATATTCATTATAATTTGTGCTGTTCATCATATCCCAATATCATACTGTCACCTAACCACTGACATGCTCACTCTGCTGACTCCTAAAAGCTATTTGTTGGTTGATGTTTGCTGTGTTGCCTGTTAAAATAAATGTTATATTTAATTGGTATAGCTTGTTTCATCCTGAGTTTTATTCTTTTTGTCACGACCAGGAGTGGCTGTAGCTCAGGTGGTTGAGCAGGTCACCTAATAATTGGAAAGTTGATGGTTTGATCATCGTCTGCTCCAGACTGTGTGCCAAATATCCTTGGGCAAGATACTAGCCTGAAGTTGCTCTCTGATGCGTCCATTGGAGTATAAATCTGTGTGAATGCTAGCTGTTAGATGGAAAGCACTTAAATAGAAAGAACATAGAAAAAAAAGTGCGTGTCAATTAAGTGCTCAGGTAGAGTAGAAAAGCACTATATAAGAACCAGTCCGTTAACCATGCCTCTGGGCCCAGTTGTGACGTTAGTATCAGGTATACCTGGCTATTGTTCAGCAGCACATAAAACAAACTAGTAACCCAACAGCATAAATATGCTCTTGGTGTTGTGAATGCACTCTTAAACGCTCTGTTTTCCTTCTCTGTGAAAGTTGGAATCCAAAGCTAAAGTACTCAGGTCAAGCCACAGAAGTGTATGCACCCATGCTACTACTGAGGTTCAACAAGATTATATAATACAAGCCAGGAGATTCACAAAATTCACTTTAAACGCCACACATTTTTAAAACTAGATAATCACTTACAACATCAAGAAAAAAAAAATCTTATTGGGAAATGATGTCATAAAAGGATGCTTTTATTGTACATTAAAACATCTCCAGATGATTCTCAAAGAACATTATTCTGTGTCCAAGCTGCTGATGTTGGTACGATGTTCTTTTTCTGAAATGCTGTGTTACTTTTACGCTAGATGTAATGAGTATTTTCCCAAAAGTCTTGGGGATCATAAGTTGGGTCTGGCTGTCGCTAAATGATGCCACCGCCTAATTTGCATAATTGGTCATGCTTATGTAATTGTAACCTACTTTGTAGGAGAGAGAAATAACATTGTGGAAGAGACTTAGAGTGAGTAAAAACCACCCTAAATGCATTTAGAATATATTTAGAACTACAAATTTAATTTCTTTTAGCAATTGTTGTTTTCTTTAATGTCACAATTCCAACCCACCTCCTTTATCCGGGCTTGCTACCAGCAAAAGTGACCCGAAATAGGAACTCTGGCAGAGTTACTTGTTGTGTGTGTGTGTTTTTAAGTAGTTTTAAACCTGATCCTCAATAACTAAGAGTAAAAGAAGAACTGACTGCATTACAGTCAGGACGGGAGCAGCGGCTTCGCTCATGTGTGATTCATTTGCAGTTTGGACGTGTAGGGGTCAGCATCTTCTACTCTGACGGCAGCTTGGGGCGACTGTTTCGTGAGGACTATCCGCCACCTCTGAGCGCTTTGGCACGTGCGAGTCTGCAGTCACACGGCAGCACCAGCTGCTAGTTGAGAGTAAGAGCGATAAGTGCTTTCACATCAAAAAGTCTTCATAAGTCACCAATAACACCGGCAAAAGTCGTCAGATTTGTCGCTAGTTGCTGTTTAGAAAAAAAGTCGCTAAATAAGTCACTAAGTTGGCAACACTGCTTTTTCCGAGGTGGAATAGCAAGTTGCAGCTACCAGAACTGTAGCATTAACGGTAGCTAAAACTTTTGTCTCATTTGACCATAAAACTTCTATCTATCTTCACTGAGCTCCTTGGCCTTTCCCTTTGTTCATTGGTCAAAGACTGCCGTCACCCAAATCTGTTTCCTGTCAGAGAGAAACCAGTTGTAGCCAGTTATGACTGAATCTGGCATATTTACCTCATGTTAATCAATATGCATGGTCCTTTTTGAATAAACAAATGTATTTAATTGCAAATCAGATCCAAGGAGCAGAAACTGACAACTTGCGTGTGTTTAATATTTTTCTAGCAAACAAAAGGTAAAAGATCAAAATACTTTTCTGCTTTTGACTATTATCATTTGTGGCAGCAGGATTGTGTATGTGCATTTTTTTCCACAATAAAGTACAGCTTGTTGTACTTTTTTGTGTTTATTGTAATTAACGAACATGTGAACCAGTGAAGCAGTGTGCCTTATTAATGTTTGTCATAGGTTTTGGAAAACAGAGGAGCTCTGTGGAAACGATGCCTGGAATACATCAGACTCTGCATACACACAATACTTAGCATTTAATAGATACCTACATTTGTTTTGTCTTTCATGGTATTTGACGATAACAACAATCAAAACCCTCTTAAAAGGGCTGTTTCCTATAATTTTATTTTCCCAGCTGGAAGTAGAAATTGAGCCTGATGCATGCGGGGTGGAAGAATAATAACAGCGATGTCACTGAGACTCTAAAAACAATAAAAAGTTTTGGAGGAGTGACGATCATCTGACAGCCGAGTACGGCTTCATTAAAGCCTTATGAGAACCTGATGGTTGTAACTGTGTGTGTGTGTGTGTGTGTGTGTGTGTGTGTGTGTGTGTGTGCATTTGTACATGTCTGTGTGAGTGTTCCTAATATGGATTCATGGAGTTTTAGCCTGATTGCATTTTCACATCAGTCGTCAAAATGCATTTAAAAAACAATTTGATACGCGATGGCGAGAGGCCAAGAGCCGCTCAGAACCGTAGAATAAATAAAAGCAATGATGATGCCAGCGTCAGCCAGAGACCTTGATCAATCATTAGCATACATAAGAAAGTGTGTGTGCGTGTCTAAGTGTGTGTATGTGTCTGAGGGTAAGGACAAAAAAGAAGAGATAAAGTTAATGTCAGTGATGTATATTATCAATCATTTGCATGTGGAGATGTGGAGATGTGTAGATGAGTGTGTGAAAACTGTGTGTGTCTTCAAAATGCTCCATCTGTAATTCCTCAGAGCAGTTAATTCATCATCTGTGCTTCAGCATCAGGGCATCCGCAGGCGTTTAGGACTAATATTTCAGCCCCCATTACAGTGGCAGAGCAGAGAGCTGAGGCTTCGGTTTGACCTCAGACCTCAGCCGAGGGAATCGCAGCCTGACCCCATCCATCAACGTGGGGAGAGAGGAAATATTAAGAGGGTAACATTATTAGTTTGATTACAGGGGAGAGAGATTTAGCTGTCATTTTCAGCCGGCAGTGTGGGCGGCTGTCGTTGGACGCTGTCTGTCTGATTGGCTGGCTGGGCTACCTGTCGGCATCACTGTATACCACTGACTGTATGAAGGTTGATGAAATGATGAAGTCATAAAGAGAAAAAGAATTAACATTGTTAAAGCTTTGCATTTGCACTGATTAAGTTGCATCACGCAGCAGTTTGTGGTCAGTAAAACCAAACTTCTCAGACAATGATATTAATATCCTCTATACATAAATAAACTCAACACTTTATAGAGTTCTTTACATTAAACAATATGTAAAAGTAGGAAAATGTTGATGAGCACATAATAACTCAATGGAGCTACAGATTATTACCCATATAAAAGGTTGGAGGCTTTTGGGGTAAAAACGAAAGTTTAAGAAAATTAATATTTACCTCATTACTCAGTGCATTGTCTCCTGCCCAGTATTCAAATGTTGTTTCTTGTTAGCTAAAAACCCAGTAAGACTGGAGAGCCTTCTCATTTCCTGTTAATGCCACTTTACCAAAATTAGCTGCAATTGAGCTAGTGGATGTTCATAAGATAGCCCTCAGTCAATAGAACGTTTAAGACAAAACAGCACCCTATCTATAGCTTGAAATCACAACAACAATAGTATAAACACACTTCATTTTGTAAGGAAAAGATCCTAAAATAAAACAGAGAAAACCCCAACAATCAGACAAGCTCCCAGAAGCGAGCACTTGGTGACAGTAGGAAGGAAAAACTCCCCTTTAAAAGGAAGAAACCAGTTACAAGAGAATTTTATGACTAAAAAACTAAATGACATTTTAGTCAGAATTGGCTAAAACGAAATCAAGTTTTGCTGTCAAAATTAAAACTGGTTCCAGTGTTTGCTTTAGGATTTATGACAGGACATCCTCCCACAATGTCGCCTGTTTCCAAACAGTCAACAGTTAGAGAATTATGATTAAATCAAAACAGAAACTTTTAGAATTTTGATTAAAATGCAACTTATTGTGTAGAATTTTTTAAAAAAGTGTTGAGTTTATGTACAGGGGATATTATTTATTCAAATAATTAATCAGTAAAATATGATTGTTATAAACTGAATGTATAAAAATCCAGTAAATTTAATTTTTCCTGTAAATGTAACATTTTGCATCATACTTTCACAAAATTATGTGGAAAATTTACACGTAATCAAATTCTGTAAAGTCAGAATTTGCGGTATTATTTGTTAATATATATACAAACACCTCGTACAAACTGTCGGAGGTGGAGAGGTAAAGATTTGGGCTTATTTTGCAGTAATTAAGATGACCATGATCTCCTGTAAGTATTGTAAAGTCAAATGTGAGGCCATCCGTCATCCGTTGACAACTAAAGCTTGTGGGACGTCAAGAAAGCTGTGCAACAATGCATAGCTGCAAACCTCAATGAACTGAGGCAACATTGAAAAACAGTGGGCCAAAATTCTTTACAGCACCTAAAATAAAGGGAAAGTGTTGTTAAGGAGAAAAATGAGTTCATGATCTTTCTGGGAAAGGAAGGAAATCACATTTATTAAGCAGAAGTGTCATAGGTTTAAAATGTAGAAATAATATTTGGTGACACTCGTCATCTTTCGTAAGCAGGCTCTGTGTACATCAATCATCACTCATTGAAAACACAGTGTACGAGTTCTTGTCAGCAAACGGATCTTCAGGACAGAAAAGTATGATTTCTTTGTCATCTGCTGTCTTTCACCAATGATGAAAAAAAAAATATCAAATGAGGATCCAGAGACGTGTGATCTTTAACGGACTGATGGTTGGCTTAATAGAAAGGCACGTGTGTCTGCAGAGATGACAGGCTGCCTCCAAAATGGATTTAGAGAGACATGACGGGGAATTATTGACTTTTGTTGTGTTTTACAGCGAGTCAGAAAAACTGATGACTGCTGATGGTGATCCTGAGTGTGTGAGAAAGTGAAACTGGCTGAATCTGGATAGGCAATACTAAACTTGATGTGGGGGTGTCTTCGGGCATAATGATGAATAAAATTCTGTTTTCCCATAATTGTGTGAAACGGGGACCAAAATGTCACCATTAAGATAAAAAAAACCCCAACTTTTTGGACATTTTTGTAGTATGCAGAGTAACTCTCCTTTGGAGTCAGCCTCAAGAGGCCGTTGGAGGAACTGCAGTTTTGGAATCTTAAAGTGCTTCAGTCTAAAATAATATTCATGTCCATGACTTGACTCTTTTAATCACAGTAGTTTTTTTCATCTTTTTATTCAGATGTGGGCTCTACACTCTACAGTCAATAAAAAACACTAATAAAATTACATAAAATAAAACACTTAAACCACTTGTAATAACCATTTATTATTAATTTCTATTATTTTATTCTGATTCAAAATGACAAACTAGTGGAGACATAGACATATATATGTAATAGGCTCAGTTCAGAGTGTCTTCAGGGAATTGATATCACGTGGCTCTATCTGTGTGAATGTAAGTGTGGATGTCACCAGCCTTTCACAGTAGTGGGCGTAGTCTCAGGAAGTCCAGTGAACACATTTGTCCCTCGTCTTCACTTAGTCCAGTACATAAACCCGCCTTCCACCGCTGCTCCTTGCTGGACTGTTGTCCAACACCTGTGTGAGTTTAATGCAGACAGCTTGCAATGCTGCTTTAACTGACCTGCTTGCTCTCTCCTCCTTCCTCGTAGGAATAAAAATGAGAAATATTTACGTGCAAAGCTGCCTGACCCACTCTCACTCCTCCCAGCCATCTTTGTTCACCAACTCTAAAGCTCTGAGGACTGGAGCTGTGCCCCGGAGAAAGAGAGGAGAAGCTCTGATTTCTGTTACTTACCCAAAGCAACTCAGGTGAACTTTGTTCCCAGATTAATCGGCTCCGGGGGAAAGATGCTCAGATTCCTGTTTGTTAACCTGCCTAAAGACACTTACCTGAGCACAGCCTGCAGCCTGTGAACTTACTTAAAGACTTACCTGTAAACAGTGATCAAGGTTCCAGCTGTTTAACTTACATGTGATGTTCTTTTTTAAGATTCTGTTCATTTAAACAGTTTAACTTTGTAACTGTGTCCTGCGTTTGGAGTTGGTCTGTTGGAGAAACCTTGGCAGCAAAATGTTAATGTTTTGCTAATTATAAAAATGAAGAAAAAATGCAGATAAAATATCAGAGATCCTCTTGATTTTTTTGTTTTATAGCTGGTTGGGGAGGATATGTGCAAGTAGAGGGATGTGGGTCGGTTTGCGTTCCACTTTATAACTACAAGTTAATGATAACAACCATATCAGCATCTAACCTGAGTCATGTGACATAAGCAGCTTAGTTGTCTGTTCAGTTTTCTGTCATGGTCTGGTTGGGCACCTGCAGGTCTCAGACAGCGGCTCCTCCTCCTTTAGGCGGAGTCCGGTTGCCCCTCCCTGGCTGACCACCTGTGAGCAATCGTGCCAGCGGTATATCAGACCTGCGCTCTCAACCACTCATCGCCTGAGTATCTGCTATTCCCATGTTAGTTCAGTGGAGCATCCTAAACCTTGTCTTAACGCCGTGTGATGACTGACCTGTCTTTTCTTGTCCTCAGCGATAGCACCCGGAGTGGAGATCTTGTTCCCCTCGCTCCCGTCCTCCTGGACCTGGGCCGCCAGCTGCTCACACAACGTGGCCTGCCGGCCCACTGCTCACCTGCCTGCCTCCCCACGCCTCGACCGCTTCCGGGTTTTCCGCTCCACCTGTCCCCTCCATCTGAAACCAAGTAAGGCAATTCAATTCAACTGCGGAGGATTATTGGTTGTCTGCTGGATCCCTCTGATCGTGATCTCCTCTTGTTCCAGTGCCCCGGCCCCTACCTAGTCCTGTTTCTACCTCCCCGCTGTCCCCGCTGTTCAGCCGTCTCCTAGAGGTGTCTAGGTCGCCCTCATTATCACCGACGAATCCTACGCGCCACTAGTGTGGTGGCGTCGCTTTGTGTTTCACCTTTTGTTTTCCTGTGGGCGGAAATAAATCATTTGTTTTCTGTCACCTCGCTTCCGGGTTGGTTTCTGCGCCTGTGTCCATCCCTGTTCCCTCGTGCCGTTGAGCCGTGACAGTTTTCTATCACGTATCAGTTAGGAGAAAAGAAATACACTCCAATACACCATACATTTTCATACAGGAAGAGCAGAGGGATGACAGCTAGGCAAGACCCCCTCGTACAAACCAGAAAATACTGATCATACTTTTGTTAAAAAACAAAATAAGTCAAGGACAACCACCAAACGTTGGATGCACAAATTTTAATCATGACCTAAACTTTCATTCATTATCAAAATGTTTGCTGAGTAACATTTGGTGGCAGCGCAAAATGTGTCTTTATGTTTCCAGAAAAGAGGAAATTTTAGCATATAGTAAATATAATATAATCCTTTACTTCTACATGGAGATTTTGATTGTCTGTATCTAAGTAAGGTCTTCATGTGTTATTTAAGTTTGTCTTTAGAGACTGGCTAAATCCTTTCTAAACTGTGAAGATAAACTTGTAAATCTGACAAAGCTGGATTCGGATTGTCTGACCAAAAACTGAAGAACAAATCTAAAAATCTGACCAAATACTGTCTGTCAGCATTTATTATCCGCCAGTTTTTGACATATTTCCATTGAAGTTTGATACCCTGATTGAATTGCACTTGAATGCACCATGAGAGAAGAAGGTATCTGTGACAGGTGAGTATTTGTTATTTTGCTGCCAGAGCTCATGAATGTGTGTTTCTGTGTGAATGTGTGCATGTGTTATGTTTGCATGTTGTCCTGGGGGATAACAGCAGGTTGACTGTCCTGATTCTGTCTGCTGTACTTTAGGTGGTCACAGCTCACTAATGCACCATGCAGCCTGCTATGCAAACACGCACACACAAATTCACATGCACACACACGTGAATATCAAATGCACGCATACATGAGTTGATGGTCATCTGGTCATATAAAGAAACTGCAGCGACACACATCTCTGTATAATACACACACACACGCGCGCGCTGTTCAGCCCTAATTCTATAAGGGGGTCCAGCATGTCTCCCCTGAAACCTCCAGTTCAATTCATTTGATTTCATTACACACAGAGAGAAAGAGAGAGAGGTAAACTGTATTGTGGGGGAGCGAGGCAGGGGCTGCAGTGGTGGTTTTCATTAGGAGCTGCTGGTTAGAGCTGCGATCCAATTTAGACTTCAGGCTGGCGGAGAGGCGAGCTGTGTGTTTTTATTGGTATTTAATCAGCTCAATTGGGACATTTTATTAGTGCAATGCTTTGTTTCGGAGGACAGACGAGAACTGCGGGTTATTAGAGGCTCTCAAAGTGAGGTTCGGAGTCCCTGCAGGGGTCCTGGTGGGGTTTCAGCGAGTCTAGAGGAGGATGAAATATTGAAAATGTGTCCTGCATGGCTCAATAAAGAGAAAGAGGAGAGCAGTAAAATCGCCAGAGTTGGGGGTTCGATGCCTTTGCTGAAAATGTCACGATGCAAATTATAGTTTTAGTTCTGCAAACGTGTCTCAGAGGCAAAGCTGCGAGTTAATCCTCAGAAGGTGGAGCCAAAAATAAAAGCAACCGCTGCAAACTTGACCAATGCAGAAGGAAGTAAAGAAATAAGATGGTTAATTTCAGTGTTTTAACCAGTCTAGAAGATCATCAGATTAACTATTGTGATTGTGTATAAGCTGATACATGCAGATATATTTTGAAAAAGAATTACATCTAATGACATTTAACCTTAAAAGAATTACAGTAGCACCCTTACATGAACCATGCTGTTCCCTCTGTGCTACTAGCATTCAGGGAAAGTATAGTCAAATTGAATATGGCCATTGTCATTTCTAAGTTATCAAATACTGACGTTTGGTATGGTCCCTTAAGCATCACTTTATAATACACTAGGCATCTACAGATATATACATAAAGATAGCACATCGCTCACTGCTATTCTTTGATATTGCGTTACAGGTATCTAATATAATGTATACCATGTAAAAACTGGCTGCAAAAATATAAAAAAAACTATCATGACAGCATCATTTAAATGAGTCTGACTTTAACTGAGCACTTCAGACAAGTGATTAATGATGTGGCTCCAATTCTCTTGATCGAATTTGGGAGTCTGAAAACACAAAAACATGCTACTATACATCCGAACAAAATTATATGGTTCTGTATGCTGATGTGCCTACAGTTCAGGCACATGTAAATAATATCTATAAACATCAATATTTTATTGATACATTTAATTAAAATGAGCCTCTGAAAATTGAGAACTGTATAGAAAAATTGCAGTTAATGTATTCATTCAATTCAATGATTTTATCAATATAGTTCCAAATCACAACAATCATCACCTCAAGGCACCCCAACAAGTAGATGACTCCCCCTATGCGCAAGCGCTTGGCTACAGTGGAGAGGAAAAACTCCTCTTTAACAGGAAGAACCCTCTGGCATTACGACAAGGAGGGATGTCCATCTGACGCTCAGGGTGAGGAGAGAGAGACAGAAATACTTTTGTTGTCCTCTTTTGTCCCCCTTACTTGAAGATGAAAGTCTGCGTATCTTGAATGTTTAATGTGATGCACAGAGGCAAAATTGCAAACATTGTATCTTTGTCTAAATAGTTATGAAATAAACTTTGTCAACTGTGACATTATCCACTGATTTTGGAGTATGCATGCTAAAAGCTCATTGTTAGCATTTTACCCAGTGCTGTGGGTTTTTTTTTTTTTTAAGGGTTTTTTTGGAGCTTTTTTTTAGCGCTAGAAATAATCTGCTTTAGCTAATAACTCTTAAGTTATCAGCTAAAGCTTGCAAAGCTGTTTACAACCCTACACTCACAAATTGTACAAAAGCAAAGCCAGGCACATCTGCTTGATAAGGGGTGCCAAACATAAGGCCTGAAGCCAGAATTGGCCCACTAAAGACTCCAATCTGGCCCACTGGAATGCTTTGGGAATGTGAAGTAAGGCTTGATTGTTAGATTTTCACCTGTATTTTCACAGGTTTTACACCTTTTCTACTTCTCCTGTGTCCATTTAAACAATTACTACTACGATTGTACTTGGTACCAGCTAATTCTGTTTTTTGTCAAGTAACTAAAATAACAACGCTCGAAAAGGCACCAACACCAAAAACATAGACAAGTAGTCCAATTCAGTGACTTAGCCACATTGACCTAGCAGACAGATACTGGCAGCAGCTCACTGGCTGTGTGGGAACGCTCTACTTTAAGTGTTAAAGTTATTCGGAATAAAGAGCAATACAAAATGCACATATTTGTTATGAAGGTCGAAATGTTTTTTTATCATTATTATTAGTATTATTTTTTTTAATTATTTTTTAAAATTGAACTTCTTAAATTGAAAGTCTATGGACTGACTTCCTTTTAGAGCCAGTCTCTAGTGGCCAGTGGTGAAGAACTGCAGGTTTTGGCTTTGTTTTTCTGGGCTTTCAGACTCCCATGACCTTCATATCTGAATGGAGTATAACACAAGGACTGAAAATGCTACAGTAGCCTGAATGAGCCAAGGCTGGAAAGTAATTATACATTTAGTTGTAAACTTTAACATTTGAGCAGCATTTCGTCTTTTCTACCGAATTTTTGTGAGAATTCTCCACCATGCACCCCGTCTCTCACCCAATGGTGGCTGTACAAAAATCGAATGAAAAAATAAAGCATTCTGTTTCATTGAACATGAACCTACCCGAGACTATAGTGAGCTAAAAAAAACCCAATTATAATTACTGTACAATAAATACTTTTACTTGATTGGGGAACTTTTACTTGTAGCATCGAGTTTGTGTGAGTGAGCAGTAGAGAGACAGAGTGAGGGCGGAGAGCCGGTGTGAGTGAGAGAAAGGGGAGGAGACAGTCTGAGGAGGAGCGCTGCTGAATTCGACTTTATTCGAAAGTCTGATCACACACGGCGCTTCAGTGAATGGGGAGAGGACAGTCGAGCTGGTTTGTCTGTTCAGAAAACAGATTAGAGAGAAAATACTCAACGCACTTTCGCACAGACACCTGATGATGACAAAACACTTCGCTCAAGCACAGCTCCTTTATTTGCACTTAAAGAGACTCTTCGGGCTTCGCAGCTCTTGCGTCTTTTTGGGCACAGAAACCCGCACTATTTCGTCTCAATTCCCAGAGTAAGCTGATACACACACACAGCACGGGGAAAAGTGAACGTCCTGAAGTCTGGATACATCTTGTATCCACTTTTGTATCCTCAGTTCAAATGTGGTGCTTTAAATTATTTTGTTGAGTGAAGTGGGGAGTTTTTGGCTTTACGCACGGTGAAGCTTGTCTTTTTTTCTTTAAAGACGTTTTTTTTTTTAACTTTTCAAAGGCAATAACAATCTTTAAAACGGTTCTGTTTTACTTTAAAGACCTTTTTACTTTTATACGTTTGAACACATTAAAAAAAATGCTCCGAAAGACTGTTGGAATAAACAAAATGCTCCAAATCAAACCGACTTAAAATAAAAGTCCAGGAAACTGATTCTCAGTTACTCTACACAATAAAGCCAGGGGAAATGCCGTCCTGCTGAACAAACAGCCCTCTCTCCCTCTCCCTCTCTCTCTCTCCCTCTCTCCCCCCCCCCCCCCCCCCTCTCTCTCTGTATGTGCGTGTGTGAGTGGGGCGCAGAGGACAACACACACAAGTGCAAACGCGCGCGCACACACACGCAGGCTCTCGCCGACATACCGACACATACTTTGGCGCTGCCTCCGCCGCCGCCGCTGCTGTATCACTGTATTACACCAATGTCATTGCAGAGCTCGTGCTGCTGAGAGCCGCGCGCTCACTGGCTGACAGACTGACTGCTCCACTTCAGGTCTGCTCTTCCCACAACACTCACAAGACCAACCGGCACACACCCGGCGGAGGAGAGCCGGGGGACGGGATGCCGGCGGCGGTGCCCGCGTGAGAGAGAGGAGAGTCCGGAGCTCCTGCACCGGCAGACAGCAGCACAAACACGGCTGTCCGCCGGTCTCCAGTCGGTGAAATAATCACCTCTTACATCCACCGATCCCGCTGATTGCTGAGCAGGTGGAAAGAGAAGAGGCAGACTGCGCGCACTCCGGGACCATGATCCGGAGCAGCACACGGGTTATTTCTCAAGGATAAAGCCGAGAGGAGGAGAAAGAAGAGGAAACAATTAAGGAAAAGGTTTATTATATTTTGTCTTTGCGCTTTATACACTCACTCTTCTCAGCTATCTAATGATTCACTGAATTGTGACTGTTTTACGCACCGTGATCCGGATTTTCTTGAGAGTTATTTTCAAAGGTTAGAAAGAGAGGAGGAAAAAGAAGAAGAAGACAAATCAACAAAAAGAAACTTGTTGTTTATCTTTAATTGCTGAATCAATACATCCATTGATCCCATTGATCCCAGTATTCGGTGACTGGTCTGTGTTGGGAGAAAGCGCCGGAGGAGGTTGTTAAAGTAGAGAAGCGGGAGCGCATCGGAGACGACGGGGACCATGATCAGGATCTTCCCGGATTTCAGCGTCCAGGTGACGGCTTCGGCGGCCGGAGGAACCGGAGCTGGAGGAGGAGGCGGCGGAGGGGGGATGGTGACCGGACCCCCGGTGGGTCGGGTGCCCGTGCCGGTACCCGGAGCCACGAACGGGACCCCGCAGAGCGTGCAGGGAATCACCGCCTACCAACAAAGGTATGTGGGAAATCTACAGGATTAACGACCTGTAGCGGAGTCAGCGTAGGATGGGAAGGGAGTTGAAAAGAAATCTTGGAAAAGTAACACATCGAAACTAAACATACTTGTATCAAAGTGGCCTTGCGGAGAGATCTCCGCTCCTCAGTGCTCCTATAATTGATTTGACTGCGATAAAAGTATTTAAACCTACTAACATCTATTGAAATCAATCATTTTCCCCTTCGTGGGATGTTTTATGTTCAGGCACACTTGGGCATCTCTAACTCAGTGGACACTTTTTGGTTTAGTATTTTTGAAGTCGTTTTTTAAGGTATCATGAAGCAAAACTTCATCGTCAGTTGAGATTTTAAATCAAACCTGTGAAAATCACCTATAACCCCAGAATACACGAAACTCATTTGAAATGTGTAAAACTAGATGGAGAGGATTTTTTTTTATTCTTTGAGTGAATACGTTGGGATAAATATTTTCTCAGTTAGTTGCCGTTCCTTTTCAATTATTCCATCAAATCCACAAGCAAAAGAGGAATATTGTGACTTTAATGCCACATAAGAGGATTAAGGTCAATATCCACAGTTTGTTTTGGGATTATTTTTTGTGTTTCAAAGCAAATTTGTGAAGAAAAGTATAAAAATATGTGCACTCAGCAAAGACAGAGAGGATGGAGCAGCAGTGGAAGAAACGGAGGAATGAGGTTGCAGAGATTTAGTGAAAAATTATTTTCAGGAATGAGGTTCAAGTATTAAAACACGACTTCTGGAATAAAGTCGAGGTAATTCAATGGAAAACTGGGGATGATGTCCTGCTAATAACAGCGAAAACATATTGGATTATATCAGGAAAAACAAAAACGTGCTGAATGTTTTCCAGCTGGTCATGAATCCAACCTGCTCTCTTGTGACAATTCACTTCAGTCATAGCCCCCTATCCCCCCCCTCCCTTATTTCCCCCCTCTACTCTGAATCTAAATGATTGCCTCCCTGTCCGGCCACTCAGTAGGGTTGTTTTTTCTAATCATCTGGAGCCACAGGGGGCAGAAACACACCCCAACACACGCACACTCTTGCCTTATTACCGGACAATCTCTCCACATTATGGGGCATAGCTCTGTGTGCGTATGTGTGTGTAAAGTCTAAAAGCTGTGGGGAGCAAACAGGACATAAATCACTGCAGGGGCCTCTCCGAGTGCACTGAGAGTGTCTCAGCCCTCTAAAGCAACAAATACAAGGCGAATAAGGGCTGTATTGTTATTTAAAGCAAAGCGTCTGGGCGCACATAGACCTCAGACCCCCATAAGGGAGGATTTTGGGCAGTGGACTGTTTGTGTCCACAGTTGAAGGGATTAGAGTAGTGGCGTGGCACGTTCTCGCATCATTTCCACTGACATAAAACCTGCTGTAATTTAACTGTGTCGTCATCGGCAGCTGGGGGCCTGTTTGAACTCCTCAAGGACCTTTGAGGCCCCTAAGACCTCAGTTTGGGAAGGGCCAGTTTGGCACATGGGGCCCATTTTGAGTGTTTGTGTCTGTAACGGCCGCAGAGGCTCAGCTTTTCTTCAGACGCAGTGTCTTTTCACCGAGCTGCCCCTCTTCCCTCTCTCCATACATAATGTTTCCCTCCACCAACAGCTGGGAGCTAATATGTTTATACATTACGCTCCATTATCCACGTCGCCTCCGTTTGACAGCTCTCAGTAAGCAGGGCTGAGACGGGGAGAGAAGGAGCAGCCAAACCTCAAAGAAAAGAGCGAACGCTCGGGACCTGGTCTGGCGCAAAGTGGCCACACAGCTAGAGTAAAACTCGACCCTCAATCTACACGAAACCAACACCCATAGAATAAATGTGTTTATTCTAAAATATCTCTATATTTCTATCTTTATCAAGATTATGCTGTTTGAACGAAGTAAGCTCACTTTAGGGCGCTGTGAAGGTGTACTGATGAGGGTCAGATCTGTGACCTTTCCGGTTTTGGCGTGATCAAAAGAAAATGTTACTTTGAAGCAGCTTTTTAAATCACATCTGGATAAACTGGGAGCCAGAGACGAAGTAACAAAAAAAACCAACCTCTGGTTACTGAGACCTGAGCTCTGATACGAAACTGCAACTACATTTTTTTTTTTTTTTTTTTTTTTTTACCGTAAATCACAGCAGCGGCTCTTAAAAGTGGTGAAAATGAAGCGCGCACACGTTCAGGTCTTCTAAGAATCCGTTAGTGCACATGGGCACTAACGGCTCACAGCTCCCGACGATCGCCGGCTGGAGGTCACGGTTCCCCCATCTTCAGTCTTTATTTTCTGCCACTGCGCCGCCTGTAACCCCGTGTTTGTGTGGAGAATACCCAGCATGCCTTTGACCTTGACAGGTCATTGGTATAGAGAGGGAGGCTTTTTCAGCTTCTAGGGCTGCAGCCAGGGGGTTAATCACACAGCACAGCGATTAGATTACAATGAATTATACACTGAAAACGGTGGAATTTAAATGAATGAATGAAAGAGGGGAAAGAAGAAGTAAAAGGTAGTTTCTGTTGGACGATAATGAGCCATTTGCTGACGCGCAAACATCAAAGCCT
Organism: Diplotaxodon limnothrissa; assembly: GCF_057381915.1. NCBI lineage: Eukaryota > Metazoa > Chordata > Actinopteri > Cichliformes > Cichlidae > Diplotaxodon > Diplotaxodon limnothrissa. The sequence goes on along the minus strand of NC_140614.1, from coordinate 5,677,076 downwards.
GGAGGCAAATATATTTCAGTAACCTGAAATACGAAAAATAGAAAAAGAAAAAAACCGAGCAGGTTATTTGATTTATTTAGTCGAAGAAGATGGAGAAGGGGACTTTGTTTCAATTTAGAGGCTCGCAAACTCAATATCAAAATCATGACAGAGACTCGTCAGATGACCAGGAAACTGCTGATTTATTTTTATATCAAAAAACAAACGAAAACAACAAGCTGAGTTGGGATTTTGAAGTGAGACATTTGCCGTGATGTGTTTATTACTGACAGTGAAGGAAGCCAGGTGAAGGGGGTGGAGGGTGGAGGTGTGCAGATCTGATTTACAGGGAAACAATCCAAGTAAATCACCCATCATTCTTTCCACTCAACGTCTCGTGCTTTTCTCTTTTCTTCTTTTTTTATTACATTTTTAAAAATTTATTTAGGTGGTAAAAATTTTTTGATAATTAACCCACAGGGCAACCTGTATACAGGAGGAAATGAAAAAAATAAATAAACACACGCACGCACACACACACACACACACACACACACACACACACACACACACACACACACACACACACACACACACACACACACACACACAGACTCCAACTGCAACAGAGTGGCGTTGTTGCGCCGGGGCTGGAGAAAATACCGGAGATGTGTGCTGTCCTTTTTTCCTGTCAGCAGCCAGAGGAGGGAAAATGCTCCGAAAGCCACACACACTCTGACCGGCGAGAGACGCTCCTCCGCGGGGATTTTGACGGGGATACAGGCGCTGCAGTGGCGGCGAGAATGTAAAGAATTGACGCCTCTGTTTGCCTCTGTTTTTTCCTTCCTTCCTTCCTTTCTTCCTCCGGAGCGCAAGCGGGAAATTCCTCTGTGGTGCCAAAAAAGCCGAAGCTGTGCGTGCGTGGAGAGAGACAGAAGGACGAGGAGGGGAGAGACGGCGGTGATCTGAGAGGCATCCACCCCGGGTTCCCCCCTCACTCCGCTCGGCATGCCTCTGCTGCTGCTGCTGCAGCCCCGTCCCTGCCTTCGCCTCCACCACCCGTTGTTTCCACGCTCCTGAGCGGCGGCGGGGAGAGAGAGCGAGACAAGCATTAGACGCACGCGCAATCGCGCACGGCTGCTGACACCACACATACACACAGTCACACGTTTTCTCTCTCACTCACACACAGATACACACACACACATACACACACGGACATGGCTTTGTCTTAACACACCGACCATGACGCATTGCTGTCAGGGCGCAGCGCACCGCCGCCGCTCCGCGTCCACAAAAATCTGAGAAGAGGGAAAAAAAAGAAAAGAAAAGAGAGAAAGTAAGAAATCAAATAATTGTTGTAGGAAGATGGCGCCCACCAAGCCGAGCATCCAGCAGGACCCGACGCGGAGAGAACGGTAACGGGGCTTGGATTTTTGTTCCCTCACACACTTCTCCTTCAATGCATGTTTACAGCTGCACGCAGACCGGCAGCCCGGCTGGCTGTTCCGTGTCGCTTTGCGTTTTATTCTGAGGCTGGAGGTGTCAGGAGGAACGCTGTTACCCTTTCCAGAGGAGAGTCGAGTTGTGCGTGCCCGCGTGCGCGCCTCTGTGTGTGTGTGTGTGTGTCAGACGAAGAGGCGTGTGGCTGCTGGGTAACAGGTCGGTTGGCTGACTCTCAGGGAAACAGATGACTGTCTTTGCTCTGACTCGTGTGTGTGTTTCTATGCCTAAAGGTGCACGTGCATGTTAGGAAGCCATGCAGTGTGTTGATGCTCCGAGCAAGGAAGGTGTGTGCGTTGTGTCGTGGAAAACATGTGCAACCGAACGTGCATGTGTGTGCGTTTGTGGCCAATTCTACTACTCCAACACTAGTGCGCGCGCGCGTGTGTCACTGAAGAATTGCCAGTGATCTTTAATGTGGAGGGATGTACATGGACTCACCTGTTCAAGTCACACAAAGCACACCTGTACGTGACCTCAAAGGCGATTCACCTGCTCTGATTTTTAAGGTTGAATTTTTGTTGACATGTTTAAATTTGTGTGTATGTCTTCTTTAATCTGCTGTTAATATTGTTATATCCACCATGCTTTCAAATGTCAAAGCTGATCTTTTACAGAGGAACACAGTTCTTGTTGGTGTATCTGCTATAGCTTCTTTGTAACCGCTGCTTCAAGGCTGGCCAGTAATTACATGCTTACTCCTTGTATTTTATTCAGTGTGTGATGCATGGTGGTGTCATGTTCTCTATGGAAATCTACATTTTTCCCCCTTTTTTATACCTGTTGAATTTGGGATGGCAAGCAATTAAATGTAACCTACGCGTCTGCTCAGTTCTGTTGTGTTTTAATTTCAGAAGCCTTTGTGGCAGTGAATCAGTGTATCACAGGGATGAACAGGGAACGCGGTGTTGTATGTTGCAGTACTGTCTGTGTTAACAAGAAACCAGAGCTAGAAGTATGATCACCCCAACAGGACAAGAGCATGTGTTTACTAGAAGCTTTTGTGCAATTTCTCTCTCTCTGTTTTTATGGTCTGTTTGTTGTTTTCAGTTTGAAAGGATGTGGCAGGTGAATGTGAATAGAGGGTGATGAAAAGCAGTTGGTGTTTTATTATTGTTATTGTTATAATTTTTCTTTGTAAACTCAACAGTAATGTCTTTTGTTGCAAAGCAGATCACTTTGTTCCAGCTTGCAGAGGTTGTCCGCTCCTTGACCGGCCCTTTCCTGCGTCGGTGCGTCGCTGGTTTTCTTCTTTCACCATCAGCACCACCTGTTCTGACAAAACTGCAGCCGACGAAAATAAAAATGCATACTCAGAGAAATGTTAGTGAGGGTTTGAATGTTTACCAAATCTTAAGGAAAGTTTTTAATTCTATATCTTTTTGTCTTTCACACGTTTTGGATTGCCTGCTGAAAGTCAGTGCTTTGATGCAGCCAGACACAGCTCCCTGATTTGAGTCAGATTTATTTTAGTGGAGTGTTCGTTCATCCACATGACAGCATCCACTGCGTTTGTGGCAGACTGATGAGCAGCTGAAACGTGAAGCGAAGGAATTCTCTTGTTATCATTTGAGCCTTTTCATTTAAGGAATGTGGCCTTGTGTGTTACTGGACGTAGGTGCTTGAGGACCGTTGTGTTTAAATTGCTATAAACAGACATAAATGCCCTAAGATTCAGTGTAACAACTATCTAGAGGTTGTATATCCTGTTTGCTTCCCTGGAAGATAGTCAGATTATAGCACGGTTTCATGCAAAACAGTGACAGCTTTTGTCTCGGCCACTGCACAGTTTGTTTGAGCAAATTCTCAGCCTCCATAGTGAGTGATCGCAAAACTGACAAAATTCTTGTTTGGTGGCGTCTTTGCAGAACGAGCCCAGACAAACCTGAGCAGCACAGGAGCAAAAGCACCATCGCACAGCTGCTGTGACGGTGTTGCTGAGCCGTACTGAATCAAAGCGTTTCACTCCTCATCTACATCTGAACTGCAGCATGACTGAAGATGCCCTGAAGTTGGTATACAGACCTTTAAATTGTAGTTTCATTTTCTCCTGAAAGCCTGAGGAGTGTAAGCACGAAAACCATTTAGCTGATGCTCTTATCCAGAGTGAACAACACAAGAAGGAACTCTTACAGTTAACACCAGATGCAGGTGAGCATAATACACTGGATTCAGCGACCTAAAGTCAGGGGTATAAGGTCAGTGCTGAACTGCAGATTAACAGCAGGTTATTTGCATATGTGTGCCGTTAAAGAGCAGAAACCAGGCGGAAGGGTCAGACGTCAAATGTATAGAGCTGAAATTGCACCGCGCTGCTGTCCAAGCTTCATTTTCCCTGATTCTGTTACCGAGAGCTTTTATCCTTTAATTTCTCTCGACATGAAGAGGCAGGAAGCTCCAGCTTGATGGAACAAAGTTGTTGCTGTCTTATTGTCTTGTTGCTGAGAGTAAGACTTGTTTCATACCTCAGGTTTTCTCCTCACATGCTGAGGTTGAAACTCTGCTGCACACATGCACCGGGAGTTTGTGCTTCCCTTTGTGACCCGAGGAGATGAGAAACTCAGAAGCTCAAATGAGATTAGCGAATTAGTGAAATGGTTTCCACAACAACTGAATTTTTTTTCTTATTTAAAAACCAAAAAGAAAATTGCAATAACAGCCCAGTTATTTTGTAGATTAGTGATGGAGATCAGTTTCATATAAAAAAAAGAGCCTCCTGATCCTCTTGGGTCGTAATGAGAGAAAGACAAAAAACCTTTTGTAAAACACATTGAGACTGTACAAAGGTCTAACTATTTAGTCAGGTTAAAGTTTGTGATTTCTTCCACGAGGCTGGATTTTTTTTAATCCTCTTCTCCAAAGAAGAAGAAGAAAAACGACATCACAGCTTTCTGCTTGTTGAAAACCTAGTCAGATTTACCTGCCGGGCATCCTGATTAAAACTTTGTTCTGACGCTAACTGCTGGATTTCATGAGTTTATCACCACCTGCTTGTGTCTGTTTTGGGCAAGAAAGCCAAATGTTGCTGCGGCGGTGCTAGCATCGAGGAGACTTTGTCCATCACTGGCTATTTCAGAGTTTGCATTACTTCTCATACCTATTATTATGCAAGTCTCCATCTTCATACGAGGGTCAACATCACATGATATTACTTGATATTTTAACATCAGAGCATGTAGGCAAGGATCTCAGTAAATGTAGCGTACCCTCCAATTTGTCACCACTGTAAGGCACCAACTGGCCATGTCTACTCCAAGCGGGCAAGCAGGTAATAAATATAAAAATAAAAGTCTTTCCCTTTGTCAGGTTGTCTGCAACGTTACCCAGCTACCATTAAAGATACTTACTAAGGAAACTTTCCTGGTGGAAGATGTGATATTGAGGTGCTTCTGACTGACAGCTGGACTTTTACAACTCTAGTTTTTTCTTTTTAGTTGTCATGGATTAACTTATTGTTTGGCCCCCAACTCTCAAGTCTCAGATGTGTCTTTGAAGGTACCCAAAGGGGTCTTTGAATCTGCTTCTGTGTTACTGCACCATGTGATGATGCCCCAACATGGATGGAAAAATGGTGATTAAATCTTTTATTGTGATGAATTATGTCTCTCCGCAGCAGGTTTTCGAGCCTCCGAGAGCTGATTTTCATAGAAATGAACAGAAAGAAATGATTGCCTAGAAGGAAGGAAATCAATCTAAAAACGGATGGTTTGTTTAGGCAATAAAGTGTAGAAATTTGTAGGTAATCCATCTATTAATTTCTGTCGTCATCAATCCATTCCTCCCACTAACGCCCCATGGTCCTACCATTTACTCCCTGTCTACATCCATCTATCCGTCCCTCCGTTCATCTCTCCATCTGCTCCCCTCCCCCCACCCATCCATCCAGTAGTATTCCTGCTAAAAGCTGTCAGGTAGCAGAGTTTTGGCTGAGCCGCTGTTTGTGGATCTATTTCTGGGGGCATTTCAGCACCGATAGGCATCTCGAGGAGACCAAATTAATTTTCAGGTAGAGAGAGAGAGGGATCAGGAGGAAGGAAGTGAGGATAGACGTATGAGGAGAAGGAGGAGGACAGACTTCATAGCCGACTGCACAAGTGCTCCCACTATCAGTACACTACAGTGGCTCTGGAGAGGAAGATGATGGAAAGATGATGGAGAGGAGAACAGAAGCAACGGTGAGGGAGAGAAAGTCATGGGGAGAGAAGAAAAGCAGAAAAGAGGTGGACATTAAAATCAGTAAGGAGGGGAAATGATATATTTATGGTTTTGGGAGCAAGGTTTGGAAAAAATAGACTAAAAAAGGTAAAAATTTAAAAAGAAAATTTTGTAGGGAAGACTGTAACCTGAACGAGACATGATAGCATCAGATATTTCAGTGAATTCTTGTTTCATGTACTCATGCTCGTGTTGAAGCCCAAGCATGAGTAAGGAGGAGGTTGGTGCCAATGGATGGGCCTAAATAGCATCAGACGTTAGTACAGCAGAGAGATTTAAATTTCTAAACAATCAAAAGCATTGATAAAGAAGCTCGGCATGACTGTACTCTAAACTTACAACCTGTTCTCAGTTACAGTTTTTCAGACGCTGACTCTCCAGGAAACAGTACTTGTACGTAGTTGTAAGTGAAATTCGAGTCCAGCATCTGAACTAGACGCCATGGTAACAACGATGTGTATTTGTGGCAACCAAATGTTGATCAGTGAGAATTCTTTTTCCTAAAGTTACTTATGCAGTTGAAAGTGCCCAACTCTAACCAAATAGGGGCTGTAAATGTACAGTTAAAATAAAAGTAAAAGAAATAGTAAAAAAATAAAGGCCTACAAATCTTGGTTTGAGGGTTAAGGTCCTGAGATTGCATCACCTCTAGACCTCAGAATAAGAACTTCTGTGGGTTGTCATGAACTTGGGAAAATGACATTAAAAGGGTATCCCCGTGTGTTGGATAAGCATGCTAATGGTGTTCGGCTTTAGTGAAAGAAATGGTGACTGGGTGATAGCTGAACAAGAGTCAGTGTGCCTATGTGACGAGTTGGAAATGACAACTCGTCAAACCCAAAGCACATCCTTTTAACCTAACCATGATATCAAACGTCCCCATAATTTTGGCAACATGCACAAACCCAGATTATTCTTCAAGATGTCCAATCCTTTTCTTTCTTTTTCCCTTATATAAGGAATATATATATATATATATATATATATATATATATATATATATATATATATAGATAGATAGATAGATAGATAGATAGATAGATAGATAGATAGATAGATATATGCACACCTAACCAAACCCATAGCAGTATTGTTGGCACAGATTTACTACTCAGCAATGATTTCCAACTGGTCTGTAAAGCTTACCAAAAACAGGCATGACACCTCTTCACAAGGCACTCTAGGCTATGTGAACAAGACATTTATTGATATATTTTCAGTGTAATTGTGTTTTTGTCCTTCTGCGATCTGTAATGTTTCATTTAGATTTATACCCCATTGTGGCTTTGATAATTGGACTGATTATTAAACGTAGTAATCCCAATGTAATAATGAGATTTTTATCAGAGAATTTATTAATGAAATAGTTTTAGCTTTGTGCAAAAAAGATAAGTCTGGTGCACATGGTCCACGGAGATGGTTTAGAAATACTTAGATATGGAAGGTGGAGTAAAGATTTTGTGGAAGATGGAAATAATTAAAAAAATAAGGATGAAAAGAAAAAAATACAAAAATAAGAAGAAGGGACGCGACTAGGAAGTGAGAAATGGTGTAGAGACAGTGCGAGATGGCAGAGAGAGTGGGATATGAGTGATGGCAGACTCACTCATCGACCTGATTGGCTCTCACCAGCGGACAACTGTTGGGATGAATCAAACTCATCCGCAGGCTGGATAAGAGCCTCTTAAAGCCCTGCAGGAGAGCTTGGTTAGCTGCCCTAAAGGAGGCAGGCGGGTGGGGACACCTGCCTGATTGCCCAAAGCCAGGCCTGCAAGTGTGTGTGTTATTCATAGATTTTTTTTTTTATAAAGCTGACTTCATTTTTACGAAAGGTTGAATCCTACAGATAAAGAAAATGGAAATGTTATTGACAACTTGGCAGCATTTCAAAATAATTCTTATTAGAAACTGTATTCAGTTTCTACTTAATCAGCTTTATTAGAAGACTTCAGACGATGGCTAGGCAGAACATGCAACATGGAGTGTAGCAAACAGAAGCTTTTACAGCTGACTTTTTTCACTTTTGACCTTTTAGGTGAATGTGAGGATGTTTGATCTTTAAAGAAGCTAAGTTAGTTGACATTTTCTGTTAGCACATGTTGGTGCAATGCGTTATTGTGTTTTAATGATTAGTTCAGCGATTTATAAATGAGTAACATAAAAGTAATGAGCTATTTTGATAATCGCATATTTTTAAGTCATTTATCTATTAAAATGAAAAAAAAAGGAAAACTAATCTTTGTCATTTTTGTTTTTAATATATATCAAGTGAATATTTTAGGAGATCAACTAATAAAGTAGTTTAAAAAGGAGCATGAAATGAGACTTTTTCACTACTTTTTGTAAAAAATCTGAGACTCAGAATTGGGCATACTTTCATACTTAGTGGTTCTGCAGAGACAATGATGATATTGTTTGCAACAGTAGAGCAACTGTTGAATCTTCAGATAAAAATGCTCCACTTATGCCTCACATGCTTTGTTGTTTTCACATGTTTTATCTTTCCTTTTTTAAATCATTTTTTAACAATGACTCACTCTACTTAAAAAAAAAACACGCTTAAAAAGAAAATGTGATTTTTCAGTTTTACTGGAATAGAAAAAATCTTAAGTGATTATATTGTAAACCCATGAACACTGTGAAAAACAACAAGCTGAGAAAATGTAAGAAATTCAGGTGAACGTGATTCAGAAGCTTTTATTGTGATTCACTTGAATTTTTTTCAGTTGGCTTTACTAACATTTACAGATTTGGACAAAAGTTTAGACAACTCAAATTTTCTTGTTCGACTAACTATAAGATTCCTCTCAGGTTAAGAATCAAATTCTAGTTCTATTTTTCCGAAGTGTGCCTTCAAAAAACACACAAGTAACAACGAAAACTGAATTAAACGCACCCTCCTGTTTCTAAGGACCATAGTCGTGTCAGGGAAAACCTAATCACTACAAAAGCACCGAAAACTTGGACATATCTGGGTTATTCATGTTAGTAAAGGTCTGTTTCATGAATGCTGATTATATGTGACTTATATGAGTTTCAACTGTTTCAGAAAATGATCCAAAATAAAACTGGAAGCTAAAGTTTCCTTAGCTTCTGAGGTAACGCTTCAAAAACAGTAACTGTTCACAAAGCGTGCATATATTGCTCATTTGTAATAACTCTGACTCTGAAGTGTCTTTTCTGTCGTCCCACAGCGTGACACCCGCGTGCAGCTGTTCATGAGTTGTTAATACATGCTAGCCTGGTGAAAGTTGTTTTTGCAGATGGTTCATGTAACAAGTGAACTAGAAGCACATCAGAATAATGGAGTTTAGTTTTTGTTCATGACGTTGCCCTGACCAAGTGATCAGGTCTCTGGTAAAATTATTATTTTTTCTTTCTTTTTGTTTTAATTTCACTTCAAGAAATATCACAGTATCAAGAAAAATTGAGCCCAACAATTGAGAGGTTAACTGTGGTTTTAAAGGAGTTTTACGCTCACTAATATCCAGTGTTTGAACCATTCAAGAACATTTTCAGGGATCAAGTGAAATGTCAGCATTGCAGAAATTATTAACGAAACAAATTTCTTTTTTCAAAGGGGATTAAGTTTGTAAGACTGACAATCTTTTGCCTCTCACTTATTGTAAATCTTTATTTTTAACTAAGTCGAATTTGAAAGCCTTACTTAGAACAACAGTTGTTTGCTGTAAGATCTGACATCGTTTCAGGCAGACACCTGACTTTGTCTAAGGGCAGAATCTGTTTTTGCTCACAAAGTGAGGAAAAAGAAGGAGGACAGACTGAGAGCAGAAGGAAAACCAGGGTGAGAGAAAGCAAAGCCGAGAGAAAAGGAGGCTGTGGCGGCGATAGTGTTGGCGAACTTTCAGAAACAACAGAAAAACCACAAAGCACAAAGTTGGCTTTGTGTCCAAAACAGGCCCATTTCCCTCCCCCTTTCCTCTCTCCTTCCTCCCCGGGAGCAAAATAACACAATAAAATGTCCCATTAGCCCGTTCTGATGAGCGAGAGAGAGACACAGAGGCAGGGAGAGAGAGTGGGGGGCTGGTCTGAGGCTTTGGCAGCAAGTCGGTGGTTTGGTGCTTTTTGTATAGCTGTGAGTATTCAAGCTTGGGCCAGATCTTGACACGTTGTTAGGAAACAGCTTGGGCTAGAAAAAAAAACAAAACAGTCCTGACGCTTTACGTTTTGTTTCAAACATGGAGTTTTGCTCGTGGTTCCCTCTGTGATTTCAACAGATTGGTTTTGTCCAGACATGCATGTAAACACAGTTATCAGAGAAGGAAGCAAAAACAGTCTGCTGATGTGTGTGTGAGTGAAAATTGCTTTCCTTTTCAAACTGAATTTACATTTGTCTTTGGGAAGAAAATGCATCGAAAATGTCTCTGGCCAACAATTGAGCCTCGGCAGCGGCAGCAGCAGTTTGTACGTCGTTACCAAATAACAATGTGTAAATTTCCTGCACGCCACTCTGACACAGACTCTGGTTTTGTCCCAGATGGGGAAGTGTATGAAAATGTAAATGATGTTGCACACGGCTGAAACAGTTTTATAAGGGACCGGAAAGCAGCACAAACATGTTGTTAGTTATTTCCTGATTTTACATAAACTAATGCAGTTTTTTTTCTTCTGCCAGTTGTATACCAGCAACGGTCCATCCTATATGCAATTTGTGAAAGCTTTTTGTGTTTCACTTGTTGTTTGTCTTGCAGCTCCTTCGAGTATTGTGACTTGCATTTTTGGCTTGTTCCTGTCCTCTTTTGTCCCGCTATTATAGTATTATGAATGTATAATGTAATACTTTGTTTAATATAAGTCTGATGTTGTACTGATTTACATAAAACATTTAAATGATAAACTTGTTGTTTCACATGGGAATACATGCTGAAATAGATCAGAATATATTCATCTATCGTTCATCAGGACAACCTCATAGAACGGTAAATCGATTAAAGAAAGAAATATAATGCAGAAATTGTTTGAAAACTCTTTGGTAAGTAATCAGTTGGCAGGTGTTTGTACACTCAGTTTTGATTTCTGTGTTGTCATACTAATTCTCAGCCAAGCCAACATGTTGCTGGTTATAACACAATAGCAAAACATTTCTTTAAAACCTCTGTTTTTGCACAACAGTCAAAGTTCACACTGAAATGATAAAATGTGAGAGAGGAAAAGAAAACGCGGAAAACTCCCAAAACTCCAGATTTACATGATGACCTCCAGCGAGTGGGGTCCAAACCTGCAGGTAATTCGAGCTATAATTATTACTGGTGATGGATTTAAAAAAAAAAAAAAACCTGTATACACTCTGAGCTGGATTTAAATTACTGACCAGTGCATGTAATATTAAAATTACCCCACATACCCCTAGGGAAATATATCCTGTCTGAATAGGGGCTCCGTCTTGCACAAAAGAGGACAATGTTGGCTGATTGTTACATCAAGTGGGAATCTGGTTGTTACAATGACTGTTTCAGAAAGTTAGTAAAAATGAAACAGTTTTACAGTCAGACCACAGATCCAGGTAGCATCATCCTGTAATTTGACCAGGACAGATAATCCAGATAATCTGTAAAGCCATTACCTCTGAATCTGTGATCACTGATGAAACGGTGATCAAAAAATTAAACAATACTATGTTATTATTTTACATAATAGTCACTTCATAGTGCTGGTTGCACTGTGACGATTCGTGGCTTTGCAGTTTGGAATTCCACTTTAAAAATGATGCCATTATAACCCTGTGAATATGTTTGCATTGGAAGGAAATATCAATAATTTGCAGTACACTTGGAATAGAACCATAACTGCTGGGACATTGCAACAATGTAACTTTGCTTCTGTGTTGTAAAAACCAGCAGTCACTTCCCTCCCCCTCACCTCCCCCTCACCTTTTCCCCCTCCTCCTCCTTTCTCTTATTCTCATCTCACCTTTTCCATTCCTGTGTCTTACTCCTCTCCTCTCCTCATGTAGAAAGAGGATGTAATCAACTCAGACCTGCTGAGTCGGCAGCTTCCCACCTCAGGACCAATATCTACCTGTCCTTGAAAACACACACTTCAATTATACTACACCTTAGATTGGTTAAACGCACACACACACTCTCTCTCCCGCTCCCACACTATCTCTTTGCTTTATTACTCTTTCCCACTTTGGTATTATTTCCCTCCTCTGTGCCCTTCCACATTCTCTTCAGCTTTGCTGTTTTTGTTAGCCCCCCCCCCCCCCGCCCCCTCAGTTTTTACCACTTGTCTTCTCTTCTTCCTCAGACCCACGCAGGCTTCCATCATGGCCACTTTTCATGTTCTGCCTCATTCTTTCCATGTTCTCTCTTACTTTCTATCTCCACCATACCTTTACCTGTTTTTTACTCCTCTGCCTCCTCCATAGTTTCTTGCTTTAACATGTGCGAGTGTTTAGGTCAGTGGCCTCATCAGATGTATTACAAAACTTGTGAAGTATTTTTAAATTTGTAATTTAAACATCCATCGCTACACAAGACACCTATGATGGCTTGCTAGGTCACAGATAGTGATTCAGTGCCTACCTAAAACTGTAATTAAACTTAAACTGAATTTTGATATGCCCAAGTATCCTGCCATCCCAGCTATACACACTCACAGGTTCCAGTCTACCCCTTTTGAAGCAAGGATTTGCAATCTTTCTTCAGAATATTTGTATAAATGTTTTTTGCTGTTGGTGCACAACACCTGCTTTTGCTAGGAAGCCTGGCTCTACTAGATGTGCCATAAAAAAACGCTGCTTTCTGCCTTCCAGTGGTATGTGCATTTCTGCAGTGACATTGCAGAGAAACCCATCTATCCCAGCTCATTCTCATCCCAAGGATGTCAGTTAGTGCCATTTTCTCAAAGCTGTAGGCTTAGTTCATCGATGCACATGGATTTTTATGGCATCTGTTCCCTGACACAGCAGGTTATTGCATTATTGAGAAGTATCTGTCAGTCCCAACTGGGTTACTGTTGTGCAGCATGGTGTTATGGTGGTGTTAACTAAGTTATTTTCAGTCCCTAAATCTAACCAGCGAGTGAAAGCAATAATCAAGCAAAAAACAAATTGGCAAGAGAAAAAGAACCAATGCTGCCAAACCTGAAATTTATGCCGTCATCAGCCCTCCAGCCAAGTAAAGTGGACTTTGGACAAACAAACAAACTTTCTCTATGTTCTGACACCTGGAGTATAAGGGTACCAATGCCACAGGTGTGCATAATGGTGATAGAAAGGAGACATCTGACAAAGTGGCATTAGATCATACCAGCAACTCACACAGATGATGTTTCAGTCACCAGTTTACTGGAATCCTTTTCTCTGCCAGGGTGAAGATGGACACATCAATGCAGGGATCATTTGGTTACCTTTCAAAAGAAGCGCTGCCATAAATTCTGAAACTTTCTCATTTTTTTTGACAGAAATATGAAAGATATACAAATAAAATATAAACATTACTGCCTCACCAAATGTGTAGTTCACTGAACGTGCTAACAGAGACATAACTTTACTGAATGTCAGGAGCTTTTTATTAAGAGGTCAAAGTGATAAATCTGCTTCTGGAGAGATTTTTAGGATCTTTTCTGTGCTACAGGACATAGCATAGTATAGACACTGTCCATTTTGAACATTATTCATTTGTTCTAATTTAATAAATCTGATAAAGCATTTTATCACACTTCTAATCTTACAATAATACCTTTAATTATTGGGCCTAAAAATTGGCCTTGATAAATATTTATCCCCATGGTTTTGTTGAAATGAACAATATTTGTTACATGATAAAAGTTTTAATAACTATCATTTGTTACATTGTATTTCAATAGGATATTAGAAGAAATGCTGATGTTACCTAACATACCTGATATTTAGGCATCACAGTGTAGCCTTGTAAATAACAGCAGTAGTTAAATCTATTACCTATGTATATATGTTTAAATGTACATAGGTATGTACAGGTTTTGATTCGTGCCTATTTTAGAAAGCGACATGGAAATATAAATATCATTATTGTGTTGCTATAGCGACAACAGCTATAAGGTAAACTGTAAACTGAAAGATTTTATAAGGAACTGGTAGCTCTGGGGTACGATAAAGGGTGACAGTACCAATGTTCAGAGTCGGAGAGAATCATCTTTCAAAGAATTTTACATTTTCTTGTAAAACAAAAATTTAAAGGCATATAGTAACACTGTTAAGACAATAAATAAACAGCATAAAGCTGTAAATGAGATTTTTATGACTATCAATATAAACTGTAACCTCTCTCTCGCTGCACGTGTGTATCCAGCAGTTAAACCAGGTGCTGTAACATGTAGATTAACCAGCTGTTCTCATTGTTGCTTCAACCCCAAGAGGAATTATTTGGAAATTAATTGGCGTATGTGTGCGTGTGTGTGTGTGTGCGTGTGTGTGTGTATGTGTGTCCAGTTGCCAGGACAGGTGTTGCAGCATGGCAATGATCTGCTGCTCTTGTTGTTACACTCTTTCTCTCGCTCTCTGTGTCTGATGATTCGCCGCAGTGCTCTCACGTCCACATTATATTACATTTATATTTCTCCTTTCGAAAACAAAAACAGTACATAAGCAAATAAATGAAATCCTTACCCCTCCCCTCTGTCTGCTTCATCTCTTCCCCTCTGCTCTCATTACCTCTTCTCGTCTCCTCCTTGCCCCTCATGCGGTCACCTGTTTTGCCCCTATAGGCTGGAAGGAGACCTGGGGGTGAAATAAGTATTGATTATTCTCTGCTACAAATGGAGAGGAGGAGAGGAAGGGGAAGATGACAACAAGGGGACACCTCAGTCAGACAGATGGTTTTGAAAAAGAAGGGAAGGAAATAACAGAATATAGATTCACACATGTTCCACTGCGGCTGGAAATAACTCACTATTTGTGGATTAATCTCCTGCAGAAACTATTCCTTAACGATTCCACTTTGTATGTGCATGTGTTAGATGTTAACCTGACATTTTTGAAAATGATGGAGCTTTTTTAGTGGGAAGCCGATGGGCTTAGAGCTCATAGCCACACAGTGTGGAAGTCAGGGGAGTTATCCTGTAATGCCTGTATTGCATTCTCTTTGTGAGTTGATCAGCACTGTTGATGCTGTTAATATTGTGGTTACGAGCTCATTCTCGAGCAGGATAAATAAACCAGCTCACATGAGTGAGCTGCAGCATTTATGGAAACGGAGGCTTTTCTCTTCTTGAGCATCTTTACAATGCCAGCCATTCATGTTTTATTGAATTTAATCCAGTTTTTTATGTTTGTTTGTTTTATTTTTAAGTTGTATTTTTTGTGCATTAATTATCTTATGCACATAAAATATGTCTACCAATTATCACAGATTTGACATTAATCAGTCATTTTTTCTCCCATCCCGTCTTCCCCTCTCTTCTCTCTCTATGAGCGATGCAAAGTGAAATGACAAGCCCACACTCTCTCTCTTTCTCTCTCTCTTAATCTTAACCTTTCTGTCTCTCGCTCTGGTGTCTGGATGTGTGAATGGCGACCAGCTGAGCATTACATGGTGACATTTGGGAGAAGACTCGACCTCATGCTGATCAGAGACGAGCGCTCTTCAAAGAGCTGCCAGACACACACATACACACACACATGCTGAAATATTGCTTCGCAGGGGTTTAAGATTAGTCCGCTTAAACGGTTGTTGGATGAATAGCGTTAAAGCCGTTATTAATGTACAAACTGTAATCTTCCTTTAAAGCACATTTTTATCTACATGTATTGTAAGTTAGTCCGTATGGTAGGTTAGAGGTTTGTGCTTTAAAACAACATGAAGATCCCCGTTCCATTTCTTATCAATATATGCCACTTTCTTTAAAATAATATTCTTATATATAACCTTATGACATTTTAGAGTAGCACACGCGTCTTCCTTCTCTGTGGCAGCTTTGTGTGGCCTGGAGTTGGTATTGAACTGACAAACTTGCCGACACAAGTGTCTCTGTCACCTTCAGGCTGGTCAGTGCTGCTGCCTCCTCTGCCTTGTTGTTGTTGTTGTTGCTGCTCCTCCATGATGGATCTGCTGTGTGTAATTTCATGCACATGTCCTCCGGTTATTGATGTCTGTACTTATTCACCCACTTGACTCCTGCCCTCTCGCCACACACACACACGCACGCACGCACGCACGCACGCACACACACACACACACACACACACACACACGCACGCACACACGCACCCCAAACACACCTTCAGCCATTGCCATTAAATGATTTCAGCCATTATGTGCTGCACACACATGCAGGCATTCACATGCAAATGGAGCCACACTCATACGTAAACATATCGATGCAGATTAACGCACACTCACACGTTGCAGTTGTGTGTGCGCAGA
This sequence comes from Diplotaxodon limnothrissa, assembly GCF_057381915.1. NCBI lineage: Eukaryota > Metazoa > Chordata > Actinopteri > Cichliformes > Cichlidae > Diplotaxodon > Diplotaxodon limnothrissa. The sequence goes on along the minus strand of NC_140614.1, from coordinate 5,661,009 downwards.
GGCCAGAGGCGGCACTGTGAATCCTTATTGTGTCTCTGTGACCTTATTTTAGACATCCGACACCTTCTTGTTGTCACAATGTGAATTCCAATAAAGTTTGAAATTATTCAAACTCTGTAGCTTATCCTTCATTACTTTGTTTGTCCTGCAGCTCTGACATTTGAACTTCGGTGGCTTTGAAAGTCAAAGTGTTCTCTCAAGGGAGCTGTGATTAGGGTTTTAATGAGGTTTGTTTGTATCAATTCAGAATGTAATACCAAACTGCAGGTAGCTAAGATGCTGATAATTTCATGTGATAGATCATGCTAATTGGCACTTGCCACTATTTTAGCTGCTAAACTGATTTATAGACTTGAGATTATACAGCTTCAGGAACAAGGAACCATAGAGTCTGTAAGAACGATAGATTGTGAAGCACCATCTCAATGACTCGAGTTTGGCATTTTAGCTATAAAAATCATGTTTTGATTTGGATGTGACCGTATGTAGTGCATATAGAGAGAATATTTCACCCATACTGACCTCTCTTCATTGGTTCCCAATTAAATTCAGGATAAATTTAAAATCATTCTTCTTACATTCAAGGTCTTGAATAATCAGACCAAATCTTATTTTATAGACCTCATAGTGCCTTATTATCCTAGCATAGTACTCCACTCTCAGACTGCAGGTTTATGGTTCCTGGAGTTTTCAAAAATAGAATGGGAGACAGAGCTTTCATTTATCAGGCCGTTCTACCATGCAACCAGCTCCCACTTTGGATTCTGGAAACAGACACCCTCTCTACTTTAAAGATTAGCTTAAGCTATCGGACTTACAGTTTTTTACAGACGCTAGGACACATTTCCCAATACTTAGGTCACTTTTGCAAAACTCTTCACACAATCCTCCTAACTGACCGTCAGCTTGGCAAAGCAGTTCATTTCACATTCAAAATGCACTACAACTACCAAAACACTTCATTCAGGTCTCAAATAAACTCATTCTTCCAGAACACTAGCAAAGGTTGACAGCCGACAAACACACTTTGTCACCCACAAAACAATGACCTAAAAAACACTAACAACATGTAGCATTACACAGTGTTTTCTTGTGTAAAACAAGGACACATCTCTGTTTATAATTTCAATATATGTTACTGGAATGAATCAGACATCATGCAGAATTCGTTAATATTTGTTTATGTATTTTTATTTTTTTGCACTAAGTAATCCCAAAATACAAGAATTTGTATACACACCATCCACTGATACACATACAATAGTAATGCTAATCTACTCGGTCTCCTCCATTTGGCCACAGGTTCTCATCCACATCACATCTTATGTCATCTTGGGCAATACACCTAGGAAAGAATCTTCTGGCTGCCAGAATTGAAGGAGTTGAAAAATTGAAGGAGTAACACCTGTGTAGATGTTCATCTACAATGAGAATCAGCTGTGGCTGGTTAAACTGCATTTTTAGATTTAAAATATGTTTCAATAAAATATTGCTGTTGAATTTTGCTGTCTTTTTAAGTTTTGCATTGTGTTATTGTTTTGGCCATAAGTTTAACAGTTTTGAAAACAGTATGTAAGCACATGCAAAATGTCCTGTCCGTACAAAGATTTTTGGCAGTTGTTGTGTCTGAGTGAGAAAATAATTCATGAAATTTGAGAGATGTAGTCATTGAATGCATTTTGTGCCAAAACAGTGATAACTGATCCTCAGTTTGGCCCACATAGACTTCTGTTGTGCTCACTGTGTGAGGAGTTTTGCAAACGTGACCTAAGTATTGAGAAATGTGTCCTAGCGTCTGTAAAAAACTGTAAGCTAATAAGCTAAAACGGCATAGTTAGGGTGGATCAGGTGACCCTGACTCCTTTCACTTGATGCATGATAAGTGTTTCTTCTTCACTCACCTCTGTGTTTAGACAGCACTCTGAATTTATAATCAATCATTATAGTGTTTTGTCCTGTCTCTCTCTCCTGAACCCCAACCAGTTACGACAGATGGCTGCACCTCCCCGACCCCGGTTCAGCTGCAGGTTTCTTCCTGTTAAAAGGGAGTTTTTCCTCCCCACTGTTGTCAAGTGGTTATTTATGGGGGGTCATCTGAGTTTTGCGCTTTTCTCTGTATGATTGTATAGTCTTTACCTTAAAATATAAAACACCCTGAGGTTAAAATGTAAAAATTAAAATTGAATTGAATGTTTGGACAGGAAGCTAGGGCAGGGAAATGACTACCGTTAGCACTGGGTAATTAGGATGAATAACAGTAAAGGAATATAAGCTGGTAGGACAAATTATATTAGGTCACAACATTTGTCTGTATAAAAACAATTAAGTGGAAAAGTATGCTAATTAGATACAGCTAAGTGAAATTTTTGTGTAAAAATGTAGTTTCTCTTGAGAAACACTGACGCTTCAATAAACAAGCTGCTTCTTTTGTTTGGCTAGTAACTGACCATCTAAGTTCAGGTTGTTTGCTGAAACTTGAAAGATCCTTCCCTAAAGAGAAGATATCCCTCACATTTAACGGGCATTCTGGTCTACATTTTGGTATTCCTGCATACAGCATCCAATGATCCAAACTCATCTCATGAATAAAGTATTAACTGTTTTTGAGCTCAAACAGAGGCTCTCTAATTTCCAGCTGATGTTTTCATTTTCTGTTTTTAAAAAGTGCTTCACATGCAAGATTAGGATTCACGATCCAACACTGTAGCAACCTTTCATGAGAGGAATAAAAAAAAATGTAAATTTGTCTTTGGCTCTGTGCCTCCTCTTTGAGCTTATGTACAGTATCATCGTCACTGCTGGGTTTACAATCTTTTTCTTCCAAGACTACTGGATCATCTCGGGGATTATTAGAAGCCTCTTTTGAACCAACAAATGATTGAAAAAAAAAAAGACCAATTATTCCAGCACAAAGCTTAAATCATAGCTTAAATCCAAACACAAGGTTTGGAAAGGTTCCCTTGAAAGTGGTATTAATGGTACAAAAGTATGCGTGTGCATGTTACTTTCTTTCTCTCTGTGTGTGTGTATATATATGTGTGTGTGTGTGTTTATGTGTGTCTGTGCGTGTGAGTGAGTGAGGTCAGTGTGGTGGGTGGAGGTTGGGAGGTGACACTCTGAGCTCTGTAGTGGAACAAATTGAAAGCCAAGCTAGTATCAATCACTGTGAAGCCATACTTAATTGTCCTGGACACACACACACACACACACACACACACACACACACACACACACACACACACACACACACACACAAACATGGGAAAAAATGGTAATGAATTTCTGTACACTGTTTATCAGTGGATGAGAAGATGGGGCATCTGAGAAAAGGAGAAGAAACAAAGGCAACAGCAGAACAAATGTTATATAAACTACAAGACTGAGAAACAGATGTCTTTGCAAACACACAGAATCTGCATTCATACAGGGTTTGCACTTAATACAGTTTATTTTGCATATGGTTTTCACATTTATTCTTCATGAACTATCCTGTCACCCCAAACATGGCAAAAAAAAAAAGGATAATCAATGCCTCAAAATAGTTCCTAACACCCATGGCTGGATTAACTTTCAGCTGCTGGCCCTTTATTTATCACCAGTCTATCTGAACAAACGCACTTACACTATTTTCTACAACAACTGTTGGTGGTAGTTTTCAGCTTCAATATTTAAAATTACTTAAAACAAAATGTCATTATTTGCAAATCTCATAAACCTATATTTTATTAAGAATAGAACATAGAAACATAGCAAATGTTTAAACTGAGAAAATGTAGCATTTTAAGAAATAAATTAGCTCATTTTGAATTTGATCACAGCAAAACGTCTAGAAAAAATTGAGAGTGAACATCAAAGGCTGAGAAAGCAAGTGGTACTAAGAAGAAACATCTGGAGGAACACTTTTAAGCTAATTAGATAAATTGGGAACAGATCAGCAACATGACTGGGTATAAAAATAGCATCTTGGTATATAAAAATTGTGGAAGTTTTAGAATAAGTAAAATTGCAGGTTTCAAATACCTCAGATTACATAATATTATCATATTCTGGCCTGAGTAGCAGACACTGCACTAGAAACAGGCATGATTCTGTCATGGAAATCAATACATGAGCTCAGGAATGCCTTCATAAATGCCAGGAAAAGCTCTATCGTGCAAAAAAGAAGCCATATGTGAACATGATCCAAACAAGCCGCAAAGCTCCTCCTGGACTAAGACAAAGTGTAACGCTTCCATTCAGATGAAATGTACAAATTGTTTGGGGAAAAAATGGACGTCGCATCCTTTGGAACAAAGTGGAAAGAGGCTGTACGGCATGTTGGAAACAGTCAGTTCAAAAGTCTGCATCTCTGACTGCATGGGGTTGCATTAGTGCCTATGGAATTGCCAACTTGCACATCTGGAAAGGCACCATCAGTGCTGAAAGAAATATATAGATGTTTTAATTCAGAGTATGTTCACATCCAGACAGCGTCATTTTAGAGGAAGATATTGAATATTTCTGCAAGATCATGCTAAACTGCATACTGCATCTGTTACAGCAGCATGGTTGTAACATCCTGCTGACTGCTGAACCAGCTTTGAAACAAAAATTATAACTTCAGCTAGAATCTTCTGTCAGACAAGAATGAGACAACATTCCTCTCCCTGAAGTCCAGCAACTGGTCTCCTCGCTTACCAGAAAATTACACCATTGTTAAAAGAAGAGGGGATGCTGCACATTGGTACATTTTAAGGTCACTGTGCAGCACGTGACCTTAGTTTGCAGTACTGCAGCAAAGCCTTTGAGCTAGTTCAGAGAGCCAGCTTGACATTCTGTCATTATGCCTCACATTCCTTATCCTTCCAGTTTGGTGGTGTATGTTCAGGCTGCAAAATTTCCCATCTGTCCCTCCGATGCTTGTTTTTAACGATAAAACAGTTGTGTCTATTTGCACAGGGAATTAGCTACGGAGAGCCTGCAGAGAGGGGTTTTCAACCTACTCACATGAGCTTCCATAAACCTCCATAAACCCACCAGAATATAGTACATAACTGTGCATTTGGCAAATTCTGATTGGTTTACAAGTGGGCTTGAATAGGGTGCAGTGGACAGTTTTCATGGTTTTTTGTATGTTACATTGTCCAGAGCTCCCTACAGCCTGCCAATGCACTGCCACATTTCAGTTCTACGGCTGCACTTCATTGCCGCTTGCTGTTTGAATCCCTCCACCACCCCAACAGCCACCTCAGTTTCATGGAAGACGTTAACATAGCACTCTCAGTTTCTCCCTGTATCATATTTGAGTAATGAGATCAGAGCCAAGACGCTAAACTCGAACTACATTCTGCTGCTGTAGTGAAATGTAAGCTGTCTAACTGAAGTCAAATTACTTACACCCAAATAATGTATAATAATGTAATTAAGCCTTTTTAAGGTGTTAAAAATGTGTGTTCTGAAGGGACTAAAAGGCTTAGATGCTCTTATTAAAAAACAAAAACAAAGAAACAGCATAATGTAAGGGCACGACATGAAAGACAAAAAATGTAACACATATGTTAAACAACTGAGAGATTGGCTATACAGTTAGTAAATCTAGGCCTGTCAGTTGCGATCACACTTTTTTTTACTCTCTCATTTCGTGTGTGTGTGTGCGTGTGTGTTTACTGGCAGCATATTGTTTCCCTGTTTGGCCAAATTAAAGGGAAATTCCATTAATTTTTCAGCGTGGCTTCTCAGCCTGTCAAGGTGAATTTGCATTTCTATCTCACAGCTTAGCGGACGCTCGTTAGAAAACAGAAATGCTGAAATTGTAAATTGCAGAAAGTTGTTTTTTTTCTCCCATAAATCAAACTGCACTTCTCCACCTTGCACTCTTTCGCATATGCATGCACATACATATCCATGCAAATGCTAAAAGTTGTGCTTACACTAACACATATAAATACCTGTACACACAACTCCTGCACGTCTTATTTGTGTGTGTGTTCATGTACTCCACGTGCACGCACATCCCTATAGGTGTGTATGTTGTTGTTAATTGAAGTGTGAGGTCCATGACAGCTATCAGCGGCTCATTCACTACATTAATGAGAATGATAGCAGCTTTAAAAAGACTGTTCCACACTGTGACCAAACTCATTAACACCGGCTTGCATTTAAATACACGCCGCTCTTCTTCCTCTGCTCCTCTTCTTCCTCACTCTTTCCCTTTAACTTTGTCCACGGTCTCTTGTTCTTTTCGCCTGCTCCCCACTCTCTCGCCTTCTTCTATCAGTTTTTCTTTCTGTTTCTTCAGCTCGTCAACAGTTTCTTGTTCACTCACCCTTTCTGTTTTATTTCCAGCTTGATCTTCCACACTGTCTCTTCACTTCTTGCTCCGTGGCTCTTTGTCTCTTCTATTTAATCTTTTGATAGAAATGCTTCTCCCCCCTTATTTTTTCCCCCACCTGGTTGCGCTATCCTACTCGCTACCTTTAGTGTCCTTTTGTGACTTATGTTTTTCTTTATTCCTTCTTTAGCTAATCAGGGACCTGTACTAGGAAGTTAAACATACCCAGAATATATTTTTCTTATCTAGCAGACTAAATGATCCAACTATGAGGACGTTGGCAGCATATAACCAGTCACAAACGTGGATGAGTCTACTTGCAGCAGAAGAACTATATACCTATAACAATAACAGGCTATTACAAAATTCCCACTGTGGCCAAGTGCTTGCTTGTAGGGGGTTGTCTGATTGTTGGGGTTTTCTCTGTTATTGTAGGGTCTTTATCTTACAATATAAAGTGACTTCAGGCATCTATTGTGATTTGACGTTATATAAACAAAATAAAATTGAGTTGAATTATCAGTGCTCATTGGAAAAACACCAAAACTAGATACTTTCTATAGACCTTCTTACTATCTATGCACAAAGGTCCATGAGGTTTTCCAGTAAAGCTGACTGGTGAATGCCAATTTTGTAGAAAACCTATTGGTTAGTTGGCAATGGTTTCATAGAAGTGTATCTATTATATAACCAGGTCTGGGGCATGTTATGCTCGAGGGTTTAAAATACTTCAAATCCTTTGTTGCAGTTCAGGTATGTGGTGAGTATTCATTTTCTATTCAGCATTTCAGACTTATTTCTGGAATATAAACCAAAGTTTTGGAATAAATTCAGCACTCCACATTGACAAGCTTTAGCTACAGTCTTAACTCTAAATTAGCAGAGCATAGCACAGGCAAATGTTTGGTAACGATCTAAAATATGAATTCACAGGGAAGTGCCAATCACTTAAAGAACTTATGTCATTTTAAAAAATGGCATACGTGATCTAAAATGTTTCAACATAGTTTGTCACAATGTCACAGTTTTTTGGACAGGCAATGTTTTAACAAGCCAATCAAAGCTCTGCGATAGAAACCATCTGCTGGAAAGACTGCAGCAGTCGACGTCAGAGCTCCACAGTGCTTTCTACTAACTTAGAGTGCGTAGTGCATCTAGTGTTTGTCTGCATATGGTTCCGAGGCCAGAGGCTGCCTGAGCCGTGGAGTGTGAAGTTAGTGACGGACAAATCCCCCACCCCCGCAGCACTACAACATACACAGACAAAACACGATTATCTAAAAGATGTCAGTTAAACAAGAGTGTTTTTGAACAATTAACATTAAAATAGTGATTTTAATATAGAAGTGGCTTGGTATACTAAGTCATTTTAGGATCTGTAAAATAAAGGATAAGAAATAAATTTAATCTCTCAACTTCAATTTCACTTTTCTTTTCATGTTCATAAATGATTCTTCCTGAAAAAAGTCAGAAATATTTTTCAGGCAGCTGTGATACAGTGCCAGCTCAAACACAGAGGGGGTTAAGTGTGTGTGTGTGTGTGTGTCAATATTTGGACAGGTACCATGGCACTCACCAGATGAGCCCAGCATCTGCTTCTTGGCAAGACATGGATGAAATGACAGCGTGCGTGTGTGTGTGTGTGTGTGTGCGTGTTCATATGTGTGTTTGCAGTAAAGCCCACTTTTGCTCACCACTCACTTTCAATTGGAAACAAAATATATTTGTATTACGTTGGATTTCCTTCTATCAGTCTCTAAACTCTCACTGCTTATCACTATTCCTTATACTGCTACTTTTTCCACATTTTTTCCACGTTACCTTCGTCCTTGCTCCTTTACCTCTGTCATCAATTCAGTTCGTTTTTATTTACACGAAAATGAATTGAGATGATTATATATAGATCACAACAACAGCTGCCTCAAAGTTCTTTATAGTGTAAGGTAAAGACCCTCCAATAATACAGAGATGACCCCATCAGACGACCTCCTATCAGCAAGCACTTGGTGACAATGGAAAGGAAAAAACCCTTTCTAACAGGAAGAAACCTCTGGCAGAAGCAGGCTCAGTGATGGATTGCCATCTTGGAGGGTTATATTACAGCTTTAGTGTTTGATTGCTAATTAACATTTTTAGATTTATTGTGTCAGTTTTCTTTCTCCTATTGTGCAAGAATATATAATAATACTTTAGCTACTATTTTTCTGATCATGGCAAAACCCCCTTTTTAAGACTAGCTGACTTTTAGCTGATAATGGACATATCAAGGAGAACACTAGCCTCGCCACAGCCGGCCGTTAAGTTAACCTCAGTCCAGTGATGCAGGAGAAAAACAAAACCACTTGACAATTTTTTTAAATTAAGCAATACTTTTAAATGTGGACAGAACCTTTGCCTTGATAAACATGCACTGAGCTGCATGGCTTTGCAATACCAATATGGCTGTCACACTGAATTAAAAGCTGTCAGTGGGTTTTTTGTGTGTTTTTTTGTTTTGTAGAAAAATGGGAATTCGGTCCCCTTCTTCATACTGTACTCATGACTGGTGAAGTGTCACCCCAATATCACTCCACTAAAGTGTCACCATCAGCTAATGTCTATGTATGTTATTTAATAACCAGGCTCTTATAAGACTTTCAGTTATGTTTAATGGGAAAAGCCTGGTTATAAACATTAACAGTAACATCTGATTTATGCTGGGCTTTTCAGAGAGTTGCAACTTGTGTTTTTACTGTGTTACATTGGGACCTTCCAAATATTTAGAAGTGTAGGAATTGCCCTCATATTTTATATTTTGCAGTCACGTGCTGTTAACCTGTGCCAAAAACAACACAAACTCAATGAAAACCCTGACAGATCAGCACATGTGCTAACTCGAGTACCAGTGCACTAATGGGGCAAGCAGTTCTCAAGTTCAAACACTACACATTGTAAGACTTGTTACATGAGTGCATGCAAATTCAGTCGGGGGTATCCACAGTCAGGGGTATTTAACTGCATACAGAGTTATGTATGCAGTAAATTCACCCTTTGCTGCAAAATGCAGCAAATGTGGATTAGTGTGTTTCACTGCTTTTCTTGGTAAAAGCTGATTGTACTTAATCCTCTCTTATTTATATTTTGAGTTTCCCATATTTTCTTCTTGCTCTTCTTCTTTTCTTTTCTTTTTTACTTTCTTAATTTTTATTTCTTTTTCCTTTTTTTCTCTCTCTGTTTGCATTTCCTCAGTGGGCTTACTTTGCTTCTTCATTCAAATCCCGTGTTTCCCATTGCTCTCCTCCTCCTCTTTCCTCAGCATTATTCGCCTTAACAAGAATGATCCTTCTCTTTAAAATGACATAAAACTATCAAATGAACTCAAATCACAAAATAAGATGTAAGAGGGTTAAGGCGGATCTCGACTTAGGCACTCCGCTACATAATCCGCTCCTCACATGACTTCAAAGGAGGCGGTGAGAAGTGCCAGGCCCTCTCCTGTTTACCATATCAAGGCTTTCTCTTGCTGCTGCTGAGGAGGAGGAGGAGGAGGAAGAAGAGCCTGCAGAGTTAAAGAGACTGGAATTGAAACACAGCGATGAGTTTGTTAAGTTGAGATGCTCATTAGGAGGTTTGGAAATGGGAGGGGGGGGGGGGGGGGGGGATTCACTGGTTTTCTCCTCCCTCCTCCACCTCCTCCTCCTCCTCATATCGTCTTGGTTCTTTTCCCCTGGGTCGTCTCTCTCTTTGACTCCGCGGAAGTGTCGGCCTCCTTGGTTAATTTTCACTTTTTCCCTCTGCCATCTCCCGTGCCTCTTCGCCTCTTCCCTCTCCTCTCTCTGTTCTTCTTCCCTCGCTTGCTCTACACTCCATCTCTCTTGGTGCCTTCGCTGTGATGATGAATGGTGTTTAGTGCCATTGTGGATGGAATCACTCAGTACAGCCAGTCTCTGAGTCATAATCTGGATACACACACTGTATATAGCCAGTTGTCTCGCGTGATAGATTGTTGAGATTGTTGGAGAGATAGAGACGGGAGAAGATGAGCTGTTCACTCTCTATCTTTGCCTCTCATCCCCTTTACATCCACTTCTATTTCTATTGTTTGCTCGTTTTCACTTAAAGTGGTCTTAAATGTGCAAAATGAGTAAACTGTACACCTAAGTCTGGGGTTTGATAAGCAGATCTGGATTCCATTGACTTCCTTAGAAAATCTAATTAAATCCAGCAGTAACAATGGTGAATGGACCAGTACTTATGCTTTTCTACTCTGAGCACTCAAAGTGCTTTTTACTGCAAACCTCATTCACCCAATCACACTCTTATTCATACGAGCACTTCTTTCTATACCTAAGTGCCTTGTCTAACATTTACACACATACTTGGATGGATGCAACTGGATGCAACTAAGAGTTCAGCGTCTTGCCCAAAAATAAATTAGTTTTAAAATAGTTTGTATGGGAGTGAAACTACAGCTTTTAGTTTTTTGTGATAATGACGTTTGTACTTTAAAGAAATTCTTCAGCAGTGTCTGTTAGCTGACCGTGCCATGCTGAAACTTCCCAAAATCCCTGTAATAAACAATATGATTACATTTTAACATTGTATGAGTTTATTCACTAAATGTTGGAGTCCAACGAAGTCACATCCAATTTGAAGAAAGTGTCGCTGACACTGATGAACAGCAGCTAACAGCAGCAAAAACATCAACACTTACCAGTTGAGCACACTGTCACCAGCTCACCTTGCTGTCAGTTTAGCTGACTTCTATTTCGAGTGACTGTTTTTGTGCTGTCAGATTGGTTTTTTGGCTGCCGTCAGGATGCAGTTTCCTGTGTTGCAAGACAATTATGAATGCATTGGATGAGTTACAAATGCACTTAATGGAGTCTTTGGATTAGCAGGAAAACTGAGAATTGAGTATATAGACCGTAATGAGGCAGGTGCAGCAGCCTCTGACATTATACTGAAACCTCCCCCCCCAAAAAGCCTCAATCCCCTGTAATCAATCCCCAAATTCATTAAAAAGTTGAATACTTTTGTTGGCTTTGAAGAAGAATGAACAAGCAACTAGCAATAGCTTTTAAATAAACTTTTAGTAGCAGACATTGTGTGTGACTATTACAGTTATAGTCTGTATTAAACTGTGATGTGATGTCAGTATTGTGCTGCTAACTAGTTTCAAATACTTTGAATGGTTCGCTCTTTAAAGCAGTCTTCGTTGGATTTCACACATCAAGACGAGTTCCTAAGCTTGTTAGATAACCTCTTCTGTGGCACTTGGAGGAGCTCTGTTAGAAAGAAGCAAATGGTGCTGTCGAGTTGCATTATGGGAAGCGTGGGATCCAGGATAGTGTTTTTTAAGCTTGATCATCTCAAAAGCTACTCTTTCTGTAATGTTTTTTTTTTAATTGAATTTGTTTTATGTTGATGCAACTTATGCATGGTTTTCACTTACAGGAACTTTCCAGAAAGACTCTTTTTCCTCTATTCTTTCTCGCTCTCTTAATTTCTCTTCATCCATGATACCAAGCTTGTATGATGTGCTGTCTTGTCATGTCATGGTAGAGATGTAAGTTTAGTGTAAAGGCTTGCATTAACAGCTGTAGCTCAGGAGGTAGACCAGGTCATCTACTGATCAGAAGGTTGGCAGTTCGGTCCCTGGTTCCTCCATGCCAAGTATCCTTAGGCAAGATACTAACCCCAAATTGCTCTCCGATGTGTTCATCGGAGTATGAATGGTAGTTAGGAAGCAATAAAACACTTAAAAGACAGTGCTTGTGTAAATGGGTGTGATTGGTTGAATGTGGCATGTTGTGTAGAGCGCTTTGAGAACTCTGGGAGACTAGAAAAGTACTGTATAAGAATCAGTCCATTTACAGCTCTTTGTAGTTATGGTCTGCAGCTCCATGTCCGTGTAACACAAGGGACACACACCAATACAAACACATGCATCGCTCATAGATTAGACCTTATTTGATGCACAACACTGAATGAAAGAGAAGGAGAGAAAGCAAGCGAAAAACTAAAAAGGAATTTAAGATGTGAAAGAAAGAATTTAACAGAGAGCGAGAGGAAGAGAGACAATAGGGTAGTTCTGCAGGAAGAGAGAGAGAGTCTGAGATATTTGATCAGCTCCTCTTGTCAATTTTTGATTCTTAATAACTTATTGAAACAGCTTCTGGTGCCTGCGATCAATACTGCTGCTCACTGTGCTGCTCACTGTGCAGGCTGAAGAATGGAGTGATGCATGTGGGCTTCAGTATCACACTGATTCTGGTCTTTTACCAAAAATCGCTCTCATCTCCCATGACCTGCATCAAGTCACTTTGATTTTGAAATAAGCGGGAAGGAGAAATGTCAAAGTTTTGTGTCACATTACCCCCAAAATGCAACCTAAAATGTGTTTTCATTTAGTGTTTTGGAATGATAAAAGAGCTTACTTTTTGTCACAAAAAAAAAAAAAAATCCTACATATGGAGTCATTTGAACTGTATTTGAGTGAACTTCATGTGTTGAAAACTCAGAACAAAAAAGCTAAATTGAAATAAAAGATTATAAAAAAAATAATAAATTCACATTTTAAATAAAGAAATAAGAAGTAGAGCCACCAGTTTAGCTCACAGGTTGAGAAAGCGGCAGCCTGGATTCAACTCTGACCAAAAGCCCTTTGTTGTGTATCTTCCCCCACAGTCTCTTCCCTGCTTCTTTACTGTGGAAAAAGCAAAAGCTGAAAAAAAAGTGCTAGTGAAGAAGTACAAAATTAAAATGACTTAAATAATCAATTGCGGAGTCCCTTTTGTCAATGGTAGATCATCAAAAAGCAATTTTAATAAACTTAAAAGTGTATGTTTGAAGAATACGTTTGGGGAAATTATCTAAAAATGTAAATTTAAGGTAGATTAAATTAAAAACAAAGTGTTGCAACTCACAATAATGAGCATCTTAGGGAGAAAAATGACAAAGATATAGTATATGGAGAGAAGGGAAATAAACTTTATTGTCTTATTGTGTGTGTTGGCATCTGTCACATTGTGCGTTCAGGCAATGAATGTTCATTCCCCTACACACACACACACACACACACACACACACACACACACACACACACACACACACACACACACACACACACACTCCTGTTCCCCCCATTCTCATTCTCTTTCAATTACTCTCTCCCTTTCTTTTTCTTTTCTCTCTCTCTCTCTTCCTTCAGGGCTTTGTATATATGGGTGAATGGAACACACACACACTCACTCACACACACACACACCTACACACACACTCCACCCCCCAGCGTCTGATGGCGCTGCGGTAAATTAAATGTAGAGCTATATGTTGCCACCATCCAGATGACAAATGACGTGTGGTAATCGTCTTAGCTCTGATAGTAGCCGTCGCCCCTGGCAACACAGCACACACAAACACTCACATACATACACACACCCTGTCACTGTGTTTGTTTTGTTTGACTGCATTTGTCCTGTATTATATGAGCATCCATGAACATAAGTCTGTGTGTGTGTGTTTGTGTATGTGTGTATATGTGCTTGCTTGCTCATTGATGTATCCCTATAGATGTCTTAAGTTGTGTACGTGTGCCATTTAATGTTGTTATGGACTCTCATATATATTTTTCCACTCTTTTGCACACTTAATTGTGTTTGTCTTGCTGTGTTTAGGTCATATAAGCAGGCCTGGTTCCATTTTTCTGTGTGTGTGTGTGTGTCTCCAAGTATCTGGTAATATTCACTATCTGGATGGTGTGATCTTCCTCATGTTTGCTGTTAAAAAGAGAGACTGTATATAAAAGATGTTCACAGGCAAATTTAAATCGCTCTGATTAGTGAAGCGGCATGTTGATGCTTCAGCTGAGCATGTTTACTTGGTGTTTTGAAACTTGATGTGATAAGAAACTGAAAATATGGGAACACTTTGTCTTTCATAATACAGGCCAACCCTAAAGCTTCACCATCATTTACAATGTCGACTTTATGGTGTATTCAGTAAGGCTTGAAACTATACTGACACTGTAACCTATAAGTAAAGTAAAAGTTATAGATCAATGGGGGTCATTTTATCATAGATTTCTATACAAGCAGGCTTCTTTTTGTAACCAGAGGAGCCATCCTTACTGGCACACTACTAGATTTATAGAAGCTATAGCCGTCTTTTTATACATGAAGAACTCATACACTCGGAAATCACCACAATAAAGTTATCTGCCAACAATTGTGTGCCAACTATCCATCCAGTCAAAACTGTTTTGACCCACTGGGGGATGGATGAAGGACCTATGGGAGTCCACTGTGGACTTAGCTTGTTTCACTTTCACCAGATGCAAGAGCTTATTGGAATCTGTGGAATTCTGAGTCAGGGACAACCCCCGTGGGCTCTTTGTCATGTTTCTAGAGCCAACCTGCAGTTTTTGCAGTGTGGAAGGGTTCAGTTGTCCTGCCACGGGGGATTGTGCTTAGTCTCTAGCAATGCTTAGGTGGGTGGCACACATCAAAGCGGCATGAATATGAATGCCAGGACCAGAGTCTGGCACTGGAACAAGATTATCATTTATTTTATTTACTTTACAGTGGTGCTGTGGCGTATCGGCACATGCGCGCTGTTTTCCCCTCTCTATGATTTTAATGGGTCTGCCTCTCGTTCAGCCGATAAGCATTTCCCCAGCTCTGTATGTACACCTGTAAACTTGCCTGTGTGTGCACGTGTGTGTGTGTGTTATGAGTGTGTGCCCTCTGTTGGAAGGTGTAATAGCCAGCAGGCAGAGCGGCAGCAGCAGAAAAACAGGCCTCGAGCAGCAGATAAGAGCTTCCTCCAAATTTCCTCCGATAAAGACAACTCCTGTTTATTTACATTTAAATAACACTCGTCCTCTCACTCTCTCATTCCTCTGTCATCCCCCTCTTCTATTTCTGCAGAAAACAGTCATGCTGTTTCTTTTCTCCATGCATTTAAGTCTTTATTTCCTCATTCCTCCTCTTTGAAGCCATTTCCTTTTTTTTAAAGAATGTTAGCGAATTGACATGTGAGATAAGTAAAATATTATGCGAGGTAAACAACATCAAAGTTTGAGTAAAGCCAAAGTGCCAAAAGTTTATTTAAGTCACAACCACCGTAGTCAAATGAAACGGTAAAGGGCGGAGAGTGAAAGAGAAACAAAGTGGGGTTTCAAAGAAATGGGAGGATGGCTGGATTGAGAGGAGAGCAAATGGAGAGATAAACTGTCTGTAAAAGAAGTGAGGAGAAGGAGAGATTACTGAATGTGAGATGGAGGGAGAGAGATGAGTGGTAGAACAAGGTAGATAGATGGAAAAAAACGAGAGAGGCTCTCTGGTGTCAAATGAAGAGATAAGAAACTAACCCTCCCTCCATCTCTGCTTCGCTCCACAGAGAAAATGAGTGGGAATTCCCCTGGGAGGCCTTAATCCATACTCGCTCTCTTTCTCTCCTTCTTTTTTTTCTCTGTCTAGCTCTACCTCGCTCGTCCTCTCAGTCACAGTAAATCTCTCTGAGTGCTGCTGGCTGGATATAATGATGGGCTCTCACTACTGTCACACTCGCTGGTCAGACTACAGAAATGAACTCTGCTACTGGTTAAGGTTAAAGTCAGTAACTAGTGTACAGCTGTGACGCTAACTGCAGAAACAGGTGCGGTTTTCTTAAAAGTAATGATTTAAAGGGAACACATTTTATCACTTTATATGCTATAGGACTAAATGCCAGTTGGTAGTGTCTAAAACGTAGTTAATGTTTTTCTGGCTTTGTTTATCTAATTGGCCTGCATTTGTATAGCGCTTTACTCAGTCCCTAAGGACCCCAAAGCGCTTTACACTACATTCAGTCATTCACCCATTCACACACACATTCACACACTGGCAATGGCAAGCTACGTTGTAGCCACAGCTGCCCTGGGGCGCACTGACAGAGGCGAGGCTGCCGGACACTGGCGCCACCGGGCCCTCTGACCATAAAGGGCCCGGTGGCACTCAGGTAACAGTTGATACTGGATACCCCTCGACTGCACATGCTCAGACTGTCTCAGCCTTGCCACTCTAACTTTGTCCCCAAACCGCATCTAAACATCTTCATCTCCTGCCTTTTTGTCATTGCCAACACACATCATGGTCAAACAACCATCCTGTAAACCTTTTTTTCCACTCTTGCTGCTATCCTTCTGTCATAAATCGCCCCAACATTCGTCTCCACCCTGCCTGCACTCTTCTTCACCTTTCTTGTACATTATCCAGTCCTTAGATGGTTGACCCCAGGTATTTAAATTAATCTGCCTTCACTACCTAGACTCCTTGCATGTTCATCTTTCCACCTGTGTCCTTCTCCTTCACACAAATGTATTCTGTTTTGCTGTCTTCTCTCTGGTGCATACCTCCATCTCTCCTGTGTCTCTTCCACTTGCTGCCTACTCTCACTACAGATCACAATGTCGTCTACAAACATCAAGTCTATGAAAAGTCCTGCCTGAGCTCATTTCTCAGCCTATCAGCATTCTAAGTAAAAAGAGGCTCAGAGATGATTTTGCCCCCATCTTGAACCCTATTTGTCACTCCTACTGCACACCTCACTACTGTCTCGCTGACTTCATACATGTCCCTACACCTCTCTGCCACTTTTGGCATCCTATGATACGCTTCCTCTAGATCAACAAAGACGGTGCAGCTCCTTCTGATCTGATTTAACACTCAAAGAAAACATCTATAGTGCTCTTTCTCATCAGTGCTGCTCACTGATCATCACCTCTGCTCAGCCTAGATTCAACAACTCGTTACCACAGGGTCATGGTGTGGCTCATAAACTTTATCCCTCTGTATATAGTACAGATCTGCACATCACTGTTCAGTACCAGTGCACTTCTCTATTCCTCAGGTATCCACCTATTCTCCTAGATTTTGCTAAACAATTCAATTAAAATACCACCACCCCCTCTCTCCTAGACATCTTCACAGGTAACTAACTTTCCACTCTTTATCCTGTTCGTAGCTGCCTTCATTTCTTCCTTACTAATCTTATGTCTTCATTCACGAGCTCCTTAAAGTACTCCTTTCATCTGCTCAATGCACTTTCTTGACTTGCTAGTACATTTCCAGTTCTTACTTGCTGCACATCCTTTTCAGCTTGATCTCTCTGCCTAGCCAATCAGTACATGTACTCTCTCTTTCCTTTGTGTTCAAATACAATGAGAAAAACTGATTTAACCTTATTGGTAGAGGGAGGTTTAAATGGTGGTTGCAAATGCTGATAAAAAACACTTTTACACTCATCAAATGACCAAGATTCAAAGAGCAAAGCCACATTCCCAAAGCATGTACTAGCATTTAGTCATTACTTTATCCAGTGGAATGGCAGTTGAAGAACTGAGTTCCCCAAAGGGTTCATAGGAAATCCCTGCTTTGGGTTCAGTCATCCACATTTCTTTGTTTCTCTTATTATCATTTTTCTATTGTCTGCTATTTAATTGAAAGCAAAAATGCACACAGAACAAACCAGACCAATGAAATCGAAACTTGTTGGACAAAGTGGAGAGTCTGAATTGGAAGTGACTGGTACAAATGAACTGAGTGGATGAGCTGAAGTGGCTGACTTTCCATCTCCTTGTGCCTCTGGCATTTCCTCTGGAGGGCCTGGCTGAGAAGAGACAGTGTGTGTTTGTGTATGCATGTGCCACTGGTGGGCACAGCACCACAGAGCTACGCATGCATCTCCTCTCTGTCACCCAGTTTATAAAGCAGCCCAGAAGAGTATAAACCAGTCTATGTGTTATTAATAGGCCCACTTACTTTTTACTGTAAATGATGAATAATGGCTCCTGCTGTGGAAGTACAGTGGCGAGGAGAAAGAGCTGCTGGATAAGCTCTGAGCAGACACGCTTTAAAGAGGAAAAATAGCTGGACTAAAGTGTAATTTACCACCAGCTAGAATACCGCGTGGTTGTATTTTTGTTCCTGTGTACTTTTTGTTTGCAAGAAAAAAAGATTAAAAATGCAACTGGGATGAAATCAGATGAGTAAGTGGCTGCCAATCTGCCAAAAATAAGCTGATATGGTTCTGGTGAGGATCTCAATATAGCTGCTTCCATTCCACAAATTTTGCTTTTAACTAAGAAGAGTGAAGCTGGACGTTTTTTGTTTGTGCCAAATTTAAATTTAATCTGTAGGCAAACATGTAGGCATAAAAACAATTTGTTCAGGTTTGAGGAACATGGTTTAGTTTAAAATAAGCACTTCTTTAGGGTTGTATGACTTTTTTTTGCCAGTGTGTATTTTAAAAAGCTTTAAACAATATAACTAATTGATTTAAAATCTGGGAACCAGCAGCATTGACTGTGGTGAAGTCCAGTGTACAAACTCAGTTGTATTAGGGCCAGTCGATAAAGACTAAAATGCAACTCTGGGTCTCAATAAGGTGCCTATTGAAAGCTGGAGAAATATGAGCCCAATCTAGGATCTTTTATAATATGCACAATCGACTGGTCCACAAGAATTATGTGCATAAGATTCAGTACACTTGAGAGGTTATGATTCCAAGCCCTGACCCGCTAGAGCTGTTTTGTCAGAAATATATTAGAGAGACTTTAATGTTGTAGTTGTGCAGTATAGCTGCAATGAATGCAGTAATTATTACTGTATAATGATCCTGTAATCATATTATCCACTTGTTAATTTGTCAAGTACTGACCCAAGCCTCTGCTAATTTAAAGTTACACCAAAGTTGTAACATCAGCCTAAACATAGACCATCATCTTATCATCTTTAGAGGTCTAAAAGCTAGAGAACTGGGCGCTAATGCACTACACTCGACTGCAGAATATGGTGTGTTTTTGTGGTGTTTTGATCCAGGAAATAACTAATCACATGTTATTTAAAAAGCAAACAAGCAATCCTGGCCCTGTGACCAACTGGCGATCTGTCTAGGGTGCAAACCGCTTTTTACCCCCCTTAGAGCTGTGATAGGTTCTCCCCATTTCTGTCAATCACCAAAGAAACCAGCTCCTAAAAAGTTTGACTTTTTATATTCTTTGACATGATTTTGTGTATTACGGAACTTCTCCCATCAACTATAAATCCAAAAACCTTTGAAATCAGCAAGTAACACTTGAGCAAAACCCCCTTTGTACTCTCTGAATTCTGCTAACCTATTTGTTTGCTCCCCACTATGAACACGCCCACTGCAGTGCAGGGGCAAGTGTGCTTGTCTCATAGACCTGTGATGTCTGAAGGTCAAGGTAATGTGTTATGCAGGATTTTGTAAGCCAGGTGTTTCCTTCTGTTTCCTAACTTCAAGCACAGCTAGACTAGCACATCTTCAAGTTTGTACTTTGACACAATAGAGTCCTCATATTAACCCAAAACGCCGTTTTTAAAGACCGTAACTTTCGCAACACGATTGGTTTTACTTTGCAGCGATGATCCAACAAGATGAGTTTCATGCTTATCTGGGCATTAAGCCGTGACCCCGATTGAACGTCTTCTGTGAGAAAGTGACTGACATTACTGCCAGAAGCATAAATGGATGAATAATCGCTTCCCACTGCTATAACATAGTAGCTCAGCAGAGAGCGAATGAATACAGTAGGTCTGTTAGTGCAGAGAGTGAAAAGAGACAGTACGAGCACATTCACCCAAGCTAACCTCTCTCTGTCTCTCTGTGTAGTTTAAAGGAACAAAGCAGACAGCGTCTCTCCAGAGAGCGGGCCACTTCAGGGCCAGCCCCCCTGACTGGTTTTACACATACACACACTTTCTCTCTCTGCATCTCACACTGAGCAGTGACTCCTGAGCAGAGGAATTCCCATGCTGTCATGGGAAAAAACGTCACCAGGCTGTTCTGTGTGTGTGTGTATACTTGTAGCTTGGTGAGAAACATGTGCGTCCTGCAGTAATCTCTCTTAACAGTCTTTTCATTATTGTTTTGAGTAGAAAAGGTGCTGCAGAGAATGCTGCACACAGGAGCACGTTTTCCTCTCTGTAGAGAGATTCATTTGGCTGTTTTATTTTGGCTATTTCCCCCATCATTCCTAGCTCTTCTTTTCATGGCTTGTGTTGTCCAATAAATGTAAATGTGGGGAAAGCAAGTTTCTCCCACATGTTTTAAACACGATCCCTCATCATCATGATCTGCCTGTCATGGCTTCTTTCCTTAGATCTTTCTGGCAAATGGCCCACGGCGTGTTTACAGCAGGTGACTGTACCACCCAGTGCAAAACGCAAGCTTTTTCTTAAATTATGAAAACCGAGAGACACATTGGTGACACCTGCCAGGCTGCAATGTCATGTTATTCCCGCCTTCCTTCACACTTTACACACAACATGTTTGATTAACATGAAACCAAAGCAGTGCCAACTTATTTTAGCCTGGCCTCCACCATACAGAGCTCAGCCGACTCACTGGACTGAGTCAGAATATACTCCAGTAAGCATCATAACCCATATCAGTGAAGATATATCACTTATTAGCTGGTTTTGGTGTCTTTAGGCAACTTGTTTGCCAAAATAAAGCCTTAAAATAACATCAGCGTTACCCTTTTAAATTGTGCATTCAACAGTGTTTTATTCAGCTTTTCTTTGACAGCTTCAAAAATGTGGACTGAACTGAGAGAGTCATTCAGCATCACCGCACGCACACAGACACATCTCACCCCACCGTCCCTTTGTCCCCGCCTCCTAAGGCCCCCACTTGTCCTCTGTAGCTTTGTCCTTTAGGCATCTAATTGGGTGCCTGTTTAGAAAGGAAAGGTGTTAAGTAGGGGGAATTCCCATAATGCTCTTTTATTGGGAGAGTGGACAATGGAGACTAATTGGTTCCTATTAGCAGATAGAAGACAGGGAGAGAGACACTTAAAGCATTTAAAAAGGAAGAGCAGCATTATGGGTACATCATGTAAATGTGTATGTGTGTGTGCATGAGCGAGCAGGGTAGGATGTTGGCTGTGTTGTAGGAACGGTGAAGAAAGAGTGTTGTTGTTTTTGCCATTTTCTTGTGGGAATGACAGAAACAAGCTCTCTGTTCGCCTGTGTGATTTGTTAATATTTAGGAACATAAAAACATTTCTGTGTGAGAGTTCTTAGGTTTTAGGAAGGATTTCATCAAGCGTGTTTGTGTGAATATTTTGGGCAGTCTGAGTAATGACTCAGTTTTCCTCTGCATGTGTGTGTTTGAGCATGTTTTCATTATTGTGTGAGGACAGCAGTCTTTATTCATCATCAGATTAAAACTTATCGTTGTCTGAGGTTAGAAGTCTTTGTGGGTTGTTGTCGATAAGTCTAAACTGGTAGCATTTCCTTACATACGCGTATATGTGAGTGTGTTGTTGTCGTATACTGAGAATGAAGAAAATCATAGCTGAGTAAAAAGTGTTACTGTAGTGTTATTTTAAGAAGGTATTTATTATTTCACGTTGTGCACACTCTGAAGCTTATGTTACATAATAATGTAGTTTATGCCTCGGCTGTCTTACAGTTTAGTGTTTGACCATATTTAATTTCTTTCAGTTGAAAAAGAGGTCAAATGTTATTCATTCAGATCCACTGTCGCAGAAAATGTGGCCACTACTAAATCCGTACCACATGTTGTGGGACAAACTATGTATGACATAATCTGCAGTGCAATAAGCCTACTACAGGAAGAGGCAAATAAAGTGGCCTTACCACAGATTATGGTAAGATACCACAGAATCAGTAACCTAACCATGTCACACTTTTTCTGTACAGAGAGCTGTGATTACAAAATTACAACAAGAAAAAAGCTGATCTATCTTTGAAGTGGTAGCAGGCGAGCCTGCAGGAAAAAGCCTGTAACAGCCTGTCTTTGTTGCGTCGTGTTTTGGTTTCTACTGCAAGTTTCATTTACCAATTTACTTATTGTGCTATTTGTCTAATATTTTCCCTTTAAAATAGAGAAAGGATAACACAGAAACCAAAGGAGATATATTTTCCAGCCATTTCTGCAAATAAGCTTTTAATTAAAAAAAAAATTAAATTAAAACAAAACAAATACACAAGAATTAAAGTTTCTATTACACCAGCGAATCATAATAAAACTGATGCCAAAATATCTGAGAAATCGTCAGTGCCTTACATGCAAGCAGAACATGAACGTTATTTTAAAAGTGCTGAGACACTGTCCCATGTCTAATATAGGAGCACAGCCAATATATGTTGAAAATTAGTTGATAAAATAGCTGTTTGACAAACTAGTAATTATTAATATCACTAGTACAAAGGTATGTAACAAAAACTGACCAGCCAAAACAACACCAGAGTGCAACCTGTGGATGTGACGTCAGGTTTGGTGGATGTAACTGGCCAAACATTAGCTTGAGCAACATGAAGTCATGGCTAATTGGAGTATTTTTTCACAATTGCTATTTCTCCTGTCTTACCTGACTGACTCCTAATAGTTGGCAGTTTGTTCTTTATTTTTGTCTACTAATGGTGATTGGAAAATAGCTTCTTGTTGCATTACAGTTGACGGTAATAATTTATAATGTTTTAAGATAAGATAAGATAAGATAAGATAAGATAACCTTTATTAGTCCCACACGTGGGAAATTTGTTTTAACGTGTTCTTTAATTTTCTGTCGTGAGTGTCACATATCCTATCAACGTGAGCAGAATGGGTTGTTAACTGGGAGGATAGAAGCCCAGCATAGGACTGTGGACATTTGTGCTGTGGGATTGGTCTCAGTTTCACATCATTACACTGCTAGTTGTTTCCTCCATGTGCTCATTTTATCTCTGTTCCATCTAGGCAGGAATCAAAACCTTGACACAATTTAGATTTAGCTGCAAACATCATAAATGCAAGACGGCAGTTGCCATTTCCAAGTTGCTTTGCTACCAGTTTTGTAGAGTGTACTGTGCAGATGCGTCGTCTATCTTTTTGTCCAGTCTGTGACCTCCCCTTGCTGTTTTTAAAATGTTGCATTGTCTTGGGTTGTTTTTTGAACATTGTACAAGGTGCAATCAAAGAGTTCTGAGACGTAATGGGACTTCATAGATCCATGCATAGATTTCAAAAGCCACGGTGAGAAAAGATGAGATTTGAATGAGAAAATGCTCTTAAATGTGAGATGGCTAAATCTGAATCCGTCTTGAGTTTTATGGATATGTTATCAGAACTTTGTTGATAACACATATGCAAAAATATCTTACAGCAATGCTGGCTACACGTATCTATGAACGTAAGTATGGCTTTGATTATAAATGTTGGTTACAGTTAAATTGCCTTTGGAATAATAAAAAGGTTGTCTGAAAAGGAATACATACAAAAGGAAAGAGAAATAAACCAATAAGTTCAAAAAGAAACTTTGATCCATAAAATGCAGTCCCCGTTTCTTTCTTTGCTTTGTCTTCTAAAAATGCATGTTTCAAAGTTTCAAATGCATTTAGTCTTTTTGTGTTCACACATTTTTATGAGTGATATTTTTCAGCTGCCCCTCTCTCTCACAGCCTGGGCCTCCACATTAGGCCAATTTAATTAGAAGCCTTTCACCAGAACTAATTAGCCAGCTACGCTAGCCCAGCTGAATGAGGGGCAAGGGGAGGTGATTGAAATTGTGCTACTCAAGGAGAGCATTGTTTAACAGTTTGATTCCCTCTTTTCTCAATTTTTTTAAACACAAAACAGACTAATGGAATTTGAGCAAGCTGGTTTGCTTCAAAAGCCGTTTTTTTTGGATGAGTGAATGATGGCAGCTGAGGAATTGTCTCACAAGGCTCCATTTGAGTTCCTTCGTTTTTAATTAAGAAACACGCAGACTCAGACATGATTGATCATCCTCTGTGATAGTTTTATGTGGTAAAGATATTTCATTTGTGTTCACAACTCATCTGTTTAATTGGCTTCTACTCAGCAAACAGTGCACAGTGATGATGAGATGTGAGGGGATATTTACCAAAACACGTGATCTGGTGTAACTATGCACTTGTTCTCTTTTGGATGAGTGCCTAATAGGAAAGTTGGCTCAGATGGAGGCTGATGCCGGGTGGTTAGGAACAGGTGTGTCCGTACAATGGAAAACAGTTTCATTCTTTGCAGATACCTACCGTTTAGCTCCATTAGCAGCATGACTCTAATGTCAGTACCTCTGTTGGTCCAACTCTTTTGATCAGAATCAAAAATATCAAATATGAACAAGCTATGGACTGAGTTATTAAAATTTCGACAGAGGTTCGTGGTCCTCATAGGATGAACCCTAATGGTTTTGACTCAATGCCTGACAAGTTTTAAGAGTCACATTAGCTATACTCAAGACATTTAGACATTTTGCTTTACAGTAATATTGATGTAAATATATTCAAAACAATAAAACTACATCAGGAGAGGTGTTGATTAGTTGCATGGAATTCAGGGGTAGAGATAGGAATATCTCGTTTCAGGTTTCCAGCTAATCACATTCCTGCAAATTCCGATCAAAGACAGATCTCAAACCCTAAATTACCATATAGATGAGAACCTTAGGAGGTAACAGATGGAGGCGGATCCATCTCAAATAAAGTGCTGAAAAACAAACAAATGGTCTGCACATGGTAAATGGTTCACTAATACAGCACCTTTAAGCCTGCTACAAACTTCTTTACACACAGCAATGGCAGCAGAGATTCAAGGATTGGAAGCAAAATGAGGTTTAATATCTGTCCCACACACACAAGGAGGGAATTGTGCTGTCAACCTCAAAATTTATGTAAGTGTAACAACTGAGCAAAAGACGTCTGAACCAACTTTTCTATGACAGAGAAGTACAATGACAAATGTTCGGTTAGGTTTAGGCACAGATCCTGTGGAAGTCCAGTTTAGGAAGCGATCATGGTTAAAATCAACTGAACCACCTGCACACCTGGGTGTGGCCATAGTTTGACTCATCCACTATGCTATGTCCTTTTTTTATGCTGTCTATGGTAAACATGACCCCCCTGATTAAGGTTAGTTAAAGTTTGGTGTCAAAAATACACACAGTCATTGTTTATTGAAACAATTCATTGGTTTGAAACAGGAAACAAAGAGTACTCAGCCACTGATTTGCTGAGCCATCCACACACCCCAACCTCCTCCTTAGGTAAATGTTGTAGTAATATAACTGTGGTCAGTGGTGGACTTTCTCACTTTGATAACAAGTTGCTGACTTGTTCCTCTCCTAGCTCCCTAATATTGTTTGCTGGAATATTAACTTGTTCCCATATGTACATCAACATGTTGCTACTGGAAGTCACCATAAATCAAATACTTACTAATAATATATTCATCCAACATTAAACTCTTTAACAGAAACAGAACACTATCACAATCATACTGTGCCTTCATCATTTTGTATGACATGCTTGCAGAAATAGTCATACACACACTTTGAGCATGTTGCCCCTAATTTTACTTATGCCACCTCACCTCTCAGTGAAATAATAAGCTTGTTTCCCCTCATACAAACACACATGCACACACACACACACACGCACGCACGCACGCACGCACGCACACAAATAATCGCATGTAACTGTGATTGGCTTTGGCAGCACAAGGCCATCCAGGGCTCTTAGATATAACTGCTTCTCTTTGATAAACATGAGAGCTCAGACACACTGCTGTCTGCAGCTGACTGAGAATCACACACCAACACACCCACCCACCCACCCACCCACACAAACACACACACACACTCCATCTGAAGCTATGTATACACACACACATACACGCCTTCGGTCAGCGTACAATATTGGAGAGTTGAAGCCTGGAGAATATTTGATATGTAGATAAGTCTTAAAAAGGGTGAGATTTGCATATTGGGCTCCTGTTGCACGCGACTCTGAGCTGCATGTGGTATGTACATTTTTAATCAGTGAGCAGAGAAAAAATTAATTTGTTTTTGGTGGGAGGAAGAAGAGGGACGGTGCTCCTTTCCGTTCTATTAGCAGCATTTTGTCAAAACAGTTTAGCTGAATTCAGACAGACTCGGTATTAAATGTGTTTAGGCATGATCTTTATGCTTTGTGTGGTTCCTCTATATGCATTTTTGCATGTTTAAGCATCATATTACTTTCCCACAGCTAGCACTTATTAAATGAAACCTCTTCAATTAAATGCGTGTTGTGTTGCCTCATTAAACCGACACCTTGTTGTGTCGGGGAAAGATGATTTGACTTTTTTTTAAAAATTTAAGTAAATTGTTTTTACGCTTTTCAATTATTATTATTATTTTTATTTCATTCTAGTTCTGTTTGTATAACCTTGCCTTCAATTTATGTCTGGCCTTTGTCTTGTTTATTTCATTGGAATTCGTATTACACACTTATTTCTTTGTCTGCAGGCCCTTTTTAACTTTACTGAAACCTGGTATAGAATTGAGTTTGTGATTGCTGGTGGTAGGTGTTTGTCTCTTATTTTGTGTTTTGCAAAGTTCTGCCTAAAATGCTGCACAGGCCTGACTAATGTTTTGTTACTATGTCCGAGTTAAGAAAAGCAATTTGATTTCTGACATTTGTGGCGTAACTTGACACATGATGTCCAAAATCAAACTGCTTTTCTTTTCTTAACTGATATCATGATGGCTCAAAAAACACATCTCCACAAGTCAAGGATTGAGGTATTCGTCTCAGTTTATCAATAAAAACATCCCTCCAAGTACCTGTGAAGTTAAACATAAATGTCCTAAATCTCAACATGCTCAGCAGATAAAACGCCTCGCTCTCTTTCCATCTGTATGTGTTTGAGCTGCGGCAGCTTCCAGCAGCTGAGCAGCTCTTCTCTTTATTACAGCTGACAGTTTGTTTATGTCTGGTTTGAAGCATTTATTTTTACAGCATTTTACAGCTTCTCTCGGTCTCCTCGGCTCACTTGTCTGACCTCGAGCTGACTGCTGCTTGTTTAGACATTAAACAGATTCAGACCCTCGGTGCTGTTACAGCAGCGGCACCAGTGAGCAGGGCTGGGAATCATCTTGAAAATTACCATACAAGCCTTGATACCAGCCCGCTGACAACAGCTAGAGTCACTGCTACTAAAGCAAAAAAACTTCAATCGTGCAATTGGAGTTGCTTGACCATAAGGCACACCCAAATAAAAAATGTTAATTAGAAAAGCCTATAAAATGTACTCTCAAGTGTCTCAATATATCAAATTTCTGATTTTCTTTCCATCATCATCATTTTCTTAGTCACTTAACCAATCTAAATAGGAGAGAAACAAGCCTCCCCCCCAGCCACCTACCCTAGCTATTCTGACATTTTATTTTCTGTCAGACCCAAACCAGCTGAAAGTCCTAATCTTTGTAGTGTATCTTGGGAACCTTACTGGACATGCCTGAAATACCACGCTTAGGAGGTGTTGAGGAGGCCTTTTAGCCAGATGCCCAAACCTCAATTGGCCTTTTGAGCTGAAGCAGCAGCTCTACTCTGAGCCCCAACCAAATGACCGAGCTCCTCGCCGTATCTCGAAAAGTGAGCATAGGCACCCTTTGGAGGAAGCTAATTTGAGGGTAGGAACGAAGATAGACCAGTAAATCAATGGCTTCACCTTCATTCTCAGCTCTCTCCCACCACAATGGTCGCTGCCAATGCTGCACCAATTTGTTTCCTCCACTTGTCCCCCACTCATGAGGAAGACACAGAGATATATGAACTCTCCACAGTTCATTCACAACCTGTAGCAGGCAAGCCACCTTTCTCCAGGGTGGAAAAGTGATTTTAAATAAACTGAAAGATCTGATCAAAACTTGAAATAAGTTAAGGAGAAAACAGAAGAGATCTAAAGTTTTTGGTCCCAAACAAAGAATTATGATTTAACATTAAAGGGTTTCTGATGGAGAGCCTTTGTACTAGTCACATGTCATGAGTCTAATTGCACTGCAACCTAAGATATCTCATGTAAACCAAGAATCATCATCCTCACTCATCCAAATACTGAAGCACACTGCTGATGTATACAGCTCTGGCAGGTTTTCTGTTCCTATAAACTGTGAAATGTTGATTTACATGTTGGAAATGCAGAAGGAATCTTGTTCTTTATATTAAGGACACTGTTTGGGGTTGGATCAGTTAAATACATCCAGGTTAACTGAACAAAATCGGATCTTATTTTTCTCGTTCAACAAAGTGTGATACTGTGGGGATTTTGACCCTCTCCTTCCATTTTTAAAAAGCGACAGATCGAGGCAGGAGATCTCAGAGGAATGCTGAGTTTTGCCTGTATTCCCCACCGCTGCAAGGCAAAGCCACACCTGGTGAATGTACAGCAGCACCAGCTGTCATGGCTACTGAACGGACTCACGCGCAGACAGTTCTTTTCAAGGAAACAAAAAGGGGATTTATTTACAATAGGGACCACCTTAGTGCAAAATATATGTACAGTGAGTTGGGAGGGGGTCCAGGGCTCCAAGGAGAGAAGGGGGGGGAATCCACACACACACACACACACACACACACACGCTTCCTTTTCCACTCAGTCACCGCCACCGCTCCTCCGCACACACGCACTCCTCCAACGCTCCACACACTGCCCCACTTGGACAGGTCCGGTGATTCGGTCCAGAATCTACAGACAAGAAGTTCACGGTTAGTTCCACAACAGGAAAAACAGACAAAACTTCTTCGAATAAGCCGCGAGCACGAACTCAGGTGGTTCAACGTTCCAGCGGTGAGCTGCTCTGTGCCACTGCCTTAAATAGCAGCTGGGGAAATCAGCCAGATCAGCCGCAGGTGGACACCATCACACGGGTGCGTGGGCCAAGAGCGAGAGCCCGTATCGAGCTCCACCCAGGCAGAGAGGAGGAGGAGAGACAGAGAAAACCAAAACGAACAACAACAAAACCTGTAGCCAGCGTTGGCCAGCCAGAGAGACACGGGGACCGTGACACCAGCAGCATGACGTAAGTGTGTGAGATTCCATCTCTGCATATCTAGTAAGTGTATGTACAGCACTGTAGATTAACTGCTTAAAAGGCGCTCTGGACTGACTTGTGCATGACTAAATACTTTAAAAGAGAAGTAGAGTCAGAGAATGAAGTGTGTAGTTTGAAGTCTCTCGTGGCAGATGTCAGGATGACATCTCTCATCCTGATGTCGAGTGTGCTCCCACCAAATTAGCAAAATATTTGTTAACATATTTTTTCTTTTTTTTACCTTGACTGACATTTTCCTCGTTCCATTGCTCAGTGCAATTTTACTGAACGTCAGTATCCAACTGAGAAATCTTTAGCCAGATTTCTGTGAGCACATTTATGGAAAAACAAAATGTAGTTTGTTACATCTTTCATTAAGTTAGTCAATGTGAGCAACTTAATTCTGAATACTTTGGATTACTTGATATATTGTCATGCTTTTTGCAACTACATGAATGTACTATTGTTGTGTGATTTATTACTATTACTGAAGGCTACCTGCCACCGAGCTAACATTGTTAGCTGGCGTTAGCTGGGGTTAGTTCATAGATTGCAGACTGTAGACTTGATGGATAGCATTAACAACCTGTTAGCTGCAAATAATCCTGTGCAGTTCTGAGAGCAATACCAACTAGATTTTTAAATCTTAATATAAAATGAGTAACAGTGGGGCGGACATCAGGTAAGGCTTTACTGTTTGCAGTGATCTCGTATAGAAAACTTTCTGTATCAGTAATATGTTTTCTTTCTGTCTGCTATCAGAACTGCACATGATTATTTGCAGCTAGCAGCTTGTAATGCAGCCTTCACCAATAGTAATAAATCACACAGCAATAGTACATCGAAGATACTGAAGTGGCACATAACCCAGGTAGCTACAACTAAAACAAGGTAGTTGCAGTAAGCTAACGTTAGTTTTCAAATAAAGAACTTACACCAAGATGTTTCTTTAGGTTGGAGTCTTTTGATGCTGAGAGCAGCTTGGTTGTTGGAAAACAAAAGTTGCATTGCACGGTCAGATTTCACCTATCCCTGTCTTCTTTAAATGTGAAGTGGTGTTAGAATTTGCAAGTAAGAAATGCATTCCTGCCCGTGCACTGCTGCCTCTGTTATGCTGGCTCCGGGTAGTTTCATAGCCTAACATATGAAACAGGAAAAGACCGCTTTGTAATCCATTTATTTCAACAAAGTAACTGTATTCTAATTATCATCTATTTAAGTAGAAACTGTAACAGAATACAGAACTAAAATCAATATTTCGTTCTTCAAAAAAGGACTATGAGATGTACTTTGGGTTGAGTGCTGGTGAAGCGAGTTTGATTCCCCAAGAAACTGATCCAATTTAATACTTTGAGGCAAAAACATCCCTAGATTTTTGCATTTTACATGATAAAATATTGGACTGAAAGAAACTGATTAGAATAATTAAAAAGGGTTAGGTTTGTGTACGAAACACTCAGCTGACATAACAGGTGACTTGGAGTCTAGTTTACATATTCAGAAAATGGACAAAAGGGTTTTCTTGACTGACTTAGTCGTGACGTTCTTTTAAAGACGTGACTTCAGATGTGGCTTACCTGACGTTTCCTTTGGTTTGACTAAGTCTGGCTTTTCAAACCCAAATTGCCCTCGAGACTGCAAAAATCATTTGATGAGTTGCTTTGACAAACCTTGACAACTGACACGCTCTCAAAAAGTTGACACTCTGACAATACTTTTAAAACGTGATTTTTCTGATTTGACTTTATGCTTGAATTTCCCTCAGAGTAGTAACACTTGACAAGAGACATCCTTTGGCAAAACTTGACATACTTGAAATACTTAACAGTGACTTTTCTGAGATTATTTGAAACAATCAGAGACTGGATAATTTTAGGGTTTGCTTGGTTTTTTCCCTCACAGCACCTCTAATATTAGCAATCTAGCTTTTACTACAGCTCCATCACTACTATCGCAGTAGAAAGAGTCCAAAGGTCAAGAGATTCCTGACAATACAAACACAAAAATGCAAAGCCATCATAATTCAGATTTTAATGAGCGCTGAAACCTTCGAGGTCTTGGGCATTGAACATGAGTTGAGATGAAGTGTATGTTAACTGGAGGCTTTGGAGTGTAAATGGACATTTGTTATGCAGTTTAATCTCTCGCTGGTCTCCATGATGCCGCAGAGTTTCCTCCAGCCGAGCCTGTCAGAGCATTTCAGCCTGACAGGCTGACAGTCTGTTGAGGGGGAAAAAACGCACACAAATGCAATCAGCATAACTACATTTTCACTGCAGGGGTCTGAGTAAATGTGTGCGTGTGTGTATGTTTAAGAGAGAGCATTAGTGAGTGAGCACGGGGTGAACTAGAGGGGGTGTAAGTACACGAGGGTGTGTGTTTGTGGCTTGACAGCTCGCAGCATTGATCAGAAGATAAACCAGCAGCCTTTCTGCTCCATTGTGGCATGTAATGGTTATGGGAGAATTCACGACGCACAGACACTGACGCACACACATTTTGCCGAAAACCACACCGATACAACAGCTCTGTTTGTGAGACTACATTTACGAAAGCACCGGGGATTAAATCTTTATGATTGTGACTTGACGTTTTTTTGCTCTGTCTGAGATCTGCATTTGAATCAATGAGTTTCATCTCTGTCCATGTGAAAAAAGGTGGCAGTCTCTGACAGTCTTTCTTTCAGAATGATTGATAGTAGCAAATCACAACTAATAATGGTACTTTTTCAAGGACGGGGGAAGCTTGAAGTCATTCATGGATACTGATATGTGTACTCTCATATTGTAGATGCCTCTTGTGTTGTTTTGCCCCCACAGACAGATATTCATTTAATTAATTTGTTTTTATTATTTTTATTTATCTCAGGTGTTTGGCAGGGGACATATATATTGCACTATTATTCTGTCAGGTTAAATACAGTCCCATATTGCTGTGTTGGTTTTTACCAGTTATACAAAAATTTTATTAGCTTTTGATTGGTCAGAATCACTTAGAATAAGCAAGACATCATACAAGTTCCTAATTTGTCATCATCATACAATTTTCCTAATTGCAGGCCAGCACTTGTGTATGTATGTGTTTGTTAGAGTGTGTGAATGAGATAAAGGTTTTAAAGTACTTTGCAGAACCTAAATGAGTTCAAAAAGTATGATTTATGGTCAGTCCATTATAAAAGCCACTGAGCTGACCCTCTGTACTCCCCACTAGTTAGTGGGCAATGGGTGACAAGCTATTCTGTCACTCAATGAAATATACACTATTACTTTCTTTCATTTTCACACAGTCATATACTGACAACCAGGGATGGGTTGTAACATTAGATCATCTCACGAATGTGACTCTAAACCAACAGATCTCTAACTTTGCAGGTTAAGCCAATTTGTGATTCAGGGCTTCTAATAAATTTATTGGATATCTGATATATATACCTCAATTCCTAAAAAAGTTGCTGTGATAAATATATTAAAAAAAAAAAAAACAAGCGTATGGGACAGTACATGTTTACCTTTTGTGTCATATTTTTGTTTTCATGACGTGCCCGATGATTTCAGTTGATAAAACATCCAGACTGAAGGCAGGCTGATTCGGCAGCGGGACTTTAAGAAAGCAATGCTTTTGTAATAGATGGCGTATGCTGTTTAATGTTTCCTAACAGAAATATGCAATGCTTTCCCTCAAAAGATGTCTTGATGAGAGCACATGAGCTCTAAAACCAGTATGTACCTTTCACGTCAACGGTGCATGTGGTGTGCAATCTGCCATTTCCATAGGTGCTAATGCGCCTCCAAACCATGAGAAATATAGGCTATTCAACTGAGTGCTGATAACAGGTCCTCTTCTGTTCCATCTCTATGTTTTCCAAAAGTAATTTCAAAATTGGATTTGTCTTTACACTTCACCTCAGTCCATTTTGAAGGAGCTTTGACCCACATCTTGCTCACATTTGCCCACATTTGCCCTCCTGCGCACAGAGATTTCTCCAGATTAGATGAACCTCTGCCCAGTCATGTTACTGACCTGTTGTCAGTTAATCTAATTGGTTGCAAGATATTCATCCAGTTTTTTCTTTTACTTTATATATTTTTACTTTCAAAGGAGCTTGGAAAGAAAAACGTATGGACTTCTTTAAGTTGCTTGAAGACGTTTCACCTCTCATCCAAGAAGCTTCTTCAGTTCTAAGGTCAAATGGTGGGGAGTCCCAGATATAAACCTAGTGGGAGTATCCCCCCACAGAGGGACAAAGGACCCCCTGATGATCCTCTAATCGCCTGAGCCAAGGTGTGAAACTGGGTGTGGGTCCCAATCAGCCCGAGTTTCGGGTGAGTTCATTGTGAAACCTGGCCACACCTTATCATGCGAATTCCTGAGGTCAGATGGCCCAGGATGTGAGTGGGCGTTAAGGCGTCTGGGGAGGGATCTCAAAACTGGATTATAGATGGCAGACAGTTGGTGTCGTAAACCACCGTCTCTGTTCAAAGATGGTCGCTCACAGTGGACATAGATGGCTTCTTTCACTCCTCTTTCAAACCATCTGTCCTCTCTGTCCAAAATGTGAACATTGGCATCCTCAAAGAGTGTCCTTTATCCTTAAGATGCAGATGGACAGCTGAGTCTTGTCCTGTGGAGGTGGCTCTTCTATGTTGGGCCATGCACTTGTGAAGTGGCTGTTTGGTCTCTCCAATGTAGAGGTCTGAGCATTCCTCGCTGCACTGTACAGCATACACCACATTGTTAAGTCTGTGTTAAGTCCACTTCACAAGCGCATGGCACAACACAGAAGAGCCACCTCCACAGGACAAGACTCAGCAGTCCATCTGCATCTTAAAGACAAAGGTCAGGGGAGGAGTTCCCTCCCCAGACGCCTTAACGCCCACTCACATCCTGGGCCATCTGACCTCAGGAATTCGCATGATAAGGTGTGGCCAGGTTTCACAATGAACTCACCCGAAAGTTGATTGGGACCCACACCCAGTTTCACACCTTGGCTCAGGCGATTAGAGGATCATCAGGAGGTCCTTTTGTCCCTCTGTGGGGGGATACTCCCACTAGGTTTATATCTGGGACTCCCCGCCATTTGACCTTAGAACTGAAGAAGCTTCTCGGATGAGAGGTGAAACGTCTTCAAGCAACTTAAAGAAGTCCAGACGCTTTTCTTTGCAAGCTCCTTTGACTACGCTGACCTGGATGACTGAGAACCTTCACAGACCTATTTTTAGTTCTGTTTATCTTTTATTTTAAAGAGCATTGCAAGTTTTTTGGAACTGGGGTTGAAGAAAATTTGAAAGATCTATCAGGAAAAACGAGTGACAGTCTGTTACTTAAGCACAGAGGCTGTAAAGCTAATGTGTTAAGATGATAGTTTTTCTTCAGTACTAGTAGATGTGTAACAACTGCTGAGTATGTTTGTATGGGATTACTGAGACAAGACTGTCTCAACCTAAGTTTGGTCATAGGTGCAACACTCAAAAACCACTCAAAGCTCATAGAACTGCACAAAGCCAAACAC
The DNA here is from genome assembly GCF_057381915.1 of Diplotaxodon limnothrissa. Lineage (NCBI taxonomy): Eukaryota > Metazoa > Chordata > Actinopteri > Cichliformes > Cichlidae > Diplotaxodon > Diplotaxodon limnothrissa. The sequence continues at coordinate 5,626,320 of NC_140614.1, read as the reverse complement.
GGGCATACAAAGCAAACAGAGAAAGGTTAAACAGGGAACAACATGCAGAGAGATGCCTGAGGTTCATATTCAGACATCAAGCAAAACCAAACATAAGCAAACATTTCCTGAAGTTGAACATAAGCAGCCACAATGCAAACAGACTAAGTGTGTGTATATGTATAATTAACTGACCAGGTCCCTGACTAGCAATCATTTTTTATAACTTTCCTTTATCCCTTTCATATAAATAAAAACACTCATTGCTCTGTTGATATATTTGGCCGTATACCTTGTTAAGTCACACAGTGTTACCACATCAGTTTGCACCAAAGCTCAATCACACTAACTCAATCATTCCCTTTAGTGACATTCATTCAGTCATTTCTAAGAGTCGGACTCTGGTAATAACTTCACTAAGGAAGAGTCCCTCCATAGTAGACACACACACACAGACACACACACTCAACATCTCTGCTTGCAGCCACAAAGCAGCCGTGACAGAAATTGGGCAGCAGGTTAATAACTACTGCCCATCCTCACAGCGCCCAGGGCCACACACACATATATGCGCACACATCCTCTCAGAGTCACAGACGGCATGTCCAGGTACTGCAGATGATAAAGTGTTAGGTCTTGGTATTGAGTCAGTGTGTGTCAAGGATGTCCAGCTCTGCTCTATTTCCTCTGCATGGCATTAGATTAAGAAACTGCCACACACACACACACACACACACACACACACACACACACACACACACACACACACACACACACACACACACACACACAAAGCTGCTTCACTTCTGGTTTTCTTGTTCGCTTTCCTTCCACATCCTTAGTACATTGCCATCCATAATGCCCGAATTCAGTGTGGAATTAATGTTTTATGAGCATATAAAACTGAAGCAAAATGGGAGAGGTGAGAGGTCATCTACAGATCAAAACTAATCCAACTTTAGTTTGAGTGCTTGTTGATTTTTCTATATATTTTAAAGTTTTGAGTCTCATGGCCTTCACTGCGATTTAAACCTTCAGAAAAATTCTGGGACGGTAAATGACAGGAAGAATGGGAGTTGAGCTCGGAGTTTGATGATTCATGGGTTTAAGCTGGAAGTCGTAAAACGGCTCAGTGTTGTGGGTAAACAGGTGAATATGGAGACCGTATGTCTTCCCGTCTGCAGTGAGTAATGACATGCATTAGAAAGAAGAATGAGAGGGGAAAAAATAACACAAAATACACAAAAAATAGTTCACTGCACCACTCCAGGCCACTTTAAGGAAATGCAGTACTAATAATAGGCTAAATTAGTTGAAATATTATAAAGTACTTAAGGATCGTCAAGTTTCTTTGTATTTAGCTTGAAAAAAAGATTTTGCTAACAAATTGCCACTGTGATGTTGGCAGGTAGGACGAGACAGGGTAGTTATTTAGAAAAGTACTTTCTAACTTGGGTGAATTGAATGAGGAATGGTACATATGGTCCATATGGTACAGTGGTTGTGTAATGAAACATCTCTTTAGTTAGTTTTAAATTTTTAAAGAAGAATTTGCTGAAAATTTGTTATTCATGTTGTTCCATCCAGGCGGGGCTCAGAGTGGAGCCTTTGCTCCTCCATGTCGAAAGGAGCCAGTTGAGGTGGCTTGGGAATCTGGCAAGGATGCTTCCTGGGCGCCTCCTGGGTGAGGTGTTCCGGGGCAGACCCAGGACACGCTGGAGAGATTATATCTTTCGGCTGGTCTGGGAACTCCTTGGTGTTCCCCCGGACAATCTGGAGGAGGTGGCTGGGGAGAGGGAGATCTGGGCTCCTCTGCTTAGGCTGCTGCCCCTGCAACCCAGCCCCGGATTAGCGGAAGAAGATGGATGGATGGATATTACTTCTAATATAGTTTAACTGGGAACTTTTTCTGCTACTGGTTTAATTCACATTTTAATAAGTGTATTCCCAGTTTGCCTGTGTGAATTCGATGTGGATTTGGAAAAAAGATCATCAGGATATCAGCCTTTTGGTTAACATGCTGTAAAGACAGTTAGACAAAGAAGAGGCAGAAGGCCAGATTTACTGAACGGCGCAAAATAGCATGTGAGCGCAATCCCCAAATAGCACTCATAGGTCTGGTTAGTTTTACGGGTCATTTACAAAAGTTGTCCTGTTGTAAACACAGTCAGTTAATTTCAAGTAAAAAAAAAATATGACTTGCTTTTTTGGCGTTAAATATCGGCTCAGTTAGGGGTACACTGCCTGTCGTAAATGTTTGTTATATCAGTTGCTGTGCTTGATTAAAACACTCTGTTTTGCACGTTCATAAAGGAACTAACAGAAATACACATGTAGCAGGGTTAGTCACAAAAAGATCTCTGAGTTCCCACATCTTATACACAATCCTGTCACTATGCTCTCTTTGTGAATACTGACAGCACTTTTTTTAAGCCAAAACCCAGTTTTATGTCAATAAATCTGTCCTGAAGAAGTTTATATGCCAAAATGAAATGTTGATTTCTAACCAAATCCTTTATTAATACTTACTAATACTGGGAGACAGGAGTCAAGCTTTTTTAGATTTTAAATTTCAGCTAACAGCATCAAGTAGCTGTAGGAATCTGGCATGGGCTGCTCTATCGTGGCTTTCTCTCTTTGGTTTGAAACCTCCACCAAGACATTTGCTGTTAACTTCTTATTAAAGTGGAATGACGTTAAAATTGTTCATAAATATTCAAGAAAAGTTTCTGTTACCGACCTGCTAAATGTCATGGTGGTGGTATTTGACCTTCTGGTAACAAAGGTAATGCTGCTGTTTTCCAAGGTGTGTTTGAGTCTTTTGGTAAAGTAAATGCAGACTTCCAGGCTTTCACTTACTTACTTTCAGGTAGAGTAAAAAATAAAGGGAAGTAAATTCTTCTTAGAAGATGGATTTCAGACCTGGGCAGCAGTAGGACCTTGCAGTATTTTGGTAACATGGAGATAAGTGTTTGAGGTGCAGCAAAGCTCCAGTTAAGGTGGAATGTGGGTTTCCGGTCCACTCTTAATGTCAAGAAAAGGATTTCATTACTAACCTCCTGTTAAGGTTGCATTTACCTTTGTGCTTAAGAGGAATAACAGAGTTAAAGCTCTGCAACTCTCTGGGCCTTTGGGAACGGAGCACCGGTCGAGGACGGAAATACTCGTCTGCAGCTGCAGTTTTGTGTGTAGGGAGGAAAAAAGCAGAATTAGATTTGGTTTGTCTCCACATTTGCTGAACCTGGAGGTTTTTATTTGTTCTCTTTTATCGTCCAAAGGCATTTTTGGAGACGGAGAGACAAATTGTGAATGTAGCTGCAGAAAAAGAGAGGAGGAGAGACGGATCAAGGGTCTGAGAGAGAGAAAGAGGGGGAAGTTGTGTGTGTGGGCGATGGAAGGGCAAGATAAACGGCTCTTCTTTGATGGTGTGAGGCGTCGATTGAAATAGCGAATAAAGGACGGCTTTCATCGGCCAATGGGCTGTTAGTGACACGGGGGATTGAGCCAAGCCGATTGGCCTGCAGCCTGAGAACACTTCCTGGGCCAGTAAACTGCACGCTCTGTCACCCCGCTATTCTTCCCCTGCATCCCTCTCTCCCTCTCTCCCTTTCATTAATTGTCTCTCTCCATTAATTACTCTTCCTCCCTCTCACTTTTCCTCAACATCTTTGTCCCTTCTCCTCTCTTTCCTTTTGCTGTTGGAGACCTCTCTCACCCTCTTTTGCTCCTGCTCTGTGTCATTTATTGTCAACTCTCTCTCCGTCTCACCTCATCCCTCACTCCCTTGTCTTTCTCACCTTAATCCTCTTTTCTAGAATCCTCTACCTTCTTTCACTTTATCCTCCTTTTACTGTTTGATGCCAGTCCCTTTCACTAATTTTTTATCTCTTTATTCTGTCCTTCCTTTCCTCTCTCCTCATCTCAGTTTTTTTTATCAACCTTCACTCCATCCCCTTTCTTCTCTTTTCCAATTTCCTCTTCTCACTCCCCAAGTTATCAAGTTATCTTCTATGTATTTATTTTCCTTCTTTTTCCTTTATTTCTTCCTCATGTCTTCATGCTTTTGTCTTTTTGGTACCTATTATATCTTTATTTGCATTCTCCCCATCTGTCTTCTGTTTATTCCAGTTTGTTCCTCCTTCTTTCTCTTCTCCTTCCTTAACTGCTCCACGCTGCTCCATCTTGTGTCACTTTTTCTTTTATCCCCGTGTCCTTACTTCCTACCACTCTACTGTTTTCTCTACTCAGTCCCTCCTAGCTCCTTCGTTCCTCTGGCCTTTATGTGTCTCCTTTCCTCCTTTCCTCACTCTCCTCTTCCCTTGTTTCCTTCCCTCGCAACAGTGAGTGAAAAGTCAAATGTCGTCTTGTCATCTATCAAAAAAGCATTTTTCCCTGCAAATTGTTTAAGAAGAGCTCACGATGGAGAGAGCATAAGAATGAAAGGAAAAACAGAGAAAGAGCGTTAGAAATAGAGGGAGGGTGAAGGAGGAAAAAAGAGAGAAAATCATTTCGCTATGAAGTAGAGAGAGAGAGAGAGAGCATCGCTCGGCTGCCTCAGAGATCGATTGCTTTGCAGAGCTCCTGACAGGTGTAATTGTAAGGGCGTCATCTGTTCTTGTTTGCACAAAATACATTTTTCCCCCCCTCTCTCTTTTCTTCTTTCAGTTTTTTTTCTCTGAAGCCGCGACTGTAGAGACGAGGCACATGGCGTTGCCGTCACCATCGCCTAATCTTCCCGCCATCATCCCATTCTTGTGCTTGCCATCGGACAAATCCCCTGTTATTTGAACAGATGGTCGGAAATCCATTCTGGTGATAAGTTGCCTCTAGTTAGCATTTAGATTACCTGCAAAAATGGAACAATTTACTTCTCTGCCTCCCAGCATAACTTCCTCCTCCTCGCCTCCTCCTCCTCCTTTACCTCCCCTCGTTTCCTTCACCAGTGCCACACACAAACATAAACCTTTGCCCCCCCCATCCCCGGCCCCCCCATTCAGCTCCCTGTCATCTTTTGTACTCACTTTGAAGTGTTTTGTTATAAATTACAGCAAACTTTGACGAGTGTGTTAGAGTTACACGACGGAGAGAGGCGGGAGAACAAAAACAGAGGGACTTGGGGAGGAGAGAAGCGCAATGGGGACAGTGAAGGGAAAATACACAGAAAGGACATAAAAGTGTCCAAAAAGAGAAAAGTGAACAAGGAAAGAGGATAAGATTGCAAGGGAAGAGGAAGGGAAAGCACTGAGCAAACAAGGAAATAAGAGGAAAAACAGAAGGGACTGAAACGTGGACAGCGTTTGATGGCAGAAGATTCATGAAATGGCAAGCAGAAACTTTCTTCCTAAGATCTGGGAACAGAATGGATATCTTAGCAAGTAAAAAGTAGAAAATGAGAAAAGAGACACTCTTGAGTAGGTGTCACTAATTCATTGTATCTTATGTAAAACAAGTAAAAGCCAGCAAACAGGACTGGAAAGGAAGGACAGAATGATATAGAAAAAGGAAGGGATGGCAGGATGATAGAAAGAAGACAGAAAGTAAGAAGAAGGATTTCAAAAGAAGAAGGGAAAAAGGCTGGGTGAGAGAATAATGAGATGAAACACAGGTAAGATGGGTTAAGGTAGATAAAAGAGAAGAATAGAGACAAGAAAACTAATCTGGGGAAGAAAAAGAATATAAAGGATAGTGGGAATCTCACACTTTCCTGAATTTTTCCCTCTATCCCTCCTCTGTTTTCTTCATCAAGCACTTATTATTTTTCTGTTTCTCCAGCTTCCTGTCTAAATTTGTTGTACACCTTCTCTCCTTACTTTTTCTGTTTTCTACTTTCCAGTTTAGGTTCTGCATTGGGATATTTGTCAGGAAGTACAGAGTTTTGGTGCTAACTATGTTCAGATCACACAAGTGTACAGCTGAATGTGAAGCTGTGTGTTCCTCTGTCACCATACCTTTTTTCTGAGTGCTTGCTTGTATTCACTCCCCACTTGTGCTCCTTCTTCTTTTTCTTCTTCTCTGGTATAAATTATGTGTTACCCGCCTCCCTGAGCTGTGATGAGCATCAGATTTACATAATCCAGTTAGAGGAGTCAAATGGCGCTGTCTGGTAGCAGATTTGGCATGCTAGTCCTGATGCTAGCTTCATTAGCATGGCCCATTACAGCTTGAATTTTGCCCGGCACACTCACACTCACACTTCACCACATCTGGCCTTGTTCTGTGTAAGTATTTGCACAGCTTCCAATATGTTTTCATGTATATTTTCTGTACAAGTGTACCTTTCACTGTTCATGTGTGTATAATGCATTTAAAATGCTGATACAAGTGCCTCCTGCACGGCTGCATCTGCCTTTTCTGCATCAAGTGTATGCACATTCCTGTCATGGTTCAGCTTTTTCACCCATAAGTTCAGACTAAAATTATAAATGATTTTAAATTTGTTGCTCTTGATGGAGCCATTGTTTTCTTTGTGTTTGTGTAGATGTATGGTTTATGAACACTGTGTACACCAATTCCACAAGTTAATAATGTTAACTTGTCAGTAAGGCCTGCAAGAATGAGACGAAGTTCCCCAGCAAAACATTTCAGTTGAGAGTCCTAACATCTGACCTTATTTACAACTGCTACTGGCATGTGGCTGTAATCTGGATAATGATATCAACAAATTTGTCAAGTGCGGTACCAAATACGGAGGTACCAGTTCTTTTTTTTTTTCCTGGGGGGCAAAGCTGAGTGTAAACTGTATATGAAGAATGGGTTTTTCACCAGAACCCTCATTATATGGACCTTATGGACTTTGTTGGGAGGCACTGCTGAGATAGTCTATAATTAATTGCTCTGCCCCTCACTGAGCCTGGTTCTGCCAGAGGTTTCTTCCTGTTAAAGGGAAGTTTTTCCTCCCCACTGTCACCGGGTGCTTGCCCATAGGGATCATCTGATTCCTGGGGTTTTCCCTGTATTTTTGTAGGGTCTTTGCTTCCCAACATAAAGCATCAAACTGAAATTGTTTGAATATTTAAAAATGTCATTCAGCATTGTTAAAACAGGGGAAAACTATCTATAGTGGCTAAAACCAGTTTTGTACCAGGTTTTAATTATCCTTTTTTAAGCTCTAAAGGTGGACATTTGGACATGATAGGTGTGTGGGTCATTGTTTTTTGGTGTCACCTCAGCTCTGGAAGTTGGTCTGTGGTTTACACATGGCTGAGGTTTGGCAGAGTGCAGGGTCTGAAATAAGGAAAATGATTTAAGAATAAATGAATAACTTTAAAAATAGAGAAATATAAACCGGTTATAAAAACACCCAGTGTATTTATTACATACTTGTACAATGGCACAAGTATGTAATAAATACACGACAGAACTTCTGTCTGTCTGCAGTTGAGCCTTTTCAGGGTTAGTCTTAATGACAAGTCAGATCCACTCACATCCTGTCGCTGCAGTCTTTTGGTCAGCAGCTCTGCCCCTCAAATTGCCTGTTAAATTTAAAAGCATTACAGAAAGACAAGTGTGTTTTTTTTTTTTATCTTTCTTTTATTTACTACTGTGTTTGTGCCAGTTGTGAAAGGTACACCAAGAGAAGGTGGAGACAGAGAATGGGAGAGAGTCAGATGAAGGGAGGGAGAGTATGCAAACAGAAGGGAGGGAGACGCTCTGAGAGAATGAAAGGGAAACGGGGTGAAATGTTGTCTAAAACTGCAGCTGTGTGTTAGATAATGGGATGATGAGGTGGTGCACTTGCATAAATGCGCGCACACACACACACACACACACACACACACACACACACACACACACACACACACACACACACTGCTTGCCAAGTCTGGTAAAAAACACTCATGTCATGTCAGTTGAGTTCACCGACTCCTGTTTGAGCGCGTGCTCATGCGAAAGTCTCTTTGCATGCGTTCGACAATTACACGTGTGTCTGCATATGACATGTGTGTTACTAAAGGCCAAAGTTTCAACGCAGGTCTTGAAAATGTTTCTATAATTAAAGGTTTTGAACTATACTGTAAAAAGAAATATTGCACAAGCGCAATAATGCTCTGCTGGCTTTTAATTAAAATCTGCGAGGCTAAAAGAAGGAGATTTTCTCTGTGGAGATCGATACAGTTTCCCATTATTAATACATTAATCTGCTGTTTCAGAGATGTCTGGTGATAATTCCCAGACCTCCTCCCCTCGGTCTACCACCACCATCTACTTGTCAGGCGTAGCATAGTTGCCATGGGAACATACTGTGGTGAGCAGCTTGGAAACCTGGTTGGCCGGGTTACTGCAGAGGTAAAGGCACCATATAGCCGAGGGTCAGAGATCCATCATGGGCTTCTTATGAAGCACACGGGGGAAAGAGCTTCTGGAAATGGAAGACTCAGCGTGACCTCTAATGTCACCTGATCACTGTCTCTCTCTCTCTCTCACGCACACACACACACAGACACACACAACCTCATCATTGTACACATAAACAGTCACACAACAAAACCATCTGAGCGCACAATCGCTCACACACCACACATGCTCTCCTCGGCCACACGCTGGCTTTATCGTGCTTCCTGTTTCCCACAGCTGCCCTACAATCCTTCAGTGTCCCAACAACAGGAAATTAAAGGAGCGTGGCGCGGCACCCCGAGCGCCTCGACTTTTTGATTTGTGCGAGTCGCTATCGCTAATGAAAATCAGCGCAGCGCTCTGGACAATGGGGGCCGCTGATAGAGGAGCGACTTGTTCACCACACAACAGCCGGCGTCTCCCAACAAGTGAGCACTGTAAATCGCCTGATCGAAGAGAGGGAGGGTGGGTGGGTGGGGTGGGGGTGTGCAGGAGGAGAATGGTGGTTAAAGAGGCCGGGAGATGCCGTGAGCATATGATTCGCTTCTGATGGTTTTAGGTTATGCAGAAAAATACTCAGGTGTGAATATGAGCTGAAAAATCTAATAAAGACTTCAAATTTGTGACAGAAGGTTAGCAACAAGAATGAAAGGAAAGGTTTACAAGACAGCAGTGAGACCTGCGGTCTGCGGTTTGGCAACAATGGCACCGACAAAAAGACAAGAAGGCCGAGATGAAGATCCTGAGATTTCTGTTGGGAGTGACCACGAGGGACAAGATTAGAAATGAGCATATCAGAGGGACAGCTCAGGATGAGTATTTTTGTGACAAAGTTATAGATAGATAGATAGATAGATAGATATGATGATGAGCTGCCAGACAGGAGGAAAAGAGGAAGATTCATAGATGAAGTGAAGGAGGACGTCAGGGAGGCATGGAGGTAAATTATCCTCTGTGGCAACCAATAAAAGGAAGAAGGCGAAAAAGACAAAGAAATAGAAGAAGGAGATATAAATAAAAAGAAAGTACTCTGTACCAGTCTCCATTTCTGAAATACAGTATAAAAAACATATTCTTGTTTTCAATAAGTAAATATATGTGGAGTTGGATTTATTGTCTTCCTTTATTTGTTTTTCTAAGTTCATTAAATCGTTCATTTTATGATTATAGTTTTACTTTGCTGCACAGAAGCTTGTATTATTTTTTTTCCTCGCTTCTTTTCCCTCTCCTTGATTCCTCCTGTACCTCTGCTCGCTCTGTTTATTAGTTTTCTTGATTTCTCATGTCAAGAATTCTCTTCACATCTCATGTCTTTTGCCCAACATTCCTTTTCATACCATTCCTTTTTGTCCTGACATTTTCCTTACATTCCTATCGTTCTTTTTTCTCCTGTCTATAGAGGCTAAAATGATTTTTTATAGAGTAAACATGTCATAAGCATAACCTTTAATCCAAAAGAGCTGGGCAGTTTAACCCAGGAGTCTCGGGGGATTGACTAGATTTTGGAGTCAAGTGGCCACTCTGGGAACCCTCATGCTCTTGTTATTTTCCCCTGACCATTATACTGTTTCTCTTTCTCTCTTTCTTTCTTTCTTTTTCCATATTTCATTTTCATTTATTTTTTATTCTTCCTTCCACTATGTCTTCACTCTTTTCACTCTTGTTTGTCTGTGTACTCTGTTTGTTTCCTGCTTCCATTTTCTGCTTTTGTTTTAAGTTGACTTTCATCATTTATCCCTGAAATCACATTCTCCATTTCTTCAGTCTTTCTCTCCCCTCTCCCACCGCCAAACTACTTCTGCTGTTTATTTGTCCTGTTCTCAAGCCGACTCAGCCTTTAAACATCCTTCTTCCCTTCATTTCTTGTAAACATATTTTCCTACCAATCCTTTTTTAGTTGTCCTTCTGTCCCTTCCTTGCTCTTCACCTCTGATTTCTTCCCTCTTTGACCTCTGTCCATCTCTCTCCCACAGTGTCATCTCCCTCTCCTCTTTCTCTCTCATGATTTCTACCAGTATTTAGTGTTCAGCATTCAGACAAGGTCACAGAGTAATTTGTGTGTGTGTGTGTGTGTGTGTGTGTGTGTGTGTGTGTGTGTGTGTGGCTACCTCTTTCCTTCGTCCCATCCAGGCACTCAGCCAAGAGAGAACGTCTTGATCCTGCACTTAGGACATTGTGTCTGTGTGTGTGTGTGTTAGTGTTACAGAAAGATTGATTTGTTTGGTTGTACAGGGAACAGTGTAATATGTGTAATGCTCTAATGGCTGACAGAGAGAGAGGTGTAGTGACTTTCACTGTTGCAGATCTTTATACCTGTCTTGCTAAGAGGTTGTGTTTTTGTTTGCAAACTATGAACACGTTTGTCCATTCACTGACTGCCTCCTATGTGAGAATTATATAGTGATTTTACTCTATGTAAGCACTTCTGGATAGTTATAGAACAGCTGTAGAGGTCATTTCTGCACCTGTAAAATGCAAATACTGAAATGTTAGCAGAAACATGCTATTTTTAAAATCTCATTTTAAAAACGCTTAACATTTTGCATTAATTAAAACAAGAAAAAAACAAGGGAAACTTTCTTTTCTCACTTTATATTTAAAAGTTGACATTCTCAGTAAGATGCAAATACTATGTTCTTTTTTTCATGGGAAATGAATATTGTGAGCAGGGTAATGATTACATTTAAACCTATTTATCACTTTACTATATTTGAATTGAGTTTGTGTGTGCCACCTGTGCCACCTCTATTGTTGCTGTATTTGGACTCCAAGTACTCCTATCTACTTCTTCATTTGAATACTTTCCTGTACTTCCTCATTTCACCACCAAGTCTTTTTTTCTTCTTTCCTCTGTCCAAAGGATACACCAAACAATTTTTACCCATTTCCCTCAATACTGAAGCTGTACTTTCCCAGTCATCTGGTAATTCTTACCACCCAAATCCTGTCCCAACTTCTCGTTGAACACAACCCTTCCCAGTTATCCTGGCTTGGGACTGGCACTAGGCGTCCACTTGCTTGAGGCTCCCTGTGGGTTGATTGGATGATCACTTTTGAGGATGAAATTGACGTCACACTAGTTTAGACCCTTACATAGTATTAGACGTGGAAAACAGAACACTGTTATAATAATCTTTGCTGATCTGCTGTAAGCAGTTCTCAACAAATGAACTATGGTGTGAAGTAGATCCTCAGAATACCATTTTTTTTTTTTTTACAGTTGACATGGTCTCTTTGGCTTCATTGGAGCAGTTTGCAGTGAAACGGTCAGAATGAGTGCATTTCCAAATCTGAGGCCGTGGTGTTTCATTAAAAAGTTGTAGAGTTCTCCCACTAACAGTATCTTGGGATTTTATTCACAAGTGATGGAAAGGTGGGCCGATAGGTAGACCTACATTGGTGCAACCTCGGCGTTAATGATGACATTGTACCATACTGTCATGTGGAAGTGAAATTTGATCATTGCATCATTCACCCCCAGAATTGATCTGTATGTCAATTTCACATAATTTTTCCTTTGATTTCATGCAGACCATCAAAATTGATGTGATGCTCGATGCAGCTTAGACAGGAGTCATGGCTTCTTGACATCAAAAAGAACCGGTTGAAGGGATTCTGGCATTTGGTTGGAATGCCTCCCTGGCCGTTGCCTTTGGATTTTTCCACACATGCTCAAACTGGGGTGCACCTAGAACACACAGGAACAATATCTCATCTGTCATAGGATTGCTTCAGGATCTCCCAGGAACCATCTGGAAAAAAGGATGGCCTGGAATACCTTGCTTAGCCAGCTACCACAACGTCAGACAGACAACCTGTATCCTCTTGGCTCCACTATTTATACAAAGCTTGGCTAATCATACCTTTAGTGACATTCCAATCTCACTCTCAGACAAAAAAACAAGTAGCAGAATTTCCCAAAATGTTGAACTAGCCCTTTATAAGACTTTGTAATTCATCCAAACCATTATATAAACGACTCCTTAAAAAACCCCTCATTCTTCAGCCAACTTTCTTTTTTCTGTCTCTCCTCCTTTCACTCTCAATGTGGTGTGTCTCTTCTGCACACTCTCTCCCCTTTTTTTAATTTGACCAGCATGTTTTGCTTTTATGCATTTAAAAAAAAAAAAAAAGTCAGCGTTAATATTCAAAACTGCAGCTTATCAATGTTTCTCTCTTTGCAAAGCAGCTCATAAATATTAATGTCGATCGGCCACGCTTCCTCGCCGCACCGCCGCATTGGCCTCTTCCTGCATAGTTATGTGTGTGTGTGTGTGTGTAGCAGTCTGGTTGTGATTGCTCTCAGAGTTTGTGTGTGTTGGTATGCATTCCTATTTATTGTCTCTGTGTGTGATTGTGTATGCGGGCGATCTACAGTTTGTCTGGGAATTTGTTTCTTTCCATATGGGTGTCAGTTTTGTTCTTTTGCCAGTGTGTTTCCGTGTGTAATTCAAACTGAACTCTGTGTGTGTGCGTGCCCCTGAAGGAATTCTTTGCAGGAATAATTGCCCTGCATGTGGTAAATGTTTTATTTTCTGTATGACGCTCACACTTGCTAGCAGTGGAAACACACAGACACACCCAAAATTTTAATAATGAGCAAAACTACTGATGCACCGACATGCAAACATTATGCATCTTAATGTGAAAATGCATCTTTTTCACAATGATTTTAGTGTTTAATCAACACTTTCATATCACATAATTGAACTTTTCTAAAACCACGCAGTGAAAATCTCACAGTTATGATCTCGATGTAGTGTTAAAAGAGCTAAACTTTGCTGTCAGTAGCTTTTACATAGCTTCCTGAGCCCTCCTTGGCACTGACATCCAAGGAAGACAAACCCAGTACACACTCTCATCATTAAACCTGTTAAAGCTAATTGAATACTGCTTTTTTTTAGCCAGCTAGTCACTACTTCTTTGTGTTCGGTACCAAATGGATCAGGCACAGGACCAAATGTGCAATAAGGTGCAGCGAGATTTTGACTAAAACCTAGCCTAAGTAAGCTGAGACTGAATTAAAAAGTAAAGTTTTACATTGAATTGTTATTACAATATTTGCTTTTGAATCGTTAAGGATCTCTATGTAGGGACAGTTGCACTCTGCCTGTGCCATGCTGTGGTAGCCTTCTTTAGAGTTACACAAGTTCCCCAGCTGGGTTGCCCTCATCCCCTGGCATCAACCTCTCTTTCCACCAAATCTTTTCTTCTTCAGTCAGCAGCCAGGCAGCGAGTGTGAATGGGGTAATACAACATTACTTTTAGTTAGAGTTTTCCTGCAGCTTTTATGACCACAGTTAAAATCAGAGCGTTTGCATGAATATGCAGCATGATGACATCTGGCAGCAAATATCCCCAAATGAAGATCTCTAATGCATTTAGCAATATGACTACTCTAGAGGGATACTTTTGTCTGTGTCTCCTCATTTCAGTAGATCTTTATAACAAAAATGGAAAATGCAAAGCCAACATGGGAAATGAAATAAGGAGAAGAAGAAAATAAAGCACAGTTATCTTTTATGCAGCTGGAAATAAAACAACAAATATAAAAACAATAACAAAAGTGAAATTATAGATTAATATATATTTGAATAAAAATATTATGTGTGTGACCTTTTTCTTATTATAAATGGTTGTTTGACACTTATATCACTTTGGTGTTTGAGCTTTACTGAAAAGTATGATGTATGAGTAAAGATAAGACCAAAATCATACAAGACAGTGTGTGACAATCATTTTTATATACAAATTATATTTGTATGAGTGAGAACACATTCATGATTATTGACACTTTGTTATTTCACTTACTTTGTTACTTTGTAACTTTAATAGTTACACTTTCTTACATCCAGCATTCCATTCTGTGCTGTGACAGATTAGTGACACTCTTGTGTTCTTGTGAACATGGCTGAAAGATCATATTTATGAGTAAGATTTACAAGAAACTACAGGTAGTAATATGACAAGGGAGGGACTTTTTTTTTTTTTTTTTTTTTTTTACATATTTGGAAAGTGATAATAAGACATAAAAAGGAAGGAAGGAGAATACAAGCAGAGCGAAGGAGTGAGATGACGTGTAGAAGGTAGACAGTGATATAGTGAGCTGTTGAATTCTCCTGAAAGCTGATGGAAATGCACACACATACACACATACCTTGACATCTCATGGCCTGCAGCTGTCTCTCTGCTCACATTTATACAGAGAAAAACCCTGAAACACTGACAGTTCACACACAAACACAAACAAACACACACACACACACACACACACACACACACACACACACACACACACACACACACACACACAAATACATGCACAGAGCTTCATTGAAACCCATACATATGAATTAGCTGACTGTTTATGCTGTATATCCATATTGTGGCTGTGCTAACTTGCTGTGTGTGTGTGTGAGGACACAGACTTCTGTGAAAGTGGCAAAGGGAATCTGTGGGTCAGCTGACAGTGCATAGGAGTAAGAAGAGCACACTGCTGATCACCTATTTCTTTTTTATACCTGACAATCAAAGTGAGACAAAAATATTTACTTGGTAGAAAATATGGTTCAGTAAACAAAACTGTCAAAAAGAAAGAAAGAGTAGCTTGCATTTCAACGTTATCATGCCCAAAACAGTTTGTTAAAGCTGCCCACCAAGATTGTTGTTGTACCTACCTAAAACTAAAAACTAAAACTAGATGAGAAAACAAACCCCACACTTTAACTAACTAAATTAAAAATGAAACTAAGGAACTAGGTTGTTTTTTTTGTTGTTGTTGTTGTTTTTTTTAGTAGTTGTTAGTAGTAGTACTTGTTAGAGGTGGGAATCACTATACATCCCACGATACGATATTATCACAATACTTAACGCACGATACGATATTATTGCAATTTTTAAAAATATTTTGCGATATTCAGATTCTGTACATAAAGGTAAACTTTATCAATATTCATTTTATCTAATATCAAAGTCTCACACTCAGTCTCTCATTTCAGTCAGTTTTATTGTTGACAAACTGAACGGTTTGTATTACAGTCTAGTCCAACTAAACTGAATGCAACCGTCTGGTACAATTATAGCTATTCTGAACTATGAAATTTATGAAAACTATGCAGCCCCTTCAGCAACAGAAGAATTTGAAAGTAAATTAAAACAAAATATAATTTTACATTAAATAAAAAAGTTTTAAACTTAATTAAAATAAAACATGTCTTAAATTAAAATAAGTAAACTGTCATGTTTATTGCTGCCATAAAAAAAGTTAAACACATTTGGACAGTGAAGGAATGTCAGGATTCTTGCTCAGAAAAAGGATCAACATGCTCTGAAGTCAGAGCACAAAAACCTTTTTTGTAACAAAATATCGATTTCTGCTGTCCCTGTATCGATACATTATTAGCAAACAAAATATCACGATACTACACAGAATCGATTTTTTCCCCCACCCCTAGTACTTGTTGTAAAAAATATCACAACTTGGCTGATGAGGCATTCATTTATTGACACTCTGGATGTCTACAAGACTATAAGCCATCCATACAATAATAATATAAACAATAAAAATGTATAAACAATAAAAACTGAAACTGAAGCGAGCAAACCTACTTTGGAAACTAAACAAATCACACTTAAAAACCAAAAGTTAAATTGAAAATAAAAAACTGTCAAAACTCTGCTGACAACTGCTTAAATGTCTTTAGCAACAGATGTGAATGAGTGAGCTACTTATCGAAAATGATAGCTATCCAGAAATCTAGCTTTCGAGAAATAACTCAAATTACGAGTTATGTCAGCTTATCAGGAAGCTCCGGGAAGCTCCGTCAATTCCTTGTTATCCGGAAGCAGAAGGCATCAGTGGTCCTACAGTTCGATATAAACACACTGATTTCATAGCTTTTATGTATGCAGTTACCATTCGCTAGAAGGCATTTGTTTTTGTTTGCTATACACTGGTAGCTAACCAATGCTATAACCACCTGTTTTTGAGTCTGCGTACGTATGCATCATCTGTTTCTGGGTAACAAGGAAATTATTCTAAATAGTATCAAATTTAAATATTTTTACGAGTTTTTCAGGACTACTTACATATGGTCTATAATTTTTAAATCTCTGTGCTCTGAGGTAAAATTAATGAAATATAATGTTGGAAGCACTCTCAGTGTTTACGAGAAAAAGTCAAAGGTCAGCTTTAGATAGAGATGGATATGAAGTCAAATTTGCTGCTAAATACACCCGCTAAAAAGGAACATATTCAGAAAACATTGAGTAGTAATGCAGAACACATTTTGAATTGTGTGATGTGTCATAATTGGCTTTGGAGATGAAATCTGGTCTTGCGCCACAACTCTATTTTTAGCAACAGTTTTATCCTTTTTCCCCGCCTGTTGATGCATTTCTGACTCGTGCTTTGCTGTAAATGACCTTGACAGTCATTGGTTTTAAGACTCCAATGCAGTTTTTCTTCACAAATGTATTAGTGCTTCGTATGTAATGAAATTCACACATATACTAAAGGCATGATTAGCATATATATTGTATTGACACAGTGGCAATATGTTCTCTCTCTCTTTCTTTATCTGTCTTTTTCTCGCTCCATACCTTTCTCTTTCATTTTTCTCTTAGGCCTATATTTCCCTCTTTGCACCCCCTCTCCGCATTGGACTTTGAAGTTCAGCTGTGCTGTTTACTGTAATTTTTATCTGCAGAACATGCAGTTGCCACATTGCTACAATTATTTACAGTCAAAGAAAAAAAAAAACATAGCCATAGACAGCTGATTCTCCCCCGCCCCCTACCCCAAATGCCATTTCCCATTTCAGCTTGCTTTGTATGTTATTCACTCATGTACACAGTCAGCTTCAGCTGCTGGATCATAATCATATACCAACATGACAGATGACAGCGGTCAGAAGCCAAACACTCCAGGATGGAGTCAAAAATGACTTTAGCTCTTTTCTTATTTGCTCTGTTCATTTCTTTGTGTTTGCCTCTCTTTGCTCTTTGACTTCTTCTGTTTGGAGTTGTTTCCTTACTGTCTATGCTACTCCTTTCCTTCTTAGTTAACTTTACTCTAAATTACTTTAATGTCATTAAAAAACTTGTAACCTGAAATTCAGGACATTTAAAAAAGCTAACATATAGCTAAATATGTGATGTATGTACAGGGTTATACTTACACACGTTGACATCATTACAGTAATGGTACTTTAGTTTTTGTTGTCTGAATGACTGAGTTTTCATGTTCTGTTCACGTTCTCTTTGATGATTTTATGTTCTGCTCCCATCAGCTAGTGCCATGCATTAGGACAGCGCCCAGTACATGAGACATACTAACACTCACTTCTTACTGATCCTCTGTACTTTCTGATTCAATAACTTAGGATGCTTTTCTGTACCCCTCATTCCACCACCACGTCTCCTTGTCATTACTCCTTTTAATGCTGGCATCCTCATAGGGATGGTCCATTTGGTATGGTCCATAAAAAAAATAAACCTGGGTAAATCACTGAATGTAGTCTGTGTTTCCCAAGCACAGACTTTACTTGGGTGAATCACCCAAATAAAGTCTATGTTTGATAAGCCTGCCACTAAACATTGGACACTCTGCTGAACCTAATCTCTGCAGGTGTTTGTGCACTGACTCGATTGGCTCATGTTTCTCTCTTAGGCTTTTAAAAAGCAGACAATATGGTGTCACTGGATTTCTATTCAGGAACTTTTAGGTGCTGTGTCTTAATAGTTGGAAAAAGAAGTGCGCACAAATGCATTAAACACAGAATTTCAACAGTCAGCGTAAGAGCCGTTCACTCGGTTACAACAAGCATCCACACAGTGACTCAAAGAGACTTAAATATGCTTCTTGTTACTGTCAAAGCTTCAGGGTCTTTGTCTTTACAGCAGCAATTCAAGAACATGTTTCACTAAATGATGATGGTCTCCTTGGACCTCCACCTCACCCTCTGCATAGCCACTCTCTCACTCCTCTGGTGCGTTTTTTAAATGTGCTGACAAAGAGAGGCAAAATCTCAGGATGATTTCCCAGCTAAGATACAGACTTAGGTTAGTCTGTAATTAAAACAGAAGTGAATAGGTAATAATTTATAACTTTTATGTCATCTTTTGGGATTTAACATCAGAAGGCAGATTTGGAGGAAGTCTTTTGCTTGCTCTCTTTTTTCCCTTTCTTTCATTCTTGGTGTCCATTAGCACTCCCCTGTCTCTTGCCAGCCATTCACTTTTCCCATGGAGACAGCACACACACACACACACACATGCACACACACACACACACACACACACACACACACACACACACACACACACACACACACACACACACACACACACACACACAGACTGTGTTAAGTCTCCTTGGTTACTGAATGCCTTTTTCATTGACTGTCCGTTACCATGGAAGTGAAAGGACGAGAGGGGATGAGAGGATGATTAGAGGAGAAAAGAAGAGGAGGGAGAGGAGAGAAGAAGTTGTAGGAGAAGCTGAAAAGAAGGAAAAAACAACACAAAATGTAACAGGCAAAACAAGGAGGGAGGAGGGCGAGCGTGGAGAAGAGAAGAAGAGATGGCGAGGTAATTAGTGAAGAGGATGGGGGATGAGGAAGAAATGAGTGGTGCAAAGATGTGCAAAAGGCAAAAGGCAGGAGGAAGGAGGAAGAGGACAAGCAAATGAGAGAAGAAAGAGGGAAGAGGGTAATGGGGAAAGAAAGGAAGGTGAGAGGGTGATTAGTAAGGAGAGGGGCATGAAGGGCTAAGAGCGATAAAACAATTAGAGAAGAAAATGTGAGAAGGAGAAGTAAATAGCAAAGGATGAAAGGAAACAGGAAGAATAGAAGGGAAGGAGGAAGTTTGGAAGGAAGTTGGGAGGAAACATTGATTCTTTGGCGTTCCTTCTCTTTCTTTTCCTTCTTCTTTTTATTCAGTTTCTTCTCATATCTTTCCTTCTACTTTTCATCTTTGACCATTTTAAAATGACACATCTAACCTAGCTGCACGCTCGATTTCTGCGGCAGGGAAGTTGATTTCAGGATCAGATAACATGATTTGGTCAGACACATATACACCATGAGGACACACAGTTTCAATTGAAATGCACAAATCCAGCTATGCATAAATACATGCATAATCCACGGAGGAAAGCCTTCATACAGTGAATTCGACCCATGCAATATACTGTGTGCGAGTGTGTATCTGTGCTGCTTAGAAAGTCTTGTTGATTGGATTCTCCTCGTTCTTGAGAGCACAAAGCAAGTCCTCATAATGCATGTCATTCAATTTTAGCATGATCAGTGCATGTCAACACACATGATTGTGTGTTTGCTTGTGTCTAATTGCTGAGCAAGCTCTCAGCTCTGATGGGATCTGTGAGATTGTTTTTTTTCTTCTATTTTCACCAGAAAATAGTCTGTTTTTTGGAAGGAACAAACTTACACACTCAAAGACACACACCAACGTGTGTGTGTGTATATATATATATATATATATATATATATATATATATATATATATATATATATATATATATATATATATATATGTATATGTATATATATATATATATATATATATATATATAAAAAAAAAAACACCCAGCACGCCCCTGCGGGCGGTTTATCCTTCAAGCTCGGGTCCTCTACCAGAGGCCTGGGAGCTTGAGGGTCCTGCGCAGTATCTTAGCTGTTCCCAGGACTGCGCTCTTCTGGACAGAGATCTCCGATGTTGTTCCCGGGATCTGCTGGAGCCACTCGCCTAGCTTGGGAGTCACCGCACCTAGTGCTCCGATTACCACGGGGACCACCGTTACCTTCACCCTCCACATCCTCTCGAGCTCTTCTCTGAGCCCTTGGTATTTCTCCAGCTTCTCGTGTTCCTTCTTCCTGATATTGCTGTCATTCGGAACCGCTACATCGATCACTACGGCCGTTTTCTTCTGTTTGTCTACCACCACTATGTCCGGTTGGTTAGCCACCACCATTTTGTCCGTCTGTATCTGGAAGTCCCACAGGATCTTAGCTCGGTCATTCTCCACCACCCTTGGGGGCATCTCCCATTTTGACCTCGGGACTTCCAGGTTATACTCCGCACAGATGTTCCTGTACACTATGCCGGCCACTTGGTTATGGCGTTCCATGTATGCCTTGCCTGCTAGCATCTTGCACCCTGCTGTTATGTGCTGGATTGTCTCTGGGGCATCTTTACACAGCCTGCACCTGGGGTCTTGCCTGGTGTGATAGACCCCAGCCTCTATGGATCTTGTGCTCAGAGCTTGTTCTTGTGCTGCCATGATTAGTGCCTCTGTGCTGTCTTTCAGTCCAGCTTTGTCCAGCCACTGGTAGGATTTCTGGATACCACCGGATATCTATCTGCCGGTGGTACATACCGTGCAGGGCTCTGTCCTTCCATGATGGTTCCTCGTCTCCCTCCTCTTTCTTGGGTTTCTGCTGCCTGAGGTATTCACTGAGCACTCGGTCAGTTGGGGCCATCTTCCCAATGTATTCTTGGATGTTCGTTGTCTCATCCTGGACTGTGGTGCTGACACTCACCAGTCCCCGGCCCCCTTCCTTCCGCTTAGCGTACAGCCTCAGGGTGCTGGACTTGGGGTGAAACCCTCCATGCATGGTAAGGAGCTTTCTTGTCTTTATGTCAGTGGCTTCTATCTCCTCCTTTGGCCAGCCTATTACCCCAGCAGGGTACCTGATCACGGGCAGGGCGTACGTGTTGATGGCCCGGATCTTGTTCTTACCATTCAGCTGACTCCTCAGGACTTGCCTGACCCTCTGCAGGTACTTGGTGGTTGCAGCTTTTCTAGCGGCCTCTTCATGGTTCCCATTCGCCTGCGGGATCCCCAAGTACTTGTAACTGTCCTCTATGTCTGCAATGTTGCCTTCTGGTAGTTCAATCCCCTCAGTTCTGACTACCTTCCCTCTCTTTGTTACCATCCGACTACACTTCTCCAGTCCGAACGACATTCCAATGTCATTGCTGTATAGCCTGGTAGTGTGGATCAGTGAATCGATGTCTCGTTCACTCTTGGCATACAGCTTGATGTCATCCATGTACAGGAGGTGGCTGACAACTGCTCCGTTCCGTAGTCGGTATCCGTAGCCAGTCTTGTTAATGATCTCACTGAGGGGGTTCAGGCCTATGCAGAACAGCAGTGGGGACAGAGCATCTCCTTGGTAGATCCCGCACTTGATGGTGACTTGTGCTATGGGCTTGGAGTTGGCCTCTAGTGTTGTACGCCACATCCCCATTGAGTTCCTGATGAAGGCTCTTAGGGTCCCATTGATCTTGTACAATTCTAGGCATTCCAGTATCCAGCTGTGGGGCATTGAGTCATAGGCTTCTTGTAATCAATCCAGGCAGTGCACAGGTTGGTCAGTCTGGTCTTGCAGTCTCGGCTGATTGTTCTGTCTACCAGTAGCTGGTGTTTTGCGCCTCTGGTATTCTTGCCAATTCCTTTCTGTGTCCCGCTCATGTATTGACCCATGTGCCTGTTCATCTTAGCCGATATGATGCCTGACAGGAGCTTCCATGTAGTACTGAGGCAGGTTATTGGTCGGTAGTTGGAGGGGACCGGTCCCTTCTTGGGGTCCTTGGGGATCAGGACCGTCCGGCCTTCAGTTAGCCATTCCGGGTGTCTCTCGTTAACTAGCAGCTGGTTCATTTGTGCTGCCAGACGCTCGTGGAGTGCAGTTAGCTTCTTCAGCCAGTAGGCGTGAACCATGTCGGGCCCTGGTGCTGTCCAACTCTTCATACTGGAGACCCTTTCTTGGATATCTGCCACTGTGATGGTTACTGGACCCTGTTCAGGGAGGTCGCTGTGGTCTGCCCTCAGATCCTCTAGCCACTGAGCATTGCCGTTATGGGTTGCATCCTTCTCCCATATGCTCTTCCAGTATTGCTCCGTCTCCAGCCTTGGTGGTGCTGTTCTCTTATTATTGTTCCCTTGCCACTGAGAGTACACCTTTGCTGGTTCTGTGGAGAACAGCTGGTTTATTCTCCTGCCTTCTATCTCTCTGGTGTACCTCCTCAAGCGGCTGGCCAAGGCTGTGAGTCTTTGCTTGGCAGTTTCCAAGGCCTCAGGTATGGACAGCTTGCTGTATTTCTTAGGCACCTTATTCGTCGCACCTTTCTGCAACTCCGTTAGTTGGCTAACCTCTCTCCGTGCTACTTTGATCTTGCCCTCTAGCCTCCTTCTCCATGGAGGGTACTGCCCCTTGTGGCTGTTCAACTTGTAGCCAAGCATCTCACTGATCACTGCTGCCGTATTGTAGATCAGCTTGTTAGTGTCGGTAATCGTGGTTGTAGGTATTGCCCGTAGTGCTGCATTAACATCATCTAGCAGACCTTCTGAGGGTACTTCACGTAATCTTGGTAACCGGCTACGGGGGATCCAGGTTTCAAGCTTGGCCATGATCCTATTTTTCAGGTCAGTTCCTCTCGCACTCAACGATCCTTCTCCTATCACACTTGGGGCTATGTACCCAATCTCGGGTGATGATATCTCCCCCCTGACCTGGCGTCCTGACTCCTCCTTGCCGTAGCATTTGTGTTGTACCTCGTCAATCTCTAGCTGTGAGAGCAGTCCCTTCTTTCGAATGTTGGAACACTGAGCTACTAGTTGTTTCGCCGTCATTGTGGATGTTGGGTATCGAAGAATCCATAGGTCCCTCATCCTATTCATGTAGCCCCTTCCGCCGGGGTTACCTTCCTAAGCTGACGTGAAAAGATCAGATTTAAGGTTCAGAAGAGAACTGGAGCTCTGTATCAGAAGTGAAGCCAAGAGTGAGGCCAGTGCAGATGTGCCTTAAACCTGCATTATTTCTGTTCATCAAAAAAAAAAAGGGGGGGGGGGGGACTCATCTGGTTTCAAAAAGACATTCAGTTGTCCAGAAAACTATGGGAAAGCAGCCTTTGGTTCTTTTTCTCTGTGACGTTAGGAAATTCCTGATAAGTTTATGGTCCTAAAAATCTTCAGTATAATATGCTGTCAAATTTGTAAATCATGGCTCCCAGTAGAAAGGGACAATAAAGCAGTTTTGCTTTACAGTTGCTAACTTCTAACTGTGCGTTGTGGATTTCTGATTCCTGACCTTCCCTGTTGTCTGTGACTTAAAACACTAAGATGGCAATGGAGAAGCTCCGTTTCCGTGCTGCAAATCAGATATGACAAGAAATATTGTCCTTGTAATGGGGACTCAGGGCGCATTGCCTCTGCGTCTCTGAAGCACACGCTAAATACACAGATACACATCAAGGCAGAATTGAACCGACTCATGATGGAATTCTTTTCTTTTGTTTTCTTCTTCTCTTCCCGTTTCTCTGTCTGTCATGTATCATTATCTCAGCTTACCTTTTGTTGGTGTTGTTACACACCCAGTAAACTGCCTGCAGTCTAATGAACAAAGTGTGTACATTATTAGCTCTTAACTAGCCAGCAGATTTTAATTAAAAACACATTGTTTGCCAATATATTGGATTTTTTTTTATCTTAACAAATACTTCAAAAAGTTCTTTTTTTTTTTTTTTGCCTGTCCCGTTTGGCTCTTTTGCCATCACAATTATTGTCTAAAGGCGAAGAAAGATGCCCAACTGATTTACTTTACCAAATGGACCATCCCAGCCTTGCCGTGATGGTCTATTTGATTCACCTTTTATTGTTTATTTTATTTTATTTTCACTTGCTAGACATGGGACAGAGTTGACTGGGGAAAAGAAAGGGGAGAAAGAAAGAGGGAAAGAAAAACAGCTGGGAAGAGGGACGGTGATATAGGGCAAAAAACAAAAACCAACAAAATAAGCAGACAAAAAATACATATATCAATCACCTGGATCACCTGTTGAGAAAGAAAAAAGAGAAAACAAGCAGAAGAAAAAAAGAACAACATAATAAACAACATCACGATGATCTATGTGAATATAACAGTAAATACTAAATATTAAACATTATTGTGCAGCACGTAAGATCGACAGCGCACAGTGTGCTTTGAGGTAGGAGCCAAAAAGGGTGTAGTTTGTGTGTGTGAGTCCCCGTGTGTACACCTGTGAGCATGAGCGCGCTTGTATTTAAAAGGTTCCTTCATGTAATGATCTGCTAGAGGGTGTGGGGGGGCCACTGCCCCGTCCTCCAGGGCATGAAGCAGGTATGGAGGAGATCCAGGCTCCAGACATCCAGAGACCCTCAGAGGAAGGAAGGAAGACCAACAGAGGGGCAGCCGCGCCACTATCCCAGAAAGAGCTGAGGAGAGCCCCAGATGAGGAGTCACTCAGCAGCTGCGGAGCAGAAGCCAGGGGAGGTTGCAGTGACGTGCCCATGAGCTCCGCTGGCAGCCAGCTATACCCCGATAAGCAGCCACCAGGAGTGAGCCTGTCCCTGGACACAAAGAACCACCAACGCACCGATGTCTGAGGGTGTCTGCCAATGGCAGTGGGAGTGGTGGGGGGAGATAGGCTTCCATACCTTGGAGGGCCTGAGATGTCCTTAGAGAGGAGGCGTCTGATACTCGACCTGACATATGGACACAGACAAACAGGCACACACAGATACAAACATCCATTCCCACCCTCATGCTCTCATATGCAATTACTCAACACTCACCCAACGTGAAGACAGACATAAATAGACACTGTACACACAATCACACTCCCCAAGCGTACTCTATACCCCAGGTCTAGGTACCCTTGCCCCTGGAGGGGGAAACTGCACCCCGACGTAGGTAGCGTTACCCTTTTCCCTGGGGTGGAGAGAAGCAGACTGCCCCGACTCGGCAGCAGCAGGGAGGCCCCACATTCCAGACCCCAATCGGACGGCCAACTTCTCCTCCCAGACCCCCCGCTCCAACAGGCTGCAGAGAATTTAAACTTCAAAAAGTTTAAATCGAGCTTAAAATGCTCAAAACATGTGATGATATTCTCAGTTTTTAATTTTCCCATTCACACCCATCTGCACGTTTTTCTATGCTTTCAATCTAACATTCACACTCTGAATGTTAGATTGCAACTTGGGCTTAGTATCTTTCCCAGTGATACTTTGGCGTTCAGACTGAGCTCCATTTTCTTCATAAATTTGATACTTTAATCTCAAGGATTTACCACTTTTTTCTCATAGGTTTGCCACTTTAATGTTGAAAATTTTGAGTTTTTTCTCATAGTTTTACACTCCCCCCCCCCAAGCCCTGCCCATTATTTTTTTTCTACCATCTGTGGCTCTAATACCCCATTGTAAGAGATGTCCTCAGAGTTGTTTCTGGGGAGATTTTCCTTATCGCTTTCCCCAAAGCGAGTTGATTGAGTTGAAATAAACCCTTAAAGGTATTATATTTTAGTTTATTTTACTAAAAATTACATATTTATGCTTATGAAATAATTATAAGTATGTTGGTGACTGTGGTGAATGTGTCCCGTCCATTTCAGTATTTAGTTGTGTGTTCTATTTTTTCATCTCCAGCCTGTATCTAGATTGCTAGACTAGTGGAGATGTTTTCATAATTTCTCTTTGCATTTTCTCAAATGGCAGTGGGCTGACCTCTTAAAACATGGTTTAAGGAAACGTGTCCCATCCATCAGTTTTGTTGCATTTATAATTTTGTTCTTAGACAGTGAGCCAGGCTTCTGTGCATGTGCAGGTAGTCATGCCTTACAGTCATACATAGGAAAAAAAAACCGCCTGTTTAAATCACAACAATCGGAGTCGCAGCAGTTTCCATCAGTTGCTGTGTGCAGTTGTTTAAGGAATTTCCGATCCCTCTCTGTGTCTCCCTGTGGATTTGTGCACTTTTAAAACATCTCTATTCGAAAATCATTGTTTTAAAAGTCAACTTGAGAAAGGAAAGTCACCCGCCCCTCCCCCACTTCCACCCAAAATAACACACCACGACTTACTTTGTGCCTTTTAAACTACGTTTTTAGTTTTGCCCTTCAACTTGGACTTCAATCCAGCACTCAGATGTCATCTTCCTTGATGTTTGCCCCCTAAACTTCAGTCCAAGATTTACTTTCTTTTTCTACAAGTTGAAGTCTGGATGGAGACAATGTTTTTCACTTCTCCTTGACGCGGAATGAGGAGGATACAGAGGGAGGGAAAGAGACGGAGCTATGAAAGCAGGAAGGATAGGGTGATGGTGATGATAAAAAGCACAAGTAACAGAGAAAATAGAAAAAGACGTGGGGAAAGCAGATAATTTCAAAACTCTCTTATTGCCCTCTTCATCATATAGATTCAAACAAATACTGAAGACGGGCAAGTTGTGAAGAAAAAAAATGTGTAAAGATTAATGAGGAAAGAGTCAGGCAATGATGCCACAAAATATCCAGTTGCATTTGCATAACAGGTGATGTCTTTCCCTCTGTTTCTCCAATCAGAGTCTAGGCTAAATCTCCCTGATAGGCTGAAATGTGCAGGGAATAGTGACTGCAAATGGCATCCATCTATCTATCTATACTCTATCCATCATTTTACACACACCGCACTCCCAGATATAATTGTATTAACACAGATATGAATGGAGACGGACAGAAAAGGAAAGACAAATCTGTCCTCTTTTATCAGCAGCGTTTTAAACGAGCAGCGCTGAACTGGGTGGTTTCACATTAAACCAAATGATTTTATCAGCCAGACGTCTCTGTAGTGTATTCAAATGGGCTTGCAGGAAGGTTAAAGTAAGCAGCAGTCTGTCGCTGTGGCGCTGTGACAGCCTAAAGCGACGCACTCGTAGTTGTTTACGTGGCAGGGCCGTGCCGCGAGTTTGCATGTTCTGCCCGTGTTCACCGTTTCATGGTTTTAATCTGTGATTCTAAATTGCTCGTTGGTGTGGATGCTAGCATGAATGGGGTTATGTACTGGCGACCTCCCAATGGTGTACACCTCACACCCTGCAGCAGCTGGGACAGGCTCCAAATGCCCCATGTGTGTAACTGGAAAAGAGGTTTAGGTTTTTGGTTAGGTTAGGTTTATGACCAGCTGTCTAATATTGTGTGGGACCCCCTTTTTTCCACCAAAACAGCCCTGACCTGTCAAGGCATGGACTCCACAAGACGAATGAAAGTGTGCTGTGGTATCTCATGTTAGCAACAGATCCTTTAAGTCCTGTAAGTTATGAGGTGGAGCCTCCATGGATTGTACTTGTTAGTCCAACACATCCCAAAGATGCTCGATCGGATTAAATTCTGGGGAATTTGGAGGGCAAGTCAGCACCTCAAACTCGTTTTGATCCTCAAATCATTCTTGAACTATTTTTCCACCGATGGCCACTTTTGATAGATACAGATCACTGAGGACCGGGAACATCTTGGTTTGGAAATGCTCTGACCCAACCGTCTACCCATTAAAATCTGCTTCTTATCAAACTTCAAATTCTTACGTTTGTCTATTTTTCCTGCTTCTAACACATCAGCTTTGAGGACAAAATGTTACGTTCCTCCCGCTAACAGTCGCCACGATGTAGAGATAATCAGGTGAAGAGAGAGATGCAGAGATAGGTTTATATCTGTGTCTGCATCTTTTAAACCATTAGCTGTAAATATGTTCTGTCACATTGCAGCTGGAAGGAAATAAATATGACCAGCATGTTTGCTGATCAACAACACACATTCATTTGCTGCTAAGAGTTAATTCAGTACATACAATAATTTTGTATGGATGCAAATGTCCTACTACACCTGTACCCAAAACCTTTCAGACTCTCCTGACATCCAGATATGCTTCTATTTCCAGAAATCCCAGATTATGATTTGTGAAATAACTTTAATTAGTTCATTTAGCACAAGTGACCTCCTTCAACATTTTTTTAAAGAGCCATTCTTCAACCATACAATTAACCCTTCCACTGATGTGTAACAAAAACCAATGGCTCACTAGAAAACGTGTTTGCTTTCCTTAAGATCTGCATAAAAATTGATGAAGGCTCTGTCGCTGCCCTTCACCTGGTAATGTTAGGCTCGCACATCAAGCTGAGTTTCCTGCGAATAACTTTGGCAGTGATTCACACTTTGTCGCCAGCATTTGTTTGTCCAGTTTTGCAGCGGATGCTTCCCTGCGTGGACGAGCCTCTTCAAATGTAAAGTGATGCTGCCCGCTGAAATGCAAATCTGATCGGTGCAGTATCATCAGCAGATTGGAGAGCTGCGTGTGAGTGTGTGTTTGTGCGAGTGTGTGAGGGGTAAAAGGAGCTCTATTCTCCAGCTGAAGCCCCTCATCTTCTCTGTTTTCATACTGACACACTGTGAATGTCAAAGAGCTTCATGAGGGCAGGCCTGTCAGTCAAGCATCGAGTGTGTATGCATGTGTATGTCTGAGTATTGGGGGGGGGGGGAAATAAGAGAGAGAGGAGTGTGTGTCCATGCGGGGGAGGACTTATGTTTGTGTATTTGTGAGAGTGTTTATGTGTCGGAGACGTGGTGAGTGCTGTGGTGTGTGTGTGTCCGAGAGACAGAGCGGGAGAGAGCTAGAGGAGTGTGTTGTGAGTTGCCAGAGGATCTGAGTGAACAGTGATGTGTGACAGAGAGAACGAGAGAGAGATTTGGAGCTCAGAGGGGAAGAGAATGAGCGATCGAGCCACAGAGCGAAATAATTTTTTTTTAAAAAGGAAGGGAGAGAGGGAAAGATTTGGAGCCCAGTGAAAAAGTGAAAGAGAAACTAATAGAGAAACAAAAGAAGGGAAAAGAGAGAGTAATGCCTAGAGAGAAGAGAGAGAGAGGGAGATTGAGGTTGACAGACAATGCTGTGATCTGCGTCTGACTCGGCTGGATTTACTGGATCAGACAAGCACTAAACTCCTCTCTTTCTTTCTGCCTCTCTGTTTCTTTGTCACTCATTCTCTCACTCTCGCAGTCTTATGTACTTCGCCTAATAACCTTCCTAGAGTACGTGTCATGTTATCCAGAGATTATTACTTCAGAGGGGGAGGATATTCTGGGCTGATTTACTCTCAGTTGAAACACAAACTTTTGATGATCACATCGGAGACATCGGGCCCAGTTTGGCTTTCTTTGTTTGAAGTTAACATTAAGGAGCAGTTGACACTATCAAGCTCAATGAATTTTAGAGGACCCTCCCTCAGCCGTCTCATGAACAAAAAAGCCCAGGAAAACTCCTGTTAGTCTGTCGCAACACTTTCCGGCTTTCCTGCTGTGCTGCCATCAGCTACAAGCCCAGTGCTCCCTACTGAAAGGTTAAAAATTGTTTTCCTCGTTCTCTGTCATAAATATACAGTTTGTTTATAACAACAGGAAAAGCGATACTCTTCTTCTTAATCTCTGCGTCTCCTACAGAGTGCCTTTTGTCGACTTACCTTAAGCGGTCATGGCAGATGGCTGTCCCTCTCCAAGCCTGGTTCTGAGGTTTCTTCCTGTTAAAAGGGAGTTTTTCCTTCCCTGTGTCACTAAGTGCGTATTCATAGGGGGTCATCTGATTTTTAGGGTTATTGTATTGTCTTTACCTTACACTATAATGCTCCTTTAGCTGTTGTGATTTGTTAGTATATAAATAAAATCCAACTGAATTGAATCTTCTTATTAGTTACATAGTTAAAACATTTTTCTAAATAGAATACTAAATACTAGTTATTCTATTTGTTTGTGTTTTTTGATCAGTGTGTGGTTGTGCATACGCACATATGTGTGTTTGCAGGTTCCAGTCCGGGACAACACGAGCGAGCCTGGTGTCTCACTTTACGATATTTTAGTGGCACAAACGCACAGTTAAGTCGCTGCTTCCTCTGGTGTCAGGGAAACACAGATCCATGCCATACTAAAATTCAGCAATAAAACACTTTTCCACAGTGTTAAATGGTATGACGCACCTGTCAATGGTGAAGACACAAGCTCAGGATGAGATGAGGAAAAGGCAGCTAGCGCCCGGCAACAGAGAAGTTATCTAACAATCCTGAATATGGACCGTTATGCTAACTAGCCTATATGAAGTTTGGGATATGCTCTGAAGCGAGAAGAGATGTATGAACAATATCAATGATAATATCTAGTAGCACAGGTTCTTAAGGATGGGTGGTTCTGCCTGATGCAGTAGTTGCGATCAGCAGCCAATCAGGATTGTCAGAATGAGATAAATACCTGTGGGGAATGTGCAGCAAGGTGCATGTCATAGTCAGACTTTTAAACGAATGCTAGGAATGAGAACTGATTAATGCACAGATCGTAGGAAACACAATATACATTCTGGACATACACCGTTGCAGCGCACTGCTATGCTGCAGCACACTGCTATGCTGCAGCACACTACTATGTTGTTTGTGGTTTTTGATCAGTGCCAGCACATGTGGCAAGAGTTTGTGTGCTCGTGTGTGTGCGTCTGTGCCATCAGCAGGGATTCAGGCTGATCCTGTCTTAACTCGGAATGACTGTGGTGAAATCTGCTGGAAACTCTCTTTCTGTCTCTCCTTCATACACGCGCACATTCTCTTGTTTACTGTGTCCTGCTGGGATGTCTGGCGATACAGAGGTGAGAGAAAATATAGATTCTCTGGTTTTCTTCTGCCTCCTGCCTCCATCCCTCCTTCCCTCCCTCTGTCTTCTCCTTCTTGTCCTCCTGTCAGTCTTCCAAACAAGCTGTCTTATCGAATGATCACAATTGTCGAAGCAGCTTACAAAACGGCCATTGTCGAAATGAACAAACACAATTTGCACCTTCAAACCGCTGTGATGTAAACAGTCAGGCAATGACAATAAAAAAAATACAAAAATAAAAAGTAAGCAGCAACCTACAAATAATCATGTAAAATATGTCAAGCACAAAGTTTTTATTCTACCAGATTTTTGTATATTTACATTTGGTTATTGGCTTAAACCTGATGTGTAACAACACTCCTCTCTTCTCCTCCTGAATGTCAAAATAACCTTTTGCCCAGACATGAGGAGTGCTTGATTTCTCTTATCTTGCTGGTGACATGCCCACTCACGGGGCTGTTTAAGCACATGGCAAGACGCTTCGAACATCAAACGGACTTCGAGCAGCTCAAACTCACGGCTCCCTTCCAAAAACTTCCTCTGTCATCCTTCAGATAGAAAGACATGGGAGGGCTGAAATGTCAGAAATTCTTTGCTGATGTCACAGCTTTAACTTGATTCAACTGGGAGGCTTTCTAGGAGACAGAACCTGAAACTGACATCCGTCTGTAGCAGAGGTGAATCTGAACTGAAGGCATCACAGATTTCAACTTTTTACAGAAATCATTTGTTCTCCGCAGTCAAATGTCTTTATGAACAACTATAACTATAAACCTATAACATTTAGCATATAATCATTAGTTATTATTAATCTCTGGATCTCTTCCATAGTCTATCTATTGTCCTGTCTTCCCCCCCTCACCCCCAGCAGTCATGGTAGATGGCTGTCTAATTGCTGGGGGTCTCTTCTGTATTATTGTCCAATATAAAGTGCTTTTACGCTATCGATGTTATGATTTGGCGCTATATAAATAAAATACAATTGAATACAAAGAATAATTGGTGACAATATTGCTTTATTTGAATAATAATAACATAAACAGTAATAAATTATGTCAAAATTAATTTGAAATATTATCTTTTATGTTATTTAATAACTTTGAGCTTTAAGTTCATCGCTTTTCATCCAAGTTTGCATTGATGAAATTCTCCCTGATGTGTTGTTGATCAAAGGTGGCCCCTTTACATCACACTCTGAGGCTTTTCAATCAGACGGGTGCATCGGCGTCCACTTTGATCTTGTAAGATTATAGTTGCTGATGTAATCCTGACATGACAGGAAGTCAGGGTGAGAAATGGACCCAAGAGATAGTGTTGCTCAATCCCCAGGTGGTCAGTTCTGCACAAGTCTATCTCATCCGGGATGAGGAGATAATTTAACGCTGCCATGACAACGGCTGGTTTGTCATTGTGTGGGAGGTCAAGTTCACAAACGGGATTCAGAGTAATTGTTTGGAAATGGGGTTTTCTGTTTTGAATTTATTTATTTTTTTTATGTGTGGGTATTAGTTGATAAAAGGAATGTGGCAGAGAGGAGAGGATAAAAATGAAAGTGTGATGGAGAAGACTATGATGGAGAGAGTATAGTTCATTGTGCTTTCATATACGGATTTATTGCGCTTGAGTGTATGTGCATAATTTGTACATGTACTGGGAAACCTGAGCTTCTGCTTTTATGTTTGTGTGTGTGTGTGTGTGTGTGAGAGAGAGAGAGCCATGCTGCAGAGTGGTTCTACCTGTAAATGTCAGGCGGCTGTCCTCAGTGTTGACAGCTAAGAAATCAGTGGTAAATCAGGGCAATAGCTCTGCTAAAGAGGTGATTAATAAACATGTCATCTTTATTTGGTGTGTGTTAGTTTGTGTGTGTGTGGCTGTGTATGTGTGTGCGTCAACACCTTTAGACCTTTTTTGCTTTCAAACAGCTTGAGGGTGGGTGAGGGAAAGCTGAAGACATGACAGCGATGGAGCAGAATGTGTTAAAGGACAGGAAAGGTGAATAAATACAAATAAGAAATTACCACTGATTTGCAATCACAGTGTGGAAGTAGCCACTCTTGAAAAAATAAGAGCACCTTCTCTATGTTCTTTAATGAAGGGGAGTTTTTTTCCTTCCTCCTCCACCTTTTTAAATTTGTGCAGCTCCTTTCATGGTTTGTATCTATTCATCTTATTAATTTGACTCTGATGAAATGCACGTTTTTTTTTGTTCCACTGTTTTACATCAGCTCGGTCTGTCTGCATCTGAAATGCACAACACTATTGAAATTATGAAAAAAATCACAAACAGTCGGTGGAATAACATTGAGGTGTACAGGGCTCGGGATGTCTCTTTTTCTGTCATTGTTAAAATAAAAAGAGAGATGCTGAAGCTTCGCCCTTCATCACACTTAGCCCTGCGACTGTGCCACTCTCTAATGGAACTTCATCCATTTCAAATGACAGAATCCATTATGGTTGCATGCACTACTCTGCAGCGCATGCGTTGCATGCACTGGATTTATTTTTGTTATTTGCTGATCATGTGTGTAAACTCATCTGCATTTATTCTCCTGCTGATGAGCTGAAAAGCCTTGGGTGTAGTAGGTTTATGAGAAAACAGACAAATATATTTTAAAGGATTTCCAGGGGAAGAATAATTATGTTGCTGTCATGAACAACAGTGCTCTGAATATGCTGAACTTTATACTCTAGTCATGTAGCCAGAATTAGGCCTAGTGGATGATAAAACGTTTCCCAAACTATAAAGAATATTTTGCCTACTTTATCTTTTATATATTGTATCTTTATACTTTGAGCATATATTTGCTAAAAAAAACAAAACAAAACAAAAAAACAAAACAAAACAAAAAAAACAGCATTTAAGGCATATTTTTCTTTCAGATACTCAAGTGTAAAGTATTGAAGAAAGATGAGCTGTTACTGAAATGGAGATAAAAAAAAAAGAGAGACTGTTGTCTTGATGAGTCAAATATTATAAAACAGATAAATGATGCAGGGTGCAAATGTTTGGTGCAACTTTGAAACTATGATCCCCTGATACTGATGTTCAAAGTCAGTTATACCAAAACATTATAATCAAAAATGACATTTTGGCTTTAGATCGTAAAACTGAAGTGATTTTAAATACAGCTCAGGTACATTTTTGAAGGGAGTCAATATATTAAATATTCATTAAAGATACTAAATTTGTTAAGTTGCACAAAAGAAATCTGAAATATATATTTATATTTATATTTTTTTCTTAAGAATTTAATAAATATATAAGTGATAAAGTTAAGCCCAGATTAATGTCTTAATTACCTTGTAACAATCATTAAAGCAAAGTCTTAACCTTTGTAAGGAGCTAGCATTATTCAGAGTGAATGAAAAAAGCACCAACAATTATGTTTCAGTGCTTAATGTGAAAGTGTCGTCAAACATCAAAGTCAGGTTCTTTCTTTGGTTAATTAACAATGTGGTCTGCCTGTGTAAGTGCCACTAGACAGTTTCATTTCAACATTTCAAACATCTTTAGGGTTTAAGTTTCACTGGCAGATAAATCAGTGAGTCATCTGCATATCAATGCAATGTTTTTTGTGTTTTTTTTACATAAAACCACCGGGTATATATACAAGGAAAAAAGACGACTGGACTGAGAATTAAGTCTCATAAAAGCCAACAGAGACGATTCTAACCGAGAGATAAGAAACCCATGAGACTCATGAGGGTGTAAAATGAGGTGGTGGGATCTTAAAGCACAAAAAGGCAGAATCTCTGAGTCAACAATTAAAAGAGTAATGTCCAGCATGAGGAAAAACTTTTCAACTCTTTATTGCCGATAATAAACACACTATGTCAGCGGTATTGTACGTATTGTTTGTTATATGGTGAACCGAGAAGTGTGAGTGAATGGTATCTTTAGACCTGTTCAGCTCTCCGCCGTGGAGGGAGGCCGACATGTCAGGAAGAACAGATAGAGATGTGTGTTGTTGTGGTGGAGTGCAGGTGCAAGTCTGCCACTGAGGGTTCAATTTACACACTGTTTGTGCACCTGCGTGCCAGCGTGTGCATCTGCATGTGTGATATTTGCATGTGAATCTTTGTGAGGACAAATTATTTTTCAAGGTTAAGAGCGAGGACATTATAAAAAGGCAATTTCTCACTCAAAGGATCATTTGAGACTGTGTCAGCACCTCATGTGTCCGTACATAGGAAAAAGATGGCGGCGCGCGCGGGTGCAGCGGCTCTTAGCTCTCCAGTTTGGTGCTTGTTTTTTGCACCAAGGGAGTGGCACTCCAATTTCGTTGTACCTTGTACAATGACAATAAAGGCTATTCAAACATGGATTAACCGTCTCTGCGTGTATGCCTACACGTGTCACCCTTTATAAACTGAGCAGAAAATAACCTTCATATAAAGAGAGAGCACGTCAGCGACTTCTTATATCTGATCATAGCACTTATCATTCGTTTTATCCTCCTAGAATTTGGATGGTTAGTCAAAGCTGTCACTTTTTGAAGCTCCAGTACAAACGTTAGCTCAATGCAGGTAACAGCAGATCTGAGGGGAAAAGAAACTACAAGCTCAAATTACATTTTTTAGATGTGTGAAACAGAGTAGAGGTTTCTGGCAAAACTTCTCTACATCCAAGGTGAATGGAGAAGAGCATAAAGTCTGGATCGGTTAAAGCTCCAACAACACTTGTAAAGGATAACTTTATTGTTTGACACATCATTTACACATTGTATGGCAATTTATTTGCTAATTTCCTTATTAATTTGACAACATTAGATCCACAGCAAAGAACGTTTCAGTAACACCAGCTAACAGCAGCAAAAACCTCAGTGCCTGCCAAGAAGTTCAGGATATCCTCAGCAGCTAACTTCAGTATTACCATCATTGGTCAGAATTGAGCTTCACAGACTCATCAGCCTCATTTGAGTCTGTGAAGGTCCCTTTTAAACACTTTTTACTGCCTCCTCAAGAGGCTTCACCCCTGGCATTTTGACAGCTGAGGTAACCAGTGCACTGAGAGCCTACACTTACTAAACATGAACGCTAACCTTTGGAGGTTACAGAGGGTTAAAAATAATAATACAAAAAAAAATTTAATTGACATATATCTATGTTTTTATACCCAAACAGTAGTAGAAACAGGCCATTACAGGGACACACAGAACAGCTAGCTGTGGCTCAAACAGATCTTTATAATGATAACAGTGGAAGGGGAGCTGTTACTGTTCTCCTTATTTGCGCCCGTACTGTTCCAGTGGTGGATCAAACATGGGAAGAATTTCAAATAATGATATCCGAGTTTGTACAAATAATCTCAGCAGGCTTCAGACTGGCCCAAACATTGGATTTCAAACAGCTTTTGTTTTCAAATCATGCCCCTCTGTTATATCAATGAGAGTGGAATCACTTATGTTGTCATGTCAGGACACATCTCGGGGTATGTGCATACAGGCACCGCACACAGAAGAATTTTTTTCAACTGAAATCATGGAGCACTTTAGCAGAGTCCCAGAAAAAAGCCAGCACCGGCAGCTGGAGTGCAACAGTTCTCCTTTGAAGAACACACATATCTTACACTCAGCCTGAAACACTGAGTGTGGGAAGGGATTTAGTTTAGGAGTCCAAACCTCCTTCAGCTTAACTGCTGTACTGAAGCATGACTGACTGACTAAACCTGGACCAAAACATTCGAACCAGCTAGGGAGAAAGTGTGTTTCTGTTCGTGATATTGTGTGTCATATGTGTGTTTATAGTCTCTTTGTGTGTGTGTATATTCCAAAAGGGGCAGATTTGACCCTGCCCTGGAAGTGTTTAAACATTCTCGTACCAAACAGAGAGGTTACAGTGTGTAAGCAGGAAGCTGGAGTGTGTGTGTCTGTGGTGTCTCTGTGATTTTTATACATTTTTTATTTCATGTGTATTTGTGTGTGGTGACGCCGCTGCTCGCTAAACTGACACATTTTCAATCACATGGTTTATTCCGAGGAAATTGTTGAAAAAGAGGGAAAAGGGCAGATTTCTGCGGCTCTGCGGGCTACAATAGGACAAGCCAGGATTATTTTTTTTCACTTGCGTGTGTGTACGCGCACAAGTGTGTGTGTGTATGTGTGTGCATTCGCAGACAATGCCCTGGTAGCCAATTTGTAATATATAGTCGGCCTTGAAAAATGGCCCAGATCTCCCCTTCGCTGTCTGCAATTTAGCTCTGCCGGCGCCCAGCAATACCCATTGTACTGCCTCCCACCACTGCCATTTTGGCCTGATGGAGTGTGTGTCTGCACCTCGCGTGTGCGAGAGTGTGTTTGTTTACTTGCTTACGTGCATCTCAGTGTGCATTTACCCATGAGTCTGTCTTTGTGCGTGCATGCACTGGTGTGCGTGAGCCAGCAAATGTGTTTATACTCAGGTTATTGAATTTCTGCTTGTGCATGTTGGTGTGTGACACAATGCAAGTGCACGTCTCTGTGAGGTGCTGCGCCATTAGTGTGTGCCTAAAGTTGTACTGGTTATTTAATGCGTACGCATATAGTTGATTTTCTGTGCTCGTGTTTGATGCAGCACGGTTACTCCGTCTACTTTCCAAAATGACAGCAAGAAACCTGAAGCCAACATTCAGGAATGAATGGATAAAAAAAGAGAAAAGTGAGAGAGAAGGGAAGGATGGAGTGATACGCAACAATTTAGGTAAAGAGAAAAAGAAAGACTGGAATAAGATTTTTAAGGATGTGAGAAAGAGGCCACTGTGTTAAGATGGACATAAAGGCGTGCATGTAAAAGCAGGTTAGTTGGGCACAAGGACGAGGGTCAGAAGAAAAAAATGTAGCACAGGAATATCCGGAGAAAAAGATGGAAGGAAGAAGGGCTAAAATGTGACTTTAAAGATGTAAGTTTGACTGCAAAAAACTGTTCCTGAATTGAAAGAGGGATGTGGACAGTAAAATATGTAAGATTGGAGGAGTTGTAATAGAGACTAATGGGAAACAAAGGATTGGCTTGATTGTTTGAATGAGGAGTAAAGATACAACGATATGAAAAAAAAGAAAAGACGAAAGAAAGATTTAAGGATATAAAATGAAGGTGAGCAGCAAAAATAGAAAAGTGAGGATTATGCATGTCCCGAGATGTTGCCTGTAACACCTAACCCAACTCAAATGTACCGAGCCGATCATGAGTGTTCTTCCTATACTGGACTAGAAATGGTGGCACACTGTCCTCTCTCACATATTTGTTAATGACTTAAAAAAAGCAATTTTTATGGAATCAGCTGTCAGTGATGAAGGCAATATATAGTGAACATGGTGATAATCACACCATACCCGAGTCCAGCTGCACTGTATTCAGTGGTACATAGTGATTGGCTGTGCATCCGGCACATAGTCTAATGTGAATATACCCTAAGGTGGAGCCCAGGTACTCTTGGGATGAAGCTGAATCCGTTACCTGTATATTGTATATTGAAGGAGGAGCAAAAGCAGGAGTATTCATGTAAAGAATACCTGACTGAGACTTTTTTGAGGCGCTGTTAGGATCCTGAGGACTTTGACATGTTTGTGTGTTGACTTATTTGGCACCACCTCTTTTAAGGGTCTTGGTGTACCACCAAAAAGGCCTACACTATTTTGTATACTAATTACAGGGGAAACATTCATTACAGTTTTTTACAGACGCTAGGACACATTTCCCAATACTTAGGTCACTTTTGCAAAACACTTCACACAATCCTCCTAACTGACCGTCAGCTTGGCAAAGCAGTTCATTTCACATTCAAAATGCACTACAACTACCAAAACACTTCATTCAGGTCTCAAATAAACTCATTCTTCCAGAACACTAGCAAAGGTTGACAGCCGACAAACACACTTTGTAACCCACAAAACAATGACCTAAAAAACACTAACAACATGTAGCATTACACAGTGTTTTCTTGTGTAAAACAAGGACACATCTCTGTTTATAATTTCAATATATGTTACTGGAATGAATCAGACATCATGCAGAATTCGTTAATATTTGTTTCTGTATTTTTATTTTTTTGCACTAAGTAATCCCAAAATACAAGAATTTGTATACACACCATCCACTGATACACATACAATAGTAATGCTAATCTACTCGGTCTTCTCTATTTGGCCACAGGTTCTCATCCACATCACATCTTATGTCATCTAGGGCAACACACCTAGGAAAGAATCTTCTGGCTGCCAGAATTGAAGGAGTTGAAAAATTGAAGGAGTAACAGCTGTGTAGATGTTCATCTACAATGAGAATCAGCTGTGGCTGGTTAAACTGCATTTTTAGATTTAAAATATGTTTCAATAAAATATTGCTGTTGAATTTTGCTGTCTTTTTAAGTTTTGCATTGTGTTATTGTTTTGGCCATAAGTTTAACAGTTTTGAAAACAGTATGTAAGCACATGCAAAATGTCCTGTACGTACAAAGATTTTTGGCAGTTGTTGTGTCTGAGTGAGAAGATAATTCATGAAATTTGAGAGATGTAGTCACTGAATGCATTTTGTGCCAAAACAATGATAACTGGTCCTCAGTTTAGCCCACATAGACTTCTGTAGTGCTCACTGTGTGAGGAGTTTTGCAAACGTGACCTAAGTATTGAGAAATGTGTCCTAGCGTCTGTAAAAAACTGTAATAGTCATTAGGTAAGTCCTTGTTAACACATTTAAGAAAAAAAAAGTTTAAGCTTATAAAATAATTCATAAAGTGAAGTGTTTCCTTGAAACTCTGATAAAAATTCCCAAGTTCAATTTTTCTTGACTTTGAAGTATTACATTATGCAGTAAATTTCACCCACTCAGCAGTATCATGCACAAATTCATTTCCACCTCATTTCCACTGATTGTACCTGTTAAATAAAGTCAGTGCATTTTCTCAAAACTCTTTTTTCCCTTCAAAACTCACATACAGTGCAGACAGTCCGAGTCCCTTAATCTCACATAAAAAACATGGAAAGGATCCCCCTCCCCCCCCTTTTTTGCATCATTTTCATCATGCGTAGTAAATTCTTTCTTTGTCTTAACAGAAGCACCATAGCCCGGTTGTTGTTAGCCCGAACCATGGCTGATATCGTGTAGAAATCTCATTTTTGATAATCTACTATTCTATTTTAATGCAAACCTTTCCTTATCACAACGTAAACCTCACTACAGTGGAGGGAAAGTGAAACAATAAAAAAGTAATGGGATTCAAAATCTGGTTTTCTGAGTGATCTGATTTATACCGTCAATAACCAACCTTTCTCAATATCTTGACTTTGTCACAGTTTCGAACATGAGACAGC
This sequence comes from Diplotaxodon limnothrissa, assembly GCF_057381915.1. Taxonomy (NCBI): domain Eukaryota; kingdom Metazoa; phylum Chordata; class Actinopteri; order Cichliformes; family Cichlidae; genus Diplotaxodon; species Diplotaxodon limnothrissa. The sequence continues at coordinate 5,586,241 of NC_140614.1, read as the reverse complement.
CCATATGCTACTCCATATGTCACTCGGTGTCTAATATTGCCGCAGCTGGTGTGGCGCTGATGCCAAACAACACCTCATGTGTATCTCTGACATTCCAGTGTCTGGGACAAAATGTCAGCATTTGGTCAGCCTGGGAATTGTATGCTGTGAGAGATATTATAAACAATTAACAATCTTGCTAAAACTTTCAAAATGTAAAAAAGAAAGAAAGAAAGAAAAAAAGAAAGAAATAGAAAGAAGGACTAATAGTTACTTTTGTTGAAGAAATAAGAGAAAAAGTTCATTTTTTTGGCACATGTATGTCAATTTGTTGATGATTGGCTACACTCTCTGGATTGTACCAGCTGATGAAATAATATAACAGGAGGGGTAAGCTTATTCTACATTCACTTGTAGCTACAGTACCAGACTGAATTGTTATTGGTGGGTCTGAAAACCAGTCACGTATAGTTGTTGTTTTATCTGGGATTACATTCAGTCTGAAAACATTGTGCAACTTTTTTACTATGATTTTCTGAGTTGAGCAATATTGTTCACTGAAACTGTGCAGGTAGGATCTCGAATAAAAGTATCTGTGGAAAAAAAAGCTTTTCATTCTGGTCTTCTGATTGGGTCCAAACCAGGAAGTGCTACAGTGATAACAAAAACACAAAACTAAGGATACATGTTTTCTGATTCTTATTCATGGAATTGATGGACAAATTCTTGAGCGTTATTAGCATTAAAAGTCACACATGCTTCTAGCTGGCTACTCTCTTATCACCTTTTAAATTGGCCATATAGACAAACACATATTTTCAAAGCCTTGTAAGTTAAAAGTGTGCAAAAAAGACATGCAAGTGAAATAAAACATACTTTGTCTACAGCAAGTCAACAGTGACTTTTCATTTAGCTGTGGTATGTAATTACATTTTCTTTAGTCATTCGTCCTTAACTGCTTAACTGCAGTCTGATGTTGAGCACATGAAGAAGGTTTATTAGAGACTTTAATGAAAAGACTGGAAGCAAAAAAGAGTATATTTACCAAAATTAGGAGCTAAAAGACGCTAAAAGGCTCTGCAGCATTCCAGACCTCCATCACTTGTAGTTCAATACAAGCATCACTTGTATTGAACTACAGTGATGCATTTACATTATTAAGAACCATTTGATTCCCTGCTTGTATAAGGATATTGATGAGATCAGAGTCAATGACCTTGACAAGTGAAAACTCCAAAGAAATTGATGGACTCAGTGTCACCGAGATAAATGTTTACAGGTTTTAAGAATATCCATCAAGCAAAGGCAATCACAAGGACAACTGAGTAAAGCAGCTTTTCATTTACCCTAAGAGATTTGGAGCAGGCAGATGTCATATTTTACTCCTGTTGTTTTTAATATATAATGTGAGTCATGACACAACACATTGCACAAAACTCCTAGAATCTTCTCGTGCCCGTTACATGGACTGGAACTTAACATAGTAGTCTCTGTGCCGAGTCAGACTCTGTGTCTCTTGAAACCTGCTTAAAGCCTGCTGTATAATCAACAAAGTACACCGACCTCAGTGACAGAACAAACCTGCTTTTCTTCTTGCAGATGACAGCGCTCTTCTTATCTTTTATTGTTTTTTCCCCTTCCCCCACAACAGAAGCGATCTGTTTCCTAGTCATGCATCGAGAGATCAAATCTAAAAGTAATACAATCTCTGGACTTACATCGCAGTCGTTTAATTTGAAAACCAACTCTCGCTGCCTTCTCCGGTAGCTTTAAACTGAAATAAGTTATGCCGGCGGTGCCCTCGCTTCACCCTCTGACAAGAACAATAGCGGCCGGCTCGCCTCAGAAAACTGTGTTTTACAATAATACTTGTCCACAAAGCAAGACCGACAATGTCAATGGTTTTATGGTGCGCTACACAGTGCAGCTAATGTTCTCCTGCAAGCCAGCATCGCTTCACTGCGTCTCCCTCTCGCTCTCTCCTCCTCCTTCCTGTGTCTTCCAGAGTCTCTCTCCCTCTTTCTGCCTCCTGTTTTTTTTTCCTTCTCTCTTTTATTCTCCTTGGCTCTCCCTCGCTCCCTTTCTCAGTATGAAAAATCCATTCCGGCATGGGTTTTGACAGCCTGTCTTTGGTGGGTGTGTAAAATTCAAATAATTCACTGTTTATAGACAGTCACTTTGGGGCTGCTTTGTATTTTGTATTTGACTCCGGTGTCACTTTGCCTGCCCGTTGAGTCCCAATCGGCAACATTTAGCTTTTCAAAAAGAAAAGAAATAGATAAATAAAATCTGCCACCAAACTGCAGGTTAGTTTGGGTTTTTTTTGACTGTTTCCAAGGGCGGGAAGTTTTAGGCGACCAGTCATGGTGGGAGATACATCTTGAAATACATCTGAAATAAGCGATTATATTCTAAGCAAACAAAAGAGTGTTAAATAGTGTTAAATATGTGTTGCCACATTGTTTTGTGGCATATTTAAAGCCCCCTTGAATGTAAATGTTTGCACTTGAGTGTGATTTAAAAACCTTTCGCTGTCATACTTTTTTTTTTTTTAACCTTTATCATCCAACTTTACAGTTTTGTCTCCCCTTAATTAGTGTGGCTTCTTGTAGAGGGTACATGATGTTAACACTGTAAGAAAGACTGTAAGTAATTGCCCTGTGTGGCAGTTAGATTTGGGGGATTTTATTTAGAAAATAGGTGAGTTGGTGGCCCAAGTGGAATAGTTTAAGTATGTGTGGGTCTTGTTCACAAGTGAGAGCCGCGAGGGATTGACAGGCGGATTGAGGAGGGTTAGTCATGACACACAGGAAAGTCTATGGCTCTGTGCTTGCTGCCTCTGCAAACTGGTCCCAGATAAGCAGCAGAAAATGGATGACTGGACCATCTTTGCACATTCTATAGTGAAATACGCGTTGTGCCTTTTTTTAAGTAGATCCTAAAAAAGTATGTCACTGACACACAGGAAGCAGTTTGATCACATGTCAAACTTTCAAACTTCAGTCACGCATTCAGATCAGCAACAAACTTGATGAAACACGTGTAAGACGAGGAAGTAACGCAGCTTCACTGTGGAGCTAGCTAAGCTAGCTAAGCTCAAATGCATGGAAAGTGGAGAAGTAGCAGCAGAAGGATATAAAAAAAAGAATAAAAAAGACGGGTAAATAAACGAATTAAACAGTTTGTCTGCCTCCAGTTGTTCATGCAACAAAGTAAAAACAGACTGACTGCATCTGTTGACTCAGTGAGTCGCTCTTCCAATGCCTGAAAGAAGAAGCTACAAAAACCCCAAAGTGACTCGTGTTAAGGGAAGTAAAGTTTGCAGATAAACTCGCACTGTATTACTAAAGTACATTAATTTACTCTGCTGTGCTGATGCTGGATTGTTTGTGGCGGTTAAATAACAGAGTAGTAAGTCATCACACACCGTGATTCAATGCCAGTATGGTAATATTTTTGCAGCAAAGTTACCAACATATCGTTAACTTGTTATGGAAAACATCTGTTATGGAAATTTAGTTTTCCTGTTAGCCAGTACCACATGTATAAGTGTGTAGCCTACATTTATTGCTTTCTGAGATGTCTATTCTTTCATAGGTAAATATTGTGCTTTTAAGTACTAAACTTATTTTTTGGGGGGAAATATCACATAAGTTGACATAGTATATTTAATATTTGCACCATATATCATTTATAGCAACCTTTTTCATATGGGTGCTGATAGCATTTGTGGTCCTGATAATGCTGAGTGTGCTACCCCCAGTTCACACAGATATCGCCATATTACATCACATCTGCAGGACCCTCTATGTTAAAGATATTCCCGCAGCTATCGCAGCTGCCTGTTTATGAGTAATTAAACAAAGTATTTGGATTCTTTTTTGACTGTTATTTTCATATAGACTTGAGACTGAGAGGTCCACAGTTTGTTGTCCACTGAGCTGGAAATGCCCAATCTTTCATTATTTTTTCACATGAACTGCCAAATTATCATTTACCTACTGCTTATCTGCAGAATATATTTTGCATCTAATTCTCTGATTTTCCATGACATTTGCACTGTGCTTTGTATGGTTATTTTGTCTTTGGTTCCTATGCTCTGCTCCTACGTTTTTGTCTTTGTTCATTTGATTTTCCTGTTTTCTCCCTCTTATTCTTCATTTAAGTCTTGTTTTTACTCCCACTTCTTCTTCTTCTCCTTTTTTCATGTGGCTGTCGTTAAAGAACCTCTTCACGTTTTTTTTGTGTGTTTCGCAGTGACCCCTACTGGGAGCGGCCAGCTAATGCAGGCAGCTGCTCCGCCGCCCGGCCCAAGACCCTTCACCTGGCCGGCCAGCAGCATACCTCCTCACCATGGTAACGTTTGTGTGTGCTCCTTGTAGCAGTAGCAGTAGCAAAACCAGTAGTATAACTTCCCTGTGTGTGTGTGTGTGTGTGTGTGTGTGTGTGTGTCATCAACAAAGAGTGGTATGAATGGATTGCCAAACCCTTTTTACTGTTGTTTTATTGTTGTTGGTTCATATACAGATTTGTCTCAGTAGCATTAAAAGGAAGGGATGTACGTTCGTTTTCATGCATTGCCATTTAATTTGCAGCTGATTTTCTAAGACGTTAAAGACGTAAGGATCACCAATTCAACTTGTTCCATTCAATTTCATTCCAGGATAGGCCTTAAAATGGAACGACTTCCAGCACTGATGTGACTGGTTCTTTGGAAGACATTTTTGCTTTGATTCACTTGTGCTGGCACCCAACTCAATTTCTGGCATCAGGGATCCTCTGGCCTCATTTTACCTGACGTATTATGTTGCATAAGAATAACCCTGATGAATTCCATGCAGACAGTCATACATATTGTCAGTTTTGGAAAAACTGAACAGCTCCATCTTGTTGGGCATTGGTTGCATCACTGTTGTAAAGAACTGCTACCTCTAGAGAAAAGTTGAACTGATACCCCAAAATGACTTATTTGCTAAAGCCAGGTATCAAAGTATCACCCAGGGTTAATGTTCTGCATCCAAAAATTGCATTTCATTTAGTCATTTTCTGGGAATTGTACATCTATTTCCCACAGGTCAGCAACAAGGAATTTACTATGCCATCAAATATTATTTTGAACTAACTAGAAAAAATGAACAAAGCGTCATAACATCCAAAGTGAATGTGGGCCTTCTGCTCCACCATCTCCAATTTGCCTGAAAGTTTCATGGTTCAAAGTCTGGGCAAAGATGTTTGCTGTGAAACTTTTTACATATATTGAAAAAATACACGTTTTCAAGATATGTTTTTGAAAAATGGTCTAGTTCCAACATTTTTTTTACACTTTGACATTTGAAGCAATTTTTGAACATGAATATCTCAAAAACTATAAAAAATGCCTGAAATTTTCACTGATCTTTCCTACCATTAAAATAAACCAGGATCTGTAATGTTGGACCAATAAATAGGAAAATCTATATTTGAACGCACACTCATAAAAAACACAAAAAAGTAAACAAACCATCCACGTATTCACATCCGCTTATCCGGGGCCGGGTCATGGGGGCAGCAGCCTGAGCAGAGCAGCCCAGGCCTCCCTCCCTGCCCAGAACACCTCACCCAGGAGGCATCCTTGTCAGATGCCCGAACCACCTCAACTGGCTCCTTTCGATGTGGAGGATCAGCGGCTCTACTCTGAGAAAAAAAAAAACTGCTATTTAACCTTTTATGCTGGACTGAGCAAATATAAGTTCAGTGACAAAAAAAAATATTAGTAAACAATTCTAGGATTTCCAGATAGTGTGCAAATTATAACTGCAAAAATAATGAACTTTGTTAAATATGTAACTATTTTTCCTTTTTGAGAACTACTCTACCTTCCATTTGTAAAACCTACTGGAAGTCTTATAATGCAGGTTAAGAGACCTCCAGGGCAGTAGGATAGTAGTAGAATAGGTCACTAGAATAAAACTTCTCTTCAGATACAAATAGACTACCTACTGAAGTTTTTGTTGTTGTTCCACAATTTGTTATATATGATTAATTAACAATGGCAGTTGAAAGAATATAGCCTTTTCTTAATTTTTCTGTCTAAGAAGTTCATATAATAAAGTATTCCACATGCTCTATTTGAATTATTGTGAAATTCAACTATATGTCATTGAGATATTGTCACAATTTGGCTTTTGTAATTTTCATTAGTGTGTGCTTAAATATGAAACTTTGCAGGATGACTTGAAAGCCAAAATCCAGAGATTTTCTGATGTGTCTGTACCCAAATGACAGATTGTGATTGATTTTGATGTTAAGAAATACCAGTGAAACTTTCAGGCCTTTATCTTTAATAGTTGAGATTTCTGTGTTCAAACATTACCTCAAACATTACCTCAAATGTCAAAAGTGCCAAAAATCATACTGGGAGTGGGTCAACAGACCACTTAAATATGTGTATGTATGTGTATATGTGTGTGTGTGTGTGTGTATATATATATATATATATATATATATATATATATATATATATATATATATATATTTATATTTATTAGGGGTGCAACGATATTCGTATCGATATTGAACCGTTCGATACAGTGCTTTCGGTTCGGTACGCATATGTATCGAACAATACAACATTTGTAATTTATTTTATCAACTTTCCTTCTGACGATGCTGTCTGTGTTGAGCGCTCAGTGAATCTGCGTTCGACTACTCCGCCTAGGCTGCACTGTCGAGCGCAGATCCACTGAGCGCTCAACACAGACAGCATCGTCAGAAGGAAAGTTGATAAAATAAATTACAAATGTTGTATTGTTCGATACATATGCGTACCGAACCGAAAGCACTGTATCGAACGGTTCAATATCGATACGAATATCGTTGCACCCCTAATATACAGTGGGGCAAAAAAGTATTTAGTCAGCTACCGATTGTGCAAGTTCCCCCACCTAAAATGATGACAGAGGTCAGTAATTTGCACCAGAGGTACACTTCAACTGTGAGAGACAGAATGTGAAAAAAAAATCCATGAATCCACATGGTAGGATTTGTAAAGAATTTATTCGTAAATCAGGGTGGAAAATAAGTATTTGGTCAATAACAAAAATACAACTCAATACTTTGTAACATAACCTTTGTTGGCAATAACAGAGGTCAAACGTTTACTATAGGTCTTTACCAGGTTTGCACACACAGTAGCTGGTATTTTGGCCCATTCCTCCATACAGATCTTCTCGAGAGCAGTGATGTTTTGGGGCTGTCGCCGAGCAACACGGACTTTCAACTCCCGCCACAGATTTTCTATGGGGTTGAGGTCTGGAGACTGGCTAGGCCACTCCAGGACTTTCAAATGCTTCTTACGGAGCCACTCCTTTGTTGCCCGGGCGGTGTGTTTTGGATCATTGTCATGTTGGAAGACCCAGCCTCGTTTCATCTTCAAAGTTCTCACTGATGGAAGGAGGTTTTGGCTCAAAATCTCACGATACATGGCCCCATTCATTCTGTCCTTAACACGGATCAGTCGTCCTGTCCCCTTGGCAGAAAAACAGCCCCATAGCATGATGTTTCCACCCCCATGCTTCACAGTAGGTATGGTGTTCTTGGGATGCAACTCAGTATTCTTCTTCCTCCAAACACGACGAGTTGAGTTTATACCAAAAAGTTCTACTTTGGTTTTATCTGACCACATGACATTCTCCCAATCCTCTGCTGTATCATCCATGTGCTCTCTGGCAAACTTCAGACGGGCCTGGACATGCACTGGCTTCAGCAGCGGAACACGTCTGGCACTGCGGGATTTGATTCCCTGCCGTTGTAGTGTGTTACTGATGGTGACCTTTGTTACTTTGGTCCCAGCTCTCTGCAGGTCATTCACCAGGTCCCCCCGTGTGGTTCTGGGATCTTTGCTCACCGTTCTCATGATCATTTTGACCCCACGGGATGAGATCTTGCGTGGAGCCCCAGATCGAGGGAGATTATCAGTGGTCTTGTGTGTCTTCCATTTTCTGATGATTGCTCCCACAGTTGATTTTTTCACACCAAGCTGCTTGCCTATTGTAGATTCACTCTTCCCAGTCTGGTGCAGGTCTACAATACTTTTCCTGGTGTCCTTCGAAAGCTCTTTGGTCTTGGCCATGGCGGAGTTTGGAGTCTGACTGTTTGAGGCTGTGGACAGGTGTCTTTTATACAGATGATGAGTTCAAACAGGTGCCATTCATACAGGTAACGAGTGGGGGACAGAAAAGCTTCGTACAGAAGACGTTACAGGTCTGTGAGAGCCAGAGATTTTCCTTGTTTGAGGTGACCAAATACTTATTTTCCACCCTGATTTACGAATAAATTCTTTACAAATCCTACCATGTGAATTCATGGATTTTTTTTTCACATTCTGTCTCTCACAGTTGAAGTGTACCTCTGGTGCAAATTACTGACCTCTGTCATCATTTTAAGTGGGGGAACTTGCACAATCGGTGGCTGACTAAATACTTTTTTGCCCCACTGTATGTGTGTGTGTGTGTGTGTGTTGAAAAGTATATAATATATGAAGCTGCAATTTCACAGCAATTAGCTATGGACCTTAACATTTTCAGGCAACTGGCTGGGCACAAAATGTTCTATAAAATGACCCTAAAGTCAACACAGAAGAGACAGAACAGTTTCATTAATGTCATGATTTGCACCTTTTTAAGTCCTTTGATTTTCGATGCAAACTACTTGTTTTTGTTTTTATGACATTGTAGCCGTTTCTGGTTTTCCTGGTTCTGTTTTAACCAGATAATGTTAATTTTAAAAAGCCAACTGAAGCCAATGCAGAAGTGTCTTAAACTGGCATTCTTTTCTAATAACTTGCATCTTGTTGGCCGACTCATTTCATTGCTCAAATAAATTTGATTGTATAGAAGTCAGGGAGACAACAACTATTACAGGCTTCACTTCTGTGTGAACTAAGACGTCAGTAAACACTTTCCTGATAGGATTATGGTCTAAATCAGCGGTCCCCAACCTTTTTTGCGCCACGGACTGGTTTATGCCCGACAATATTTTCACGGACCGGCCTTTAAAGTGTTGCGGATAAATACAACAAAATAAAACTAGTACCGGTACCGAAAAAAAGAAGATTTATTCATAACACACGTGAAAAGACCCAGGAAAACCGAGTTAACGATAAAAACGATAACAAAATAACGCTGAAAACCGATAAAAACCCTGAAAACCATACATTTCACACCTGAGCCTCAACTCTCGCGGCCCGGTACCAAACGACTCACGGACCAGTACCGGTCCAAGGCCCGGGGGTTGGGGACCGCTGGTCTAAATCACTAATTTCAAGCCTTATTTAATATAGCATGACAGTGATTTTTTTAAGTTACAGCCCTCTTAGAGTTAAAAAGGAGTGTAACAGCCCATGCTTCAGGTTGTATTGACAAGGACTGTCAATCACTACCATATGAGCATACAGTCGTCCTCTGTTTCTTCTTACTTGACACACACTCCACTAAAGCTCTAAGATGGTAATGGTTCAAGGTGGTTAAATAAAGGTTTCAAGACAGGACTTCACTAATTGGTGGTTCCCAAATTGCTGCTTTTATATAAACTGCTTAAAAAGCTGTAACAGCAAATTCACAAATGCTGTCTATATATGCGAGTATGAATGTCAAAGCTCAGTCTGATTATCCTCGTGTGTTTGTGTACTGCCATAAAACTGCATTATTCTTTTTCGATAGTTCATCCTCTCCACCCTTCCCTCTTCTACCGTCTTTGTAAGTGAGCAGTGAGAAGAAGGGGATTTGACACCAGGAAGTGAACTGAGGCCTGGTGTATTGTGTCTCGAGTTCTGTGTATTATTGTGTGGGTGCGAGTGGTGGATTACAGTACTGGAGAATAAAGGGGGGATTTGTGTCGGAGTCGGGCAGAGAGCTGAAAGGAGACGGCAGTTAATAGCTCATTATAGGATGGGCTTAACACCATGTAGGGCTTCTAGAAACACCAAAAGTTCGGCTTGACAGTAAATGACAAATTTAAACGACTCTGTGCGTTTCAGGCAGTTCCAAAATGAGATGTTTTTATTTATACATAACCCAACATCAGGATTTTACTAAACTGTTAGAAGTAGGAGAATGAAAGGGGAGTAAAAAATGTATCTATTTGACTTTGGTTCTTGTCTATTAATTTGTATATGAATGTCTATATGTCTGCTGAGCTTGTGTGTATGTGCTTTTTTAATCTTAAATGCACGCGTGCTTGCGTGTGTCTAGAAGGTGAAATTGAGATAAATGGTGTAGGAGCTGGGTGGCCCTTGATATACACTCCACCTGTCTTCTCTGCTTACAGCTGTATTCATGCGGTTGTGTGTATGTGTGGCAAGACACTACCACACAAGGTTTGTTTGGTGCAGTCACTTTAATTATGTGCATGTGGGAATGCGTATTTGTATAATGTGCACACCTCTGCTTGAGCTTGTGAGGTTGTGTGCGTGTGCTGCTGTTGCATGTGTTTGTTTTAACTGCGTGCATGATTGGGTGTGGAAATAAGCAGAGTGGTTGTAAACTAAAAGAGACAGGTGTACCGAGGAGAGTATGTGCATTGCAGCCATTCTCACTTTCCTCTCTTAGAAACACACACACACACACACACACACACACACACACACACACACACACACACACACACACACACACACACCAGGAAGATGGCATTCAAAAGATATAAAGAGACTGTGTAAATGAGGAGAGAGAATATGTGTTTTCAGTGTTGTGAGACAATAAAAAAGAGGAGAAACTGGAAGGACAGAGAGGTAGTTTGGCTGAATTCTGGTCCGGTAAACCATCGACAGGATGAAGCCACATGAAGCTGCTTGGCTGAGACTGTCATCCTAAGAAATATAACAGCAACAGTACCCAAAACAACGTACGATGGCAACAATCTCCCTAATAAAATGCATCTCTTGCCTGTTGGGTATACTCGTCTGTGTTCACCACCTCCTGTCGACTCCTGCTATTCATAAATGTGCCACGGTATTCATTCAGAAGCACATTGCTTATGAATGTAATCCAGCCAGCAACTGTGTTTCACCTGGGTGAGTTATAAAACGACAAGTGTACACTGTTTCTTGTTTCCTACTGGCTTTCTTTGTTGTTATGCTGTACCGGGTGATTTTGAAATCCCAAAAGTATGATTTTAAATACTGAAATAAACCAAACCCCTCACTGTATTACAGTTTTTTTACAGCCGCTAGGACACATTTCCCAATACTTAGGTCACTTTTGCAAAACTCTTCACACAATTCTCCTAACTGACCGTCAGCTTGGCAAAGCAGTTCATTTCACATTCAAAATGCACTACAACTACCAAAACACTTTATTCAGGTCTCAAGTAAACTCATTCTTCCAGAACACTAGCAAAGGTTGACAGCCGACAAACACACTTTGTCACCCACAAAACAATGACCTAAAAAACACTAACAACATATAGCATGACACAGTGTTTTCTTGTGTAAAACAAGGACACATCTCTGTTTATAATTTCAATATATGTTACTGGAATGAATCAGACATCATGCAGAATTCGTTAATATTTGTTTCTGTATTTTTATTTTTTTGCACTAAGTAATCCCAAAATACAAGAATTTGTATACACACCATCCACTGATACACATACAATAGTAATGCTAATCTACTCGGTCTTCTCCATTTGGCCACAGGTTCTCATCCACATCACATCTTATGTCATCTAGGGCAACACACCTAGGAAATAATCTTCTGGCTGCCAGAATTGAAGGAGTTGAAAAATTGAAGGAGTAACACCTGTGTAGATGTTCATCTACAATGAGAATCAGCTGTGGCTGGTTAAACTGCATTTTTAGATTTAAAATATGTTTCAATAAAATATTGCTGTTGAATTTTGCTGTCTTTTTAAGTTTTGCATTGTGTTATTGTTTTGGCCATAAGTTTAACAGTTTTGAAAACAGTATGTAAGCACATGCAAAATGTCCTGTACGTACAAAGATTTTTGGCAGTTGTTGTGTCTGAGTGAGAAAATAATTCATGAAATTTGAGAGATGTAGTCATTGAATGCATTTTGTGCCAAAACAATGATAACTGATCCTCAGTTTGGCCCACATAGACTTCTGTAGTGCTCACTGTGTGAGGAGTTTTGCAAACGTGACCTAAGTATTGGGAAATGTGTCCTAGCGTCTGTAAAAAACTGTAATCTATAACAGACCACTGTTATGTTTAGGTTATTTACTGCAGTGTGTGCCCTCTGGCAGTTTGTACTGGTGGAACATGAAGATGGTAAATAGGCAACATGTTGGAATCTATTGTAGAAGGTAGAGATGTTTCTAATTCATACCTTCAGCAGTTTGAATATTGGATTGATGAAACAGTCCAAAAACAAGAAAAACAAAGAGAAAAAGTAACACTGTGGTACCGGCAGTGTATTCCTTGTAATAATGTCCACAGCCCACATAGCTGCACTGAATAGAGTTATGCATCAATTGGATCCTGTGATCACATGCAAGACTATTCATACACAACCAATATAAAGTAGAGCCATTCATTTTCTGTATCATCTACATCTGGCTGATTTTGCAAGATTTGTTCCCCTCTTTACCTTGCCGATTTACAACATCCATTAGGAAGGGCACCACAGTCCAGAGTATGGCAGCTAGCTGTCAAAGACATCAGTGATTGAGGACATTTAATCATTAGTTTTATAAAGACTACAGAAACCTACTGGTCATCTAGTTGAAGGACTGATGAGCTCACGCCACAGCGAGCCATCTATTGTCTGCCCCTTCCACTTGAATTCAAAAAGATCACTACTCATTTTCCTGTTGCTGATTAGAATTGAATCAAATTTAATCACAGTGATGACCTAATGGGTCTTTACCCAAACTGTGCTCAAAGTCAAGGTCAAACTTGTTGCTTTAGCTGTGATGGATCACGAGTGGGATGAGCTAAGTCGATGCTGTTCTGGCTCACCTATGCAGAATATTCATAAGAAATTTATGGGAGGCATGAAGAACGTAGCTACTGCAGTGACGATGAGAACAGAATAATGCAAAAAGTAGAGGCAACGTAAACATACATGGTGAGCATGAATGAAAGGGACTGTATGACAGAACCAGGCAGATTCAGATAGAGAGATTCAAGCTGTTGCATGTGTGCTGCTCCGCCCCTGCTCTGTCCTTCAAAATGACAGCTCTAAAAACACATAAATCCTCCTTCGCCTCCTCCTCTCCTGTGTGTTATCCCCCTAAATTTTATTCTCCCTCTTCCTTGACTCCTTCTCTCCATTCTTCATCTTCTGCCACTTCACATTCTTGCTTTCCTCTCTCTCTTGGACCTTTTCTTCTCTCAGTCTTCTCTCCTGTGTCTGCTTTCCTGTTGTATGTTCATTTATTCTTCCTCCTGTCTTTTCCACACTTCTTTTTCTGTTTTTTCTTTCTCTCCTTTTTTCCTTCTTCCACGTTTGGTCATGTTCTCTCTCACATCCTCTATGACTCCCTGTTTTTCTTCTTCTCCTTGTCCTCCTGTTATTTTCTTATTTTCCCACTTCACTTTCCTATCAGTTGTCGACCTTGTTCAGTGCCGTACCATTTTCCTATTTCTGTACTCCTCATTTTTCCTTCTTTCTGTCCGTTTTTCCGTTTTTTTTCTTTCTGCTTCAAAACATTATAAATTATATTTCCCCTTCTGATCTTTTTTCTGTTACTTTCAGAATTAAATGTTTTATATTTTCAGTTTTTGTTTTAATTTTTCACTCCTTTCTTTGTTCTCTTAGGTCATTTATTTTCTTTTTTTGTGTTTTTCTCCTTTTTTTGTTAATTATTCCCAAAACTTTCTTTCCATACTTTCTTTTCAGATGTTTCTTTTACACATCTTTTTTTAAACCTTTTCTTCTAGTATTTCCTTTGTCTACCTTTTTTTCCTTTTCTTGTTTCCTCCTCCTTCACTTCCTTTCTTTCTCCCCTCCTTCGACTTCATCCCCTCCTCCATCACTTACTTTTCGTATAGCTTTCTTCCTTCTTTTATCGCTTTCTTTCTCCATAACTTCTCTCCTTCATTCGTTCCTTCCCTCCTTCCTTGCGACAAGTTCACCTTGTTTCCTAGTCTCTGTCTGAGCAGTTGTGTGACGTGTTCTGATGTTAGTTGGTTGTTTTTTTTTCACTCCCATGTCGCATGAGTCAACTCCTGGCGTGTCGCTGACTTTGTTCAACTGCCTCTCTTTGATGCCACTCTTTCTCTCACCTTGCCTTTCTTTTCTAACCTACTTTCTCCTTCGATTTTTCCCTCACTTCCCCGAGAACACAATATAGATTCTTCTCCTCTCCATCTCTGTCTTTTTTATTTCAATGAGAGCAACCCAAATTCAATAATTTAACTCTTTCTTCTATGTCTTTTATTTTTAATATATTTTATCATCTACCTGTGTCTTTGTCTGGCAGGAAACATGTTAATAATGGATTGTATAGATTTAGACATGGGAAAAGGGTGTGTGTGTGTGTGTGTGTGTTAGAGAGAGAGAGAGAGAGAGAGAGAGAGAGAGAGAGCGAGTGAGCAAGAGCAGAGATCTTTTGAAGTCGTGATGTGATGTTTGTAGTCCAAAAGCATTGATCTTGAGACCCATCTGTCTGATTGCCACTGAAATCAACAGTCAGAATGCTTGATGAGGTTTGTTTGAAATGAATCAGCAGGATGAGTTTTAGCTAATATTGCCTGAGACCTTGTTTACCTTAAAGAAATCAAACGGAGATAGTAAACATTTAGAAGCTTTGGCTCTGGGTTGCAGCTTTTTTTTTTTTTGCATATTATCAGTTCTTTTTGGGAAGATTATTAAAAATAATTTCCATTCTTGCTATATTTGTATTTATACAAGTCTAGATCAGCCTTATTTAACCTATTAGTACTAAAAAAAAAAAAAAAAAAAAAAAAGTACTTTTTTAAAGATGAAACTCAGATTTCAGATGTTGAGGGAAACTTTGAGGTAAAAAAAAATCTTCTTCAGTTTAGGCTTCAGGCTTTGCCAGTGTTACTTTAACTGAGGATTATAAGATGATGTGACTCAGTGCTGTGGGTTGCTCAAAATATAATGTTCCTCTTTTTTAACAGCACTTCTGATGCACTGGTAGAAGAAATACAGAAATAATAATATCACAAGCTACATTCAAGAAGTCTCTGAAGTGCATAAATGTCTTCAACCCAGAATGCTCTGCAAACCTCTCATTTCTTCATATATTGCTATAAAACAAAGTTTTGTAAAATTCTAAAAAGGTTAAAATTCAGTATTTGGTTTGACCACCTTTGTTCTTCAAATTAGTCTCAACTAGTCAAGTGTTGTTGTAAATTTTTTAATAGTCTGCAAGGACTTGAAAGACTATTCAAAGCTCCTCTTTGGATGTTGGGTATCTTTTCTTCCATTCTCTGTCAGGATGATCCCACGCTGCTTAAATAATGTTAAGGGCCAGGCTCTGGCCAGGCAAGTCCATGACGGTGGCATTACACATTAAACATTCTTATTACTGCACTGGAAGTGTGTCTGGGATCATTGTCGTGCCAAAACCTGAAGTCACAACCAATCAGACGCTTTTCAATATTGCACGATGGATTAAAATCTGATGTTTCTTCATTTATGTTTCCAAGAGATTTGATAGGATCCTAACACCACTGGCTCAAATGTACCCCGAAATGTTATACAGATGGCCACAGACACCCACCGTTGTACCTCCTCTAAACATATTGATGACAATTTGACCTACAAGACCAATTTTCGTTGATTTTTGGTCCAGTTCTTATGTAATTTGGCATGTCACTGGCTTGTCTCCCTGTATCTCTTAAGAATGACTTCTTGACAGCGACCTTTTCATTGAGACCGCTTCCGATGACGTTCCGACCAACAGAAGACGGATCAGCTGAAGGGCCAGATGCAGCTCTCAGGTCATGTGTCTGGTCTTTGCTGGATTGTTTTTTTCTGTTTCTTAAGGTCATGACTTTTCAAAACTGTTGATCTGCTGTAGATGGATTTCAGACCTTTCACTTCTTTTGTCCTCCACTTGTCCTCCTCTGCAGGCCATGCTGAGATTGGGCAGGTTTTTGGCTAATAGCTCCTTGTTGGAGCAGATATATGCTGTCAAAGTTTGTTATTGTTGGCATGTTTTAGTTAATCCCTTGACTTGGGTAACTTTTTAATGCATAAACAGCTTAAATTAAAAAAAAAGGTCATCTAAAATGATCAGGTATAAGGGCTTGACTGAAAATGAAAGACGATCCGAAAGCCTGGAGGACTGTTGCTCAAGACCACTTAAAACAAATTCCAAGAAAGTCTGGCTCCTTAAAAGAAAAATATAAAGAACTGAAGACTGACTTTTGCACATTAAATCTCTTGTCTTTGAATCACAGCTATGCAAGGCATCTTATAATAATATGCTTCCCTGTTCTAGTGTTTTTATTACCTTTCCTGTGGAATATCAGTTTGTATCTGCTGTAGCAGTGGAGTGCAGTATTTACACAGCACCACAATCTAACCTACCCATCCATTTTGATTACTGGCAGCTTCACTTTCACAAAGCAATTATTGTCACCACTGGGCTTACACTGTACCTGGAGGATAACACCACAAAGCAGCATGCAGATAAACATCTGAACTCTTTATTTGGCCTCTTTAGACTCTCAAACACATGTGAGCCTGTCAGCGAGCATCACTCTTTATTTCCACAAATCCCTCAGTCCTCTCGCACAGGCCTCAGCGTGTAGCTCATCTTTGACATGTGATGTACCGGAGAGGCAACGCGTGATGTGGCTTTGTCCCAAAGCACTCTGAGAGAAACTGCTGAAAATGACATCTTTTTTAAGATTTTTGACAAACGTTCAATAGCATCTCGGCTCCTTTCTCCCCATCTCTTTTTCTCACAAGAACTCCCTCCTCTCCTCATCTATCCGTCTTCATAACAGCAAATCCCTCACCTCATTGGACAGCTACCCACCTGTGGCGCCCGCAAAGAATCGCTCAAATCTCGAGCAAACAACCCAGCATTCTTATTCACACTACATCTATTTACTTTCGCTTATATTGGGGCTTTTGTTTACAGTGAAAAGATTTGACTTTCACCCTGTCTTCACCTGCCTGCGCTGAGCCGCTGCTCGCTGTTGCCCGCGGCACTATTTCAGCATCGCACAGGCTTGTTACTGCAGCGAGGTTTCCCCCAGAGAAAGAAGGAGCACTAGAGAGACACAGTGCACATGAAGAAAACCTGCTGTTTTGCTCCATTAGAGTGCCTATAGGTGTCTTTTAAACTGTTTAAGGAGAGGAGGGAGTATCCTCACAGCTTTTTTGTTGTTGCTGTATATAGTTACTTCAGTTGTATTACAGTTTTTCTCAAATGTTAAAACACAAAAGCCAATCCTGTAACCCAAATGACCAGTAGTCTAAACACATTTACTAAATGTAGCCACCATATTCCAGTACCATAAACACATGTCACATGAAGACACAATTCACAAAACACAACCCTCTGTACTCATAAATCTAAACACATTTTTCCTTGCTAAAACACATGTTGCAAAACAACTCTGCTCATATCCTCAAATGAAAGCCCATGTGATGCAAAATGCTTGCCACAGTCACCAATCTTTGAACACAGGGAACACACCTGGCGTCATTCACTACACACAATGACTCAAAATTGAAGACACTTGTTGCTAATGCTGTACCCACATGTAAAAGCAAGTTCAGAGTGCACAGTATGCTGAAGGTTCCAAACAAACACAATGGATGAAGGCAGAGTCAGGGGAAGAGGAATTTGATGCAGAGGAGGGAGAAGAGCTGGCCCTGGAAGAAGAGGAGCAGGCCAATGAGGAAGAGGAGTTCAAATGAGAGGAGGAAGAGGAGCAACCAACGAGGAAGAGGAGAAGGCCAACATGGGAGAGGAGAAGGTCCAGGAGGGAGAGCAAGACAACCTCGCACCATCATTACGGACGAGATGCGAGCAACAGCTCAGCGACATGATGCCGCACAGTGATTGTGGTGTGTGTGTGGTGTGAATAACGTAAATAAAAAAACTTCACACCCTGTTCATGTTTTCAAGATTACTGTTGTGTGCAATAGATTCTGTTTTTGCATTGAGTTGTGTTACAGTAGTGTACGTACATGCAGGATTTTCTATAGATTTATACTACTCATATGAAACTCACAAATCTAAATGCCTAATCCTCTGCAGAGATCTACGACGATCCGTTACTGTATAGTTTCTAAAATATGCATTGGCAGTTATGAAACAAAGAACCTTCTCACAAATTGAGCATTGTGTTTTCAATTGTTTTGCTGTAGTGTGTAATGCTGTGTATAGTGTTTATAGTTTTGACAGCTTCGAGCTGCTCTCTTGGTGTGGGAGTTTGAGTTTTGCAGTGGGAAGGTGTGGTTGTGTTTATGTAGCTTTAGAGAAGGGTGTTGTGTTTGGACATTGGGGGACCTGGTGGTAACGTTTGTGAAATGTGTTTTAGCATTTGAGAAAAACTGTAATGTTGAGACAGTGAGAGGCAAAGGAACTAAGGCTCATAGGATATTTGTTTCCTTCACCCACAAAACAGATCCACTCTCTGTTACTTTAAGAAAGAAATCATCAGTCATACCTTTCAGTGTTATTTGAGGCGCTTTTGGAGATTTGAATTCTTGCAGTTTTTAAAGGATCTGAATTCACTTTCTCTCTAATCTAATTTAAATTCCACAGAACAGAATCCATGCAACAGACCTGTTGAGCTGAAGTGTAGTTTAGCATAATTCCACATTAAACAAACGTTCTCCTTGTTTGTTTTACAAATGAGAGTAGTCTATGGTCTTGCCGTTGTTAAATTTAACCTAACATAGCATACAAAAAGCACCCTTGATGTGCTGCGCTTTCTTCAGAGGAGGAGAGTTTATTTCAAGTGCTTTTTTGTGTTTGTGGTTTTTGGAAATGGAAATGGAAATTAAAACATAATGAGATGGAGCATCTTTTCCTCTCTTTTATGGTTTTGTGCTGCTAGTCGCCATATTAAATGTACCTAAAGACGGCTGAGCTGAGAGCTGATGCATCAGGCAGATGATATGTTTTTAGTAAGCATTCTTTGGTCTGTTAATTAGTTTATTTTTATGACTTAATCCTCTTGGTTGATCGTTAACAGTGGGATATCATGTTGTACAGCTTACTGAATAGACACCATAAAATCTCTATTAGCCGTGTGAATTCAAACTTTTGTGTGCAAAGGAGAAAAGACAGTATTTTTGGTGTTACTGCTGCAATGAATGTATGTGTAATCAGAGCAGCCTGTGGGGCTTGTGCTCAGGTGTTTGTGACACTAAAAGAAGATGACCTCCAGTCATACTTGGCTATTTTAAGGAAAGATCAATTAATTCTAGATAAAGAAAATGGAAAATGTATCAAGTAATGTGGATCAATAGATTTCAAACTCAGCTTTATGATTCTGGGACTTTAAGACACTAAAATGCTTCTGTACTTACTGAATGTACCGAACCAAACTTCTGTGAACTTTCCAGGCAAAAACTCTTCATACCTTCTCACATACAAACTTGCTTTTACCTGCCTGTTAAAATCAGCATGAAAAATATGTAACTAACTTTAAACACATGAAAGCTAATATTTCATTCTTAAGCGCAGTGTGCTGACAGACAGAGCGATAAAAATCTTATTAATAATTCAGATTGTTTGTCGAGGAATGGTGGATTTTCAATTAGTGTAAATATATTAAGAAAAACATGAGGCGGGGTGGGCGGTGGGAGAAATCTGGTGTTCCTGGTGAGGCAGCAGCAATTCAGAGAAAGCCCACAGCCAGAGCGCAGCCACTGCCTCTGATGTACTCCTTATTAATTTCATTTGCTCTGTCCAGTGAAAGAGAGACAGCCGTGGAGGGAGAGGGAGAGAGCACAAGAGAACAAGAATTTGTAATTTGGTGTTTTTGAAGAAAAAAAAAAGATCAAAGGCAAATTAAGTCAAGCAGGTCTATGTAATGTGTGATTTAGATACCCGGAGCATTAACTGCTCTGTCAGTACAGCAATGAAGCGTGTACTCTGGTGTGTGTGGATAGCACACTTCTTCACTTATATTTAGTTTGTGCATGTGTGCTTAAATATACATGTTAATGCATGCATAGATGAGTTTTAAAGAGATATGATATGTGTTTAGATATTCAGGCTTGCACTATTATTAGCAGTAACAGCAATGGTAATAACAGTAATTCAAGTAATATTAATATTATAATTAATAATTGTAATAACTGAAGCAACAGGAGGAATAGTATTTCTTCACATAGAAATGTATTTTTTATAGTGGTTGTAACATTTTGTATGTTATACAAGGTTTTCCATAACATTTTGTTTAATTGTTTTGTATACAACTGTGCCTTTTTTGAAAATTAATTTGATTTATATTTTATCTCGAAATTGCAGCATGTCGTATTAGATTTTGCTTTACTTTAATTATTTTTTGAGGAAGTTACGTAACATCAAATGTCAGTGATGAGCTTTCTGGAACTTTCCTTTTGTACTTGTGGTAACAAAAGTAAAAAGTGTTCTTAGGGAAAAGAAACACTCGTCACAACTTAAAGTTCGAAGCAGGCGAGACACCACGGAGAAGTGACGATCAAGCTGATGACAATATGCTAAGTTAAGTACTCTAAAACCCTCTCAGAAAGCATTAACCCTGACATGATGTGTGGGTGTGTGTGTGTATGTGTGTGTGTGAGAGAGAGTGATAAACAGAGAGAGAAGTTGTCAGTAGACCTTTTTCATGCCAACTCACTGCACCACTGTTTGCAGTTAACACACTAAAGAAAACTTAAAATACTGTAGGATGCCTCGAAATGCTCACCATTTGTTGTTGGCTTCACTCATGAGTTTTTGCTACATTGTTTAGATCCCTTGAAGAAATCAATGTTGTGTTGTAAACCTAAACTCTGAATCTCTGATCCAAATTTTGAATAGGTCTATCCCTGAGAGAAAAGGACTATTTCTTGTTTACTCACAGAGACCATTAACGCCAGAATTTATGAATCCATCACTTTTGACCAGATCTCAAACACCTGAAATGAATGGCAGAGCCTCCACCTTGTTTTACAGGTAGCTGTAGACACTCGCTGTTGTACCCCTCTTCTGATCTCCTCCATACATACCGATGATGGTTTTCACGATGGGAATCATTGCTCCATCAGACCTGTTCTCACTGATTTCCAGTATAATTCTTGTTTAATCATGTTCATGTTAAATCATGTTATTAGTGCAAAAATACTATTTCATGCCTGTCATCATGAAAATTTTAAAAGTAGTAGAAACAAAGTATGCATTTTTGTGACAGACTGCTAGTAACAAAGTGACTGAAGATAAGATTCAAAATGAATTTTTCTGTCATGTATAGACATGACACTTGTTCATCCCTTGAGTTAGGTACTGTTTTTATGCTTAAGTGATTCAAATGTCAGTGTTAAGAGTTTAAATTACAAAAAAGAAGTGGAAAAGCAGCAATGCCACAAAAGAAAAAACTTTAATAAGATTCAGAAATCCTGAAAAACTTCCTCAAGACCACAAGACAATCTGGCTCCTTGGAAGCAAACTATAAGGAAATGCAAGCTGGCTCAAGACTTTTGCACAGTGCCATGTAACACAAAATCAAATCATTGTAACATCTCAGGAGCTGAAGCTGCAGTAATAGTAACACACCTACAGTGTGTGGCTCTGCTACCTGTGTGTAATGATCCAGCTGTTGGCCGCTGCAGCAGTTTGACTGACAGGCAGCAGAGGCTGCTATTATTCATGAGCGTCTTTGACTCACATTTCAGCCATAATTAATAAACTCACACATGCCTGTAAGGGTACTGTGAAATATTAACAAGATCACACACACACACACACACACACACACACACTCTATACAGTGGTGCTAAAGCCTGTTACAGAGAGGAAATGGGTGGAAGAAAGACAGCAGAGTAGGAGGAGATGACAGCAGGGGGAAAGATAGCAGGAGAAGGAGTAAAAATGGTGCAATTATTAGAGCTGCAAATTAGCAAATATTTTCATTGGCAGTTGATCTGATGAGTACTTTTCCAGTAATCAATTAATCATGAAGTCTTGCAAATGTATAAATTAAGTGAGAGATACTGCAGTGTGTAACGCAGCTTCCATGGTAGTTTCAGAAGTGCCTCATGCACACATGATGTGGTAAACACTCACCTGCCAGTTTAATGCATATGTGTGTGAGAAAACCAGAGAAAACCAGGAGACAAAGACAGAGAGATGTTTTGGTAAGTAGTGGTTTAACTAATAACTGCTGTAATCCGTGTAGCAGCCGTGCCAGCAGTTGACTGAAAAAGCTGCTTTTGTTGTTTACTCTCTGTCACAACTCAAGCACACACACACACCTCTCCCTCTATCTCCCTGATCCAAGGTGATAGACAGGCCAGATGTGTGAGTGTTTGTCTTTTCCTGCACCTGCATACATTTATTTGTGTGTGTGACAGCCAGTCACCTTGCAGGTCTTCAGCTCACGGCTGAATGAATAAACATGAATGCCTGTCTCCTATACTCCCAGTTCCACCACCACCACCACCACCTAGCATCTAGACAGTGCTGTGTTTAGTTGTTGTCATATATATGAAAATTAATTTTAATTTTAAAGCATATTTAAAGATGGCAAAACTATAGAGATTTATGTGGAAGAAGGAAACGATGGTTATCATTTTTGGCCACTTTGGGCAGTTCATGAGTACAGCATTAGTATAAGAGATATTAGGTTAATATGCTAAGCTTGTTAGTCAACAGTGGCATCCAGCAATTACAGCAACACAATCTTTGATGTTGCATCATGTTCTTGCCTGGCTGATGAATGAATGATTGCTATTCAGTCTCTTTTAGCTCTGTTTTTGGTCCCTACCAGCTACTGGGGGAAAAAAAAGGCTTGCTCTTCCCCTGAGTTTGTCTTTGATTTATAGGGAGCAGGTAGTGTAAAATGGCTTTTTAAAGCTTTTTCTCTGCTTGCTGTGGCCAGAAAATGGCTTTATGAGAGCAGTTAAAGTGAACCAGAACAGTTGCAATGTAGCGGGACAGTTAAATAACAAGCTAAACTCACTGTAAAGTTTTAAAGGTATCGCCAGGTTCGCTGTAACGTCTTTGTGGAATCATCACGAGAACTGAACCCTTTTACATCTGCATTGTGTTGTGTTAAATTCTCTTCTTAGTTTCTTTAAAATGGTCAAAACCAGCAAAGTGCAAAAAAAAAAAGGACAGAAAAAGTAAAAAATGCTGCCAGTGGGATCCAGAGAGAGGTGTGCTGATGAATTGATGTCATGATGATATGAAATGTGGATGCAGGAAGCTATGTGAGAAACATAATTCACCATGCGATGCTTTACTGCAGACTGTCTGTCTGCCTCTGTTTGTGATAAACAAAATCCAACCTGAGGAAAGCTCTTACGTAAAAACTCCAAAATCCAGCACCCCCCACCTGTCTGCCTGATTTGGTGCCTGAAAATGAATGCGGGGGGTTGTATTTTTTTGTATGTGAGCTTCATACATAAACACTCCAAAAAACAAACTCTGGCCATTAGCTCCAGCAAGCTCACCTGAGGACTTCGCACACCTATGCCTTTGATTTCAGTTCCAGCCGCCTTTGAAGTGGTATGGTTTTGCACATCATTTACGATTTGAAGCCGAACGTGATCTCTAACTTTTAATTGGATTCAGATATGCTCGGCTCGGGCGCGGGAGGCCGTTGGCGGTCGGCTGTCAGAGACTTTGGGGAGGCGAAGCGGCTGCAGCGCTGCCTGGAGTTAGCACTAATTAACCGTGTATGCAGGTTTATTTTTTTTAAGGGGATAATTTGTGTTTTTATGGTGCTTGTGGTCTTTTTGATCTCTTGCTAGGACTAACAGAAACATGTTCAAATCTTTTTTCTGTCTGTCTTCTTTTTTTTTTTTCTTTGCACAGAATGTTTTCTTTAAAAAAAAACCCTGGTCTACTCTAGTGGGTCTGAAAAGAAATGATGTGAAGAACTTGTACAAGAGTCTTTTTTCGATGGTTAATTTGCTTTATATTAGTACAGCTGAAAAAAAAAAAATATATATATATATTAGGAGAAAGAAGGAGAAACAAGGGTTGAGTTTGACAGAAAACAAATTAAACTGCAACATGTTTGCTACAACTAAAAGATTGCACTGTTTTTATTCTGGGAAGTGTGAAAATGATTACTGTATTAATTAATTAACTATTAATATTAGGATATATTAGAATTTTTTGACACTATATTTATATTATATTTTTGGTGTGTGGTCTGAGGCGGCGCTCCTAAGGCCTTTACACACCAGACACATAAAGTAAAGAATATCCTTGTGCTAAAAAAAATTATAATTTTGGACTGACTGACCAATCAGAACACTGCATTTTGGCGCTTGTCCACTCATAGCTCAATATGTGCATCGGTACTGAATAAACAATAATAAAAAAATAGTAAAATAATCCTGTCTTACCTCAGACATACTGAACAGCTAGACGCTGCTCTGGGTCAGTCGGCTCTCTGAAATGAATTCTCTGGCTCCTCAAAAGTAGTCCTAACTCTGCCAACAAGAGCTCAAACTGCCCCACTGACATCCTGACATATGTACAAAAGCGGCTGTGATACAGCTTCAACTCGTGGATCAAACCGTGAAATTCTCCCTGCTGCTATCATCTCATGAGAACTGAATAATCCTGGAATCTCCATTACTTCCTTTTATTGTTTAGAAACATCAGGACCGACTCATCATCGCTTGATATCGACTTTCTTTTTTTTGTAATGTGTTTAAAAGTTAAATGAGGATGAATTTCTTGGTAAATCCCAATGCCTTTACTGCGTAACTACATTACAGGACACATTTGCGTGAAAAAAATCAGAATTTTCATCATTTTTTTGCCACATGCTCCATGTGTAAAGGTCTTATTACTCAGACTTCCTAAATCTGAGTCTATGTGTGCAGGCTGACAGCCTCAGTATTTGTTAGATAAGCCACGAAGCTTGGAAGTCATATATAAATAGCAATTGATTTTCTGAATGCTGTTCGAAGTAATCTCTAGACATTCTAAAAGATTACAAGTCATCAGTCATTAGTGAAAGAGTCAGACAGTGACAGAAAACAAGAAGACAAAATGGAGCACAAACAAAAACAAAAACGGGAGGACTTTAACTGCCGCTTTTGTTTGACCCTTTGGTTGACAGATAGAGGGGAAGACAGAAAAAAAAAGAGGCAGAAAGGCTGTAAGGTCGTCCTCCCGCCTGCATCTCCCAGTTTTGAGGAGATTCAACTGTGAAACGCTCTCAGATTGGCTCCTCGTTCATCGTGAAAAGTATATTTGTTGGATGATGGTCTGATAGACACGCTGCATTTGGAAACTGCTCCCTCTCTTCACTTCCTCCATCTGCCACTCTTTCCTCTTTCCCATATCTCCCATTGTGATTAACACCCTCGTCACTCACCCGCCCCCTGCTTCTTGGCACGATCTCAGCCCATTTCTTCCAGTTATGGTCCACTTGCTGCAGAAGATTTAACTTGCAAACCGGGATAAGGTAAAGGTTGAAATAATCAAGGGTATTACTGTCAGCATAATAGTTCCATGTTCCATGAAGTAAGAGCAGTGACTAAGCTATTATATATATACATTAGATTTAAAACCAAACTGCACATGGAATTCTCATATTTTAGAGTTACTATATTCTTGCATAGCACTACTGGTATTGCAGTAATTTAACAGTAATAGAATTTATAGTATTATAATTTGTACCAATAGAAATTACAGTGTCACTCAAAGATTTTGAAGAATTGTACCAGTTCGGGTAGTCTCAGTGTTGATAATTAGCTGGATTTATATTAACTGCTAGTGATTGTTATAACTGTCATGTTTGGCTAGAGTTTAGTAGCAGTGGCCCTGTAAGTATCCTTTTTCAATGACAGTTTAAGAATTTAGCGTTTTACACGACTATAAACATGAATTTTTGTACAAATGGGTTTTTCAGTTTTCTGTTATAACTTTTTGCCCCATGGACTATTTAAAAAAAGAGAAATATATATATATATATATATATATATATATATATATATATATAGTGTATATAGTGTATTAGGCTACCAGATTGGACACCCAACTGACAGAATTTTCTAAGAGAACGTTAATGAATATGAGACAAGATTCATATTTTAAAGTGAACTGCCAGCGAGCCATTTTCCTAATACCCAGAGAGAACATGGAAACTCCACACAGAAAGGCCCAAACCACATGGGGGATTCACACCCAGGACCTTCATACTGTGAGGTAGCAGAGCTGTCCACCACACTACGGTACTGAACCTAAAAACTCACCAATTACACCTCAGGGTAGCATTCTATATGTCATGTTTCTCTTCAGTTGTTCACCTTCTGGTTTTAGTTTACTGTAAGCCCATCAGTCTCTCCCTCTGAGGGAAGATTTTACCCATCCTTCCCTAAAACATCCTTCCCTGCCCTTTTTTTTCTTAATTGCTAGAATTGAAACTAGCAATTACAACCACACAGTTATGAGGGAGGTCTTTACTAATGTCATAACTTATTTTCTCACAAGGTTCTATAAAATCAGACTTCTTTTTCCACTCACAGGCATCGCCACCTGCTGGCTATTAGTAGGAATGAACGTTAAAAGGACTTACGCATTGGCTTTACTTTTCAAATTGGAGTGTGCATCCTTCTTTTATATACAGTCTGTAGCTCTCTTTGATTTTGTTTTTCACATCCATCTGTTAGGTACTCAGTTAGTAGCAGTAGTATGTGAAATATTACCAAACTATTTGTCTGTTTCATGTCCTCATTAAACTAGTTTGGATCGATCACCAGTGCCGTCTTCCAAACACTGCTGTTTATCAGCGGTATCAGTAGCATTAACAACATAAGCACCAGTAATAGTAGCAGCCGTCTGCACTCTCAGTGATTGTGCTTGTTGTTGTTCTCATGAAACCAGTTTAGAGCTTTTTTTAAGGCGGATCAATCACTGATGCTGTTAGCCAAACACACTCTGCAGCTCATTCTGTCTGACTAAAGCAGACTTTTTATGGAGTCCTTTAATTATCAGCTCCACAGTTTTTATTGTGGCAGTGTGACTGCATTAGCTGGAATTGAAAACCAAACAGGGTGAAATGTATAAAGAGGCATTTTACTGCCCAGTTAAACGGTCTCTCTGAATAAAAACACAGCCTCGTTGGTGAGCAGATGATTTACAGTGTGTTGTTATCATTGTTGGTAATTTACTAATTGGCTTAGTGTATAAATTCAAATGGTGACTAACCCCTAATTAGTTTGCTAATGTTAAACTGTCCTCCATAGATTATAATATGAATGAAGAAGTTGATTTCTGTTAGTTTGTGAAATTTCCTTCATTGGTTTTCTAATGATAGTTACTTTCTTTGAAAAACATTTGTGCTCACATATCTCACAGACAGCTAAAGTCAGTTGTCTGTTTCTAATCTTTATTCAGTCTCCCTTCTATGGTCCTTTCTATTATACATGTCAAAGTGCTGTCACATATCACTTGAGTCGTCCTCTGACGACTACCTGTTCTCATAGGCTGTATGTAACAGGTTAATGTAGCTTCCTGGTCTAAAAAGGTTTGCTACTCAGGAAGTGCCTTAAATCTGCATGCTATCTAATGGGCAGTGGGGTACCACACGTCTGACCTCAAAAGGATGTCTTTTGGAAAACAGCACTCGGGGCTTCCTTTTCTGTGATGTCAGCAAACATTTATAGTCTCAGTTGCTAATTTTAGTATCACAGTGTATTCTTTACCGCGGAACAAGTCACTTAACTGCTTAGCTTAGCTGCCGGCGCATGCGTTTAATTTTTGGCCAGATACACCTGATTTCAAAACAAAACAACAGCCGACAGTTTCATCTGGTGGCCTAATAGAAAGACTACACAAACCAGTGGTTGAAGTCCCAGTGGCTGCATCCATCTTTTATATACAGTCTATGGTTATTTTCCTTGCAAATTAGGTGTGTTGTTGTAAGTTTTGAGGCCTTTAGGAGTCAGACTAGCTGTTCTGAAAGTCTTTCCACGTATCACAGCTCTGTGATGTGACAGAATGATGAGGCACTATTTTAAAGTTGAATACATACAAAGTAAATGGAAACATAAACACAATTTAATTTTGTCTGCAACGGGGAACCGATGATAACCGATAAGCATAAAGAAGCAAAAGGGATGAGGACTGAATGGTAAAAACTCAGTGCATACATTTAAGATATGGAATGTCTGGAGGTGGATGAACAAAATGTGATGCCATACAGACTGTCTGGACTCTAGGTGATTTTTTTTTTAATCTTAAATCATCAGGACATCATCAGGGTCCTCTGGGAAAGTGGGGAAATCTGATTCCTTTGGTCAGTCTGAAGCCTGATACTTCTTGGTTTAATATATGTGATCTCAGAAATAACCAATTATTAGGATGATTTTTATTGTTAGGTTGTCTGGAGATTAAGATTAATGTCTAATAAAGACAAGATGAACATTAAAGGGATCACTCTGGCTGTTGGACTTATGGACCAACAAAACACCCGAACGACACACTTCCAGGCTGCTTTCAGCTCTCTCTGTTAGCAGAAATCAAGGCTCTCATATTTCCATCCATCCATTTGCTTCTGCCGGGATCGGGGCGTGGGAGCAACAGCCAAAGCAGAGAAACCCAGACCTCCCACTCCCCGGCCGCCACCTCCTGTGGCCTGTGTTCCCATTCTGAGAGATATAATCTCTGGGACACCTCTGGAGGGTGTCCCGGGTCTGCCCCAGGGCCTCCTCCTTGTGGGACATGCCCAGAAAACCTCAACCAGTTTCCCGAACCACCTCAACTGGCTTCTTTTGATGTGGAGGAGAACTGGCTCTACTCTGAACTCCTCCCAGATGGCCTAACTCCTCACCCTATCTCTAAAGGAGAGGCCAGCCACACTTCAGACAAAAGCTAATTTCCACCGCTTGTATTCGCGATCTCGTTCTCTCCGTCACTACTCAAGGATCATGACCATAGGTGAGGGTAGGGACATACATCGACCGATAAATTGAGAGCTTCGCTTTTACACTCAGCTTTCTTTTCACCACGATGGAGTGGTACAGCATCCACATCATTGTAGCCACAGCACCAATCTGTCTGTTGATCTCCCTCTCCCCTCACTCGTGAACTCATGAAACATACTTAAACTTGGGGCTGACCCAGAGTGGGCTGCCACCAGATGAAGCCAACAGAACCACATCATCTGCGAAAAGCAGAGATGACATTCTGAGATTGCCCACGTGGAAGAGAGGGTAAGGAGCTGATCCAGAGTTCCTCTACTGGGACAAAAACATATTGTTTCTCCTTTATCCGAGGTTCGACTAATGGATGGACTCTCCTTTCCAGCACCCCTGCATGGACTTTCCTAGGAAGGCTGAGAAGTGTGAGCCCCCTGTAATTGGAGCACTACATCCGGTCCTCCTTCTTAAAGATGGAAAAAAAACACCCTGTACTGCCAAACTCGAGGTACCTCTCCTGATCTCCACACAACTTTGTAGAGGTGTGTCTACCAAGAGAGTCCTAAAACATTCAAAGCCTTCAGGAACTCAGGGTGGACCTCATCCACCCACGAGGCGCTGCCACCAAGGAATTGTTTAACTGCCTCAGTGTCCTCACCCTCCCAAAATCTGCCAGTTGAAGATCTCGTAGAATGGGGAGGTCCCTCCAGGTCTCACTGTCATTGCCCACACGAGTCTTGTAGTCTCTCAGTAGGACAACAGAGTCCCCAGGTGGAGCACCCTCAAGTACCCCACCCAAGGACTCCAAGAAGGCTGGGTACTCTGAACTGTCATTTGGCACATAAGCGCAGACAGTCAGGACCCATTCCCTCTCCCAAAGGCACAGGGAACAAACCCTCTCATCCACTAGGAAATACTCCAACAGCCAGCAAGCTGAGGGGATACTAAGATACCCACCCCAGCATGCTGCCTCTCGCCAAGGGCAACTCCAGACTGAAACAGAGTCCAGCTCCTCTCCAGGAGACTGCTGATACCAGTGCACACACACACAAACAAACACACACACACAAATTTTCTCTCACCTTCTGGTTTAAGTTCTTAATCATTGCTGGACAAAAGGCAATTCTGTCTCTCCTCTTTCAGATGGTCTTTTTGTCTCCCTCGCTCTCTTTCTCTCTCTCTTTGCCCCCGATGTTCTTTCTCTAAGACTCTTGCCCAATCCTGTTGTCGTGCCGGTGGGCATATAAACCTGTCTGGCTGACAGGGAACTCCCTCTGGAGAGCTGAAATCACAGATGCTCTGCTGATGGGATGTCCAGTTAGTTAGCACACACACATTCATTCTCATTTACGCAATCACACATGGATACACACATAGTTTGACCATCACGTCTTCATTCAAGGACGCGCATCAGACGCTAATGCACACACACACACACACACACACACACGGGCACACAGACAGGTCCATCTGGCCAGGAGAGGTGGTAATGTGTCTGTAGGTCAGGCAGGAGGCCGGCTGGTTTGTTGGAAGCTTCAGTGAGTCCGCCAGGTCCTGCCATGATTAAGAACTCAAACTCACACATATGCACTGATTTTGTATGTGTGTGTGTGTGTGTGTGTGTGTGTGTGTGTGTGAGAGAGAGACGGAAAAAAAGAGGGATTGAAAGGACGAGATAATTAAAAATGCAGAAACATGTTTGCAGCTGCTACAGCGTGAGCCAGACAAAAACATGAAATTGTTTATTCAAAGTATTTTGGGGGGAGTTTCAGTCCCTTTGGGAGCATATTTTGAAACTTAGGCTTAGTTTACCTAATTTGCAGTCCCATTAAAAAAAAAAAATAATGAGACGCTATGTAGGATGTAAATTATAAAATTATATTTGACTGAAATAGTACAAAAGTATAATAAAGTTTGAAACTTGGATTTTCTTTAACTATAAGCTAATTTCAATTTGATGATAGACATGCATTTCAAAAATGTTGCAACAGTAGCATTTTTACTGTTACATTGCATCACCCCTTCCTTTAACAACACCCTGTAATATCCAGGAACTCAGGGGACCCCTTGCAGTATTTTTAGAAAATAGATGTTTTAGTTTTTGCTATGATTAAATAATTTGCACCACCTGCAGTACATTGTTTTCATAGGGATCCAAAATCTGAAAACTGAGCACCTACGCCTGCCAATGAAGACTGTGTGCCATTTTTGAGAGTTCAGAATAAAACTGCTGTGTGCACGTTGGTTTGCGAGGGACATAACTGGACTGTTATGCTACATTAAAGCCTATAGCATGAAAAGACTGAAAAGAATCTGTGGTCTCCGAGTTCCTCTAAGCCCCACAGTGTGAGCTATTCAGTAAACCCTGCCGACCCTATATGGCCTTGAGTAGGAATAAGTCTGAAGTTATAATTGCTCATATTGAGGCCCCTTGTAGAAAGAAATGGCCCTGAATGTCCATGCTAGCCCCATGGGACCCTGCATGGCCCACGTAGTCCTTCTATGAATTCCGGCCTTGTAGTGACAAGAGAGAGAGAAGATCCACTCTTCTCTCTCTCTATGTAACCAGCTCTTCGGTTCTAATTCCCCACACTCAGGCATATCATAGCATGCAGCTCGCTTCATGAAGACACCCACACAGAGACATTGTGGATGTGAAAAGCTAAAAGCTATTGAAGCTAATTGCACCAACAAAAGCACAAGGGGTATTTATGCAAATCCTCCTCTCATTCTGCCTCTAACCGCCATTCTATTCACTCCCCTCCCATTCTATCATTTTTAGTTGCTTCCTCTCTCCAATATATTCCTCACACTAATTTTCCTCTTCATTCCTTCATATCTCACTGCCTCCTCATGTACCACTCTCCTTCATGCCTTTTTATATTACGTTTCCCTTTCTTTCCTCTTCTTACATTATACTTATTCTTACATATTTTGTTACTTTTTGATTTATGACTTGTGCTGTTTATGTCAACATCGATTGTATTGCCAACTGCATTGTTGTGGTGGCTGTGGTCCAGGAAATAGAATAGGTCTTTGCCTAATTGGAGGGTTGGTGTTGCGATCCCTTGGCTCTGCCAATTGCTTTCATTTATGTTGCCACATTGTTTTTAATATGTTTTCCTTCCTACATCTATTAGTATCATTGACAAAAAATATAATACTGATTAAGTCAGACACATAATGAAAGGTGGATATGAAGCTGGGATGGAGGTGGGTTGCAAAGTGGCTTGCTGATGCCTAGTAACTGTTGGCAGACTTCAGCAGTTCAAATAGAGATCTGCCAGTTGAATGTGTAGAAATGCATCTGCTGGCCTTTATGCAGGGATTAGGTGATCTGTGCTGTGTTAAACCCCAGGTCTCTTACAACAAGGGCTAGATCTCCAACTAGTTTTTTACCTAGTCACACACACAAGCTATTTATCTGTTCAATTGTGTAGTTTAGCTGACTTTTAACTTTCTAATTGTCTGATGCTGGCCCCGACCACCCAAACCTAAATAAACAACAGAAGATGGATGGATGGACAGACGGACGGAGTGGCTGTAGCTCAGGAGGTAGAGCAGGTCTCCTACTGGTCGCAAGGTTGGTGGTTTGATCCCTGGCTCCTCCAGTCTGCAGTATTCCTGGAGAACGTGATTGGGTTGCGCTTTCAGTACTCCGAGAAAGTAGAAAAGTGCTATATAAGCATCAGTCCATTTCCCATGGATGGATGGAAATATTTCAAAATATATATTGGTCTCCACATCAGCTCTCTAGTTAATGTAACAGTTTCCTTTACTTAGTGCTTCTAGCTGGTTCTGAATTAGCTGCCCCAATATTATGTGGGTTGTCATAGAACAACAGTACAGCAAGTACTATCAATCTGTTTGCATAAAGAGCGGTCGCACACATTACACATGTGTATATCTGTCCTGCTTTGTGATTTATGATACTTTGATATTCCCGTGGTCTCATATACAGCAGGAATGTGTGTATGGGTTTACATGGCTGTGGACCAATCACCTTTCTCCCTTCTGTTCTCTTGAAGCTAACCTGGCTTGTGTGTTTTTGCTATTTCTTTTTTATTTTATTTTTTTTTATGATTATTGACACTGGCAATAACAACAATAACAATAACAGGAGGGGAAGTTAGCAAGTATGGGAAAGTGAGGTGTAGGATGGCTGGAGTGAGAGAGAGAGCGTGCTGTGAACTGCGTCCAGCATCAATTATTCATCTTTCTGTTGCTTTGTACAAACAAGATCTCTGGCAGAGAGGACGACACACAAAGACACACACACACGGAGCAAGAGAGGAACTCTGGAAAATACAAAGAGAGCGGTGTGTCCGGGTAGAAAAAGACAGACTCGACTTGACATTTGATGATAAACATTTAGGTATGATGTATTGCCGTTTGGGTGCTGTGCACGTTTTTATATCAGTGTTTAACATTCAATGTGGGATTTAAACTTTTAATTCGGGATGTCAATATTAGTTTAAAATATTCAAGGCTCACATGAACAACAGAGCAGGGATCGATTAGTGGCATGAACTGTACAGTTAGAAGCTCGAGTTGAAGGACTGCAGCAAGAGAATATAAATCATATTTGGTGTGTATGAGTTTTTTCTTTTTTGGAACAAAGTCACTACATTTTGAAGAAGTCCTATTTTTTTTTCTTACAGATTTTTCTATAATTATACATTTTTTAAATATCCCGGTGAACATTCAAATCAAAGTATGGATCTGTCTTATTCAACAGAGCTTTCAAAATAACTCTCCAAACAAGTGCCTGAAGGGGTTACCCAGCTGGTTGCCAAGTGGCAACACTTGCTGTTCTTGTTTCGGTCTTCTTACTGTTGCCAAGTGCTTACTCAAAGAAGATTGTTTGATCATTTTCTATAATGTCTGTCCATCTTGAGCTTGCCATGCAGATTACCCTAAATTGACCTATATTGGAAGTTTCAACTGAAATATAATAACTGCTGTTTTTGTCAGTATGCAGCTCCTGGATGATTGTAAGTTAAATATGTTACTGTGAGAGGTGATATGTCACAATGTGTAATGTGACTACAACTTGCCAGCAGTCCACTTTTAGACTGTAAACCACAAGCTGGGAGCTGGTGCATTGTTAAGGACGTAAGGCAGATGTCCTTTAGGTTGCTGTAGAAAAACAGCCTGAAGCCAATACTGTGTGTGTGTGTGTGTGTGTGTGTGTGTGTGTGTGTGTGTGTGTGTGTGTGTGTGTGTGTGTGTGTGTGTGTTTACGATACCAGGTTCCCTAACTTGTTGGGACTCTGATTTTACTTTTCCATATAAGTTCCCAAACCATCTACAAGCTGAGTCAGGACTGTTTTAGTTACTGAAGTCAGTGGAACCATAACTTCTTTGCATGGACTGTTCAGACACTGATTAATTGCATTGGGCAGAATTTATACAAATTATTTTCCCTGCAGTTAAAAATTGGTCAAAAGCCCACCACACCAGATTAGAGTTGCGTTGAGAGAGTTTGATTTTGGTTGTCAAGAATGAAAATTGCTGCTATTTTCTAGCATTTTATCAAAATCAAAATAAATCAGAATAAAGAAAGAAAAGAGGAAAAGACAGCTCATCTAAAATGAATGAAGGCAACCTTATTGTGTGTGTGTGTGTGTGTGTGTGTGTGTGTGTGGTTTGCAGCCTGGCCTCAGCACCAGGCTGCTGTAACCTGCTTTGATCAAACAGATGTGTGTCTGTTTGTGTCTCTTTGCGTTTGCGTTACTCGGCAGGCAAATGAGATGGTTGCAGGGCGGGGTCCAGGTGTACTTTTGTGTACCTGCAGTTTTAGTATGACTTTATTTGAGAAGTAGTGATCTGTGTCGTTAGATTAGGTTAGATCAGAGGGTCCTGTCTGGGTTTTTGACGGTTCTGTATGTGATTCCCAAACCTTTAGTCACATTTGCTTTTTGGCAGAAAATAAAAAATATAAGCAAGAGTGTTATTTTTTTATTTTACTTTAATGGATACATTTGGTTTCATATTTCCAAATATATGTAGCAAAATAAGGTGGAAAGTTTTTCTCAAAAGATCAAAGAAGAGGAAAAGGGTCAATTTTCAATTCAATGTAATTGTTTATTTGTGTTCGTATCACCTTTTCTTCTTCTGCATCTTTCTGCTATTTCAGCCATGATTGTATAACATGATAACATCGGCTGCAAACCCTTCCTCTTCTGAGAGTCTGCTCTCAGCTTATCTCCAGAGTTAGGTCTTTTTTTCACTACTGCAATGCCTAAACAAACATCCCTTTCACCAGCATGTTAATTTGAAATAGCAGAGAAAGTATCCCAGCAAGCTGTGGTAGGAACCCATCGTCCACAGAAGCAGGCAGTGGAATGCAGCCATCTATGATAGTTGTGTGGGCGTATATGTTCTCCAGCTTCACATCAGGAACAGCGTGCAACACTTTCTTGTTTCTTTGTAGTGCCGTATAGATGTGATTGTGTGTGTGTGTGTTTGGCTGCACATGTGCGTGCATGTAGGGGAGTGTTGTAGGCCAAAGGTATGTTGTTCTGACTCCAGTGCCAAACTAATTAACGCTGTAGAGCTCAGAGGCCTGTGGAGAGGTTACCCCACACTCCGCGTGTGTGTGCGTGCGATATTCTGCCAAAATACCTCTTTGCTTCTCATTCTCTCTCACACACACACATACAAGTACATAAACACCTCAAGCACGTATGGTGCACACGTAAACACACACAGGCATCCCTCTGTCGGGTCCTGACTCTGCCTTGGCCAGCAATGCAACCGTGTTGTTATCTACACCACACTGCTGTGTGTGTGTGTGCGTGCACGCATGTGTGAGTGTGATTCCACTTGAGCAATAATGTCATGTGGAAATTATCTAAAAATGATCAAATTCATGAAAAGCGATGGGGAAACCAAGGGGCAAAATACCTTTCTTTGAATATAATGAGGAAAGTTCATGCTCTACTCTGAGAAGAGTACTTTATAGTACCTTTGTATTTCAATGCCAGTGCATCTGTTTCAGTTCTCTTGGCACTCTAATCAAAAATAAACATTCAACCTAAGAAAATCTTACGCAGCAACAGATCAGGAACTAGTGTTATAAATAATTTTCATTAGAATGCCTTTAGAAGACATTGCCAATAAGAGTCTCGCATAAGGGAGCGTCACATGAGGGGGCAAGCAAGTGGTAGCAGTGGAAGTTAGGAGATAGGTGAGAGGGCTGGAAAGGTAAGACAGATGAGCAGAAAAGAGAAGACAAAGGCCATGGCTGCAATCAAAAAAATATTTAAAAGAATGTCGAGAAACTTTGGAGAGACAAGAAAAGCCAATTCTAGAGGACCGAAAGGAAGGAAGGAATGGTTTAAGGTGGTAAGGTATTAGGAAAGGAAAAAATGGCAAGAATAGAGATATTAAAAGGAAAGGGGGAAGGAGGTGTGTGAAAAAGAGTAGAAGGAGAGAG
The DNA here is from genome assembly GCF_057381915.1 of Diplotaxodon limnothrissa. NCBI lineage: Eukaryota > Metazoa > Chordata > Actinopteri > Cichliformes > Cichlidae > Diplotaxodon > Diplotaxodon limnothrissa. The sequence goes on along the minus strand of NC_140614.1, from coordinate 5,549,808 downwards.
AAAAAGAAAAGAAAGAGGATGATGATGGAGATTGTCAGGGGAGGAAGACTCATTCACTGTCTGCTGGCTGTCGGCCAGAGATGAGGAGGAGAGAGAAAGAGAGAGAGTTGTCTCTTTGTTTGAAGGTTATAGGAGGACAAGGAGAGATACAGGAAGTGAGCGGGGAAGTGATGGAGATGAGAGAGAGCGATGGAGGAAAAGAAAAGAGGAGATGAGAGGAAGAGGCAGACAGATTGCTGTACGAGGAAAAAAAAAAGAAATGATAAAGACATGAAGAGAAATAGGGGCTCAAGTAATTTTGTGTCTCCGAGGTGGCAGCAGCTTTTATACCATTAACACTGCCTACTGTGTGTGTGTGTGTGTGTGTGTGTGTGTGTGTGCGCGCTCCTGCCAAGTCTTTAACGAGGGACTGCTGCTAATTTCAGAGCTAATACTGAACTGTTCCACACCACTGATTCCAGGGAGGAGGAGGAGGAGGAGAGGGGAGGAGTAACGGGAGGACATGTGGATATGGGGAGAATAAAGGAGAGGAGGTAAGGACATACTGTAGGCGAAAAGGGGAGATAGAACGAGGAAAGGGAGATGAGAAGGAGGATGGAAATATGAGCGAAAGGGAAAGAAGAAAATAGGATTGAGACAAAGGCGAGCATGAGAGGAGAGATGGGGAAAGAAAAGTGCTGGGGGGAGACGTACGAAGAAAAGTGGGAGGAGAACAGAGCAAATACTGGGGGTGGAAAGAGAAGAAAGAAGATGAAGTAAGGGAGAGGGAAGGAAAAGACAGAAGAAAAGGAAGGAAGAGATGAGGAAAAAGCATGGATGCGGAGGGTAAATGGTGCTGAGCAGAAAGAAGAAAGTGAAAAGAGGGTGGTGCAATGGGAGAAATGAAATGTAGGTGACAGGAGCAGGCAGAAAGGAAAGTGAGAGGAAAACAACAAATCTCAAAAGAAGAGAAAGAAAGATCACAGAAAAGAAGAAAAAGAGAGAATGGGAGAGGGCAAGGTCAGAGGAGGTAAAGGTGAAGATGATTAAACTTTCCCGTGCAGCTGCTTCGCCCTTCTCCTCTTCTTGCATCCCTCTTTCATCATCCCTGGCACTGCCCTTCAGTATCTGTGGTCTGCTCTTCCCTGTCAATCAATAACCTCATTGTTTAAGTTAGATTTTCTTCATTTGTTGATCTTCTGAATACTCCTTTTGCTTTTATTCAAGCATTCCATTCAGTAAAAATCAGTGAGATCAGTGAAATCCTTGAAATCGATGAAATCGATAAACCTAAACCTTGCCCAAACCTTTCCACAGAGATGAGTGTGGCAGCAAACCTAACTTGGTCTGTGCTGTGAGAGTTGAGTAGTTTGTACTGCTACCATCTACTCTAACCACCTGCTGGTAACTCTCATGTTGCTCCTACACACTGGCACATTGTCTGTCCGAGACAATGTGCCAGTATGTAGGAGCAACATAGTCTATATGCCACATATAGACTCTGTCTTTAAACGTACTTGGGAAACAGTATTGTTTTTGCATTTACAGCCATATGAAGAAGATAATGTAGTCTCATGGGTATTGTTTTATGCACAGTTCACTTATTTCAGTTGGCTTGTGGTTTTAACTGTGCCATTGCAACATTCTTTGTCTTGATGCATGCTCAATCATCCACGTAAAGAAATCACAAAAAGTTGATTCTGTTCATCTGAACGTAACGTTTTCAGTGGGGCTTCTTCAGTCTCAAGTTTCCCCAACTTTATAAATAGCACCTTTGCACAACGACTGAAACTAGCCCACTGAATGAACAATGGGCTGTGAGGTCAGTTTCTTGACCACTAATATGCAAATTGTCATGACCATTGATCAACAACCACTGATCAGAGACCATTGATCAATGGACATGAATGCCATTCACAGAGAGTTGGGGAAATGGCTGCAATCAGAGCATTGTAAGATGGTGAAAGATGCATTTTTCTAGTTGTACTCTCATGAACTTTAACATTTAATCCAATAACTGTGGCTTGTGCAGTCTGAGATGTAGCTCTTTGTGAAATTTCTCTGACCTCGGGGTGAATTTGGTGGGACGTCTGCTCCTGGGAACATTTCGGGATTTTGTTAATTCACACCCAAATGCTCCAAACCAGCAAAATGCCAAAACCTAGCTGATGATCAGTTAATCGAGTGCATTGAATTAGCAGGTGTTGTTTACCTTCATGATTTCTGTGGAAACAGTAAGGGTTTTCTTAGTTTTTCATATGACTATATCTACAGATGAGTTTGTGTCCTGTACAGTCCAATGTGTAATTTAACCCTCTCAGGCTCAAATTAAACTTTTTGTTGCTAATGCACAACCAAGTCCTGCAGTGGTACCTCTGAGTAAAAAAAACTCATAAAATATGTATGTGGGGTAATCAGGTTGTTAGTTTTTTAACTGTTGCAAATCGGCAACGCCTGCCTTGAGAGGGTTAATTGAACTTTTATCTATTTCAAAGTTCCATCTTAGGAAAGGGCATTGCAGTTTTATAAGATAAATGCTATAAGGAAAATATTTACTTGGTACAGGATAAGAAAATAAACCCACATTATCAATTCAGAATCTACTGCAGGCATAAAATAAAATGACCAGTTTTGAAAGTGGCACAAAGGTCCCAGATAAAAAGGTGGTATTGGAGAATTCTGTAAAATCTCAATTCACATTCTTTGCCATCCATCTATAACAACACTAAGCAACTAAATGCTTTATTTGAAGGTTTGCGGGAGGATACACGTTTAATGTCATATAGATAGACATGTTACATGCCCATCAACAACACAGACCTCTACACCCTTAATTTTCTGCTCATACTGGCTTTGTGAACTTGAGTATTGGAAATATTTTGTGATGCTGTAGTATACTCCAGCCTACTAGCCTATGGAGTGGGTATAAAGTGATATCTACTCGATAAATACCACTATATTTAGATGTAACTAATCTGAGTCATAACTCCATAGACGGTACTATGGATGAAGCCTTACATGAATGGCAGGAACACCACTAAAGAAAATCGTTTGTTATTTTCCTTCAGCTGGCAGATTAAACTGAAATATGATACCCAAGCAGCACCTGATTGATTTTCCAACATGAATTATAGAGGCCGTGTTCATTAATGTGTTTAGTTTGGGTGTATTTGTTTTGTTTTTATTAATGGTTGACACTGAAAACTCTGTTTCTTACAAGATGCCTCGTTGTAATTTGCTACCCTGCATTTATGTAAGTTGGATTTTGTGATTAATTCTCGTAACCATTCATCTTTAGTAATTAATACGCTCAACTCATATCCATAAAATTCACATTATTACCCCATAAGGTTCATTATCATATTAGTCATATGAGCTTTGCTTAATTGTGCTGTGCTGTGCATTAATGAATGGACGCATTAAAGTTTACTTCAAAAGGAGATAACTGCTGTTGTCAAATTAAATGACTAAATGTCTGGAAGCTAAAATGGACATTATAAACATTCATTGAATAAATTATATCATTGGCTAAATGACAGTGGAAATTAACGGGTTTTAAAAATCTATACATAATATATTACGAAATGTAATATATTATGTATATAAACTCAATAATTCAGTGTGAATATGGTTGCTGTTTTATTTGACAAAATACATATTAAGTCCCTTTTTTTCAAATCTGCATTTTTAGGGATTATCAAATGCAAATGCAATTTTCCATTTTAAAGACAAAAGGAGATAAAAAGCATTACGATAAGGCTGTCATAAAAGGTGTTCATCGCGGACAATATATGATGGCATGCACATTACTAAAGCTTGTTTGTAAAAGTAAGAAATGTATCTGCAAACTCAAACAGAATGCTGCAAATGACCTGCTTAGGTGGTAGAGCAAGTCATCTATTAACCGGAAGGCTGGTGGTTCGATCCTAGTCCGCTCCAGTCTGCATGCCAAATATCCTTGGGAAAGATACTAACCCTGGGTTGAGCTCCGATGCATCCATCCGAGTGTGGATGTGTGTATGAATGTTAGCTAGATAGCACTAAAAAGTGATTGGTCAAATGAGCGAGTTGTGTAAAGTGCTTTGAGTGCTCAGATAGAGTAGAAAACCGCTACATAAGAACCAGACCATTTACAAAAAAATATATAGAATAAACATACAATGGTTTGTCTTTACAGTCTGTGGAAATATTTAAACATGTATCAAACTGTTGCTAAAATAGAAAAGTGTGAAAACTTTAAAATATCTTGCTCATTGGGAGGTGACAGGATGAATCTCTATGTAAAGGACAGACATGTTTCCAAATAGACTTAACATGTCATACTTAACAGTATGATATAAACATGTTTCATTGGGACTTCTGAGCCACATGGACACCAGAACAAGCGGTGGCTGTGTTTACCAACGGCAAACTCTCCTAAATTACAAGCATCATACAAAACTCAGCAGGAACTGCTGGAAGTGCTGTGCATCCTGTGGTTGCTATGGAAACAAGCCCTCTAGTCTTCGGCGTTGTCTGATGCTGATGGCCGATGGACAGGTTGCCAAAAGCGTTGCACAAGGAAGCACAAGGAAAGTGAACCTCCGCCCCAGTCTCAAGTCTCTTGAAGACTCCAAGAGGTTTTCTTCCAAGACTGCCCTGTATTTGGCTCCATCTGTCTTCCCATCAACTCTGACCAGCTTCCCTGTCCCTGCTGAAAAGAAGCCCCCCCAGAGCATGATGCTGCCACCACCATATATGACAGTGGCGATGGTGTGTTCAGAGTGATGTGCAGTGTTAGTTTTCCGCCACACATAGCATTTTGCATTTTGGCCAAAAAGTTCCATTTTGGTCTCATCTGACCAGAGCACCTTCTTCCACATGTTTGCTGGGTCCCCCACATGGCTTGTAGCAAACTGCAAACGGGACTTCTTATGGTTTTCTGTTAACAATGGCTTTCTTCTTGCCACTCTTCCATAAAGGCCAACTTTGTGCAGTGCACGACTAATAGTTGTCCTATGGACAGATTCCCCCACCTGAGCTGTAGATCTCTGCAGCTTGTCCAGAGTCACCATAGGCCTCTTGGCTGCATTTCTGATCAGCGCTCTCCTTGTTCGGCCTGTGAGTTTAGGTGGACGGCCTTGTCTTGGTAGGTTTACAGTTGTGCCATACTCCTTCCATTTCTGAATGATCGCTTGAACAGTCCTCCGTGGGATGTTCGAGCGAGGGACAAACTGTCTCAACCCATCAGAGCAGTGAAGCACGTGCATGGCAGAAGAATCTACAGCGGCGACACGCGGTAGATGTGGCAGGGCATCCAGGCCATCACCTGCTACAGGAAGATAACATCTGCCTGAGATAGTGATGCCTCCCTACCAGATGAGCTGAACAGCTGAACAACTTCTATGCACGGTTTAATGTTCAGAATGACATGTTGGTGAAGAAAAGATCCCTGGGAGAGTGCTCAGAGAATGTGCAGACCACCAGACAGATGTCACTGACATCTTCAACCTCTCCTTGAGCACTGCTGTTGTCCCAACATGCCTTAGGGCCACCACCATTGTTACTGTGCCAAAGAAGTTCTCAGTCTCCTGCCTCAGTGACTAATGTCCCGTTGCACTCACACCCATCATGATGAAGTGCTTCGAGAGCTCCTCAGGGCTGTGTGCTCAGCCCACTGCTCTTTAGTCTGCTGACTCATGACTGTGCAGCAAGTCATGCTGCACAGTCGAGTCCTGCTCAGTCAAGCTCGCCAATGAAATGACTGTGGTGGGTCTCATCAGCAAGAATGATGAGTCAGCATACAGAGTGGAGGTGCAACTGCTAACAGACTGGTGTAGAGTCAACAACCTGTCTCTAAATGTGGACAAAACAAAAGAGATGATTGTTGACTTCAGTCGAGCACAGAGATCACTTTCCACTTAACATCGATGGATCCTCTGTGGAGGTCGTCAAGAGCATCAAATTCCTTGGTGTTCACCTGGCGGAGAACCTCTCCTGGTCCCTCAACACCAGCTCCATAACTAAAAAAGGCCCAACAGCGTCTCTACTTCCTGCAGATGCTAAGAAAAGCCCCTCTCCCACCATCCATTCTCACCACCGTCCTGAGCAGCTGCATCACTGTCTGGTATGGTAGCTGCACTGTATCAGATTGCAATACCCTAAAACTAATAGTGAGAACAGCTGAGAAGATCATTGAGTCTCTCTTCCTTCCATCACAGACACCTATCGCGTGAATCAATCCATAGAACATATTCTAGAGAGAAAAATTAAATGAAGCCAAACTAACTACCAGTATCATCATAAAGAATAGTGTATTGCAGAGAAATGCATATTTTTTGTATTTGTTTATTGTTTTCTGGTTAACAAATGCAAGCTTATCTGAACAGTAAATGTATACCATAGACAACATTTGTGTCTGCATTCAAAATTTGACACAATACTAGTTTTCTGAAGATTAAAATGAAGTATGATTAAACGAGTCATAGTGTTTCTTAAGTTTTTGTTTTATGAAATCAAGCCTCTCCAGAAATTAAACCATAATTTTTTTTAAATGTTTTTAATAGTTATCTTTTTCATGCTGCTCCTGCTGCTTTGCTATTTCGATTCTTGCCATATCTCTCTTCTTCTTATGCTTACTCTTCCCACTGTTACAATTTCTTTCTAGGATAGTAAGATGTAGCACCACTTCTCTGTTGGAATTCATGTTGATCCCTCCATTGACAGAATCTTAGTGGAGAATGATTAAATGATGCTGTGTGTGTGTATTTAGCTGTAGGAGGTAAAGCCAGGGTATCTTCATAGAGGCATCATTGCTATCTATTTTTTTAATATACCTCAAACAATAAAATCGAGCGGTATGCAGAAAGTATATATGATAAGATACTTTAAGAGCTAAGATTGACTTGATAATCTTGTATTTCTGGAAAACTCTTTATGCATTGCTGCTATTATGTCACTGTCGAGTGTTTTAAAGGGAGGTGTGCGATGCTAAATGTATCTGTCCTGTTTTAGTATTGAGTAAAAAAATATGGCTATATACTTACACTACTCAAATCAAATTCATGAGCATGGTGTGATCTGCGAACTGGCAGTTGTCTGTATGATATAGTATGCTAGTAGGGCAGTAGCCTTTAAAACCAGGAAAAACTATTGGATTTTTAGTGAGCTTTTATATTACTGCATTAACTTCCAGCAGCCAGACAGTGTGGATTGTCTGCTCACTATACGGGGCATTTAACTGGTGACCATTTGGAGAGCAAACCATGGACATAAAAACAAATCCTCCACTCTGTTTGTGCATTAATAGATGAATAAAGTTTATTCAAAAAGATAATGCAGGGTTTATACTAAAAAGAAGGAAGTGGGAGGTTAATCTTTAAATGTTTCATTCCATGTAATAGTATAATCTGCTATCACTACACTGACTTTGTGGCAATGGCAGAAAAGCCAAGCTGTGTTGGTATATGTATCTGGCATACCAGCGAGAGAAGGCACTTATTCAAAAAAATAATAATAACATTGAAAAAACAGGAGAATAGGTGAGAGTGCATTAATACTGTTACCTAGACTTTGTCCATTCACACATGATTGCACATAGCCCAAACAAATGAGAGACACAGAGCCTCTTTGTTACTGCATAAACGTATTAGTAATGTGTTTTTTAATCCTTTTCATTGACTCAATTTAACTTTTAGCGCTAAAAAGATGCCACTAGAATTCAACTGAGGGGGCACAACCTTTGTGGATAAGCCTGCAACCCATCCATAATGCCACCGCATTTTCCTCACCTCACCGCCAACCAGTTGCAGCAGATGGCCGCCCCTCCCTGACCCTGGTTCTGCTGGAGGTTTCTTCCTGTTAAAAGGGAGTTTTTCCTTCCCACTGTCGCCAAAGAGCTTGCTCATAAGGGCTCACATAATTGTTGGGATTTTCTCTGTTTTCTCTGCATTACTGAAAAGTCTTTATGTTACACTTTAAAGCGCCTTGAGGCAACAGTTGTTGTGATTTGGTGCTGTATAAATAAAATAGAATAGAATTGAAATAATACACAATGATTGCACATGAGAGTGTTTTCCTAAGTTCACCTTGTTCCATGCATTTTTCTCTCTCTCCTTCTTTCTTGTTGTTCATGTTTTCATAGTGCCTCTACACACCAACACAAACACAGTGAGCTGCATTCTGTTGTTTGCTCACAACAGGACTAACTAAACACGTAATGGTTGGTTGTTGGGTATACATATGTGCAAACATACGCAGAAAAATCATTTTTAGGCCCCCTTCCTCCACACCATCATCTCACTCACCCAGCCACAGACACACACAAAGTCACAGCAAGTTTTAATCCCTTAATTTTTTAGTTTTAATTCTGCAGACGACATGGTTATTGTATCTTCGTAATCAGTATGGTCACTGAATCTTTTCCTCCCTGTACTTGATACTAAATATTTATCAGAAAATTATTCTACCTAAATTGTTGCCCTATTGCTTATTTCATTATTTCTCCTCTTTAACACTTAGACCCCCGGAGAGCAGTCATTTTGGTTTTCTACCTTAGACCCCCGCGGAGTCATCATTTTGCGTTTCTACCTTTAAAAGCCGGAGAGCAGTCAGTCAAATGCTGGAGTCATTCATATGTATATTAGGTCGTTACCTAGGAATTCTGGAGGGAGGGGAGTGGGGGTGAGTGATTGAGGGGGTGGGGGAGTGGAGTGTTTCAGTTTGCCATCTTAGGGAGAAATCAACACATGTCCTTTGTATGTCCTTTGTTGCTGACATTTATTGATGAAAACAGTACAAAAAACCAACCATTTGTACACATATTTACAAATAATGATAAAAAGTGAGTGAGTACATTTCAACATTTTCACGGCAACTGGCCAGCGCCGTGTTCCTTTGCGGACAGTGTACTCCCGAACCATCTGGTCCATCACATCCACGCCACACTTTGTTTTGTTGTAAAGGGTGACAGTGTTTGGCTTCCTTTTGGTAGTGTTATCAGTCTGAACCACGCCGTGCATGCTGCTAAGAATATAGACTGTCTTCTTCCGTTTGGCCGCATACGCCGTCAGCGTGGCAGCAGAGGTTGAAAACACCTAAGAAATAAGATAAATTGTTATTTCCATAGCCCTTTTACACACAATGAAACACATAAACATAGAACCACAAAAGACCTGCAACATACCTGAGTGGTGAATTCATTGCGATCTGTCTGTCTAGTGGATTGAGGAATTTCCCTGCGAATCCTGTTGACTGTGCCGAGGATGGTGGTTTTCCGTCCAAGAAGTTTTTGTGCCAGTGAAAGCGATGTGAAGAAATTGTCCGTGGTAACATTTCTGCCCTTGTCTAGGAATGGTTCCATCAGCCTCATTACTACATTTTCAGAAAGTCTCTCCCCAGTGGGACGATTGGGGTCCTTGCCAAGATATGGGAAGACATTGCAAATGTACTTGGATTTTAGGTCGCAGGCCACCCAAAACTTGATCCCAAACTTGTCCGGTTTACTTGCAATATACTGCAGGAAACAGCACCGAGTCTTTGATGGGAAAAGCTGTTCATCAACGGTGATATGTAGACCAGGGTTGTAGCACGTGATGCAGTTGGTGACAAATGATCCCCACACACTGGAAATTGCAGCGAACTTATCAGTCTTTGCTCGATCACTGCGGGTGGACTTGTCATCAAAGCGTAGGTGTTGCATGATGTCTTGGAAGCGGTTTCGTGCCATAGTTCCAATTATCTGTGGGTTTCCCAGGTTTGCTGACCAGCAGTCATTTAGAGATGGAACCCTGTTAACCCCCCGCAAGATGACAATTGCAATAAATGCCATTAGTTCAGGGAGGTCCATGAACCAATGAACATGCTCCATGCACCACTCAGCAGGCCATTTGTAAATATGTGTACAAATGGTTGGTTTTTTGTACTGTTTTTATCAATAAATCTCAGCAACAAAGGACATACACCCATGTGTGTTGATTTCTCCCTAAGATGGCAAACTGAAACACTCCAAGTTGGTGACTTTTGGAGATTTATTTCCCTGGATGATTGAGAATGCATCAAGATGAAACACAAAAGGAAGTTCACAGCTTTTAGCAGCTCCCCCACCCCCTCAATCACTCACCCCACTCCCCTCCCTCCAGAATTCCTAGGTAACGACCTAATATACATATGAATGACTAGCCAATTTAGCTTCCACTTCCACCATTTGACTGCTCTCCGGGTTTTATAGGTAGAAAGGTAGAAGCCTGGGGATGCTAGTTCATTTTTGCCCTTCTTCTCCCCCTCTATTAATAAGAGTTTGGGTTTGGGTCTTTTATCCCCTTTTGACATCATCTTATCGCTACTCCTACTCCTCCTTCTACTCTTTTTCTTCTGTTTACTCCCTTTAATGTATTTCATATATCTCTTTATATTCAGTTTCCTTTTCTGCCTTTCTTTCAACCTCTTTTCCCCCTCCCTCCTCTCTCTCTCTCTCTCTCTCAGTAGGTAGATTGGATTTGGCACTCAGTCCCCTGATCAGTGATCACACGCACATGCACACATAGCGAGCAGGGGTTTCACCACCATGGCTGTGTCAGCAGGCGGGGCTTAATCCAAAGTGACACTTGTTCTCTGCCTTCCTTTCCCATCGCAATGGAAGCAATTACCCTCCTCCTGAAGGGCCTTTTGTGCTTGCGTGCATGCATGCACATGCGCGCGCGCGCGTGTGTGTGTGTTCTCGTCCTCGCCTGAGTTGACGGGGTGGAACCTCGGCTGTGGGTCACCTGAATGGCTGAATTGAAAGATGAGGGAGAAGAGAGAGGAACAAGAGGAACAGAGAGAGACTGTCAGAGGACAGAGGGACAGTAAGATTAAATAGATAAGGATGAGAAGGAGACAGAGCTCTTTCTTTTCTTTAGCTTTATTACTCCCTCTCTTTCTCTCCTTCCTTTTTGGTCCCTCATTCATATTCTTTCTCTATTTTTGGCCCTTTTAAATAATATGTCAGAATTTGATCATTTAAACCCTAAAAAACAGCAGCTATTTCCAACACACTATAACTTACTAAATCAGATGTTTTGAGTGAATTCTTCACTACACATACATTTAGCAATTACTATATGTAATCCTCCACTTCAGTACCATTGATTCATTAATGTTGAATTCTCTCGCAGCTGATCTATTCCCATGTTGTTGCAGTATATTAATGACTAACCTCGTATTGTGGATGGATTATCTCAGTTGTTCTCCTGACTTTAGTTTGATCCGTTTACAGAATCCAGCCATGCAATTGCATTTGTCCCTAACCTTTGGAAACCATCCCGTTAACTTTTATCGAGTGGAAAAAAAGTTAGCATTCGCCCTCCAGCTTCACTGTGTTTATGTTATGCTAACATAGCTGTGTCCCTAGCGATCACGTAGTACATCATTATATACCAGCTAGTCCAACTTCAGTAACCCTACAAAAATCACTGCTGTTTAGTTTCCTGTCTTCATTTATGTTAGAAGTGACAGCAGAGCTGTACGTTTTAATTTTTTCAGAAATCTCTCAGTCAGATCATGTTTAGGTGGAAACTAGCAAACTAACTTCCTGCTAACTTCTAACTCCGTTAAATTGAATAAATTCTGTTTTCATGGATGCCTGGATGTTAAACTCAATTGTTACACCTGGTAAAACAACAACGCTAATCATTTTATTAAAGATGAAAAAATTTAGACAGTTTTTGACTCTCAGTGATGTCGGAGTGTTCGTTTTGACTTTGGGACCTGAAGTGAACGGAGTTTTGGACCCAGATTACTCTGCGAGGCTCCTGACTACGGTAGCCGCAATGCTCTGACAATCCATCAAGCAGTGTGCCTTCATAGCTTACCAAAGTTATAGTGAAACATTTTCTGACAGATTTTTGAGCACCGTGTAGCACATAAAATCAGTTCAAGGTCAGTAAGCACAACCAAAATTCATACATAAGGCGCACCGGATTATAAGGTGCACTGTCAATTTTTGAGAAAATTAAAGGATTTTAAGTGCGTCTTATAGTGTGGAAAATACGGTACTAGGGCTGATATTTACCATTTTTGTAATTACTGGCATTCTTATTGTTTTTAAATCAATTTGAAAAAAACAACAACAAACAGATTAATTTAAAATTGTTATACAATGTCCATTTGAACCAAACTTACATTTGCACAGTGTTAAACTTAACACCCATCGTACGTGTGTGTGTTTATTTATATATAAAAAAGATTTCTATCGGTTGTCTGTGATGGCTATCAGTGGTCAGGACCTCAAACCTCCCCAGATTTCTCTGTTGTCTACCTCACGGCGCTCCTGAATCATTTATCTCCTGCCTTCATCTCTTTATTTTCATATTGCTCGCTGTGTTTCTCTTTATCTCATCAGAGACATTCCTGTGTGGATGTTATTTTTGTGAAGTGCATGCTGCAATATTCTTCCTCTCAGTTTGGCCTCTGCAGATGGATGAGCTGATCATGTAAACAGATACTCAGATATCAGACAAGAGCAGAAAAATTAAGCAGGGTTTATATTGTGAAATATAAATGGAACAAAAAATGGATTTCTGTTCAATCAAATGATTGCAGGCATAAAATAAACTTTGGTCTCTGAGGAATATAGTGACACAACACAATAAGAAACATTTGGTGTGTTACGTATATTTTATTCGGTTTTTGCATGTTATATTTTGTCTGAGTGTCTCATAGTGTTTTGAAAATAGTCCCATGCTGGTTTGAAAAACCATGCAGATCTGGTAGGAAACTGCTCAGAAGTACCCTGTAACCACCTTTAATAACCAGGTCTCTCTTGGAAATATCGGAAATATTTCTGACTATTATTTGCATAGGGGTGGGTTGGAAAGTTGCTTGCAGCTGCAACAGCGATTGTAGAGGGAAGCAGCTTAAACAGTCTTATCCACATGAAATTGGTCAATTTAATATGGAGAAGGGTATCTACTGGAACATGCGCTAATTTGGGCTAGCTGGAGATCAGTCGAGCTGCCAGTATCTTGGCTCAGTTTCACTTCATGTCCTGTCTAAACTAAAGTTATGGAAACGTATTAGTGAGGTTTCAAATAATTTTAAACATCAGCCTCTATGCCTAAACCTGGCCAAACAGTGAAAGCTACATTTTAAAAGCATCACAGACAAGACTCTGGCCATATAGGTCAAAAGTCTTTTGCCACCACAACACACCTACCTTCTGATGTGGACGTCTAGTTCTTTTGAAGTTGAAATTACCCTTTGTATTGTTTCAGGACTTACATAAGTAGTTTCTGATGGTTGAAATGGAATTGGGAGACGAAGCATCCTACCAACACATCTCTGCTTATAATACTGTCACCTGCAATTAAATCAGACAGTAAATCTGCTTGGCAACAGTTTGTCCTGTGACATGACTGATAGCCAGTTTGACCTCCAGTTGACCTGAAAGTTAAACCTCAGCCACTCAGTGACCTTCCCAGCGTGCTCTCTGCTTACATGCTCTTAAAATAGTCAGGCACACACGCCCTCTTGCTCTCTCTCTCTCTCTCTCACACACACACACACAAACACACATATCTCCTCCTTTCAGCTGACAAGTTCTTTAAAAAGCCATCGACCCACCTCGCTGAACTTTACGACATGACACACACACATACACACGCACACCTCGCCTGTCGTGACAAGCTCTTTAAAACACCATCAAGTCACCCGGCTGAACTTTACGACACAGTTTCATTTCATGTTTATAAGACCCAAGCATCTCCATGCACACACACACACACACATGCCCCGATCACAACAAGTGTTGCATTTACCTACTCAGCCGGTACATGATAAATATGTCTGTTTGAGTCAAGGTCAAACACACCTCCTTGTCCACTGACACACACACTCACACACTCACACACACACACACATATTCTACACAGGCACAGCTGCAAACAGCAGACATATTTGTCGTCCGTCAACATAATGCTTTCAAAGTTTGCGGAACAAATAAATTCCGTCTGCCTGGCTGCACCTCGCTTTCCCAGCAGCCGTCAGTGCTGACTTCATACACACAGTGGACAGATTTGTGTGCGTAAATATAGTAAATGTAGTGGGGTTTTTTTCTCACAAAAACATTTAGTGGATTTTCCTTTTTTCTCTTTTTTTCTGCTGACTAATAGCTGGAGTTACAAATGGTGACAACGTGCCTGTAGCACTGGTTTTCAGCAACTGTGATACATCAAAAGCTGACTTATATCAAAGGCTATAGTACTGTATATACATGGTAATGTTTTTTCTCAGACTCTCCTTTCTTACTTTTATGGTTCTGTATAGTCAAGATGATGGTCAGGAGAGCATGCATGAAACCGAATAAGCATTAAAGATAAAAATGGAATTGATGAAGTCATACATAACCATGAAAGAATGAGTTTGGGTGAAGGTGTGTTGCAAAGCAGCTTGCAGCTGTGGGCAGGCCAAGGCAAGTTAAATACTGCTCTCTGTGTGACATTTGCCTGTTTGAAGTGTAGAAATCTATCACCTGAGGCATCAGCTGATGGGACTGGCATTGAGATAAGCTCTTTTATGAGGCCATCAGCTTGCACCTGTTTGAATTGACAGCATTCATGATTTAATTTAAGCTGTAAAGTGCTGTGCTGTACCTCAAATGCTATAAATAGAATGTGTTACAATGTTAAAAAATAATACTAAAAGTCAAAAAATCAATAAAATGCAACTTTTTAGAAAGGGAGTGATTACATACGTTGAAAAAGTACTGTATTTTGTCAACCTCTTCTTTCCATTTACTATTTGTTCCCCCTGATAAATAAATGACAAACAGTATGAAAATTATACTCTCTGCCAGATGACATCCATTTTTCATCTCTAGCCCTAAACAACTCCTCCTCCTCTAAAGTGTTTGTCCGCTATCCCTCCATCTCATCCCTCTTCTTCTCTTTACCCCCCCCCCCCCCCCCCCCCACACACACACACACACACACAGACACTTTTTCTCTCACACTTTTTTTTTTTTTTAGCTCCAGCAAAAATTAATCACCTGTCTTCCTGTCTTTGTGCGTGTGCGTATGTGTGTGTTGCCGGCAGGAAGCCCACAGAGGTTTTTAGCAGCTGATTTATTGCCGAGTTAATTCATAACGGCGTCCGATCATGATGAGAGGCTGCAGGAAAGTATGGTCGTCACTGTTGTTGTTGAAGGGTGAGAGAGAGGGGGAAAGGGAGAGAATAAACAGAGTCATTCTTTGATATAAAGTAATAGGGTGGAAAGTGATAGAGGAAAAGTAATGAAAAGAAAGTTATGGAATAAACAGAGAGACAGATTGCAAGGTGCTTTAAAGTGTAGTTTTAATATGAAGAAAAGTAGAGAAAGAGGGAGGAAATGGGATTAGCAAAGAGGGTGATCTTTGTTGGTGTAGTTTCCTTCTTTCGTTCACTGAAGAAGACGTGACAGTTTAATGTGAAAGTGTTTAGATTTCCCTCCCCAGAAGAATGTGCAAATGCTAATTAGTGTGGAATCTTAGTTTATTTCCATTTACCATATCAAAAGGCAAACACCACTGAACCTACAAACTAGACCTACAACCATTAAGACCGACAAAATGTCTGCTGTGGTGCTACAAAAAAGTAAGCTACTGTGTCAGTCGCTATACCAGACAGTCACCATATTAGAACAGCTGTCTTTGGCACAGGCCAGAATCTGTTTGAACTGGAGAGAGGGGCCAGAGACAATCTTCTGTAAAAGTCTAACTTTGGAGTAAGGGCATTGCGCTACAGTAGTGTGGCGGAGGGGTGGTCCCTGGCGTAGCCTAGGGGAGGGGTGGAGCGGTGAGCTCAGGGGGGTGGTACCGGGAGGCAGGTGAGCCACAGGTCGTGGCGATTGTGCCATGAGTGTTTTCCTTCTGTGTGTCTATATAGTGACGGCAGAGTCGAGGGGGAGGCGGGCTGGACCGGGACGAGCTGTCACGGCGCATTGTTATTATAAATAAAAACGTGATCAAGAGCATAAACGGTGTGTGTGTGTGTGCGTCGCATACATCACAAGTAGCTTACCTGATATGGAAATAGGAATCAAAAGAAAATAAGAAATCAACAAGTCATAAAGTTAAGAGGTAAGAGCTAAGAGACTTTAAAATGGGTAATATATAACTGACAGACAGCCCACAAGAAGTGACTTTAAACTGGTTATTATGAACAGTTGTTTTATTGTGAAGTGACTTCTAAAAGATAACCCCTCTGGTGGCTGTAGTAATTATAATAATGTAGGGAGGAGACTGGGGTCTACAAAAAAGGGAATTTTAACACAGGACACCAATTTTGCATTTTTTTCTTTCACTCATGGCTTTAATCAGAGAGCACAGAGTGTGCTGTAATTTCTTTTTGGTTACTCTGAGCTCACTGCTGCATGATTTCACACAGTCATGTAGCAAAGGAAGCAACCTAAGGGGTGTAACAAGCAAGAATAATGATAGTAATTGATAATATTCTTTTGTGATGGTCATGAATTTGTAAGCTTCTGTGCAACATTACTCTTGTATTGGTGAAGAGGTGTAAAGAGGTTTTTTGTGTCCTGTCTCCCTTCCCTCACCCCTAGGTAGATGGCTGGGCGATATGATCCCAAATTCATATCTCAATGTTTTTTTAGCTGGATGGCGATATACGATATATATCTCGATATTTTTTTAAAGCCAAAAGGTAAGAACAAAAAGAGAGTTCTTAGTCAAAGCTGTGTCCCAGATGTCACACAGGCACTTTTATTAACATACAGCGTAGATGTACATGAATAAATAAAAGAAAACAATGTTGTTTTTGTGCATAACAAAAAGCTCACAACTGTTCAGTCAAAATGTAAACTAACAGACGCTGAGGATAATAACAAAGACAGATTTCACAGCTGCTCTGTTCCCAAAAGTTCTACTGCGTGACCGACAGCCTGGAGTTTGAAATCCTCTTTGTAACCACGTCTCTTACAGGTGCCATTTGTGGTCCATATACACACAATACGGTAATATTACGTTGAAGCACAGTACGTATCACTCCGCGAGGCTCCAGACCACGGTAGCCGTAATGCTCCGACAATCCATCAAGCGGTGCAGCTGCAAAGTCGTACTAAAACATTTTTTGACAGATTGCTAAGCGCTGTGTACCACATAAAATCAGTTCGCGGTCAGTAAGCACAACCAGAATTCATACATAAGGCGCACTGTCGATTTTTGAGAAAATGAAAGGATTTTAGGCCATGCAGCTCACAGGGGCTGTATGTCATTAGCGCGCTTAGCTCGCTAACACGTTGACGCCGTCCGTTGCCGTATCCATCGTGTCGTTGCCTGCAGGTGAAGCGATGGGGGAGGGGGAGTTGTGTTCAGTGAAGGAGAGAGGCGAGGCCGAGTAACGTTGCATAGAGACAAAAGTGGACGAAAGAGAGGCAAACTTGCGGCTCCACAAGTATAATTATAACGTAATATATATTATATCGATATAAACGATATTGTCACATCTTATATCTCGTATAAAAATATATTGATATTTTAAAAAACTCGATATATCGCCCAGTCCTACTTCCTACCCCTGAACCTGGTTCTCCTGGAGGTTTCTTCCTGTTAAAAGGGAGTTTTTCCTTCTCACTGTCACCAAGTGCTTGCTCATGCAGGGTTGTCAGATTGTTGGGGTTGTCTCTATGATTATATAGTGTTTACCTTACAGTATAAAGTGTCTTGAGGTGACTGTTGTTGTGATTTTGTGCAATATAAATATAATATAAGTGACTTGAAATTAAAATGTCTCATCCTTTTCTTCAAGATAAAAAAAAAAAAAAGGTTTAAAGCAGTGTTGGTGAAACTGGCCGTGGCGGACACGTGTTGTGTGTGTCTTCGAGTGCTCCTGTATCTGTAAAAGCATTATTTGAAGACCATTTTAAAACCACACCATATTTGTTACCATACTGTATCTATGGGCATAATTTATCATTTTTCTCTTATGAATGTTTATTAAGCTTTTTATTCCAGTAACACATGATTACCAGTGTTGGGCAACTATAATTAATTATAGTTATCAAAAAAGTAACTGAGTTAGTAACTGAGTTACAATATTCTAAAAGTAATTATTTACTTGAGCAGTAACTATTGCGTTACTTTAAAAAAAAGTTTAACCCTCTGGGGTCCAGCGTGTAATTGGCCATTTTTAACTACTTTTGATGTTTCCTCTACATTTCACCTTTAAAAACTATTTACTTTGCCTTGTTTGGTATCATCCTTTTCAGCACAACCTCACGTGTCTGAATTTACAGTTATGTTTTCATTTTGACATACTGCATTAACACAATTGATCTAAAATCCGACAAAAAACATAAAATCAGAGTAGAAAAAGTTATATTTTTCACTGTAACAACCACTAAACATGTTTAATGAATCATATTTCATAACTTTAAATGCAAATATAAATGGTCAATTTTAAAATCCTGTGCACAAGTTTTGCAAACAACAAAGTTATTTGCATCAATTTACCTTTTACCTTGATTTTTTAAATAACCATTTCAAACTATTTACAGAACAATCAGCTGTTCTTTATTCAATAAGATGCCACACAAATTATTTGTGCCACGCCAAAAAAATAATTTCTGTCCACTATAAAGGAGAACATCACAGCCTGATACCTGCAGGTCTGACAGCAGCAGGTGTATCACTCCTGTTTCTACCTGGAGACAGCAGCCGCCTCATTGTTCTGACACACAACACAAAACTATCGACAACACTACACACTAACTACACACTAACTACACAAGACAACACATTAGCTACACACTCCAAACACGCTAAACGTCACAAACGTCACTCCTAACACTTCCCCTGTTTTTTTTTTGTTTGTTTGGGGTTTTTTGCTCATAAGCAGAGAGTGCTCGCTGCGCTGTCCTTAGACAGTAAACGTGACGAAACTATTGAGGAAAAAATGCCGCGTATATATTGTTTATCATGACTCTGGTTTTACGTGGCCTATCAACACAATTTAAAAACTGGTAAATATCACCTTGTTGCTTTGTCTTTAAGTGGTCATGTGATTGGCTTACCTCGACTACTTTATTCTTCCTCAGTCAAACAGCAGCACTCATGTGATTGTTTTGCCCCCTTAGCTCCAGGTGTTGTGCTAGACAGTGATCGTGATTGCCGTCTGCGGGAGCGCGCGCCGCTGCTTAAAGCTGTAGCGTTCAGATTACTTACAGCTACTTCCGTGCAGCTGATATAAAATGCGGTAAGCTGAACACAGCTCCAACTGTCTGTTTGTTGAAAAATAGTAACAGACCGCATTTTCTTGTTAGTAACTGTAACGGCGTTGTAACGATAGGAATAGTAATTAGTTAGATTACTCGTTACTGAAAAAAGTAACGCCGTTACTTGTAATGCCGTTATTCCCATCACCGATGATTACTGAAAATCATGTTCTGCACAACCCTTTTATGTGATCAGATTTCTTTTAACTTTTTTTTTTTTTTTACTTCTTACAGGCTGCAGGCTCTGAGGAAGGAGAAGTCACGGGACGCGGCAAGGTCGCGTCGGGGAAAAGAGAACTTTGAGTTTTATGAACTGGCCAAGATGCTGCCACTGCCAGGTGCCATCACCAGCCAGCTGGACAAGGCCTCCATCATCCGGCTCACCATCAGCTATCTGAAGATGAGGGATTTCGCCAACCAGGGAGACCCACCGTGGAACCTGCGAATTGAGGGACCTCCGCCCAACACCTCGGTCAAAGGTAGAATACACATTGGAAACGTGTGGTTCTGTGTATTTAAAAAAAAAAAATCATTAAGAACCAAGAAAAGCTTGTTTAAGGAATAAAACATCTGAAATATAAAAACTCAAATTAAAAATGTTCTTTGTAGTGTAGTTGGTTCGTGTCCTAGCACAAGTATATATATATTTTTTTCTTTTGCTTGTTGATTATTTGAATCATGGTATCTTATAAGCCACACCTGCAGAGACTTAGCCAACATCTCAGACCACTGAGCTGCTGCTAACTGACACACTGATTATTTGTTTCTGATGCATCAAAGCCTGAGAAGAACTTTTCAGTTGAACACTTGGTCACATCAAATCATAATTAAGCTCAGACATACAAATATATGCAAGGCAATGAAATTACAGGTTACCACTACATCCATAGTCAGCCTCACGAGTAAAAAAGTATTTACCCTCTGGGCAGCTGGTTCCTACTAATGGAAAACATTACTAATTGATTCCTCTCTCTCCATACCTAAACAACAGATTAGACTGCATTTTGTAAAAGGTCAACCTTAGCACACGTATGCTGCATTGCAGCCATAGGTTACATATTAACAAAAAGGGATGTGGTTCCTGTGTCTGAAAAGTTAAACCTATGCTAAAGTCTACTAAACTGGATAAGGATTTTTTCTCTCTCACTATGAATAAGCCTGTGGTTCCGTTTTTTCACCATTCATGCATACTGGAATAGGTTTGATTATGCTTTTTTTCTTTCTTCCAACTTTGTTTTTCACAGATGAAGAAAAATTGGTTGCGTTCTTAAGAACTGTTGACTGCAAATGACTAGTGTAGCTTTAGCAACTCACAACTTCAGATTTTCTGTCGAAATGGACGTTTAATATGTGATTATAGCTGATTTAGTGAACAGAAAAGGGTTTGAAACTGGCTTGATTCACCGTGTTGTACCGAAACAGTTGTCTGGCAAGAAAATCAGAACCTGTGTGAGAACAGATGTAACTTGAGTTCAGTTAGCTGCAAATGATGCGCAAGCTAAATACAAAGTGGTGACATTGTTTATTGGAAATAAAATTAATCCTCAGGAGAATGCAAGTCCAGATTGCACTGGCTTGACATAATCTAGAGGTGGTTTGCCACTTCATTAGGGAATGCTGGGACCCTGTTGTAATTAAATGTGCTATATAAATAAATAAACTATAACTATAAATATAACTGTGTTATACTGTCCTAAAAACCACCATAGAGTGGTAGAATGGTACAGCCCAACTCTGGACAGAATAAATCCTTGTTTCATTCTAGACATTTGACCCACTGTGTCGGCAAAACCGAAACACTGCCTACTTAGCTGACTGAAGCAGCGCCTGTGTAAAATGTAACTATTGCGGATGAGATGAGAGTAGACCTGACTGCTGGATGTGAAAGACGCTAAGTTTAACTTTGTGTGTTAAAGAACTGTTTGATATAAACTTCTTTTTTCTTTTTACTTCATTTGTTATGATTTTGGCACTTGTGATTTTTCACTGACTGCGGCAAAAGTGCTTTTCTTACCCCTGTGTATTATATCTAATGGTCAGCAGGGAAAGTCCAGTTGTATAGTCAGCTCTCTTGACCCGTACTTTCACTAAACGCTTTCCTGATGTGTTTATTGCCTCAGTTGATGGTTTAAAGTTATACTGGATGCAAAACGATGATTATTTTGTACATTTAGGTTCTTCATTAAAGTCAAAAGGGAGGATAAAGCACAGTATACCTTTGGGAGGGCCTAGCTTGTATTTAAAAAATGCTCACTTCAAAACATCAAAAATATAACTTTGTAAACTGGTGGGTGACTTCATGGTTATTACATCCATTTTTTTTAGTTTACAGTCAATAATTCCAGCTTTAAATGATTTAAACCGGGAGTGTCCAACTCCAGGCCTCAAGGGCCGCTGTCCTGCAGTTTTTAGATATCACCCTGGGTCAACACATCTGAATCAAATGATTAGTTCATTATCAGGCCTCTGGAGAACTCATTTAGCCGTTTAAGTCTGTGTTAGCTGTGTTGGATCAAAAACCTGCAGGACACTGGCCCTTGAGACCTGGAGTTGGAAACCCCTGAATTAAGCACTCATAGATGAGTTTCAACTTTTTATGGATTCCATCAAAAAATATTGCAGTTTTGTTAAAACTTTTAAATTAAAAGTGAGAAAGATTCTTTCTGAATAGATAAAGTTACAAACACCTAGCTTTATCAGAGATACCTTTGATAAAGGCATCTTTTAAATTTCTCTGACAATCCCAGTGAAGTTATTCACAAATTACTTTTTTGGTAATGAAAATTCGCATTAAGTTTGTTCTCATATGGAGAAAAAATATATAAAGCTTTCAATATTGTTTCACCAGTTTCTTCTTTTTTCCCCTGTGCTAATTTCAGCACAAAGCCTTTTTAAGTTTTTTTCTTGTCTTTCTGATCCTCACTACATTTTTTATTACCCTTGGACATTGTATGTCATTTAAAGTTAAAACATAATTTTGAAGTTTTTGCATAATAACAGTTTTTTTGATTGATTGATTGATTTTTGACCCAGATTACCTCTTTTCACCCAAAAAGCTGCCAGTGCAAGCGGAGCCATAGCAACAGCTTTACTGCCCAATTTAGTTTCCACAAAAGCTCATCTTTGTGTCTTCAAACGAACATTTTTATTCAAATGAAAGTGAACACGCAAACATAGGCGTATCAGGCTTACAGCTAGCAGCATTGCAGCGACTGTGTGGCTCTTTAAACTGCTATCAAACAACTTGCAAAAGCTGCAGAAACGCACCACGGTCTCTCTCTCTGTCACACACACACACACACACACTCACTCACACACGGCTAGCTTCAGCGCTAAGTGATTTTTCTGTGAAGGGAACATTAAGCTTTGATGAATTTCTGCCTGGAGTACCAGAGTGTACACAGCACTTGTGAATCTAAGTGGAATTTGCCTTTGAAATGGCCCCTTTGTGCGACGCACTTAAAGGAGAAGAGGAGCGTTTGCTTTTAAAGGGGACATTTGGGCTTGTAGGAATGACCCAAAGATGAAAGCAAATTGTCTGAAATTTCTAGGGGCGACAGTGCGTTTCACTGTTTGTGTGTGCTGTAAGAACTACAGTACAACCATATTTACCTGAGAACAAGAGTACACGCAGAGCGAGACTGTAGTTGAGTGTGAGTGAATAAAGGTAAGGTGTATGTATGGGTGTTTCTACACATGAGCACGTCTAATGTGTGTGCTCACACATGCCCTCTCCGCACAACAGCAGATGGCATCATTGTCGGCAGCGCTTTGAAGAGGCGCATGCATTTTAATGAACAGAACCAAAACGTATACACCAGATAATGTGTGCATGTGTGTGAGTGTGTGCTGGGTTGTTTTGGAGCTCTCAGGGCTGTGTGTTGTATACTTCCTGTAACACAGCCCTGCAAAAGACAGCATCATACTAAATCACATTTAACACGTGTGTGGAGGTACAAATATTATATGAACAACCCTTAATCCTCCGTTTGACTTCTTGTTATTTATTCATTTATTTTCAGAACCTTAACTTTGTGATTGCCTCTGTGTGATACTTTCAGGAAACCCTGTCCAAAATAGATTTCTAGACTGTTTTTGTTCATTTATATTAATTCTGACTGGCCACACTGGCCGTTATAAGGGACACAATTATCCAACCAACTGAGAAAACTGCTCACAGTCTCATTATTACACAGATAAAATCAAACCTGACAATGTGGATGTCCTAGAAATAAAAAATCAACAAATCCTCAGTGTGAAGGTCAAAAACACAAAACAGACTTTGCTTAAATAGAAGTGCAAAGTGAGGTTTTTATGTCCATACGCACACACAGCAATTCAATCAGACTGTCCCTCTTGTGCACACAACATATACAGTACATGATATGCTTCTCTCTCTGCAAGGTTGTATGTGCGTGTTTAGGTTGTCTTTACTCTCTCTCCTATTGACTGACACTAATGAATGAATATCCTTCTCTAGAAGACTGTGTGCGAGTGTGTATGTGCATCCATGCCTATGTGACTTTTTACTTTGTAATTGTTTTGTGTGTTGCAGCCTATGTGTGTGCGTGCGTGCGCGTCTGTGTATTTGTGTGTTTCGCAGTGTTTGGAACAGCAGAGAATTATTGATTTTGGCCTCTGTGTAGCTGCTCTGCATTGGTTCAGGTAATGAAGATCGTTCTGTGTATGTGTGAGTCTGTGTGTGTAGTATTCCTACTTATGACTCCATACTCTTTCTGTTTTTCCATCTGACAATATCCTCATTTGTTGTTTTTCCCTCCTTGGTTTTAGTTTTTCTCTGTCTTCCTCTCTCTTTTTCCTCTAATTTCTTTCACTTTAGCACTTTTTCTTTTCTCTTCCCCCTCCCCATCCTGTACACATCTCTGTTTCTTCCTTTTTAATATTTCTTTTCAAAAGGAAGAAGGAAAATTAGATATGATTTCTGATCACATGATTTTGATATGTGTGCTTGCATTGTGCATTCCTTTTTTATCCTTTCTCCTCTCATTTCCATTTCCTTTCCCCAACTTATATTTCTCCTCTTTTCAGTTAAATTCAGTTTTTCTTCTAACTTCTTTTCCATTTGTCGTGTTTGTTGTCTTTCTTGTTTTGTTCATTCTCACCTCATGTTGTGTCCTTCCCTTTCTTCCCCTCTACTTCCTATCCTTTCCCCTTTTCCCCTCACACCACCTTCCTGTTTCCTTACCTTTTCCTCTTCGTCTTTTCCTTTATTTTGGTTCATGCACTATATTAAATCCTCTTTCGCTTTCTCCTCCTCAGTTGATTCTCCTTTCCCACTCCTAACGCTTCACTTTCTTAACCTCCGTTTGACTTTTTTCTATTTCCTTCTCCCCATTCTCCATTTCCTCCATCCTCTCATCCACTTCCTGTAATCACCTTTCTTCCACTCCTTCCTTATCCTCCTCCACCCTTGCACTTCATGCCCCTGTACACCTTCCCCTCCTCCCCCATTGACCTTTGCAGTAATTGACCCATCAGTTGCTCTTCTACAGTTTAGTGTGGGAGGTTTTGACTTCCTGTCAGTAAGAGTCTCCACATCTGCTACAGGACTCCACACAAACAACCGTGACCTTTGGAGCATCCTGACACCCAGCCCATTTTGTGTGTGTGCGTGTGTGTAAAAACGATTGACCGCTCACTATTTAAGTGCGTAGGTGAATGTCGGTCGTTGTGTTTATGTGTGAATTTATGGTGGTGTTTGTGGTTGCATATGCAGGTACAGTATGTGTGTCCGGTAGTGTGTATGAAAAGCTTTGAGGGTCTCTGTTTCTGTCTGACAGTCTGGTGTTTGTGCATGCGTCTGTGCGTGCCTGTGTGTGTGACCCCCTTCGACACCTGGCTATTCATTATGCATGCAGAGAGCAGCAGACACCAAAATGCCACACTTCATGAGCCAGTCTAAAAATCAAGACACACACACTCACTGTACTCCACTCACAAACAAACAATATACGCACTAATCCAAACACACACACAAGTGTTGCACATACTTTTTTCTGACAATATTCAGAGAAATACACATATAAGGATATTAAGAAAACACACAGGTACCGGCATAAATACGAACTCCACCCGACTCCTTGTAAACACACCTTGTTCATATCTGTGCTGCTTTACATTCTGTATAAATATCCTCTCTCTCTGTTATTAAAAAATAAATTATGGCATTTTTTATAAGATCCACATACCTAGTTATGGCTCAGTGCATGAGCTCACGAGACTCATGAGGAATATCAGGTGTGTGTGGGTGGGTGAATGCGAGCTCAGGATCTTTCACTGCAGTTTTTAATGTGGAAAAATTGTGTATTTTCAAAGTTGTGTTTTAAAAAACAGCCCTGTGACAGACTGGCGACCTGTCCAGGGTGTACCTTGCCTCTCTCCCAATGACAGCTGGGATAGGCTCCAGCGCCCCCCGCGACCCTGAAAAGGATAAGTGGAAGCGAATGGATGGATGGATGGTGTTTTAAAAAAATACACTTACAGTAGACTGTGCATACGTAAAAAAAAAAAAAGTTCTGGAACATAAAATGTGTCAAATCACATCAGATAACATTATCACATTAGTAACAAACTTTGTAACCTTTTTAGGGACCCTATAGTACTATAAGGCCTGTTTTAATAGTGAAAAACACATTTAGCAGATTATTGGTTTGAAAGACACTAGTGGCTAAGAACTTTGAAATGTTAGCATAATAGATCCATTGGTAACGCTATTCAACAATAGTCAGGGAGACTTTCTTTGTGCCTTTATGCCTTTATAGATTTTGCTTGCTAACTAGGTTTGGTAGCATTAACTAATAACTTCACTCTCAAAAAGTGCTCCAAAACCAAGCCAGCCATGTTGGAGAGCGTCCTCATTCACAACGTGTAACATACCAACGATTTGTCACGTCCCAAGGCGTCTCATAGTAACGCAAAATGTAACCTTCCGCGTCCGTATGATACGCTCCGGATTGTGGATGGAATCCAATAGAACAGACCTTCCCAAAGTGTGGGGGGCGCAGAGCCATGGCAGGGGGGGCGCCAGATGAAAAGGGGGGAAAAAAACAAAACGCTTGGACACTGCTAGCACGGGCGCCCACAGAAACGCAAAGCAGGAGATGGAGCATAGCTGAATATGTTTCCAAACCAACTTCATTCTAAGCCAAAGACTAGAAAATATGGTGAAGCATATCTTCCCTTTGGTTTCACCTGCACAAGTGCCAAGGTAGGTCTCCCTGCAGAATTGCTTTTCCCTTCGTCGGGAGCAGCGCTGGGCTGTTTAAATCACGGACAAACAGGATCCCACATTCTTGATTTTTAGTTCAAACACTTGTTGTAATGACTAACTACTCCTGACATTTTGGAGATATACATACTATACTATACTTTATACAGTAAAGTTACAGTGGGATACAAATAATATCAGGCTGATCCTGCCACGATTTGTTCCCCCGGTTCAAATCATTAACTGCGAGTGTATATGTAAGCGTGTAAAAACTGCAGATAGTCAGATTAACAGTATTTTGTCTCTATCTGCCATTCCACAATTCATCTCCTGTAAACAATAACGTGGCGCACAGCGTGACGTGAAAAAAGGCACATACCTTTGACGTTGCGTGACGAACTCTGTATTCCTCGTCCACACGTAAACGCAAAAAAGGAGTTTTGAAAAAAATCTGTTTACAGTGATTCGAAACGCCGTTTACGTGTGGACGAAACAGCTGCGTTTTCAAAAATACCCGTGTAGGTGCGGACGTAGCGTAAATTAGTTAGTAGTTTATTTTCTTATTACCTTTAATTAATTGCAGATTACTTGTATTTGCTTAATTTTTTACTAAATGTTTGAGGTGTGAAATAAACCGCAATGGAGCAAAATATGTATGTGTGTGGTTGGAGGATGTGTGCATGTGTGTGCGTGCACGCGCGCACGTGGGGGGGCGCGAACATTTTTCTTGTAAAACAAAGGGGGGCCCAGCAAAAAAAGTTTGGGAACCACTGCAATAGAATGACGCTCCCAGAGCTCCCCACAGATCAGAAAGGAGCAGCCACACTCCTGTGTAAAAAGATTAACCGTTACTTGTCCATCATTCACCATGATAATGCAGTCCAGGATTTAACTCTGCTAATATCAGTACATGTAAATTTATTCCTTCCCTCTACGGAGATTTGTGTAAGCCCACAAAAAAAAAAAAAAAAATGTTGTAGCCTAAATCTGATTGAGATGATTCTATATCAAGTCATGTTGTGAAGTATTGTCTGCATTGTTTAGTGTGTATTTATGTGAGTGTGTGTTCCTATCCACTTAGCATTACATACAGCCAGACTGCCGCTTTATACAAAATCAACCTCCTGCTTCGAGAGACTCTAAGCGCTGAGTGAGAGAGAGAGAGCGAAAGAGAGACACGGGGGGAAAAGAGGCGCATCAGAAGAAAGCGCCTGAGTAGAAAAATGAGAGGGATAACGACAAGACGGGGGAGAAAGAGAGAAAAATAAACGAGATAGTCAATTAGAGAGACAGAGGCTATCAGTGAGGCTGAGAGAGAGAGGCAGAGAGACAGAGAGGGAGAGCAGCAGGAGTCTCGTCTCGTTATGATCCATCTCGTCTCTTTGTACCAGCTGACGTTTTTATGATGCGGCCTGCTGGCTGGGCTAATGGCTTCCTCCATTATACTGAGGGAACACAGTGACCCCGACACCCGGATAAACACAGCACTCACATCAAACCCCTCCCACCTGCCCAACCCAGCCTGCACACTGCAATCCGACACTGAGTCAGCGATGAAGCTCGTTTCAAACCGAGAGATGGAGAGAATTAAAAAAAAGGTACAGAGATAAGTTGTTCCCCAAACACTAAAAGGTTTCCAACAGGCGTCCACTGCCTGCTGTATGGCTGGGATTTTTTAGTAAGTGCCTGGTGTCAGTACTGTATTCATTCAAAGGTAAAGCAGCTCAACGCCAAAAAGGAAAGGACTTTCCAGTTAAATTTTGAATATTCATAGCTTTCATAGTTGTGTATAGTACTTTACATTATACATGACTTGATGAATTGTCAAAGGTCGGGGTGTTTTTTCAACTTGAAATATAGTCTTCAAGTATAGGAGTTCAACACTGTCGAACTAAAGGTAACTCTTTTTAAATTACATTTTCCTGATTACCTTTATCTATTGACAAAATATATTTTTTATGTTCTCCCACCAGTAACAGAATTCCTTGTAGTTTAAGCATTCACACTGACAGTGCATTGGAAACCAAAAGCACAAATCAAACGGCAAGTTCAACTTTCTGCAATGACAGGACAGACACCCTAATTAAATTAAAGTTGCATATCAGGCATCCATGCA
This sequence comes from Diplotaxodon limnothrissa, assembly GCF_057381915.1. NCBI lineage: Eukaryota > Metazoa > Chordata > Actinopteri > Cichliformes > Cichlidae > Diplotaxodon > Diplotaxodon limnothrissa. The sequence goes on along the minus strand of NC_140614.1, from coordinate 5,521,263 downwards.
GGTTACATGATGGGGCTTCAGTGTTCATCCCCACCCATACAGGAAGCAATTCACATACAGTATCACATTGCTTTGTTGCAGATGGTTAAATATCCTTCACTTAAGCTAAGTATCCTTCAGTCTTATTAGCAGTCATTTCAATTGCTCACTCCAAAGCTGAGAAAAGTTTATTTCAGGGTCCTCCCAACTTTCTGCTGCCAGTGGTTATTTGGCCCGTGGTTGATAGAAGCTGGTGAATGTCATTAACTTTGAGTTGTCTGGACATTGTCTGGACCACACTGTTGCTTTTGCATGTAGCCAAAATTTTTCATCATGAGCTTAATATTTTTTGCTATCTATTAGAAATGGCAAAGTTCTTTAGGCAAGCTCTTTTTAATGAATGTCATTGCAAGATCTTTCAAAGACAGAATACAATTTAAAGCTGCTCCTCATGGAAGTATGTTTAAAATATGGATGTGACTGGTGCAAATTTAAAAGAAACGTTGTGTTTTTGTAACTTCAAAGCTATCTAAGATCAAATATAGTAATCTGAAACGTTTTTCACTTGAAGTTTTCAGAGTATGCATTTTAAGATGCATATTATCTGGATTTGTTTTGACAGATTAGACTTGCTCTAACAGCTCATTGTTTCTTTCTGTAAACTAACAACTCGAATATCCTTCCAGCTGTTGCATTCAGGTTAGACGTCATTTAACAGCAGGCTCAACTTCCCACTGATATCTGAAATAAGACAACACAACTCGTCTTCTAAACTAAAGCGCAGCATGTGTGATTGAAACCATATAAAACACAGGGCCTCTGCTATTTGCATTACATCATGCACACACTGGGTGATAATTGTTATGTCTTTCGCCAAAATACCCCCTATCTAGTTGTAATCATTGCAGCTTTTTACCCTCGGATCTCATCTTAAACATAAAACGAAGAAGCGAGGCAGCTCCTACTTCTCAGCATAATAAACTTGTCAAACGCAGCTTTGGTTCTCTCACTGCAAAAACCTGTGGCGCTCCTACCGGCCCCCAGCTTAGCCCCGTTTGGCTCTGCAGCCGACACGCCGCTCCATCCGCTGGCTAAAACCACTCCCCTTGCATGCTCGCACTTAATAAACAGAGGGTAATTTGGCCAGCTGCGAGTGTGAGATGTTTTGATTCCCGAGTCACAGTGTAAAGAAAAATGGAATGACAGAGGGAGAGGGAAACAGCAGTAATTATAAAACTAATTACCAAATGTTGATGATGCCCATAGGCTTTGCATAACTAAATTTAGACGAGGAAATTGCTTTCGGCCGCCGACGTGGCTGCTGGGCATTTTGTTCATCTTTTCTTTTTTTTCTTAATTCTTCTCGTCCTGCCTGCTGTCACACACTTGCACACTGAAGAAAAAAAATCACCATGGAAACAATTATTCAAACACCTATCTTTTTTGTTGGCAAACACAAAATGGCTCCGGGAAGTGTTCTTGTCCAACAATGTGGTGTAATGACAGAAAATATAGCTGCTTGTTTCTGTTTACCCCGTGAAAGACATAGCAATTAAGTACAACACAGAGATGCTCACAGAGAAACTAAAAGACATTCACTTATTGAATCAGGCTGTGCCGCTCTCTGCGGGTTTGCATATGAAAGACGTGTTTTTGTCTCGCCGAGCGTCTGCACAGATTTGTACATAGCTGAGCTCTGACGCCTGATTTTCCACTGGAGTGATTGCAGAAATGTCGACTGTTGGTTTAAGTTTCTATTAGATCCTACTTTGATCAGTCCAGCGTGAACAAGCAGAGTCTCTGAATAAGTGTTGAAACCAAAGTGGTGTGACTGACTAAACTAAAAGAATTTACAGGGAAATATCTTTCACAGATAGAAGGCTAAAAAAATGGAAATAAAACAAGTGAATGTAAAGCAGGGATTATACTTATTTGCAGACACAGAAAGATGCATACACCACGGTCAAGTAAGCATTCCTGTTCTAACTCTCCTAAACTTCTTCTTCTTCTCCACCTGATCGGCACATACGTCATTGGTGCATTATAGTGTAGTTTCTCAGCAGAGAAGTTCTAGCATGCTTTCAGATGCAGAAACACCTTTAAGTTGTTGGGACTACCTGAACTGGTTCCTCTGCAACTTGGCTTTGTTTCTCCGAAGCCCTGTCCACACAGGAAGCTCACAGATGGTTGGTCGTCCAGGCTTCGGTTGGCCTCCGGTTGCCTCATCAAGTCTAGTTGTACAGTGCAAAGCACTGTCTAACATGTTAGTCCAAATTCAACAACTCGTTTGAGGTCTGGTGATTGCAAAGGCCATAGCACGCATTATTTTCTGACTTATTTAACCAGTCAATTCAATTTAATTATATTGTATTTATACAGTGTGGGAAGGTTACTTTTAAAATGTATTCCATTACAGAATACAGAATACATGCCCCAAAATGTATTCTGTAACGTATTCCGTTACGTTACTCAATGACAGTAACGTATTCTGAATACTTTGGATTACTTAATATATTATCATGCTTTTTACAACAACGTGAATGTACTATTGCTGTGTGATTTATTACTATTACTGAAGGTCCGCGACTCCGAACTGTAGTAAAGGGACCTCTGACTAATACGGCGGGGTCCCTGTCGGCTCGTAGCCGAAAAATAGCTTTACTTTGTTGTGTGGGTCAACTTTTCTTGACAGAGAGAGGCGTTGAAAGACTGCTCCAACAGAACTTATTGTTTTCGGAGGAAAACACGAACACAGTGTACAGTTGAGTCTTAATAGCTTACTTACAACTGGGCTCGTCAGGCACTCTTCTTGGCTGAAGTGGTTATTATTATATTTACATGCTTCCAGCTCCCGTTTTTCCTCGATGACAACTCGTACCTTTCCACTCCCCTTTTTCTCCCTCCTCGCGCTCACAGACACATAACGTGTATGGCAGTCCATTCTCCCTGCAATACGGACTACACTGCCCATGATGCTACATTCTTTAGAGCTATGCTTGTAGCATTCTGCCTGTTAGCTTAGCACAACAACAACAACAACAACGAAAAGGCGCTCTCTCACCCAGGAAACACACAGTCGCAGAGAGAGAGAGAGCGTCGCCCTGTAACCATGGCAACCGTAACGCTGCCGCCCGGAACAAAAGAACGTAGCTGTCAAACAAAACCCAAACAGTCCTGACCCGCGACAATATGAAACAGGAAAGTACCGCAGTGTAATCCATTTATTTCAACAAAGTAACTGTATTCTGAATACCACCTTTTTAAACGGTAACTGTAACGGAATACAGTTACTCATATTTTGTATTTTAAATACGTAACGGCGGTACATGTATTCCGTTACTCCCCAACACTGTATTTATATAGTGGCAAGTCACAACAACAGTCTTCTCAAGGTGATTCAATGAGACATTTGCCCCTTGATGGGAACAGTGTTGTTCTAGAAGAGACCATCATGGTAGAAATGTTTCATTATGCTAACCAGCAACTACATTGGCTTTGGAAGGGAGTCCCTCGTTATAAACTTCCAATGTAAAATTCCTAATTTCATAGGTGAAATGGATATGTTTAGAGACAAATATAATAAATGGTTTTGTAGTCCAATCTTTTTAAAACTCAACCACTTGGATTAATGGTTAGCTCGGCACTTGGCCACTTTGATTAATAGTCCCTCAAAGGAACTCGGGATCTGATTTAGAGAGCCAATTGAAAGCACTGTTTAACCTCGCTCCATTGTCCTTATTTATTTGGTTGGATTTGGTGACAAGATTTCCAAATGTATTCCTTTTGAGATAGAAGGCCCTCTTAGCTGTTCTCTTTACAGGCACTGAGAAACGCTCAGTGCAAATGAAGAACATCTTATGGTCTTCCACAGATCTTTGCCCCTTATACAGTCATTTTATTAGTCATTTGTTGACTCTAGTTAGTCTGTGAAAGCATTTCAAGGGCCACTGATGACAGCTGAGAGAAACAGATGTAATCCTTTAAAACATAACAAAACCTGGAAAAGCTGAAAGAGCCTGAAAACCTTTGGAATGTGTCACATTTATGTTGTCATTGCTAGTATGTTTTGCTAGTTTGACCTTTTTTCCCATCATGCCAAAGATTTTGTTTCCCAGAAGTCCCACAGTCATTGGTATCACTTTGTATTAATCATAGTGATACTCTTGTGAAGGACATTTACCCATTAGAGCTGATGTCCTTACTAACCCAGTTATACATCTAATGTCCTTTCTAATCTGTTTATCCCGCTTTCCCTCCATACCAGACAAATGGGACATTATTGGCTTATGTACTGCACACTGTAAGGCCCTCAGCAGTCAATCATCCACTCTAATATTCAGAAAGGCAAGCTTTGACACTGAATTAAAACCGACATGAAAAGCATGTGTTAAACAAAGTAAAGTATTTCCAATCAGGTGTAATTGGCCTGTCGGAGCCAGCGGTGATATATGTTCCTAATTAGTTAAGCGGCCTCGGTTTGTCTCAAAGGGTGTTTTTTATTTTTTAATTATTTTTTTTCCTCTCCTCCCACAGCTGATCGTGCATCAAAATGTCAAAATAAACTGGGGAATAAGAAGCTTTTTAAAAGCTGCAGCACCGATTGCCAATATACATGATTGGACTGGATGGGAGTTGAGGGAGTAGGCAGGGTTGCGGGGTTTTACCTATCAAATTCTCTTGGTATTTAGGTTATACGCACCAATGAATAGTCATTACAATCCAGTTTGATGTGCAAAAGATATTCTTGTTTTTATTTTAACCATGTGTTTGGTGATAAGAAAATGCTGGGGCTGTGTTTTAGGGATCACCCAACCAAGGACTTTTTAAATGGGTGGCACAGAGGGGAATATGAGCCTGTCAATAATTAAATAAACTATGAGCTTTAAATTAAAAAATATATATATATACAGATAAAGTGTTTTTTACATTTTTAATTACCCCTAAAACTTTCAGTCCATATTATCGTATTACTGACTAATGTATTATTATTGTTTGAAATAAGGCACTAAGGAAGACCACATTTGTTTTCCCCCCAAACCTGAACTGGGTAATCTCAGTTCTTGATCAAAGTTCAGATAGTAACGAGTCCTGTGAGATCACTTGACACATGTCATCTGCTGTTATCGCAAGATCTTAATATTAAATTGTCTTAAGATTAATTTTAGAAGGCATTTATAAATGTTTAAAAGAAGAAAAAAGTTGGGGCAAGCATCAAACAGCTGGTGGTACTAACAGGAAACAGCTGGAGGAATATTTTGCAACTAATTAGGTTGATTTGCTACAGGTCAGTAACATGACTGAGTGTAAAAAAAAGAAAAGAGCATCTCAGAACAACAAACAAACTATGTTTACAAAAGGTGGAACAATCTCAGAAAAATGTTCCTCAATGTAAAATTTCAAAGACTTTGAATATTTCATCATGTACAGTAAATAATATCAAAACAATCCAAGAATTTGGAGGAAGCCCCCCCCCCCCCCCCCCCCCCCAAAAAAAAAACAAAAAACAAAAAAACAACCCAAAACAAAACAATCCAATGATAGATGTCCATGATCTTCTAGTCCTCAGGGAGCCCAGCATAAAAAACATGCATGATTCTGTCATGGAAATCACTGCATGAGCTCAAGAACCCTTCCAGAAATGATTTTCTGTGAAAACAGTAAGCCATCCGCCATCCACAATGCAGATCAAAGCTCTATCATGTAAAGACGAAGGCACATGAGAATGGGGTTCAGAAATGGCACGATCTTCTCTGGGCTCATTTAAATGGATGAGGCAAAGTGGTCAGATGAATCAGATGCTGAAACTCTATTTGCGTCCGCTGGACTAAAGACAAGAGGCACCATCTGACTTATTAGCAATGACAATTCTAATCTTCATACTGCAACTAATATAAAAACATCATGACTTCATACGAGAACTGTCAAGGTACTGAACTGGCCTGCTTGCAGTCCAGACCTTTCAACAACTGAAAACACTTGATGAAGCATTTGACAAAGACCGAGGACTACTCTTCTCCTAGAATCCTGTAGTTCCCAGTTCCCAGAGACGTTTTCCTGCCATTAAATTTAGAAGACCTTTTGTTTTCATTTTAAATGATACATTTTCTCAGTAAAAAACATTCCACATTCTACGAACTGAGCTTTTATTTTTTCGGGGGTACTAAACCCACAGCAGCAGCACACTGCAGGTATGTATATGCACTTCTACATATCTCAGTGTGTTGTTTATTTTTTATTTTTTAAATTTATGTTTTATTGGTTTTCTTATTTATACAACATGTACAACAATAAAACTTAATCACAGTGGGGGGAAAAAACAAAACAAAACAACAACAAAAAAGACAAACGGACAAAAAAACCCCCAAAACAAACCAGAAAATACAATGAGATTATACAAAATTGGGCCTCCCATTTTGTACATATTTCAACCGTTTCAACCAGTAATCCTCAAATGAGTTGGGAGTTTGCCTTGTAATTTGAAGGTTGCCGGTTCGAGCCCCGGCTCCGACAGTCTCGGTCGTTGTGTCCTTGGGCAAGACACTTCACCCATTGCCTACTGGTGGTGGTCAGAGGGCCCGATGGCGCCAGTGTTCGGCAGCCTCGCCTCTGTCAGTGCGCCCCAGGGTGGCTGTGGCTACAATGCAGCTGTCATCACCAGTGTGTGAATGGGTGGATGGCTGGTTGTGTGAAGCGCTTTGGGGTCCTTAGGGATTAGTAAAGCGCTATACAAATACAGGCCATTTACCATTTAAGCCAACTGAACAAATATTTATCCGGTTTACATCGATTAAGACTCTCTAAGTTACCTAGGTACAATACTGCAAAATGAAATTGTATTTTCTTTTGGAAGATTGCTTCCAGTACCTTATGTATTTCCTTCAAAAATGGAACCACACGAGGACATTCCCAAAAAATGTGGAAATGATTTGCTGCTGCATGTCCACACTGCCTCCAGCATGTTGTGTTATGAGAGTAATTGGACTTTTGAGCCGGGGTATTAAAATAACGAATTACATTCTTCCAACTGCATTCCCTCCACGAGGGGGAGCTTGTTACCGACCACTGCTGCCTACAGATCCCATCCCATTCCTCTCCTGTTAGGGATAGATTACCCTCTGTTTCCCATCTTGCTTTAACATATCTTGTATCATGACCCCTTAGATTAGTCAGTGAAAAATATAATTTGGAAATAATTTTTTATGTAGGTTGCATCTCTATATGCATTCTCGAATAAATAAATAATTTCTTCATTCCCAGTTGATAACTGGGGATGTTTTAGCTTTTTATTCAGGAAGTCCCTCAGTTGCAAATATCTAAAAAAAAATCTTGATTTTACAACCCAAACTTATTCTTAAGGTCCTGGAAACTCATCACTTTTCCATCTTTCAACAAGGTACTGTATGTGGTGAGACCTTTATTAGCCCATGTTTTAAATGTCGAGTCGGTCTTACTAGGCAAAAATTCTGGGTCATATACAAACCACCTAAGGAATCCGGCCCTCTGGTTTAATTTATACTTTTTAAGTACTCTTTTCCATGTCTTTATTGAGCTTACTATCCAAGGGTTGCTCCCAGGAGTCGTAACTCTGAGGGATCTCCTATCAGTGCCCCGACAGGGAAGTTACCTCCCAAGAAAAATTCCACTTCCTTCCATCTTGAACAGTATCCAGGTTTACACCGGCCCACCAGATTTCTTATTTGAGTTGCCCTATAATAGTCATGTAGGCAAGGGAGGCCTAGTCCTCCTTTATCCTTGGGAAGCTGAAGTGTTTTAAACTTAACTCTTGGCTTTTTACCCGCCCATATAAATCTAGAGAGGATCCTATCCCATTCTACAAAGTATCTATCACGGTTTTCTATAGAAACAGACTGGAATAAGTACAACACTTTTGGGAGCATATTCATTTTTATGGTGTCTACTAGATAAGCGGTTAATGACCGTCTGCTAATATCGACCATGATATCTTTTTTAAGTGGGGAGTAGTTGATTTCTTCCAAACTTATATCCATTGATAAGTTAACGCCCAAATATTTGATAATTTTTTTTCTTCCAGCCTAGTTTGTATTTGCTGAGCAAATGTGGGGGGGCTATAAAAGCTACTAAGAACTTGTGTGTTTTGTATATTCAGTTTATATCCCGAGTAGGACCCATACTCCTTTAGCACTGACATAAGCTCCATAAATGATTCAGTAGGTTTTGATAAGTAAACCAGCAATATTAATCCCTTTTATTTTATCATTCTGCCTAATCCTTTGAGCCAACGGCCCTATAAAAATGGCAACTCAGAGTGGACTCAGTGGGCATCCTTGTCTTGTGGACCTTTCAAGCTTAAAAGCATCTGAAAGTTCACCGTTGATCTTTATTTTTGCAGTTGGACTATTATACAAAGCCCTCGATATTGTAATGATGGACCCATTAAACCCAAATTTAAGCATTACTTAGAATACAAATTCCCATCTCACAGAGTCAAAAGCTTTTTCAGCATCTAGACTCAATAATATAGCTCGTATTTTATTTAAATTATTATGTCTAATAATTTGCAGAGTTCTCTTAACACTATCATGGGTTTGGCGCGACCTAACAAATCCAGTTTGATCTAGATTTATTATCCTTGGGATGATCCCTTCAAGTCTCCGTGCTATGATTGACGTAAACAATTTGTAATCTACATTTAATACACTTATTGGCCTGTAATTGGAACATTCTAATTTGTCTTTACCATCTTTAGGTATAATAGAAATTATGGCTTGTTTCCATGAGGAGGGTGCTTCTCCCTTCGTAAGGACCCAATTAAATGTTTTAAGTAAGACCGGTGTCAAAGGTTCCTTTAATTTCTTGTACTACTCCACAGTAAAACCATCTGTACCTAACAATTTGTTTTCTTCTACTGTAAGTTTAGGGAGGTGTAACATGTCAAGTCATTGTTTGTGGGTGGTTGTAAATATAATTTTTCATAGTATCTCTTAAAGCAACCCTTAATTTCCTCTATACCCTGCATTTCCATTTTGGTTTCCGGATCCCTTATCCTTTATTGTTCTGTCTGCTTGTTGTTTCCTTAATCTATATGCCAATTGTTTCATATATTTAGCTCCCCCCTCATAATATCTTTAGAATTAAATTTCCAGTTGGTTATTTTTCTCCTTTGAGTAGGATTTAAAGATAAATATAGAGGGCAGTGGTCAGAAACGTCCATTGACCCTATATGGCACTCATGTATTCTGTTCATATCAGTACCAATATATAGGCAACACTTGCCTATAGAAATCAAATGTGGAACCTGGAGGAATATAAACATTATAGAACATGATCAATTCCCCATCCAATTTGCCTTGTACCAGGATAAATCTGCCTTCTCTATCCCTAATTGTAGCAAAATGTTCAAAAATAACCCTCCCTGATATTAAAATAACCACCCCTCTCATATGTCGTAAACCATTTGAAGAGTAATAAGCATGCTTGAAACCTTGTCTCTTAAGTTTCTCATGCTCAAGGCCCACCAAATGAGTCTCTTGTAGAAATGCCACATCAATATCCTCTCTTTTCAGTTTACTAAGAATTTTTCCCTGCTTTGCCGGGCTTTGGAGCCCTCTCCGTATCCACTCCATGCCATGAAAATCCGTTACGTACTCTCTATTAAGTGAGAGTACCTTTAACATTGGGCTTTATTATAACACCAGATAGAGCCATGAATGTCCATTCCAAATGTCACTGAGGTAAAACATTGTGCCCCCACTGTTAACACAAAACTAAAATAAGTACACAAAAACAATAGAGCCAATATAGAGTCCTCCAAATACTCAGGATCATTTGACCCCTTTAGGTCCCTGTTGGGGAGAGGAGAGAAAGGACCCACCATACAGTGGCGGGTTCTCCCTAGTGTTGTGGCGACTGTCCAGCAGGTACATCCCACTTACACTAGATGAGTCCAACATATATGGCAACTTATAAATCTGATCAACTGAACTATCAACACACCAACTTGAACAGCAATGAAACCAAATGGTGCATATTACCTTCTTATATAGTCTGCTGGCTTGTGAGTATAGCTCTTATCCTCCTTGTCGTTCATATTTAATAGTCTCTTCTATATTCCCGCAGTTTGCGTCGGACTCGAGTTTCCATTCGTGTCCCTCTGTCCCTCTCCGTATCCACTCCATGCCATGAAAATCCGTTACGTACTCTCTCTTCGGTGCTGGGTCCCGGGTTCGCGCGTGTGGGGGCCACCTCAATGCCCCGTGCTCTCAGTTCCTTCGCTGCGTCCTCGTAAGTCTGTGGGCCGGTGCTCCAGTGGATGCAAATCCGCGTGAAGGCCGTTTGGAACCCAACGTTCCTCTCTTTTAGTGCCTTTTTTATTCCCGTGTAATTTGCGTTTCTCCATGACTTCATAGGCAAAGTCGTGGTCAAAAAAAACCTGCTTGTTTCCCAGCAACACCGTAATTTAGATCAGTTGGAACCCCTAAACAACACAACGTGTGTTATTTAGAATATACAGCTGTGCTATGAAATAGGTGAGGCATTTTAAAAGGCATTTTTAAATTTGTAAGACAATATTTGATCTGTAGTAGATACTTGTGGTTTTAAAGCTAAGAACAACATACAATAAAGAATTTATTTACCATTAAAAACGTGCTTTTTTTGGTCCTTTAATTGACATTTTTTATAGGCTTTTATCATCTTTTGCGAGTTTCCTTTCATCATTGTCTTATCATGCTTTGGTTTTGTTTTTTTGTTTTTTCATTTTTCTTATATGTCTCTGTGTTACAATATATTGCTTTTATCATTTTATTATTCATGTTGACATTTTTTTGCTTCGTATTTTTGTAATGTCTTTTTTCATTCTATACATTTTTTTGCCCTTTTCAAGCTCGTATTCAGCATTTGTCTGTTAAAACACTTTTTAGTGCTGCTGTGCAAGTAAAGTTATAATTATTAGTATTACAAAATAATTCTAATTACATATTGTAAATGCCAAAGAAGGACACTGTCATGCTAGATGGCTGCAATAATCAAAGCTATTGATAGCTTTGAATGGTCTGTAAGACCTCCACTCAGCACTGTTATTACCTTGTTTACGCCCTGTCACTCACACAAACTCGGAGCAAAAAGATAAACTGGCGGAGGCATACGCAGAGATAAATACATACACTCGGCTGCACTCTCTGATCGAAACCATTGGATTTAATGGATTTTTACAATTTAAAATGTTACAGGGGAGAGTTAGAGGACACTGAGAGAGAGGGAGATGAATGAATCAGAAAGAGAGGGAGAGAGGGAATTAGATAAACTTGTGGGGAAGAGAGAGAAGGGGGCCAAGCTTGTGTTTGCTGGGCTGTGAAGCATTCAGCTGTACCACCGTCTGAACGCTCCGTTAGCAGTCCAGCCATTTCTTAATAACACTCATAACTGCTCTCTCAAACCCTTCTCCCATCTCTCTATCCATCTCTGCCTCTGTCTACTCATCTTACACCTCCATCTTTCTCATTTCTCTATATTTCTGTTTTCCTATTTTTTTTTTCTATGCTAGTTTAAATTTAGAGGAACTGGAAAATCAAGATTCAAGGAATTTCTTCCCTCAGAAAATGACCCAGAAAGTGACCCAACCAAGTAGTCTTTGAAAAGTGAAAGCAGAGGCAAAACATCCAGCCTAAACCCAAGTGTGTGTGTGTGTGTGTGTGTGTGTGTGTGTGTGTGTGTGTGTGTATATATATATATATATATATATATATATATATATATATATATATATAGTGGAAAAGCTCTAAACCATGGGTGGTATAAAATGTTTGATCTTTAGCAATTTAAGATTAGGTTAATGTTATAGTATAATGATTGTTAACAATTAGCCGGTCAGAGCGGGCACGCTCCGTTTTGCGTAACTATTTTTAAATCCTGGCAGCACTGCAACCATGTGAGCTAGCGCAATAATTTTTTTTGCATATGAAACCAGAGGAGTTGTACTTACATCTGATGCCATCAGCTTGTCCTAGGTCACAGTTTCCTTCCACATATAGCTTTGCAAAAACTGCATAAAAATCACTTGCAGCAACAAAAACATAATATTCCAGAAACATGCTTTGCCGATCCGATCAGCTGTTCATAACACTTCCTATGTCCATCAGCGTGAACTATCGCATGTCCACCATGACCTGCCCGAAACCGGAAGTGACGTCATTTTGCGGAAATGTAGTTTTTTTACCATCGGGGCCTTATGAGCCTCTACTGGTGTTTTTAAAAGTTATGTTTGACTTTATGACTTTCTGTGTCGTTTCTGGGATGCTTAGGACTCATATTGCACTGCTGGAAATAGTTTATTTTGATGCACATGCTGTTTTTTTTTTTTTTTGCAAATTTGCACTATAATATTTATTTTCATTTTTCCTGCAGTGTATAGAAATTGGTGTATTTCAAAAATAAAACTATGAAGACACTCAAAATAAATTTCCTGTGGTGGGAAACTATTTTGTGCAACTTTTTAGTATTTACAGTTTTGAGGGATAAACCTCTTAAATTTCTCTAACTAGAAATATATGTTAACAAAACAAAAACGATTTTCAATTTTTTTGTAGTTTATTGCACTTTTTTGCAATTTATGTAATTACTATGCACTTAATGCATGCATATTATTAAAATTTAGGCTATAATGGTTGTATTGATGTATAGCAACTTGAAATGCTCCCAAAAATGGCTGCACAGCATGTAAAAATATAATATAAGCTCTGGCGGACTTGGTTCTATGGTAGGTATTAAAGGGTTAAGCAACATATCTAAATGTATATTCAACTGTTGTGTAGGAAATAATTATTGTATCTCCTGCTAAATCGGTAAGTTGTAATGTTTGCACACATTAGTGTGGAAGCACAGAGGTTTTTGCACTTTTTAAAATTCTTCATTTTTGTATTTAGTAGCAAGTTGAACAAAATTCCAATGCAAATCTTAATTTAGTGTTAATAATAATTTTAAAACAACAGATCTTAATAATTCTTTTGATACTAATTGATTTAGACTGGACCATGGAGGAGATACTTAGAGACATGTATACATACAAACACTATAGTCATTATAAGATATAATTAAATACAAAGTAATAATACAAATGATAACTTTGGCACTTCAGTGTTTTTTTTAATACTTCTACTGTTTTGTTATAATTAAATGTAATTTCATTCCTTATGCTAGTAAATTTCCCACTTTGTTTTTGTCTCCTCTTTGCTGCTATCTTAGTTCTCTTTCTTTGACATTCCCTCTAGTTTTTTTCCATCCCGATTGTATACAGATGTATACAGTGTCATTTAGTAATATCTCTGATTAGCACGCCATTAGGCTTTACCTAGCTATAGCTAGCACCCAGCTAATTAGCATAAATACTTTTTGAATAGCCTTTTCACTTCTGGCCTTTGCAGTCTTCAAAGAACCCTGTATGCTTACAGGTAGGCCAGGTCCTTTGAATGATGCATCTGCTGAATTGGAAAATAATTACAGTGACTTACTATTGCAGAAATAACTTTCCTAGTGAAGCAAACTTAAGTCGTTCGTTTCCCATCCTTCTTTCCTTCTTTCTCCTTTCTTTTCCTTCATTCCCTGACTTTAGTTGATTTAGCCGGTTTCTAACACTCTTCTTTTTTGTCCTTTTAGGTTTTTTTCAAATATTTATTTCGAGTGTTCTTCCTTTCCCTTTGTTTTTTCAGTGTCTATTGTATTCCTGCTTTTCATCCATCTGTTTTTGCTTCCTTAATTCTGATACTACGTCCTACCCCTGGCTCCTTTCACATATCCCTCATCCCTTCCTCCACTCCGTCCTTGCTTTATGTCTTCATTTTCAAACCAAAGACAAGCTGCTGCTGAACTAATTGCAGCTGTTGTTTTCTAACCACAGCACTATAACTCTTCTGTTGTATGTCATTGTAGTGAAGATGAAAAAAATGTTGCTTTGAGGCTTAAAGCAGAGAAAGTTCATTTCAAAGCCATCTGTCCCTCAGGACGCTGATTAATTTGTTGGCGACTGCCTGTCACTCAGACTGTTTGATCTGTTCGCTTAGTAATTGATTTTTAAAAAAAATATTTTTAAAGAGAAAAAAAACACAAGCTAAATTGACTTTGATGAGGCTGTTGATCAGAAGGACTTTCATATTTTTTTAAAGTAGCAGTGTTTAGTCTCGGCTGAATCAGAGGAAGGGGGTAAATATGGTAGCTGTGCTTTTTTGAAAGCCTATCTGATGTGAATGTTTTCTGCCAGTGTTTTCTACTTTGACTCAATTTGTTGTTCCCTGTAGAGATTTATTCTCTCAACTTGGAATTTTTAATTCATTAGTTTAAGTGCAAATAAGAGCTCTGAAAAGATTATATACTATATTGTGCTAATTATGGTGCATTGCTGACCTGTTAATCTCTCACCACGTGGAACGAGTCAATTTGTAAGAAAATGGATTCTTTCATTAAACACCTTGTGTTCAACTTCTGTTTGAATTACGTTGTAAAAAAAAAAAAAAAGACAAATGACCAAAATGACAAATTTTAGGTTCTGTAATTGCAATAGTGGTTTTTTGTGGTTCAAGGAAACTGGGGACAACTGTTGACGTGATTATGAATATCACTTGGGTGTGATGATTGATCAGACCAAACTGGAACAAATTTCAAACTGTTAGTCTTTTTCAACATCTCTAGCTGTGACAGCAGTGCTGGTTAACAACTTTACCTGAATGGCTGACATCCTACAACTCTCTTTATCCAGAGCTTAAACTCACATGACTGGCAGAGTTGTCTAGGATCATCATTTATAGTTCTTACTGTTTTTACTCTGTCCGAAAATGGATGCCTATGCCAGGTATATCCTGTCGAATTTGAGACTGTCCCAGATGAAACATGCGTAATGTGAAAGAGTCTTGCCACCATCTTTGGTCATGGCTCCAACACCGTGCTCCTACCTTTTTATGGTAGGACACTGGTGCAACAAAACTTGACAAAAAGCTTGGACACATGGGAAGAAGAAAGAAGATTGACATCCGTATGTTTTGGTCCCAGTTCATTGGGTTTTAGTATGGCACAGTCTACATGCATCAAACTGATGTACATGTTCATTAGATCCTTGTCATACAGCACAGTGGGGCTTGCAGTAAATTTTTTTGAATGCTAAAATTGCACTGTGTGTAGATACCATAACATAAGTTGTTTGAAGACTTTATGTGTGTTTTGTTTAGTATCATTCATTTTCAGGTGTGTCTGAACCTGGTATAAAGTATGAAGTCCATGATCTGGACTAGATAGCTTATGGAACAACTTATGTGACTACTACTCTTTGTTTTCTATGCTAGCATTGTTAGGTCACAGTTTGGAGACTGATACATGTGATGCATTTTTAGAAGTGTTACATTATTTTGACATTTCTTTCAGTGTGTAAGTCAGTGTTTGCCACAGTTGCCTATCATGCTTATGTAATTGTAGAAAACTAGCCACAGTACAACATAATCTGTGTGTCTTACACATTATTCATACATTCATACATTCATCTATAATCGATTAATCAATTTTTATTTAGAGCAGCTTTTCTACAGCTTACCAGGGTTTTAGCATGATTTCCATATGATTTTCAGGATGAAATGAAAAACAATTTAATTCAAGTGCAAATGTCCTTATTCATCGATTGGGTGCATGTCAGAGTAAAGTAATTGACCATTGTCATGAATTTTTATGCAGGCGCACTGTGATCTGTGGTTTTGGTTCTGTGACATTTAGGTTCTAACCATAGATTATAGGAGAGAGACACTCAAATAATCCTGAATTCTTCAACTGCAAATATGGCTGTTTTTCTTCCTTCTGTGGCAAATTCTGTGATTATTATTATTATTTTTTGGATTGACCAATGATTCCCTAAAATGCCTTTTTTTACATTTAATTTAGATAATACTTCAGAATAATTGTCCTAATAAATGCCCAAAGGTGTTTAACCCTGAGGTCTATAGTTCTTCATAGGTGGCAACCCAAACCCCATATTTTGGACAAATAAAAACTTTTTTATTAGAAAAATGTAAATATCTTTTTATGCGTGTCAGTTAGTAAGATTATTTTCTCCTTTCCCTGTTTGCCAAAACTTGCCAAAAACAAGTCTGCAGTTAGAGGTAGAGTGATCCTCGATGATGACTCAGACCTCAGAGGGTTATAGTTTGCTGTCAAATGGTGAGACTTGCTTCTAGAAGAACTTTAGTCTAAACCTACAGAGTGAATTTCACTATTAATGCTCCAGCATGTCATGGTTGGAAAGAAACATCATACCCCAAAAGATGCAAAAATGTTCTTTTTCTGATTGTTGAATTTTGTTTTTCCCTACATTTAAAAGCAAATCTTTCAGTTAAAACTCTGATGAGTCGAGTAAAAATGTGAGGTGTAGCATTTCTTATTGTCTTCACAGTATTGCATCACTCAACAGCATTGTTACTGTCCTACATACACTGATGCATACATGCCGTCAGCGCGACACTGACACATTTCAATACATAAAAACTGACGGGGGTTCAGAGAAGAGAAGCACTTACTGCAATTCTCACTGTGTTCTCTGGGATCAATATGCTGTGGCAGGTCAGAAGACTAATGTTCTCATCATTTACTGCCTCAGTTACATTCTTCTATTTCCTCTGTTTGTGTGTTGATTCTCATCTCCATACACACACACACACACACAAACACGTACAAACTGATAGCATTGCGGTTAAGACTAATGAGAGCTTTGCGACTCTGTGTATGTTTGTGCAATACCTCATGTTATTAAATGATATCAACATCAAGGCTTCTGTTTGAAGTGAAACTTTTCCGTTTTGTTCTCCCTCTCTTTCTCTTCCTCCACAACCTGCCCGACACACACATACACTATGATTGTACTTTGTAACTTTCTGTGTGTGAGAGAGTTTATTGCAGTGTTATCAAGCTTCTGCATCAGTTCTGAACCAGTGTGTATTTGTGTGTCCTATCAGTGCTGTGTCTCAGTGTGGGGATGAGAGCCATACATCATAGTTGTACTGTACCAGATAGTTTATCACACAAAAACACACATCGACAAAAGCAGAAAAGCAGACACACATACACACATGCACACACTTGGGTTTCAAACAGATTCGTATTGTTTTTTTTAATTAATTTGCAGGGTTTAAGTGAATGTTTGCCTGTTTGCCATGACCCTTTTCTTTAAATGCAAAGTTCTTTTATTCCTTTGTTTCTTTTATTCTATATTCACATTTCAGTGATATGGCAGCGTGACCAAAGCACATAGGATATCAAGGCCAAAAATGGGCATTTAGCATGACAATGGATGGTTTAATAACATGCAGTTTATCAGAGTAGACGGCAGCCAATACAGCGTCTTGGAAGCCACACAGTACTCCAACATTTAGATTACCCAGTCATTTTTTTCATCTTCTCTTGCCTTCTACAAAACAAACCATGGCAGACTGTACTGTGCCATACACGTACCGTTTTAGATGCTGCTGTTCGCCTACAGATTTGTTTCTGGGAGTCTTTTCAGTCAGCTTTAAATAAGCACAGACTGAGGCAATCTGACCAACCATCAAAAATAATGCGTCACAAGCAATTCAATTTATTAGTGGATCGGCGTTTAAATGGTGGGTGATGCCAGAAAATACAGTGTTATTTTATCAATTTAATTTTGATTTATTCCTGCATTCACTCATACAAAAAAAATCGGGGGTCCCTATAAGTATGTAAAGTTGCAAATAATGTAATTATTTTCATCCCTGCCAAAATTACCTTTTCTTCTTTCCTTTAGTTGTGGCAAACAGAGAGGAGACTTATGAAAATGATTTTTGCCTCAAGATTAAAAGAAAGATTGAACATTTCTTTCTTAAAGATGTATCTCAGATAAAATAATTAACTGCTAATCAAATAAGGTCTCTACTGTGTTTAATGGGGCATTATTGTTGGAAAAATGGAGCATCTCCATAAAGTGGTAAAGTAGAATGGTTTGAAGTTCGATCTCTTTGGCCAACAACTGAACTACATTTTGTTTATATATGAAATTCTGCATCCTTGCTCAATGGAAAAGATATATATAAATCTTATAAAGTTTGTATCTGTCTTGTGTGAAACTTGTATGAAAAGCATATAAGAGTGAAAACAGATATAAGATCCCTTGAAAAAATTATATAATGAAACTTGCATGTTTTGGATACTTACTAAAACAATATATGAAAGTAATGAGAAAGTGGCCACTTTCATGAGTAATCACATATAAGTTTTTACTATTTCTTTTCCATATGGGAAAGTTATCTGAGGGAAATCTTCTGTTTCTGTATTTGTATTCTTGGTTGAAGAAAGTAATAGTTCTTTATATTTGTGTTTCTTGTCTGCGTTGTTGAAAGATCTGGACCTGCCTCATTCCTGGTATGACCTTTAGGTTTATAAAGGAGCTCTATGGCAAGATTAAAACAGGAGTTATCTGCAGTTGTTGCAGCTTTTGTATGTCTTCCTGAAACATGGCCTTCATTAATGACATTATGAAATACAGTGTTGTTAATGACACTCGCTGTTTAATCAAAACCACTCAGTGTCTCTTTAATGATGCTTCCTGGTGGGTAACCATCTGTTGCATTGGTGCAGACGCACAAACACACAGCGAATTGTGGTTCTAAAGTAATATTTGACTCGTTTTATGGCATTTCGCATGCCGTGCTTCATCGCAGGTAAACATAGAAGCATGATGTCATTCCCTCTATCTAAACTCTGGCAAGGTGAGTTTCCCAAAAGCTATAGTGCTGGGAGATGAATAATTTTGCTGCCCACTGACAAACTACAAAATATCAGCAAAAAAACTTGATAGACTGAAATGAATTTTACTGATTGCATTTTTCTGAATGAACACTGTCCCCACGAAGTGTTAAAAATCCTTTAAAAAAAGCCCAAAAAAAATTATTTATTTTCTTTGAGAGACTTTGAAGAAGTGGTGAACATGTTATCATGGCAGTTTAATGAATCATTAATGGTCAGTTTAGGATGTTCCCTACTTCAGTATCAGTTGATCAATTCTTTTGTGTTATTCTGATATGAAGCAGTGACACAGATCAGATGCTGTTGTGCTAAAAATGGTTTTGTGTATTATTTACTTATTTAAGTTTTATCTCAGTGTGATGCAGGCAGCAGATATTGGCTCCATTTACAGCAAAACAGATATGCACTCTGTAACTTTACCTGTCCTCACAATGTCTTCTGCATGTTCTTTGCCGAAACATATTTTGTGTCCTCAAATCTTTTCTATATATTTCTTTCCTATTTCCAAAGTCTTCTTCTCTCCATTTCCTTGATTTCACGGCAGCGCTATGAGTGTGTGTGTGTGCAGTCACGCTGTCAAGCTGCGGCGCTAATCGATTAACACCAACATGTCTCAACCAGCATCACATTAGTCAACGTCACACACCGCCACCTGCAGAAAAGTGTGTGTGCGTGTATGTGTGTGTATGCTCAGTTTAGTTAAGCATGAGAGTCCACAGGTGATTACACTCTTTGCAGATATGAAGGTGCAAAGGGATGTGGAAGAAAGGGGAATGAATTGTAAAACAGAGTGTTACAGGGAGGAAAATCCAGAAAGTGAGAAAGAGGAAGGAAAGAAGTAGAGGTGGATGGCATGAGAAGGAAAACAGACATAACATAGATGAGATCTTTTGTGCTGCGGTTGAATTTCCATGTTTTGAATGTATACTCACTAAAATTACAGTTATAAATCTATTGAATGAAAAAAACAACAACTAAAAACTGGTTTTAAAATATGACGGCTATGTTGTTGTCCTAAATATTATTTTAGACACAGCTAAGAGGGTCAATCTGAGCACATGTTGACATCTCCAGCGGTGACTTTTACAGAAAGGCAAGCAGAAACCAGAAAACTCCCCTCAATCTTCCATCACCATTTAAGAAGATAAATTTGACAAGATTAAAAAATACTGTTTCATGATTTATTTATGATGATTTATCATTAATATTTTTACTATTTGCTGACGGTGACGAATGCTGGATGGATTTTTTAGAATGGTTCCTTTCCTAAAAGTAGCAGTAAAACACTATACATACTACTTCACTATACATAAAACTGCATTACTAGCAAATTGTAACTGGACAGGTTTTATAATGGTTTTCTACTCTACCTGAGGACATTTACTCCTTCATACAGGAACTTCTTTTCTATGCGTTTTCCAAAAAATGCATCGGAGAGCAATTTGGGGCTAGTATCTTGTCGAAGGATACTTTGTGATGCACACTGGAGCGGCAAGTGACTGACCCACCAAATTTCTGATAAGTAGATGACCTGCTCAACCTCCTGATCTACAGCCACCCCATGGGTGATGTCATGATGACCATGTCAATCTCGAGCAGACTTGCAGTGTTTTCAGTAACTTGGAAGATGAATATGATTAGAAAAACACAGTGTTTATTTTGTCACACAAAACCCCTCCTTGGTTGCTGGTTCTCTGACAGCTTCCCACTGCTCATTAGAATACATTGCAGGTGCTTAGTGTTTTTTTTTGTTTTACTTACTCTGATCATTCAGTTGCCAACAGTGCCGGTGCAACAAAGCCAATGTAGAAAAACAAGACCTCTCCAGGAAACTGGCAACAGATTGTAGAAAAGCTGGAATCAAAGGCGGCAGTGACTGAGTTCATCTGTGATGTTGTTTGGATCACAAGATACTGCGCTTCAAGCTGCAACACCTTCTTCTTTGTGTTTCTCAGCCAAATACACTGGGTGAGAGAGTGACAGTGAAAAAAGAGCACATTTGAATATTTGGGAGTGAGAGAGTAAGCGTAGTCCAAAATCAGTGATAATCTCCATAAAACCGTTTCTCTCTGCCCTACTCGTTATCGCCATCCGATCTACTTGACGGCATCATTTTGTCATCGTATCTCCCACTCTCTCCACCAGTCTTTCTCTCAGTACTCGTCTCTCCTCAATGTAGTGATAATATCCATCTTATTACTCTCTGTGCAAAACTGTTGAGGCTGGAGTGGGGAGGTTAAATGTCCACTCAGCGCTACAGTGAAGAGCATTCTGCTCAAGAGAGGAGTACTCTCAGCTGATAGAAACTCTCAGGAAACCCCCCCACCCACCCACCCACCCCGTTCAGCCTGTCCCAAAAGGACACTCTACACAGGTGGTAAGGGTCAAAGCACATAAAACAGTGGATGAACCAAGCAGTTCTCTTTGCAGTCCACTTCTGTTCTTATTACTCCACTAAAACCTAAAGGGTAAAGTGCTGAAATTTTACCTGTTTTTAGAGTGCCTCTTACCTCTTTTGTTGAGTGGTCATACTGATACTGTGACCATTTTAATATGGTAGACCAGGGGTTATTTTTTGTACAGCAGAAAGAAAAGAAGATCCATTCTATAAAGGTTTTTTGGCGTCAACCAGAGAGTCGGTCTTTGACGTTTTGAGGGTCAAGAACTGGATTTTCTAGTAAGTTTTCTACGTCTTTACAATGAACCCTAAGGCAACATTCACACTGCAGGTCTTAATGCTCAATTTAGATTTTTTGATCAAATCTGATTTTTTTGTCTGCTTGTTCACACTACAAATAAAATGTGACAGCAAACGTGCTCTAGTGTGAACCCTCAAAGCGGCCCGCATGTGCAAAAAAAGACGTCACACACAACGCGCTCTGTTTAGACCCAGACCAAACAGTATTGTTTGACTGATGGCCCTTAATATAAAGACTTGTTTCAGACTTTACGTTTACCAATTTTGCTTTAAGTTATAAAGCTATTGTGTTATTTACATGTGGCCTAATAATGATCCTTATTGCTGTTTTAGAGGAGTGGTGCTTAAAGGATAGTTGCAGATTTCTGTCAGAATCTGCAGATTATACAGTACAAATAAAATGTTCACGTTTCTCCAACGCTGTCTTCCCAACAGTTTCACTGACATCTACACTGGATGGCCAGGAAGCGTTAACGATGTCTTCTCAGGCGCTGATAATTGGCGTCTGTCTTGTGTCAGTGACGTAAAAGACGGGTTTCATGCGACATGACCGTTCAAACAGCAGTCGCTTTCTAAAACATTGGATATGTATCGGATTCAGTACCACATACGAAAGTGACCCAGGTCAGATTTGAAAATATCGGATTTGTGCTGTTCACACTGTCATACCATGATCGGATATGGGTCACATAGGGTGAAAAAAGTCAGATTTGATGCGCTCTCGCCTGCAGTGTGAACGTAGCCTTACTAATAATGCCCAGTGAAATTATTAAAGACTCTACAGGAAACGAGTGATAAGAAAAACAGCCTTAAAGATAAAGTTGGTCAAAGACGGGTCTTTAAGTAGATTTAGTGTTGCACAGCAGGTGGCTTAAGTATTCCATAGACACAGTGCACCATATGCTACCAAACATGCTGGGACACTTTCTCCTCATAGAGAAATAGGTTGATGATTGATGATGACTTCACCTGTGAGCAAGAAACCACACCGATGATGTAAAAAAGAAAAATCAATGTCTTGATTTATTCTTATATTCTTTTATTAGTTCATTTGTTGGCTGACTCCTTTTGTCAGATTGTGGTTTCGACCTTCTCGGCGTTTCCTCTCCTGGGAATCAAGCCAACTCTAAAAATGACTCTCTGGCACTCATCTTTCTTCCTTTCCTACCCTCCAGCCTTTTCCCTTTCTCTTTGTCCACCATGTCTTCTTCACCTAGAACTATGTCTTTACCTCCTTCTGTCAATCTTCACTTTCTGTCAGTCCCTCTTTAATTCCCTTTGCCAATTTGTTCTTACATTCAACCATCCTCTGTTATGACCCAGTTTTATCCTGATGGACTACCATGCCTCCTCTTCTTTTCATCTGCTCCTCTTATTTTCAAGGTAAACCTTTCGCAAATTTGGTCTCCCTTTGCTCATCTTCTCCAGATCAGCCTCCTCTGAATCCCTTCTTTCCCCTTTCTGCTACTATAAGCTGTTTGTGCTTTCTTTCCCCACATTACCTTCCATCTTTTTTTTGTTATACATTCTCAGTCCTACTTTTACTCCTTCACCACTTGTCCTCCATCACTGCAGTTGAACAGTAAAAGCTGCTCTGGCACAGAATCCCCTCTGCTATAAAAGTTGTGACATTGAACCGTCTGGAACTATTTTAAGCTTCACTTTTTACTTCCTGGAACTGAATGAAATCATTGAACACCAGCAGCCAAAACCTCTGCCTCCTGCCAAAACTATGTTGTACATTTAATTCATCAGATGAAGACATCATGGTTTTGAAAAGAGCTATAAATAATATATATTTATGCAATCTACGGTAAATGTTCCCCTCTTATAACTAAAGTGAAAACTGAACTTGGAGAGTCAAATGTGTGGATTGATTTAATAGTTCATTTCAAACAACAAGGGCAGGGATATATTCTTATGTGATCTGTGATATCTGAAAACGCCTCACAGGTGAAGGTAATCATTCTCTTAAATTGCTTTCTTAGTATTACAGCACTCACATATATGATGGTTGGTATAGAGACCCTTTCAGATTGTGTGTTGGATGTAAAGATTGTCTTTAGTGTCAGGTAAATACTGGGTTGTGGCTCACAGCCTCGTTTCAGTCTGCTGTTTTCTGTTCTTTTGCTGTTCTGGATGAACTCTCTCTCTCTCACACACACACACACACACACACACACACACACACACACACACACACACACACACACACACACACACACACACACACACAGCCTGTTTTTCACTTCCAATAAAATAGTTGAAGAGAGGGCATTTGTTTTCCTCTTTCTTTCTCTCCATCGCAAACACTGCAGGCTTGTATTGTGCTGCAGTTAAAGTGTGTGGGTGTGTGCGGATCAGACCTGCAGATAAGAACTGGACTCTGATAAGGACTGCAGTAACTCTCTCTGCCCTGCTCTGTCTTAAACACTCTCTCTGTGTTTAAGACACCAGGTTGCTTAAGCTCTGACTCTCCCATCAGATCAGGCTAACGTGAGCACAGTGGCAGATTAATTAAGAGCAAAAAAACACCCAAACATCATTTTGAGTTAATTTTCACACTGCTACTAGTCTTTTTACTGCCTCATCAAGTTGTTATTATGCAAAGTGGTCGACGCAACCAGAGGCATGTATTGCCATACAAGTTCAACAGTCTTCCACCATCAGGCCGGGGTCTTTCTGTGTGGAGTTTGCATGTTCTCCCCGTGTTTGCGTGGGTTCCCTCCGGGTACTCCGGCTTCCTCCCACCATCCAAAGACATGCAGCTTGTGGGGATAGGTTAATTGGATAATCCAAATTGCCACTAGGAGTGAATGTGAGTGTGAATGGTTGTCTGTCCCTATGTGTTAGCCCTGCGACAGACTGGCGACCTGTCCAGGGTGTACCCCGCCTTTCGCCCTATGACAGCTGGGATAGGCTCCAGCGCCCCCCGCGACCCTGAAAAGGATAAGCGGAAGCAGATGGATGGATTTATTCTACCACTCAGTGTACTCTAAGTCCTGCCATTTATTTCTAATGTGACACCTGCACAAAAAACCTATTTAAAACATGATACATTTAAACCTGATACCACAGAAGACCAAGATGTGACAGAAGTGCAACATTTAGATGTGCAGTACTCCATAATGCAGGGGTCTGCAACCTTTCACACCCAAAGAGCCATTTGGACCTGGTTTCCACGCAATCGAAAACACTGGGAGCTGCAAATATTTTTTGATATCTAAAATGAAGATAACACTGTATATGTTGTTTTTTACCTTTATGCTTTGTGTAAACAACTAAGCTGTGTTGCTTATGAAATCCATGAAGTGCTACAGAGAAAATTACATTTTATTTATGTAATTAACACATTTTGAACTCTTAAAGAAATATAACAAAAGGAAAGCTGAACTAAAATGATCCATGCAAACAAAAACAGTTGTGAGCCGCCACCCTTATATCGCCTTTGGGCTTTTAGAGCCTTGACCTGACTTTTAAAAAATAAAAGCACTATGCTGCTAAAACATTTAAAAATAGATGTTTGCAAAATTCTGCCTGAATATGTATTTCACCTGATTAATATGTGTGGCGGGGCGTGGTCTGTAGGGGAGGCGGACGCACCTGAGCGGCACCCGCAATCACACCTCCCCGCCTTTACGTCTGTGCTCTCTCTGCTGTTGTGTTGGTGTGTGTTGGCTGTGAGCTGAAAAGCTACAGCTGGCTGTATGCGTACAGCAACCGTGTGAAAAGTGCCGTGATATGTTTACAATGGAATTTCTGCTCCTGAACCTCTGCGCACAGCGTCTGCAAATCGGGGATGTACGAAGTCACGTTCATCTTTATGCAGGACTGTAAGCTGTCGTCTGTGAGGCGTGAGCGGTGTTTGTTTTTAACAGAGTGCACGGTGGAGAACAGCTGCTGACATAATGTGGATCCAAAGATCCATAATTTGCCTACCTGGGGTTGAAAGTCTCGATAAATGCACGGCGTTTCGTACACCGGCTTCCGCGAGTGTGACGCTTATTTTGAGCGATGAAAAAATAATAAAATATAATTGTATTTTTATATTTCAATATCACAATAATCTTCCAATTTAGAACTACACGTTAAAAAGAACTAATATAAATAAAATACACTTCAACTAAATACTTTTAATTTATTTCCCCAAACCACGCGGAGCCGCAGTAGAAGGACTAAAGCCGCATGCGGCTCCGGAGCCGCAGGTTGCCGACCCCTGCCATAATGAGAGATATATAACAATCACAGAGTTTGATCAAATTAAAGTGATATTGATCATTTTACTGATTGAATATTCTGTGTGAAAAATGCAAAGGCTTCAAAACCCAACATTGCAATGTCCACCATGCTAATACTGAGGCCATAAACACCATGGACACAAAGTATGAGTTGGACCTTTGGGTGTTTTTGGGTCTTTGTAAATCTTTGTTATGTAATTGGGGGTCCGAGATTAAAGTCACAATTCTAACTAATCTCAGAATTCATAGTTCATACACAGCAAATCCAGCATGTCCAAATTAACACTGTCGGATTTGATTTCAACACTATTAAAGTGTCTATATGGGTCCACACCAGAGAGTGTTAATTTAACTCTTTTTGGAGAGTTGGTACGTTAACTCTGATTTAGTGTTAAACACCAAATCTGTCTGGAGTTGATAATTTAACACTTGGTGTTAAGAGTTTATATATTAACTCTCAAAGAGTATTTTAGTTTAACTACATAAGAGTTATCTTCTAATTCATTCTAAAAAGCGGGAATTTTACTGTTCTGAACTTCTAGACATTTCTTTTGGAAATAAACATTTACTAAAAAGATGCAATGGTTTTTGAAAAACATTTATTCTGAACTGTGCACCACAATTTCAAAACATTTTCTGAAAGATGTAACAGTGTACATGTTCTCACTTTCATTAGAATTTTGTTTATCAAAAGGTCTGACATGGTAAATGCAAATAACAGCATTCTCATCACTTATTTCTTCAATACAATATGCATGTCCTTCATTCATCACTTTGTGGAACTTCAACACACTTCTGCTCTCCCCCATATTCCATCTTCACAAGCATATCCTGTGTGGAGATCGAATAAAAATTAGTTGACACTAATTAATGGCACAAATAATCCAGTAAACAATTGCAGCACAGAAAAAAAAAAAAAAAAAAAAAAGGAGTTAATTAATTTTTACCTAAACCGTGTGCACAAAACTCTGGAGGGATCTATGCTAACGTAGAACCCAGTCAGGACGTCAGCTACTGCTGTTTGCTCGTTTTTTTTTTTTTTATGGGCGATCGTTTTCAGGCTTCAAGTAGCACCATTATACCAACATTTCACATTCTAGATATTGTTTTAGGTTTGACTGAAAATTCACATGCAAGCTTTTTTTTTTTTTTTTTTTTTTTTTGTGTCCCGTTTGGATCTTTAGCCATCAGAATTGTTGTCTTAAGGCCAAGAAAGATGCCAAGCGGATTTATTTTACCAAGTGGATCATCATGGCCTTGCCATATTGGTCCATTTGATTGACCTTTATTATAATTATGAATTTATTTTATTTTCAGTTGCTACAAACGGGACAGACATGACTGGGGGATAGGACAGGGAGAAAGAATGAAAGAAAGAGAGGGAGAGGCAAGCTTTTTTTCAAGGCTGTGGTATTTGCCCGCAAACAATACCTTTCAGCTAGCTAAAACAGAATATTATGCTATCAGCGAGCAACATGGCTAATGCCTTTCACACAGCTTTGTCTCAACTCCAAAGAGCCACAGAAGTAAAAGCTCATAATAATAATTGAAACAAGCTTTGAAAAAATGACTTACCAAGCATGGCAAACAACTCAAATATGTAGAGCAAAATGTTCTGAAACGGCTTCACTTCAGCTTCGATTGGAGCCGTGCTGGGGGCGGAGTCTGTGAATTTACTCTGTTGGTGTCATAGCCCCTCTAGGAGTTCAGAGTTAAGAGGTCAAGAGTTAATGTTTCCATTGTAACACCTCCAGATTTGACAGAGAAACACTCATTTTTAACACTCGATTTTAACTACTATCATTTTACACCTCAGAGTTACATTAAAAGAATGTGACTCTGCTTAGAGTAAAATTAACTCTACTTTTGCAAGGAGACTATTAACACCAAAAAATTTAACACTTTTGAATTTGCTGTGTAGATTGATGTAGCGTTGGTTTTAGTATTCATAAAACTAAAACTAGTCAGTGATGTAATAAAATATTACGATTATAATGCTTTTTTAAGCGTGCTTTGTTACTGAAATTGTCTTAATTCTTTGCCTTAATCAGTTCTATTCTAAGCCTTAGCTCTGTTGCTATGCCACAGCTGCACAATAAGGACTTTCCAAATTATTTCTTGATGTGGAAACCTTTTTCTTCAAAATCGGTTCTGAGGGTTTAATATGAGACACTGTGACAACTCCACATTTAAAAGAAAATGATTTAGACCCTGACGGCGTATAATTAATTAACATCCACCTCCTCCTTCTCTGCCTCGGCCTCTCCATTCCTCTCTTTGACTCTCACTCTTTCTTCTTAATGTCTCTTCTTCTCCTTCCATCCATCTCTCCTCTAATCATCGGTGGCATTCAGCTGTTTTCTGTCCAGTATGTAATGTTCATCTGTGCAGCTTATGTCTCAATAGGGATCCAGAGATAGAAGGCAAAAAAAGAAAGATAGAAAGCCATAGAAATGAAGAGACAGAGAAAGCTGTGAGAATTCCCCTCTTTTGAGCTCCTCTTTTCTTACTTTGTCAATCCTTTACCTTGCATCACCCATATCTCTCTTGTCAGACAGTTTGTCAAAGATCATTAATTTTTACTGCGGAGGTAGTTTCCTCCATGGACCGAGAGGGAGCACATTCAAGATCAGGTTCTACAGTTCTCAGTAATCAGTGGTAAAACGAGGTGAAAAGATGACTGCAGCTCATTGCTAAGGGTTGCTATTTAAGGCGATTTGCTAGCAAATTTGCAATCAAATATAATATCAGAAAATGCATCAAGAGTCAGAGGGTTCACTCTGAAACACTTCTGACTCACTAAGAAATTTGTCCTGCTCTTGTTTACATTCATTGTTGAGGAGACCCTTTAGAGGAAGACGTTTTAGTTACACAACTGAACCTTCTTGTCTTGAGGAATGCATTAGAGCAATCAGAATGTTTCATCAGGGTTTATCTGCTTATTTCTGCTTTCTTTTATTTGTGTTATTTCAGTTATTACATTAGATGTGGTATACAGTATGACAGTGTCCTAGGCAGGACAGGCAGGAGAAAAAAAGGGGCGTGAGGGACACAAGGATAGAGTACAGATAGAAATGCACAATGTCACCAACTACTGCACCTGTGTCAGGAAGTGTACTTGAAAATGAGGCTGAGAAGTCACAATAACACCCCCCAGGAGCCAGAGGCAGACAGAGATGGATCCAAGAGAACCGGGCCGGCCATTGGCAGCCCCCAAGAGTACCAGAGACCTGAGGCCACACATCCCAGCAGGAGAAGGACGAAGGCCCCAGATGGGCAACTCACCTTCTTCTCCTGCCAGGGGGTGGGGGTCAACGAGGACCAGAGGCGACAGGCAGCCAACCCTGCTAGAGCCCACCCACCCCAGTGCGAGCTGCAATCAGGGTTCCAGGGTTTAGGACTCATTCTCTGTCATGTCATGTTCTCTTTAGTGTTGACATGAGGGCAACACTTTTAGCTTTGAGATAAATATATCTCATATTTCTCCAAAGAAACGGTAGATGTGGAACAAAACATTTCAGTAAGTTTATTTAGTCAGCGTCTTTCAAGATAAAAATCACAAAGTTAGCCAAAGTAGTTAGCTTGGTTAACGGGAAAAATAAATCTTTGTGGTTTTAAATTCATCCAAAATAGGAAGATTTCCGTGCTTAATCCTAACCAAACTCCAAGTGAAATTAAGCTATGTGTGTTGGTATAACTTCAATGTGGTAATATGCTTTTGTTTGTATGATTTGGCACCCTCTTGTGGCCACAGTTGGTACTTGGGAAGTTGTTATGCCCAGCTAGTTTGCTACAAGTGCTCAGTGGAGGTGAAACTTTTGCCCACGCATGCCTGTAAGTTTTCATTACATACTATAACCTTAACTATCTGATTTGTGATGTATGTGTAATGTGCATATGCTGAGTTACTATTTCAGCTGTGTGGTCATTACTCATTTGTAAAGCTACTTGTGTGCTAGCGACTGTATATTAGCATGTGTTTGCTAACTTGCTATGATCAATAATGCTAGTTAACTGAAGGTGATGTTTATGTTTAATTTAGGCAACCTTAAGATTTATGTTTTTTGCTGGTTGTCATGAAAACTAAGTTTCAATTAGTACATTATGTATGTTCAGTGAATGAGAAGGTAATTATCTGTTTTGTGTTTATTTAGTTTTACAAAAAGAAAAGAGAAAGGAGAGTAATGAAAATGGATAAAGGATACCATGTATAAGAAGCCTCAGTAACATGGCCTGTAAACTGGAGATGCAGATCGAAGTAAAGAAGAATCTCAGTTCAAAGCATTCTCTTCTTCTCATTCTGTTCACTGTCTGTCAAACTGGATAAGCTAAATCACGCCCACATCTAGTGAGGACAGAACACTATGAGCAAAAGCAACATTAAAACCAAACTTTAACAAATGCTAAGTCCAACAAGAGGGTCTTTCTGTACTTCCAACCATCCAAAATCAACATCCTCAATGTTCATGAAATTAACCAAAGCAAAGCAATGAATAAATAGAACTATAACCTCCTGGCTTTTCATTTAGCATCAATGCCAGAATATTTTTTTTAATGAACTGTTAAATACATGCAGAAAGACACTATATTCATGTAGATATAGTGAAATACCAACACACACACACATACACCGAGCGAGAGATAGACTGAGCCCTTTGGTGAAGTTATTATGTGTGGTGACAGTGTGACAGAGAATAATGGAGACATGTGGCCTCGTTCACCTCCGAGTCTGTTAAATTAATGACTAACAGCTTCACTCTAAACTCCTGCAGCTCACTCTGTCTCATGTTACAGTCCAGACAAATTAACAGCAGATTAACACCAAGGAGAACAGCAGTGTGTCTGCTCACTTCATTTGCTTTACCAGCCAGAGTCTAAAATACCCCGACATGCCAAATGAAGTTTCTAACAGACAATAATGCTTCATTATTTAGTATCTTAAATGTGGCAAGTTTTCTTGAAAAGTAAGTAGCGCTTTTACAATTTAAAATTTGAAACTTGTTAAAGTAGTTCTGTCAGAAGAAGAAAAGTCGATGTTCGTGCCTCGAAGCGCCCGTGATGTGAGAACAGGATGTGCAGTTGGTGGGGTAAACTCAGAAACTCAAGCGACAGGAAGTCATCGTGACCTTTCTTTTTTGCATGAAGACTTCACTGAAAGCTTATAATATTTATGTGTATGTAGGTGAAATTCACAAAATCACAAAACTGATATGAGAATCGACCACCATACCTGCTTATACCATAGCGCAGTAAATGGCCTAAACTATGTCACTAATACCCAGGATTACTGTTTCCTCCATCAATAAAATGTTTTTAAGCTTTAACAGTTCAGTTACTTCTTTTCCTTTCAAGAGCTCCTTACTCTGACTTGTTATTGAAGTTGTAAAACTGATAAACCTTTTCTGTGACACTTCAAATCTCACTTCAAAGTGGAAAAAATGACTCTCTGAATTACAATCTGTTATACAAGCTACAGAGATTCTTTCCCAGGGATTAGTGTAGAGTAATGGCACACAAGGTTTTT
Organism: Diplotaxodon limnothrissa; assembly: GCF_057381915.1. Classification (NCBI taxonomy): domain Eukaryota; kingdom Metazoa; phylum Chordata; class Actinopteri; order Cichliformes; family Cichlidae; genus Diplotaxodon; species Diplotaxodon limnothrissa. The sequence goes on along the minus strand of NC_140614.1, from coordinate 5,490,056 downwards.
GCATACCAACTAATCTTCCTCTGCAACAAATGTTATCATGTTATGAAGAAAAGTACAATCATAGACAGAAAATAAAGCATATAAAAGCAATCTCCTAACCTTACAGTGCTTTGTAGTGGACTGTTGGCTGTTAATGGATATCCCAGGCTTTGGTTGCATAGGTAAACCTGTAATGCATTTTCTAACCCATCCCACATCACTCCATTTTGCCTTCACTCCCTCTGTTAGTTGCTTCAGCAGCTTGGCTCAGAGCTGAGATAAGTTTAACCCATTACTTTCATACAGAACAGAGTTTTACAGATAATTTACGCTGATTCTCAAAGAGCTCCAATTGCCCGGATGAGAAAAATTACTTTTACATCAACACATCACTTAATATTTTCTCTGTTTTACTTATATATAGAAGAACTAGTTTAATTCATACACACAGATTTTTTTAACACAATAGTACGTGTTTCACGAGGTGGGTTTTTGATTCTGATGATGACTAAACAGGAAATGACGAAAGCTTGAAGAAAAGCAGTGAACAAGCATGTGGTGGTGCTCGCCGCTGGCAGGTCGACTTGTGTTAATCCTGACTGCTGCTGGTCCACATACACTCCCGCTGCGGCCGTCTACCACCTTGTTCCCTTCACGCACAGTAGGCTGCCACTTAATTAATGTGTGTGCGTGTGTGTGTCTGTTCATGCCCCTTTCCCACGTATTATGGCATTCAACCATTCCCAGTGAGGGTATTCAGGGGCTTGTTCAGTTCGCCACTGGGGCATCAAGGCCCCTACCTAATTACACTCTGTGTGTGTGTGTGTGTCTAGGTTGTGTGTGTACCCAAGAACATATCTGGTTTCTAGGATTGTGTGTGTGCATGCGCCTATGGTACAGTAGGCTGGTTCCTAATTACTGTCTGCTCCTTGTATTCCCTCAGTGCCAATACCTTCCTGCCTCACTGAGCCCCCGCTCCGTGTGTGCGTGTGCGTGTGTGTGTGTGTGTGTGTGTGTAAGAGAGACACAAGGCGATCATGTACAAATTCAGACACAAGAGAAACCTCAAATCTCATGAGGTTATAGACTGACAGCAAACACACTAGATTGACGCACAAACACACACACACACACACACACAAATTATTCTCGTACACATGAAGCAATAATTCTGAGTGAAATGTAGCTTATATATAGCAAATGAGAGGCTTATTTATTCAAGTAAATAATGAAAGAAAAAACGAGCTTGGTACTACATTGTACATGCACATGTAATAAGATTATTTAAAGTCAGCATTTTGGGCACAAATACGTTTTGACTGCACTCTGAAGGCTCTCAAGAGTGTGAACATGTCATCTGTGTTTGATTGTCATAAACACGTATAAAATCTTTGACTGCTGTTAGGTGTAATGCATTACATGCATGTAAATAATCAGAATGCCTTTTTGTCTAATCTACAAGTGATTCCTTCTTGAAACTTTGGTTGAGTATAAGACTCAATGTCTTTGCATATTGAAGAGAAATCATTCAAACCTGGGATGCTTTTCACCCTAAACTTTAATAACTCAACATAGGTTTTGGCTGCTCTATAATCCTGCAGATATATGAATTTACTGCTGCTCTGTGAATAGAGCTTCTCTCTTTTGTATATGGGGGAAAGATGCTGCCATACTCAACTCCATAGAGAGGGACAAACATTTACTGCTAGTAATTTACTTACAATAAACAGTGGATTTAGGATTAAATCATTAGCCCAAAGACAGCAGCGTGTGCCAAAATTTTGATTTATAATAGCAAAAATTTAAAAAACATTTGAATTATTGGTCTCAGTCTCCTAACTTTAAATGCAGATACGCATAAAGATGACAGTTTTGACTTGCTCAGTTAAGTCAGTATATGTCATGATTAGTTTTTTTTTCTAATTTGCATATTTTATTTTTACTATAAGTGCTCTCACTCTAACAAATATCCCATTAACAGTTGAATTCCTGCTTTGGAAAGAAAAAGTATTTAGTGCACAAAAATGGCCGCTGTACTGTTATACTGTATGTGATTGCTACTTAGGCAATAATGTGCAACCAGCATTTTATTGCTAGTAAGTTTATGTGGAGCTACTTTAATCAGGGTCATGATTGATGAATATTGTCATTATGGATTAATGTTCTGATTCATTTCTTGATTAATGCATTTAATCGATTTCAAATGTGATTTTTTTTTAAACAGCAGCAGCTCAGAATCTATGAGTTATTGGAAACAAATAGCTCTATTACAAATGATACAGTTACTAAGCAATTTAAGCACTTTAGCCTCATTTACACAACCGCTCATTCATAGAGGTGTTTTGTTTTTATTAACCTAAGCACACTCACATAAATGCGTCCGGGGCAATACTTTGACTTGCAGACTGAGGAAGACTAAACCACTGACATGCAGAGGTAGTGGGTCACCTACCTTTGGTAAATGTGACTGCTACTAATGCAGTAACATACAACCACCAACTACCTCTTGAGTGACAGCCTCCTCAGATGCTGTCGTTGCAATTTGTTGCTTCATTGCATTTTGCGTTTGTGAAAACTTGGCACAAGAGGGCCGGTCCCTTTCGCTTACTTACTTTAGAGGGGAACATCCAGTTGCTGCAGCAGTTTTATTGAGAGCAACACTTGTTTCTGTTCCTCCTTGTTATAGACATTAAACTCATGCATTATTTGCTATTGAACTATGATATATTCCATGAAAACAATGGTCAGAATTGGTAGTAGAAAAAATAGTGGTAATAGATGTTTTTGCAATTTCTCAAATAATTTGAAATCATTTTTTTTTTCAGCTCTTCTGCACACAAGATATGAGGGTTCAAAAGATGATGGAAAAATTAAAAAGCACAAATTTTGCCCGGTTTTATGTACTTCAATCTCAATTTTCATACTATGAATACAAAGCTTAAATAGCTTCTTTAATATTTTTACTGTAATAAAAAAATAAGTGGAATCTGAGGGGAAAATTTTTTCAGTATATCCCAGATTTTCTGTTCATTTCCTGTCATTGCATTTCCCAGTTGTTCCCTTTACTACCACTTACATTTTCTATCAATCCATTGAGCTGTCCTCCTCTTTGACTCCATTTTTCTTCCTCCTTGTTGTCACTCTGTTGCTTTACCCCCTCACACTCTCTGGCTCTCTCTGTGTCCTCCCTTGTCCTTGATTCCAACACACACCAGCTGGCACTCGGCCAAGTGGAGAGACAGCAAAGATGATGGTACGCACACATTCAGACGCATGCAGGAGGCCGTGCATGTGTGTGTTTGTGTGTGTGCAGTCTGGAAGTCTGGAAGAACCATCAGTTTAACTCCAGAGAGAGAGAGAGAAAGAAAATGAACTTAAGAACAGAAAATCAAGAAAAAGTCATAACTTAAGTGATACTCTGTGTGTGGGTGTGTTTGTGTGTCATTGTGTTGTACATAGTTAGGCTATAGGAGAGAGATGATGCTTTAGTCTCTCTGCCATGTGCTTTCACAAATTGGACACACAAATGCCAAAGAGGGAAGAACAATGACCCATTCATTAAATATTTTAAATAAATGAGTAAACCATCGATAATAATGCAAATGACAAGCGATTATTTAAAAAAAAAACTTTTTGAACAAACACGGTTATCTTACTGCATCTCTGCCAGAATCACACTGATAATCTGTAACACTATTAGCACCACAAACAATGAAAACTAAATTGCAAAAAACTGACAAATTGTGGATTTTAAGTAATCTAAATTTAAAATTTATGATACCTTTTATCTGAATCAGAACTCACAAACAATGACAATGGTAACCAACTGGACATAATCTGGTTATAATCTTGCACATACAGTGGGGCAAAAAAGTATTTAGTCAGCCACCGATTGTGCAAGTTCCCCCACCTAAAATGATGACAGAGGTCAGTAATTTGCACCAGAGGTACACTTCAACTGTGAGAGACAGAATGTGAAAAAAAAATCCATGAATCCACATGGTAGGATTTGTAAAGAATTTATTCGTATATCAGGGTGGAAAATAAGTATTTGGTCAATAACAAAAATACAACTCAATACTTTGTAACATAACCTTTGTTGGCAATAACAGAGGTCAAACGTTTACTATAGGTCTTTACCAGGTTTGCACACACAGTAGCTGGTATTTTGGCCCATTCCTCCATGCAGATCTTCTCGAGAGCAGTGATGTTTTGGGGCTGTCGCCGAGCAACACGGACTTTCAACTCCCGCCACAGATTTTCTATGGGGTTGAGGTCTGGAGACTGGCTAGGCCACTCCAGGACTTTCAAATGCTTCTTACGGAGCCACTCCTTTGTTGCCCGGGCGGTGTGTTTTGGATCATTGTCATGTTGGAAGACCCAGCCGCATTTCATCTTCAAAGTTCTCACTGATGGAAGGAGGTTTTGGCTCAAAATCTCACGATACATGGCCCCATTCATTCTGTCCTTAACACGGATCAGTCGTCCTGTCCCCTTGGCAGAAAAACAGCCCCATAGCATGATGTTTCCACCCCCATGCTTCACAGTAGGTATGGTGTTCTTGGGATGCAACTCAGTATTCTTCTTCCTCCAAACACGACGAGTTGAGTTTATACCAAAAAGTTCTACTTTGGTTTCATCTGACCACATGGCATTCTCCCAATCCTCTGCTGTATCATCCATGTGCTCTCTGGCAAACTTCAGACGGGCCTGGACATGCACTGGCTTCAGCAGCGGAACACGTCTGGCACTGCGGGATTTGATTCCCTGCCGTTGTAGTGTGTTACTGATGGTGACCTTTGTTACTTTGGTCCCAACTCTCTGCAGGTCATTCACCAGGTCCCCCCGTGTGGTTCTGGGATCTTTGCTCACCGTTCTCATGATCATTTTGACCCCACGGGATGAGATCTTGCGTGGAGCCCCAGATCGAGGGAGATTATCAGTGGTCTTGTATGTCTTCCATTTTCTGATGATTGCTCCCACAGTTGATTTTTTCACACCAAGCTGCTTGCCTATTGTAGATTCACTCTTCCCAGTCTGGTGCAGGTCTACAATACTTTTCCTGGTGTCCTTCGAAAGCTCTTTGGTCTTGGCCATGGCGGAGTTTGGAGTCTGACTGTTTGAGGCTGTGGACAGGTGTCTTTTATACAGATGATGAGTTCAAACAGGTGCCATTCATACAGGTAACGAGTGGGGGACAGAAAAGCTTCTTACAGAAGACGTTACAGGTCTGTGAGAGCCAGAGATTTTCCTTGTTTGAGGTGACCAAATACTTATTTTCCACCCTGATTTACGAATAAATTCTTTACAAATCCTACCATGTGAATTCATGGATTTTTTTTTCACATTCTGTCTCTCACAGTTGAAGTGTACCTCTGGTGCAAATTACTGATCTCTGTCATCATTTTAAGTGGGGGAACTTGCACAATCGGTGGCTGACTAAATACTTTTTTGCCCCACTGTAAGCAAGGTTATTGTGTCATTTAGCACTTAAGTCTCCTTCCTGCAGCAAGTACGTCGCTATTTATGGAGAAATTTCTCAATTGCTGTTCTGGCTGGACTGGATCTAAGTACTGAATGTGAATTTCTGTGTGTCTAGATGGTAACAGATTTGCAACAGGCGGCAACAAATGAGGAACGTTTGTGGATTCATCACAGCTAATTATTATTATCACAAAAAGATTGTGTGTAATTGCCAATTTGACCCCAATCAGTTGCAGACTTGGAGCAAATTGCCTTCTTGACACTCCAAAGTTGCTTTGAAGATGGCAACTGACCACCAGTGTTCGCAGACCCCATTTTCAAAGCTACCATTTCAAAGGCAACATGATCACAAGTTCATTCCACATGGTTGTAATAATTTTGGCTGCATTGCAGTATCCAACCACCGTTTTCAGTAGTGTGACTGAAACATTAACAAATGCTAAGGAGTTTGAAGGCTAGGTCACACCCCACACTCTTTCCTGTGTTCTTGAGCCAGTCCCAAGCAGGCTTTAGTGGTGTGGTGAGATGTTTATCATACTGGACGAAACAACTGTTGTCGGGGAGTGCTGTTCCCAAATATTAAGTGGTGCTTTATCCTGGGGTTTCCCAGCAACATGTTTCAATGTGATAAGAAAGTCAAAGTTATTCACTTAGCTCATCAGCATCAAGTGGGGACAATTACATCATCCATACATTTCATCTAACTCTAGCTCTGATTTTCTGAAAACTGATGAGACACATAGAAATAATAGAAAATTAATGAGCAATTCTGCATTCATTTGCTGATGGTACAGAGTCTGAAATGGAATGATAATCAGCTTTAAAACTGGCCTAAATTTTGGCAAAAAACCCCCCAAATTTAACCATGTAGCATTTAAGTAACTATATCCATCCATCCATTATCTTCCACTTATCCCTATTATGGTCACGGGGGTGCTGGAGCCTATCTCAGCTACCATAGGGCAAGAGGCAGGGACGCAAAGAGACAAACAATCATTCGCACTCACATTCACACCTATGGATAATTTAAAATCACCAATTAACATTAACCCCACTAACTAATAAAACAAAAAATACACATAGTGATTGGCTAGGTTTAGTTAGACCTTAGAGGGTTAATCAATGAAGCTATGTATGAGTGCATCTTCCCTGCTTTTACTTTCATGCCTCCTTTTCTCTGACTTCAGGCGGTTACATTGTAAAACATCTCTGCGCTGAACAGTAAAAGTCTTACTGAAGGAGTTTAAGCAGAGAAATGATGCAGGTTTAGTGGAGCGGCTCTGTCAGAGTTAATCGGCCCAAACATCTCATTTCAGAGGGAAAGAGCCTGCTTTAGGCTGACTGGCTCTCATTTATGTGACGAGCTGTAAACTTTGTTGTGTGTAACAGAAAGAAGTGTCTCTCAGTCTAGTGCTTTCTGCAGTCTGTCATGTAATATCAGAGCAAGAACAGATACTTTTACTATAGGCACCAGTTAGCTGTCTCGGGATATGAATAAACTAAAGAAAATAAAACACAGGACATAATTTAATGTAAAATCTTTTTATTGTGTTATACTGTTTTTTGTGCTTTTACTGCAACAAACACACACAATTAATCTGTAATTAACACCTAATAATTATTTTACAAACCTGATGCTGAACAGCTTGAGAATATTTTTGTTTTCCCACATGCAGTTACTCAGTTATGGCAGGCCATGATCAATGTCTTTGTAAGGAAGAAGATTGTAAACCTAAACATAAAAATCCCTTCTATGCAGCTTTTTTGGGCTTTGTAAAATCTTCCAGCAGGCTTGATTGGAACCCCATGTTTTATAAAGTTTTATAAGAGAACAGTCACTATATTATTACAAGTCTCACATCACGGCGAAATATGTTTTTTCAAAGATTTTTTCTTTCTTCAATTAAACCTCCATTACTCTATCATCTGCCGAGTTGTCCAATGAATGCAATGTTTACCTTCATGCTGGTGCGTTACATTGTTCCTGCGTAGGGCTTCCACAGGGTGCCTTTTCTAACTTTACATCCTCTCCTGCAGCCTTTCTTTCTCTTAATACAGATCCCTCATTTCCTTTTCCTTACTTCCTTTCTGTTATTCTGTAGATGTTTCTTTCCCAGAGTAATGCTTCACTCCTGCCTCCTCTCCCTCCTTTCCTTCAGTCCTCACACCTTCCTCCTCTCTCTCTCTCACTTTATCCCTGGGGTCTTTTGTTAGGTCGTGATAAATTGCCTCTGACATTTTGTCAAAATGGGTGCCCTCTCTCTCTCTCTCTCTCTCCCTTTCGCACATCCTCTCTCGCTCCTGCACTCTGTCTCTCTCTCTAATGTTCTTACACCTACCACTAATTGAATTGGCTGTTTGCGTAACAGTACAGATTCCCGCTCTTCACTCTCTGTCACACACATACAAATTCCTTTGCTTCTCTAACACTCACCTACACAGTCACTCCCTTTCTTCTTCGCTCAGCCCTCTGCAGGGTTTGGCCAGCAGTCTGGAGGTTGTCGTTTATTCCTTTAATCCAACCTTCCAGCAGCGAGAAGGACTGGGCAGAGGCTCTAAGCCTACACACGCACACATGCACACACGCACACACACACACCTACACAAACACACACACACACACACACACACACACACACAGAGAGCAGAGGAATCCCTGGTTTGTTGCCAATTTCATATTAAACAAGAAAATAAATTAACAACAGCTGTAATGTTTGACTTTCAGAGCAAAGTTAAATTGACTTTCCAATGAGATGGTCGGACAATCTCTCTCTCACACACACATACACACACACAACACACACACAACAGACACACAACAGACACACACACACTCTAGTATAACTTTTGTACATACATTTTGATTGTCTTTTTTCCAGTCTGGTCTTATTTTCAGTTTTTTCTGACCTTTCTTTTTATTTACCCCCCCCCCCCCCCCCCCCCCCCCCCCCCATGCTCATCCCTTTTTGTCCTTTTTTCTCTTTTATGCCATCGTCGTTGCCTCAGTGTCACATCATTCTTTGTCTGTATTTTTTTTAACTCACACACAACATCTTCCTAGTAACTAGTGTTCCTTGATTTTTACCTCACACTTAATAATAATAACTTCAACTTCATAATTAGACCTGCGAATAAGGGTACCTGTAATTACAATTTGCAGGTAAAAAGTCAGGTTTTTGCAGGAAACACAATAATAATAATAACTTTATTTATATAGCACCTTTATTGAAAGATAGTAACAGTAAAAATTAAGATTCATCTGATCAGCAAAATTTTCCCTATTACAATCTATTCAACATGTAGGCATCATTTCTTCTTCACATGAATATATATTATATATAAAATAAAGTATATACTTATACACAAAGATGAGACTGAGCTCCTTGATCCCATCTACTCTCTCCTTGTGTTCCTTGTGTTCCTTTTTACTCTGTAACCCTTTCATTCACAAGCACATTTTGTTATGTCATTAATTAAAGCTAATTCTGTCGCTTCAACCCCACCCCCTTCCAAAAAAGCACACGGGAGTCTTGCATATGAGCGTTTTTATTGGTGTGTGTTTAAATTTGCTGTAATGAGGTCTGCAGGGAGATGAGGACGGAGAGTGGGTAGAGAGAAGAACATTACCTCAGGGCACAAAAATCTCTCTTTTAGTGGGCTTTAATGCCCCTCTGTGTGCCTGTCTCGCTCTCTGTCACTGTCTCACTCTGCTTTTTCTCCTGTGCTGTCCATTTCCATTTTCCAGCTGTCTCAAGGCTTAGACATTAACTGGTAGCACTTTTTTTTTTACAAATACATTCAATTTGCTTTGCATTCAAACTCATTTTGAAGTCAAAAGGACTTTTAATAGTTTTATTAAGTTCTTTAAAAGAAAAAAAGCAGATTCATAAATAAAATTCATATTGGCTGCTTGAATACTTTAGATGCTTTTGGGAACCATCTTGTTCAAGGCTTTTTTTAAGTTACCGACTGTTGTTGAATTGATCTTTTTCTGGCCTATATTAATGATTGAACTTTACATTATGCACTTAGCGACAGCACTGAGGTCTCTCTCCCACCGTCAGTCTTTTCTCTTTCTTTTTGTCTTCTATCGAGAAAGAGAAAGCGAGAGAAAGACAGTTTAACCTCAGGCCAAATTTTACACTGACCATCTCACTTTTTCTCTCCTTTCCTCCCTCTATCTCTCAAGCTGTTGTGCTTTCTGACTTTGTCTGTAGAGAGAGTTTTGCCCTCAGGGTGAAATTTTTAGAAAGCTATAAACTGTTTCACTCTCTCTCTCAACTCCTGTCTGTCTTTTCTGCCTTTCCCTAGCTCTCTCACTCACTAGAGATAAACAAATGATGGACAGGAAGATGAGAATTAAAAATAAAAAAGAGGAAAAAGGGGAAAAAATGGCAAAGGAAGAAAAAAAAGCAAGGGAAAGAGGAAAAGATTCCCTCCTCGATATTCCTGTCACTCACTGAGGAGCTGTTGTGACATTATCCGTTAAAAAGTTATTTACGGTGCATGAATTTGGTATAAATGATGTATTTAGCCCCTTTAGCTATGTGCACAGTTATAGGGGGCTGTAAGTACACAAATTATAGCCGCCTTCTCACACTGTTTTGATATCTGTGGGGTTTTAATATAATGGATGTTACATATGAGAACATCAGAATCCAGCTTTGAATTCACGATGCAGATGGATGGTCACATGAATATTTGTGGAAATAATGGCTTGAAGGATAAAAACAGAAAGAGAGCTTAAGAGATAAGATGAGAGATGAGACAGTACAGACAGCCCTTGAGGTCATTATTTGTTTTCATGTCCTGCCATAAGGTGTTTTAGTGTTGCCAGCTTGTGTTTCTTAGCAGCTTTGCAAAGGGGCTGGTGACTGCGGCATTGGTTTGGAGTTTTTTTGTTGATTTTCTATGCAACTTATCAAATGGTAACCTGATGTCACAACAGTCTGCAATATAGTCACGACCTACTGATTCGTGTTTCTGTACACAAAACTTTTTGCGCATTCCTCAGCATAAATTTCAATCTCATGTGTCCCGATTAAAAGGCAAGTGAAAGTCAGCATTTGATGGTTGTATGTTTGGTTGAAGATTCAGTCGACAGATCAAAAAAATACCATAAATATAATGCCTTTCACGTATTTTAAAACTTTTTTCCTGGTTACTATGGTGACAACTTCCATCTTTTTCTACACTCCTGATACAAAATATATATCCTCAATGCATTACTGAGATGCATTACTCGCAAAAAAAGAAAATAAAAAAATAATAGGACATGGGAAGAGTAGTCACTGACTTATGTTTTTTTAAAAAAAAAGGTAATAATAACTTTGAGGGGAAGCATTTGCGAAAAGCATTTGTGAATGATCGGTGGTGATTAAAACATCAACTTGGAAGCTTTTCATGATACAGAGGTTAAAGTTCTGGCTACTTTCAAACCCCATCTACTCCCGTGGTCACATAAACTGTGAGAAAATGCAACATGAACTTTCTTTGTACCTTAGATAAAGATTGAGGTCTAATGTCAACCTTGTTTATTCAATGTAGACGATTGAATAAATAACCTTGTAATTTTGAAGTTACAGATTTTATGAAACAATTTTTTTTTCACGTAGAGATACTTGAACTTTGCTTGCATGAGAGTGTATTTAATTATAATATATAATGATGTTGCATTACAAATACGTTTTCCTTAGATGCTGTTGCTTTGCCAAATGATGTCACTGAATGAAACCTGTTAGTATTATTAGTAGCTCATATGACCTGAAGGATGGGCCTGATTTAGCGAGTGCAACTGACAATGCTAACCTGTGGCACTAATTGGGACTGTTCAGAGCTGAACTCACTGGTTCCTCTTGTCTTGTGCCATGTGTGTTTTTGTCATGCTAGGCTGTATAAACGTGAGTGTTTGTGTGTTTGTGAACACGTATTCGTGTGTGAGTGCAGCTTTGCTCGTATCAATGTGTCTGAGTCTCACCAGTCTTCTTCTGTCCTGTCCTGTGCTTTCTCTCTCCTTGTGTGCGTGTGTGTGTCTTTAGCTATCGGTACCCAGCGGAGGAGAAGTCCCAGCGCCATTGCCTCTGAGATCTTCGAACCTCACCTAGGAAGCCACATTTTACAGGTAGGAACTATTCACAGCGGATAAAAACTCATCTGAACTCATCTTTGGAAAAAAGCTTGGAAATGCATGTGGATACAGCAGGCCTATTTTTCTTCTGGTTCCACAGTATCACGCTGGACACACATGGACACACTCTTGGTCCAGTAAATTTTTCAGTGGCTTTGGTTTCTGATGAATAATTTCCAGTTATTGTTGCTTGGTTGCATCAGGCATCAAGATGCAGAATGTGTACACTCTACACACTATAAGCACACACACACACACACACACACACACACACACACACACACACACACACACACACACAAACCTGCTCAATATTGTGGGTAAACAGTGCTCTTTACAATTTTACATTAACTTGATTAACTTTTCTTTGTGAAACTTTCAGCAGCCATGTGATATTTTGCTCTTAGGCTGCTGTTTTGATGGTTTTAAAGTGAAATATCTTAGAAAATGAACTGATCAAGAAGTATAGAGATTCACAGTTCCACCAACCCTCTCGTGCTTGGACCATTATTTGGATAGAAGCATCAACCTGAAACATTGTCGTTGATGTTTTAAGGATTAAAATTTCAAAGTCCTGACATATGCAATGTTACTTTAGTTAGCAGACTAAGGGTCACATTTAATAAGTGGAGCAAATTAGCATGTGGATGCAATCACAGACAAATGCTAAAAAAGTGTAACGTTTTGGGGGTATTTACTCTTACTCTAGGAAAAGTAGCACAAATTCACCAATAAGCAGTTCTGCTAATAATTAGTATTTTACTTATAATTGACAGATATGGGTTTCCAATAGATACAGCTTAGCAATAAAGACTAAGTAGAAAAAACATATCAGGTCTTGATTTTCAATTTCTTATTTTCTTACTGTGACTCATGCTAACAGTAGTTTTTAAAGTCTTGGGCCAATGCAAGTACTGTAGTAAGTAAGTATAGCCTAATGCAAATGTATGACAATACTAGCAATTTCTGTTTCCTTTACCAAGTTTTTCTTTCATGTAGTATTTCTGTTTTCTAGTCAGCATTACATCCTGAAGAGCTCCTAGTGAGCCCTTTAATGAATTACAAGTAATGCTCTATATTCTTTTATTTCCAATTCCCAAGCCCTTATAATATTATAGTCTGACATCCAAATCCTATAAAATGCTTTTTTTTCCTCAGAAAGAGGATTTTACACCAGTTGTTATCTGAATTATTTCTTATGATTTGCCTTTGAGCTTTTCTGAAGCTATATTATTCTCAATAATGTACCTCTACATTATTAGCACAGTGATTCCTCATAATTCACCCTCAGATTTTTCAACACAGCCAACTTCCTCAACATCCAGCTGCTGCTGCGGCTAAGCTGAATTCTTAAATGGAATTATGAAAGTATGATAATGACTGGGTTATCGCTGTTCGCTCCCTCGGGTTTGTGTGTGTGCAAAAATGTGTGTGTGTCTTGTAGTTTTAATCCCTAGCATGCTCCACTCCATATCTGTTTAACATACAGCCCAAAGGCTGAGCTTTTAACATCACAACCAGGCTGACGCGATACCACAGCTGATAGGCGCTGGTAATCTGTGTGTGGGTGTGTGCGTGTTATTAGATATGCAGTATTTGTAAGTGCGTGTACATTTCTGAGATGATTTTTTAAACCTTCAAGAATGTTCTTTTTTGTTGCTAGTGCATTTTAAAACATTTAATCTAAGTGTGTGTGTGTGTGTGTGTGTGTGTGTGTGTGTGTGTGTGTGTGTGTGTGTGTGTGTGTGTGTGTGTGTGTGTGTATCTGCTTCAGTTACACCTGATTATTATTATAATCTGGCTGACACCAGTAAGCCTTCGCTATGGAAAAATCCACACTTTTCTAATCTCCTTGTACTTTTTTATCCCTTTATCATATTCAAGGATCCTGACAGAAAAGTCTCTAGCAGATATAAAAAGTTAATTGCCAACTGTAACACCCTCTCGTTAAAAACAAAGCAAAACAGCAACAAAAACAAAGTGACACTGACCATCTGTAACAATAAAGCAGGAAATGCTTTGTTTTAATTGGGTAATTCTGGAGAATAAAAATAGATACATTATATACATAACTGCCCTTAATTATCAAGTTGAGAAGCTGGACTTCCGGCATGCTTTGACTTGCAAAGTGCCAATAAAGTAAATATGCTCATCAGCTACATTGACTTTTGATAGGCCATCAGTCATCTGGTAAGTGGACAAAAACAAAAGCAAAACCAGGAAATTGAAGCTTTACCAACTGAGTAAGCATACTTTGTCCCAGTAGTTGCATAGAAAAACACAGGTGTCACTTTGCTTTGGTTAGGTTCGAAAATATAAAACCAATATGTTTAGGTTCAGATTTGGAATAAAAAAGCAGCATTGTGGTTACGGTAAAAGTTGCACAGTTGGAGCCTATCCCACCCACATAGCAACACTGGTATGGCCTGGATCTGGGCCACACAATGTGCTTACACTCGGCCCACCTACCACGAGGAATGATGGCCCTTTGGTGGCCCAGATGTGGTTTGCCAGAGGTGGCCCACACATGGGCCAGCACAAGGCCCGTTGCAGACACACTGGTGGCCCTGTGCTGGCCCAGAACAGTTTCAGCTCTGGCCCCAGATATCAGCCTAATGTATACCTTAATCAAGCCATGTAATAACAACATGTGCCGGAACATAATAGTGCAAAGTAAGATGATGAAACTCTGTTCAGACAGTGAATGGACTGATTTTTATATAGCACTTTTCTACTCTCCCAGATTACTCATAGTGCTCTATACAACATGCCACATTCACCCACTTTCTCTAAACTGAGTGCTTCCTTTACATTTATACTTTTGACATGCAGACTAGAAGAGCCAAGGATTGAACCACTAACCTTCCGATCAGTAGGGAACCTGCTCTACCTCCTGAGCTACAGCCACCCAGTAGGAAACATGAGTAAACCCTCACTAGGTTTTGGATAAAGTGTACACTCACAAACCTGTCAAATTTGCATGTGAAACGTTGGCTACCATAGCTGTATAGTATTGCAACATGGCATTTGGGTCTTCTAACTAAAATAGGAAAATAGGAACATAAATAGTGCCATCATTGCCAGACCTGGCCCACATCTGGTTGACATACACCCTGCCATGACACCAGTCGGTCAGAAGTGCCATCTTGATGCCGGATCCGGGGAAGACCTGTGTTCTATGAGCTTGGGCTACATAAACCAAACCATAATCGAGCATGCCATCACATAAACAGTGCCATCTATGCCAGGCCTGGCCCATATCCTGATGACATAGCACTTACTATGCCAGAAGTCAGATCTGTCTGCTATGTGGGCAGCTGTCTTAGGGCGAGAGGAGCAATTTAGAGTTACCAATTAATCTCATCCCACTAATTGCCTGTCTTTGGAATGTGGGAGGAAGCCGGAGTACCCAGAAAGAACCCAGGCAAACACGGGGAAAACATGCAAAGACATGTAAAAGAACCTGGCCTAGTGGTGGAATTGAACTTCTTGTTTTGAGGCAACAGTGCTCACCACCGTGCATCCGTGGAACCTTCATCGTAAAAAGTAAAGCTGATTACTGTTTTGAAGCACACAACTGTCTCCTTTGCTATATTTTAATCATTTTGTTAAGCCATCTGTCAGCCCTGATCACTTTCATGTTTGGAGACATGTCACTTCACCTCACCCTTACCTCTGGTTAAAATCACAGAGGTTAAGTTGGTATCCGCCTAGACTGTGTTTGTGTGAGTTGCCTAGGTTTGGAGATACCTGCTATAGAAATGTCTTTCTTTTGAATGTAAACAAACTAAAGCGCCCGCTGCAAATATCTTTAAAGAGCTTAAAGGAAATATGTTGTTCATCATTAATCATTGTCCAAGGTATTTATGTTTAATCTTGAATCCTGCAAAAGTGGCAAAAACTAAAACCATTAATTCTTGGAAACCAAAATGAAGCAAAAAGAAACCAAAATATGAGACGAAAACTAATCCGCATAATATCACATATGCTAAGCTGCCTGACAAACAAACAAACAAACACATTAGACAAGAGTAGTTGGAAAAAATGACAACCCCTGCCAAGTTTTCTTAGTTTTGTTAGGACACTCTTGATGCTCCAAAGTCTAAGTCATTGTTGGTGACTATCCTTACCTTGATCTTTTGGAGAAAGACTAGGAGAAAAATGTAGGTAGTTTTTGATGTGTCAGAATGATTCTTCTCTTTTTATTCCTGACTGACAGCACTTTGTAGAAAGGTTAATCTGTTTGCACAGGGTTAATGATCATGGTTAGGGGTTTGTCAGAGGATGACTTGACAAAGAGCTTCACAGAACTTTTAGGAAACACGCTCTAGCAATCCCACAAACAATACCAGCCACAGCACCCACTTACACAAAGCTCATTGGGCAGGTGGCAAGGACCAGTTGATCCTGGGGCTTCAATGGTGATCAGACACTCAGGGGTGTGACAGACCTGAAACAGAGCGAGTGAGGGCTCTCTTAAAAAGTACTTCAGGAGTCAGTTTTTGTAACACTGGGGCTAAATGTAACTAATCTGATCCTGCAAAGTAACATGCTTTACATATAAATGTAGTGGAATTTATTTAGTGACATATAATTTAAATCACCAAAAAGTGTTTGATGACAGCGTTACTGTCCAGATTGTCACACACGAATTTGGAATTGCGATGGTTTCCATGTTTTGCAGCTGGTTTGCAAATAGCAGTTCCAGATCTGACAATCATTAGATCGCATACTCAACTCTCTTCTGGTGGTCAGTCGACATGACTATCAAAGCTTCCAATGCAAACACTCTGCATGAGCGACTCGCTGGCAGCCAGAGGGTGCTGTTCCCAATGTGAAAGCACTCAGGACGTCATGCAATAGTGTCACATACAGCCGCACCTATTGTAAGTCCTTGTACCATTTGTTCTTCATCTGTCCCGTGTTAATCCTTCAGACAGCTGCGGCGCAGACCGAGTATGTCGCCGTGACAACCATCTCCCTTCTTCCGCCGCTGTGCACATCATGTTGTCATGTGTGAGTGTTAACACGAGCCTGGAACAAGTGGAGCCGCTCACGCTGTGTTGAGCATCGCTGCCGTCTCAAGCCTGTGTGCCAGTGTGTCCGTGTGAGTGTAAACACCATGTTCTGATCCTGCAGCTCAAGACACTAGACATCCCATAATACCTTGTTATAATCCCTAGAGAGTCACTATGACAACCATATGAGTCAGATCCCAAGGTAGATTGAAGTAGATGTGAGATTGAAAGTGACACAAACAACGTGGACCTCCCCTCACCTGGAAGTGGGGTGTGTGTGCGTGTCTGCATGTGTGTGTGTGTGCACGTGATAGTGAGAGAGAGAAAGCATGAAACTGAAATACAATGTGTTGGAGGTATGTGGGTCAAAAACTACAGCAAGGTTGTTTTACATTCCTTTTTAACTCTGTTGCTGTTTCTGCTTTTACTCTTCGACTCTGGAGTAATAGTTATATTCTTATGTAACTTACAACTTATCACAGACATTAAATTAGTCAATAGTGTACAATATGTTCATAAGCTATGTGTTTCTTTAATTTCTGTCGTATAGAGTAAAAGTAGTGAGTAAAGTAAAAGTTCATTTTTATAGCACATTTCAGAGACAGATGTCACAAAGTGCTTCAGAAGAGAGGTAACAAAAATATACATATACATTGTTATAGTGATGGATGCTACTGTCGTTAAAATGTTAAATCGTCAGTTCAGTGTTTGTATAAGTAATCCCTATGAGTCAAAAGTGCTTCACTTGTTTTGTCATGTTACAGCCTTAGTCCAAAAATCTTCAGCTCAAAATTCTATGCACAAACAAAGTGAACGTTTGCTTGAAATTCTTGCAAATTTATTGTACATAAAAATAAATAAATTACATATACATATACATTTACATATGTATTCATTTGTTGAAGCAGCAATTATAGCCTCAAATCTTTTTCAGTATGGTGCTAAAAGCTTGGAACAACTATTTTCTCCCATTCTTCTTTGCAGAACCTCTCAAGCTCTAAATCTTTGTATGGGAAGCATTGGTGCACAGACATTATCATTCAGTAAGAAGGACTAGATGTTACAGTCCCTGATAATGCATTGCTTTAGATGGAGAGATTCTTGAGGGGTGGCTGTTATGAGGAAAGGCAGCCCAGAAACTTTGTCAGCAGCACACATCGTTGTGTGCCTCAACTTTCGGTCTTTTACCCAGGCTAATCTGCCATTTTCCTCCCTTGGTTAGGTTTAGGGATTAGAGATCTGATCTAGCTTATCATTTTAAAATTTGGGCCACATCGTGAGTAGTGGACCAGATCTCTCCAGACATCTCCAATCGGGTTCTAGTCTAGGTTCTGACTGGGCCACTCAGTGACATTCACAAAGTGGACCCAGAGTCACTCCTTTGTTATCTTGACTGTATGCTTAGAGTATTTGTTATGTTAAAGATGAGTGTAAACGAACCACGGCAGACCAGACGACATGTACGCTTTTCAGCGTCTTTAAACACCTTATTACCACGATTGCTGTTCACACAGTCAGCTTACAACCCGACACACACACCACAATTTCACACAACAACACAACGACAGTCAGCACAGACTTTTAAGGCGTGATTGTGGATGCTGCTCAAGTGCGTCCGCCACCCCTGCAGCGGCACCGCAGACCACACCCTGCCACAATGAGCCTTTGCACCAGCATCTCAGGTCCAGAGCACCCCAGAACAGTTTATATGTTAAGATGTCTCTACTAATTGCTGCATTCATCTTTCCATTGACCCCAACTAGCCTTTCCATTCCTGCTGCTGAGAAAGATCCCCACAGCATGGTGCTACCGCCATGCTTCATTGTAGGGATGGTATCAGATCAGGTGGTAGAAATATTTGAGAGACAATCAGTGGAATC
The DNA here is from genome assembly GCF_057381915.1 of Diplotaxodon limnothrissa. Taxonomy (NCBI): domain Eukaryota; kingdom Metazoa; phylum Chordata; class Actinopteri; order Cichliformes; family Cichlidae; genus Diplotaxodon; species Diplotaxodon limnothrissa. The sequence goes on along the minus strand of NC_140614.1, from coordinate 5,471,568 downwards.
GGGTCATGGCAAAGGCTTGCAAAAAAGGTCATATTTTTGTTTTTCAGATTTACTAAATTTGCAAGAATGTCAAACATTTTTTTTCTTTTGTATTATGGTGTATTGTATGTAGAATTTTGAAGTGAAAAAATAATTTAATCCATTTTGGAATAAAGCTGTAACATGAAAAAATATGGAACAAGTAAAGCACTGTGAATTCTTTCTAGACGCAGGTATCATAGAAACATGCGTACTGGCAATGACACACATTAAATCACAAAAGCTAAAGAAGAGATACATATTTGTGTTTCCACAGAAGTGACATGCTGAAGCATTTCTTTATTTTTATGTTCCCCTGATAAACAGAAAGTCAACTTCTCTCACAGTTTATATAAAGTAGATGTTACTTGTTTTGTTGCCATGGTGCAGTTCAGTGATTGGCCACGTTGTTGCTGAACTACCAGAACAAACAGACTGTCAAGAGGAAACAGTGCTTTATGTGCACACATGCTCCTGTGTGTGTGATGTAGTATCCCGAGTGTGTTTCTACATCGTCAGAGTGTGTGTTTGTGTGTGTGCGTGGCCTTTTCAGTGAAGAAGGAAGGCCGATGTGTTGGCGGCAAATTGGCCTCATTAATCTCCCGCTTAATTGATTGTGAGAAGTTTGAGGATGACATTTTAAGAAAGCGTGGCGGACGGGGTATGGCATGATTGATTTGGCTAAAACGCAGCGCTAATGAATGCCAGCCAGTCACTTAGGTGGTAGAGACCAGACACTAATTTCAGAGAGATTAGGCCAGAGAGGTTGATAATGCTTAATGAAGAGAGAGAGAGAGAGGGAGTAGTCATTAAACAGGATGTAAAGCTCTATGTGTACTCTCCTGTCTCTGGTCTGACTTGCTGCGTGTGTGTGCTGACAGAGATTAAATGAGTGAAGGCTTTATTTGTATGAACTTTATTACTTTATTACTCATACTACATACAAAATAGAGATCTGTATTGGACCAACTTGAATTCATTGTCTTGGTAGAAATTATTTTTCAGGCAGAAAATTATAGTGTGCAAAACTAGTGACACGGCTGAAGTTCAGAGTTAGGGTTCACCATCTCCCAATCCAATACGCTTGTTTTGAATACTTTCTGCTGCCAGATTAAGTCAATTTGGATTTAATTTTTATAGTTTCAGACAGATAAAATGTCAATTTAAGCAAGAAATTAAAGTTTATTTATTAAGCGGCCGGCCCAGATTCGAATCCAAACCGCGGCACTTTGCCGCGTGGCTTCCCCTCTCTCTCTCTCTCTTCCTCTGCTTTCCTGTCAGTCTCTGCTGTCCATATCAAATAAAGCCAAAAAAGGCCAAAATTTTTTTTAAAAAAAGCACATTACATAGCAAATGGAAGTATGGTGTGACCGTATGAAAACTCTCTACATTCAGTGAAAAATTAGGGACTCGTTAGCAAGCAAATTCCAGCATACAACAAAAGGAACCAAGAACTTGTTCTTCAGTCCACCCATTCCTGAGACATCCATGAAAATTGCCTGGTGTCTCTGTAAGTATATTAATTGATATTAATGCCTTCACCATTGTCTACATTTAACCATCAGAAATAGTGCTAAACTTTTACCCTAATTCCAAATTTAACTCATAATGTCTGTATTTGATTGTACATATATATATGTACTGTGCCAAGTGTCTTCAGTCAGTTAATGATGTTTGGATGAAAGGTTCTCAAACAAACTGCAACCCACAATCAGTTCTACATAGTCTTGTTTTGAACAATCAAATACAGACATTATGAGGGTGCTTCCTTATAGCTACCCTCAGGCTGTACGATCAAAACTCTACATGAGCAATCTAGGTCATCGTCATGGTTCGCACTTGGTTTACAAGATCTACTAGTTTTTGCAACTTAAGTTATATATTTAATCCATCTGTATGGTTTGAAAAGGTCAGTAGTTCCCAGATTTTGTGGTATTTCTTTATAAGCCCACATTTTTTCACAAGTTATTTGCAGTTTAATATAAATAAGTCTAATCCAAAACACAACACAAAAGAAACTCTGGAAAGATGCTTGCAAACTTTTTTTTTCTAATACTGATATTGATTATGTTCGCTTTCAAGTGGATCCAAATACAGAACAATACAGAGCTGGAATGTAGTACAATGAAAATTACCTTTAGACGAAAATTGCAACAACAAAATTGGAAAGAAAAAGCTCATTTCTAATGAGATATTATTGTGCTTATGCTTTAAAAGAGAAAAAAAACTTTTTGAAAATTAAACTTTTATTATTGAGCTGTAATTTTATAGAAACTGGAATACAGCTCTAGGAGGAATATAATATATTACAACGTTTTACCCTTTTAACTGCTTTAGTGAGTGGAACGTCAGCAATTATAACGCAACAGCATCTTTTAGTTGAGCAGGTCAAGAAGTCAGCGGAAGTTTAGTTGTTGTTGTTGTCAAAATGAAAGTTGTTTGGACTTGAGGAGATTGATGTTTGGTGTTTTTTAAGGCACCATGTGGTGTTTGAAGATGAAAAGGCAGCGGACAGACGGACAGTGATTAAACAAAGAGGGGAGTTGGAATAAAATAAAAAGTGTGTGTGCGTTAGCCCAAAATGTGTGACCAATTATAAAGTGATTGATGAGGAAAAACACAGTGTGTGTTTTTATGTTTACTATCATTTAAATCAGCGCTACAAAGACAAAGAAAGTGTGTGTGGTTTTGTGTGAACTTGGCAGGGTAAGTATGTGAAGGGAGGGAGTGCCACACCTGTTCCAAACACAGCCTGTGTGCTCATTCGTCTCTTCTTCTCTATGTGAGAATCAAACTCACAGAGCGCATCAGGACAACCTGTCCATCTGCAGCAAGAAGACAGAGAGGGAAGATAAGAGACAAATGTGACAAGGGAAGACAATTGAGCGATATCAGTGAGATATAAGAGTTATCGTTCAATTTGTCATTAATTCTGAAAAACTATGAACGGTTTCGGTGTTTCATCATCAGCGCGTCTTTCTGTAAACTTTGGCACTCAAGTGCTGCCATATTGTAAATTATAGAAGGTTCTGATGTATTTACTCTATAATTCATTTAATTTAGCATTAATTTAGCATAAAGGCCAGCAGTGCACAATTCAGTTGTGTAACTATGTAAGCTAAAGTTAAACCATCTTGCTTGAATGTTTCACTGGAATTATCATAACTCACAGGGGATTGATTTTTGCCCCTAAGGTGTGAAAAGACTGATGTGGTATTGTTATCACCCTACCAAGCAGGTGGACACCTAAGTTTGTGAATGCGATAAAGAGGCGATGTAGTATTTTCAAAATGATACCATATGTGCATCTAATAAAAAATCTTAGTCAAAGGTCAGAAGTATTCTGAAAATCAATACCATAACTGCATCTACAAAAAGTTGCAGACTCCTTCTAATCTCAGTGACCTTGAGCTCAAAGTCAAAGTTCAAAGGTCAAGTTCTCTTAAAATTTTTGTGAATGCGATAACTCGACAAGGAATTCACCCAGGATTCCCAAATCAATATGAGAGCTGCATCTATAAAAAATCTTTGACAATCTCAGTGACCTTGACCTCAAGGTCAGAGTGAACTTAAGAACAAGGTAAAGTATGATTTTCAAACTGATACTATAGGTGTGTCTACTAGCAGGCTGAGGGGTAAAACTGACGGTTTCCAGTATTTTCAAGCTTTATGTTAGCTTTACATTCGGGGCAATCAATTGGCCTAAAGAGTGTGAGTAAACCAAAAGTTTTGGCTCCAAAATGGTGAATGAAAGAGGGCCTATTGAGATTTTTGTATCCCCTGTCATAAATATATATCATTATGATGGTGACTGTTCATACTAAACATGACCAAAGTTACTAGTAGAGGTCAGTGGATGCACACATAATCACCTTGTGAGCCAAAAACATCCAAAAGGGAGTCAGATCACAAAGACTCCAATATTAAAATGCCCAACTTTAGAGCATGAAAAAGGATATTTACAGCTTGGTGCAAAAGAGATAGATAATGAGTGTCAGGTATACTTACACATTCAGCAGGCATTGATTGGTGTCTATTAAGTGTCACCCCACGAATTGAAGCGCCTTGAGGCAACTTTTGTTGTGATTTGCCGCTATATGAATAAAATTGAATTGAAAAAATTGAATTGAATTTGAGTAACTGAACTGGACCTCTGTAATGTGTTCGTGCTGCTGGTGGAATTCTCTGACCAATATTAAATCTTGCTGTGTGGAGGAAACTGTCCAAGACGCTTGTGTACTAATTACCACCATTATGTCCACCAGTGCATCACACCCATAGTTTATAAATGCATCGTGATAACCAAGCTTGCTGGCATTAGCTGATATCTTCGAACTCAATTCTTTCATACATATATGGTAAAAAAACAACAACATGGTGGTGGTCAGGTTTACATTAGGTTTAGATGCTAGAAAGAGAAAGATTCATTTTTTTAGGTTAGTAAATGTTTAATTTCAATGAGATGTGAAGTATAATAATATCGAGGAAGTCTGTATATCTCTGTGTGTTTTCATTGCTAATAATCAAATTAGTAAAATTCTAAACTTCTACATATCGTTAAGACGGCTTCATCAGAATTAAGGCAGCATATCTATAACAAAAGTCACATGTTAGTATTATGACAGATAAAATTACTTACCTTACATTTAAATGATCATACATTAGGAGGGTGTGTTATAGTTTTAATGATAATGGAGAATCAACATAGCAAGAAAACCTGAAGTGCTACCCTGCTTGACACGAATCAAGTGTTTGGCGCCTTCACCTGCAGCTGTTAACCAACCGCTGCACTCTGCAACGTGTAAAACAGATGTAAGGTGCTTGCACGTTGTCACGCCGATGAGGGGGAAATGAAAGACGACAGCAATGGCACACAGATGCGACACTGCTTCCTGTCACCCCGTCAATCAAACTGTCACCCAATGAGTGTCACCGTAGGTAAAAATTAGACGTGGAGACAGGAGAAGACACAGGCATGACAGGACAGATCTGCTGCTCCCAGTGGATTATGGGAATATTACTGTGGAGATTTAGAAACTAAAAGTGATGCTTGTGTACGACATCTGACAGGCAGACAGGCAACTAGAAAGACAAAGTAGAAGTCAGATGGATGAGAAGCATCCAGACAGGAGGCACTTACTGAAAGAAACCTAGATTAAAAGTACCATCCTATAGTTTTTGCATGTTTTAACTGCTATTGTATTCATTTGCCATGCCTGGCTTTGGTATCATCACCACTGTTAAAACATAATCTTTATAGATATGATGAACTTGAATTTGATAATTATCAAATACAAGATTGCTGTTGGTAATTAGTCTAAACTGAAGATGCTACCAAATCTGTTTACTAGATTTCTCTTTCTTAATGCTTGGAAATTGTTTAAAGAAATTTACTGGAGATTTTATGAGTAGGTGTGAAAAGGAAACTGAAAAAGGAAAAAAAAAATTTTTAACGCAACTTTTGCAAAAAAAGAGATTTACTGTAACGCAGCGCATCGGACAATGATGGTAGCTAAACTAGTAAAATTCTCCTTTAAGCTTTTATTTTCAGCTAAAAAGCTTCTGATTCACTACTGCCACCCTCTGGACTGGAGTAGAACTGACCTTTGTTTTACATGTTTTTGAAAGCTAAAGTTTCTTCTTCTTCATCTCATTTTGACCCACCCACCCGCTCCCTCCAAAAAAAACAAAAAACAAAACAACAGCAATAAAGAAAAATCACATCTGAAGTATGTTGTCAATGCATTTTAATAATGTATCATACTGAGTGGAATAATAGTACTCTTGTCCACCAGTATTGAATATTACACGCAGGCCTTTGTCAGTTGAAGTATTTATATTTACATATTTTACTCACCCTTTCCCTGAGCATTGAACGAGGCCTTGAGATGAATTTTTTAGACCTGCATATTCAAAAGTGAACAGATTTCACACACGCACACATACACCAAGAAGTGGGTTTCAGGCAGGTTTCGCCATACTGCATGCACAGATGACTCCAGAGGCCTAGCATGACCTGGCGGCGGCGAGACTAAAGGTCACGGTGATGAGCAGCGAGCCTCGCATCCTGATTACCCCAAACCCCCCTCTCTGACTTCCTGTGAGGTCCTGCAGGTTCATTAGCAGTGGGAATAACTGCAGAAAGACAGATAGAGAAAGAGTGAGAGAGGCAAGAGGTCTGAACCAATAAACGAATCGTCCAGAGAGAAAAGGAAGAAAACGAAGGTGAGAAGAAGGGAAAAAGAAAAAAAATTATTTATGCAGTCAATAGGCTGCAGCTTGTCTGCATCTCTAATTGTTTGATTTTATAGGCGGGACGGGCTCTTTAAACAAACACACTCTTATGCTAATGGAAGCACGGCGGTGCCCTCCTGGCTGTGTCTGGTGGGAAAGTGGACTGGGGGATTATGGGAGTTTTTTGGGGAGGGGGGCAGGGAAAAGCTGAATATCATTTGTATAATTAAAAATGACAGAGGAAATGGTCCACTAATGTGCACACACATGCACACGCACACACACACACACACACAATCAGCCACTTTGTCTTGACAGGTGGAAGGGGAGGAGGGAGTAGGGAGGTATAAGGGGAGAGGGGAGGTTAGTCCTGATTGCTGTCAATCAAGCAGTCCGGTGGGAGGACCGGGGAGGCAGCCAGATCGCCATGAACTTTGACCCAATACCTGGCCGACGTGATGCCAGTATGTGTGTGTGTGTGTGTGTGTGTGTGTGAGAGAGAGAGAGAGAGAGAGAGAGAGATTTAACAACCTTGAGAGATTGACTGAATTTCAACAGGCTCAGGGCTGAGTGAGAGAAATGTAGTGTGGCACAGAAGGGGAAGTGAAATGGATTAAAGGATGAAAGTCCACAGAAAAATGAAGACCGGAATAAAGGCAGGACAGAAGTTAGTGGCACCAAAGTATTAAAACGTTATACAGTTGTTATCTTAGCTTCAGGTTTGACAACTTGGCAACTCGCTAATATCAATATTTACCTAAACAACTAATATATAACTATAATATAAAATGAAAATGGCTAAAATGGTGTAATAATTGATTGTTGATTCAGCCTATGAATCGTAAGTGTAAGAAGACACATCATAACCTCAAAGGACGTCTTATGTATATTAAGACCATGAAGTAGAAAACAAAAAACAAAGTGACAGATAATTCAATACCATCACCATAAACCTTTCTACTCTTTAATATATGGCTGATATTATCCAAAGTGGAAAACAAGTACTACTGTAAACACATTGTATTAAATCCACAACTTCATTGCAGTTTATTAACTAGTTTCTGGCGTCATTACCCTCTTGTAAGTGTCACCAAATATGCCCATTTCCTTTCATGTTTTCCCCATGCTATTGTACACCAGATACAAAAATGATGATATTCATAACAAATGACTCGCATGTAAATGACATTTATAGAAATTATCACCTAAAGTTCATTATGATGTTAATCTGCCTCAAGCAGCACATAAACCTTTATAAAACTTTATTGACGTTTATTGAATTTTATACACATATTAATCTTTGGTTACACAGGGAAACATTTGCATTAGAATCTAACACATCATGCAGTGTGTTACATCTGCCTGAGCAGGAGGCACAACTTTAAGAAGCTTTTAAGACATTCAGAGTTGCATTAATCAGTATTTTTTTATGCCGACAGTTATCAGTGGATCAAATGAGAGTAGGTGTTCATGTAAAACCTGTTGCTCATAGTCCTAAACCCATGCAATAGTTCCCCGTCTCTGCAACACCCATTGGTTTTCATTTTTTTTGCTTCATTCTAGAACCCTCATCCAACCTGCTTTCAGCAGGATCAAGTAGGTGTATATAACATACAAGTCAAAAACTGAAAATAATTTGGGACTAGCTGGTGAAGATACGGCAGCTGAAAGCTACAATAGCGGTGGTGACTAATGTTGAAGTACAAGAACGGCAAAAAATTTGACTCACAGTCATGAAAACCGATTCAGCAGAATGAACATATTACTGTGTTCCAGGTCTGCCAATTCACATTTTCATAACTTTATAAGGAGCTGAATTTGTAAGATGTCATGTACACAAGTAGTATGTCCCATGTGTCAAATAAATCAATTGATGTAGCTTTAAACAGCTCAAATAAATAATGAATGAAAAGTCATATTTGTATTGTGTGTGTGTGTGTGTGTGTGTGTGTGTGTGTGTGTGTGTCAGACACCAAGAGAGAGACAGAAAGAATGAGCGAGAGATCAAAGGAAACAGAGGATCACTAGAAAGCCAAAGTGACAATTGAACAAATGGCAGCAATGAAAAGACGATCAGATTATATCTCTGTCCTTCTGTCGCTTTGTTCTCTGTGTGCGCATCAGCTTGTTTCTGACTGCATGCGTGCGCACACCGCTGTGTGTAATTACATATTTATTGATGTGTGTTCCCACATTTATTTGTTCCTCCAAGATGTGTGTCTCCCCTTGTGTTTTTCTGTGTGTGCGTGCCGGTGTGCATTAACTAACGGTGAGCTGAACGGGGATGGCTGAGATGTAAAAACACTTCTTCCTCCTCTCCCCACCACCAAATTAATCTGCTCACAGATGCACACACAGACACACATTCTGTACAATCATTTGATTATAAACTTGTGAGCAAGTGTTAATGGTTTTACTTTCACAGATATGTTGGTTCCTGTTTTTCCCTTTCTTTCCCCTTTCATCTCTAATGTCCCTCATTCTTTTGTTCAGTATCAGAGTGTGTTGTAGTTCTTGGTGTCTTTGAAAAAAAAATACCAGATTTCTGTGTTTTCATTTTTGTGTTCTCGTTCTGAACACTTTCTCATCTCTTCCTGTACACTGTCCTTTCATAAATTACCTCGTATGTAAGTAAAGTAAAAGATCAAACCAAGTGACGTTATAGAGGACTAATGTTTGCAGAGGGAGGAGGCTGGGGCCGATCGATTGGTCCAACAATGTGTTTTTCTGTTTCAGACCAACAGTAGTTTCTGTACACCAGTCATTCCCAAAATCAAGAGTGCTGTGGCCAACTTAAAAACCAGAAAATCCCACCAGACCCACCCAATCTTAAATTTTCACTCTAATCAAAATACAAGAGAAAGTGATGCATTTCATTAAAAACATGTTTTCATTGGTTTTAAATTGCTAATGCTACCCTGTCATATGCAAAGTGTTAAGGCCTTGTCTTCGTCCTGTTCTTTCTTTCCTAATGGTTCAGGATCTACACTGCAACTGGCCAGTGACACTGAACTTCATTGTATCAGCATTAACAAAGACGTTAGCTAATGATTTTTAAAAGGATTACTAGCAAACCAACATAAATAATCTAAAATTGCCTAACAACAAGTGTAACTTAATAAATGTATTATGTGGTGTAGAGTAATTGAAAAATACTTAAAATGCTCTCTCCCAGAATAGGGTTTTACATAAACAAAGGCCCAGATTAGAAAGCTAAGAGTGTTGCAGTGTTGATGCTGGAGCTACATTATTATGATGATACAAGACCAATACAGGGATATTAAATAAACCTTAATTGCGTGTCTATTTTTGTAACTCTGACAAAAAAAGCTCTCCTAAAGTTAAAGTACTTATTTTAGCCCAAAAATCTGATTTGTCCCAAACCTTTACCCATAGCATGTCACGTTATAAAGGACTTTATTCACTTTTTAAGTTTGTGAGAAGCATGTCTCATCTGTAAGCTGTTGGTTATGACATCAAGCCAGGTTGTGGGATATTTTCAGTCATAAACTCAAACCCCACTGAGATTTCTGTGTTGGATGCAGGCAGGATATGAAACACATGTTCACATAACAAGTCTGCAGAGATTTGTGTGTGTGTGTGTTTTACAGTGCCATGAATGCATTTACTTGCGCGCGCTCGTGTGTGAAACGGCTGGCATGTTTCAGTCACCTGGCTCTGTCACCCTCCATAATCACTACAATCCAACAGAGAAATCTGCTCTAATCAAACGGGGAACGCCTCCTTGATTTTGGCTCACACTTACCCTCTCTCTCTCTCTCTCCTTTCGCTTTTGGTCTTTTTCTCTCTCGTCTCATTCATGCCTAATGTTGTTCTTCTTCTCATCTCTTCTTCATCTCTCTGTCCTCTCATCCTGTGTTTCTTTCTCAGTTTGTCTCTCTCTAATTTTCACGTTGTGTCGGTACATGTGCGTGTGTGGGTCGCTGTGTTGAGCTCTCAGTCAGGGAGGAGGCAGTAGCAGCTGGTGAGGGCAATCCCCAGAGGGATTATGGGTAGGGAAGGGAAGGTTATGGCTTTGCTCCCATCACCGATCTGTTGCCTTTGAGTGTGTGCACAGTAGAGTGTGTTTCAGCCTGGTTTGTGTAGTTTTTTTTTCTTTTTTTGCTTTGGTCTAGTGGAGTCCAGTTTGGTAAGGCTGATCTAGTTTGGTGTGATTTGGTTAAGATTTTGGTCCTTCTTCAGTTTGTGGTTTGGTTTTGTTGAGTTTATGTTTTGACCTTCTTCTGTTTATGGTTTCATGTGGTTTGATTAATTTTAGTGTATCCTGTGAGACGTGTTCTATTTATAGGCTAGTACTGTACCGTGATGTCAGTTAGAGTGTCTGGGCTGTGTTCACAACATGAATAATTAACACATTCACATATCTTCAATTTAAATATCGTCTGTATTTACACAATAAATAAATGAATAAACACATGTAATCCACCAGGGCCAGATCAACAAGAAATTCGTATGTACTCCTCATAGTGTTTGATTTTCCCTGTGAGGAAAACCAGACGGGTGGGGTTTACTGCGTCAGGGAACATTTGCTTTCCTGCTGCTGGACTCTCTGCAGGCGTATACTTTGGATGTTGGATGCCTGCTGTAAACCAGGTCTCTTTTTAGTCTTTTATTTTACCGTGAGACACAGTGAGTGTCAAACATAACCTCTCACTCTCTCGCCACTGCAGTCACTGAAGGCGTTTGTTTTCCACTTCAGTCCGTGCCTCGGCACTAAATCAGCTGTTTAGCAAAAGGATCTGGAAGAGTGAAGCAACTTTGCTCTCACTATTTTACCCATGTCTTATTGTCCTGAATATTGCTTATGCTTGTTTTATTGTGTCTGCATGTGTATTTGTACGTTATTGTGAAACAGTTATTGTCCAAAAAAAGGCCATGACAGGGTAAAATATAAAAAAAGCAGAATGCAATCGTTTGAGGATAATCTCAATACTACATTTCCGTGAAAGCAGCAAAATAAAACCCCCCAAAAAACTGACATTGTCACGGCTGCCGAGGCGAGCCGTGTGGATTTAGAAGGAGGACCCAAGATGCAGGCAGTGGATGAGATACCGGTGGTTTTATTTACAGAGGTGTAGTGGCAAACAAACAGTGGGGCATAACAAACAACTAAAGACACCTAAACTGGGAGAACTAAAATAACAGACCTGGGAGCATATGACAACGGATGATGAATAGCAGAGAGACGCAGACGAGGAACAGGACACCGTGGAACACAGTGTAACAGACTGACACAGAGTTACACAGACTGACACGGAGGAACACAGACGAACCGGCAACAGGCAGGAGAACACACAGGGCTTAAATACACACACCAGTAATCAGGGGATGAGAGACAGGAGGGCAACACAGCTGGGAGGAATCTGGGCTGACGGGACAGGGGAAACGTAAACTGATCACACTCACATACGACGCGGACCTTCACAATAAAACAGGAAACTCAGATACATGGAACCAGACAAGACATTGAACTAAACAGACAGATTCACAAACAGATGGGGAGACACCATAGACAGACAGATACAGACGCAGACTCAGAGGCAGATCGAAAATAACACAGAACTTAAACAATCATCTAGAAAATGATAAACTAAAAGCGCTGGGTCACCGACCCAGGACCATGACAGTACCCCCCCCCTCAAGGGCTGGCACCAGACAGCCCAGCAGAAACGAAAAAACTGACCAAAACAAAACAGAAAACAACCCGACCAGGGCGGGCGGAGGGGGCCCAGGACGGAGGGACAGAGTCCAAAAAGGCCCAGATGGTCAAGTTCAGGAGGCCGACCATGCGAATGGCAACGGGGCAGGTCCGGATGCCGGCCACGCAGTGGCGTGGAAACAGTTCTGGGGGCCGACCGTGCGGATGGCAACGGCGGCGTGGAAACAGTTCTGGGGCCGACCGTGCGGACGGCAACGGCGGCATGGAAACAGTTCTGAGGGCCGACCGTGCGGACGGCAACGGCGGCGTGGAAACAGTTCTGGGGGCCGACCGTGCAGACGGCAACGGCGGCGTGGAAACAAGTCCGGAGGCCGGCCACGCGGAAGGCAGTGGCGGCGTTCAGGAGGGCGTCCACGGTGGCGGAGATGCCCAACAAGCGGCCTGGCAGATGACCGACGATGTGGAGGTGGTAGTAGGGGACCTGAAGGCTGCGTGGCCCCTGCAGCCCCAGACGAGGCGCAAGCTGAGGCTGGACCAGACGAGGCGCAAGCTGAGGCTGGACCAGACGAGGCTGATGAGGATGCGGAGGCTGGACCAGGCGAGGCTGATGAGGATGCGGAGGCCGGACCAGGCGAGGCTGAAGCAGAAGCAGAGGCCGGACCAGGCGAGGCTGAAGCAGAAGCGGAGGCCGGACCAGGCGAGGCTGAAGCAGAAGCGGAGGCCGGACCAGGCAAAGCAGCTGATGAGGATGCTGAAGCTGGACCAGGCAAAGCAGCTGATGAGGAAGCTGAAGAGGAGGCCACTGCAGGTGATGCGGAGGCTGGACCAGGCGAGGATGAAGACACGGAGGCTGGACCAGGCGAGGATGAAGCAGTGGCTGGACCAGGTGAAGCGGATGAAGCCGAAGCATGCGCTGGACCAGGCGACGCTGAGGATGCTGAATCCGGACCAGGCGACGGCGTGGAGGATGCAGCAGAGGCCGGGCCAGGCAACGGCGTGGAGGATGCAGACGGAGGCGCTGCAGCAGGTGGCGGCATGGATGAAACTGCTGCTGCAAGCGTGGATGAGGCTGCTGGTGGAGCAGCTGGTGGCTGGATGGGCTCCTCGGGCCCCCCAGCTGACGAGAAAGGAGGCTGGACGGGCTCCTCGGGCCCCCCAGCTGACGAGGCAGATGGCTGGACGGGCTCCTCGGGCCCCCCAGCAAAAACAGTCTCAGAACCAGTGGGCACTGGAGCCCCTGGCACACACAGAACAGAACCAGCAGGTGCGGAGACTTCTGGCAGGAACGCAACAGAACCAGCAGGTGCGGAGACCTCTGGCAGGAACGCAACAGGACCAGCAGGCACACGGGCCTCTGGCAGGAACGCAACAGGACCAGCAGGCACACGGGCCTCTGGCAGGAACGCAACAGGACCAGCAGGCACACGGGCCTCTGGCAGGGACAGAACAGGACCAGCAGGCACACGGGCCTCTGGCAGGGACAGAACAGGACCAGCAGGCACACGGGCCTCTGGCAAACACATAGCGGCCTGCAGCTGCGCAGAGCATTGACCCTGCTCAGACAGCGACAGCTCTGTGCAGTCCTCAGCTGGCTTCTTAAACTCCAGGGGTCCAGAGTCTGATGGGGGCTGAAACCCAGCCTCTGGGGAGGCCCTGGAGTGCATCTCAGTCTCAGAACTGGCCAGCCTTTGAGGAATGTTGACATTGTTCTTGGGTTTGTCTCTCTGCTTAGAGTACGGAGTTGTTGAACTGTCCGTTATGGGTTGGACTGACATGGCTTGCTGTACAGGAGGAGTAGGTGAAGGTGATGGCTGAACAGGTGGTGGAGCAACTGACACAGGATGCAGGGCTGGTGACTGCTGAACAGGAGGCTGAACTGAGGATAAAGCTAATGATTCTTCTGCTAACCGGGCTACTGACTGGGCCATGGATTGTAACAGGGTTTGTAATAAGTCTGACTGTGACTGTAATTGAGCTATGGATTGTGAGGCTGAATGTGGCAGAGGTGGCGACTGGGCTTCCGGCCGGGCGGCTAACTGAGCTTCCGGCCGGGCGGCTAACTGAGCTTCTGGCGATAAACAGTTTTTGTCCTGTGCCGTACAGAACATCACCCCTGAGTAAACGGTCCCACAGTTCAGACCAATAATACTGTCCTGTCCACTCACCGCAGCTGGCTGCTCGGAAATCCCCAGGTCCGACTGTGGCGAGGAGCGTCGGCAGCGTGAGCGCCGTTTCCCCCTCGAAGGCTGGGTTGACGGGCCGGGCAGAACATCCTCTGTCGGACTGGGCAGTGAAGCATGAGCTGCAGGGTGGGTGGTAGCAGCCGGGGGGTGAAGACGGAGTCCATTCAGAATGAAATTCTGTGCAAGCGGGTGAAGTGAGCTGAGCAGCCAGGGGAGACCAGAAACCAAGCGCTGTAGCCGATTAGCCACGGCTTGGCGAAATTCTCTCCCCTCGTGCTCCAGCCACGCGTTGATTAATTTGTCCACGGAGTAAACAATGTCCTCCCGGAGCTCCTTGGGCGGGTTGAATGCTGCTGGGTCCATAGTGGCCGGTTCGTACTGTCACGGCTGCCGAGGCGAGCCGTGTGGATTTAGAAGGAGGACCCAAGATGCAGGCAGTGGATGAGATACCGGTGGTTTTATTTACAGAGGTGTAGTGGCAAACAAACAGTGGGGCATAACAAACAACTAAAGACACCTAAACTGGGAGAACTAAAATAACAGACCTGGGAGCATATGACAACGGATGATGAATAGCAGAGAGACGCAGACGAGGAACAGGACACCGTGGAACACAGTGTAACAGACTGACACAGAGTTACACAGACTGACACGGAGGAACACAGACGAACCGGCAACAGGCAGGAGAACACACAGGGCTTAAATACACACACCAGTAATCAGGGGATGAGAGACAGGAGGGCAACACAGCTGGGAGGAATCTGGGCTGACGGGACAGGGGAAACGTAAACTGATCACACTCACATACGACGCGGACCTTCACAATAAAACAGGAAACTCAGATACATGGAACCAGACAAGACATTGAACTAAACAGACAGATTCACAAACAGATGGGGAGACACCATAGACAGACAGATACAGACGCAGACTCAGAGGCAGATCGAAAATAACACAGAACTTAAACAATCATCTAGAAAATGATAAACTAAAAGCGCTGGGTCACCGACCCAGGACCATGACAGACATATCACAGTATTTTTATTTGTTTGTGTTTTTATAAGTATTTTTCTCAACTTAAATGGATAGCTTTTAGTAAAGAGGAGACAAGAAAGCATGGAAGGCATGCCACAAAGGGTCTCAGATCAGAATCAAAGCTGGACTACTTTATTTGACCTTGTGGTATGTGGCTGCCTGCTTAATCACTGAACTAAACTAGCCTCCTGTCAAATATGATTTTTCAGTTTAAATCACAGCCCAAACCTTAGTGGGTGAACAGCTTGTTGCTGCATTTTGCTACAGGAAGCAATCTGTTTTGTTTTTGTTTTTGTTTTTTTTGGGGGGGGGGGGGGGTTTCCAACTTGCAGTGACTTACATGTTATTAATCAAGTTTAAACATACGGTAGTGAACCAGTGACATCCCCTTTACTGCCATCTTGTGGTCATATTTGGCTGTTGTCTCTGGAAGGAGGCTTAACTCTGGTTGACTCAGATTACACCAAAATCTGTATGGGGTCAGCAATTTGAGAATGTGTCCCATGTCCTAGCAATAGCTTGAGCATGTAAAGCTGACAAGCTTTTTTTTTTTTTGCTGTTTGTGCATGTGTGATGTTGTCCATCAACCTCTGGCATTTGATGGGAAACTGATGGGAGACTAATGTGCTAAGCATGCTGCCAGTGGCTCTGCTCTCACAGACATCAGATGTAGCCTGTGCGTTCTGTGGAAACAAAGCTGCTGGATATGCAGCATATAAAAAAATGAAAGACAAGTAGCAAAAAAATGATATTTTAATCTGCTGCAATTGTTCTTCTTTCTTCGTTCAGCCTGGAGAGCAAAAGAGAGAGTCTATTTGCCGTGATGCAATATCAAAACCCTTTGTCAGCATTCCTAAAGTTGCCTTGGACTACACTGAAAGCCAAGAAAAACTGGCTGTTGGCAGTTGCCTCTAGAGAGCGGGTCAGAAGACTAGCTGATGAGTTCCTAGATTGCTAAATGGTCAATTTATATTGTACCATCGATTTGTAAGTCATAACTGCAAACTATGGCGCTTTTGAGGAGTAGTTTATGACTTAAAAAGAGCAGTTGTAGTAGAAAAACCCCACTTAATAATGTGGTGCTGTTAGCAGAAGTCTGTATTGTTTAGTTACATAGCAAGTAAAGCACCATACATAAAGCACCAAATTTCACTGTGATATGATTTACTGCTATTTTGTATTAGCTGTACTTGCTATAGTTACATAGCCCACAGCTCTTTTCTTAATGCAGTTCAAGCATTATTTTTGTACACAAAAATATTTTAATACTCTAATTAATTTGATTAAATGGGCATGAATGGAGTACAGAGATCACATTACCTCAAAAGTTATGGGAATTGGTTTATAACTTATAGCGAATAACAGGTTTTTGTGTATCTATTTGTGTGTGTGAGTCTGTGTGTGTTTGTGTCTGTGTGTGTGTGTGTGTATTGAGTCCATTGACCTTCCTTCATCTCCCTGTGAACAGGACAAATATTTAAAATAGATGTCAGGTCCTGGACCGCCTCCAACTTAAGAGCCACTCTGGTGTGTGCGTGTGTGTGTGTGTGTGTGTGTGTGTATCCGTGTGTGTGTGTTTTTTCGCTGCCTGATTTCTTTTACCGCCCATTACTGAGAAACCAAAGCTCTTTCTCTTTTTCCTCCCATCACTCTCCATTCGTGTTTCTCTTTCTTTCTTCTACAACCGCCTCGCTTTATTTTTTCACTTCTCTCTCGCTCTCTTTCTTTCTGTCTCTCCCTCTCTCTCTCTGTCTCTCTCTCCCTGACAGCCGCTAATAATAACGCATGAAGGCAGTCACACCAAATGAAGACAAATGCTGTCCGCTGCTTTGGAATCATAATCTCCCTCCCTCTTTCTCTCCATGCTCTCTCGCCTTTCCACTGCCTCGCCCTCGTTCTTGTCCTCCAGCCTCTGTTCTCTCTAGCTTCACCTCTCTCCCTCTCTCTTGCTTTCTGTTCAGCACTGAACAGTGATGTCTCTATAAGCCTCTGAAACTGCTCTCATAGTGCTATATTCCTTATGTTAATAAGAAAGAAGAATCCATGTGCATTTAAAGACTTAATGTGAACATTACTGTCTAAAATATTATTTAGACATTTTAATTATAAGTCAACAAAAATATTTGCTTATTTTAAATTTTTTTTACCTTTAACTTAGCTTTCGCTGCGGGTGGCATTTTGTAATCAGTCTTGTCTGTTATTCTTTATTTTTTTTAAGGGTACTGTAAAATATGGTGCTATTTAAATATCATTTTTGTATATATTGTACTATATTTTGCTTAATAACTAGATATTATTATCCATTGATTTCAACGGCCTTGCATTTCCACTACTTGTTACATTTACAGTATTCTCTGCTGACACCTGATGGAGCTCCTGGGTGTGCACCTTTTGTTTTTTTGGCACAAAAGTTGTGACTGTAAGATGCACAATGTCAACAATTATCTTGATGGCATGAACTATTTCTAGATGATACAAAACAGCATTTTGATCAATTCTTCTGTAGAGGAAGAAATAATAAACTTCTCTTGGAAAATTGATATATAGTAGGGTGTTTAAATGTCAGTATTTAAAATACTAATGATGTTCAGAAGAAGAATTAACAACACACTTCATTAAACTGTAATGTACTAATGATCATTTGCATGGATTTTCCAAAAGATAAATCATGATTGCAGTCACTTCCATTTCCTGCCTCCCAGTTCAACCACAGCTCTGCATGTGGTGCTATGATAAAAACTATTTCCACCACAAGAAATTAACAAATACATGGCT
Organism: Diplotaxodon limnothrissa; assembly: GCF_057381915.1. Classification (NCBI taxonomy): domain Eukaryota; kingdom Metazoa; phylum Chordata; class Actinopteri; order Cichliformes; family Cichlidae; genus Diplotaxodon; species Diplotaxodon limnothrissa. The sequence goes on along the minus strand of NC_140614.1, from coordinate 5,453,643 downwards.
GAATGGTAATGTTCGCACCATAACTACAGAGATAATTGATTAAATGAGCACTGTAATTACATTTTCTCTTCCTAATATTGAAGATGTTATCAGTGTATCTTTTATCATTAAGTTAATCAGGAAGACGGCATTGAAGAGAATGAGTGAGCATGTGATTAGCCAGAGCGAGAGAGTGCGAGAGAGACTGTATGTGAATGTGTGTTGGAATATATCCAGAAAATGCTGCTTTTGGACTTATTCTTTTTCCTTTGCTGAATGACTGTGAGTGGAAGCCTTTATGTTTTGTTTTTGTGTATAACTGAAAAGAATAAATAGATACTGGTGTAGACTGTAGTGTAAGTACCATCCATTGATTAGCCTGATTTTTATTGCCCAAAGGTTTGATAATGATTGTTCTATATTTTGAAAAATGACCCATCAACCCCCTTCCAGCATACTTTGAAATCCAAGGCAAATATGTAAATGTTAAATAGACTGATTCTTATATAATGCTTTTCTGCTCTCCCAGAGCACAAAGTGCTTTATACATTCACCCAAGCACTGTTTTCTATGCTTTTGTTAAAGTGGTTTCTAACTAACTTTTATACACATTCATACTACGACGGATGATTTGGAGAGCAAGTTGAGGTTAGTATCTTGGCCAACGATATTTGGCACGTAGAGTGAGGGAGCCAGAGATCAAACCACCAACCTCCTGACCTCCTGAGCTACAGCCACCCCCAGTGTTTGAACATGAATGTCTCAAAAACTCTTAAAGATGAAAGCCCGCCCTTCTTATCATAAAAATGGTTCAGGATGTTTAAATTGGGACAAATACATCAAACAACTAATAATTAATTAATTAGTAACTAATAAAAAAAAACTACACATCGGAATAAAGTATTAGTGACACACTTTGATTGGGACAGTTGTTGGATTTCAAAATAATGCAAAATAAAGCATATAGAAAACTTTTTAACATGAATTTTTTTTTGCATTAAAAATGAAGAAAATGCTATTTTCATTCAACTTTTATGATGAATTGACCAAATAAGTTGTACCACAAAAAAAACAAAATATCAATAGATGGTTCAATGTGAAAAGACCAGCTTTTTTAACCATTGTTAACAGGAGACAGATACACTCGTGAAATGGAAACATGCTACAGTTTTGAATGGGATCCTAGGCAAGTATGCTTGCAGTGACAATAGCTAATTGTGTTGATAAGATGGCAATATTATTATAAAAAGTTTTGAGATTTCTGTTCAAGATGTTTAGGATAAAAGGAGATAGTGTTCACACTGATATGTTTTAATTGATGTGCATGTTTAAATTTGAATAGGCATTGCTTGCCTTGCTTTTCTTGACAAAACACCACTGCAGTATGTATAATGTGTTCCTTGTTTGAGATAATATGACATATAGAGAGTTAAACTGAGGGTGGCAAAGTCTGTGCAAAGAGTCAGGAGAGAAGATGAGAGCATTCGGTTAGGGGGAGCTTTGGATCTGGTATTTAACTTTGTTTTCATTCAATTTCTTTCACTTTCACTTCCTGCTTGGTTAGCTTATGCTCCATAATATGCCCTCTTCACAACATTAACCCTGCATATTAAAACGTAATGCTATCTGTTTAAATGTAACCGCAGAGGGTCCTGATCAATGAATAAACACAGATATGCGGTGAGTTGGGAGTGAGACCCATCTTATTTCCATGAACTTGTGGGTCCCTTGTGCATATCTCTAAGATGCCGGCAGCTTTAACGGCAGGGCTTGTCACTCAGAGAAGGAGAATGAGTTGGTGAACCGATGAAACGAGTGCTTTACCAATTTCCCGTTTCTATTCTACAGCATAGTCAGGCAATTAAGAAGTGATTTAGTATTATTTATTCCATGGATTCTTCTTCTTCAGTGAAGACCAAAAGTTGAATGTGTCTTCGGGGGTGTTATGCTAATAGCGACTAATGTAATGTTATAGCGGTGTGATATGCTTTGAACTCCAAGAGAAGCATGTGGGCAAATTCTTAGGACTTTCATGTGGAACAAATAAATGACTTTGACTATTCCGATCAGTCAAACCTGAAATGAAAGAAGACAAATACTCGGATCCTGACATGTATCTGCTCTGTGTCATGTCTGTGTGTTTTGGAAGGGTGTCCTAAAGTTAAACTGCAAAGCATCCATCTAGAGGGCATTAAAGACATTTATCAACACTTCTGCCCTTGGATAATATGACATATGACGTGTGTGTTTGATTGCCTGTGCCCTTTTGCAGTTAGGACGTTATTACATCTAATCTTGATAGGAGCAGACCGAAGGCTTGTCAAAGGCTATGTTGACCAAATAACCTACAACATATACATCATGCAATAGAATATAACCACATTTCATAAGAAATCAGATGACAATAATCCCATTGTACATTTATTTATTTATATCGACAGCACCAGCAGTTATCTGAAAAAGTTGCACTTGACAGTGTATTCTTCCAAACAGCAGCTGATTTTCTGCGGTTTTGAAGACACCATGAGAAACTCCAGTATACACTACCTTCAGCATAATAGAATTAATTTAAATGACCAGAATTAGTTGAATAGCTAATAAGACAATACCAAATATATTTTAAAAGAAAATTAACTGCTGATAAATCATACTAGTTCTTAAAGAACTACTTTTACCCCGTAGAAATATGAGTACACAAGAACAGGTGTAGAGATCCTACTCATCCCTAACAACAAAACTAAACAGGAGACATCGGAGTAGAAGCAGGTAGAAAAGAAGTTCAAAGACTGGATAAGCTGTATGAGGAGTGTTTGTGCCTATCTGTGTGGATGAACAAGTCAGCTTGTCAATAACCATCTACATGTCTGACAGCCAGCAAGGACAAACACATGGAGAGAGCTCAGTGTGAATTATAGGAGGGATAAGAAAATATAGGTTGGGGAAATATTTTGCTTTCTTTCCTGCAGGTATAGTTGGTGTGATATTTTTTAACAGATTTTCAGCAGCTGCACATACATGGTCCCACAGAGTCCATTTACAGAATATACCACAGTACACTGCAAATTTTACAGTTCATCCATCCATCTTCATCCGCTTTATCCGAGGCCGGGTCGCGGGGGCAGCAGCCTAAGCAGAGAGGCCCAGACCTCCCTCTCCCCAGCCACCTCCTCCAGCTTATCCGGGGGAACACCAAGGCGTTCCCAGGCCAGCCGAGAGATATAATCTCTCCTGCGTGTCCTGGGTCTGCCCCGGGGCCTCCTCCCAGTGGGACATGCCCGGAACACCTCACCCAGGAGGCGCCCAGGAGGCATCCTTGTCAGATGCCCGAACCACCTCAACTGGCTCCTTTCGATGTGGAGCAGCAGCAGCTCTACTCTGAGCCCCTCCCGGATGGCCAAACTTCTCACCCTATCTCTAAGGGAGAGGCCAGCCACCCAGCGGAGGAAGCCCATTTCTGCCGCTTGTATCCGCAATCTTGTTCTTTCGGTCACTACCCACAGCTCGTGGCCATAGGTGAGGGTAGGGACGTAGATCGACCGGTAAATTGAGAGCTTCGCTTTTACACTCAGCTCCCTCTTCACCACGACGGACCGGTGCAGCGTTCACATCACTGCAGCCGCAGCCCCAATCCGTCTGTCGATCTCCGGCTCCCTTCTCCCATCACTCGCGAACAAGACCCCGAGATACTCCACTTGGGGCAGGAACTCATCCCTGACCCGGAGTGGGCACTCCATCCTTTTCCAGCTGAGAACCATGGCCTCAGATTTGGAGGTGCTGATCCTCATTGCCGCTGCTTCACACTCGGCTGTGAACGGTTCCAGTGCGAGCTGGAGGCCCTCACCCGATGAAGCCAACAGAACCACATCATCCGCAAAAAACAGAGATGAGATTCTGAGGCCACCAAAGTGAAAGCCCTCTGCCTAGAAATCCTGTCCATAAAAATTATGAACAGAACCGGTGACAAAGGGCAGCCCTGGCGGAGCCCATCACCCACCGGGAACGAGTCCAACTTATTGCCGGCAATGCGAACCAAGTTCTTACAATGGTAGTATAGGGATTGAATGGCCCGTAGCAATGGGCCAGACACCCCATACTCCCGCAACACCTCCCACAGGACACTCCGAGGGACACTGGTCGAATGCCTTCTCCAAGTCCACAAAACACATGTAGACTGGTTGGGCAAACTCCCATGCACCCTCAAGTATCCTTGAGATGATAAAGAGCTGGTCCAGTGTTCCGCGACCAGGACGAAAACCGCATTGTTCCTCCTGTATCCGAGGTTTGACTAGCGGACGAACTCTCCTTTCCAGCACCCTGGTATAGACTTTCCCAGGGAGGCTGAGGAGTGTGATCCCCCTGTAGTTTGAACACACCCTCCGGTCTCCCTTCTTAAAGATGGGGACCACCACCCCGGTCTGCCGGTCCAGGGGTACTGCCCCTGATCTCCACGCAACATTGTAGAGGCGTGTCAACCAGGACAGCCCTACAACGTCCAGAGCCTTCAGGAACTCGGGGCGGACCTCATCCACACCAGGGGCTCTGCTACCAAGGAGTTGTTTAACTGCCTCAGTGACCTCACCCCCGGAAATTGGCGGGTCATTCCCCTCATCCCCAGACTCTGCTTCATCCTCGGAAGACGTGTCAGTGGGATTAATGAGGTCCTCGAAGTATTCCTTCCACCGCCTGACAATTTTCTGAGTCAACATCAGCAGCGCCTGACGGTTTGCCAGAATCTCTTTGAGGCAGTCCGAAAGTCTTTTTCCATGGCCTCTCCGAACTCCTCCCACACCCGAGTTTTTGCTTCAGCCACTGCCCGAGCCGCATTCCGCTTGGCCTGTAGATACCTGTCGGCTGCCTCCGGAGTCCCACAGGCTAACCAAGCCCGATAGGACTCCTTCTTCAGCCTGGTGGCTCCCTTCACCTCTGGTGTCCACCATTTGGTTCGGGGATTACCACCACGGCAGGCACCAACCACCTTGCGGCCGCAGCTCAATGCAGAAGCTTCGGCTATGGAGACGCTGAACATGGTCCATTCGGACTCAATGTCCCCAGTCTCCCTCGGAATGCTGTTGAAGCTCTGCCGGAGGTGTGCGTTGAAGATCTCGCGGACTGGGGCCTCTGCTAGGCATTCCCAGCACACCCTCACTGCATGTTTAGGTGCACTGGGTCTGTCCAGTATCCTCCCCCGCCACCTGAATCCACTCACCACCAGGTGGTGATCAGTTGACAGCTCAGCCCCTCTCTTTACCCGAGTGTCCAGAACATATGGTCTCAGGTCTGGTGATACGATTACAAAATCGATCATCGACCTGCGGCCTAGAGCGTCCTGGTGCCACATGCACTTATGGACACTCTTGTGTTCGAACAAGGTGTTTGTTATAGCCAAACTGTGATTTGCACAGAAGTCCAATAACAAAACACCGCTCGGGTTCAGATCAGGGAGGCCGTTCTTCCCAATCACGTCCCTCCGGGTCTCGCTGTCTTTACCCACGTGAGCATTGAAGTCTCCCAGCAGGACAACAGAGTCTCCAGGTGGAGCACCTTCCAGCACCTAAGAAGGCTGGGTACTCTGAACTGCCACTCGGCTCATAAGCGCAGATGACAGTCAGCACCTGTTCCCCGACCCTAAGGCGCAGGGAACAAACGCTCATCCACCGGGAAAAACCCCAACGTACCGGCAGCAAGCCGAGGGGATATTAGAATACCCACCCCAGCCCGCCGCCTCTCACCAGGGGCACCCCTCTCCAGGAGACTGATTCCAGAGCCCAAGCCATGCGTAGAGGTGAGCCCGACTATATCTAGCCGGTACCTCTCAACCTCACGCACTAACTCAGGCTCCTTCCCCACCAGAGAGGTGACATTCCATGTCCCAATTGTCAGTCTTGGCAGCCGGGGATCAGTCCACCAGGGCCTCCACTCCTGGCCGCCACCCAGCACACAATGCACCCGACCCCTATGGCGCCTCCTGCGGGTGATGGGCCTGCGGGAGGATGGGCCCATGTCTCCTCTTCGGGCTCTGCCCGGCCGGGCCCCATGGACTAAGGCCCAGCCACCAGACCCTCGCCCTCAGGCACCCTCCCTGGGCCTGGCTCCAGGGCGGGGCCCCGGTAACCCTATCCCGGGCAGGGTAAACTGTTCCTTCGATGTTCTCTTCATAATGGTCTTCTGAATCGCTCTTTGTCTGGTCCCTCACCCAGGACCAATTTGCCATGGGAGACCCTACCAGGGGGCTAAAGCCCCCAGACAACATAGCCCCTGGGATCCCTGGGACACACAAACCCCTCCACCACGATAAGGTAGCGATTCACGGAGAGGAATTTTACAGTTATTTAATGTAATTTTACATTTTCTAAAATTTTCTAAAATAGCATAGATATGGTCAAGGATTACCCAAGGATATTCGCAGTGCAGACTGGAGCACTTCAGACTAGGACGTGATGATTTCTGCCTTTAACATAACCTTTAACATAAGCTTGTCATATCCTGAAAGGCTTAGTTATTGGTTTTTCATCAGTAAATTACATTTTTGGTCATATGAGAATGTGGGAATAATCTTCTATCTATCTGTTCTTTGCTCTTTTCTTCTTTTGTCCTGTCATCATCTTTAAACATGACATTGCATGTTACATGTAAAATGTAAAATATTCAAAGCAAGTCTTTTTTTGAAAACTTGGTAGAATTTAATGCCCAGTTAACGTGACCGAAACAGCATCAGTGATATAAATATAATGTCTATCCAGTGTCTGAGTGTACAGGTGCCTCTGCAATACACATTACTACCATATACCACATAGAGAGAATTGCCAGTAATGGACCTCGATAGTGACTATTGGGACCACACACACACACAAACACACACAAACACATCTCTTCGGGGAATTAAAGTGATATTGAGCTCCGAGCAATAACTGGAAGAGTAGAATTATTACTCCAGGGCTGTCAGTGCATTTGTGTGTGTGTGTGTGTGTGTGTGTGTGTGTGTGTGTGTGTGTGTGTGTGTGTGGCTGGTCACCTGTCCACTTGTCGATTGTTGCTTTTGATTAAAAACCAGGAGGAGCGACAGCTTTGAGTGTCTGCAATATCACACTGATGCTATTATCTATATCTCCTGCTTGTCCTATATTTTGGCTACTTTTCTCAAAATCTCTGTCTTTCCAGGCTGTTCCCGTTCCCAAAGGTGCCACATACATTTTTTTTTTGTTCCAAACCGCTGGTGTCTCAGAAATACACAAGACGCATACAATGTCTTCAAAAGATCAGTTGTCACAGTATTAGGTATCATCTCATATGTACTGACATATGCATGCTTTCTCAGTACTCCTTGGATTTACGGTTTCTTCTCCAGGAAGCCCCTTTTGCTTGGAGGTCAGTGGGCATTGAAGTGGACATAGTTAAGTTTTTCTTTTTTCCAAGCACACCCAACCAGTTTACAGCACAGCAGGTTACTACGGGTGCATCACACCACAGACATATCTAAGTTTCTTACCAAAGCACAAATTCTAACATCCATTTGTCCAAGGAAGATAGTAAATGGTTCCTATACAAACTCTACCTCAACACTTAAAACACCTCATACAACATGCCTCATTCACACAAGCACTTTTTTTTATCTACACCTATGTGCTTTCTATGTACAATTCACACACATTCATACACTGATGAACATACCAGAGAGCAACTTGGGGTTCACTATTACGCCCAAGGATACTTGGGCATGCAGAATGGAGAAACCAGGGATTGAACCGCCGTCTACCGTCTATATTTTCTTAGTTTGACTACATTATCTCACTGAGTGGATTATTTTTTGCTAGAAGTCCACTTTTGGGGTGGCTGTAGCTCAGGTGGCAGAGCAGGTCAGCCACTAATCAGAAGGTCGGTGGTTCGATCCCAGGCTGCCTCCTGGCTGCATGTCAAATATCCTTGGGCAAGATACTAACCCCATGTTTGCCTACTGGTGGTGGTCAGAGGGCCCGGTGGCGCCTGTGTCCGGCAGCCTCGCCTCTGTCAGTGAGCCCCAGGGCAGCTGTGGCTACAATGAATAGAATAGAATAGAATTCAACTTTATTGTCATTGCACATGCACAGGTACAGGGCAACGAAATGCAGTTTGCATCCATCCAGAAGTGCTTTAGTGATATAGATATATTACAATATATATTAGCAATAATATAGATATGTGAGTATATTATAGAAATGGGTCTATTATGGTATGTTATAATGTACACGGTATGAAGTATGTTGTGAATATTCTATAACTATAAGTATGTACAGGCTGTAGTGAGTACAAGCTATGTACAGGATATGAACAGGATATAAATATGAAAAACTATACAGAATATGAAATAAATAACTTTACAGAATCTGGGATATACAGCTATACAGAAATGGGAACTATGCAAGTTGTAAACAGTTGTAGGATTAAAGATTATCGAATGTACAGAATGATTATTTACACAGAGCTATACAGTAGTGCAGTTAAGATAAGTGAGGGTGTAGATAGTTTCTACAGAGGCTATATAAAGTGCTAGTGGTTGTGAGTGGTGGTTCAGTCCATGTTATTATTGTGTTTGAGGGTACAGTTGTCCATTGTGGGTGTGTGTATGTTCAGTCCATGAGTTTAACGTGGGTCAGATGTCAGGAGGCAGAGTTCAGGAGTCTGACAGCTGTGGGGAAGAAGCTGTTCCGGTACCTGGTGGTCTTAGTCCGGAGGCTCCTGTGGCGCCTCCCAGAGGGCAGGAGGGTGAAGAGTCCATGTGATGGGTGACTGGGGTCTTTGATGATTTTCCCAGCCCTTTTCAGACACCGCTTCCTGTAGATGTCTTTTATGGCAGGAAGTGGTGCTCCGGCGATGCGCTGGGCAGTTTTCACGACCCTCTGCAACGCCTTCCGGTCCGAGGCAGAGCAGTTCCCGTACCAGACTGTTATACAGTTGGTCAGGATGCTCTCGATGGTGCAGCGATAGAAGTTCACCAGGATGTCTGAGGACAGGTGGTTCTTCCTCAGAGTCCTCAAGAAGAAGAGGCGCTGGTGAGCCTTCTTGACCAGCTTGGAGCAGTTGGTCGTCCAGGTGAGATCCTCGGAGATGTGGACTCCCAGGAACTTGAAGCTGCTCACACGCTCCACAGCCGTCCCCTTAATGTGGATGGGTGGATGTGGGTCAGCATTCCTCCTGTAGTCCACGATGAGCTCCTTGGTCTTCTCGGTGTTAAGCAGCAGGTTGTTTCTGTCGCACCACTCAGCCAGACGATCCACCTCCTCCCTGTAGGCGGCCTCATCGTTGTCACTGATGAGGCCAATCACCGTGGTGTCATCTGCAAACTTAATGATGGTGTTGGAACCATCAGCAGGTCTGCAGTCGTGGGTGAAGAGGGAGTAGAGGAAAGGGCTCATCACACAGCCTTGTGGTACACCGGTGTTCATTGTGATGGTAGATGAGCAGCGGTTATCCAGCCGGACATGTTGGGGGCGGTTGGTCAGGAAGTCCAGTAACCATTTGCAGATGAGGGAACTGATACCCAGGTCTGTCAGTTTCCTGATGAGTTGTGAGGGGTGGATTGTATTGAATGCTGAACTGAAGTCTATAAACAGCATTCTGGCGTAGGTGTTGTTGTTGTCCAGGTGTGAGAGGACAGAGTGCATTGCGATGGAGACTGCATCCTCTGTGCTCCTGTTCCGGCGGTATGCGAATTGGTGGGGGTCCAGGGTGGGGGGGAGACAGGATTTGAAGTGTGCTAGGATCAGTCGCTCTAAGCACTTAGTGATGATGGGGGTGAGTGCTACTGGGCGGTAATCATTGAGGCAAGATGGGTTGGAGTTTTTGGGTATCGGGACGATGGAGGTGGATTTGAAGTAGGCCGGTACCACAGCGTGGGCCAAGGACAGATTGAATATGTCTGTGAGCACTCCTGCAAGCTCCCCAGAACACGCTCTGAGAACACGCCCGGGGATGCCATCAGGGCCTGCAGCCTTGTGGACATTGATCCTGCTCAGCACCGCTCCTACATCGGTGGGGGAGAGAGTCATAGGTTGGTGGTCTGGCGTCATGTCTGCTTTGGTTGTGGTTGTGGGGTTCCCTCGCTCAAAACGAGCATAAAAGTTGTTGAGCTCGTTGAGGAAGGAGACATCAGAGGATGCGGGGGAGGGTTTGGTGGTCCTGTAGTCTGTGATGGTCTGGAGTCCTTGCCACATGCGTCGGGGGTTGGAGTTGGAGAAGTGTTCTTCTACCTTCTTTTTGTAATGGTGTTTGGCTTTTTTGATGCCCTTCTTTAGATTAGCCCTGGCTGTACTGTAGGCGTGTGCATCTCCTGACCTAAAGGCAGTGTTGCGGGCCTTCAGGAGGAGACGAACATCCCGGTTCATCCAAGGCTTCTGGTTGGGGTACATGGTGATCCGTTTCTGGGTGGTGACACTGTCTGTGGTTTTGGAGATGTAATCCAGTACAGATGAGGCGTACTGGTCCAGGTCTGTGTGGGTGAACATATTCCAGTCTGTGTTTTTAAATCTGTCCTGGAGCACTGCGTCTGTCCCCTCTGGCCACACTTTAATTGTCCTCACAGCAGGTTTCACACGTTGGATGAGTGGTGAATACCGAGGTGTGAGGAACAGGGAGAGATGGTCCGATTGTCCAATGTGGGGGAGGGGTGTGGCTTTGTAGGCTCCAGCCAGGTTGGAATACACATGGTCTAAAGTCTTGTCTCCTCTGGTGTGGCAGGAGACATGTTGGTGGAATCTGGGGAGGACTGTCTTTAAGTTGGTGTGGTTGAAGTCGCCAGCAACAATAAAAGCAGCCTCGGGGTGTTTATTCTGGTGTTTGTTAATGGCTGCAGAAAGTTCTTTCATGGCCAACCTAGCATTAGCGTCGGGGGGTATATACACGGCAGTGAGTATGATCGAAGTGAATTCTCTGGGGAGATAATAAGGTCTGCATTATCTCTTGCCATCGCCAGTGTGTGAATGTGTGTGTGAATGGGTGAATGACTGAATGTAGTGTAAAGCGCTTTGGGGTCCTATGGACTAGAAAAGCGCTATACAAATGCAGGCCATTTACCATTTACCATTTAATCAAATAATAAATTTTACTACATACAATAAATAAACATCAAAACAAATAACATTTACATTTAAACCCAGATCGTTGTGATTTTTCTCAACCTTGCCATGTGATTTTGATGCCTGAAGATTGTAAAGTAAATAATGGCAGTCTTTTCTCGGTGGACCAACACATCAAATTCACCAGGGAGGATATGAAAAGTGGCAGGTTAGCCTTCTTAGACTGTGAGATTTCCATCAGTAATGGGGGACATCTAAAAACTGACGTGTACCGTAAACCTACGCATACGGATCAGTATTTAAGGTTTGACTCTCATCATCCACTGGAGCACAAACTGGGTGTCATCAGGACGCTACAACACAGAGCGAACACCATCCCCACTGACACAGCAGCCAGGGAGGCAGAAGAACATCACATCAAGAAGGCCCTGAGTAAATGTGGTTATCCCAGCTGGACTTGTCAGGAGTATCGGAGCAGTTGAGACGCATTTTTTCTAAACACAGAGTCTCTGTGGCTTTTAAACCCCAAAACACACTACGCCAAAAATTGGTCCACCCCAAGGATAGGGTCCTCCGACACAAACAGAGTAACATAGTGTACGCTGTTAAGTGCCAGGAGGATTGCCAGGATTTATACATCAGGGAAACCAAACAACCTCTGGCGAAGCAGATGGCACAACACAGAAGAACTACCTCGTCAGGCCAGGACTCTGCAGTCTATTTACACCTACAGGCCAGTGGACACTCTTTCAATGATGAGGATGTACACATCTTGGACAGGGAGGAATGCTGGTTTGAACGTGGAGTCAAGGAGGCCGTTTACATGAAAAGGGAAAAACCATCTCTGAGTCAAGGAGGGTGCCTAAGGGTACATCTTTCGCCATCTTATAATGCTGTGATTGCAGCCATTGAACAACTCTCTGTGAATGGTACTCATGGCCATCGATCAGTAGTCTTTGATCAGTGTGCTTTGGTCAGTGGTTGTTGATCACTGGTCATGAGAATTTGCATAATTAAGATTAAGGAACTGACCTCCCAGCCCATTGTTCCTGTACAGTACATTTGCATAATGACTGAAACCAGCCCACTGAAGGAACAATGGGCTGGTTTCAGTCATTATGCAAATGTACTGTTTATAAGATTGGGGAAACCTGCAGTCAGCTGAGACTGAAGAAGTACGTTGGATGAGTGGCGAAACGTTTCTCCCACAAAATGCTACGTCCAGATGAACAGAATCAACTTTTGGAGAATGGCAGTCGTTCCATCAACTGCGCTGTAATTTGTCATATATATATATATGTAATATATATATATATATATATATGTAATATATATAAAAAAATTAAAAAAAATTCCCCACTCGCCCCTGCGGGCGGTCAATCCTTCAAGCTCGGGTCCTCTACCAGAGGCCTGGGAGCTTGAGGGTCCTGCGCAGTATCTTAGCTGTTCCCAGGACTGCGCTCTTCTGGACAGAGATCTCCGCTGTTGTTCCCGGGATCTGCTGGAGCCACTCGCCTAGCTTGGGAGTCACTGCACCTAGTGCTCCGATTACCACTGGGACCACCGTCACCTTCACCCTCCACATCTTCTCGAGCTCTTCTCTGAGCCCTTGGTATTTCTCAAGCTTCTTGTGTTCCTTCTTTCTGATGTTGCTGTCATTCGGAACTGCTACATTGATCACTACAGCCGTCTTCTCATGTTTGTCTACCACCACTATGTCCGGTTGGTTAGCCACCACCATTTTGTCCGTCTGTATCTGGAAGTCTCACAGGATCTTAGCTCGGTCATTCTCCACCACCCTAGGGGGCATCTCCCATTTTGACCTCGGCACTTCCAGGCCATATTCGGCATTGATGTTCCTGTACACTATGCCGGCCACTTGGTTATGGCGTTCCATGTATGCCCTACCTGCTAGCATCTTACACCCTGCTGTTATGTGCTGGGTTGTCTCAGGGGCATCTTTACACAGCCTGCACCTGGGGTCTTGCCTGGTGTGATAGACCCCAGCCTCTATGGATCTTGTACTCAGAGCTTGTTCTTGTGCTGCCATGATTAGTGCCTCTGTGCTGTCTTTCAGTCCAGCTTTGTCCAGCCACTGGTAGGATTTCTGGATATCAGCCACCTCCTCCATCTGCCGGTGGTACATACCGTGCAGGGGCCTGTCCTTCCATGATGGTTCCTCGCCTTCCTCTACTTTCTTGGGTTTCTGCTGCCTGAGGTATTCACTGAGCACTCGGTCAGTTGGGGCCATCTTCGTGATGTATTCGTGGATGTTCCTTGTCTCATCCTGGACTGTGGTGCTGACACTCACCAGTCCCCGGCCCCCTTGCTTCCACTTAGCGTACAGCCTCAGGGTGCTGGACTTGGGGTGAAACCCTCCATGCATGGTAAGGAGCTTTCTTGTCTTGATGTCAGTGGCTTCTATCTCTTCCTTTGGCCAGCCTATTACCCCAGCAGGGTACCTGATCACGGGCAGGGCGTAGGTGTTGATAGCCCGGATCTTGTTCTTACCATTCAGCTGACTCCTCAGGACTTGCCTGACCCTCTGCAGGTACTTGGTGGTTGCAGCTTTCCTAGCGGCCTCTTCATGGTTCCCATTCGCCTGCAGGATCCCCAGGTACTTATAACTGTCCTCTATGTCTGCAATGTTGCCTTCTGGTAGTTTGATCCCCTTCGTTCTGACTACTTCCCTCTCTTTGTTACCATCCGACTACACTTCTCCAGTCCAAACGACATTCCGATGTCATTGCTGTATATCCTGGTGGTGGGGATCAGTGAATCGATGTCTCGTTCACTCTTGGCATACAGCTTGATGTCATCCATGTACAGGAGGTGGCTGACAACTACATATATATATATATATATATATATATATATATATATATATATCTCCATAGGTCCGTCATCCTATTCATGGCCCCAACTGACCGAGTGCTCAGTGAATACCTCAGGCAGCAGAAACCCAAGAAAGAGGAGGGAGACGAGGAACCATCATGGAAGGACAGGCCCCTGCACGGTATGTACCACCGGCAGATGGAGGAGGTGGCTGATATCCAGAAATCCTACCAGTGGCTGGACAAAGCTGGACTGAAAGACAGCACAGAGGCACTAATCATGGCAGCACAGGAACAAGCTCTGAGCACAAGATCCATAGAGGCTGGGGTCTATCACACCAGGCAAGACCCCAGGTGCAGGCTGTGTAAAGATGCCCCAGAGACAATCCAGCACATAACAGCAGGGTGCAAAATGCTAGCAGGCAAGGCATACATGGAACGCCATAACCAAGTGGCCGGCATAGTGTACAGAAACATCTGTGCCGAGTATAACCTGGAAGTCCCGAGGTCAAAATGGGAGATGCCCCCAAGGGTGGTGGAGAATGACCGAGCTAAGATCCTGTGGGACTTCCAGATACAGACGGACAAAATGGTGGTGGCTAACCAACCGGACATAGTGGTGGTAGACAAACAGAAGAAGACGGCCGTAGTGATCGATGTAGCGGTTCCGAATGACAGCAATATCAGGAAGAAGGAACACGAGAAGCTTGAGAAATACCAAGGGCTCAGAGAAGAGCTCGAGAAGATGTGGAGGGTGAAGGTAACGGTGGTCCCCGTGGTAATCGGAGCACTAGGTGCGGTGACTCCCAAGCTAGGCGAGTGGCTCCAGCAGATCCCGGGAACAACATCGGAGATCTCTGTCCAGAAGAGCGCAGTCCTGGGAACAGCTAAGATACTGCGCAGGACCCTCAAGCTCCCAGGCCTCTGGTAGAGGACCCGAGCTTGAAGGATAAACCGCCCGCAGGGGCGTGCTGGGTGTTTTTTTTTATATATATACTGGACATAGTTGTACAAACCTGTTTGCATATTTTTCAGTCATGTGTCACAGTTACCTGAATAAAGACATACCACTGTATTTTTGTTGTTGTTGCATAAATACATGGATCTCATTTTTCATGCATTAACTTTTGCTCTCTTTGTTACGTACTGATCTCTCTCTCTTTCCAGTATTGACATGTGTTGACCTTTCTGAACCGTTGTCATCCCTCACCTCTTCCGTCCATCTCTTTAACTCCTCAGTTCTCAAGCCAAAGCTTCCCCTTTACTTTTCCTGTTGCTTTCATATACTGACATGGTGACCTTTGTGATAATTCCTCCTCCCATTTCCTGAACTTCTTTATCTCCTTACCTCACTTCTATATCCATGCCTGCTTTTTGTGTTTCTGTTTCTCTTTCCCTTTCTCTTACCTATGTCTTCTCCTTCTGTTTGCATCCCACCGACAGCTTTTTCTCTCCGTAGCCCATTCTATCTCTCTATAGGCTTGCATCCTAAGTGCTCTGCCTTTAGCCTCCCCCCCTCCTCCGTCACCTCTTTCTGCTCCTCCTGGGTATTGATTGGTTCATTTGATAGTTCTATCACCAATCGGTGTGAAGTTGACCTTTTGGACTTGGCAATGATAGCAAGATGTTGTGTGTTCATCAGTTTGAGTGTGCTGCCCTTATAAGTGTATGCATTTGAGTGTGTGTTGACCTTTGCAGGCAGAATGTCAGCCTGGCTCTTGATGCTGCTTGTCAGTACATTAGTTGGACAGGAAGCAGTTCAGCTCTCTAGCAGGAAGTTCAAACCCGCCAATCTTAGGCCTAAAGTTTACAAGTCTCAGATCTGATATATAGTCATAATATTTAGGCACTGTATTTTTTTTTCCATTTAATTGAAAGGACCACAGGATTTTTTTTTTCTTTATGGTAAAATCAATTCATAAGTGGTCTTGGCACACTGCATATGGCATATACAAACTGTCAAACGACAAGGGGACAACATCTTTATGAATCAAACTTGCCACAATTTAGTAGAATAAGTACTGCTGTAATGCAATTTTATGGCATTGATTATTCTAGATTAAGTCTCCCTGATCGATGTGTTCATCTTCAATTCATTTATTATGTTGAGTCCACAATCTTGACCAATTAATGCAAAAGGGAGGGACCACCAATCATTTTTTTAACCACTAAGAAAAGCACACATCCCCGAATTAGCGAGGAACCTGAATGAACTTTCTATAAATTGTGCCAAACAGAAATGAGCAGAAGATCTTTTTTTTATATAACACATTATTGTCAGTTGGCAAATGTTCAGTTGACCAGGCTGCTTTAAAAAAGGCAGTCGATAAAAATGAAACCAGACAAATATTTTGTTTACAGGCACTGGGAGAGGGAGGTTTTTATTATCACCATACAGCTGAGTGTCTGCTGCTCCAGTTGTTCCAGTTGCTGTTAATGAGAGAACTGGGAGTGAACTGGAATAAAACGAGGGAACTGCTCCTTTAAAACCCAGAGGTGTCAGACTGTAAAAAAAAGCCATATGCTAAACGCAAAGCATGCAGACACACTCTTGTAAACATTAACTTATATTTTGAATTCTTCTAATGTGGACACAGTCAAGCTGTTACCTCACAAAGACAAAACTTTGAGAGGAAGAGACTGATGAAATACATTTAGGAAGTTCCTTGCATTGCAAAACTCATTCTAACTGGTTTCTCTGGTTATAAAGAAACAGTCCTGTATTACCCTTCCCTGCAATTAATAACACATCTGTCAATGTCCTTCTCTTCCATTAATCTTCCCCTGTTATTCATTCCTTGTGGTGATTCTGTTTCTGTTTGACTAGTCTTTATTCTTCTGTTTGTCATGAATGGCACTTCTTCTGCCAACTGGTTTGCATCTTTTTCTCATTTTTCTTCTTTTTCTCCAGTTTGTGTTTTTTCCTACAGAATGTACTACTTTTCTTCCACATTTCTCTCTTTGTACACTACTCTCCTTCACTTTTTCTTTTCTTTTTTTGCTCTGCAACCAAAAGCATGTTGACACAAAAGTATTTCTTTTTCTAGCTTAAGCTCCATGGTACAAAGTAAAGAACAGCTTAATGTTGCAACACACAATGATTTTAAAACCAGCCACTCACTTCAAACTATGTAGTAAGTCTTAAAAAACATAGTGTCTAACCAAATGCTTACTTTGGATAGAAATACCTTGGCCTCCAGTAACACTGTGAGAAATCTTGAAATCTTTTTGTCCAGGAAATGCCCTGCACTGAGCATATTCAACAAATATGTAGGACTGCTTTCCTGCATTTATGCAATATCTCTAAACTTAGAAACATCCTCTCTCAGAGTGATGCTAAAGAAGTAGTTCATGCATTTATGAACTGATTGTACGTTTGTTATTATTATCAAGTTAATAATAATGAACAATGAAAAGCCTTCAGTTCATCCAAAATGCTGCCGCGAGAGTACTGACAGGGACCTTACAGTCAGCATCAGTATATATAACCAATACTCCATGCACTCTAGTGGTGACAGCAATAATGACAAAACGATGGCGGAAGTTAGGTGACTTACTTATAGAGCCACAAAGTGAGCATATGGTTGGACTTGGTTGATAGGTAAACAAAACATTTCAAGTTCTTATAGATGTAAAAGAGATAAAGTACTATTCATAGTTGGGAGTGCAATAATGTGATTGCTGGGTATAGAGCTCTGCCCTCAACCCCATCCAACACATTTGGGAATAACCACAACAAAAATTGTGATCCAGACCTCATCACCCTGAATGGGAGCAAATTCCCACAGCCAGGTTTAACATCTGCTGGAAAAGACAGACGATTGGAGGCATGGATTCAAAACCGTGTGTCAAAGTATCACACTAGTCAATAGGTATAATGTTCAGTCCTCAATACTTTAGCTCTGCCTCTTTAATCAGCCTTGTTATTACTTTTTAATTTTCACTTTTGCTTTTTCTGTGTGTTGTCAATATGTTTGTCTTTTATCCACGTTTGATTGTCTTTTTTCTCTCTGTCTTTAATCACCTGCCCTCCATTTTCCTCTTTCTCTTTGTTTCTTGATTTCTTTATTTGTCATTCCTATACATCACCCTTTCCCTCCATTTCTCTGTCTTATCCTACAATTTATTCGCCCTCCTTCTCTCTCACACACACACACACACACACACACACACACACACACACACACACACACACACACACACACACACACACACACACACACACACACACACACAGTCTTTCCATTTGTCATTAAGAGGCAGAGAGCTAGACAGTAACATTTAAACCGCTGTTCTGAATGGTTAAAAGATGGCCTCATCTGTTGTGTGGTGCGCGCGTGTGTGTGAAGGCGATCGATGCAGTAATCTGCAGGAGGTGGAAAGCAGAGGGAGCGAGCCATTCAGCAGTGCTCACTAATCAATTGCAATTCTTTCTTTTACTGTCTGAACACCCAGATTAGGACATTTGTGGGTGTGGGTGTTTGTGCGTGTGTCTGTGTGTGTGTTTGTGCATCAAGTGGTATTCTTTTTTTAACATCTGTGGCCTAACATTTGGGTGTTTCTATCTGCAGTTCTATCAATTTCTGTACACGTGTCTTCAAGCATTTGACTTAGGTTTGCAGGAAGGTGATTAGACGATGTAAATCAGCCCAAATTCACCATTTGGGTAGCAGGAAATGTTAGTACAAACTATCAGACTTGGTCATAAGAGAATCATGGTGCAATTTGTGGACAGTGTTTCCAAATAGTGATGACATGAGATCATGCACATCCAGTAATGAATGATATGGAGCTTCTGGTGGACCGAAAAGGCCCGCAGCAAAATTCAGACTGTCAGAAATTTAAGGACAGACTCACACTGTGTGACAGCTGCTATGATGCAAATCTATGAACCAACCAATCAGCATACACTGAGTGACATTACATCTGAAGTTTGGGAGGGGAAACGCACATAAAATGAAATGATGGAACCTTGTGAATCCTCATTTTGAATACAAAAGAACAGCACAGATGGCTGATATAAGCGGATAATGTTCATCTGTTGTTATACACTGTTGTGTTCACGGCACAGTCTGACACCTTCAAATTGATACTGTATAGTCTGTCACAGTGTGAGACTGATTTTATTAGACCCACCTTACATAGCAAGACATGGATGGGGCACCTTGAAGGTGCATTAAACTGTTGAACAAACAAGTTGGCATTATCTTCAGTCTTTGCTCTTAGAATCACAATCTGGACGTCCAACTTCCTTCTTTATTATTATGTACTTAATATGGCATTTACTTTAAAATGAGAATATTTTGTGCTTGCATTTCGTACTTTAGACAAACAAAGCTGTTTCATTATGCTACTGTGATTTTTTTTTAAATGTTACATACACAGATCAAGGATAACATTTTGACCACATGTCTAATATTGTGTTGGTCTCCCTTCTGCTGCCAAAACAGCCCTGACCTTTCAAGGCATGGATTCCACTAGACCCCTGAAGGTGCGCTGTTTTATCTGGCACCAAGATGTTGGCAACAGATACTTTAAGTCCTGTACATTGCGAGGTGAGGCCTTCATGGATTGGACCAGGATGTCCCACAGTTGCCCTATTGAATTGAAATCTGGGAATTTGGACACCAAGTCAACACCTCAAACTTATTGTTGTGCTCCTCAAACCATTTCATTTCACTTTATGGCTTGATTAGTAGATAAGTATGAAATCACAGCCATCAGGGAATACTGCTTCCATGAAAGAAGGGACATGGTCTGCAAAGATCCTTAGATAAGTGGTACATGTCAAAGTAAGATCCACATGGATGGCAGGACCCAAGGTTTCCCTGCAGAACATTGCCCAAACCATCAAGCTGACCCTCCAGCTTGCCTTCTTCCTATAGTGCATCCTGGTGCCAGGTATTTGCCAAGTAGGTGATGAATATGCACCTGGCTATCAAAACGATTTAAAAGAAAATATGATTCATCAGACCAGGCCACCTTCTTCCATTGCTCTGTGGTCCGGTTCTGCCCATTGTTGGGCACGGGATAATAATGGTCTGCGGTTATGCAGCCCCATACGCAACAAACTGTGATGCTCTGTGTATTCTCACACCTTTCTATCAGAATCAGCATGAACATTTCGTGCCTATGTCTGTTTTTATTGGACCACATGGGCCAGCCTTTGTACCCCACGTGCAGTTTTGAAGATGCTCTGACCCAGTCGCCATGATGAAGAGACAATCAATGTTATTCACTTCACCTGTCAGTGATCGCAATGTTATTATCCATGTTATCATTGGTGTATATAGGTTTTGCAATCTGGACGACTATAGTCACATGCTTACTTCCATCTTCATGCTACACAGAACAGCAGCAGAATAATCCTGCAGAGAACAGAGCCAACATCGGAACACAGCAGATATGACACCTGATAAGTTAGAACTTGCATCAAAGTAGGCATATGGGTGGGTCGCATTGGATCTTGCAGTGGTTCAGTGATGTTGGGGGGCTTTTTTAGGATTTTGCACTAGATACATCTTGATAAATCTTTAAATCGCAAGTATTTAATTTAAACTCCTTCAGCTGCATATTAAAATGAGCACTTCTTATGATCGTTTTGTTCAGGAGCTTTAGTTTCACTTCAGAGCAGTCTGTGATTCTCAGACAGTTATATTCTGGTTAATAGAACAAAGCATTTCATTATGACTGAGAGACAGGAAGTGCACACACACACACACAGCATCAATACAATCCATCCACACACGGAGCAAAATAAATAAATATACAATCAAAATTGCAATTACCTGCAGAATTTGTGAAGGGTAAACAAATCTGTGAACACCTCACCCCCCTACTCACTTGCTCCGTTGCTCTCTTGCTGCGCACACACACAGACTCAGAGAGCAGAGTTAGTGTTCTAGTTAGCATGCTGAAATGAATACAGTTAGATCCAAAGCAATTTCCTTTTATTTATCTTAGCAGCCCTGCATAAATAAAGGCAAGGGCATCCAGGCAATTAGCATAATTACTATGAGGCGGTCAGACCCTCTGTGATTTCATAAAGAGACACACACACGGACTGCTGCCACAGGGCGTGTGTTTGTATATGTGTGCATGTGTGTGTGAGGGAGAGAGAGGAGAAGAGATAGAGACAATGACTCTGTGTATGTGTGCCTTAGTGCGTGACTTCTGCCGTAATGTCCATTTAGTTCCACCTTGTGTGTTCGTACTTGTGTTTTCTACATGTTTGGATGTGTTGTTACTTTATTTTGTGCAGAGGTGCGCGTGTGTGTGTGTGTGTGTGTGTGTGCTTAAGACTCATCCTTGGTCTTTCTGCACTGCGCATGCATGTAAATATAAAGTCCTGGATGCATATCCACACACACACACAGACACACACACACAACTATGAAAAATAAAATATTAACAAGCTAGAGCCCAAACATACCCATATGCACAGTCATATAGACCAACCAGACAGTGCACACACGGTCTACGGTCCCACTGTGTCTGCATGTGTTATTAATATGCAAATACAAGTGGAAAACAGCAAAGGCCAGGAAAAACAATATCGCTGCAAACAGGCTGAGGTCAGCTGATACTGCATCTAATGGCTGCGTCGCTCATCCTGGTTACACTGTTGTTTCATTGTCTTTGTCTGGTTCAGTGTCTTTGGATTAGTCTTGTTTGTAGAGCTCAAATCTGTCTGATGAAGCCTGAATTTGGCTTAGAGTGTGGGTGTGGATCTCATCAAGTTTTGGATAGGACATCCTGGCAGTGTAGTGGTTCGCACTGTTGTCTTTTTGCAAGATCATTTTGGGTTTGGTTTCACGGGCTGGCTGCACCCTCCTCATGCAGACATTACACGTTCTGTGTGGACTTGCTCCACAGTCTGAATGCAGTTGTGTTAGGTTAACTGCTGTGATTGTGAGTGTGAATGGTTGTCATGCCCTACAGGCTCCAGTCCAGTCTTATTGCTGCTTAAGCTACAGATGAGGTTTAGGGTTAAATGTGAGATTGTTATTATGTTCTTACAGGCTTATTTATATTCTTTTTCATTTTGATATCCATTTAGGTTTGTAGTCCAATCACACTCTGCCATGAAAAAATAACACCTCCCTGCATGTTACAGCTGCTTCCCTCTGTTCACAATAAATAAAAGAGTAGTTATAGTTAACAGCAGTGTGCAACTACGGCATCTATTCATGCTGAAAATGTCAGTTAGTGAGGCTTGAAAACACTTGCTTTCTGAGTCTTACACTGACCTTTGTGCATCTTACAACTTTTCACCGACCTTTCAAGACCCTGTCGACCTTGTAAATAATTTCTGGTGTAAACCAAAGGAAGCTGAGGGAAAAACCACGAGCTCACAGCAGAAAAATAAAATTTGGTTTGTGCTCTGGTTGGATTCAGAGCTCTAATAATCAGAGGCCTGCTTAACCTCTGGGAGGCAACCGGGGACTTAACAAAGCAGTCAGCAAGGTTATGTTTGTTTACAGCACATCTATATCTGTCTGTGTGAGTGTTTACATCAGTTCATATCAGCATAATTTACACACACACCCACCCACACACACACACACACACACACACACACGTGCCTCCACCTTTCAACTCGCTTTTCCAATTCTAATTAATCCGTTTTAATCCCTCTGAAATGGGCAGATTTGCGTTCCTTCACCTGGAGCTGCTTGTTGCTAAACCTGGACCTCAATCAGACAAGATGATAAAACTGTAAAAAGAAAAACACAGGTTGTGATTATCTCCACATCTCAGCCTTTTCCCCCTGTTGGCTTGTGTTTGTATAAAGGGGCAAAAAGACAGAGGCGTACCAGCTGTGTCACAATTTTCCAAGAAACCTCAGCAGCTTTCGCTGAAGAAAATGGGGACTAACTATCAACCGATTATGGCTTTACTTAGGTTTATTAGACCCCTTTAGCTTTTCAGGAACTATTTAAGCATTTATATTATAATATAGTAACTATTCAGTGGCTCTCAACAAGACTTCTGTTAACAAAATTGAGCAAAGTAGATGTATCATAGGTTCTAATAGTTACTTCTCACACATATTGTGCATTATGGTTCATCTAAGGCTGTGAATTTAATGGTTGTTACATAGTTTTGAACATAACAAAGAAAGTTTTTCTAGAGCAACGGTGTCAGACACTAGGCCTGAGGGTCAGAATCCGCTTGGCAAAGACTTCGATGGCTGTGGAATATACGAAGGAGAGAAAAAATGGGAACTTTTAACATAATTTGCAAGTTTAATAGTGCTTCCTGCTGATAAAGATCTGCCCCATGGGCATTTATACCACACCACAGTAATTGAGTAATTGATAAACAATCAAATGACAGGAAAGTTTGTGTTTTCACACTATTGATTATAGAAATTTTAAGGTTTTTTGTTTTGTTTTTCTTATTTTTTTTGCAATAGGTCCACAGTAAAAATTAAATGAAAGAAAGAAATTGTCACAATCTGAAAGCAGGGACTCAAGCGCAGAACAGGTTGACGTCTCAGAGCACCGTTTATTTACACACTAGTGCGATAATATATACAGTGACGGAGAAAAATCCAGGGTTCCAAGGGATTAGGAGAAGGCTCTCTCTCTCACGCTCACTCACGTCCTCACATCCAACTCACACACATTCGTACAGCTGGAAGGTCACAGGTCCGGGAAGGTAAACTGGAACAAGAAAGGGAAAAATCACTCACAAGTCACGAAGGTAGGGCGTAAAGGTACAAGACCACGGGAGCTGGGAAGAGAGACTAACGTTAGTAGCACAATCATCCAGCGATGACAAGATCTGTGGCCCAGCCTCAAATAGTAGTCGGGAAATCAGCTGATCGCCAACAGGTGTGTGAGCCAAGGGCGGGAGCCAGCAGTGAGCTCCGCCCAGGCAGAGAGGTAGGGGAGAGAGAGAGAGAGAAAGCAAAAACACAAGTGTAGCCTTGTGAGGGCAGGCACGGGGACCATGACCATTTATTCATTCTTGCCGGTATATGTGTTTGTCCAAGAAACTGTTACATAATGGTAACAAGGCCAAACCCTTAGCCATGTGAATGGAAAGAGCTTTATTCCAATAACGGCCTGATTATTAAAACTTCATGTATAGAATTATCAGTAAAATCTGATTATGCAAATCTCCAGCTTCTTAAACCTATTCTTGGACTGTTCTCTGATGTCTGCCATCGCACATTTGAAACTATTGAAAAGCTCAACTATGAGCTTATATCGTTCCAGTCACCGGACTGGCTCGGATATAATGTCGAGGGGCTTTTAGGGAAAGAAGGAACGACCAACATCTGTGGCATTACAGTGTTGGAGATTGTCTGAGTTCCATTTCTTTGTAGTAGTGTCTCTGCAAAACGAAGTCTCAGTCATCTTTGTTCTAGTGCACATTTATCAAAGGCATGTCTTCTGTAAATTGTTTCCACTTTTTATCCCATCAAATGAGGAAGAACAAAATCAGCATATGCAAAGCTCACAGGCTCTCATAACCCCAGCTGGTTTGATTTAAACAAAGTGACTAATGCTGTTTTCACACTAGCTATGCAGAGGCAACTGACTACTAGTAATGTCAATGGAAAATGGTGCTACAAAGCTACAAACTGATGCCTGGCACGTGCCAGTGCTTGATGGTTGTGATGTGCAATGAATCAGAGTTGTGCTTGATGTGCTGAAGCATCAGCCAGTCATATAGAGATAAACCATATCTTGGGATTTATCTGTCCATTTGAAGACAAGCCCAGAGATGATACTGGCAAGTCCAAGAGCAGCACTTCAGTGGTGACCCGATGGTCCGTTTTACAATTTAGTCACTTGTAGTGTGAATGCATTTTATATTTTTCTGTTTTCTATGCAAAGCACAAAAACAGGTTCCAGTCATATTTTCATAAACTGTGTGTTATTGGGACCAGATTAATATATCTAACCAATATTGTATTGAGCTAGCTGTTACGTTTAAATGTCTTCTAAGGATAATGAACTTATTAGAGGATAAAGACATTTAAAGTGAAAGGCATCAAAACAGAGAACAACCATCTGGATCGTAATCTGACAACACACACACACAGATAGAGAAACACAGCAAACATGTGCCCAACTGCACATATACACACAAAAGCTTGCGCACACCTACTTAGAAAGAGTCAGGATGTGTGTTAATGAGGAACCCAGCATGGATGGACATTGATGCGGCTCACTGATGATTAACATCTCATTAACATCTCATTAGCTGAGAGGGCAGACTAAATGGACACAGGCGGTGGGGGTGCAGCGACAACACATACCCATACACCTCCATGTAAGCATTAGAATAATTAGCCAGGCATAAAAGGTTAAAGGCCATCTCCAAATAGCACTTTATATCTGACAAAGAGAAAGAAGAAAATTAAATACCCAACAGTCACACCGAAGGTGCTACTTAGCTGCTACACAGATGACATTTGAACTGTCAAAATCCAGAAAGTCTCTTTTTTCTTTGTCTCACTTTTCTGATTAATGTAAAAGCCTCAAAGTATCAAAGCATCCAAAAGGGGAGTCATTCTGGTAGCTGTTTGATAGTTTAATGTATTTCTATGTTAAATCATTTTATTGGATCAATAGCTTTGATCCATGATCAATAATGTGACCAATAACGGATGAAAGAAAAAAAAAACACATTGTCTTGGACTGTACCTAATA
Organism: Diplotaxodon limnothrissa; assembly: GCF_057381915.1. Taxonomy (NCBI): domain Eukaryota; kingdom Metazoa; phylum Chordata; class Actinopteri; order Cichliformes; family Cichlidae; genus Diplotaxodon; species Diplotaxodon limnothrissa. The sequence goes on along the minus strand of NC_140614.1, from coordinate 5,428,113 downwards.
GTTGAGTCAGTTATCTTCAATCCCTTTAAATGGTTCAGACTGCTTGCACTTCTTTCTCTCCCAAAGTAATACACACCGTGCAGTATGCACTTAGTGTCAAGATATAACACGCACACACACTAGCATGCACACATGCATGTGCACACAGGAGGAAACCGTGTATTACCAATAACAGTAGGACGCTACATGTAATTAACCTGGCTGACCTCTGGAGTATCATTGCCTTTGTGTGTGTCTGTGTGTGCTTGGATCCAGTGTATTGTGTTCAAGGAGTCGAGTGTTCTGCCATGATCTTCCCATAACAGCAGCATTGGACACACTCAGACGTGCATTTGCTTGAGTGTGTGTGTGTGCGTTTGTGTAAATGTGCATGTGTGTGTCATCTTTGCATGTGTGATTTGCTGCTGAAGTCGAGTGTGGCACCATGATCGTCACGGAAATACACCATTAGACACACTTGGATGTCTTTGTGGAGGTGTGTGTGTGTGTGTGTGTGTGTAGAGGGACTTACTTTTCCATGTATTTTTAAAAAAAATCCTCTTGTCAGCTAAATCTTGAGATTTGTTTTTAATGAAGGAACTGAAAGCAAATGTTTAAAACAACCTACGAATAATGAAAAGATGTCGATGTCACAGTGACATCTGGAAAATTTGTCAGATTTCTGTTTTCATTGCTGTCACATTGTCAACAGGAGGAAATATGAGTTACTTTATTTTCCATCTGCTGTGTTATGTTGGACTGTTTCCTCCTGCTCTGTGATGTCCTCATGAACACAGCCCCACCATCCATTGTTTAACAGCAGCAGAGGTAGGGAATTTGTATCTTTTTAGGCAAGAACAAAGTGACAGTGGGGGCGGGGGGTTAGTTGGTAAGAAAGTGACAGAGACAACACAAAGAAGGAGATGGACAAGAAAAAAAGAAATCACAATCAAGACTATTGTGGCTGTAGCTGCTACATTTTAATGGGCTTTTATTGACTTGTTGGGTCGGTAGCTGCTTTTGAAGCAAGGTCATTCTGCTGAACTAAAACTCAACTAAAAGCTAGTGTGGAAAAACACTGTAGCTGTTAACTAAAAACAATAGAAAAAGAGAAACTCACTAAAGTAATATCGTGAACATGCAAAATTAGGTTAAAAAAATGTTTTATGCATATGCAGTTAATTCCTAAAGTAAGGATAGAAGGAAAGAAGTAAAGTAAATCGACATTCTTTTTACTGGTGGGGCTGCAAAACAATTTCTGACTGTGTAGAAGTCTGTGAGAGAATGACCCTCATTTCCCTTCCTCTATGAACACAGAAAACCTTTTTCTGATGAGTTTATTGTCTTAATCAGCAGTTTCAAGTTTTATGGAAATCAACACAATTTTCATCTTTTTATTTAAAAAAAACAACCAATGGATGAACTCGTATGCCATCTTTTATTTACACTCTGTACCCAAGAAAGTTTTTTTGAGAAGTCTATTTAACGTCCACCTCTCTTTTTCTCTGTTTCAGTCTCTGGATGGGTTTGTATTTGCACTAAACAAAGAGGGGCGCTTCCTCTACATCTCTGAGACGGTTTCCATCTACCTGGGATTGTCACAGGTAAGTCGCACACCTGTGTGCCTGTTTTGTCACTGCTATGTCAAGAAAAAACATTAAGCATCTCAAAGCTCAGTCCTGTTCTTTTCGATCCTTTGTCTCTCTCTCTCTGTCTCTCCATCTTTATCTCTGATTGTCTCTTGGTGTTTATTTAGTCCGTCTCTTGTTCTATCATTCTTCCTTCTCTCGTCTATCGTCACCAAAGACAATTCCCAACAAATTAAGGCTCATTTAAAATCTCATCAGCTCGTCGGACGGTTGTTGATTTGTGCAGCGAGCGACAATGCATATTTTATTGCCGTGTATGTGTGTGTATGTGTTGGGATGGGGGTGGGGGCACGTCATTGTACTTTGTCAGCTTGGTGATGAGCTCTGTGTCTCAATTGGCTCACTTTCCCCCAGTTCCTGTTAATAGAGACAGGCGTCCATCCTGAAGGTCGACACATCGACCTTGGAGGCACTAATAAGTCTGTATTGACAAGCCGTGTGTGTGTGTGTGCGTGTGTGTGTTGCTGAATTAAATAGGATTCAAACTGTCATATCAGCCTGTTTACATTGTAGCTTCTGTCAGCTTGTGTACGAAATGCCAATATTTGTTCATGAAAACAGGAAATACAGAGTAAAAAAAGGAAAAAAAGCATCATTAGACATGTTTGTCTGCTTTTGCTGACTTAATTTTAATAAGAGGAAACAAATTTGTTTCATTAACCTACAGTGTTTGCTTTGAAATGTAGCCATCAGCTGTCAAACACAACTGGTTTTGTGATCTGTATTGTCATCTTTAAGGCCAAATAATTTTTCTAAGCTTTCTCTTTACAAAAAAAAAAGATGTTATTAATGAGCTGAGTTCCACATTTGGTGATTCCCACAGTGCCTGAATGCACCACTGCACAAAGGTCTCAGCAGCGTGCCAAACGCCATCTACTGCACAACAGGTAGAAATCAGGAAAAGCACCCTTTTCAATTCACTTGCAAAGACTTGTGAAAGGGGACATAGATCAAAGAGCCAATCGTCAACAAGGAGCTACATTCGGTTGGTTTTATAGGAAGTACCTTCCAGGCCCCCATGCAAACAGAGAGGACATATTTGTTGAAACCGCACTGAGGGACATGTGTGTGTGAAAACTGGCCACTAGTTAGCTGTTTGGTGTAAAAAGTCTATCACTTTGACAACAGAATCTGTGTTTCTTGTGCATGTTGTTTTTCCACCACAATCTTTTTGTGAGCTTAGCCTAATCTTTGTTACTTGGTCCCTAAACTTTGTGTTGACACAGTGACACAAATAGTATTTTCTTCCTTGGCTTGGCTTCAGAAGTACAGAGGGACACCTAAGGCACAGGCAGGAAAATGACACGTATTCCAACACCTGATTGCATACGACTGTAGCAGGCAGTAACAATCAATTTGGAAGGTCAGCAACCGATGTTTACTTGTTTACATGATGGATTGTAAGGCGAGGCGCTCGTACAGTCCTTCAGAGAACAACTGACAATGATTGTGTCCTTGTGTCTGTGCAGCATGAATATTAAAAAGACTCTTGAGAGATTTGTGAAACTCTCAAACATACAAGAAGAATTTTCAGAATGTTAGCCAAACCTTACTTATAGCACTAGCAGATCAGAAAGTGTTCGTACAAATCATGCATGTAACAGTTGGTGGAAAGCACTGATGTGTGATATTCTGCTAATATAAGGATTAGATCGGGAAATGTCATAACTATATATAGACATGACATCTATTGCTGTGCTGTGATTCATTGTTTTCCTTATTTTTTATTCTATAACTCCTTAACAAGTCATGGGACTAAAAAGCTGAAATTAACCAAAATACCCCTCAGTCCTTCAGTATATATTAACTATTCTTTGGATTTCTTTATATTCATCCATTCTTTTCAACTTATATTTATCAGGGTTGCAGGGGTGCTGGAGCCTACTCCAGTCAGGTATCCCAGCCAGAAGCAGGGTTCACAACAGACATGTCACCAGATGGTGGCAAAGCTAAGACAAAGAGTCAGACAAGCATTCAAACTCACATTCACAGCTATGAGAAATTAGCATTCAACCTAACCCCACCAACTAATCCAGTCTAAGTTAGCTAGGCTGGGTCTTTTCTAGTTTACTCTAGGCATCTGAAATTGTCATTTATTCAATTAAATTGAATATTATTTTTATTTTTAAAGCGCCAAATCTCAACAACATTTTTCTCAATGTGCTTTATACTTTTAGGCAGTGTTTCCCAACCAAATGATTAGGTGTGCCGTGAAAGATTAACTGGTTCCACCTGATTAGTACTCTAAGCGATAGGTGTGAGTAACGGCCAGAACAATTACATTCTCTTCCACTAGAGGGCAGTACAACTACCTGCTCTAATTAAATGGGTTGCCAACTACCTGTAAAACAGAAAAGGACGAAGAAGAAATTACATAATAGTGATGTTGTGAGACGACACAGCGCATAATAGCAATAGATAAATATTGCAAAAGAAAAAGTCTTTGTCGATCTGTCCTGGATCCTGGAGAAAATTCCAACCCAGATGAAGGCCCTAGCATGAGTAGTGATCAGAAGAAAGCGAATAAGGTATACTGGGGACACACCGAGCCATTTCTGCTATATATGTGCCATGGCTCCAAAAGGTTGGGAAACACTCCTGTAAGGTACAGTAAAGCCCATACAATAACAGAGAGAAAACCCCAGCAATCAGATGACCCCCAGGGGGTTGGCAAAAGTATAAAGGGAAAAACTCCCTTTTAACAGGAAAGAAACATCCGGCAGAACCATTGTTCAATGCATAAAAAAGAAAAAGATCTATGGTTTGTCCAGTCATTGTAATCTTCAACGTTGTATCAACCTTTACCCCGAGTGTGTGCGACTGGAGCAAATCACACACCAATAACTTTGTGTCTCCTGTCCTGTGATGCTAGGTTTAAGTCTTGGATTTGAGCATGTGTATTATTTCTCTATTCCCAGTTGCACTGAAAACTATGTTACAGAGTAACCTCTGTACAGTCTGAGGTTACTAATGGAGCTCAGGATGTTTGATAATGAATCCGAGTTGCCTCTTTGACTGGAGGTCTTCGTGTTCTGACAGTCACGTTCCAATATCTGTAAATTGAGCTGAGCATTGTTTTGTTGAAAGAAACTCATATTTACCATCTGTGATGTAGCTCTCCCTTTCTCTCTCTCTCCATTAGTTTGTAAACTCTGTCTCTGTAAATTGGATATAGGAAGCTCTAAGATATGGAAACAAGGAAAAAAGCCAATCAGTTTACCAAATTAAAGAAGAAGGTACATCACTCCCCCTCTTCTCTCTCTCCATCACTGTGTCTCTGTATCTCTCTCTATCCACCTCTTGGATTAATTCCCCCCACTTAGATTGATTGATGATTTCTATCAAATAATTGATTAATTGTCAAATCGGGTCCCGTAAGCTTTTCCGGCAGCTCCGCTGAGCTGGTTATCTTGTTCTTTCAGCTTTTATCAGCCGCTGAAGAAGTGGCACACCGATTAAAAAAAAAGAAGAAGAAGTGAAAGACAGAGAGAGAGGGAGAGATCAAGCTTGTCTCTGCTATGTTCGAGTCTCACCCTGTAATCCTACATGTGTACACAGAGTTCGTCAACCTCCATCCTCTTAATTGCTCTCCCTTCCTCCTCTTCTCCTTTAATCACTGGCCTTCCCTCTTTTTTTTTCATTTTTTCTCTTTAAAGGAAGGAAAATATATCGCTAATTATTTTTCAACTTTAATTAGATCGTGGCGTGCAGGAGAAATGACTGGGTGGCGGGGAGGTGAGGGAGGATTTTTTTTAAGCCTTTTAACAAATTGACGAGGTTATGAATTTTCTCGCTTGGTGGTCGGCGCTGAAACAATCTTCAGGCAGATTTATGTGTAAAGAGGATTTACCCGTTTAACTCGTTTCTTTGCTGTCTCGTCAGGGAGACGGGGGACGTGGCCGGCCAATCAAACAGCCTATTAATAGAGTCATTAACAAAGAGTGGAGCTGTAATTAAACATGGCTGCTGCGAAAAGTTAACATCCCACCTCTCCCTCAACTTCACCTCATGCTTCTTTTTTTTTCTTTTCTTTTCTTTTTTTAAGCTAAATTTTTTTCTCATTTTGGAATTTTAATGCAGGATTTTGTAGCTTTTAAAACCTCTTATTTGGGAGGGACCTCCAATCAGAAGAAAATTATCTTAAAGGGAGGGGAGGGAGCATTTTAGATCATGAATCATGCAAAGTTAGTCTAGTAGCATCCAACAATTGATCAAAATGATTTGATTTGCTCTGGAAGTGTGCAGATGGGTCCATTTTAACTTTTTTTTTTAATTGAATTTGATTCTGCATGTTGAGCTTTTGTCCAGATTTTGACCAAAATAGCTTACAAGATGATAAAATTGACCTGAAAAAAATGCTTAAAAAAGTGACATTTCTGATCTCACACTTGTTTCTGATCTCACAAACTGTTGTACATACTGCCATTCTTCACCTGTGACAGGATTGAATTTAACTGTGTGCGCCTTTTTAAGAGAGAGTGAAAAAAGAGATTGATGCAGTCATAGAGGTTAACAACTTTTTTGCAGCATGGGGTGGGATTGGCATACAATGTCATCTTTTTGTTTTCATAGTTTTTCACATCCTCATTCAAAATGCTCATGAAACAGGTGGATGGAAACATTGTCTGTGTCCCTTTCCTGTCATTCTCTGTAGAGGCCGCCAGCAGGAGAATCTGTCTCTCTGTAACACCCTGTTGATCCAACAACACAGTATAATGTGTGCATGTTCATGTACTTATAAACGTTGTCTGTGTGTGTTTACGACAGGCAGCGCTTGCAGCTGCCCTCTTAGTGATATAATTGAGACGTGTGTGTTTGTGTATGCGCGTGCAGCAGATGGCTGTGTGTCCTCTGCCTGATGGTCCAGAGGAAAATAATAACTGCGCTGTCCCAGCCAGACCCAAATTAGTCTGCTGGATTCTCGCCCGTTACACCCAAATGTGGTCGGCAGCCAGCCTCTCTTCATGCCAGGCCGGCATATGCAACAGCATAGGAGGGCACACATGTATGCACATGCACACACGAACAACAATTTTTAGGGCCAAAGTTTATAGACTTAGATATGTCCATATATAGTATTCTTTTTGTATGCACGCGAGAATATTGGTGAACTTTGTTTTGCCACCAGTCATTATACTCTATACAAGAAGAAGAAAATGGTAGCGTCAGCTTCTCTCTGGCAGCACAGCTCTCACAGTCGGGGTTTGAGATTACAATAAACAACTAAACACATGCATTTACAAAAAGCAGAAAGCAGGGCAACATGCTGTTAAAACATGATATGAGATGATGTTGGTAGGTCCACTGGATTGTGGTGGAAAGCAGCAGGAAAGAAAGCTGGAACTACCCTTTAAATCTCCCTTTTACGCTGATATATGGTGGGCAATCGACATAGAGTCTGAATCAGATAGTCTCTCTCTTTATTGCTTTGTTCAGTGGATTGGGCTGGTCTCCTTCCAGACAACATGTTTGTTTGCGTGTGTGTGTGTGTGTGTGTGTCTGTGTCTGTGTGTGTTGCAGAGGTGTGTGAAGTGATTTGTTTCTGTCTTTGTCATTTAAAAAGGCTCTCCGATGTTCAGACCTGCTGCCATGCATACATACACACACTCATGGAAGGTCACACACACCAGTGCACATAAGACTTATGCTACTCACACAAAAATATGTACACACACACAGACACACACACACACAAATACAGGGTCATTGGAAAGCGAGGCAGAGCCTGATCTCTGCTCTCTTTCACTCCCATCCACATTCCCTCAGAGCGGGTTGGGAGTAACACACACACACACACACAGTCTGTCTCTCTCTTTCCACCCGTATTCCCAATGGGCGGCTGCTGGTCTGTGGGGGAACATTGAATGAATTAGCATTAAGCAGCTAAAGCAGACTGTCAGATTGTCTGCTTCTTCCTTCCTCTGGTCTCTCAACATCCACACTGATGTTCACATACCAGAAAATACCATGCTCTTATATCGACCAAGAAACCTAAGGGTACTCTGTAAGTGGGAAACATTTGAAAACATTAATGGTTACATTTCACAGCGTGGACATTGAAAACACCATTTTTGAGTGTGCTTTTATGGAAATGAATGTCCTGGTTTTCATTATATTAGAAATGCTTACATGCAACAAAGACACATGTGTTTGATATGTAGTTCTACTTTGACATGATAAGCCTTACATGTTGGGTGTAACATGTACGTGTTGGGACAATGGTATTGTTTAACCTGCCTATCACTGTTTCAAGCAGATGACAATGGATTCTGAAATCTATGTGACAAGCAATTCCACGTCTGTTAAGTGCTTCTGTTAAATAATTGGATCATGCATTTGATTTTTACGTCTTACAGCATTTACTTATGTCAGGTATTTATCCAGGTTTCTGGAGTCAGAGCTGGTCAGACACTGGTGCAGCGGTTAACACTGGTGCCTCACACCAATGAGGTTCTTGGTTTGAAACCCCAATTGGGGTCTTTCTTTTGTGACATTTGCATGTCCTCCCTGTACCTCTAAGGGTTTTTTTCCCAGGTACTTCAGCTTCCTCCAACAGTTCACCACAGCATGTTAGGTTCATTGGTGATTCTAAATTGGCCATCAATGGAAGATAGATATATTACAAAATAAAAGCACTGTCTGTGTAACTTGTAGTTAAAAATACTTTGAGTAGTTGGTAAGACTATAAAAGCTCCATATAAACAGGAGTAACACACACAGGAAAACCCAAATGAAACAAAGTTCATTATCCACCAGCAGAAAATGTGCTTCTACTTAACTAAGATGGTTTCATATCACTTTCCATGATGCAATGAGCAGCTTTTTTTGTGCGTATATATCACAATACAACATATTACTTTTTGGCTTCGCCTGCCTGAGTGTAGTTCTGTGAGAGGTCTCTTCCTGTTTAATGGAGTTCTTCCTCCCCGCTGTCATCAAGTGCTTTATGAGCAACACTTGTGCATTCCAGTTCAACATCTATGTCATATATTCTACTTTTCTAAATTGAAAACACCCTTGATTCCACCCTCGATAGAATAATCACCTTTCTACTAATGTGTTTGCTGAGTTGAGTAATGTCTTTAGTCCAGCCTTTCAGCAACCTTATCCACCTAATAGTGGCCCTTCACCTGATTTAAATATAAAACCAGATTTTCTCCTTCATGATTCTGATTTCTTTTTCTTTCTTTTTTCCTTCTAAAAGTGTTGTTCTCTCTCTCCCTCATTCATCCTGTTCTCATCTTCTTTTTGGCTTTAATGTAAATTTCTTTAATGTATGTGTGTAATATTTTTATATATTAATATTTTTAATGTATATTTATGATTTTTTCTATCACTGCTTTATTTTACTTTTTTTCACAAAACCTTTAATGTAGTTAATTGTTTTATTTTAATGCAATTCATTTATCATGTCGACTATTTATGATGCAAATTAATTTAATTGATTTTAATATGTAGTCTTTTTTATGAATTCATTACAAATTTTCATTATGTTTTTTAAATGTTTTAAAATCCATTTTAAATAAGTTTTTTTCTCCTGTCCCATCTTCATTCCCTTCAACCTTTCCTTGCTCCCTTACTTCCATCATTTGCTGCTCCTTTTTCTCTGCCTTGTGCGTTTGAGACAGGGAGGTCGGCCATTTGCATGAGGTCAAACAGGGGCATTCTGGGAGATGGAGGAGGGAGGAGACAAGGAGGCGGTGATGATGAAGAGGGGTAGGGATGGGCAGGAGGAAGGTCACAGCTAATTGAGCCACCTCAGTGAACTCTTCCACACACAGACACACACACTTTTCTATTCATAATTGATGGCACTGACTCTAGAACTGCCATGTCACTCTGATAATAAAATATCAGTAATAATTATAAAATGTGGTGCATGCGTGTGTCCTGTTAGAGGATGAAGGGATGAACAAAGGGATAGAGAAGGATAAAAAAGGGAAGACTTAACAAAAGCAAACTAGCAATGATAGAAGGAAAACATGAAAGAGCAAAGGAAAACAGAAAATTAACATAACAGAGGAGGAGGAATAAAGCAAGGAGTGAAAGAGAGGGTTGAAGAGGGAGAAGGAGAAAGAAGCGATGAAAGTTTGTAATAACTTCAGTCTTAAAGTGTGTAAAGGGATAGTATGACGTTGGAGGAGGACTGAGAGAAAAAACTGAACAGAGGAGACATAAGTGGATAACTTAAATATGTGATGGACAGAGAAGGAGGGCAATGTAAATGCTTACAGTGAGGAGGGAAAACGGAATGAAAATGAAGAGAAGTGAGAGTGGGTGGAGGTCAAAGAGGACAGATTACGCTTTGGTTTTGCTGTGAAAGAATGGAGGGATAGATGAAAAGAGTTGATGACATGGCCTTTAACATATGGGTGAAAGGGAAGTTAAATCCCTTGAAGCACAAGGGCAGAGGGATGACGTACAGGAAGAAGGAACAAAGGAGGAGGAAAAATATAATGCATATATAGTAACTGGATGAAACATTAAAACAACTGATGAACATAAGGGAAAGAGGATAGCAGTGGGAATAGAAGGGGAGAGAGAATGAAGGAAAGAAAGATGGAGCAAAGGGACAGGCCAGAAAACAACAAAAGACACTGAGTGACTTGTGAAAAGAAGTACAAAAAACAAACCAAAAGAAAAGAAAGAAGGTTTCTGGTCTTTCACTGTACAAATGGCGTGCGTGTGCGAGTAAGTGTGTGTGACCCTGTTGTCTGGTGTGAAAAGAGGCGTATTAGCATGCTGACAGGAAGCTGCAGGAGGTTATCTGGACCTCAGAGAGCTTCCTCCACCTTTTGTTCCAAACAATCGCCACAGCGACACACCAAGGGGATGATGGGATGTGGCGTGGCCGGTGTGTGTGAGGGGGTGGACTCACAGGGAAACTAAAGAGATATGTACAAGAGGAATGAAACAGACGAGCCCCTGTTGAATTGTGCTTCAGTGTTTGTTACCAGTGATTGACTTTCTCAGAAATACATTTTAATTATTACATTTTCAAACTTCTAAATGATGAGCAAAAAAGGACGTCCTACTTGCGTTTTAACCCTCAAGTGTCCAATAATGCCAGTTGAAGAGTTATGCAAATGTAATGCTTGTTGTAATGCTCATTTCCAACTCTGCATTTAATTTTTAACTTACATTATAATTAGTCTTAACCTATACTGGGCCCTGCTGCAGTTCCTCAGCTTTTTTCTGATTGGTTGCCTCTCACAAACAGCAGGCTTTCACACCGGTGTTTCCGTGCTTCCAGACAGAGCTGCGCCCCTTAGATGTCCATATCAAGGATTTCGAAGGATAACAAAACCCTTCAAAACAAGAACAAGAAAAAATATAGGATTCCGATCAGTTTACTAAAATAAATACCTGATGTAAATCCAAAGTGCTTCATATGATACAACGAAACAGACAAGTTTTGAAATGTAAGTCAGTATGGTAGTGTTTGGCTTTCTCTTTCTCAGTAATTTTAGCATTTGAAAGTTTGAATTTTTATGTCTGAGTTATTCTATTATTCCTGTTGCTGTTAATTTTCTCTGTTTTCATGTTAATGTGAGTCTTGTCTCCATTTTTGGTCTGTCAATGAAGCTGTTTTCTCCATTGTGTTCTTTTGGGTTTTACTTCCTGTCTGTTTGATTGTCTTGATTACTTTCGCCTGTTTCTGGTTCCACCCCACATCCAAGCCCCTGTTAATCCCAGGTATATACAATGCTGTCCTTTTCTTTTTGTACTGTCTGTTCCCTATGTGCTACCTTTTTGTGATTTCCAGCATGCCTTTCTTCTTTGTTTTATGAACCAGTTGACTTGGTTTTAGGTAACAAAGCTTGTTTTTTTGTTGGGTAATCTGTGCCTTTTGGAAAAAAGAGAGCAGTGTGTGCTTTTAAGCTCTAAGAGAATTTACTGAGTCAGCCAGCTTCATTTCCTCGGGCAGGTTGTTCTACAGCCTCAGGACCCTCACTCCAATCACTCTGTCAAATCTCATTTTTAGCCATGGTTCTTGAGCAAATAAAAACACCTCTTCCTCTGGACCACTAGGTCGCGAAGAGAGATTTGAAGGGAAGAATTATTACTTAAATACATTGCAAATCAAGAAAATAATCAAGAAAACAAAACACTGGCATACACAGTTACATGACCAGAGATAGACCACAGGTACAGACACAAATGAAGACAAACTCTACATGGACCCTGATGAAGACAAACAAACACATGCATACATGTGTATTCCACATAGACACTAACAAAGACAAAAAGCTACATACGTACATAGTAGCTTACACACATACACACACACTGAACCTATGTGAGAAAATGAGACAAAGAGAATCAAACCTACCATGACACATGCTAGAAAAACTATTACCTGAATAAACCAGGAACACAGCCAACAGAACAGGGGAATCTCAGCGTGCTTAACTAACTAACCACAGAGATGGAGACCAAACCAGACACGGAAAAACCAGGGAGGCAGGAATACATGGAGACTCTGAACTCAACCAGATATGAAACCAAAGCCTGGGGATAGAAATATATGGGTCTAACATCGAGGGACCATAACACTAGCAGATGTAAATGCATTTGATCTTCCTTATCCTTATAAAAACTGAATTTCAGAAAACTTTCTAATCCGCGTCTGAAAGGTATTTGTCTCAGAGAAGATGTATACATGTGTATAATGTATACATTTTTACAAAACACCTAAAAATCACATTTTTAATTTTTAAAGGAATTTAAGTTCTTAAAAACAAACCGTGCATTAACAGTTTTCACTCTGCTGTTGACATGAGCAAAAGCCAGATTTTAATAGGACAGAATCCAAGTAATTAATCTCAGGCTCGCCCGCCCCTTTTAGCGGCATTTTAATGCATGTGTGCATTAGTTAAACCTACCCTCCTTGCACAGGTATCCCTGCGTTGAGTCTTTATCTGTGTGTGCACACATTGTCTAGACACAGGGCTTTATAGATGGCTGCCATTGAAATGGATGAAGCTGGGCAGCAAGTTGCAGTGTGAGGTCAGAGGTGAGGTTTCGCCTGCATGGCGAGGATTTAAAGTCAGAGGAGACGCTTTCATACATTACAGACAGACAGATACTTTCATACATTACAGACAGACAGCAGGAGGTGAAGCTGGGACTCTGACCTGCTGAAGGACGCACTCTCCACACACTCACCTACACACGCTCTCTGCTGGTTATTTAGCTTCACACACACACACTCCTCCCATTCTTCTTTTCATGCATTAGAGGCGTGAGTGATGGTGGAAGGTGAGTGTGGGTTTTGACCCGCTCGAAGCTCGCTCTGTCTGACCTTACAGCATTTAAAACACTGCGACATGTTGGGATTCAGACAGTCGGTTTGCTTCAGCCGCCTCATGTCACGTTCCCCTCATGCATTTAAGAGAGACTGAAGGTGACACGGGTACGCTGACCTTCACCAGTGCTGCTGCTGAAAGGATTCAAATCGACAATTTAAAGTTTTCATTTCATGAAGAGAGAACATTTAAAGTTTTCATTTCATGAAGAGAGAACAGTTGCATCCTCTGAACACACACCAACACCCCCATTAAATCCTATGAACTTATCAGTGGTTATAAACCATACTAAAAATCTGGTCTGTATGATCATTTTACCATATTTCTGTCAGCTTTAATAATTGAAATTTGTAGATTTGTTCTTTAATTAATTTTAGTGGGTCGTATCATCTTAAGTGTCATTTCATTATATTTCCACTCATTTTGTGGGTTTACATTTTTGGTTCTTACCTTTTTTTAGCACCTGTCAGCCATAAAAAGCCGATTTGTCATCACCCTGCCAAGCGGCCGGATGGGTGACTTGGACACCCAAGTTTGTAAATGCAGTAACTCGATGTATCTACCAGGAGGCTAAGGGGTGCCACCAGCCTCTGCCAGAATTGTTTTTCATCTATTGTCAAGTTTATTCTTTTATGGGTTTAACTTACTGGTTTTAACAGTTTTTAGTATCCTATTGGTATTAGTTTTACATCTTACTGCTGTTTGTTTTTTAAGCAATGACTTGTTTAAAGAAAGTTAACAAAGAGGTTCAGTTTTATAAAACATAAGCCAGGGTTCTCTCAGGATAGGTGCTGACTGAGGCCGTTGGGTGTCTTTGCTGTCATCACATCTTGTTTTCTTCTTTGGGCCAAAGTGAAATTATTAGTTATTCTTGAATGAGATTCTTCAGTTATACACATGCAATTATAACCCCCCCCCCCAAAAAAAAACAAAAACAAAAAGAAAAACAGGTTGTGTTTAAAACAGCAGCGCATTACTTGGGAGCTCCTCTCTTCCCCTTTCCTTTCCTTTCCTCCTTACCTTTTCCTCTCCTCCACCTCTTCTTTGACATCATTTGTCCAGTTTCACCTGAATCTCCACATCTTTTTTCTTCCTCATATTCCTCTTCTTCCTCCTCTTTCTCATTCTCCCCGCTTTTCCATCTCCTCCTCGCGTTCAGATTTACAGCCGGCCGTTACTTTGATGCCATGAAAGCCGTAAAGAGATCAGCGGCACCATCGGAGACCAAAATTGATGCTTGTTTTATTGAAGTGAGAGATGAGAATTGTGTGTGTACATAAGTGTACGGTAGAGTGCTTTAGACTGTGTGTGTTTGCATGCGTGTGTGCATGTGTATGTGCATGAAGCGTGACAAATCTGTGTGCGTGTGTGTATTTCTGATGTGTATGTAGAGGTGTGACTTTATTTCAGCATGGATCAGAGGTGACATGTGTTTAATGGCACCTCTGCTGACACACACATTGCTGTACTTGTACGCTTGTGAGGACCAGGCTTATTTAAACTTGATTTCTTTCCTTCCTCAAATCCTCTCATCTACACAGCGCTTTTAGAGAGGAATTGCATAATATGTGGCACATATAGATGATGCCTTTTTGTCATTACTACTCTTACTAAATATTTTCAATTTAGAGTACAAGATGGAATTGAGTTCAAATGCTCCAGGATTGTACACTGTTACTATGTTTTTGATATCGCACAGGCCACAGTAGCATTAATTCAAAAATGCATTTTCAAACTTAGCCGTCTGGTGGTTTGTGGTGGTCACTTTCTGTTTGGGGCATATTTGTTTGTGGCAGTTATCATTGGGATGAAAGCATAGAGAGAAAGGCCAGTAAGAAGGAAACAAATTGGAAAGAGGAAGGGTAGAAGGAGTCGGCCCTTCTCTTCATGTCTTATTCTGAACATTTTGGATTATTGAATAGAGCAGGAGGTGGAGGGGTAATGAGGGCAGGAGGTGAGAAAGGAGGACAGACCTCAGTATGAATGAGAAAATAGGTTTTGTGTGTGTGTGTGTGTGCATCTAGGGAATGATAATTAAGATCATTAAATGCAAATAAATGCATCAGAAAGTAATCATTTTTATCGATAGTCCAAGATTGATTGACACTTGCCATTCAGGCTGCAGGGCTAATCAATAGGAAAACATATTGATCAGGAGGTGAGTGTTGCAGGCAGCTATGAGGGATGCTGACCCTTTAGAGTTGGTGTTGCATACATCGCTGTCTGGAAAAAGTGCAATCTGAAGAAAGTCTTGGGAGCACCTTCAGAGAGTTGCAACCATTCTAGAAGAAGTTCCAGGTGTCCTTGAAGGTATGGAGGCCCAGATTTACTAGCACTCTGCACCAGTGTAAAACCATCCTTTGCTATTAAAACGTTACTAAAGTAACTGGCACAAGTGAATGGCTCAAAGCTGTGGCAAAATTTGCCTATGTCCTGAATGTTTAGAGTCAATCTGCACATATTTCTAGTCCTCAGTAATGCAGATACAGTGATGAAATAAAGCATGGAGTGTCACGAAGAGTGAGGAGGAGGATCCCAAGGATGTAAGAACATGTCTTGTCTCACAGGCAGCTGAGTTCGTTTTTACAGTGAGCTGCTGGGTTTGCAAAGTTTGTGGTTTTTATACACATTTCTAAACAGACACCAACTACGAAAACATCTCTGCATGTATTTTCTCACAGAGCAGTTTGGTCCAATTTTTTTTGTGTGTGTTAGCTTGATGTCTGAATCTTGCAGCCATACACAATGACAACAAAAACAAACAAAAAAAGCACATTAGCAGAGTAACAGTAATTTTATAATAGTAACTTGAAGACATCCCATTAACCTTTGATGAGCTTTCAGGAACCATTTTTGGAGTAAATTCCCTGAGAGTAAATGATGTGTTTACAAGACAGGATCCTGTAGTTATCCCAACATGTTTCTTTCTATTTGTTTCAAAGTATAGATGGAAAGAGTCAAACTTTAGCCAAGCAGTCCTTTGAGGCACTGCGGGAGGTAATTTCAGCCCTGCTGTAAAAATTTCAAAAGGCACCTAAGGGAAGGCGTTTAGGGGCTCCTCAAGGACACTTAAAAGCATCTTAATGCTGTTTTGTTTTGATTATAAAATGAATGGTCTTATTGACTGTGTGGGGTCTTAGACATCTTTGCTTAGCTGTATTTGAACAGGCTGCCCAAGATTTGTAGTTTTTCCAGGACTTATTTTTAACTGTAGATGTTCAAGCAGTTGCAGAGTTTGCTTTAGTGCGTCTAAGCAGTATACCCACTATAGCGAATTTAGTATGCCATTTTTGTGGGTTTTCTGGACTTCTTATAGGACAGTATAAGAATTATGAGGAAAGTATTAAGGGTCCATCCATGCACTTTTATCTGACTGAGGGGGTTGGAACCTGTTCCACTGGTCATAGGGTGAAATGGCAGACTCCGGACAGCTCAGCAGTCTATCACACAGTTAACACAAAGACAACATTTCATGCTCACATTCACACCTAGGACCTAGGACCTTCTTGCTGCGAGGTGACAGAGCTTTCTACTGGACTAATCAGTCAACTGCATCTCGATGTTAATGGAGCTATCCACCTTCGTGGTTCTGCAGGAGGTTACCGGAGTTGCCTTGTGTTTGAAGACATGATGTGACCTGCATCACTACTAAAACCCTCAGCTGTAACACTACTGAGTAACTTTGAATTAGTAAATTATAGGAAATGGCCTTTACTAAGTAAAACTTGGGATAACTAAAGCTTCCACTTTGACAGTCTTTTTCTGTGTTTTTCTTTCACTCGCAGGTTCCAAAATGAACTTCTCCATCTTCCCCTCACTGTGACACACATTAAATCTAAGACCTTTACACTCCACACACTTGGTATTCTTACTCGCTAATGGCACAGGCGCTAATTTCCTAATGTCTCCTGTCAACCTCACACACTCACACAGCAACACACAAACAGTGATTTATTTAGGTCTTCTAAATACACTTCTGCCTCTGTCTCTCTCACACCCCAATCTCACACAGACACACACACATTTACCCTATTTCACAACTTCTCAAACACACCTACACAATAATGACACATGGGCTAATTTCCTAATGTCCCCTGTCCCCTAACACACACACACACACACACACACACACACACACACACACACACACACACACACACACACACACACATGTCTAGTTTATGTCTCACTGTGAATGATATCCTGGCCATTATGGGCCCTTTATTTACACTGGCTTTACAAATGAGCCCTAATTACTAGGTCTTAATGATGTGGTTGGGCGAGCAACGAGCGAGGTAGCTCTGCAGGGAGATAACGAGAGAGAGAGAGAGACAGAGAGAGAGAGAGGGGCGGTGGGAAAGAGGGGAGAAGGCGTTTGCTTGGAGGGTTTTTTGTAAATGTCAAGAGCAGAGAGTTGATGGCTTCATCAATCCTTTATCCCTGCGAAACACCTGGAGGAGGAGAAGAGAATGGGAGGAGGGGGGAGATTAGTCAGGAGGAGAAGTAGGAGGAGGACGTACAAAAACGAGGTAGGGAGGTGGGGGAAGAGGTAGCTAGAGGGAAAAGGAAAAAGCGATGTAGGAATTGAGAGATCATCCAAAGGGAGAAGCTGGAAAGAGAGGAGAGGGTAAATGATGTTCATTGGCATGGAAAATAAAAGATAAAGGGAAAGAGGTAAGGATTGTTGGGAGAGGAAGGAAAGAGCAAAAGTTGGAGAATGGGATGAAAAAGAAGGAAGGAGGAGAGTTTCTCGTTGTTGTTTGTGGTTGAGAGAAGAAAAATTAATGGTGGAATGAGGTGCCATAAAATCAGAACAGAGGAGATGAAAAACATAAAGGAGGAAGGGAAGGAGGATGAGTGTTAACAGAGGGGGATGAAGAGAAAAGGAAGACACAAATTTAAACTGAGGAAGGACAGATGGAGATCGGGAAATGTAGATGTGAGAATAGAAGAAAGCACAGGGTCGTTGGAAGAAAAAGATCAGGAAATGGGATAATGCCATCTTTCTTCTCCTTTTTTTTTTGCCTGTCCCATTTGGTTCTTTAGCCGTCAGAATTGTTGTCTGAAGACCAACAAGGATACCCAATGGATTTACTTTGCCAAATGGATCATCACGGCCTTGCCGTATTGGTCCATTTGATCAACCTTTGTTGTTATTATTTATTTTATTTTATTTTCAGTTGTTACAGACGGGACAGACATGACTGAGGTATAGGAAAGGGAGAAAGAAAGATGAAGGAAAAGAAAAACAGAAGGGAAGAGGGACAGTGAGAAAGGGCATTTAAAAAGAGAAAGGAGAGGGGAAAAAAGAAGAGAAAACAAGCAAAAAAAACCAGCAACATACTAAACACAACACCATCACGTTAATCTAGCTAAGTGTAAACAGCAGTAAATACTAAATATTGAATGTTGTTGTGTAGCAAACAGAACCGACAGCGCACAATGTGCTTGGAAATAGCAGCCTATGAGGTGTAGTTTATGTCTATGAACAGTGAACACCCGTGTGCACACCTGTGTGGATCAGCGCGCTTATAATCGAAAGGTTTCCCCATGTAACGGTCTGCTAGAGGATGTAGAGCGCCATAGCCCCGTCCCCCAGGGCATAAAGCAGGCATGGAGGAGATCCAGACTCCAGACATCCAGAGGCCCAAGAGTGCGAAAGCCCAAGGAGGACCACCGGAGGGGCATCCATGCCACCCTCCTGGGAAGAGCTGAAGAGAGCCCCAGATGAGGGGTCACCCAGTAGTCACGGAGCAGAAGCCAGAGGGGGCTGCAGTGGCGTGCCCGCCGGCTCTGCCGGCAGCCAGCTGTGCCAGAGTGAACCGAGCCGCAGGCCCAGAGGCCGGAGGCCTGAGGGCCCCCTTTGCCCCGGAAGAGGCCTGACCGAGCAACAGGCACCAGGCCCCACCAAGTAGTCACCGGGAGTGAGCTGGTACATACCTGAGCGCCCAGCCCCGGACACCAAGAGCCACCAACGCACCGACCCCTGAGGGCATCAGTTACCGGCAGGGAGTGTGGTGAGGGGAGATAGGCCTTTGGAGGGCCTGGGAGTTCCCAGAGAGGTGGAGACCCGACCTGACATATAAACACAGACAAACAGGCACACACAGACACAAACATGCATTCCCACCCTCATGCACACATATACAAATACTTAACACTCACCCAACGCATCCCAGATCCCAATCGGACGGCCAACACCTCCTCCCAGCCCCCCCGCCCCGATGGCCAGCAGAGAACAGGGGTGTGTGAAGACTCCAAACCTCCCTCCTCTCGCTCATGTGTAGTGTTGCTGCGTGTTGTTCTAAGGTGCATTTAAAACACGGGAGAGCATGGTGCTGCTGCCAGAGAGCAGCAGGTGTTAGCACGGCCCCTCCTGAGAACCCTCAATGATTTAAAATTGAGAGGTGGGCACCGGCGCCAGAGGTGGGGTTGAATACACAGACCGTCCACTGGACGCCGTTAACGTGTCCTCCCTCTAGGCCCTATATGTATGTGTTATGAGAGTGCGAGTAATGTGGATGTTGTGGAATAAAATTGAGGCACGGGTGGCCAGAACGGGACGGGGGGGATGCCTCCCCTGCACCCTGGTGACACACCCGCACCCCAAGGCCCTACTTGTGTGGGTGAGTGTGTTGGAGCGGGAAGAGGGAGGCAGCCGGGGATGGGGAGAAAAAGAAGGGAGGACCAAGATGCCCCTCCCTGGGGCCAGCTCCCCCGCTGACCCCAGTAGGCACCCCCGTCCTTCGGCACCCACCAAGGCAAGGGAGCCCAGGCCCATCCAGATCGGGGCCTACGGCAGCAGGACCGCCCAGCCCCACAGGACCCAGGGCAGCCCACCCGACCCCACCGCAGAGGAAACTGTACCCACCCTAACATTCAATCATCTCCCAGACTGCACAAGACAGTAGACACCCAGGTTAAGTTTATTCTCCACCTCTCCTATACTCTCCCCCACCTGCAGAGTGGACTCCTGCAAGGATGGAACAAACTCCCTGTCAGTTGAAGAGCCCCCTAGTTAGGCCGATGCGCCAGAGGCCCCCTGCGCCAGGGCTGAGCCTCCGTGCACCCACCTACCCACAACCTCGGCGACACACCAACAAGGACCTAAGCCCCCAAGACCCAGCCAGAGCCCTAGCACGGAGGCGAAGCACCCCCAAACCCCAAGCCCCCACGCCTGCCCCAGATCCACTCAGGGGCAGCCAGGCTACCAGGCCAGGGATAATGCCATCTAACAAACAAATGTTTCAGTGTACTGACCAATCAAAAAGTTACTCTTCAAATCTTCACAATGAAAAAGAATCAACTGTGTGTGTTACAAAAAACAAAATTTCAAATGTTACCTTAATCTCATATACTCTCATTCCTCGTCCCCAACTGATCATGGCAGATGACTGCCCCTCTCGATTTTAAATACATGTAGAAATTGAGGGCTATCAGGAGGGGCTATGCGCTTACCTGCTGCTGCTCTCTGGCAGGTAGCTCCATGCCCTCCTGGGTTTTAAATGCACCTTAGAACACACATGCATCAACACTACATATGAGCGGGCGGAGGGAAGTTTGGAGTCTTCACACACCCCCGTTCTCTGCAGCCTGTTGGAGCGGGGGGACTGGGAGGAGGAGTTGGCCGTCTGATTGGGGTCTGGAATGTGGGGCCTCCCTGCTGCTGCCGAGTCGGGGCAGTCTGCTTCTCTCCACCCCAGGGAAAAGGGTAACACCACCTGGGTCTGGGTGCAGTTTCTCCCTCCAGGGGCAAGGGTACCTAGACCTGGGGTATAGAGTACGCTTGGGGAGTGTGATTGTGTGTACAGTGTCTCTTTGTGTCTGTCTCCATGTTGGGTGAGTGTTGAGTAATTGCATATGAGAGCATGAGGGTGGAAATGGATGTTTGTATCTGTGTGTGCCTGTTTGTCTGTGTCCATATGTCAGGGCGAGTATCAGACGCCTCCTCTCTAGGGACATCTCAGGCCCTCCAAGGTATGGAGGCCTATCTCCCCCCACCACTCCCCCTGCCGGTGGCAGACGCCCTAAGACATCAGTGCGTTGGTGGTTCTTTGTGTCCGGGGGTGGGCGTCTAGGTACACACCGGCTCACTCCTTGGTGGCTGGTTGTCGGGGCCTGGAGCCAGGGGCTCGTTCGGGCCACTTCGTGGGTGGGGTGCCCTCAGCCTCTTGGCCTGGGGCTCGGTCACTCTGGCACAGCTGACTGCCGGCGGAGCTCACGGGCGCATTACTGCAACCCCCCCTGGCTTCTGCTCTGCAGCTGCCGAGAGACTCCTCATCTGGGGCTCTCCTCAGCTCTTTCTGGGATAGTGGTGCGGCTGCCCCTCTGTTGGTCTTCCTTGGTCTCTTGTGTTCTGAGGGTCTCTGGATGTCTGGAGCCTGGATCTCCTCCATACCTGCTTCATGCCCTGGAGGACGGGGCTGTGGCTCCCCACACCCTCTAGCAGATCATTACATGAAGGAACCTTTTAAATACAACCGCGCTCATGCTCACAGGTGTACACACGGGTGCTCACACACACAAACTACACCCCTTTTGGCTCCTACCTCAAAGCACACTGTGCGCTGTCGATCTTGCGTGCTGCACAATAATATTTAATATTTACTGTTATATTCACATAGATCATCGTGATGTTGTTTATTATGTTGTTGTTTTTTTCTTCTGCTTGTTTTCTCTTTTTTCTTTCTCAACAGGTGATCCAGGTGATTGATATATGTATTTTTTGTCTGCTTATTTTGTTGGTTTTTGTTTTTTGCCCTTTATCCCCGTCCCTCTTCCCAGCTGTTTTTCTTTCCCTCTTTCTTTCACCCCTTTCTTTTCCCCAGTCAAATCTGTCCCGTATTTAGCAAGTGAAAATAAAATAAAATAAACAATAAAAGGTGAATCAAATAGACCATTACGGCAAGGCTGGGATGGTCCATTTGGTAAAGTAAATCTGTTGGGCATCTTTCTTCACCTTTAGACAATAATTCTGATGGCAAAAGAGCCAAACGGGACAGACAAAAAAAAAAGATGACTGCCCCTCCCTGAGCATTGTTCTACAAATGAAAACTTACATATGCAAATCAATGTTGCAATGCAATACATTAATATTTAATTAATTCAAGGTTCAATAAACAATCCATTAAAAAAAAATAATAATTCTGGCATGTTTTTCATGGTTCAGGCTTTAAAGGGTTAAACCAGAACATTTCACGTTCTGTGCTTTTATTTTGATACTATGATTTTCTGCTCTTATTTAGTATATTAGAATATTTTTTTCTGTTACATTCAAGGAATGGAAGACATTGTGCAAAATGTTCCAGCAACAAACGCACATAAGTCGTCTTTAAAACAGCTATGTGCACAAATCCCTTGCTATAATCGCCTATCAATTTATCTGTTTTCTGCATTTAAGGAGCAGGTACTTTTATCGCAATCCATAGGGGTTACCGAGCACACGTACACACAAACACACACACACACACCTGAAGCCAGCGGTGGTCACATTGAGTTATGCTGACATGGCCTAGCATCTGCTCGGCAGCTCCAGAATGACACCGATTTGCACTTAAATGAGTGGATTTAAGTAGCGCAACGCCATTACCACTCGGCCATATGTGATCCCAGTGTCTTTATCCTGCATTACACTGAGGAGGATGAGAGGGAGATGAGAGAAAGAGGGTGGGAGGAAGGGGCTTAGAAGAAAAGGGGAACGACAAGAGAGAGTGTGGAGGGGGTGAGAGAGATTAGGACAGACAGCGGCAGCAGCAAAGAGAGAGATAGCAGGGAAAAAGAAGTATAGAGAGAGAGAAATGGATCTGTAATGAGAAGGAGATGGAGCTGAGAGGAAGATGTTAAAAGAGAGAGAGAGGGGAGATAGGAAACAGAGAGGGAGGATTACATGATGAGAGAGAAGAAAAGAGGGTGAGAGAGGCAAATATCAGAAGTGTTGGACAGAGATGAAACAGTGGAGAGCATGAGCTGCTAAACAAATAGAAACAGCTGCAGTGGCATTCCTCGTCTGTTTGTAGGAACTTTAAACACAAAACAATTTCACACATGAACTTTGGACAGTGTCAAGACAATCAGGTACATGCATTGTCTAAAGTGACTCTTTCTCACATAGAGCATCTGTTTCAAATGCTGTCTCACTAACGAAAATAATTAGTTTCGTTCAGGTAAGGTGAGGCACCTGGTTAGATGGTAGATGAGGCAGGACAGTCACACACCGATAATTACCTCATGTGAGCTTATAGACCAATAGAATTCTATTAGAACCTCTAGAAACTCTCTAAACACCTCAATTTAAAAAAAAAACTTTTAGGAATATCACTT
This sequence comes from Diplotaxodon limnothrissa, assembly GCF_057381915.1. NCBI lineage: Eukaryota > Metazoa > Chordata > Actinopteri > Cichliformes > Cichlidae > Diplotaxodon > Diplotaxodon limnothrissa. The sequence goes on along the minus strand of NC_140614.1, from coordinate 5,404,856 downwards.
AGATGTTACTTTTTATTTAAAGATCACAAATAACTTTTAAATTACATATGACCACTTAAGATCTGACTTTTTGTTTATATGTTCACCATGTCCTCTTCTTCATCTGCCACTTCAGTCATAAATGACAGTGTGGCTGGCCACATATGGACCCAAAATGCGGGACTCAGGAGACAAACCGTGAACTCAAAAACAGTTTTTCTTAACCTCTTAAGCCCCAGAGGGGTTTCTGATCTTCCTGCTCGAAAATGTAATGCCCCAAATTAATTGATTATTTCTCTGCAATTACAAACTCTGTGCTTACAATCTTGGTATCAAAATAAAGCTAACACTTGTGAAATTTCATCACAGGTGTAAATATTGAAGCAAATATTACTGTCTCAAAGTTACTGAGACTGGAACACAGAAAAAGTAAGTAGCTTTTATCCTCGCCTAATTTTTTGTTTTTAATTTTTAGCATATAACCCTTTTAAAAATATGCCTCAGTTCACATCTCATTCCAGAAATTCAGTAACCAACATATAAACATCATCTGTGCAAATATTTATGTTTCTAAAGTGAAACAGTGAAGAATTACAGCACTGTCAATACATGAATATCCAGACGTTGTACAAAAATGTCCAATTTTGGCACACAATTTCTGTCTTAGCGCATTTGCGCCGCTATGTGTTTTTGTGGTCTTCTTTTGCAGCTTAGTCAGTGAATTTTGGTCAGAGCGTGGTGAAACTTGGTGTTTGGAGTCAGTAATAGCTCTGGGAGATAACTAGACTTTCTTTAGCAGGTGTTCTGGGAATCCATCCTACCTGGCAAACCATCCTACCCGTTGTTTCTGCGCATGCGCACAACACGGCGAACCGTCCTACCTTTGTGAATATTAGCTAGAAAAATACTCTAACTGGTAAAATTAACTGCCAAACCATCCTACCTTTGTGAATGTCACCTACAAGCATACTTTAATGGGTAAAATTAAGTGGCATGAAGTTTGAAGAATTTCTTTTTTGGTTTTGTTTGTTTAGCGGACTTGTGCGCATTTACGTAACTGCTCATTTAATTATGGATTGTTTTCGTTGTGTTTGGTGGTTGTTGAAATGGTTTATATGACATTTTAGCTGAGATTCAGAGGTTTCTGTGGATACCACACATGTTGGGACTTATATTTCTCACCCCGTGTTATAACCGATTAAACGTGATCTCCTCCTTTTTGCCCCAGGTACCGGGGGCGTGGGGCTTAAAATAAGGGCAAAAGCATGGAACAAAGGATCAAACGACTGAGAGGGAGGACGCAACAACAAACTGGTGGGAAATAAATGCACGATGCGAATAAATATACCTGGGAAAAAACACAGCTGAACAAAATCCAACAACATTACATAGGAAGTAACTGTAAACAAGGGATGAGGACACGTGAATAACAAAATAACTCACACAATCACAAAGGGGAACATAAACCACTTCTCAAAACCCCAAAATAATGATGAAATGACAAAATTCAAAACTCTGGGTCAAGGACCCAGGGCCCTTAATATCTTCCACATTTGCTTATCTCCACCTTTACCTTTCACGTCATCTCCAGAATTTAATTCAGGGCTCTAACATAAGGAAAATTAAATACTCATGCTCATATACACTCATATACATGCAAACTTCCAACCCTTAGACAGTTGGCTATAGACTAACATTATGCCAGCTAAAGTTAGGCTTGAGTGTCCTAAAATACTTTCCTGCTGACAAAGTGTTTGATTACATTCTCACCTTCTATGAGAATTTATTTGCTAATTGCACAAGTCTGTCAACATAGGATCCACTTCATAGAAAATTTTAGGAACACTGGCTAACACTGAGTAATAGCAACAAAAGCGGCAGCACTTACCGACAGGAAGAACTCATTTCGGTAACACTGTGACCAGTCAGGATTGTTGACTGTGGCCTTCATGTGGCCAAGCAGAGCAGCTGCCGTTATGGGGTCCATCCATCCATCCATCTTCTTGCGCTTGTCCGGAGCCAGGTCGCGGGGGCAGCAGCCCAAACAGAGAAGACCTTCCTCTCCCCATCCACCTCCTCAAGCTTGTCCGGGGAACACCAAGGTGTTCCCAGGCCAGCCGAGGGATATAATCTCTCCAGCGTGTCCTGGGTCTGCCCCGGGGCCTCCTCCCTGTGGGACATGCCCGTTATGGGGTACAGACTGTTAACCAGAAAGCACATATAATTTGACCAAAAGGTTGGCAGGGTGAAATAGTAACCAGGCTTTCAGCTGTCATCTTGATAGTTAATTGTAGTTTTGCATTTTCTGATTAGTGTTTATTTTTAGTTCATTTTGACTTTTTGATTTCAATACTGCTTAGTTTCAGTTAGTTTCCAGAGGAGATCTTGTTTCACTTCAGTTTTTTTAAAATTAGTTTCAGTGTTAATTTTAGTGTTTTTAATTAGCATACTGTATGTCAGAGGCAAAATTTAGGGAAATCAGTGTGGTATAACTACAAAAGTATGGAAAGCAGTTCAGTCAGGCAGTTCATGCATGTGAATGTTAGATAGAAAGCACTAGAGCAGGGCGATATGACCAAAAATATTTATCACGATATACATTTGAAAATTTGCGATAACGATATAACTGACGATATAATTGACATTAGAAAAAATACTTTACAACTCCACAACTTTATTTAAAAAACCATCAGTGTATTTTCACTTAAACAAGCAGCTGTTTTTTATGTGCATTAAAGTTATATAAAAATGTAACAGTGCAAATGCAAATTCCTTACTGACAGTTTAACCAAGAGGCATTTCCAGTGGAAATTGGCCAACATATCCTCAGCATAACCATGTATAATATCCACAAAACTTAAAAAGAGGTTATACACACATTTTACATATTATGTTGAAGCACAGTACGTATCACTCTGCGAGGCTCCTGCCTACGATAGCCGTAATGCTCCGACAATCGATCAAGCGGTGCGGCTTCGTAGCTTAGCAAAGTCGTACTAAAACATTTGACAGATTTTCGAGCGCCGTGTACATAAAATCGTTTCGAGGTCAGTAAACACAACCAGAATTCATACATAAGGCACACGGGATTATAAGGGACTCTGTTGATTTTCAGAAAAATCAAAGGATTGATTTTAAGTGTGCCGTATTTTCCAAAAAACACTGTAATAACGACAGCCCGCTAGCATGCGCTACCAAAAATAGTACCAAAGAAATCAGTCGTGATTGGAGGATCTGAACCCAGGCAGTTTTTCTGTGAAAGTCAGCAAAGCGTAGCACATGTGAAAAATCTGTAAAAACAAAACGCACAATGGTCTCAGAATTCCTTCTTCAAAAACTTTGGGAACTGTATTTCAAATTAGTTAAAAAACTACAAACTTTACAAATTCCAACCACTTTGTAGTTGACAGGATATCAGGATAAAAATACTATAAATGCCTCTTTCAACAATTGGATGTAGAAAATCATCAGTTTTGCTAAAAAGTTATCAAACACAGAGAATCTACAGCCCAGTTTTTATTCATGACATTTTTAATAGAAATATAATAAACAGACATTTCCACTGAAACGTTTGTGATTTTCTTCTTCTTTAGTCCTTCAGGTGCTCAAGTACACATGATGAAAAAGCTCATTTTTATTCAGAGTCAGGGAGCTGGTCATATTTAAATCATAAATGTCATTACGGTTCACTTCTATCTATAATGAATTCACCATCAGAGGAAGATTAGCCGAATGTGTCGCCTGTGCTTTTTTTCGGCGCAGACTCGTTATAAGGGGCGTGATAACGCTGTTTAATTGTAATCATTATTTAGCCGCTTTGCCATTTTTGCTTCAGCTCACTGGTTCTGCATTATGAACAGCTGATAAAAATTTAATGAAAGATGATTTTCATTTGGTTGCACCTCTCTAAATAACACCTGACGCACCAAAATTCCCTCTTTTTTTAAAAAAAAAATCGCTTTAGTCTTTTATTACAATATTTATCATTTGTTAATTTTGTATTTAATTCCCTCAAACTGTCCTTGTCTTAATTTCTTTCACTCATCTATTAACGTATTATGCTACGTTTTCTATAATTCGTTAAATCTGTGCTTAAAAATAAACCCTTTCACTTGAGATTTACGAGATGGCAAGAAAATTTATGAATTCAGCAACTTAAAACATTAAATGTAAGCCAATAAGTATAGTGGACAAGTTATTGTAAGTGTAAATTTCAAATTTTGGTTTCTCATTATTGAAAGTTGAATCTTAATAATGAGAATCAAAGGTGTTTATCTTTCAGTCTTTTTTCGTAAACCTGACCAAACTACATTCGTTGAAAACGTCTCCATTAATATGAAAAATTCAACTCATAGTCATCTACATAATAAATTAATAGAAGTAATTGCCTAATTATGAATGGATTGAAGTAAGTGGATTACTTAAGAAAAAAGAAGCACACAGAGACAGAGAAAAGTAGCGAAAGACAGGCAGGTGTAGCAAGTGTGTAATACCTAAGGGATAAATGTCAACTAAGGCTCCAACCAGGTTTTTCTGTCGATGGAAAAGGGTGCAACATATTAAGTCTTTTACTGATTGTTATGGCCTTTAGCGCCCATGTGTGTGCATGAACATGTGTGCGTGCGTATGTATACACGTGTGTGCATGGATCAATCAATAGAGTTTTTAATGGAACTCATGGGCAGAGACAGGAGGAGTGTACCACCTCGCGTTTTTTATCCGTGCCTGTAACCACACAGAGATTGTACTGTTACAGTACATTTAGACCAAAAACAAACAACCATAAAAAACACCACTAAAATAAGAAAGTGGAGAAAGTCTTAAAATGTCACACAGACAGAGTCACTTTAACAGTACATTATATTATTTAAAGGGGACCTATTAGGCTCATTTTAAGCACCGTGCTTTTATCCCTACACTCAGCTACAGTCAAAGTAATACAGGTTTATCTTATACAGGAAACTCAGTTCACTTGTGTTCACCCTAATGTTTTTGTCTGAAAGTTCATTAAAAAAGTGCCCCCTAACTGTCCAGGGAGGAGCTGATAAAAATGTTGATATCTTCATCTTATTACTAGATGCTCACAGCAGTAAACATTACAAGCAGATGCAAGTAACTAGAGGAGTTTTTACCTCGAATTTCACCTGCAGTTCATGGATTTCTCCTAATCAACTCCTCTAAAGTTTTCTAGATAAGAAACCAAATGAGTCCTTTGCATGTTTCCTGTAGCCAGCGTTTAAGTAAATTGGAGTGGAGTGGCCCTAAAGGCTGATGGGGACATTGTGGTCACTTGGGTGGACAGTCAGCCGGGTAACAAGGATGCGGAGCTTTGTGAACACTATAACTCGAGAATAAGGCAAAGTAGGATTTTCAAATTGATACTGTAATCTGTTACCTAGGATTCTCACATTTATTCCATAGGTGCATCTTCTAGGAGCCTGAGGGACAGCACTGTCAGTATTGTTATCTTACCTTCAGTTCATAACATTCAGGTTAGCTCCCTTATTTCAAAATTGCTGCCGTATACAAACAAATAAATAAAAAACAGACCACTCTTTAGACTCCCCTAGCTCAGCTTCTTGTATTTTGTGAAATGCATATAGCAACTCTATAGGTGTAACAAGCTTATTTTTGTCTGCCTTAAGAGCCACTGAAAACTGAAAACGTTTCAAAAGCTTTTCTCTTAAGACAGGAAGTAGGTAGACGTCTTACATCTCAAAGAAGAAAAAATGGTTGGAGAAATCAGACGTGAAAACAGAATTACTGCTCACAATTGTCAGGAGTTCGATTGGTCCAGGATTAGTGTTATCAGATAAGCTGTCTGCAGTCACGGGGTAATTTGTGCCAGGAGTGTGAATTAAAATCACAAAAGAGAAATGGTCTCTGCAATTACTGCAAATCACTGGACGTCTCAGGTGATATTAGCCCTGTAAGACCCACAGAGAGAGAGCGAGAGGGAGGAAAGACACAGGCAGGCTCTTCTTCAACTCTGGAGATCAGGCAACTATGGTGTCAATGAATACGATAGCATAGTGCAATATTTCTGTTATAACTCAGTAGCACAGATATATTTTTAAAAAGTCCCCCTCTGACATCACAGTGGACGTTTGTGTCTTCTCATGGCACTTTGAGCACCCTGCACAGTATCTTAGATCTTTCTGGGACTGCGCAGACCTCAGATGTTGCCACAGTTTGGATATCACGGCCCTAATTCCCCTATCACTAGGACAATGTGGAATTTGTCTTCTATTCAGTTCATTCCCTAAGCTCCTAGTTTGTATTCCACCCCCAAATGTTAGAATTTTCCTTTTGAACTTCATTCATCAATTTTCTGCCACTTTTTTATTTATTGTGCAAAAAGCACCGGTGATAAATACAAAGAAATAAATGCCAAAGTGAAAATTAAAGCACAGCTGTGATGTGGGAGGAAGCAGCAAGAGGAGGAAAGCTGGTCATTGTATTGATAAATGAATTTCAGTATTTATTTTTTAAAAAGCTGTCTCGGCCTGAGTGACCACACCCCCATTGGACTGGGGGTTACCGATGACATTTTCTCTACAATAAGATAATCCAGAGGTATGTGGTTAAATCAATTCTTATCAGCCAGCACCGCAAGCACAGAGAAATGTTTGATTTCAGTATTTGGTTAGCTGCACCTATTATCAGTGTTAGTTAAAATTGTCACTTTCTTACCAGAGAGAGAACAGAGATGCTGGTCCCAAACATTTATTTTTAATGTCACAGAGCCCGTGGAGGAAGAATTGAAAAGCACAGTGGATGTGAGCGTGAGAGGTTGAGGTGATTTTCCAGAGATCAGGGTGCGTTTTCTGCCACAGAGGTGATAGCAGCGCTCCTTTAAAAAGCATGTAGTTGGATGTTCAAGCTTACATACATTTATATAGAAGCTCCTGTATAGATAAAACTGCCCCACAGTTTTCTGGTTTGGAAGTGTAGCAAGCCCCCTCGTTTGTGCTTCCATTGCATCTTCAGCGTGGGTCATCTCAGATCCTGGAGCAGTCCCTCTCTACATTACTTGAGACTTGTTGCTGGATGTCTGTCTTTGTGATGTTGATGGCTCTTGCTCTGGGTGGATGCTGTGTTCAATTCAATTCAATTCAATTTTATTTATACAGCGACTAGTCACAACAACAGTCACCTCAAGGCGCTTTATATTGTAAAGTAGACCCTACAATAATACATACAGAGAAAAACCCAACAATCATATGACCCCCTATGAACAAGCACTTTGGCGACAGTGGGAAGGAAAAACTCCCTTTTAACAGGAAGAAACCTCCAGCAGAACCAGGCTCAAGGAGGGGAGGGGCCATCCGCCATGACTGGTTGGAGTGTTTAACAGTTAACGGTTGTTGAAATAGTCATCATGTCCTTCTTTACCTTAGTTAACTGACTAACATTCTTCCATGTTTTTAGGCTTCCAGCCTTCTTCTCCATCAGAGGGTTTCCCTTACATTTATTCTCAATAGTGATTAAAAGTGCTTAAAGTGCTTCTAGGATTGCTCTGGCAGTGACGTATATGACCTCGCTGGTTTCAGTGATACGGGGTTTTTTTTAGTTGATTCGTGGCATTCCACTGCAGCTACCTGAGTGGATGTAGTAGTTCTCCACTGCTACTGTTGAACGTCCTTTTTGTCCCCTGTCTGCATCCGTAGAACTGTGATGTAGTTTAACTGTAATGGCACAGTAGGGAGAGAGAGCAGATGGGGCATAAAACAAATGCAGCACACATCAGGGACCAGGCCCCTTTCTGTGTGTGTGTGTGTGTGTGTGTGTGTGTGTGTGTGTGTGTGTGTGTCTGATGACTCAAGTGTAAATTAGAAACTGAGTGTCTGTGTTTGGTAGAGAGGGTATTGTATGAGCATGTGTGTGTTTGTGTGTGTGTCATAGATGTGATTCATCATCATTTAAACAGCTGCTTGTCAGAGTGTGAGCACATGAAAAAAAGGACGTGTGATCTCGTAGTCATCCTTTTTTCCCCTCTTTCTCAGTTTCTCTTTAGATACCTTTCAGCATCATTGCAGATGCACCGTAGCAATGTTATTTTATCCACGTCTTTTTTCATTAACAAGAAAAATAAACACAGCCCTGCGACAGACTACCGACCTGTCCAGGGTGTACCCCGCCTCTCGCCCTAAGACAGCTGGGATAGGCTCCAGCTTCCAGGCTTCCAGACCCTGAAAAAGGATAAGCAGAAGTGATGGATGGATGGAAGAAAAGTAAACACCAAAGCAGTCAACAAAAATGAACTTTACTGTACAAGCCACTTCTTGCAGATACTCTGATCAGTAACAAGTGTGCCAAGATGCCTGCGTGTGCCTGTGTATAATGTCATTCTAGTCCTCATTTACATTTATGTTAAAGTGTACAAATGTGTGACTGTACATACGTTTGTGTATCTTTGCACACGGTGGCACCCTGAACCATTTAACCGTCATATTTCACAGTGGCTCTTTCATCCTCAGCTGAGTGTCCGCTTTACCATCATCATCTCTCACCATTTGTAGCTAGCTAGTGGCAGGCAGGCAGACAGCGAGGTGGCGAACGTGCACCGGGGTAGAAAGAATGAGAATCTGCACAATAGGAAGGCAGAAAAATTAAAGATGATTTTTTTTAAAATTTTATTTATCTAGAGGAGAAATAATTACCTTGCAGAGGAGCGAGAGATGAGTGCTGTCAGCCAAGAATAATGACTTGTCTAACTGGGAAGCACACACACACACATGGATACATACACATACACACAACCACACACATAGAGTACAGTTTCACATATAGAAACACAGACATACATAAGATTAACAGAAATATTAAACTCCAAGCACACGCTGCACACAGTGTCAAATCCAGCACATCCTTCTTGGAAATAAACCCACACACGTGCCTTACACAAAATACAAATCTGATGCAGAAAAAGTTGACATGCTGTGTAAAATGTGAATAAACACAGAATGCAACAATGTGGAAATCCCCTAAATGCATATTTTATTCACAAAAAACATAGAAAACATGTCAAATCTTTCAAGTAAGAAAATGTAATTGTAAGAAAACTATTGGCTCATTTTAAATTTGGTGGCAGCAGCCATCAGTCTTTAAAATGTTGGAACAGGGCTTTGTTTACCGCTATGTAGCACTACCCTCTTTATTTAACAACGGTCTGTAAATGTCTGGGAACTGAGGAGACCTGTTGCTGAACTTCTGGGAGAGGAATGCTCTTCCGTTCTTGCCTGACTGATTCTGGGGTTTTCTTTTCTTTTGCCTTCATTATGTGCTAAATGTTTTCAGTTGGTGAAAGCTTAGCACCAGACACCCAGACACCTCTGCTACAAGGCCGTGCTGTTGTAATAGATGCAGTTTGTTTAGCATTGTCTTGTAAGGTCTTCCGTAAAACTTTCCATATGAACTGGTGCACTCCCATACCTTGTGAGACGCATTTACGTTTAAGTTATTTATTATGATTTATTTATTTTTTTGCTTATGTTTTGTGTGTGTGTACATGCATGTGCATTTAAGAACATTTTATTAGTTCACCACGTTAAAAATAAAGCCACACTACCACAAGATACCAGGTGGCCCTTCTCCTCTTTAGTCCAGAGGATGTGGCGTACATGTTTTCCAAATTTAAAATTTGAATTCATCCAACCAATGAAGAGATTTCCACTGTGCTCCAGTCCATTTTAATGAATGAGCTTTGGCTCAGAGAAGAGTCACATTCACATATGGTTTTCCTCTTTAGAGATTTACTCTGAATTCCTTGATGGTGCAGTGACCTGTGTTCACAGACAGTGATTTGTGGAAGTGTTCCTGAGTCTATGCGGTGTTTTGCATGACAGACTCAAGCTTCTTTTTAATGCAGTGCTGCCTGAGGGCCTGAAGATTATAGGCACAAGTATTGATTTCCAGCCTTGTCCCTTGCGCACAAAGATTTCTCAAGATTTTCTCAATCTTTTGATATTATAGAAAGTAGATGATGACATATTCAATGACTTTGCAACTTCACATTGAGGAGCATTATTCTGTAAATTTTCTGAATTTCTAAACACAGTTCTTTGCAGATTTGACTTCAAGAAACTCTCTGAAATGCTTTTTTTTTTTAAATGTACCCAGTTATGTTACTGACCTGTTGCCAGTTAACCTGCTTGTTAACTGTTAACTGTTTCTTTTTTAGCACCACTTACTTTTATAGCCTTTTGTTGTCCCATCCCAGATTTCTGAGACATGTTACTGCTATCAGATTAAAAGTAAACATTTTTTTTAATCTTAAAAATACATTTTAAACAGTGTCCCAACAGTTTTTGAATTGGGGTATTATTTACTGCGACAGGCTGGTGGTCTGCACAGCATGTATCAATGTATTGGAAATGTATTGGCTTTGGAAATCAATAAATGAGTTGTGATTGGTCGATAGATCTGTCACTGTAACATATGTTAGATTAAAACCCTTTCTCATAATAAAAGTCATAATTTCATTAAATCTGAAATTGTGTATGGCTGGTTAGCCTAGTATGCTTAACACACTGCAGTTAAGTCCAATGTTTTTTTTTTTTTACAAAAGAACAGCTGTGCATGTGCAGCAGTTCACAGAGCTGCTTACTGATGAAAACCTTGAAAAGATTGCTCATCTCTCTGCTGTTCGGTACTGAATAAGTCTATGGACTTTTATAATTATGACATATTGATGGTAGTTTTTTTGTTATTATATGTGTAGCATTTCTTGAGATTGTTGTTGTAGATACATTACAATGGGCAAACAGCAGGATCTCTATGTGTGGTTCAGTCTAGCACTTAAACTGCCATGGTTGATTGCTATGCTTGAATGTGATGCTGACTTGATATTTTGCTGTGTGAATCTTCTTTTTTTGTCTCGTTTAGTGTTATCGGGCTAATTTGTTTTTGGGAACTTCTAGAAAATCAAAAACACAGCTCATTATTTTTTTGGCCATCTTTCAGCCCAATGGCTGCTAACAGAGGTTGGTGCTGCTTTCATCAAAGTTAAACTAATTTGAACATCACACACACAGAGCCATGATGAAGTGTGTGCAAAACCTGCTATTCTATAAAAAATGTGAATTTACAACGCAGGGCGGCTGAACTTGCTCCTTATGTTTAGCAACACAACACCTATATACAGTTACACAACTTCTAACGAGCACATAGAGCATTGGCACTAGTGTTTGGAGCCATACGTGCTGCATGTTTCCAAACGTACACAAATCTAATTTCCGTGATGTGACACATAAAACACTCTGCACACACACAAACACACAAACTTGCTCCAGTGCTGGCAGGCTCATCTGTGTTGGTAATAACCTCTCTGTGCCCCAATCCAGAGGAAATCAGCTGGAATGTGAAATTGAAAACAAACAGTCATTTCAGATAGTGAAGCCTCTCCGTCAGCCGGCATCTCCCTCTCTGTTTGAAGCCCACAGATTGTCCTCAGATCATATCCAGATATACAGTATAGCTCGTGTTCCCTAAATCCCTATCTAATAGACAACTCATACATAATCAAACGCAGTCAAAAGGCGACGGCAGCAACCGCTCCCAGTTGTTTCGCAGATACAGAGAGCCGGCTATCAGCACCCTCGGTGAGAAACGGTGCGTCACCCGAAACATCAGCTTCTCCGCAGTGAAGCAGGATGGGCTGTTTATAATTTGATGTGCTTTAGAGTGTTGCTGTCATGGTGTCTTTCATAGTGTGTTATATTTTATTTATTAAAAAGTGTCTCATTCATTTATTACAAATTAGAAATATAGCAATGTTCAGTGTTTGTTGACCTTCACAGGTGTGTACTATAAACACATTTACACTTCACTATACAAAACTTACAATATCATCTCAGATCCAACCAACAGGAAGACACTGAATCAGCCTGATTTAAACAAAAACAGCAAAATAAAGATATAGAAAATTATGACAAGAAATTCTTCACTTCCCTGAAATGTGAGAGTAAATACCAAGAAGCCTACAGAATATGGGTACTGAAGATCTTTATAACCACTCAGAATATGCAGTTCCATTGCCATAAAAGAGATGAATACTATACTTTTCAGCAAACAAACAAAAGTATTTCAGAAACTACTGATCTACTGAGATGATCCTGCAGAACCATGTCTAAGGTTTGAATAGAATGGTCCGAAAAAGAGCCAAAATCAGTCATTCTGATGTTGCAATTCACACATTCTCCCAAAGTTGGAAGATAATAGAAGAGTGAAACCGTGTTCTTCTTTATGACTACAGTGTACTCATCTTCAGTCAGCTGAAAAAGCTATGTCAAAAAGCTCAAATCATGTCAAACTGGTTTCATAAAAATGACAATGAGTTCATTGTACTCAACAGTCACCAAATCTCAATCCAACAGAACACCTTTGGGGATCTGGTGGAATGAAAGCCTCACGCCATAGATGTGCTGTTGACATCTGCAACAACTGCCTGACACATCCAGTCAAGTTTAGGATTAAGACAATTCTGAAGGCAAAACAGTTTTCAACCCAATACCAGAAGGGTATACCTAATAAATTGTCTGTTAAGGTTCTTCATCTAAATAAATGGTAGAAGATGCAAGTGAAACACTACTGACTCAGCTATGCAAAGACAAACGTTACATTTTTAAGAGTCAGATCTGTTTAAAAAAGTGTTGTCTTCAGGTTTGTGGACATATCCTCCATTATTATGCACAGTGCTGAAAGTGCTAAGTGCTTTTGCAGAACCCCTCTGAGTGTATGTCAAGTGCTGTGTTTTACTGGCTGTTTCATGTTCAGTTTGGAGGCTTCCTGAGAGGTTTTGAATATTAAAACTCACTAACACAAACAGACAGAGGAGTCACTGCACTGAGACTTCACTCTGCTCTGCTGATAGCAGTGTGACTGCTGCAGTGTGCGTCTGTGTTTTTTCACATGTGTGTATGCTTTTTGTGTGTTTCTGCTGGGGTGTATTTGTGTGTTTGTGCTTCGGGTGTATGTGTACCTTTGTGATCAGGTGTTGTGTGTGCGGCACAAGCGAGCGTGAACATGCAAAGCTGAGAGACAGTAGTTGATTAGTCCTTGAAAACTCCACTCAGGGAGCTGCTGTCATCTCTGTGCAGTTCATGTGTGTGTGTTTACTGCAGAGGAGGAAAGGAACCAGGTACATTTACTCAAGCACTGTACTTCCAGCAACAGTCTGGGATGTTTTTGAGATCCTTTGTCAAACTGGGCAAGTGTGGCCGAATGGTTGAGACAGAAGGTCATCTGTACTGAAGGGGTGGAGCTACCAGAAGGACAACTACAAGTACCTGGGTAACCCAAAGGCCAATGGGAACCATGATAAATGTGCACAAAGAAAAGCCACAGCCAAATACCTCCAGAAGGTAAAACAACAGCTGAGAAGCCAGCCGAATAGTAGGAATAAGATGCAAGCCATCACTACATACACCCAACTGGTCAACAGATACCCAGCTGGAATAATAAGCTGGCCACAGGAGGAGATAGATGCCTCCAACATGAAGATATGAAAACTCCTCACGGTATGTGGACGTCTCCACCTGAAGACCAGCAGAGGTTCTATGAGCAATGGAAATAGGGAGGGAGAGGATTAGTGAGTGTCAGAACCACAATCCAAGATGAAACATGAAACATCCGTGAATACATCTGGAAGATGGCCCTTCGAGATTAACTGTTCCAAGAATGCCTCGGGCAGTTGAAGACAGAGAGTGATGAGTTACAGGAAGAGAAGCTATTATGGACAATGAATTCCCTGCATGGGATGTACCATGAACAGATAGTGGAAGTGGCTGACATCAAGGATTCCTACCCGTGAGTAGAAAATTCTGACTTGTAGGGCAGCACTAAGGCTCTGATCATGACAGCACAAGGACAGGCCCTAAGCACCGGATCCACAGAGCCCGGAGTCTACCACAGCCAACAGGACCCAAGTGACAGACTATGCTAAGGTGTCCCCGAGACAGAAGGAACAACTGTAGCAGATATGGATGCATATGAGTATATGGTATTTAGCAACTTGTTGATTACAGGAGGGCCACCCCCAAAGCAGACCCTGCTGTGCTGATTTTAATATAATACTGATTCTCTATCATTTTCACAAACACAGCTGAAAACAAGCGATTAAGACCATAAACTCAACAGGAAAGTCTTTGCTGGTATAGGTCATGGGAGCTGAGGGATGTTCTTATAGACTTGCATACAACTGGTCCTCTTTTAGCAAACTCCAGAGGAGTTACCCTCTGCTGGCTGTTGGGAAGAATGCCGATTTAAGGCACTTTGGTATTTGCTTAATACTTCAAACCTGGAAGCTACTGTATGTCAGTCTATCTATCCATCACTCTCCACAGTAACTGTATCTACGTACTTCATTCAGCACACATGCAGTGGCTACACATGCTATCATACAATTAGAGTTTGATTTAGGTAAATCTGTTGTCCAGTATGGTAGCCACAAATTTTACTTCGATTTTATGGGAGACGCACTTCACTTAGATCTAAATGGATCTAAGTATACATTAATACATTTACCACTGGGATACAGAGACGCATGGAGGGAACGACTGGAGGACAGGGACAGCATCAGACTGCAAAAGAGAATGTGAGATGAAGAATTCATGACAAAAAGAAGAAAGGAAATGGAAATATAGAGAGGAAGAGGAGGAGAAGAGACAGCAAGAGACAGAGGGAGAGAAACATTAACAGAAGTTAAAGAGGAGAGAGCGAGAGAGAGAGAGAGAGCAGCAGTTTCTGTTGTTCTCGTCAAGGTCACAGCAGCTGAATGTGGAGATCCTGAGGGAACACCACTGTGTGTGCATTTGTGTGTCTGATTGTGTGTTGTGACGTGGCTCAATGTTTTTCTATGTATTATAGCAATTCAGTGTGTGTGTGTGTGTGTGTGTGTGTGTGTGTGCATTTTGTCTTTCTGTGTTTGCATTTAAAGCCCTGTAGGGGCTCACAATGGGCTGCAGCGACGCATTCCAATCGCTGCTCAATTAATTGCCCTATACACGTGCACACACACACACACACACACACACACACACACACACACACACACACACACACACACACACACACACTGTGTTGTTCACAGAGTACACAGGAAACAGTAAAAACACGTAGTAGCAAACAAACGCACTCACTTTCCCATTTAAAGAAAAATTACTGACAAATAAAGATAAAAGACTGGCCTGTAAAAACACAGACACACAAAAACACACACACACAGACACGTAGCATACACAAACAGGCACTGATGCTAGTTTTGTATTGATAATGTTGTGACTCATCTTTGATGCTGCAGATGCATTAATGACGTTATTTGCAGCACTCATACACACAGTGTTGTCATATATATAAAAAGACTAACTATATATATATATATATATATATATATATATATATATATATATATAAAACAAAACACCCAGCACGCCCCTGCGGGCGGTTTATCCTTCAAGCTCGGGTCCTCTACTAGAGGCCTGGGAGCTTGAGGGTCCTGCGCAGTATGTTAGCTGTTCCCAGGACTGCGCTCTTCTGGACAGAGATCTCCGATGTTATTCCCGGGATCTGCTGGAGCCACTCGCCTAGCTTGGGAGTCACCGCACCTAGTGCTCCGATTACCACTGGGACCACCGTTACCTTCACCCTCCACATCCTCTCGAGCTCTTCTCTGAGCCCTTGGTATTTCTCCAGCTTCTCGTGTTCCTTCTTCCTGATATTGCTGTCATTCGGAACCGCTACATTGAAGGATGGGTCGTGTGTGTCCTTCGTGGCCCACCATATCCCAGAATTCATAGCGCGTCCCAGCCAAACTCCAGTTTCCAACAATGGCAGCCGCTACTAAGTTTTAAAATTACTCTTACTAATCTTTCTGGGTCACATAATAAACTTTTAACATATTTTCAGGCGAGAAAGTACCTGTGTAAACATCAAATATCTGCTCGGTTTATCAAGATATTGCATATTTGCAAAAGTGCTTCGATGTTTTCGGAGCATCTACTACCCACCAGCTCGATAGCTAGTCGGGAGCTCGAGGGTTACTGAAGCCGCCGAGAACGGCACAACTCCCGGCACATCATTTTCAGATCACCGCAGACTTTCGCTACTCAGGTTAAACGTAATATATAAGTCACTTAGACAACCTAAAAATTTTATTGTTGGGGTTTTTTCAGTGTTTTGTTTGTTCGTGAGTAAATCGGTTTGGCTGAGATTAAAGTTATTAGATTAGATAAAATAAAACTTTATTAATCCCCCGGGTGGGTTCCTCCTTGGTTTTTACACAGCTGAATAAACATCAAACAGAAAACTGATTAAACAGAAGTATGAGAAGGTCGAGAATTTACGCCAGTGTCCTGTTATATTTTAGATAGCAAGGAGCAGACGGCCGAGTTTATTAAACTCCACCGAGATAGCGGTGACGCTAATCAGAAGGCTAGACCATCCAATTTCCCCAGCCGTTTACTTCCGGCCTACCCGACCTTGAACATTTTTTTTGTATCAAAAAAATATCGAACCGAACCGAACCGTGAATTTTGTGTATCGTTGCACCCCTAATATATATATATATAGTATATATTAGTATAGTATATGTGTGTGTGTGCGCATATTTATTTATTTTTTTAATCAGTGTCACTAATGTTGAATTAATATTGATTCCACTGCAGTCCCTTACAACAACTCTTCTCTCTGTTCGTCTGATCTTTCTTTTAGATGTTCCCTCATCAGATATCAGAGCAGATTCTTACAGTGTTTCAACCTGCGATATTTACCAGGAAAAAATACATTTCATACCTATAAATCCTAGTAGGTAGAACCGTCATGTAATCGTGCACGCTATTATTTAGAGATCTGCTTTTATGTTGTCGGATGGGAACATTTCCTCATGTCCTTCTGTTTCACGTGTAGCTTTGTTGCTGTGCTGCTCTTTGTTTAGCTTGCTAAACAATTAAAATAATGTCTCTCTGTAGATAATGTCCATCTTTATAACATCTGTATGAGGGTTTTTATTCAAAAGTATCTGCTTGCTCTGTGCTTTTGGTTCCAGCTGTGCAGTCTATGCTTGCTAACCAAGCTTACCACTGTTAGCTGGTAACTTAGCTGCTGATAACTTAGCTGCTACGTTGGCGTCACAAAAACAAACATGGCAGCAGCCAAAATGGAGAGGGACAAACTATGAGGTGCCATCACAGCAGCTAAACCAATCTGTTCACTACTGTTAATGTGAAACATGGGCCTTCGTGAGGTCAGCGGGAAATTAGAGAAACATACATAAGCACACATCATGCAGTTTGCTTCACTTCAGCCATCAAACATTCTTCGATGAACTCTTCATCAGGGAATGGCTCACTTTTTTTGAGTTTGTGGGTAATCACAAGAGACGTATGTTATTTTTATTTTAAATGCAACATTTATTTCCTTTTTTAAATGTATGCACATACACGTGTGCAACTGAATGCAGTTCACCGTGGAACTGTTGAAACAGATTTTTGTGTTTTCTAGCCCCAAAAGATGAATGCAGAGTTTTTGGTATCTTTGCATTGTATTACATACCGGGAGGTTTTGTATAACCCAGTTCTAAAAATGAACCATGTTGTTGATTAGCAAAGGTTTGTTGCACTTTTGATTCATTACTTACAGAGCACTTCCAGTCAGAATCATTGCTTGATTTTTATGCTTATCTCAAAGACGAGAACTTCATACACATGCTCAGAAGATGTTGGTTCTCTTTGGATGTGCAGTCATATGTAATCATACAGTCTCTGTGATGAAGTTTAACAAATTCAGATACAGATCCTCTCTGAGTGACCATCACCTGTCCGCTGCCCTTTGCATTTCCACCTCAGACATTAAACCTGACTTTAACACACTTGTTCAAGCTCTAAACAGACTAGATTACTCCTGGTGAACAGGGTGAAAAGTACTGGCAACTGCAGATGAAGTAATTAAGCTACAAGCAACAAAGCAATACTACTTGGTCTTAATAGCACGAGTCTTTGAAATTTAGCAAAAACACACAATTTGTTCAGCTTTTTGGGGAATGTTGAATGTTTAGGAATGTTCACTTTTTCATTGCCTCTAACTACTAATGATCTTCTATCAGTAGCAACTTATAAAGAGATAAAATTAATATTTAGCAGAACTGTGATCAGCTTACTGCTGCAGCCCTCCACAACAGTCCCAGATTTTCTTGTGGGCCCTTGGGAAAATGAATTGCCCACCCCTGGCCTATGATATCATTAACATTGCCATTCTGCATTTTAAGATGGATGTGAATGTCATGTAATGAGGTTTTTCAGTTCAGTGCACACCAAAATGTTTCCTTGGCGATGTGTTCAGTGGCACTGATGAATTGATTCAGTGATTTAACGTGTGAATGCTAATTGCAGCATCTCTAAGAGACGTCACTTTCACCTGTTAGGTTTTTATTTTGAATTTTGCCTTTGATCAAACATTTGCAGCACTGTTCTGCAGATTCTTGAGTGAACATGTATGGTTGACCTAATAAATAGTCAAATCTGGTCAACAATCCATTAATAGAGCAACATAGAGATGAACACTCTTCATTATATTATTAATAACGTTTTTAGACAAAAACAAGTGTATTTGTTTTTTAATTCTTGAACTCCATTATTTAGCTTTGTGTTTTATAAAATGAATGAAACTTTGCAAGAGCTGCTTTTATTCTCATCTGTTGTAGTCAATGATAAAGCAACATTTTTAGCAAATACGCTTGAAATCACCACAGTCCCTCAATGTGAACAGGGTCCTTCAGCTGAGAAATGTTGAGAGTGGAGCCACAGTATTAAAATGGCTGCTTACTGCCGGCTGTAAACGCTGCTGGGAAAATGAATGGAGGATATTTATAATAAATATACTTTTATTACGGCTGCAGGCTCATATATTAGTGTTTAGTGGGGAGAGAGAGGATCCTCATGCCCTCCCGCCCTCACTTGCTTGCCGCTGTTCTTTTTTCCTCCCTGCTTTTATGTCGTCCAAAATGTTTTTCTTTTAAATTTAAAATGTAAAACTGGCTTCACTAATACAATCACACAGTTACACATATATCCATGATATAAAGTAAATTATCCATTCTGACAAACCAACCAAGTAGAAAGCTCATCAAACTTAGCTAGTATAGTATACTATACTGTGAAACGTACTGTATGACACGCTTTTGTCTAGTCTCAACTACATCTCCAAAAAATCAAGTTTCCATACAGCTGAACTACATTCTTTTAAAGGATTTTATTTTTTTCTACAAAGAACGTCCAAAGTTCAGATAATGAGGTTGGCTATGTGATATAGGTCACATGTGTAGGGTTCAACTCCTGGGTTGGGTAGGATTGGGTTTCAGAACTGCTTAGTTTTGCAAAGAGACAAGTGTTTGGATTACAGTAGGCAACTTTTAAAACTGTGACAATCTAGAAGCTTCTCTGTCAACTTTGTGTCTTGTTGGTTTTGTGTTCATACTTAAAGAAAGATCCTGTTTGTTCTCGTTAGGATAAGGATTTGTGTAGGTGTGTGAAACTGTAGGTTTATATTGTTAACTAATAATTTTATAGAGTGGCGTGAAAGTAATGGAAACAGCAGTGTAACTGATTACTTTTCAATACAAAACCTGGTGTAAGTTACTAAAACCCCTTGATAAAGGTTTCACAATGTGGGGGCTTGGTTAAAAAGCTGATCTCATCAGTTATCATGAGACTCTAACCTTAACCGAACATTTTAAATAATCTAAACAGAGCTATAGAAACTCTGAAGCAATGCTGAAAGCTATGTTGTGCAGACTGTACTGTACTTTTGGCTAGATGCTAAAATGACACCATAAAAACACTCTGAATTAGCAAAGTTATAACAGTTTATCCTCAGGAAAACCTGAACCCGTGTACCTAATTTTACTCCATAAATGTCAGCCTAATGCAGAAAACATTTCAGAGGGTTGCCAGTCATTTGGATTATTACGTTTTCAAAAAGTTTGTGTTCTACTTTAAGATTTATAAACCGGACTGCTGTCACATAATTGCTAGCTGACAATGTTACATTAAACCTTTTACAGTTCCACATATCAGTCAGTCAGTTGATGTTTCCACAGTGCATCCAACAGTGGAAGACCAGGACTAAATATGATATGTTTAATTGGTTATGATTGATTTTTATTTTAAGGAAAATAGAATAAATATGTAGATAGCAAAGTTTTAAATGTGTTTCATGAACAATAATCTTTTTATGTTTCCAAGAAACATGACCTGGGTGGCTTTAAAATGCTGGTTTTCTTTCTGCTGTGTGTGGCTGCATTTCACACACAAAACAAGGGCCTTGTTTCAAGTCATGCCTATGCATAAAGCAAAGTATACGTAACCTCAAGGCTTATTTAAACTGTACGTGTGTGTGTGTGTGTGTGTGTGTGTGGGTGTTATTTCGCCCGAGGACCTTTCTGCAGGATGGATGAGATTTAGCCTCAAGCACGCACACACATCACCTGAAGCACTGTACGAGTCATTAACACACCAAACAAATGAAATCTCCTCAATAAAAAGAATAAGCAGCAGTGGATGTATTAGCATGAGAAACACGATAAAAGTGCTCCTCCATTGTGTCCTTATCAGAGTCCCATAATGCACTGGGAGTTAGGGATTGGCCTTGGCGTTTGGACGTTCAACACTGGGCTTATCAGTGTCTAGGGCCCTCGCTCTAAACGTTCAAAGACCCCCATTGTTGTGAGATTTGGGGAGAACAGAGGAGAGATTTTCGGGTCTCCAGAGCAACACAGTGGAGTCTGTGAGTGGGTGAGAGACCTGGAAAATATATGGCTGGAAGAGAGAAAGCGGGAGAAAGGACTGAAAAGTGATAAAATAGATAGAAAGAGAAAGGACAGACGGCAGTCAAACAAATCGTCAGGTTTCCTAAATCCATGTTCGCAGCACGTCCACACTTTGTGCGTGTGCACGCGCACGTCTCCCCTTCGTTCATCACACTCCATGAGTGAATGTGCCAGTCGATAGTTTAAAAAACAGAATCACCACGAGACCATTTTTTAAATCTCAGTGTGAAATATGGATGCTCGTATTTACGTCAGCTGTTAAAGATTGGTCGAGTCTGTGTGTTTCTGAGCTGTCAGCCAACGAGGCATCGAGCATGTTTGGGAATTTGCCTCGGAACGTGTGCATTACACAGTATCACGTATACAGTATGCATTTCATTGTGCTCTTTATGTGGATGTGTAGATTCAAATAGAGCATTTAAACGTGTGCATGTGTTTACAGCACATTTATCTTCATCTTTAATTAAACTGAAGCTCTTTTCATCTCCCTTAATCGTTGCTGTTGCCACCTCACAACAGGCAGACCTGTCTCAGACACACACACACGCATGCAGGTACGCGCGTGCAAAAAAAAGCAGAGCTTTCAACAGGAAATAACTAACATTTTGTGTGTATACATTTGTAAATGAAGATGAGTGTCTTCATTTGTAAATGTTTTCTCTAATATGCCGAGGCCTCCTTTTAATGTTCTTTAATATGCTCCAACGGCCAATACATATACGGTCTATATTGTACAAGGGTAAACTACTAACCCTTACACAACTGTGTCCTCTTTAACTTTCTTTCCCATTTCTTTTTTTTTAATAAATATGATGAAATATTGTCCTGACTTGATCATTGTCGGGAATGCTTTTTTTCTGTGACTCGATGCCCTCTAGTGGTGACCAGTAACAACTGTAACAATGATGCATGTGCAGCCTACAAAATCTTGTGTGTATATATATATATATATATATATATATATATATACACATATATATATATATATATATGTATGTATGTGTGTGTGTGTGTGTGTGTGTGTGTCCTCTGAGTCCCTGTGTCTGGCCCTGTCTGGCTGTAAATTTCCACTGAACCAATGCAATGACATGAAACCCAGAGTGATTTAATCCTGTGTGTGTGTGTGGGTATGTGTGTGTGTGTTTAAAAAAATACCCCACCCTCTCTGCAGGCTTAAGTGTGTGATTTGGTCTTGTAGTGTGTTTGAGTCTTAAGTCAGTGTGTCATCCCATGACTCTTTAAAGCACCCAGACTGCACCTCACCTACAGTCATCACTCCACAACCTGATTCCCGAGAGGAGAGGGTCAGTTAGAAAGAGTGAAAGAAGAGATAGATGATGAATACACCCCCCCCCCCACACACACACACACACACACACACACTCCTGTGGTGTGCGTGTGCTATCAGTTTAACAAGTCAGCAAGTTGAAGAAGCTTTAGTGATTTGGGACACAGAGGATGCTTGGTGAGTGTGTGTGTGTATTGATCTTGGTGAAGGATCTCTTATTTTCAGTCCCTCTCAGGAGGGTAAGCCAACACACATGCCAGCATAGTCTCAAACACACACAGACAAATACTCCTCAGTGTCCAGCGATTTATCATAGATTTGAAAAGGGTTTTTTTTCCCCCTTCACACAGACACACACATACAAGCACATGGACACAGAATAAAATGATGATCCCACTATGTTGATATCAATAACAAAGATGGTGAAAGACAGAGAGAAGGTCAAGGCAAAAGTGTCGATGTGTGGTTTGGAGTTACATTCTAGTTACAATGATTCCAGCAGTGTGAGGATGATATTTCCATGCTTGAACTTGGCAAAGAGACCAACAGTAACAACCAGTTACACTTTAGAGTTTCCTGTTTTTATATTCTTCAAATTTATCTATGATAAATGCACATTAAGTTAACTTAAAAATAAATGTATGTTTTCAGTGACTGTTTTACACTAAACAGAAACTTAAATTAATGCTACATGATATGAACAGAACAACCATCTTTGCAAGATGAAACACTCATTTCTAACTTTTTTTCTTTTGAGGGGGAGAAAAGAAAATGAAGACATTAAAACATTTCATTCTTGCCCTGGTGGAAAAGTCTTCTTGGAATATTATTAATCCAAGAGAGTATTCCACATCACTTAGACCACCTCATATCCAACACTGAAACCCTTTTATTCATACAAGTGAAACATGAATAAATCTCACAATCTGGTGTTGGTAACACTGGTTAAACATACGCCTACTACTTACTACTGATCTATCATAGAAGCATTTTTTTTTCATTCAAACTTGAGGAAGACAAAAAATAACTAGAAGACCTAAAAAATAGGTTGAGGTATGGCAAATTACAGAAGAACTGGAACCAAATCTTATAGAGCGATTAGTCCAAATTTGAAATTTTTGGTTCAAATGATTGTCAATACACTCAACAAAAGGAAATTCGGTCGTTGTTACATTTACAAAAGTCTAACTTGTAATTTAAACAAAATAATTTCATGTTTCTATGGTGAACCTAATTAAATCATGTAGGATCTGCCAATGCTTGTTTGTCTCTGTGTGTGCTGAGCTGTCCAGGGTTTACCCCATCTTCTTTTTATGCCCCAGCCCCCCCTGCAACATGGATAAAGGAGCATGGATAGTGATGAAGTTGTTGTAAATCCATTCACTTTTTATGTTAACCAGACTCTAGACGTTGTTGAACGTTATGTAATAGATGACAACATGTAGTATTTAATGACCAAGTAGTTATTCGGTAAACGTTATTGAATAGTGTTGGAATAAAGTCACAAAATTGTGAAGGATTAAAATATTCCAAGAGCTCAACTTACTTCATCTAAACATGTTTCAATCATGGTTTATTAACATAAAATGCGCAGGTTTATTGAATATGAATAAGTAATGTTGATTTAACTCAGTTGTTTAAGTTTCTGCCAAAGCAAAACAATTGTGTGCAACCAGTGTCCACTACTGAATCATGTAAATCCAACATGTTCTTTTTTTCAGTGTATGTAGGGAGTCAGGACAGAGCAACAGTGACAACAGTGAGTGTCTACAGCTATACATAAAACATGGTGGAGGCACTGTCATGGTTTGGGCCTGCATTTTAGACAGTGATATTCAGGATGTGGTCAAAATTGATAGACTCGTGGACACAAAAAAGTACCATCAGAGTTGAGCCGCTATGCAATACCACTTACATCAGATAAACAGCTTAATTTTTAGCATGACAGCAATTCCAACCATGCCGCTGTTGCAAGAAAAGCATAGCTGGATAAAAAAAACACACAGGGCACCTTTATCCTGACAGAGAAGCGAACATAAGGCAGTCGACATTCAAGGAAGAACTTTGGAACATCCTTTGAGAAGACAACTATCAATCAAGCTCACCTAAGAGAGTTCAGGCTGTGCCTGTGAAGAATAAAGGTAGCCCAAATTCAGATTTTCAGGTTCCTTAGAATTGTACAAAAGTTTTCTTTTTTGCCTTAAAATCCTGTATTCATTGTGTATTTGCACATTTAAATAAATGGTTGCACCAATATGCTGGTTTTCTTGAAAAATATATAAAGTCATCAAGGATGGCTCAAGACCTTTGCACACTACAGTAGATAACAAAGTCCATGACGGGAAAACATAGTGTTAATTATCTATTAATTATTTTTCTATTATTTGATTCAAGCCTGGCGCAAGTTCAAACAGAATTCAAAATCAGCTCAGCTATAATCCTGGAAGATCAGCTTGCCGATCAACATCAAATGTTAGCTCAGTATCTGCATGCTGCGCTGCAGTCCACCTTTACCCCAACTCCGGTTTTTCGTGCCATTTCTGACTTTATCAGTTGGCATATTTGTTGCCAACGATGACTGCTATTGCCTGCTGAGGGCTCTTGCCGCCGTTCTGCTTTCTTCCAGCTCTGCCTATGGAAAGTCAGGGAAGTCCAAGAACAGAGCAAACCATCAAATATAATTTACTGCACACAGAAATCAAATTGGATGTGAATGTGAAGGTTCTGACTGAAATACTTTATGTTTAGTATAGATCATGGGTTGGTTTAAAATAGACCCTTTGCAATTGTAACCTTGTGTTCGAAAGTCTGGAAGCAAGCCTTTAATGCAGACTTCTCCCCAGTGATAAAGGATAAAAATCACAATAACATGATTGGTTAGTTGCAATAATGTGTCTGGAGCCGCATTAATATGATGTTGGAGGAACAACTGCAACACACCAATATCAGATCAACCCTTATCTATCAGTCACAGACTCGCGCTCATGCCTATCATTCTCAGGTTCAGAATTAGTTTCTTTTTGCTTTTTAAGGTTGCAATCTATTTCAGTTGGAACTGTTTGCCTTTTTTTTCTTTTTTAATATTTTTTAAACTTAATTTGAAGTAAAATTTCTGAAAATCAAACAGACGCACTAATCTAGCAACATTGGGGTTATAAACAACACATTAAACATACTGGAGGTCTCCGTGGAACGCCATGTTACACTGCTACTCATTCACTTCAAACTTAACTTTCAGAGAGAATAGCTGATGTGCCATAATTCATTTAGACCTGGAAAAGTACGACACCTCTTACTTCCTCCTGTGTGACACCTCTTACTGTTCACCGTGCTATATAGCCACCTCTGTCTCTCTCCCCCTCTTTCTCACTCCCCCAATGAAGTGATTGCTTTCAGTGTTCGGTGTTTTGTTTTGCCTAATAAATCACCATCTATCAGAGGCTGACTGACACACACACACGTACACACAAACAGAGCGTGGCAAACAGTTCATAATGGACCATTCATTTGTCATCCTCTGAGGTGTTGACAAGGAAAGCGTCTTGATATCAGCTGTGTGTGTGCATGTGTGTGTATGTATGCGTGCATGCATGCATGCATGTGCTTGCTATATAGATTCATCCCCATTCATCTGACTGATAATACACCAAGTCTTCCAGCTTGATTCTAGCTTTATTCTCAAACACACACACACATATATGAGAACGGAGTGTGGTCACAGACACATTAATCTCCATACTATATAAACATTATGCACTAATACACATATGCACTTATGAATATTAAGCGCTCTGGAACACAAACAAAATCTACACATAGTTTGCACCATATGGAACCAGTTTTTTGTTCTCTCTCTCTCTCTCATATATATATATATATATATATGTATATATATATATGTATATATATATATGTATATATATATATGTATGTATATATATATGTATGTATATATATATGTATATATATATGTATGTATATATATGTATGTATATATATATATGTATATATATATATATATATATATATATATATATATATATATATGTATATATATGTATATATATATATATATGTATATATATATATATATATATATATATATATGTATATGTATATATGTGTGTGTGTGTGTGTGTATATAATTTTACATGATTACAGTCAGGCAAATGCTTTATTCAGACATTTTGATGCTTTAAAGCAAATTCTGGGAAGTTAAAAGAAGCAAGTGTGCAAAAAGAATAAAACAAAGAACTAGAGTTATTATAAAGAGTAGGTTTTCACCTGGAATCACCCTGGAATTCAAGTGCCTGACAATCCCACAGCTCCTGCAGGGACCGCAGGCTAACAGAATAAAATAAGTATGGTAAGCTTAACAGCAGGATGTTTCTTAGCTTTTTGTAGTAGACAAATCAGAATAGGATAAATTAGATAAATATGTAGTGCCATCTTCAGTATTCATGACCTTCTTTTGTTATTTTACAGGCTTTGTTTTCTGTCTTTTTTCCCCACAGTGTGCACATTATTGAGTTGCTTGGTTACTCAAGTGTTACATTTGATGGCTTAGCTTTATCTCTTTCGCTGCTGACACTTAAGTTTCTATGTTTAAGTGTAAATTATTCAGTTTAATTAAGATTTTCAAAAGCTCCAAGCGAAAACCGCAAGATTTCAGAAAACATGTAAAATATTTCTATCCTTTAAGGAGGAAATGAAGTTGGTCTGCAGTTTTTTGACACATGAGCTGATGTCCATCATTTCTACTCGCTCCTCGCCTCTAACGGAGGCCGACGCCCCATGAATCATTAACAGCAGAGTAATTATGCACTATCAAACTTGGAATATTACCCCACTTAGCTAATGTTTAATGCTGTAATTAATTCTGAACCCTGCGAGCCAACATCAATTTATTTGATTAGTACTTTACAAAGTCACACAGAGGTTTTTTACTGTTTTGAGGTACGTGTGCTTCTGTGTGTGTGGTTTTAAAATGTTGCCATATTAATTAAAGTGTGATACAGAGAGTGAGAATGTGATTAATGGGAATTCAACGCTTCGGATTTCATGTCTTTTATTTGTTATTTAGTTTGCCAGGGCTGCGCCTTTCACAATGAAAATGAAGAAATTTGTGTTTTTCTTTCTCGTACTCTGGAGGTGGAGGTGTAATTAATGGTGGTGAAAAGTTACGAGGGCTAGACCGGCTTTGTAATTCATTCTTAATGGCTCATGGTTTTTGTCACACAGGCCGAGGTGTACGCTGTTGGGTCGACAGTTTAGCATTGTTTAAAGAGACAGAGGAAGCAAAACGGAAAATAATTTGTATTACTGAGAATTGTTCCAGATATAGAACTTTAGGTTATGGTCAAACACAGCAAAAGAGCATGACCCCTCACTCTTTGTTGCCCCAAAGCTACATTTCACCGTCAAATAAAGCTGTTTGAAGATGGCACTTCCAAAATAACACATGACCTAATGTTACACTGCAATAGGCCTAGGCTGCTGGGGGCTTTCCGTGATGTCCTGAACATTTCACTCACCTCTTTCCACTCTCTTTGTGTTTATACACCATTCTGCATTGAATCATTAGTTATTATTCATTGCTGGCTCTCGTCCACAGCGTGTCTTTTGTCCTGTCTCCCTCCATTCACTCCCAACAGGTTCGCGACAGATGGCTGCCCTTCCCTGACAGAGGTTTCTTCCTGTTAATAGGGAGTTTTTCCTTCCCACTATCACCAAGGTGCTTGTTCACAAGGGGGTCCTCTGATTGTTGGGGTTTGTATTATTTTAGGGTCTTTCCCTTACAGTGTGAATTGTTTTGAGGGAACTGTTGAGATTTGGCACTCTATAAATAAAACTGAATTGAACTGAGCCAAAGGACATCGGATCACATTGGAAGAATGGATTGCACAGAAACAATGGACATGTTCTCCAGGTCTGTCTGGAAATACATTAAACTACGCCCTTTGCAGTGACTAGGAGGGGGCAAAAAGAAGTCTGCTTTAGAGCAGGGCGATATGACCAAAAATATTTATCACGATATAACTGACGATATAATTGACACCAGACAAAATATTTTGCAACTCAACAACTTTATTAGTGCAAAAAAAAAAAAAAACATCAATGTATTTTCACTGAAACAAGCAGCTGTTTTTTATGTGCATTAAAGTTATATAAAAATGTAACAGTGCAAATGCAAATTCCTTGCTGACAGTTTAACCAAAAGGCATTTCCAGTGGAAACTGGCCGACATATCCTCAGCATAACCATGTATAATATCCACAAAACTTAAAAAGAGGTTATACACACACACAATACGGTAATATTATGTTGAAGCACAGTACGTATCACTCTGCTCTGCCTACGATAGCCGTAATGCTCCGACAATCCATCAAGCGGTGCGGCTTCGTAGCTTAGCAAAGTTGTACTAAAACATTTGACAGATTTTCGAGCACCGTGTACATAAAACCGTTTCGAGGTCAGTAAACACAACCAGAATTCATACATAAGGCACACGGGATTATAAGGGGCACTGTCGATTTTCAGAAAATCAAAGGATTGATTTTAAGTGACGGCCTGCTAGCATGCTCTACCAAAAATAGTGCTTTGTTGTGTATCTGACGTACGAAAGCTAAACCAGTTCCACCACTGAAGTTGCAGCATTTTTAAAAACCAATTCTGGTTCATCTGTTTCATTCAACGATCTGCTTTCGCCTTTCTCATTCTCCGTCACCCCCATGTGCGTACGAAAACAAAGGCACTGCGCATGCGCGTTTTACTCATATTCTATCGCAATATTTCATTTTCTTATCGTTGCCCAACGTTATACCGGTATTACCGTGAACGGTATGATATGGCCCAGCCCTAGTCTGCTTGTATCGAAGTCTCTGTAAAAACAGCTCTCGGCTCACTTGCTTTATGACCTCCATGAAAGACATATTGTTATGAATCACTTATATTTTCTCCTATTTCTCCTCTCTTTTTCTTTTATTCTTCCCTTTTCTTCCACCTGTCAGCTCCAGCATTGTTACACTATACATATACAAAAAATAAAAATAATAAAATAAAATGAAAAGACACTGGCTAACAAGAGGAGTCTATAACAGACTTTATAGAGCTCCTATTTTGGCACAAGAGTTCATTCAGACCATGATTTTGCTTCTTAAAAAAGGAATCACTTACATTACCCTGACTTTAACCCTAACCCACCAGCTAATAGTTGAGGAAAGCCCAGTTTAATTTAGAAACTAGTGTTCGGCAGAAACCTCAACCTAGACTTTTTGGTTTCCTGCTCTAAATGCAAGGTTCACATAGCTGAGCAGTGTGCCGCGAATACTAGTATGTCTGCAGTAATTACAGCTGACAGCACCCTCTTCCATCACACATGTGCACGTCCTAAAATATGGAGAAGGGACTGATAAGGATGCAGAAGGGCGAACATAAACACACACGTTCTTTGATTCGCACGAACACACTCGCTTAACATTTGGATTCATTCGCAAAACACTTTCTCACGCACTCTGTGCTCGTTTGACACGGTTATCGCCGTCATTCTTATTGTCTTTTGTCACTTGATGTCCTTGTCTGGGAGGGTGAGTGAAGCGATAAAGCCTGCGTGTCTGTTGTGCTTTAATAAGTTTTATCTAAAGACTCTAAGCAGACAAACAATGTCAAAATGCATACTGAGCCTGATGGGAGTGATGAGAGGCTTTTTTTTATGCTGAGGTCACCACTCAGCCAGCACATCCCTCAATTTGTTAAACCCCTGATAGCACTATGTATGTATTTCTTTATCTGTTGTTTGAATCATTCCTTTGTTTTTTGGTAAAGGAGAGGTTAAACATACCCTGAACAGAACATGGAAGATTGATTCAGCGGAATCACATAAGTTGGATTTGTTCCGTTGTCATTTCCAGTCCATTTCAAGTCCTGCTTTTCCTGTGTCTGAGTGATATGCTGGAGTGGCCCGAACCAGCTTTGATGCAGGGGAATTGCAATATGCTAGTGTATCTGTTGTCCATCCTTTTCAAATAATACATAATGAGAAGATTGAAAAGACGAAGCCTGTTTTGATAAAGGTCTCCAGACGAACTTTGACTACCCCATACCTATTCTTCCATCTTTATAGAGCAGTGCTGACTGAATGGATGCATTACTGGATATTTTAACAAATGTGAATGCCCAGTTTTGTGTCATAGTTTAGCCACCTCGAGTCCTAGACAACTTTAATGTCCCACATTTCCCTTCTCTTTGTTTATGTTTTCGTAGGTAAATCATGATGGTCCAGGTCCCCACAAAGTTGGAAACCTATTCCAACATCTTCATGTCCCTGAAAACATTGCCTACTGTGTAGGCTGAATTTAGTCGCACTTCGCTACCCCATATACACGAGATATTAGGAGAAAGAGAAAAAAGAAATGGTATTAAATCTCTTGGCCAACCTCTGTATGGAAAGCTGGAAGGATAGCTTGATATATAGATGTTGCTGTTGCCAAGGTTCCCGCCTGATTAAAAAACGTAGGCTGCCATACATCTTCAGCGCTGTGTTTTGGTGAAAAACAGAAACTGGCACAAACTGTGTGTGTTAAATCAGGAGTCACTTTATCCGCCAAGTAAACATATTGCACTTTGGCATGGTGGCTCTAAGGCAGGAACATACAGACACACCAGGGTTTTAATAGTTTTGCAATTTTCATTAGTTTTTATTTTTATTTAGTTTTGACTTCAGATTTTCAATTTTATATCAGTTTTAATTAGTTTTTACCAATTGTTTGCTAGTTTAGTTTAGTTTTTATTTTTTTGAAAATCCTTAGTTTCAGTTTAGTTTTGATTAGTTTCAGTTATAGTTTTAGTTGTGTTTGCAATAATTAAGTTTCATCATATCAGTCATTCTCTTCTGCTTATCCTTGGGTATGTTGCTATTCCAGCTACCATACCCTGCACCCCGAACAGGTCGCCTGTCTGTCGCAGGGCTAACACGCAGAGACAGACAACTCACATTCCCACCTATGGGTTCTTTAAATAAATAAATGAATAAAGGCAGATGAACAACCATTGATACCAGGCAACTATAAAATGTATATCTTGGCCCCAATTAGACTTTTAACTCTTGCAGCACCGGGTGTTCGTAATTTTGTTTCAAGTGAATTGATAAACTTTTTGAAGGCAATTGACTCACACAGTTATGTAGATATCCCCGTCCTGTTGTCTCGGGATGCATCACGCTGCCTTGCCTTAGCGTCTGTTTCTGGGGAAGAGGGTTGAGTGTGCTCCCTTACCTTCTCAAGGTAAGCTAGGTTAGCCTTCTTGTGTGAGCTTTTCAAGTGCACTTTAAGGTTTGTGGGAATTTTTCCCCTTTAGAAATGTCCCTCATAATTTGTCTCTTTCCACTACAAGACACTTGCTTTATCCAAAACACAGTCATATTCAAAGCAATCCCAAATTGGACTCTGGCGCTTTCTCCCGACTTTTCCTGACATGATTCTGCGCGTGGACGGAGCAGCAACACAGACGACTCGACTAACGTACTGCCACCTGCTGGCATAATGAGACACAGCAAGAATAAATCTGGAAACTAAACTTCATTTTCACCCTTGACTATTGTATGACACGCACACATCAATGAAAACTAAACACATTTTTGCTATAAATTCAGTTAATTTTAGTTAGTTTTGTGAACACTCATTACAGTTTTAGTTAGTTTTCCTTTTGTTGTTTTTATTTTTATTTCTGTTAACGAAAATGTTTTTTCACTTCTAGTTTTCGTTATTTCGTTAGTTTTCGTTAACAATAATAACCCTGAGACACACGTTCGTTTCCTTTCCTAGCTTCTTCTGACATGAACGAAAAATTAATGTAGAGGTGTCTTGTCAACTGAGCAAGTTGAGTTGTAATGGCATTGTAGAAATTTTGCATTTTAAATGTACAATGTTAAATAATTTTAGCTTCAAGTGAAAACTTGAAACTTTCGGCTTCTGCTTTGGCCTAGATTCTTTCATTGTGTGTTAAGGTGATCTTTGGAACAGATTCTTGATTTACTCTTCATGTATAAAGTGTTGCGAACATGCACAACATAACATTAAAGATATTAGCATCCACTATCTAATAATACATAAAGCTTAGGGCAACTTTTAACTCCTCCACTGTTCCCAGACAGATTCCTATTCTGCTCATTTGTGGCTCCATGTTTTTATTTTGGGTTCCTTAATATTCTTTTTTACAGTTTAAAGTAAACCTTTTTCATGCTACATGGACTTTTTAAACACCTAATTTTCCTGTTAATTGCAGCGTAGTCGTGTCCGTTGTTTTATAAGTGGTTAAGTGGTGACATCCAATAGACTCAAATAAATTTGTCTCTCCTGGGTTTTGTGTCTTTGATGTGGTCCAGGTGTGTTCATCCCTTAATTTTTTCCACTTTGTACATTTCCTAACATCCATTCCAACAGTTTCAGAAACCTTCCTCCTGTAATTTCCTGATATTTGTGAGTACTTATATTGATGCTGGGATAATTATTCATCCTAGTTAGGCAATGTTTGTTATTCTCTCACTAATAAATTCAAAAACTACATAAAAATAGTTGGAAAATGCACAGGAGGCAGGCTGAGCAGGCCAATCATGAAGTTGAATTTCTAGGGGCACAGCAGTTTTTGCTGTTGGTTCCAGAGTACAATTTCAGGGGAGTTTACGGCTATGGCGTCCATTTACCGTTGAAGCATAAATGCCCACTATGTCTGTGCAATGTAAGACTGCACCAGTGTTTGAGTACTGCAGCTAATGGTAGCATTTACCAAAGGAAGAGATAACTGTGGAAATTATTTTACCTGACCTTTAGTGTTTTTAGCACAAATTTCAACTCATTTTAATTTTTGAATTCTGTAAGAACACTTATTTTGAAATTTCATTACATTTACTTTATCTGCCAGTTCTGTTTGTTGTAACTTTTGCTGGCTTTTCACCAGGAGAAATAAAGGATAATAATAAAAATATTTCAACAGCTTCCTCCCTTCCATCTGTCTCTTTAACGGATGTGCCGATCTGAATGAAACTTTGGATGAACACTGTCAAACGTATAGCAATTATTAACTGCCATATGTTTTTTAAAAATAATTTATTATGAATCCATTGTGATGTTTATACTGATCATCACCCCGCGAGTAGAGAAGGGGATTAGGACCACTGGAAATAAAAGTGGGGGATGTCTTTTTTTTCCCCCAGAAAAAAAAAGTCAGTTCTGTTAGTATTAGAGCAAAGCTCTACTTTTATTTACTTTCAATGTTAGAATACATCTAAACTGTTTCTAGGGTTATAAAAATTTTTAAATGCCACTACCCTTTACATACTTCTAGCTGACACATACTTGTCTACAGTAATGTGTTATTTTTCGGTCTGCTGCATGATAATTATTTTAAAGTGTTGTTGCAGCAAGTGTCAGAATGTCTAATTTCTTTTCTACATTGTTTCCTCTGTGTAATTAGCTCCACCAGTGACTTTATGTAAAATAGTTATGCCAAGTTTTAATTGATTAAAAGTCAGCGTGTTATTGCAAGGAAGAACAATGTAGATCCAATTAGCACTGTAATGTGTAAACATGAACACTAACTCCCATGGTGCACCAGGGTCTGAATGTGTGTGTGTATGTTATTCAGTGATCAGCCTCATTTCTTAATCATCACTTTCTGCTCCAGATGAGACTTTATGAGGGGACTAAATTGCCTTAAAGGGATTTCTTATTAAAGGGATTACACCCATGTAATCCCCTTTGTCCCAGCGGACCCCCAAAAAACCTGAACACACACACAAACATACATAACCAGATTAGCATGTGGAAATAAATGTGCACAATCTTTTTTGATATGCTACAAATGAAAACACACATGTTAAATAGCAGAGCACAACCATCACACCTTTGAAACTTGTGTACCTAATTATGTGTGTGTGTAAATGTGCGTCACACAAGCTGTGTTTGTGCATTTCTAACCTTGACAGGAATTTGTTTGTGCAAGCTGCGTGTTTTGCTTTTGCAAGCACCAGTGTGTGTTCATGTGTGTTTGCGTGTAAGCGTAACGCTGTGGTTTAGATGGCGCTTGCTCGTCTCATCCCCAATTAACGAAGACAAATCCGCTTCCATCGCCACTAATGAGAGTCTTTAAGGTGAAGGGACTCTGTATTTATTTAATAAGAGGGAGCTTATTTATTCCATTTCCATAAGAAAGACAAAATGCTGCTGATTCTCCACGGCTGACAAGGGACGGATTAGAGGAGCGGGATGAGAGGAGAAGAAAGAGCAGGAGAGAAGGGATGAAAGAGAGAGGGGTGGAGGTGTTAGTTGGCCTGTTAAAAATATAATACTAGTGTAGCATTCCTAGAGCGATTATATTGATTTGAACTGCGAGCAAGAGGGGCTGCAGTGTTAAAGAGATGACCCAATCAAAAACAGTGGTCAAAATCATAGCCCATTCTACCAAATGGTAGGGCTTCTAAATTATCCTACTCTTTAAGGTTATTACTGTTTTTTTCTGTCCAGACCATAACACTCACAAGAGGAGTGATTGTAGTAACGCTTAGCACCGTGGCTTTGTTGTGCAACTTCCCCGTCCTAAGTTTAAGATGGGGAGGGTAGCAAAAGGACCCCAGCCCAGAGCAAAGCAGGTGTCAATGATAACAGATATGACACTGATAGCTCAGGTGGAGGTGGGTTGCAAAGCACCTTGCAGGTGTGCAGCAACTTTGAGCAGGCTAAACTAGATTTCCCAAATGGATGCATAGAAGAACATTACAACAGTAAGATTATCTAATCTGCTAGGCTTGTGGCAGAGCTCGACTTTTTGACCTGCCTGAAAGTATAATATTTTACATATAGCCATTCTTTTACTACACAGATTGATTAGTAAATACTCAGATGGTACCATCTTTACTTAACAAGGTCACTTACCAATAAAATATAACATGTCAAAGAGAAAATAAAAAAAGAAAAGAAGAATTCATTAGACGTGAATATTTTGCAATAAACTGATGCATTTGCCTTTTCCAAGAGATTTTTCTGTTAAGTAAGAGTCTTAATTGCGTCTCTTTTCTGCTTGCTCAATAACTCCATCTACAGCAGACTTTTAATGCATGCTCAATGCATTTTGTCTTTTCTTCCTGAGGGAAAATCTTCAATCCTACCAGTTCTACAAAAGTGTGCATTGTGAGATGGATTGCCTTTATTGTATTGGTGGAAGTAGAAGAGTGACAGAGGGGAACAGGGTGAATTTAGGAATCAAAGGAACAGCATGGGATATAGAGATATGGAACTATGGATTGAAAAATAGCCGTGGAGTAAAGGGTGGAGGAGAAAGAAAGATGACAAGCTGCGGAGTAGGAGGACGAAGAATCAGCAAAAAAAAGATGAAAATGATACCCCAAAGAACAGAATTTCAGCAATTAACAATTTCCGAACTGTCCAAAAACCAACAGCCATTGCTTCTCCATATTTGAGATTTGAGTGTTTTTCAGCACACACAAATTCTTCACTGGTTTGTGGGACCAATTATTAAAATAAATGACAAATAATAAACAGTAAACTATGAGCCAAGAAATTAAAGATTGTGTAGAAACAAAAGAAAGAACGAAAAGGGTTTTACAGGATGATTTTTAGCAACGCTTTATTTCTGCAGGTGGAGCTCACTGGTAGCAGTGTGTTTGACTACATCCACCCTGGCGATCATGTGGAGATGGCAGAGCAGCTTGGGATGAAACTTCCTCCAGGCCGAGGGATGTCTCTATCCCAGGGAGCAGTCAACGAAGACGGGGCTTCTTCGGCTTCTTCATCGTCACACTCTGAGACGCCCGAACCAGGTAGGTAAACATGGGAGAGTGGCTTCAAATTAGGAAACTTTATTTGTATTTTTGCCACAGATCCTCAAGCTGAGAAAAGAAGTTACAAAGGTTCAAACAGGACAATACTTACGACTGCTGTGAAGTACTTCACCATCAAAATTAAGCAATCCATTTGAGTTCTAGAGGCTTGAAAAATGAAATTGACAACAGGCTTTGCTTTTTAAGAGATTGATGACTGACCTTGATAAAACCAAAGGAGAATTGCAATGACTCTGACTAAACCAGACAACTCAAGACTTTTGACTCAGAAAGCTTCTATATTCTCTTGAAAAGTATGCAGATGCTTTTTGGACTAGATTTTTCAGGAAGTTTCTCCTGAAGCTAGATGAAATCAAAGTTTGTAACAGACTGATTGAAAGACATTGAAATAGCATTGGGGAGCACTTTATATGGCAGTCAAATTGTAGGTGTTAGCCTCAGCAGAATATCTGAACGGTCTCGGGTCTAGATGTTTGAGTCTGAATTATGTCGTCAAGGTGATGCATGCAGGAAAAAAATGACCAGTCAAAAGTGTAAACATATGTTTTTGATCCTGTTAAGCTGGCCATTTAAACATGGGAGTCAGTGATGCTTCTGTGTTGGCTCCATTTTTCAGTCTGCAGGGTTCTCCTTGGTCGCAACCCATTTCTCGCTAACATTCTCTAACCTTGATGCTTCTATCGTTTGCTGAATGTTTGAACAAATTGATTCAACACACTGTAGAGCCATCACTGCTATAAACTGGGAAAGGACACATTTCTCATTGGAATTCTTTGCCTTGTCTCCTCCATCCCTCCATCCATTTATCCCTCCATCCTCTCCTGCACCACATGTTCAAGACTTTTTACCTTACAAACGCTTTGGATTGTGCTCTCTCTCTCTTTCACTTTCTCCCTCTCTCATGCTGATGATAATTTAAGTATTAGGGGAAAATCCATTTATAAATTAAACAAAATGACTTGATATCCATCGAGTCCCTTAGTTCATCAGCCTGTTCAAACAAGGAGTTGAAGATTGGCTTCGCGGCAGCCGGGGTCTTCGGAGACGGCACCGTAATTAGATCTGCCGCGGATTTATTCTTGGCTGATTGGTGCAGCTGATGGATGGGTGGGGGCTTTAAATTAATTGAAGTTCCACATTTGAGGTTTTTGTTCCCCCAGTTTTTTTTTTCCTTTGACATTCTGCAAACCTCTAACCTGGTCTCCCCACCCTCCAAACTGGATATGTATAGGGAGATAGGATAAGAGCACATGTATGTGGTCATCAGCATCTTTTTGTCTGACGAGAAAGAAAAGCAGCAGAAATTAAACATGTATAGGCAGAAAATAATACAAATGGGAGTTTACATGAATTTCTTTGTGATTCCTAAGTTAATTCAACCACACGATGAAAAAGAGCAAAAGAGAAAAGCAAGGAAACGAGGACAAAGGTGTTTGTTCTCCCATGTTAATTTGCCTAGAGAGATGGAAAGAAAGAGAGGCAGGGGATGTAGGGACATGTTTGAATGTGCATGAGTGCTTAGCAATGTTAATTTGTCCAGAGAAAGAGAGAGAAAAGGGAGGGAGAGGTTTCAGGCAGACATATATGGATGTGAAAGAGTGATCCCCAATGATAACTTGACCAGAGAGAGAGGAAGAGGGAGGATTAGGATTCATGTATGTGTTATTTAATGTTAATTTGGAAAAGGAAGGGGTGCAGCAGAGCTTGTATGAATTTGTATGAGTTTTTCTCAGGAGAAGAAGGGGCTTATTTCAGGTGTCCAGGGTAACAGTGCTGTTCATCTCAGTATTGTAAATTGGATGTTTTTCAGTTCTTTCACTGGTGCTTTTTTCTCTGAGTTGGATTGTTTCTGCAATGAGATTTTGGGGCATCGGTCTGTCCTGTATCTTTTTCCTTGACTCTACAGCCACACTAAGGGTGGGTGATATCCTTCTGCTGTGATTAGGACTGTAGCCGCAAACCTGGTCTACATCACTTTTGAATCTCCTGGTTGGCTGGATACTTTCTGTGTGGACTTTAGATGTTCTTTGTGCACCTCCATGGGTTTTTTGTCATTAGGGGTTGAGGAAGGATCGAAAAGCCGGAACAAACTAAAACTGAGTTCAATTTTATTTACATAGCCCCAAGTTACTACAACAGCTGCCTCAAGGCACATTATATTGTAAGGCAAAGACCCTACAGTAATTCAGAGAAGACAGAAAAAAACCCAACAATCAGATGACCTCCTATGGGCGATCTCTTTGGCGACAGTGGGAAGGAAAAACTCCCTTTTAATATTTGCTAAAACTGATTGGGGTGGAAGTTCAACAAAGTACAACAAAGACCAGAACATACAGCAAAGAAACCAAAGATTTAAAATTCTTTAACAATGACAAACGTGAAATAAATCCACAGGCTGACAAAGAACTTTTTATTCTTCTTCAGCGATTGACACCATCAATCAAGTGTATTACACTCATCTT
The DNA here is from genome assembly GCF_057381915.1 of Diplotaxodon limnothrissa. NCBI lineage: Eukaryota > Metazoa > Chordata > Actinopteri > Cichliformes > Cichlidae > Diplotaxodon > Diplotaxodon limnothrissa. Next base: position 5,366,454 of record NC_140614.1, on the reverse strand, counting down.
GTAAAAGAATCCATGCGCCAATGTTCTTACCCCTGTAAATCTATATGTAGTATAATCATAGATATCCACTTTGAATCATATAATCTTTGATCAGAGCAGTTGTGAGAAAATATGTTAATACTGGTCAGTTCTCTATGAAAACTCGCCTGAGAAACAGCAGCTTTATTCTGAAAAAAGCCTTACCCTTATCCTCAATCCTAAGGTTTTAAATCTCTAATTGCTCTCATCTACTAACTGGAAGGTTGGTGGTTCAGTTCCTGGCTGTTACAGTCTGCATGCCAAATATCCTTGGGCAAGATACTAACCCCAAGTTGCTCTCCGATGCGTCTGTCAGAGAATGAATGCATGTCATTCTTAGATAGAAAGCTTTTAAGTATAGAAAGAATGCGTGAATTGGGCATCTTTGATTTGATTCTACAGCAGTGAAACAATACTAAAGGGAAACTTTTTTTTTTTTTATTCAGTAAGTTACAGAATTTGATTGTGAATCTCAAATCATCTCATTTCAAAGCCAAGTCAAAACAGCCCTTTTGTTTCAAAGGAACTTACTGTTCCACGGTACAAAGCAAGAAATTAGGTTCAGATCAGACAGGGTCATTATAGTCAAAAAGCAGAAATCATTTTTTCCTCATTTCTATCTAAAATGAGTTGTATTTGGTGATATGGGACTTCCCCACCATTCTGCATCCATGTTGAAATCCACAGGGAGAGAAAGCAACAGAAGGATCTCAGCACAGAACAGAGAAGCTTCAGAAACAGCAGATATGGAGGTGGGTTGTAAATGGGCTTGCAGAATATAGGGTTAGCCAGTTGTATATTTAGATATCAATTAGCTGATCTACTGGTGTGCCTGATGTATCGCTATGCTCCGTTAATTATAAATGATATCTACAACAGAATACAAGACCATGTTTCTGCAGAAAGCAAAATCTGCATCATGACCGGTTTTTATTTATAAATTCCAATTTGATACAAGACGTGAACTCCAGCATTTGCTCACTGCAGATGGCCATGAATGTTTATGGTTTATGTTTAAAAGATTATATTATTATTTGCGGAATGACTTTAGGAAAGACTCTGATCAGTCACAAAGATGCTCTGCAGCAGGTCAATGAGCCAAGATATCTGAGGAGACACCTACAAAGCTAAGATAACAGCATAAGCAGATTTCCAGTTAACTGCCTACAACTTAATGTCCTGTTTGCTAAATAAAGGAGACTCCGTCCGCATTTCAAGAAACCAAAAGTTGTCTTTTCCATGTGAAGTTTGCCAGTTTCAATTTGAAAAAGAATTAACTGGCTTTACCTCATTGGTTGCTCTGTTGTAATATATCAGAAAGCTGACCCCATCATTTTAATTACAGTCACGCTCATAAAGTATTGAAATTGGAGTTAAAACACGAGATGACCTTGGAGGAGAGAGTTTCCTTTGAAGCTCAACGCTTCTATTTTCAACACCCTCTTGCAGTTAAAGAGAGTCATCTTTAAAAGCGCATGACGCAATTTGACTAATATCAGTCAAACTGAGCCTGAGAGGCTCAGCATCTCTAACTGTTCTGAAGGGTGAGTGGTTGAAAATTATTACTCCTAAGTGTAATTCAGAGTCTCAGAGAGGAGGAAAACTCTCCATGCAGCTCTTATTTTCTCTCACTTCAGTATCTTCTTTACATATCATCAGTTCAGGGTCACATAGACTTCGGGAATGTATCTGATGTGTGCTGGCTGTTGACTTTGACCTTTGACATTCTTACAATGAAGGAGGTGGTTAATGGTTGCATGTTTTGGCACAGCTGTAAGATTTTGGCAATGGTAAGGTTTTTGAAAACTTATTTTGTGGCAGTAAGGCTGCTACAGGTTTTTTGGACAAATTCTATAGTCTTTTGCTGTAATACTGAAGGTTTTGCTAGATTTAATCAGTGCATTTATAATATAATTTCTAATGATTATATTGTTAAAGACAGGTTTGTGTTTAAGTCTAGTGTTTTTGTCGCACCATGGAAATTTGTAGCATGACCAAAGGAGTGCTTCGCTAAAATTGTAAGATCTTGCCTCAAACAAAAGACCAGTTACTAAAACTCATCCTCATCATCTAATACCTATTAAACAGAAAGCTTTTCAGATTCTTAAAAATCCTGAAATGTTGCATTCTTACTAACCTGTTACACAAAATGAATATCAAACATGTAATTTAGCATTGAGTAAGTGTAAATGCTCTGACCTTTAGTTTTAATCTGTTCAATTTCCTTGCTCCACGGCAGCCATTAGTTTGAGTACTTTTCTTTGTTTAATCTTTCAAAAACCATTTAAACTTGGGGAAAGTCTAAAGGAAGATCAGTAACTTGTCACTGTTAAATTTGAGCCAACTTGGATAATTGTATACAGCACAGCACATCTCATGCAGTTTGATTTGCTACACTGATGTAGTAAGTCATCAGTGGAAACCTATTGTTAAATGACACTTATAAGGGGAATTACTGTCTGCCACAAAGTAATTTCAACCAGTCGGATTTAAGGCATAGATAGAAGGAGAAACCAGCGACAGCTTCGAAAACTAGCAAGTAGTCAGTGTACCAAGCTATAGAGTTAGCATGTTGTTAAGTGATTAGGGATATCTGGTATCCCCATGTTCATGTTTTTCCTACATCATCATAATAATGTTAGTCAACATTGCCATTGGCAAATGCTGTCTTGTGAGCATTCAGTTAGCATTAGCCAAGAAGTTAGCTAAAAGCTGCTTTTACTGCTTTATTGCTTTTATTAAAAAAGCAACGCAAGTAAGCTAAATTTGGCTAACAGCAAACCAAGTTTCACTTAAAATGCTTACTTTTTGCTCCAGATGAACTATATTTTATATGAGCAATATCATTTTTTCCCTTTTTCCCCACATTGCAAAGCTACAATATCACAATAATGTAATGGTAACTTGCAATGTTAATCATGGACCAACAAGATAAACAGGGTGATATCATTTACAGCTATTATTAAACACTTTTTGTTATCATTGTAGGAATATTTGCTGGCAGCTTCTCATTCTCTGCAAGCATATAGCTTTTATCTCAGAAAGATTTAATTTGTCAAAAGTGTGATGGTGATTTTGCAAATCGGGTGAAAGCCCAGCTGCCTTACAATGTCATATAGATGCTTATATAAAAATAGCACTACTGCCTCTGGATATTCAGCAACTGAATAGTAACTGAATTTGACACTCACATTCACATCCCTCTTGCAATATTCGAGGTTCTGTTAGTGTTAGACACATGATTTAATTGTTTCTCCCATGAGTTTGTGAAAGGGAGCGCATCTTTCAATCCATCACCTAGAGAATTTGATCCTGTTTTGCTTTTAGAGGTTTGCTGTTCAGCAACATTCTAACATCTCTGATGTCAAAGTGATTTTTGAACACAGCAAGAGGGCAAGATTTCAAAAACCATCCCTTCTTCAAACTGCATGACCACACAATGATGACACCTCTGACAGAAAAATGACAGTGAGTTTATACATCCGTCATTTCCTTTGCCTTATTATCCAAACTCAAGATTAGGTCTTTGCTGCTTTAATGATCTGATGTGCCTTCAGGCTTCAGTACGCCTTAGACTATCTCTGCCTGAGCAGGAAGAAAACACCCGAGACGAGGCATGTATGGTCACGTTTCCAGAATCATGACAACAGTTTCAGTTTTTCTTACTGTTTATGTCTTCAAGTTAAAATTTAGCTTGAATAGTTGACTCGAAGGACAAAGCAGTACCTACATGGTTTGCCTTTGAGCCACCTGCCTTCTTATTTACACTCACTTTCATTCTCATTCACTCCATCTTCATAAAAGCTTGCATTTAATGGAGTATTTATTTCAATTTTCTCTCATCAGAGGGCAGAATTACTAAGAAAACCAGCCCAGTTTCAAAGTCTTTCTGGAAGTAAGAGTAATTCTGCCCTCCAGGAAAACACCATAAGTTCTCCATTACTAGCTCCTTGCGGTCTAATTGTCCGCGGCATTGCCTTATTTCAACATCATAAGTCTTTGATTATTGTTGCTAATTATGCTATTAGCACAATGGAGGGGAATAATTCGTCATAATCACTCACATTTATCATAATTATCCAAGTTTACAGTCACCTACGTTTAATGTCATGTAGAGTAGCCATTGGCAGCGGCTGCTGCCCAAGGACTAATTTACTGTGTGTGTGTGTGTGTGTGTGTGTGTGTGTGTGTGTGTTCGGTAGTCGAGTGTGTTTGTATTTGCATTTGAAATGTCACTTGTACTCCAGGACAGGAGGCAAAGGTCAAATCTGGAGGGATATTTACACATGTACACTGTTCTCTTGTATTACACACTCTAGTTGTCATTCACCTCTTTCTTCAAGCCTCATTTTCTCAAATATTTTTGTTTTCCTCAAAGGCCTTTAAAAAGAGCTTGATGCCAACTGTATGTAAGAAATTCTAATGTGCTGTGCATCATATAGAGCACTATAGCTAGGTAGCAAACAAAAGTTCCTGGGTTTTTCTTAGCAGCTTGCTTTGGTAATGTTGTCCAAGCATTTTGAGGTGTGGTGATTGATATGGATTCAGACTCCAGTCACTGAAAGAAAAAAGAAATTCTCCCAAATCCACCTCAGTTTCTTTGTATGAGCACAAATGAAAATGAACTTTTCAAAATATAATCCACCTTTCACTCCTGATTTTTGTGAGCTGAGTATGTGATCATTTTGATTTGTGGTCAAATTCATACGTGCTTCTAGCAAAGCAAACCCGCACACTTTCTTTCGTCAGTTGTGTGTTTGGCTGTTTTCTCTACCTCAGTGTTGGTTTTATCTTTTTATTACCAGCTTTATTTCGTAATATCTCACTCACTGACCACTAGGAGGGACTTCAGTCCTCCTCTATTGCAACGTATTAGCTATTACAATTTTTTTATGGCAAGTGTAAAAAAAGTTTGTATAAGGACCAGGACACTGCAGCCTGTGTCCAATGTGTGTATCTTTGATTTTTAGCTTTCACTTTATGCGGCAGTGGCTTCCCAAGAAAGTTCTTGGTTCGTGTTTTTCCGGTCCATGCTTGTTAGATTTCTTGGTGATTCTTTCTGGATTGGCAGAAACCTGAAGTTGGATAACTGCTTGGTTAGGCTTAGAAAACATCATGGTTAAAATAATAATAATGGATTGCATTTATGTAGCGCTTTTTGAGACCCTCAAAGCACTTTACAATTCCACTATTCATTCACTCTCACACACTAGTGGAGACAGCTATGGTTGTAGCCACAGCTGCCCTGGGGCAGACTGACAGAAGCAAGGCTGCCATATCGCGCCATCGGCCCCTCTGGCCATCACCAGTAGGTGAAGTGTCTTGCCGAAGGACACAACGACCGAGACTGTCCGAGCCAGGGCTCGAACCGACGACCTTCTGATTACAAGACGAACTGCCAACCCTTGAGCCACAATCGAAGTGTAAAATATACTTGTCCACCGTGTTAATCTTGCATATTGATAAACTGATTCTCAAGATTGCACAGTGCTAAGGGCAATCACACTACCACAGGTTGTGCGGTGGCAGGTTACACCCGTTACAAGCTAGGCCGGTGAGCTGATTGTTTCTAGATAATGATCAAGGTTAATACATGATTGTTTTTCTTCAGTAAACTAATTAGTGAGGGATAGCTCACTCTCACAAGCAGAGTTGCCAACAGTCTTAACACAAAAAGGAATTTTTTCAGTCTCAAAGTCTTGCATAAAGCTGTTCTGTTTTTCAGACCTGGTAAATGATTTCTATACAGCAGGTCCTCTAAAATCCACACTCAGTGGCAAAATTAGTCACAATGGATTTTCTGAAAGTGCCCAGATTAATTAAATCAGTGTCTTTTTTTTAAGCAAAGCAATAAAACCACTTGAGGCAAACAAAGAACTTTCAGAAGCAGAGGATTATTACTAGAGCAAAATTATCCGTTTGGTTAAGTTTTATTAAACCGCCACCCGCTCGCCACCGCTCTAAATGGAATCTTTAGAGTACACAATGGACAATCACACACCATTATTATTAGAGTTTTCTAATTAGGCTTCTTAACGAGGACAGGGCTGTTTACAATGGAAGCCGGAGCTGTTCAGATAACGGCAGCAGAGGACAGGACGGCACCGGACGGCAAATAAAGCGTTCCTCACTGCTATCTTTCTGTCACAGCAATGATAACATGGGAACTCTTCAAGGTCCAACACTCAACTTTTAATTTGTGGGCACGAAGGGTGTGTGTTTGAGAGTGAGTGAGCTCAAACTAAGTTTAGAGAGTGATATGTCACACATGGTGAAGAGGTCTGCCCCTGACGGTGCAAAGAGAAGACGATGTGTTAAAGTTTCAGTATTACAGCACAGGAATAAGAAAAGACTAACTAAAGGAAGGAAAGTACAAGCAGGGGAAGAAATTAAGAAATAATGTTTAGCAGGTCCCTGAAATATAATAGAAAACAAGGATAGAGAGTGCAAAAACTAAACAGGAACAAAAATTGATCCAGTTTAAAACAGGAAGGACGAATGGGGTAAACTGGAGGAACTTAAGTGAATAAATAATAGACCAGAAAAGAAAGGCCCTATATAGCACTTTATCATATGGAAGGAAGAAAGGAAGGAAAAAATGGATAAGCATTTGACTATGGAAGGATGTGGAAATGCATTTTACAGCAAGTTTACCAATGGTATGAATGAAAGAAGAAAAGAAGGAAGGAAAGAATGTCAAAGATGGGCATGAAGGTTAACATGGATAGATTTAGTGAAAACTAAAAAGGGACAAAAAACAAAAATGGATCCAGTTTAATAAAAGGAAAGCAACAGAAAGAGTAAATTGGAGGCTTAATCAAGAAGGTATCTAACAAGTGTAAACACAATGGGACAGAGGGAAGGAAGCAAGGAAAAGCTGATATTTCAAGTGACGAAGATAGATTAAAAAGGGGGGCATGAAGCTTGAACCGAACATCCCAGCTCTAAGGTCGCAAGTCTGTACCCACATAAGATCACATTAGCATGATGGCAAGATGAGCTATTCTTATTTCCCGGAGACTTACTCTGACTCTAACCGTACCCTAAACCTGAAGCCAATGAGAGGCCTTCCATTATCTGTTCAGGGTAGTTTGCCCCAACAACGTATAAGCAGCACACACTGTGTTTGATTTATACACACTGGAACAGCAAATATGGATTCATCCGAGGCTGAAAAAAACTAAATAAGACATTTCCTCCTGTTTGTTAAATGTCTCTTACAGATGAACTTGAAGTTTCACAGCCAACACTCCGTGACCGGCAACCGATCTGTCCACGTTCTTGTCTCTATCAGAGCTAGGCGATGACCCTCTTCAAAGCCTCAGTAGAAGTAGTAATCATGTAAAACAGCGGGTGCACGTCTGTTCCATCTGATCAGAGACAATAAGTCATAGTTTGTGTTCATCAGGAGCCAGAGCAACTCTTCACAGACATGTTTGTAAAACCAGTTAGCAGCTCACTGAACACGGCCGCCACATCTATTCCTCCTCACGCCTTCCTCTGATTACGGATGCTAATCTGTTCAGTTCATCCATCTGTCCCTCTCTCTGCTGCCGCCTGGATTCAATTACACCAAGCATGCGCCTCGCTCCGTTGTCCCCGTCCTCTCTGTTTCTTCTTCCTTCTCATCGTGTTCTGCTTCTTGTGTTGTTGTTTTTTGTTTTTTTTGTACTTCCCTTTCTTGTTTGGTTGTCTTTTATCTGGGGACGCTGCGCTCGTCTGGCCAAACATGAACAGAGAGACGAGGAGAGAGATAGAAATTAAAAGAAAAGAAATAACAACAGAAGGACTCAGAGACACAGAGGAAGAAAAGTGAAGACTGAGTTATGAATTAATTTAACATGGAAATGGGCTCTTTAGAAAAAACTGTCCTGAACAGTGATGGAAGTTGCAGTGATGCAACTTTGAAAGACCACTGGTTAAATGTATTAAAATGTGTTTATAATTGTGTTGTTGAGCGACAAATATTTGCAACATGCAATAAGAAGTTACAAGTCCGTTTGAAGTTAGTTGTTAATCAAATGCTGATAATTTTATAGTCATATTGTTAGCTGCTAGTCAAACCCTAAAAAAGCACGTTATTCCAGTGTGGCCGATAAACCTAAAACCAAAAGATTTACATTATGAGGAGCAAAACCAGTGATGCACTGGCAACCCGCCTAGGGTGTATGCCACCTCTCGCCATATGCGTGCTGGCTCCAATTCTTCTAAATGGCAAACAAACCTATATATTAATGATCAGCTATAATGCTTTTAATATTTCAGTGTGTTCAGCATGTATTCCATATTTTCATTTTTAGTCATAATTAGGGTAACCAAAGAAATCTGGAATCATTAGCTATAGAAAATTTCCCAAAGCATCCTGCATTGTAGGGCTGCCACAAACGATTATTTTGATAGTCGACTAGTCACCGATTATTTTTGCGATTAGTCGACTAATCAGATCATCATCCATTGGACGTAAAACTACAGCTTATTGCACCAGCAGCATCTGCTCTTATAACTATCATTAGCTTACAGCTTTAAGTGTTTAAGGTCTGTGCTAACTAAAAATAAAGACAAGATGATAGTTTATTAAATTTTAATGAAATTTGCAGATTGTTTCGGTGAAGTTTAATAAACTCCTTGCTATCTAAAATATAACAGGACACTGGAGTATATTCTGGAGCATCTCACACTTCTGATAATCAGTTGTCTGCTTGATGTTTATTCAGCTGTGTAAAAACTATAACTTTAATCTCAGACAAACTGATTTACTCAGGAACAAATAAAATACTAAAAAAAAAGCCAAACAATAACATTTTAAGTTATCTAAGTGACTCATATATATATTTAACCTGAGTAGCGAAAGACGGCGGTGGGTTTGAAAACGATTTGCGGGGAGTCCGGTGTTCTCACGGCGCTAGTGAGCCTAGCCCCCGGCTCGCTAACGAGCTAGTGGGTAACAGATGTCTCCGAAAACGTCGGAGCGCTTTTGAAAATATGTGGTGTCCTGATAAACTGAGCAGATATTTGAGGTTTACACAGCTACATTCTCGCCTCAAAATATGTTAAACGTTTATTTTGTGACCCAGAAAGAATAATAAGAGTAACATTAAAACTAACTAGCTGCCGCCATTGTTGGAAACTGCGCTGAATTATGAATTCTGGGACACAGCTGCTTCTTCTTCTTCTTCTTCGGGGTTTAACGGTAGCTGACATCCTTGTACATGCAATGCTGCCATGCCATCTTCTGTTTCAGTCCGTTATTACACTCTTAAATCCTGCCACTTATTCCTGCGTCTTTTGTGATCTTACAAAGCTTCAAACGACGCGTCGACTATTAAATCAGTCGTCGACGATTTTGATAGTCGACGTAATCGTGACTAGTCGACAAATCGTGGCAGCCCTACTGCATTGGCAAGCTAGCATTTTTTTTTTCGGGGTAAGATAGATTGTTTAACTTGTCTATGATCTGCTCTATGATTTTGCAAGGAACTGCAAAGAAGGTTCTTTGGTGTCCAGGTTGACAGATGAGTTCAGGCAGGAGTCTCTGTTAATTATGATGTTTGCAGATGACACTGTGATCTGTAGTGAGAGTAGGGAGCAGTTGGAAGAGAGCCTGGAGAGGTGGAGGTATGCTTTGGAGAGAAGAGGAATGAAAGCCAGTAGAAGTACAACAGAATACATGTGCGAGTGAGAGGGAGGCAGGTGGAACAGTAAAGCCTGGGTGATTTGTGACAGAGGGAAGCTAGAGTGAAAGAGAATGTTTACAAGCTGGTAGTGCGACTGGTTGTATATATGCAGGTGACAGAAATGATGAAATGCTAAGGTTTTCACTGGGAGTGACCAGGATGCGCAGGATTAGAAATAAGCAGATCAGAGGGACAGCTCAGGTTGTTGTTTTGGAGACAAAGTTAGAGCGGCAAGGTTGAGATGGTTTGGACATGTGCAGAAGAGTTGCAGTGGATGTATGGGACAAAGGATGCTTTGTTCATATGGGGGTATTTGTCCAGGCCAAGACTTAAAAAGTCCAAAACTAGGATTCCAGTATAACCATCTCTGAGCTATAATCATCTGTCTGGAAATATGCTATATAAATAAATTTGAACCTTGAACCACTCTCTGAATGTAGATTGCTTACAAGCGGTTTAACTTCTATTTTGGCTTTAATTCAGTAAAAAAGAAAACTAACAGACCATTTCTTATTGGGCTGCTTGTGTGTCTAACACTTCATATTCACAAGGTTTAAGCTTCTTCCTCCTCAGGTTTTAGTTTTTACAAAAAGAAAAGAAGAGATCCAGCACCCTGCTATGTTTGGCTAAAAAACAATGCAGGATAGGAGTGTTATAAGGTGCTGGACACTGTATTTTATTTGTGACACCACTGTTGTCACTGAAAATGTCAGAGGAAGAGCCCGTTGGGAAATCTCATATTTGCTTTGTCTGTTTGTATTTGTTTTTGGCTTGTTTTGTTTTTTCTTTAGCATGACTGGGACCAAAAGCTATGGATTTATCTGCTTCACATCTGCATGTGTGGCACACATGCAAGTACAGTTCTAACCCACCTCTGCTTTAATTCGTCACTCGTGATCTTTTGACATTTCTCTGTACTTCTTCTACTTATTGCATTGTGCATTTCATCTAATTCCCCCATTACTTAGCACTTAGTTCAGGGGTGTACGACAGACGTGTCCTTGATCCAACACAGCTGATTTAAATGACTAAATGACCTCCTCAACATGTCTTGAGGTTCTCCAGAGGCCTGGTAATGAACTCATCATTTGATTCAGGTGTGTTGATGCAGGGTATCTAAAACCTGTAGGACACCGGCCCTTGAGGCCTGGAGTTGCCCACCCCGACTTAGTTTCGCCTACACCAAGTAGCGCATCGGGCAGTTAACGATCTCCATTGATGTCGGTCAGTGGCGACTGCTTTGGCTTCGTCCCAGGTGATGTCGACGATTTTCAGATCATCCGGGCTCAGATCATCAGATCGTCCTGGCAAGCCTGGATGAGAAAGGACGAGGGTTGGGCGTGGGGTTAGCAACTCCACCCTGCAAAACCGACTGCTACAGAATCAGCAATGTATGGAATTCACTCATATTATACATTTTTAGATTTGAAGTTTAGTTATTCATTTGCACTATTGTCCCTAATCAGGCTAAGCAGCAACACAAAGGCTCAATAAATAAGCCCAGGTTTACCATTCTAACAAGGTTCACATAACAGGTGGTGTTGGCAGCATGTAACCAGTTACAGTGGATAGTGGAGTAGCAGAAGAGTCTGAGGCTATGGTTCTCCCCTGTGTGATTGTTGGGGTTTCCTTCTATTACTGTAGGATCTTTCCTTACAATATAAAGTGCTTCTTGGTGACTGTAATTGAATTGAAAAAAGGTGCAGTGTCTACCCCATGTAAGAGATGAGTTGCTACCCAAGTGGAGGAGTTAAAGTATCTCGGGGTTTTGTCCAAGAGTGAGGGGACAGACAGATTGATGCCAGTGCTGGAGTGGTCTGTTGTGGTGAAGAGACTAGGAAAGCAGAGGTGTCGATTTACAGATCGATCGATGTTCCTACCCACACCTATGTCCATGAGCTGTGGGAACTGCCTGAAAGAATTAGACTGGAGATATAAACAGTAGAAATGACTTTCCTCTGAAGGCTGTCTGGGCTCGGCCTTAGAGATAGAGTGCAGAGCTTGGTAATTCTGGAGGGGCTGAGTAGAGATGCTAGGAGTCAGCTGAGATGATATGGGCATCTGCCTCCTGGACCCCTCTTAGGTGAGATGAGTCAGGCATGACTTGTAGCAAGAGGAGCTCCCTGAGGCATCCGCAAAACATGCTGGAGAGATTGCGTCTCATCATCTAACTCCCGTTTCATCATATAAATAGTACGATCATAAATGACGCAGGTGTCACAGGTTTAAGACACTGGAAGATGTCGCTGCATTTACAATTGTTTGTTCTGTAAAGTAAATACGCAGTAATGCATAATAGGGTTGCACAGTTAATTGAATTCTCATTTCAGTGATTGACATGATTTTGGCTTCCCACAATTAAATGAAAATGATTGAACAATATTAAAAATGCATGCTCTGCCAATACAACACAAACGAAAAATACACTTGATTTACTTGTGGCCAAATAGCCCAATCTATAAAACTTTACTCTAAAAGGCATTTAGCTTGTCCACATGGGCAGCAGCAAATTTCCACTTGAAGGTGTCAGTTTTAGATTAGGGGTTTCTTTCTCGATCAGCACCCTCTCAAGTCCAAGGCAATGTGAAGCTTGCTTCAAAAAAATAAATCAGTTCAAAGAAATCATTAAAAGCCCCAAATTACCATGACATTCATGCCCCTGATTATTGTACATTTCTGACCACAACTGTAACAATTAATGATTTTGCAATATTAGGGCTCATAGAGCAATGAAGTGGCTTTAAAGCTTCTGAAAGAAAAAAAGTGAAGTGAAGTTGTTCCTAAAAATCTATATTGCTTATTGATGTTTGTCAAGGAAAGACAAAAACTTTAAATGGTCTTTAAAACATTGACCCTGCCACTACCTGCATAGGGGGCCCATAAGATTTTCTGAGTATGTATATGTCTTTAAAAGAGACCTGATTTGTCAGGTAGGCAGTGTTTTGGTGGGGGTTGACCTCTTAGGTGTGCAGCATTAATTATTATGCCGATGTAACCCAGTAACCAGTAACCCCCTTTCCAAAATTCCAAAAACCTGAAGTTGACTGAATTGTGGAGTTAAAGCCCCAAATCCTGCTTCACAGTAGCCGGTTCAGGACTAACGCAAGAACTAAACTGTCACTCTCTTTCTCTCTGCAGTCTCCTGACTTTGGCTTGTTTTGCCCTTGTTTTCTGTCTTTCTCCTCCCTTTTGGGCTTTCCAGCAGGAGTCACGTCTCTCTCTGTCTCTGGAAGTAATTATGCAGGTTGCAGATACAGACAATTGCCTATTATCTCTGCGTTGTGTATGCGTGTGTCATTGTGACCTCCGACCTCAGTCAGAACAAAGACGAGCTGTCAGTCTCATCATCCGTATCAGGGAAAACAAATTGTCTGTTCATTTACCCTCCACCTCAGACTCCACGTCTTCCCTCCTTTCCTCAACCCTATTGTCTCTATACTTTGTGGACAATGGTATGCGGACACTTGAATGTGTCATTATGTAAAACATGAGACGCAGACACGCTGATCATTAATGCACTGCTCTCTCCAGCACATGAGGGTTCCTGTCACTGGTACCTAACCAAAATATACAGATCTGCCTTCAAACTTTTGACCTTTTTTGTTGCTTTGTAATCGTTCATCTTCTTTTTTGTCTTTGTTTCACAACCATTCTGTCTTCCCTTTCCCCCCGTCTTTTCATAGGTAGATCAGCTCCCAAAAGAGAAAGTGGAAAAGCTAAATACAGCTTAGAAAAGCCTTAGTCCTATCACAGGGAGATCACTGAGAAAGAAGAGGAGGGAGGAGGAGGGAGGAAGATGAAACGAGGGGTTGAGGGATATCTCAGAGGAGGAAATACAGGAGTCAAAGGAGACCAGGAGAGACAAAGCTAGGACTGAGGTGTCTCAAGGCTATTAGAGCACTGTTTGATTTGAGCTCACTGTCCTGATAAGACTGTCAAAATAAAAGTATCTTTTTTTTATCACTGTAGTGAAAAAGGAGAGGAAATGTGGGGAGGATGCACTGGGGGAGGAAAGGAAATGGAGAAAGTGAGGTGAGGAAGAGGAGGAGGAGAAGTGGAGGTGTGTTACAGATTATATATGAAAAAAACTTTGGTTCCCAGGCTTTAAACAATGTGGGAAAGGTTTTGAGGGAATCTACTGTTACACACACGAACACACAAACTTTGTAAAGCTTTGTAAAAAACTGTACAGGAATCTGACTGAATCCTTCTTCATTGCGTCCTCTTCCTCAATTTCGTCTCTGCCTTGTTCTTCAGATCATTTTCCTTCCTCAGTACAGACAGTACAGCTCCTATCTTCCACTCTCACTCATTTTCCTCCTCTTTCTTCTCCTTTCCACTGTTGTCTCGTCCTCTTTTTCCTCTCCGTCTTTACTCCCAACTTCGTAGTCTTCATCATCTCCTTCCCTCTTCCTCCATCCATTTCTTTTTGTCCTCTGCCTTTACCTCCTCTATCTCCTCTTTTTTCTCCTTGCTTCTTTATCTCTCCCACCTCCTCCTCGTCTTCACTCCCCATACTTGTCTTCCTTCAAACCTCTCCCCTCTGATTTCTTAAGCCCTCTTTTCCTATCTTCTTTTTCCAACCAGTATCTCCGCTCTTCTCTTCCTCCACATTTTTAAAAAATCACTTCCTATTTCTGCCCCTGCTTCTTTCCTTCTGTCTTTCCTTCTTTCCTTCCTCATCCCTCTTCTTCGCCCTTTCGCTGCCTGTTCTCCATTCCCCTGTAGCACCTCCTCCACTTTCATATACCAAACTGTTATCGCTTGGACTTTTCTTCCTGACACAATTTGTCAAATCCTGCCTGATAGAAAACACATTCTATTCATAAGGCGAGTCTCGCCTCCTGCCTTTCCCTCCTCCACCTCTTCCTCCCCTCCTCTCCCTCCTGACACTAGCAATTCAATTACAGCCATGGAGGCGATAGTGAGCCGGAGAGGCAGGAATATGACAGGACAGTTACAGAGTGTTTACACAATTAAACTTTTCTTTGACAATAGTCTCTCCCTGTGATGAATACCTAGCTCGCTTGTGCTTTCCGTGTGTGTGTGTGTGTGTGTGTGTGTGTGTGTGTGTGTGTGTGACCCCATATTTAGATTATTCCTGCTCTTATATATGTATATACTGTGTTTGGAAGAAAGTGCACTGCGGCACATCCTTCATGGTTGCCTGTCTGATCTCCCATGGGTCTGCTCTGCCTTGTGGTTCAGTGTTTCCCAGAGAATTAGATTGCATGTATGGCTTCAGTGTGGGCAGTGGCACACACATCCATTTCTATGTGTATGAATCGAAGCAAGCCCACAGTATCTTAGGTAAGTAAATAATGTACTTTTTATAACAATGATGAAGAGATGTACCTCTTCCGGCTGCTCCGTTTAGGATTCGCCACAGGGAATCATCTACCTACATCTCACCCGATCCCTGCCATCCTTGTCTGTCCCACCGACCGTCTGCATGTCCTTCTTCATGACATCCATGAATCTCCTCTGTGGTCTTTCTGTGGTCTGCAGATCGCTTCAGCCTTTCCTCTCTAACTGTCAATTCTGGTCACTCCTAACCTGTCACCTCTCCTGCCTTTTTATAATTGCCAACACAACCCTACATTATAGCAGGTCTCTTTACTCACAAATCACCCCTAACACTTGTCTCCAACCACTTCCGCTTTGCCTACACTCTCTTCTTCCTTACTTCGCTCTGTCTGTTGCTTTGGATAGCTGACCTGAGCTATTTTGCTTCTCTCCAGAGCATACCTCCACCTCCAGGCTCTCTTCCACCTGCTCCTTACTCTCAATACAGATCACAGTGTCCCTGTGAGCATCATGGTCCACTGACACTCTTGCCTGACCTCACTTGTCAACTCCTCCATCACCACTGCAAACAAGAGCGGGCTCAGAGACTATCCCACCCCCACCTTGAACCCGTCTGTCACCTCACCACTGTCTTGCTGTTTTGATGCAAGTCTTGCATCATCCTCACAAATCTCACCCATTACTTCAAGATATGGCTCATTAGTCACGCAGAATCAGTTACAGTACCAGTAGAAGCTTTTTACAACTTAACATGTTGCGCCTCTTCTGTTAAAGTACACAAAACACTAAATGTTTTCAATACTGTATGTATGTATTTCTCATAGAACTTCCCTATGATCATTCCCTAACTCTTCCTAGTATCTCAAATTGAAAGTATCAATCACCTCTGGCCTGATCCACTTTTTCTTTCTGCCATTTTGTTTTCTCAACACTGGAAACATCAGAGCCTTTGAGATGTCTTTTAAGCACACTTCTGCTTCCCTGTCAGTCTGATTAATTTGTTGTGAGCTTCTCTTTTCAGCCACTTAAAGTTGCTAAATGACTCATTAATGTGCTACATGTGTCGCCTTATCTGCTGTATTACACGCCTCTTGTTAAATTAGTGTGTTTTCCTCACTCTTCCTTTAGTTTGTCGTAGCGGCGCTTTGCTGTGGCTGCAGCGGCAGCTGGTGGAGGTTGCAGTGACCTTGCTGTAGCTTGCTTTGTCTCGCCCCACGCTCTTCTGTCACGTTAGCTAGTTATCAGTCGGACACAACGGGCTCCCTGAACCAGGCAACGTTATTAGAGTGTCTGACAATGATACCCTGTCCCACTGAGACTTCCCGGCAATTGCGCACACACACACGCACACACACACACACACACACATACACACACACACACACTGGTGGAAAGAAACCCTCAGTACTCTGGGTATTGTCCACAGATCACAGGCGTAGGTGAGTTGTTCTTTTTAATTAATCATTTGTCCTTCAAACGAGGGAAAGTTTCAGTGCCGTAGATAATTAGGTCCCAGAGTCGGGCAGCGGCAGAGCCGGTAGCCACCTGCTGCCTTTGTAGCGCTAATCTTTGTCTTGTAGGAGCGTCGTCCCCGAAGACGCCATGGCTACGCACGCCGAATGAGCAGAATGAGAAAACACCTCTGAATCCCCACATGATCCTGCTCCTCCTCCTCTTCTCTCTTCTTTTTATTCTGTTTGTCTTTTTTCCCCTCTCTGCGTTCTTTCAGACTCCCTCCACTCTTCCTCCTCTTCTTTCCTGTAATCTTTTACTTGTTCTTATTCCCTCCACTCCTCCTCTTCCTTTCACTTCTTTTACAACAGAACTTACCCCTCCTCCTCTTCCTCCTCCTCCAGATCATCTCTTCCTCTTTTCATCCTGTTATTCTTTTCTCCCAGTTCTCTACTCTCACAGCTTCCTCCTTTTCCATCTCGTCTTCTTCTCCTGTTGTTGCTCCCTACACTATCCATCCGCTTTATACCTTCCATTGCTGTACAACTTATTCTCTCTTGACTTCCTCTTTCCTCCTTTCCATCCTTTCATCTGATATTTCGTCTACTTTTACACCATTTTCCTTAATTTCCTTCTCCTCTTATTCCTCCTCCATTTCCTTTCCATCTGTTTATATTTTCTTGCTCACACTTCCCCTACTTTTTCCTTGCTTTATGCCTAAATTTGTGCTTCTTTTCTTTTCCTCCACGCTGTTTCTTTTCTGTCATCCTCATTTTTTTCATACCCTTGCTCCCATTTCCTATGCTCTTTTTTCTCATTCTTTTTTTCCTATTATTTCTCTATTTTGACTCTTAAACTCTCCTTCTGTTTTTCCTTTTTTATAATTTCTGTTGCTTCTGCTCAGAGCCCCTTTGTTCCCTGCTCTTTCTTGATGCATCTCTACGATTCTTCATCTCTTCACCACCCTCCTCCTCTCCTTTGACTCTTTTTTCTCTCTTAGACCCACTGCTCCTCCTTCTGTCTTCTTGTTCTTTTTATATTTTTCTTCCTACTCCAGTCGTCTTCCTGTTCTTCGTCACGTGGATTCCTTTTCTCTTCTCTCTCCTCGCCTTTCTTCCTTCTCTTGCTGTTTCAGTTCTTCCTTCACTTCATTCATGCAGAAATTGTTTAATTGCAAACAAGCACACAACGTGTGTGTGTGTGTGTGTGTGTGTGTGTGTGTGTGTGTGTGTGTGTGTGTGTGTGTGTGTGTGTGTGTGTGTGTGTGTGTGTCAAAATGAAAAGAGGTGTGTATGACAGTGAATGTGATATCTCAAGTGAGTGAGTGTGTGTATGCATGCAGAAACTAATCCCATTAATTCAAAGAGAATAACAAAGACAGAAGGGGGGTGGGGGGGAGTGGGGGGGTCCAGCTCCCCTGTCATTTGTCTGTCCTCTCTCTCTTCCATTCCCTCTCTCCCTCCATCATCATTATTCTCCGTCAGATCGGCTGCTGTTTTCCTTTAGGAGCGACTGGTGGTGGGATGGAAGAGAAGAAGAGGGAGGGGGTGGAGATGAAGATTTGTAGCTCCTCCTGGGAAGCGTCATGTCCTTTCCTTTCCCTCCTTCTTCTTCTTCTTCTCCTTTTCCTCCTTCCTCTTTTGTTTCCCCTTTTTCCTCAGATATCCCTGCCTATTTTTCACTTTGTCCTTTTTCCATTCCTGTTACATTTCACTTTGTTCTTACTTCATTCTTTCTCCCACCTCTTTTCTAAACCTTCCCTTTACCCAAGTCTCATCGCCTTCACTTCATTTCATTTCTTTTTGCCTCCCTCTGCCTCTTTTCTCTTTCTTTTCTCTTCCTTCTTCCCCTTCCATCTCCTGCTCTCTCCACATCTTTTGCTTTTGCTCCACTTGTTTAGAATTGTTTGTTTTTCTTTTTCTTTTTCATCTCTGGATCAAGTGAGCAGTGTGCACACCTATGTTTGTGAATGTGATAACTCAAGAATGAAGTGATGTAGGAGAGTTAAGTTAATACCATTGTTGTATCTACTCAGATGAGTTTGAATGTCAGTGATTTTGACCTGAAGGTCAAGGTCACGTTTTTTGAAAATCTTCTGATGGGTAGCATGAGTGGTTGTCAGTATTTTTATCCCATGCTTCATCTACTTTCCTTTTTCTATCAAGGTTTTTCTGAAATGACTTCTTTTCTTTCTGTCTACCTGTTTCACATTCAAATTTGTATTTCTCTTATTTTTCCCTTACTTCCTCCTTTATTTTCTCCAGTCTTTCCACCCCCATGCTTTCCCCTCTCTCCTTTTTTCCCTCACTCCCT
This sequence comes from Diplotaxodon limnothrissa, assembly GCF_057381915.1. Classification (NCBI taxonomy): domain Eukaryota; kingdom Metazoa; phylum Chordata; class Actinopteri; order Cichliformes; family Cichlidae; genus Diplotaxodon; species Diplotaxodon limnothrissa. Next base: position 5,347,690 of record NC_140614.1, on the reverse strand, counting down.
TTTTCTCTCATTCACCCCCTCCCCCCTCCCTCCTGTCTTCCTCTCTTCAAGGACGTTTATATTATAAAGGATGAATTTGCATATTAATTCATTTCTTTCAATTTTTTCAGATTAGACGTTGTCAACACATATCAGTGCTGATCAAACTGCCACATCCACCAGAGACCTGACTGTGTTCATGCATAAGCGTGCGTGGTTGTGCGTGTGTGTGTGTGTGTTAGGGGAGTTGCCTCCTGAAACAAAGAAAAATAAAGACCTGCAACAGAGGGAAAAGCAAGTAGCCTTTTAGTGCTCACCAACCTGAACAACTGTGTTGAGACATCATAAAAGGATTTACATGCTGGAAGGAAATGTTCCAGTTCTGCGTCGTGCTAAAGTTGCAGGAAGCGGCGTTGGTGGATGTAAGCTGCACGATAACATGTTGATCGCTGTCTGTGGTTAAATTGTGCTTTCGCATTACCTTAAATGTTCACAAGCAAATAGAAAACAAATAACCCAGCATGTCTGGAATTACAAATATGGACTTGGATTAGCTTTTTTTAATTTGATGAAAGCTGTAGGAAATTAGCCAGCACAAGAGTTATCTTATATTACACGTCTAAAGGATGTGTGCTATAGTTTAGAGTTTTGGTTCACTTCCTGTTGTATTTTTTCTTTTCTTTTTCTTGTTTTACGTTTCTCATCGATCAGTCTGTGTTTTGTTTTTTTGCCCTTTGGCAGCCCCTTCTTTCACTTGTTTACTTTCTCTGACTGACCGCTTGTGTTTGAATCAAATTTGGATTTTGTGACTTTAGCTTGTCTTCCCATTTGAGTCTCTTCTTCCAAGTGAACGATCGCAATTTGATTGTGATGATTAATCGTACCCTGTGCTGCTCTTTGAGAATTTCTGATGGAGGATGGGGCAAAAAAATTGCACATGACTTTCCCACTCTTTTTTAAAATTGTTACTGTGTTTAGGAGCAACATAATCCCTGACTGAGTTACACAGAGATGCACAGTGTTGTGTTTTTCAGTGAATGAAATAATGCATTCACAAACTGTGTATGAGTCAGCAGGAGGTGGTTGGGGCTACATGGAAATTCTACACAGGTTTTGACTCCAAAGTCTGTGGATTAGTTCAAAGAAAAATAATTTGGTGAGTCTGATTGAACTTACATGATCACAACCTTTCTGTAACCTTAACCAGCTTCAACTCTTGAAAATCTGAATACACTGTTACACATTCACAAGTACAGCACTCCAGACACATCTGGGAATAATGCTACAACAATAACACTCCCATATTGCCATGCTTAATTCCAAGTGAATTTTGACATTTGTACACTTAAGCAACCTGGATTGTGTTTGTACTGAACACTGTTGGTCATCGTGTTTAAGTGTAAGGGAACATTTCCTGGCTGTCTCTCCTCACATCGCTTCCTCTGATGGACGGAGAAGTTATGAATATGCAGCTGATTTCTGAAAGCTGACAGCTGCTGACAAATGAAGCATCTCACCTTACGTAAGCATTGCTACCTCCTGATTTGATGTAAGCTCACTGGCTGAACTTTGAAGGCTGCTGAAAAAATTGACTTCTTGTGTGAGGATTTCATGTTGTGAAGGGCCAGGCTGCCACAGGCTGTTAACCTATCAGTTAGGAGTCGTCTGAGCAATTTTAACTTTGCTAAAGGAAGCATCAAATTTCAGTCTTTCAACAATTACATGAGGCTTATTTTAATAGTTCTAATATCAGAAGATTGTCGTTTTCAAGCTGTTAACCTTAACCCTTTACTTTGGATCTAATCGCTGCGTCGTCCTCTTCTGATGTGTTTTGACATTTCCCCGTTTGAGTGTCATGAGCTGCTTTGATTTGATTGACGGGTTGACTGCAGCTGTGATTGGTTGACTGGCTGAACTGACAGTATGAATGTGTTTATTTGTTATACACCCATTTAAAAATGCTTCACTTGTGTTTGAGCCAATTACAGTTTTCTGCGCTGTACACTTTTGGTGAACCATCATAAAGTAAACTAATCTTTTTTTTATTATTGTTGCTATGCACTGTTTTCAGTTTCATTCCACCTGGACTTTAGGTTATTTAGTTTCAGTCTGATTAATAACTTGCATAATTAAGTGTTCTATATTGGGATTTCTTACTTGAAATTATTCAAAATGTACATACATTAAATTGCATGTGTGTATATATAAATATATTTTTTATGAAAAGTCTGGTTTTCTGTATTTATTTTTTTTTACTGAACTAAAATGTTTTTGCACGTGTAGGTTTAGTTTTTAGTTTTTGTTGACTTTAATTACCTTGGTGGTTGTTAAACATGCCCATACAGTAAAGACTTACAAGGAAGCAAGAAGACTTAAAACTAGCAGTTGATGGCATAACCTTACTGGAAGCATTTATTCAAGTTGTAAATCATATCCTTGTATGATGACTTTTTAAAAAAATACCAAAACAAAAAGGCTTCTTTAAAACTATTTCAACTTACCTGTTACATTTTAAGTGTTTTGTTTGACATTTGGAATATAGAACTAAATTAATCTTATAGAGCGTTGTGTGATTTTTTTTCATTCAGTTTATTTTGCATAATACACTCAGAAAAAGAAACATTTATCAGACTCAGTTTTCGTATTGTCTGTTTTTGTCACAGTCGAATCCAGCAGTCCCAGTCTTCTGGCTCCTGATAACTCCCTGGAACGGTCCTTCTTCATCCGGATGAAATCTACACTCACAAAGAGAGGCGTGCACATCAAGTCCTCAGGATATAAGGTCAGAACAATGTATCGCAAAAATAAGTTGAATTCTAAAACTGGAACTGTGGAGAAGGGGGAAAAGAAAAGTCACTATGAAGTTTTTCATAAAAACCTCTTGTGTTGAAGCTGAAAGTCAATCTTTCTTCAATCACATATTAATTATTTGATTTAAACTGTGTGTACCCAGGCAAAATTACAAAAACCATCTAACAAATTATGGAGTTGCTGCTAAATTTTTGAAAGACTGGATTTTCTAACATGGGTATGATCATCTCCCTTCATCTGCTTGAGGACAAATCAACTCATTACTGTTTTTAATCTGTGATTCACGTGGAAATTTATAATGTAATGAAAAAATAGGTACTTTGCATGCTTATGTGTCTCCTTTTCTATATACAGTAGTTTGAAAAGTCTTTGCCTTCATCATGCCTCCTATTTTTTGTTTGTCACACTTAAATGTTTCAGATCATTAAACAAATTTAAATATTAGACAAAGATAACACAAGTAAACACAAAATGCAGTTTCTAAAGTGTTTATTATTAGGGGAACAAAACCCAAACCTACATGGCCATGTGCAAAAAAAAAGGAATTGCTCCCTAAACCAATAAGTCTTTTACATCGCTGTGGAGGGTTGTCAAGGTCATGCCACAGCATCTCAATCGGATTCAGTTTAGGACTTTGACTAGGCCACTCCAAAGTCTTCAGTTTGAACCCAAGTGCACTTCAGTTTGAGGTCACGAACAGATCGCCGGACATTCTCCTTCAGGATGTTTTGGTAGACAGCAGAATTCAAGGTTCCACTTACCACAGCAAGTCTTCCAGGTCCTGAGGCAGGAAAACAGCCCCAGACCATCACAATAGCACCACCATATTTTACTGTTGACATGATGTTCCTTTTCAAAAATGTTCTGTTAGTTTTATGACAGATGTAACGGGACACACACCGTCCAAAAAGTTCAGCTCTTGCCTCGTCTGTCCACAGACTCTTTTCCCAAAGGTCTTGGGGATCATTAAGATGTTTTTATGCAAACGTGAGATGAGCCTTTATGTTCCTTTTGCTTAGCAGTAAGCAGTCTTGGAACTTCACCATGGATGCCATTTTGCCCAGTTTCTTTCTTATGGTGGGGTCATGAACCTTAAATGAGGCAAGTGAGGCCTGCAGTTCTTGGGATGTTGTTCTGGGGTCTTCTGTGACCTCTTGGATGAGTCGTCATTGAACTTGGGTTAATTTTGTTCACCACTGTTCCATGTTTTTACCATTTGACTCCAGCACTGTGGTTTGCTGGAGTCCCACAGCTTTAGAAATGGCCTTATAACCTTTTCCAGGTTGAGAATCTCAGCTACTTATTTTATTATAATTTGGTCCTGAATTTCCTTCTATCGCAATATGCTGTCTGTCTTTTGGTCTACTTTTTCTGGGGGCCATTTAGGTTTTTTACAGGGCCATTTAGGTTTGGATTTCTTTTCTTTTCCCCCTTAATAATAAACACCTTCATTAAGAAACTGCATTTTTTGTTTACTTGTGGTATCTTTGTCTAATATTTACATTTATTTGGTGATTTGAAACATTGAACTTTGATAAACATATAAAAAAAATAGAAACTCAGGAAGGGGGGAAACACTTTTCATGCCATTGTGTATGTTTGTCTGTCAGCTGCTGCCTTTACCAGTCATCTTCCTGCATCTGTATCTCACCCTAGCATCCTCTCTAAGACAGCAATGCTCTGCATGTCCTCCGTTTACTCCATCCATAAATCTTCTTCATGACTTCTGCTCTTTGCATCATCACTCTTAAACCTGCCTCCCTCTCATTCACACGTGTATTCTGTCTTGCTTCTACTGACTTTCATTCCTCTTCTCTCCAGAGTATACCTTTACCTCTCCAGGCTTTCTTCCCCTTACTGTCTACTCTGACTCAGTCATCATCTGCATAGACAATAGTCCATGTATACTCCCATCTATCACCGCTGCAAACAAGAACAGGCTTAGAACAGATTCCTGTTATCTCTCTGCATGCCCTATACCATCCTCAAATACTTCTGTGCCACTCTTGACTTGCAGTACCACACTTCCTGTCTTGGAACCCTATCAGGTGTCTCTAAATCCACAAAGAAACTTCCACAGCATGTCTTTTGTCCTGTTTTGTCCTTCTCTCACCCCAACCGGCCGTGTCAGACAGCTGCCCCTCCCTGTGCCTGGTTCTGCCGGAGGTTTCTTCCTGTTAAAAGGGAGTTTTTCTTTCCCACTGTTGCCAAAGTGCTCATAGGGAGTCATATGATTGTTGGGTTTTTCTCTGTATGTATTATTGTAGGGTCTACCTTACAATTTAAAGCGCCTTGAGGCGACTGTTGTTGTGATTTGGGCACTGTATAAATAAAATTGAATTGAACTGAACTCCTTCTAACCTCGTCCATACTTCTCCATCAACACTCTCAAAGCAAGCATCGCATTTGTACTGCTCTTTTATCAACATGAAGCCATACTGGTAGTAATTGTCAACTCTCTTCTAAACCTAGCTTCATCAACTTTATCTGTCTGTAGTTACTACAGCTCTTCACAACAATTCTTGAAAATCAGTTTCAGTACACTTTTCTCGATTCCTGTGTCATTATTTCACTTTCCTACATTGTGTTAAATAATATGGCTAAAAAGTGCACTGCCCTTGTCATCTGATCTGAATGAAGTGAACTTAACAGAACTGGGCTTTCAGTTCACACTTCTGAGACTTTAAAATTTATGTGGAAAAAAAATGTTAGATGAAAGTGACACTAGAACTTTGGCTGTCTATTACAGTGAAGGACTTGTCTGTTTTTCTTCCGCTTTTGCAGTTACAGTAACCTTGGTTTGATCTTGTTCCCATGCTTAGGTTTGTGATTTTTTTCTGCAGAAAGAAAATATGCATGTATAGGTGTAACATCAGGACTCTAAGCTCTGCGACCGTCTCACTATTCACAGATCGAGAAGCCGGATTAAAGGGGATTCTTTGGGCTGCCTTGTTTGTACGTCAATGTGCGTGTATGTGGGGTCACTCGTGGTTTATCCCTGACTAATACATTCAATTCTCCTCAGGAATGATGGCAGACAGCAGAGGAAAGACAGAGGAAAAGCTGTCAAAGACAAAACAAAATCACTAAAAGAACTTACAGATTTCATTAATACATTGTCTGAACCATGAATGGAATAGAGACTCAATTCAAACACTAGCATTATCAAAAATATAGCACAGGAAGTATGTTTACTTTGCTTTTTCAGCTTTTGTGTGAAACAAGTTTTTGTGTGGACCAGTTTGTGTTTTTGTTTATGAGCTGGGACACATAACCACAGGACACATATTTTATGTGGTCCTTACTTTGGAGGACACACATGGAAATGGTTCTTTGATAGCTCAAACTTGTTTGAGAGTTTTTGGTAAGTTTGGATGTTGGGCATTTGGGCATTAATATGATGATAGATGAAGATAAGGAAGAAGTGCCAGTATCCTCATAAAGATTTATATAAAGTTTACTAGCATAATAATTGGGAGACCTAAACAGACTGGTACTTATATAGTACTTTTCTAGTCTATTTGAGCACTCAAAGCACTTTCTTATCCATTTACACACATTTAAACAAGCACATTTTAACTTCACACACTCCAATAGATAGCTTGAGGGGAACTCGGAGTTCAGTATCTTGCTAAAGGATGCTTCGACACGCAGACAAGAGGAGTAGGTGATTGAAGAGCCGGCCTTCCACTTTGTAGAGGAAGTGCTTTACCTCGTGAGCTACGGCCACCCAATGAGAATAGAGCACATTTGTATTTTAGTAGAGACTACGATACAAAACAGATATTCACATATGTATTTTTTCAATTTTATTTTGCCTTTATTTATATACGTAGTGCCCATTGAGACTCAGTGTCTCATTTCAATTCAATTCAATTCAATTTTATTTATATAGCGCCAAATCACAACAAAAGTCGCCTCCAGGCGCTTCATAGATACAGAGAAAAACCCAACAATCATGTGACCCCCTATGAGCAAGCACTTTGGCAACAGTGGGAAGGAAAAACTCCCTTTTAACAGGAAGAAACCTCCGGCAGAACCAGGCTCATTTATAAGTGAAACCTGTTCCAGACAAGCAGATAAACATAATCATATATTAGTACAGACATTTGCACTTACATACACATAATGACACTGGTATAATTTTTGTCCACCTCTAAATTGGACATCAAGTTTGAGCTGACCAGCATACAGGTTATTAGTGCTTCATAGTTATCACCTATACAAAGTCTGAGCTGATGTCTTTCTTTAGCTTCTTCGAGGCCAAAAGTTGCATTATCATACATCCTGATTCTCAATACAAAGAAAGAAATGTAGGTGAATGCTTGTTTTCATTTGAAAAAGTTCTCTGACTTTCCTTTACTTGTTTTTTCCCCTTCAGGTGATCCACGTCACAGGGCGCCTGCGGATCAGGATGGCTCTGACGCACAGCCGCTCAGTGCCCAATCAGATCATGGGGATGGTGGCGGTGGCTCACGCTCTCCCGCCGCCAACAATCAACGAGGTTCGCATCGACTGCCAAATGTTCGTGACCCGAGTCAACATGGACCTAAAGATTGTCTACTGTGAGAACAGGTAGAGCAGAAAAACTGAGTTTTTTTGTTTTGTTTTTGTCATCTGTTGAAAAAGAGTGCACAATAGTTTTTATGAAAAGAACGCAACAAAAAAGCAACATATAGGTCTTTAGCTATCATTTTCATTCTTAATTTTGTTAGTCTTATTGTATTAAATGCTTTTTAGTTTATATTTAATACACTGATTAACTTATTATGGGTTACAAAGAGTTTATAGATCACACAAATGAATGAAAACTTTTTGAGAAGACATGTTTTTATAATAATATCTAGTCCCTACCATGTCTTAGTAACACTTCAAGAAACGTGGCATGAACAGCAAATGACATATTACACTATCATGATTTATTGGACAAAAAGAAATTATTAAAAAATTAATAAATAAATTAATAACATGCCCAATAACCAAGTTTAAATCTCAGCTGCACTTATTGCTGAATGTGCTGCAGAAGTAAACACTAGCTGTCTTTAACACTGTCTACTCAGTGACTGGAAACAGTTTCGTTTGTTTCAAGTCAAAGTTTAGAACTTGTTTACTGTTTTGGGCAAGTTTTCTGAAAATCTTGTGATTTCGATAACTTGAGAAGAAGACGGGTTTTGAAATTGATACTAGAAGGTTGAGGGGTAGCACTGAAAGTTGCCAGTGTTTAAACTTGAGTGTAAGTGAATGACACTAAAAACATTCTCGGTCAATATAACATAAATTTCTGATTCCACTTTCCGCTCAACTTTGCTCTTAGGTATTTTACACAGTCTGACCTTGGGGTGAATTTGGTGAGACGTCCACTCCTGAGAAGATCGGCAACTGTCTTCAATGTTTTTCACTTGTCGATTATCTTTCTTTTAATACAACTTCAAATTGCTTGGAATGACCCTGAAATTTCCCAGATTGATGGGCAGCAATTGTTTCTTTAAGATAGTTATAGATGTCTTTCCTCCTGACATTGTGTTAACACATACCTGAATGCTCCTGATGAGCAAACTACCAAAATGTCAGCTTTTATAGAGGCAGTCACAGATTCTGATGATCAGTTAATGATGTACTGACTTATATCACCTTATATTACACACACATTGTGTACATAATATTTCGGCTGATACATATGAACATAGTATTGCTGAGTAAATGATATGTTTAAGGAGTTTTTTATCTACAAAATTATCTGTTCATCTTAGTTTCTTTTGATTGGACATTTTAGAGTGCTCCACTTATATTGTGATTAAATATCACAAGAAATTATACCAAAAAAACTGACTACCGACTACTTCTGCATTCATCTTTCACACCTGCTGTTCAAAAAGAAAAGTTGCCTTCCCTGTCAGAGCATCTTATTCATGAGAACCCTGACCCAATCCTCCCCGGTTTAACAGTGAAATATGTCTCTGATGGATCTATCTCCTTTGCTCTGTCCAGATAAAGCAGATAGGTATCAGGATCTCATGCAGGAGTTAACCGGCCAACCAAGGAGATTCATATCAGGCAAAAAAAAAAAACTTCATGTTTTATTATAGAAAGAGAGGAGGGGAAAATGATAGTAGGCAGATTGCTTTATTGGTGGGTGGAAAAAAGGGACACAATGCGAGGCAGATGATGATATTCAGTGCGCAGCGACAGAAAGCGTCTCTGTGGTGAACAGGCAAGTGTCGCTCCCATTACAGCCCCATTTTGAGGATGAGTTTCTAAGAGAATGAGAAAATGGGAGGATGGGTTTTTCTAAAGAACAGAGTGTGCTGTTATCTGCCTGCCAGACATGAGTCCTCCCACCGCCCACTCGCTGTCACAATGAAACTGGGGAAATTGTTCTGTCTATCCTGTGGCAAATTTGTTCAAATTAAAGCTTTTTAAAGCTCACATGTGTTACCTGTACAATAGACAGGCAGCTTCAGTCTCTGTTGTTGGGTTTATTAGCTTTTTTTGCCTCCCCTGAATCAGACTTCGTAATCATCGAATACCAGAACTGCAGAAAGAAAATTGTCTCAGTGTGACAAGCTATGTATTTCAAAGTTTCACAACATTTCCACTTCCATGCAGCTTATTGTGGTGGGATATGGATGCAAGATTATCATCCAAAGCAAAGCAACAGAATAGAACATGGGGAAGTGGATATTCTTTCATCAGCAATTCCACTTATAAAGGAGCAAATATAATCTTTGTTATTGATTATCAGAATTAGATTCTTTCTTCAATTTTTGCTGACCGCTGGCAAATAGATACGGTGGCCCCGAGGTGCCATTTTAGAACATTTCAGAAACATATCAACAAAATTGAAAAGACAACAACGTTCTGTAAAGCACGAAGAAATCTCGAAAACTCAGCAGCACTTCAGAAATCTTAACAACAGTTCAGAAACCAAAGAGATGTCAGAAAACACAACATTTTGGAAAATATCAAACAGAAAAAGCTAAACGAATGCAACTGAATAACATAACCAGCGTGTGGTTGTGGTGTTTTGTTGAAAGTGGCGTAAAAAACAAATGATGACCAAAAAGTTTAGAACTTTGAAAGAAGTGAAACCTGTGAAGCTTCATTTAAGTGAAATTTTAAAAAAAAATCAAAATCATGGGGCCTTTTAGACATGTATTTGTGTATTACACATAGAGTGGAGCTTCCACTAGGGGTGGCTGTAGATCAGGAGGTATAGCAGATGATCTACTAACTGGAAGGTTATTGGTCCGATTCCTGGCTGCTCCAGTCTGCAAGGCCAAAGTATCCTGAACCTTAAGTTGCTCTCTGAATGTGAATGCTCGAGTGCTCAAGTAGACTGGAAAAGTGCTGAAGAAGAGCCAGTCCATTTACCATTTACCACTTTGGAACGTGTACTCTTTGTTTCAGAATCAGTGACTACATGGACCTGACTCCAGTGGACATTGTGGGGAAGAGGTGCTACCAGTTTATTCATGCTGAAGATGTGGAGGGGATCAGACAGAGTCACCTTGACTGTGAGTATTGGAACCACCTGACTGAGTGCTGTTCTCTGATTGGGCAAAAGAATTTTTTCCTTAGTAACTTTGGAACTAGCAGTTTATAAGCCAGCTTTTCAGCATTTTTTGCCTACAGGTTAAACACTAGTTTAATGTACTTTACCTCTAATCCAGTGAAGCTGTACATTTGTTTCATAGCAGTCATACTGCTAGATTTCCCTCTTCAAAGTTTAAAACCACTTATAGAGAATCCCTGCTCTCCTGTATCTTTGAAAAGTTTTTGCACAGCAGCAACTCTGCAATCTTATTACCCTTGTCAGGAGGCATAATGCACCCTCTGACACACACCCAAGCAGAGGCTTGGTATCCATGTTTAGTGGCTGTCTGGATGATTTGCGGCGTGCTGTTTGTTGCTGCAGTCACATCTTTACAGTGGCGGTAAAAACTGAGGAGGCGTTCAGAGCAGCACAGCGTTTCACGGTTTGTCTGAGGTAGTGAAGGCATTTAGGCAGAACGCCAAATAATAACAAGCGGCACAGCAAGGACGGCTGGCATGATGGGAGTCGAACACGGGCAGCTACAGTCAGATTCTGTCAAATATTGTCCACTGCAGCTGATTGCATTCAGATATAAGGCACAGATATTTCTCTGAAGACCCTTTTCTATTAACGTGGTTTGAAGGCTTAAAGCAGTGATTTGCGAACTATATCAATAAAAGCTGTAAAAGCAATAAAATGCTAACTTTTCTGAGATTTGGTTTAAATTACTCAAACTGCTCAGAAAAGTCATGGAACCAACATTCTCAGAGATGTGGAATGACTATTGAATATGATGAAAACTGCCCTCAGAAGCTGGTTTACATTAATACTCTGAAAGAACGAAATGTTTCTTCCACTGAAAACTCTACATCCAGATGAACAGAATCAACTTTCCGGGATTTCCTTACCTGGATAATTCAGTATGCATCAAGACAAAAAAAAACCCAGACCAGTTTGTTTGCCAGTATCATTTTACTCAGTGTATTACAATTTACATCTTATTAAGAACATAGGTCTAGGGCCTATGTTCTTAACTGGCCTTTTTGTCCCACTACATCTACACCTTAACCAAAGGAAGCTTTTTATTCTCTCTTCCTCCCCTCATTGGTGGCAGTTTCTTCCTGTTCAAAGGGCATTTTTCCTTTTCACTTTTGCTTGGGGTTTTCACCAAGTGCCTTGAGGCATCTGTTGTTGGGATTTGGTGCTATATAAATAAAATTGCATTGACTTTAACTTAATCTATAAATTTATTGGCACTATGATGACTTTAATTATTTCCTATAATCTTTATTTGTCTGAAGATGCATTTAGTTCATCTCTGTTTGAGGCTGCAGTTTGTTCTCCTTCTTTTAGCCTGGCTGTGGCTCAGAAAGCAGAACAGGTCATCTACTAACCGCAAGGTTGGTAGTTTGATCTCTGACTGCTCCAGTCTGAGTTCCAAAGTATCACTGGGCAAGATATCGAACCCCATGTTGCTCGTGATGTGTTCATCAGAGTGTGAATATTAGATGGAAAACACTTGTAGATGTAGAACAAAGTACTTGGGTGAATGAGACATACTAGAGTAAAATGGTACTATATAAGAAGCACTCCATTTGATTTGAATTAAATTTGGGTTTATGTTTGAGCTTGGTGTTAACGTTTGTTTAGGCTCTTTCACCTGTGAAGGTTTTGAAAATTGGAATATTACACTGGTGGAAATGTGTGGAAGGCCACTGTTGATGGCATACCACTAGAAATGTCACGGTCCGCTGTGACAGACCGTGCGGTGGTGTGTATGGTGGACCCAGGTGCGAACACAGGTGAGCAGACGGGAGTGAACTTTAAACAAAAGCGAGCCTTTTATTGTGGCTGATGACAAGGTATACAAATACAGCAGGGATAGCGTGGCTAAACAGAAACCTAAACTGGGAATAACTAAGGTAAAGCTATGACTAAGAATGCAATAGACCGGGCATGGAAACATAGAGGGTGGAAACACAGACGACGCGACACAGACTACATGAAACACAGAGACTAAATACACAAGAGGGATGATCAGGGGAAGTGGCCACACATGGGAACACAGCTGACACAGATAAACATAACAAGACATGGCAGGAGTAAACAACACTGACGGGAGACTGTCAAAGTAAAACAGGAAGTACACAGAGGTGCAAACAGGAGGAGAGAGAGAGCACGGGCATAGTGGGCTGGGGAAACATGGAAATGAAACACGAGGGGAGATGAGGGCTCACAGATACATAGAGGGGCACACAGGGGATAAGAGTCACAAGGGGAAGTCAAATAAGGAACAACATAACAGGACAACTCAGGAAACATGACCTAAATAAGGAACGAAATACAAAAATACAAGGAACTGAGAATACTGGGCCCACATGGCCCAGGACCATGACAAGAAAGGCTTCAGTGTTTTTATTCCTGGACGAAGGCCTGTGTAAAAATAAAGATATTGTCATTTATTTTAAATAGGGAGGGCCTTTGATTTTTTTTTTTCATTTGAAGCCCATTTCTATTGGTTGTAGAAACAACAGACCAATCATAGTGCATTTAGTGGTATTAAGAAGGGGTCTCCTTGTTGCTGAACAGTGAAAGAAAATAAATCACACACGCACAAATGGCAGTGTTTGATTTTAGTGTAGCTAGTGGTCTCCTGCTGGTTTGATTTTTTTACATGCACTCTGAAAACAGAGGGAACTGACTTTAAGCCTTTGCTGTCAGTGTTATGTTAAAAGAAATTATTTGATACTGTGTTGCAAATTATTCTATTAGTCCTAAAGGTCTGCTAACTTTCACTGGAAAGGAGGGCCCTTAAATGACTGTACTTACTGTACTTACCTCGTCATTTCTCTGCAAATAGAGATTTTTGCCGGTCTCTTTAAGCTCTGACTCCCGACACCGGCCCTTACTGCTGTTGTGACACAAATGAAACATGTCACATAGCTCATCAACAAAAAAAAAGGCAAGAAAATATACCAGCATGGAGCTCCCTGAAACTTTTTCAATTACCTTCTCCAAAAGTTCCTGAGCTCTGAACATCCAGAGTGGCAATCAGGAAGTGGCTCTATGGCGGCCTGGCGGGGTCAGGCAGAATAAGGGGAGGGGGGCAGGTTAGGATGTGTAAAACAAAAAAAAAGGGGGAAGTATTGAGGGAGATTATTCCTCTCTGTCTGCAGTGAGGATGTGAGGTCAGGGAGGCAATCTGCCAGCCAACGGTTTAAATGACTTGGTTTTAGTTGAGCGTAGTCTAATACAGCACCTCCAGTCACCTCTGCTGTTCATTTTATTCTTCCTCTTTCAAAATTAATTTCCTCTGTGAAAGGGGGGCTTTCAGAAATAGATGGCTACAGGGCACTGAGGTTCTCCATGTCTTTTCTCTTTTTTTCTTTCCATCCTCACCGTCAAATGGAGCGTGGTCAGATTGTTCTAAAATCAGCCTTTCTTTGGGGCGGTTTCATTCGGTGGCTTTATGAACTCGCTGCTGATTGTGTGGAAGCTGATTTCAGACAGGCAGGCTAATGATTCCTAACTTTTTTTTCTGCAGACATGGGGGAACTTTCTGGCTAATTGGATAGCGACAGAAAACGTTTGTGTGGACATCAAATGCAAACACAAAAATAAAGAGTAACATCCAGTTTTATTTATATTGGCTTGGTTTTTCATCTTGATACCTTTAAATGTAAGATAATTATTTAATACAGTGATTTAGAGGCATGTTCTTTTAGTTTTTGTGTTCTTTGTGTTCTGGCCAATCAAAATGAGCTCTTTGCACTGGATGTTTGTGTGAAAGAAGAGCCAGACTAAATACTAGACATACCAGGCCTCCACCTCTATGTGCCTGTACTCAAACTACATCCCCAATTCAGAATCTTCTCAGTTAAATCGTAACCGATCGTTGAATCATTCATCATTTTCAGTTGAGAAACAGACTTTCTGCACTTCAATTTTCCTGTTTTTGTGGAACAGCAGCAGCTCACACTCTCCGATTTTTTTTTTGGGTGGGATTTCCACATCTGCTTCTGGTTACCCCATTGCAACATGAGTCAGATAGTTAGGGAATCGATCAAGGTATATTTTAGAGGGATAGCCTATTCTCTCAACAGGGATCTAAATTTTAAAAGGCTTCTTTTCAAGTGGAGGACGAAGCATGATCCCTCTCTGTGAAGAGGCGTCTCTCTCTAAGTCTCTATCATTACCTGCTGACAGCTGGTCTAAGCTCAGGTCAGATCTCAAAGTCAATCTGTCCTCGTTTCCACTCAGAGAACAGAGAGAAAGAGAAGGAAGAGATAAAGGGTGAACTTTCCTTTTCACAAAGAAAGGGGGGAAACGGAAAAGAGTGATTTGTCGGCACGAAGAGGAAAGAAATACTCAGCACAAGGGCTGGGAGAGAAATTCATCTTTTCTCAAAGAAAGGGATAGAGATGGGAACTAGTGATTTATAGACAGAAAAAAAGGCAGGACAAAATGCTAATTTTCACACGGAGAGACAGGCTGACGAGCCGTTTCATGTCTTTTTCAAAAGGGGCAGGAAGAATGAGAAAAGAGGAAGGATGAAGATGGGATAATTCCCATGTTTTCACATAGTGAGAAGGGTCACAAAATGCATTATAAGTAGCAAAAGAGAATTAAGGAAATAGAAGAAAGGGAGAAGAACTTTGCAAAGAAAGGAGAAATTAGAAGATGGTGTTGTAGTTTAACGGAGTGATAGGGAAAAATGTTCAGTTGGTTTTATAGAAGACAAGCACATCCATTACATGAAGGTGAAGATGTGTTAGAATCTATTGTGATCTGTGTTAGGCATCAAGTTGCTTAAAAAAAAGAAGTGCTTTTGAAAAGTTCATGTTTTCATAATGACTGATGAACACAACACTAGTGTCACTCATTCTTGCCTGTGTCTGACCTCTCTCATGAGTGACTAGGTGACATGATGTGTGTGCTCCAGGTAATAGACAGTAAATCAAAATACAGCTTGTTAGGATGGCAGTGGTTCAGACAGCACAGCTACCCAGCGGTACTGCTCAAGGCAGTCCACATAAAAGTTTGAAAGAGTTTTGAAAACAAAAGCAGAAAAGGTTCTGAAAGATTAAAACCTAACATCAGAACATATGTCACAGTGGCTGTGAATTTGATCCGAGACAGTTGGCCTAGAAGACAGAAATTTTAATGACTTATTTTGAATGAATTTCTGTTTTTTTTTGGACAGTTCAATTCAATTATTAATCCAAATCTTTCAATTTGGATTAATAATTGAATTTAAAAGAAAATTAGAGACAAAAAAGATTTCTAGGTCTTTTCTTAATATCATGTTTTAATCAAAGTTATGGGAATTAATCTCTTCACCCTCTTCAGCCGGTCATGGCTGATGGCTCCCTGAGCCTGGTTCTGCACTGACCTTTGCCCATTTAGCTTTGATTGATAGATTTTGGTGATGTGTCACAGCCTGCCAAAACTGTATTTGTTGGGTCAGTGCTGTTACATAGAAAAGGATATATAGGTTGACGATGTTACATCTAAGACAGAAAATTCTGGGATTTAATATTTCAAGGATTCATCATGACAAACTAGTCATTAATCATCATTGGCACATTTTAGACTGAGGGCGGTGGACAGCCAAAGAGTTTGTTACACATGTGGAATCTAAACATTTTGTACCAGGAAAGATTTAGTGCTACTTTCATTTATCATATTTTCTTTGCCATTATTCGTCTAACAATACGGTCTAACAATATTCTATGGACCGCAGACAGTAAGCAAGACAACCCTGAAAAGAAATGTCATTGTCAAATGTGTGGTAATAAAGTCTGAATAACTTTTACCAGTAAGAACTATGTCATTTTCAATGTAGAAAACACCGACAGTATTTAACTGGTGTACAAGTTACTTGCCTACAACCATGTAAGCATTTTCATATGTTCAGGCATCCCAATTTTGACAAAGTTACTAACATCAGTACTACAAATGAGAAATTACTTGGAAGATGCAGACTTGTAAAACAGCAGAGAACTGCTAATGTATAAAATACAGTAGTAAAAAGATATTTGGTTACTTTGTTTAACCATTTTCAGGTTAGTTGCAAAGTTTTTGCAGGTCTGAACCTCCCAACTTAAAAGAGAGGGAGAGACATAAAGAGAATAGAGACTAAATGCATTAGTTGTTTTTTTTAACAATAGAAGCAAATAAAAAGAAAAATCCCAGACAATGTAGAAAAAAGACACAAAGAGAAATTCTGATTGTCAGAGTTGAAGCAAGACATGGGGGAAGCTGGCTTTTCTAGGGAAACAATCAGGAAGAAAAAAGAATTTCATATTTTCAGACAAAAGGAGGTTTGGACATATATGAAGTTGGAAAAAGACATTTAGAATTAGCAAAGGAGAAGGCGATACAATAGTGAAAGACAGCCAGGATGTTTGGGAGTGAAACAGATGATCGAGAGACATGCAAACGCAGAGGAAAATAAAAGAATGAGAGAGAGTGAGAGACTAGCACAGAAGAGAAAGCTCGGTGGATTTAAGCCTGCAGGCGTTTTAGTAGAGCTGGTCTCTCTAGACCAACACTGCCTTTAATGAATCCACACACACTGAACGGCATTTTTTTTTATCTGTTGCATACAAAATGCACACACACACACACACCTGTGAATCTACCCACACATGTAATATTAGTAAAACACACAAAAACTGAGTCTTTAGGGACAAGTGAGGAAAAAGGGCATACAAACATAAACTGTAGAAAACACCGGACAAAGTTACAGGAGCGTCATTTGGCGACTTTTCTGTGACTTTCCTTTAACTTGAAGTTCTTGTTTTGAGTAGATAAATCTGCATATTCACTTCAACTTTTTTCCATCAATTTTGCGACGTGTTCTAACTAAAGTATCTGAAATCAATGAAATACGAAAGTGGTGAAAGAAGTCCTCAGATCCAGCAATGGCAACATAAGAGTACTTCTTAGTAAATGTATTTAAGTATGAAACTAGTCATTGAGCAATAAAGTGCCATCTGTGACTGGTACTGGTGAACTTATTTTAGGTATCGCAATTCAATTCAATTCAATTTTATTTATATAGCGCCAAATCACAACAAAGGGTTCCTGTTCAAGGTTGAGCTTCTTTAAATCTTTTATGTACAATCAGACTAAATTAGACCCCCTCAGTTAGGCTTCCCCCAGACCTAACAGGATAAATCAGTCCTATCTTAATCTGGGGCCTCAATTAGTGCCATGTTATGGCATTAGTGGGTCAGATCCATCACTCTCAACTTGTCATTTTTCCACTGAGAAACAGAACACAGTGTCAAAATAATGTCGTATTGCTTACTGCCCTACATCAGTCTATGAAGTCTGTATGTACATTTAATATTAGAGTAAACAGTTCAGGACATGCAGTAAAATCAGAATTCTCAAGTAAATGCAAAACCAAGATTGGAGTCATATGCTGCTGAAGAGAGAGCTATCATCCTGAGAGCTATCATTGCAGCACTAGCAGCTTCTGGCTTTTGCTGCAATGATTTGTTCTGAAATAAACAAAATATGATGAACCAGGACCCTGGATAATACACCAGTCCTTTGGGAAGGGCTCCTCGTGTCTCTATTAAGTGTAAGACCTTAAAATAATAGAGATTATTCATAAATCCTGAACAATCAAACGACCCCCTCTGAGCAAACTAAATGATGTGTGTCATCCGACTTCATTGACAGTTAGAGCTGGGTATCATCTGCATAGCAATGAGAATAAATGATGCTGCCTAAGGGAAGCATAAATAATGTAAACAGATGTGGTCGTAGTAGAACTGTAGAACTCAATAATTAGTCTGTTATATAGATATGATTTCAACAACTACAAACCACTACCTTTATAAACTACAACATGCTCTAATCACTGTAATAGAATATTATGGTCAACAGTATCGAACGCTGCATTGAGGTGAACACAGAGATGAGTCCACTGTCAGAGGCCATAAAAGTATCGTTTTTAACCTTCACTAAAGCTGTTTCTGAGCTGTGATGAGCTCTGAAACCTGACTGAAACTCTTCAAATAAGCCATTCCTGTGCAGATGATCAGTTAGCTGTTTTACACTTACTCTTTCAAGGATTTTTGAGATAACAGCAAGGTTGGTGATTGGCCTATAATTAGCTAAGACACGTGGCTGGGTCAAGTGATGCCTTTTTAAGTAATGCTGTAATTAATGCTGTCTTATAGGCCTTTGGTACGTAGCCCATTAATAGAGACAGATTGATCATATGTAAGATTGAAGCATCAATTTATGGCAGGACTTTCTTGAGCAGTCTTGAAGGAATGGGATCTAATAGACAAGCTGATAGTTTGGAGGAAGAAATTAATGAAGCTAACTCAGAAGGAGGATTGTAAGGCTCTCGTGCATGTAAGGCTTTAAAAAAAGCTTGATGTGGTTAAAGAACTTGAATGGAAGGTTTTTGAACTATACCAGAGCTGACCAGAAGAGGGCAACAGAGGGCTAGAGCCATGGAAACATGGTGGTATAAATACAGACACACACACACTCACAAACTGTCTTTTCCTGCAGACCTCCATCCTTCAAATTTTTGACACACTGAAAAGCTATTTCCATGAAGCAATTTCACTGTCATAAATTACAGGTTAATGTGGCACAGGGTAAATGAGGTAAAGGTAATCTGAAAGGTAGATGAAACTACATGGGAAATCCAACAGATTCAAAATGAAGAAGAGATAGGGGAAGACAAGCAAAAAAACACTAAAACACACTAAAAAAGGAAAAAAAATGAAAGACCAGAGGTGTAGAGAAGGGAAACAAACAGTGAGAGATAAACAGAAGAACAATGGCAAAAGTCAAAAGTGTGACACTTAGTGAAAGAAAGCAAGCACGCCAGAGGAAAAGAAGGGGAAAAAGTGAGGTGGAGAGACTTTAAAAGGGAATAGAACTCCTTTAATCTATTGGTCTCTCTCCTGCAGCCTCGGGCGAGCCTCCAGCACTCCCTCTCTCTCCCTCTCTCCTTCATTAGTGGGTGATCAGCAAGTGAGTGATTCAAAGATGGAGGGAGAGACAAAGAGGATGGTGTGAACAGATGGACAGAGGCTGGACCATAGTGTCCAAGCCGAAATGTCTCTGCTCTCATCTGTTGGCCTAACTCATTCATCTTTACCAGGCCCAGGTGGCTGCTTCATTTTGACCACTACAGCTTCCTTATTTCCAATACTGTTATTGTAGTTTGGTTTCTATGAGTAGGTATTCAGTGCTTGCAAAATAACAAACAGCTGATTTCTAAATACATTTGATATTCATGCCTTCATTTTCTTGCTATCATACAGATTTCTGAGCATATTTCTGTTATTCCCAGTAAAAAACTCAAGAAGGTAGCCTGAAGCTTATTATTTTTGTATAATAAAACTTAAATTCTGTTAGCAGAAACTGTGCAACACCCAAGAATTCAAATCTTGGAAAGTGGAATCCATTGCAACATAATATGGAAATATTGTCTGTGTCATTCACAGTAACAACCACACAGGAAGTGCAGTTGGGTCATTTAGGCTCCCAAGTTAAAACCCCAACATTTACAGTATTAAAAAGCATATTTACAGCCTATAAAACACCAGATCTCGTATCTATGGATAGTATTTGCCTTCATAACAAATGTTTGCTTTTTATAACAAACCCCTTTGCAGTTGGATAAGGTTTAAAGTTAGACACATAGAGTAGCACATTAGTTTATGGACTCAGTTGCTTGTTTTGCATAATATTGAACAGACCATTAAGTCAATTTTGTAAATTCTGGCGATTCTAAGAGTAAGAAAGGAGCATTACCCAAAGTATAGTTATTGGCTAATGATTTGTAATTAATAATTTGCTGTGCAAGGATAACATCTGAAGACTAATTTGACCGTGCACACACTGACCTGTAAGGTAGGTGTAACGGTAACACTCTTCGGTGTATATAGGTTCAAAACCCCATGTCTACATTGCATTGTCCTTACTAATGATGACAAAGCCACAAACTGTTACTTTCAGGAATATCAAATATCAGTTTACTTGCTTGGATACAAAGTCCCTCTACCACCAGCTAAATAGGAAGATATTTTCCACTCCAGTGGGTAGAGACCAAAAACTGAGTGACGATTAGACTTCAGTTCACTAGTTGGCTAGGTTACTAGACTGCAATGTCTTGAATAATCAGGCTGCATCTTTTCCTTTTTTTTTTTTTTTTTTTTTTAAAGGACGTTTTAAGATGTTATTTAAAGATATGACACTGAGTTGGTTTTGCAGAGTTCCCCGGGTACTTACAGGGTAGTAGGCTATTAAACAGTGGAACATTCATGATTTCGTGCCTCACTTTACCTCCTGTTTCAAAGAGCTGCTTGTTGGCACGGCTCTGTCATTTAATAACATTTCACATAGTTCAAATACTCGTGTCATAAATCTCTTGAGCTATAACTTCCCCCGTAGGGTCATCGGCGGGGAAAGTGGCATTGATACTGTTACAACACATGCCTTACTGACATGCCTCTTCCTCTGTGCAGCTCATAGTTACTGTTGCCACAATATCACAATATCAATTCATGACAAGAAAAATTCAATAATACAAGAGCTATTTCTCATGTATGGAGGAAACAAAATAACATTTTATGTTGTAAAGTAAAATAAGTGAAATCCTTCCATCAATTTTACTAAGAATACAAAAGCCTAGAGCGGGGATGTCAAAGTCATTTTACTTTGATGTTAAGTTGGCTGGAGGAGTACACATTTAATCCCTGAGATATCTTAACATAAGAAAAGGAATTTCAGCAGTATGTCTCAATGTTTCTACATGATAAAGAAATGTTGCTAGGCTGACATTTTGGGCTTAAAATGTAAAATTACAGACAAAGTTCTGGTAGCTCATTGCCTAGAGCTACCTGTAATTATAAAACAGAAATGTTAGTCACAGAAAATATATTTTTTTTTCTTTGACTGTGAAGCCACTGCATCTTTTCCTAATGACCTTATAATACTGTTTTGTGTTGTCAGAGCACTTCGCTGTCAGAGTGCAGACTTATTTGTGGGTCCCAGCATATTTAAAAGTAGAATGGCAGGCAGAGCCTTTAGCTTCCAGGCACCTCTTACGCGGAACCAGCTCCCAGTTTGGATTCAGGAGACAGAAATCCTCTCTACCTTTAACATTAGTTTTAAAACTTTATTTTTTAGTTGATAGTTGGATCAGGTGACCCTGAACCCTCCACTCAGTGCATCATGGGGGATTCCCATGATGCACTGAGTGTTTCTTCTTTATTTACCGTTTTCATTATTTGTTATTAATCTCTGGCTCTCTTCTACAGCATGTCTTTTGTGCTGTGCCCCTCCCTGAGCCTGGTTCTGGCAGAGGTTTCATCGTGTTATAAGGGAGTTTTTCCTTCTCACTGTAACCAAGTTCTTGCACATAGAGGATTGTCTAATTGTTCAGGTTTTCCATGGATTATTGTAAGGTCTTTACCTTACAATATAAACCACGTCAAACTGACTGCTATTGTGATTTGGCACAATTTAATATATGAACAACAACACCAAATTTGATGTTTCTTAACATGAACAAGGTAAAGTTGTATTGTGGGTTTTTTTTTTCAGACCCTAACTGGACAAAAGTTCTGGCGCATCAGCCTTTGTAATTTAAATTTAATCTCTAACACAAACGGTTCTGCTTGGTGGAAATGTTGCTACAGTTGAAAACCACAGGAAGATTTGTGTGATATACCAAAATCAAAATGCTCCATTATCTATAAAAGTGCTAATTTTGGGTGCTACCTTTGAGACAACTAACATTTGGTCTACACTGCTTTCAACTTTTTCACAATCAGTCAATTTATTGAGATCAATTTAATGTGTATTTGTATAGTAGAAGAATAATTAATGAGTCCTTGAACAATAACAGAAACAGGTACAACACACGAAACAGGCCAGAGTCGTAGTAGGTAGAGTTGGCAAGGAGTTGAAAAAAGGTTGAAAAATAGCTAGTAGTTGGGTAGGAAGGTCATTGTCTGTATGGACAGATTATGTATATAATATCTACTTTAACTGTTTCTTCCAGAGTGAATATCGGCTGACTGTAACAGTGCTTTATGTGTGTAGATTGTGTACGCAGCACAGTGTGCAGTGTGCTGGAGTTGTAAGCTTTATGTGACTTTGTGTGTGTGTGTGTGTGTGTGTGTGTGTCCTCTTCCATTGGACATGCTGATACACAGAGCTCTCTGAGGACCTGCAGTCATCTGAAAAGGCACCACTGTGTGTGTGTGTGCATTCATTGTGTCGTTATTTACTCTAGCGTACAAACAAAGGAAGGTCACATTCAAGGTGACGTGATCTCACCATCTCTGCCTTAACATGCAAACAAGTTATCCCCCACCCCCTCCCCCTCTTAGAGAATAGAAAACGAATGAGCACCAGCCGCTCGACCAAAGTCAATTACTGCAGCCCTGGGGATGTCGTCTTAAACAATGCTATTAGTTTCTAATAGTTTTTAATTACTGGCCTTCTTTTTATATAAATCACCCCCTACTTTCTCTCTCTTTTTTTCTCTGTCATCGAAAAAACCTATTTGTGTCCGTGATTAAATGTAGGAGAGGGGTATGAATTTAGCAGCGCTCACGTCTCGTCTCTGACTGTTTCTGTTTGAGCGGCTCCTGATTAATGCCAATACATATTGCTTGAGATAACCATTTAGTGGTTAATTTGGCCAAATTTATTGCCAGTATGCTGTCACATGGCGGAGCACGGGAGGGTGGTGGGTGGGTGGAGACGGTGGCAGTGTGGGGGCCACCTCCTGTGGCCTGAAATATTGTCACAGTGACACAGCGCTATCTGGTGGAGGACAGCAGGAAGTACCAGCTCTGTATTTTAATCTGTTTATTGCACGGGGGGGAGGAGCTCCAACTACTTACTGGTTCAGGTAACAAAAGTAAAACCTGACTTCAGACTTATTTTACTGGCAGAAATAAATATC
Source organism: Diplotaxodon limnothrissa (assembly GCF_057381915.1). Classification (NCBI taxonomy): domain Eukaryota; kingdom Metazoa; phylum Chordata; class Actinopteri; order Cichliformes; family Cichlidae; genus Diplotaxodon; species Diplotaxodon limnothrissa. The sequence goes on along the minus strand of NC_140614.1, from coordinate 5,324,402 downwards.
CAGTGAAGTGCTCTTAGATAGCCAAAATCAATCAAGTAATTGACAAGAGAACACACTTTTGTAGAGTTTGATTTGAATCGATAGAAATATAACTCATTCACCTCACATTAATGGGTGAGGTGAATGATCAGAGAGGACTCTGTATAGAAGATGGCTGTGGCTTTCAGGTCTGAAAAGTTAAACCAATGCAAACGTGCCTTAAACATGCATTCTTTCTAATGGCCAGCAGGGGGTGACTCCACTTGTATGTCCTGGAGGTCCAGCTAGAACTCTAGAAAATACCTCAACTCCTCATAATTCTCTTCAGTAAACACTTTCCTCATGAGTTTGTGGTGTCAGTCAGTAGATTTAAGTCTTAAGGACTATATATAATATATATATGATATGATAAAAACACGGCATGCTCAGCTTGAGGTTTTAAGAAGGGACTTCCTTAACTGGTGGGTGCCATCATAGGCTATGAAAAGACCACTTATGTAGATTTATAGGCTACAGTAAGCAGAAGGGAAAACGGGTTGGGAATTGCTGTGCAATCAACGTCCAGTCCTTGCCTTTGAAATGGTCACTTCAAAGACATTCATGTACTGTCTTCAGACTGACTTTAACAGGTCTGCAATGAGTTTTCAGTTAAACTGTGTCAAAATATTATTTCGTGTCAGATCCCAAGCCATCCCTGCGTTGATGAACATTATGTTACTGTGTCAGTGTGGAAATGCTCGCATCAGTTTTTCTGCACTGTGTGAAATTGAATTGGAGTTATGAATCTTAGATGCTGCCTCACATCACTTAGTTAGAAAACTATGCTATGAGAGCATCTCTGAAGAAATGATACATGTCTAGTTTATTGTCTTTGCAGTTGATGGTACAGCTGCTCTGCTGGACTGATAAAGAGACACTCCTGAATAAAAGAGATCCACACTAACCTGACCGTCATTCTCTACATCATTCATGAACTTTTGGTCCATGGTGCTATGGAACAACTTACAAAGTCAATCATTTTCAAATATTAACTCTTAAACTCTGGTAGTCTCCTGTTGATCTCAATATAAAACAATATATCACTTTCTTTGTAAAGTGATTAACAGAGAAACTGACAAAAAACGGAAACTGACAGCATTCTGCATTTTGAAAAATTGTTACGTTACGTTGTGTGATGGTTGTTCAGTGTGTGCGTACTGCTGAGAAAAGGCCAGGAGAGATTTTGTGTACCAATCTCTATGTAGAAATGTGTATAAAACACTGGAACTCACCATGCTCACTGTAAAAATGAAAACATATTTACAGTGAGTATGTATGTATGCATTTTAGCATCAGGGTTTTCCTTCTCCCTGCTCTGTTAAGTTCAGTTAAGTTCAGTTAATCATACTGACATTTTATTTTTTAATAAAATGCAGGAATGCGTTTGCCTTGGATATAAAAACTAGGAGTCAGGACTAAGTAAAGATTGACATGATAAAGCCAAAGTTAAGGCATGCGTTCACAGCCCTGAGTCACACAGCCATGCCAATTATACCCAGGTGACCCTTAGCCATGCTGCACTAGCCTTAGACTGCTAGGAGGCTTCCTATGATGAATTTCTTTTCACTCTCTGTGTATTTATTCATCACTACTCCAACCAGTTATGGCAGATAGACATTATGATTCTTCCTGGTAAAAGGGAGATTTTAATTCCACTGTCACCAAATGTTTACTAGTGGGTTTCTTACCATATTGGAGGGTCTTCACCTTACAATATAAAGCACCTTGAAGTGACTGTTGTTGTCAACACAAAAACTTAAGTACACCCTTACTGGTTACATAAAATTAAGAGGATAAGTAGCAGCCAAGTGCTAATAATATATGTACTTAATTAGCTGATCATCAACAAGTGCGAGGACCTCTTTAAAATCAGAAGTTTTGGCAGTGTGCTTATCTAGAATATTCAGTTTACAACAAACAAAATAAAACAAGGTTTTTCAATCGTCCAGTAAAAATCCCAAACTCAGCCGGATTAAAATGCTGTGGAAACTCAGGAGATCCACCAAAATCGTGGTTGGAAGTAATTATTGCAGTCCTACATATGAAAAGAAAAGACTCTGTACTAGCCATAAAGTCTCTTATGTGTGGACTACAAATTTTAACATCTATTTAAGCCAATAGAACTCAAAATTATATAAAGAAGTATATAAAACCGGTCCAAACAGGATTCATTATGGGCTGTCAGGAAAAAAGTAATACAAGAAAAATACTCAATCTACAGTTAATATCTCAGCTTGGATCCTGAGAAAGCATTTAATCAAGTTGATTGGCTGTTTCTGGAACAAACACTGATAGAAATAAGATATAAGATAGAAATAAGATATGGAGAAATATTTGCTACTTGGATTAATGCACTTTATAAAAATCCTAGGTCAAAAGTTAGGCTTAACAGTTGTTGTTCTGATTCATTTATGGTGGAAACGGGTGTGAGGAAAGGGAGACTCATTATCACCAATTCTCTTTATTGGCTTTATAGGCTCTTACTTTTTCTTTTGGGACTTTAGAGAAACATATGGCTCAGACCAGAGGTACATTTTACGGATACTCCTATTCATTGCTGGGAAAATGAGAACTCTGAAGTGGAAGAAAACAAAACCACCATCCATAACTCAGTGGATACAGAGAATGAATAAGTCTACATAATAGAACAAATGACTGCAAGTCTGCAACTGAAGAAGGGAAAGAACTAAAGAAGAGTGTGCCAGAATTCCTCTGCTATTACATGAGAGACTGATAAAGTCATAGATAAAGAATGAAGTCTTCCTCATCACTGCTAATTTACCACATGCTAAACTTTAGAAAGGTAAGCTTTACATTCAATTCAATTTTATTTATATAGAACCAAATCACAACAATTACAATTGATATTGTAAGGAAAAGATCCTACAATAATACAGTGAAAACCGAGACAACTCCAACAAAAAAGTGAACCCCTTTAAGCAAGCGCTTTGGCGACAGTGGGAAGGAAAAACAAAGGGACGACCATCTGCTACGACCGGTTGACACACTGTAGAAGAGAGACAGAGATAAATAATAGATAAGATTAAATGCAGTGTGGTTTATAAATAAAAAGTGAGTGAAAACAGTGAATGAAAAAGAAACACTCACTGCATTTTAGGAAGTCCCAGCAGCCTAGACCTACTGCAACATAACTAAGGGTGGATTCAGGGTCACATTATCGAGCTCTAACTATATGTTTTATCAAATAGGAAAGTATTAAACCTAATCTTAAAAGTAGAGAGGGTCTCTGTCTACTGAATCCAAACTTGAGGCTGGTTCCACAGAAGAGGGACTTGAAAGCATGCGCCTTTAAATATCCTTGTAACCACAAGTAAGCCTGCAGTCTGAGCATGAAGTGCTCTTATTGGGTGATATGGTGCTATAAGGTCATTAAGATAAGATGGTGCCTGATTATTCAAGACCTTGTATGTGATGAGAAGTACATGATTGTGTACTGTCAGAATGTCACAGCAATAGGATATTTCAGCATTCACGTTTCATAAAAACTTGATGTCATGCTTTGAGTGTGTTATTTCAAACCTATGGGAAGCACATGGATACATGAACAGGCAGTGCTGCACACACCCACACAGATACGGAGAGAGCAAGAGAGGCTGGCAGTGTGTGTTGGTCTGATTAATGACGGCACCAGCAGAGCAGCTCTGAGCCAGCTGTCACATGACATCTGATGACTGCCTCCCTCCCTCTCTCTCTCTCTCTCTCTCTCTCTCTCACTCACACACACACACACACACACACACACACACACACACACACACACACACACACACACACACCTCTCAGTCTTTGTTTCTCTCGCACCTTCCACCCATCCAAACTCCCCTGTCCTTTATCCACTTTTTTTGCCTTTTCTTTCTCTCCTCTGACGAACTATCTGTAAAGACACAACATCAAAGAGAAAACGCAGTGAAATAACAAACATCCTTTCTTGCTTTCTTTCTCTGTCTCAGTGATGAATAAAGGCCAGAGTGTGACAAAGTATTACCGGTGGATCCAGAAGAATGGTGGTTACATCTGGATCCAGTCCAGTGCCACCATCGCTATCAATGTGAAAAACGCCAGCGAGAAGAACATCATCTGGGTCAACTACGTTCTCAGGTCAGAGGTCGACAATGTGATAATGATCTTGTGGTACAATGGTATGGTGGAACAGTCCAAAAAATTACCTCCTACCTCTTTTTTCTTATTGCTTTTCCTTGATCTCTGTGGAAACATTAGGAGGTCAAGGAGAGTTTATCAAAACTCATTCAAAAGAAGTAAAAGAGAAGCTGCTCAGAGAATCCAGATGTATGTATACTAGACTCTTAAACAAATGCAGATGTCCAGAAAATGGAGAGTTTTACAGGGACAAGAGCCTCTGCAGATTAATTAAAGAAGCAAAGCCAATGAAATGAACTAAATCACATTTTCTTATTTTTTCCTGCTTGAGAGTGATCCAGTGTAACTCCTTTTCTTGTCCCTGTTTTCTACGGCCAACGAAACCTAAACGGGGACATCTATCACTTATCCCAGTTGACCTGACATAATAATGAATTAATGAATTGCATAGCTGGCAATGCAAAAGCACACATTTCTAATGCAAACTAAATTGTAGCCATCCTATCATATAATGTAAGCTGAAAAATAATACAACTGTGATTTGGTGGTTGAAGAATGTGATGAACTGTTTCAGTTAAATTCACCAGACCAAAGTTTCAGCCAAACATCATTACAACATCAGTTTTTTTCTAATTTACATAGAGGTGCAAAGTACTGTAGATTAATATCATACAGAAATTAATAAAGCCAGCTTTCATTGACTATTTTGTTTTACTTTTAAAGAATAGACAGACATAGGCATTACTTTATAAAAACATTTGCATCCTCCCCATTTTACTTTATAATGCATTCACGATTGGAGCCATGTTATTATAAATTATACATTATAGCCAGGGGGGCACATAAGTGGTCCGCAGGTGCACATTCGCTGTCAAAATAAAAGACGCGCACCAGATAAGAAGTTGCAACGTGCGTTTGCGTCCATATAAAAGGCGCTGTTTTTGTCCGCTAGAGTGGGATTTTCATGGCACATTCTGCACCACATCTCTGTGCGTTCATCATTTGTTTGAAGCCAGCTCACCTCCAGCAACCACTTTTCCGAGAATACGTGCTTCTTTTGCGGTTCGGACTCCTTCTGACATTTCTTTGGAGGTGGAGGAACACCAAAGTAATTGCTTAAAGGAGTTTGCTTCTTCGACATCTTTAAGAGTTCTAAACAAATATCTGTCGTCCTCCAGAAAATCTTATGTGCGCAAACGCGCGTTGCAACTTCTTCGCGTCGTGTCTTTTATTTTGACAGTGAATGCGCACCTGCGGACAACTTATGTGCACCCCTGATTATAGCTGACATTTATTTTCATTAGATTTGACCAAGGCAATCGATGAACAAACGTTTCTTCTGTCACTGACAAATTTTCTGTGTCTTTGCAGTAATCCAGAGTATAAAGACACACCCATGGACATTGCCCAGCTGCCAAACCTGCCTGAGAAAGCTTCAGAGTCCTCTGAAACTTCAGACTCTGAGTCCGAGTCCAAAGAAAACTCAGGTGGGTAGAAAAGGGAGAACAGAGGAGCAACATATAGTTGCTAAAAAAAAAAAAAAAGGTTTTACATATAGTTGATATATTTGACAATATTTGGAGTAATCTGCTGGCCTCTAGTGCATAGCCTGAGTCCTGCCATCATTTTCTTCAGCCACAGTTTGAAGAAGAGCAAAGATTAAAAAGCCGTATGAGTTCTGCTTACCATCATGTCCATTCAGTCACGTTTTAATGGAGATAGGCATCAGCGTCATTTATATTTTGTGTATTCTTTTCTTTTTTTTGTTTTTGCTCCTCTGGATTCCGTTGGATCTAGAGGGCCTCTGACAAAACTGATCTTATCCCAAACGCAACAGCTCCTAGATGGCAAAGCCTATGTAAAATAAAAAGAGTGAACCAAAAAGATATAAATCAGATCATATTCTTACATTGTATAAATATTAGAATAGTTACAATATTGCACAAAATGCTTCTAAAACCTACATGATTCCTTAACAGCACCTGTTCAAATACAACCAGAAAAAAGAAATATGGTTTGAAGAAGAGAAGCCAAAGATATTTTATCAGCTGGTGCCAGTGTGCTGACTTTGCCAGGCTGAAATGTCTTGAATGCCAACAGCTGCAGGGACTGGGCGCTCACTGGCAGTGTTGCAAACTGCGACAAAATGACAAAATGACAAAATATGGTACAGCTGCACAGCATCACACAATGCCTCCAAACTTCACACATCACAAAATCCTGCAAAATGCCTCAAATAAAGGCCACAATACACAAACACCCTCCAAGAAATGCACCAAAATGGCACAAAGGAAAAAAACTGTGAAATAACACATTCTGCTCATCGTTGGAGATCTGCAAATCACAAAGGTTTAGGCGATGCCATCTCAGTCCTGTAGGCAGGGGAATCTTCTTTTGTGTGAAAAACAATTCTAGAAAATATTTTTAAATGAATAACATTTCTTCAGGGATAAATTCTGTGCTACTACTTTTTCTTTGTGTGTAGTTTAGGTCATAAAACAGCTTAATTACAATATTTGACAGTGAGTACTAAAACAGGAGACTATAATAAATAAACCCTTGACACTACAGACACTGTAGTGCTGCTGTTAGTTTGAAATTTATTTTGTTCCCACTACAGAGGCTGTCCAAACTTCGTAGTCCCATTGATTCGCTGCAACAGATCAGTAAAGAAACACGATTACAGACCTCGATACAAAATGCTGGAATAACATCTGGAAGCAGAAGATATTGTATTAGACTAAGAAAAAGGGAGCTCTGTTCAGTGAATGCACTTGTCAGCAGTCTTGAGTCATTTGTTTGTACAGACATGGCACACCAAAAATGAAGGAGGGCTTTGCCGTAAACCTAAAAAGCAACACTCAGCTTCTCAGATTCTTGGTATAACATTGTCTGCACACGCACAAGTACAAACTTCATCAGTCTTATATGTCAGCTGAGGGGATAAAGACTTCTCTCTCTCAGGTTTGCCTACTTGTATTTCTTTATTGGATACAGAGAGGTAAGAAACTTCCTTGAAATTTTAACTCAGGCTAGTCATTTCATATCGTGTCAGAGCAAACCAGCTGATAAAACTTCCAGCCAACCACTCTGACAACTACCATTTTAACCATTTTAGGCTTGACTGATGAGGTAAAGACCCTGCAATAATATGTTGGGGCTGTTGTTGTAATTTGGTGCTATATAAATAAATTGTTTTAGACCTCGAATCGGCATTAAAAAAACATGACTGTATAGTGTTTTTAATAAACCAAAATGCCCGATGGCATCTGGTGCTTAAGAGGTATTAATTCTAAATTTTGAATTTGAAAATCAAAACTAGAACCCCGAATTGGATAAGCGGGAGGTAATAGATTGATGGAGAAGCCAAAACTTTCTGTTAAATGTTTTGGAAACTGTTCACTAGATTAAACAAATTCATCAGAATCAATTTACTAGATACACAAGGATGCCTCACAGGTGATAACCTGAGATCTTGAAAACACTGATATCTGAATTCAGATCTAGAAACAGAAAACAAGGATTTTATTCACCTTGTGTCACCAGCATTTTAAGCAGCAGATAATAGTGAAGGAGACAAAGCTCAAAGCAGTGTCATTACAGCTGAATTTAAAGCAAGCCTGGGCCTCCACCTTGAGCGTAATATTATCAAGTCCACCAGCCTGTGCTGGCATGATGGGAATCAGTGCCAGCTGTTATTCTTGCTGGAGGAGAGTGGTTCTGGCACACTGTTGGCTGTAAACTGACGCCAGCTGCTGCAGGAAGTGTCCAGCTTCAGCTCCAACAGGCCTGCGATGCCCCAGTTTGACATATTTTAAAATGAGATATCTGCTCTTTGACATTTGTTCTCTTAAGATGCAATGTATGTACAGAAGGAGAGCCTATGAATAAAGATGTCTAAAATGGCAAACAAAGTTATCTTTACCCCGCCCCCCCCTTTTTTTTTTTTTGTGGGGCAGAATACAGCAGATTGTCTGTCACATGCAAAATTGGCATACCATAATCTAATAAGTTTTACTTAGCCTACGTTACTACTGTGAATTATTACAACAATATGGATTAATCCGCAGCTGAAAATCCTTCCCATCAAATACCTCCTGATTCACAAATAAGATAAATAAAAAATTGAAGTAATGTAAAAATGCATGCTCAGTGTCGTTGCCAACGACACTGGGACAGAAGAGCAGCAGTGTTGTGTATTAACTAGCCTTGTCAGATGCATTTACAGAGAAACCAGTCAGAATTAAATAAGAAAATGAGCAGCATAATTCAAGATGTCCTCGACCTGATAGCACTATCCAAAGATTGGGTATCAGATACGCATACTGCCAAAAGTATTCACTCACCCATTCAAATGACTGAGTTCAGGCGATCCAGTCACTTCCATGACCACGTAAAATCAATCACCTAGGCATGCAGACTGCTTCCACAAACATTTGTGAAAGAATGGGCCACTCAGAGGAGCTCAGTAAATTACAGAATATTACCAACTTTCTGAGTTAAGAGCTTCTGTGAAAAGAACTCTTATCGGCTGAGCAAGACTTTTTGAACAATTTCATACTGCCAACTTTATGGGAACAGTTTGGGGATGTACCCTTCCAGTTCCAACAGGACTGCACACCAGTGCACAAAGCAAGGTCCATAAAGACATGGCCTGCACAAAGTTCTGACCTCAACCCAATAGAACACCTTTCAGATGAATTAGAGCAGAGACTGTGAGCCAGGTCTTCTTCTCCAATATGAGTGTCTTACCTTACAAAAGCACTTCTGGAAGAATGGTCCAAAATTCCCATAAAGACGCTCCTAAACCTTGTGAAAAGCCTTGGTAAAATGGTATATGTGGTTCTTATACAGTGCTTTTCTACACTACCCGCACACTCAAAGTGTGCTATACAATATATTCTCAGAAGAGCTGTAGCTGTTATAGCTAAACCCCGTGGATTAAGAATGGGATGTCACTCAAGTTTTGTGTGTGAAGGCAGACAAGTGAATACTTTTGTCAATATAGTGTATTTCACAGTGTAGTTGTTGAAATGTCTTCTTCATGTGATCTCATGGTCTATGAAAATACTTGACTCCATTTTATTGTGAAATGATATTTCATTTATATTGAACCTCCCTGGTTGGGAGGAACCTTTAAGACTACCGGTCCATTTTTAATTTTCAGGCTTGGAATACATCTGTTTTGCTTGGAAAGCACACTTAATGGAGATACAAGGTTTCCCCCAGACAAAGCAATTGAGTCGACATTTCGGATGCCATTAGGGAGTCTTAGCTCTGCCAGCTGGGCAGCCGCTGGCCTGGCCTATGTGTGTGCTGGCAGAGTTTAAAGTGTGTATGTGTTGTGTGTGTAATGGGTTAGACAGAGCCAACATGCCTGAACAGAAGCAGCTACGGATACTGAGCACACATCAGTGCATCCAGAAAACAACACATGGAATACCTGTCCTGAAAAATGTAAGGGGGCATGCAGAATTACGCAGGTATTCAATGGCAGTGTTGGCAAGTCAGTCTGACACACTCACTGGATGGAGTGCCAAGACACTTGTGTTTCCAAGAGTATAAATCTTATTGTTTTTTTTAGGGAAACTCTTCACTGTTACAACATCAGGATAAATTTTTCCACAACATTGGAGCATAATTTTTATGTCAGTGCATCAAAGTTTTTGATTCACTCCATATCAAAGCAATTAACAAATCTAATGATTTTCTTTTCCATTACTAAAGCCACACCTCTATATCATGAATGTGAGTTCACATGGTTCAGATGGTTAATGGACTGTAATTAACAAGTAAATTAATGGTTGAAACTATGGTGCACAGCATTAGTTCAAGCAGGTTATGAAGTCAGGATCTGCCACAGTTCCCTTTAGCAGCACTGGCTGCATTTGCAAATCACTTTGCAACCCATTCCTGCAAAAGCTCTTCCCTTCATGCTGTGTTTGACTACATCATCAATTTTATGTGTTCATGCAGTGTCTTGTTGCTGCTCTGGGAAGATATCATACTGCCAAATATTAAGAATCTACTTATGTCTAGAATGGTTTCGACTGTAACTGGAATCTTCTTTTTCTGCATTATAAACAAATTTTTTTTTTCGACAGACAACGAGAACACCAAGGCAGAGGAGAAGCCCGGCCACCAAACAGAACACAGTGAGGACCCAGAGACAGACAGCAAACGTCAGCAGCAACCCGGCCAGTCACACTGTTCATCTGAACAAGAAATGAAGCGCCAAGAAGAAGGAGATAGCTCAAGTAACCCTGAGAGCCAGGACAGTGATGACAGTCTGGAACCTTCAGATGGAGAGGGTGAGGAGCAAGAAGAGGCTGGCAGAGGAGGGGGAGGGGGAGGTGGAGGCAGGTTGGGAAGGTTAGCAGGGCTTGGAGGATTAGGGAGTCTGGGTGCCATCGGTGGACTGGGTAACCTAGGTGGGCTTCATATTAAAGTAGAGCACTACGGAGAAGGGGAAGACGTACAGCTGCGTAGCTCCCAAACGTCTTCATCAGAAGAGGAAGGAGAAGAAGAAGAGGAGGATGAAGAAGATGACGAGGATGACAATGGGTGCGTGCAAGATTGTGACAGTGTCAATGCTGGTAGCAAGCTGCAGAAAAGGCGAAAGAGGAGGAAAGTGCAGAAATGGGATGGCTCACGAAGCAGGAGGCTTCGTCTGTCTTCAACTACACCCAGTCCCATAGCAATAGGCGATACCACTCCGCTAGTCGACCCCTCCCAAGCCACAACCGCAACCTCCACCCATCTCTTAGCCTCATCTGGCTCCCCAAACAGTGCAAATGCAGCATCCTCAGTTCTGAAGATTAAGACAGAGATGGCAGAACCAATAAACTTTGACAATGACAGCAGCATCTGGAACTACCCTCCCAACAGGGAAATTTCCAGAAACGAGTCTCCATACAGCATGACCTCCAAGCCATCTGCTCCAGGGAGCCATGAGACCTTCCCCTCACCACAGGGAGGATCTCTCCAGGTAGCCATTCCTGACTCTGTCCTCACCCCTCCTGGAACTGAGGGAGGAGCAGGAGGAGTGAGGAAACCCCCTTACAATGGAAGCTCAGCCCCATCCTCTGCCTCCAGCGCTGTAAGCTTAGCTCCTCCTTCCAGCGCCTCCTCTGCCGACCCCCTATCTCCTCCCCTTTCTGCATCCCCACGGGACAAGCAACAAGGCACTCCCACCACCTCTTCTTCCTCATCTTCTTCTTCATCCTCCTCAACCTCTTCTTCTTCACTACTGTACTCTGGGGACCTTGAAGCACTTCAGCGCCTGCAAGCTGGTAACGTGGTGCTTCCGCTGGTCCACAGAGTCACAGGTACTCTGGCCTCCACCAGCACGACAGCTCCACGGGTCTACACCACTGGGACCATCAGGTATGCGCCAGCGGACGTAACTCTGGCTATGGCACAAGGCAACCTCCTCCCTAATGCTGCCATGAACTTTGTTGACGGCTCAGGGTTCGGCCTGGACCCTAAGACACCCATGGAGATGCTCTACCATCATGTCCACAGGCTCAACATGTCTGCTGCGGCAGCTGCTGGCCCCTTTGTCGGATCTCCTACTGCCACAGGTGGGAACGGTGCCCTTGGAGGTCAGATGCCAACAACAGCCAATGTTTTCACCACAGCAGAGGGACTGTTCTCAACGCTACCATTCCCAGTGTACAGCAACGGGATCCATACCACGCAGACAACACTGGAGAGGAAGGAGGATTAGCAGAAAGTATCCAAGACCGCATTACTGTGTTTTCGGAATCAACAACTGTGTCAAAGACTGCTCACTAGTAAATAAAAATGAAAGACTATTTACTTGTTTTATCAACACGGTTTAGCACTGTGTTTCCGAGAGAAGAGAAAGGAAAGGGAAGGATGACAGATGTACTCTAGCACTTTGAATCTCAGAAACTGAGCTTGCGTAACAGACGTGACCCTCAAACTTGTCCCCCTTTTCTATCTGTTTTCTCTCTCCTCCTCATCCTCTTCTCCTCTCTCAGTCTCTCGCTTTGCTCCCGTTTCTTGCGATCAGCAACTCTTTTCTCTTGAACAAACAAAAACCAGACTATTCTTTATTGTAAAGAACCCCTTTTTTGCCTACAGAGAATTCATATTGCCTAAGGACTCAGTTGGAGCCTGATGGGGATAATTTTTATTATTTGACTTGTTTCTGTTGCATCTTTATAAAGATGTGGATTGTGTGTATTTAAAGGAGGACGGTACAGGGATTTGTAACAGACAGAGAACTCTATGTGGCGTTCCTTCTTATGTATCTTGATGTGATCAAGGCTTGAAAAGAACGTTTTTAAACCGAGAGGACGGTGCTCTCTTGCGCCCCACAAAGGTCTCAGAGATAATCTTTTGAAAAAAGGTTTTTTGAGAAAGTTTCTCAATTGAGGGAATAGTTTAGTGAATTAATGCTGTTTTTTTCTTTTACTTTTATCCTTTTTTTTATATATATAAAATATTCTAGCTCAGATTTCACTTACGAATCAAGCATTAAAAAGAAAAACAAAAAAAAGCTATTTCAGCCGGGTAATGACCTGTGAATTATCGAATGTTACTACTTCCTCTTTTATCCCAGGAGTTTACCTACAGGTCTCGCACCAAACATAGCCTCCTCTACATCTCTTCCCATCTCAATCTGTCGCTCTCTCTCTTATCTTTCACGCTGTCTGCCTGACCTTTCATGTTTCTGTCCACATTTCTTCCTGTCAATTCTACAGATTTGTGGTGCTACCGACCGTCCAGTAACCCTGATTCAGCTGGCTGATGTGGGTACTGTAAACAAACCCACAGCTCGTTGATAGACTGATATCATTTTTTTATTTTTTAGAGGGGGGAAAGATTTTAAAGTTTGTTTTTGTTTGTTTGTTTGTTTGTTTGTTTGTTTGTTTGTTTGTTTTTCTGACCTTCAGGAAAGTCAGAAACACAGGAAAAACCTGTAAATCAGCAACATTATCTCCATGTTTCACCTACATGTCCCTCTCCATTCTGATTGGGCCACAAGGGGCAGCGCAACATGGAGTTGATTGGTTGAATTTTAGGCTGTACAGTGTTGTTTTTATTTGTATGTATTTTTTTTAACTTAATCACATTAAATGCTCAGTGAGACTGAGTCTAATTAGCTAGCAGCACTAACTTAAGAAATGAATGTTGACAACCTTGACCGGTTCTTGTTTAATCACTGTTTTGTTATGCAGTTACTTTATTCCTTGCTCCCCCCCCCCCCTCTCCTCCTCTTCTTCTTCCTTAACCAGAACCACCTCCGCAAGATTTTCCTAAAAAAAAAAAATCCACTCTCTTCCATCTCATCGCCGGACCCTGTGATTAAAAACCACATATCAATAAGGAGATTGTAATAAAGACATGCATTTTCAATCAATCTATCAAACAATCAATCTAATAACTATAAGAAAAAAATGAATATGCGTTTTTTTTTTTTTGAGGAAGAAAAAAATCACATTCCTTTAAACAATGTTGTCTTTGTCATTGTTCTTGTGTTTCGTGTTCTTTTCTTCCCCGAGTCTACGTTGCCAAAAAAGAGAAAAAAAAAAAGAATTGCTTAATCTCACAAGTTTAGTGTTTGAAAAGCACTGTGATTCTTGTTCATTTGTGTTTTTATTTCTTCTACTTTTTTGGTAATAAGAGAAAAAAGAGGATAAGTAATAATTAAAACAGTATAAAAACTGTCACACCATCCATCTTTTTAAAGCTGACAGCCCCGTTTTTGCCATCCTGCCATCCTTATTACCCAGTGTGATTAAGACGTAAAAATGTGTTACCAATGTGTTTAGTGTCACTGGCTGTCAAAAAGTCTTTCATGGCGACTTCTCTCTCTGTGTGTGTTGACTATATGCAGTATATACTGAGCTACTGTAGCTGTTTTTGTCCTTTGTCTTCTCTGTGCTCTATCTCTAGTGTGGGGGAAAGGAGAGGGGAGGGGCTAGAGGGAAAAGGAGGTGGAGTCTATGGGATGATTGACATCCCCCCCAAAAAACAACAGCTCCTTGTCTCTCTTACTCCTTCTCTTTGTCCTTCTCCCTCTATCAGCAGTCTTAGTGAAACCAGTGGAGGTTCGTGGAATTTCGTGTTCGGTGGCCTTTGCAAAAAGCAAAAAAAAAAAAAAAGTTTGCAGAGTCCACCTTTTCTTTCGCTGCTTCCTTTTTGTCTTTGTAAAACCTTTTGATCTTGTTTTCTAATCCTTCTCTATCTTTCTCTCTGCTATTGCTTTTTGCTGTTGTGTAGTCTTATACAAACCTCTTTATCTCACTGTCTTTTCTCTCAGAGATGAAAAGATTCTCTAACTAGCTCAAAGGTTTATGGAGCCATGTTTTTGCCACTAAGGAATTCTGGGAATCAAAGTTTCCTGCTATTATTAGATAACTAATAAATATTTACAGTATATTAGAAACAAATTATGACAAAGAAAAGCCTAAAGTAAGATTTTAGCTGTAGATTTATGACCCAGACAAATGCCTCAGCTGTGAAACCTTTTCCCAGGATCCCTTTGGGCTTCTTGTGTGCATTGGGTGTATTTCATTGGTTCCCACCAAAACTTGTTGACTTCCTGCGCAAACTTCTCTCACGGGACAAACAAAGTTAAACAAGTGGTTCATGGGGGAAGAAAAAAAAATCACGGTAGTCTTTCAGGACACGTAATAAAAAATGATTTTAAAGATTTCTAAAATAACTAAAAGAAGAAAAAAATATTTCGCACTATAAATCTATTTTTATAGGTGTTTTGGAAAACTGAACTGCATGTTTAGTAAGTTTGTCCGATGCATTTCTCATAGTCGAACCCTCGTTTTTTGTTGTTCTGTTTGTTTTTATTTTCAGTTGAGCAGTTTCTTTTTTCTTCTTCTTCTGTTTTCAAAGTCTGTCGAGCCCAGTCTGTTATCAAACCGACCCGGGCCTCTCATCACCCCTTCACATCAGGAAAACCAATCTGTAGGTTGTGTGCTGTCTGTGAAGAATCGATGTCTTGTTACTGCAACTAATGTGTACAACAACGAAACAAATCCAGGTTAAGAAATTGAACAATGTGCTTATTTTTTTTTGCGCTCAAGTAAGAGGAATGTGGTTTGGGCCACCCGACCTGCCAGTTTATTGTCGGGTTGTTTGTGGTTGAATGTTAAATTTGTCATTTTGGGAGCATTTTGCTGCTCCTCTAGATTTTAGCATTTTCTACCTTTTGGCAGTTTTGCATGAAAAGTGGGGGGATGGGGCATAGGTGAATGACGCTGCTGCCCCGTTTGGTAAAGAATCGGGCACGAGATATAGTGTAGGTGGTGATGACAGCGGTGGGTGTTGATAGTGGTGCGGGGTGGGTGGGGGAATACATAACTCAGACGAAAACCAGGAAATACACCCACATGTAACAAAAAACCAAACAGCCAGTCCAAGCTGTTTCAATGTTTTTTCTGTGTTTTATGTCGAAAAATGAAAACTTTGCTGGTGATTTTAAAAACTTAAAAACCTTAATCACATCTGCTGTCAAAAATACATAGTGTTTAAGAAATACAAATATTGAAAAATCACTTCATTTACCTGTGAAAAAACTGTGTCTGTGTTTTTAACTATTTCTTGTACAATTATACAGATTCTTTTATGAGGAACTTGGTGCCAAGTAGCTGAAATACGGGAGAGAGGGAATCTCTTATTATCAATGTTAACAGTGTTATAAAATTCTAAATACAAACAAATTAAAATATTAAAAAAGAGAAAACTATGGTACATTTCTATTTTTTTCCCCCTCTCAGAAGGGTGGGGGGAACTCATGACTAACTGATGCTAACTTTGAGTGCCTGGCTTATTTTTTTATTATTATTTTTGAAAGACATCTTTTTGAGTTCATTTACCATGAATAATGCTGCAAATCCGAAAATGTACATACTTCATTTTTATAGCAGTTGTTCTTTTATAAGTTTGCTAGGTTCTCATCCGTTCAGAGGAACATGTCATATACATGGTTGTCTTTCTGTAACCCGGTTTTGACCATCTTACAGGTGCCATATTCATAATAAAATTTTCTCTCAAATTTGTTACCAGATTGCATCATTTCTTCTGTTTGACACATTCAGCCATCCCGCCTCTCGCCAGAATACTGGATAATGTTACATCTCAGGCTGCCAGGTTTTCTCTTCTTTCGTCTTTCTTTTCTTGCTCTTCCTTAGCTGTTGGTTTTTTCGTTTCTTGTCAGAAAGTATCTGAGCTTTATGAAAATGTCTGAGCTCAGTTAAGTATTTTACAGATACATGGATGGACTTTATTAAATTACAACATTTTATGCATTCAGAGATAATAAACAAAAAAGATCTGGTCCTTCGCAGGTTCTAAATTTACACTATATTGCCAAAAGTATTCACTCGTCTGCCTTCACACACATATGAACTTGATTGACATCCCATAGGGTTTAATGTGATGTTGACTCACCAACACTTCGAAGACTGCGAAGACTTCCCACGAGGTTTAGGATCCAGAAGAGCATTTGTGAGGTCAGACACTCGTAGTGGATGAAAAGGCCTGGTTTGCTGTTTCTGCTCTAATTCATCCCAAAGGTGTTGAGGTCAGGCTAGTCAGTTTCTTCCATATCAAACTCACTCATCCATGTCTTTATGAAACTTGGTTTGTTCACTGGTGCGCAGTCATGTTGAAACAGGAAGGGGCCATCTTCAAACTGTTCCCACAAAGTTGCCAGCATGAAATTGTCCAAAATATCTTGGTATGTTGCATCATTAAGACTTTCTTTCACTGGAACTAAGGGGTCGAGCCCAACTCCTGAACAACAACCCCACACCATCATGCTCCCTCTATAAAACTTTACACTTCAGTTAGACAAGTACAGTTCTCCTTGCAACAGCCAAACCCAGTCACCCATCAGATTGCCAAACGGAGAAGCATGATTTGTCGCTCCAGACAACACATCTCCACTGCTCAAGAGTCCAGCAATACCACTGCGTGTTCTTGAGCTTATCTGAAGTCTGAGTCTGCAGAAGGTTTGGGACCTCTATGCACATCACCATCCGCTGACCCCCCTCTGTGATTTTACTACCACTTTGTGACCAAGTTGCTGTCTTTCCCGGATGGCAAGGAAGATTCATAGATGTTGTTAAGGAGGGCATGCAGAGGCGGTTGATGTGACAGTAGGGGATGCTGGGATAGGGTGAGATGGAAGGAGATGATCTGTTGTGACAACGCCTAAAGAAAAAGAACGAAGTAACTTCAGATGAAAAACAACCTAATACACTATTTTGACAATATAATGTATTTCAGTGTGGTTGCTGAAACAGAGATTAAGCCAAAAGTCTAGGAACAGCCTGTAGAAAAGCAGGCTGTTTCTTTTTTTTTTTTTTTTTTTTTTGTGTCCCGTTTGGATCTTTAGCCATCAGAATTGTTGTCTTAAGGCCAAGAAAGATGCCAAGCGGATTTATTTTACCAAGTGGATCATCATGGCCTTGCCATATTGGTCCATTTGATTGACCTTTATTATAATTATGAATTTATTTTATTTTCAGTTGCTACAAACGGGACAGACATGACTGGGGGATAGGACAGGGAGAAAGAATGAAAGAAAGAGAGGGAGAGAAAGAAAACCAAAGGGGAGAGAGACGGTGAGAAGGGGGGGAAGAAAGAAAACAAAAAAAACAAACAAAAAACAAAACAAAACACCTGGATCACCTGTATGGAGAAAAAAAAACAGAAGAGAAAGCAAACAACAAAGAGCAACATAATAAAAAAAAAAAAAACGGCACCATCACAATTAACTAGGCTGTTTCTACACTAATACTAACACTAAGTACGTTCTATGAATCAGTAGCTTGCAAAACAATCATTACTAGCAGTAAATTGAAATAATCATTTTTTGGATGACTTTATGATTACCTCACATTAACTTTTATTTGTAACATTACTTCAATTCACTGAGGGTTACAGAGGCAATTGTTTATGAGCAGCTCTCTTATGGTCCCATCATAGCATTTCAATGAGGTTGAGTTTTTGGCTTTGACTGAGCCATTGCAAAAAGGCTCAGTCACAAAGTATTTCCAGCCATTGTAATTTTGCTAGTGATTCTCCTATTGCATGACTCAGTTTTTGTCAGGCTTTAGATGTCAGACAGATAGTCTCACATTTAGAATACTTTGATATATGGAGGAGTTCATGGTCAACTCAATGACTGGTGAGTACCTAAATCATTACCCCTCCACCACTGTGCTTCAATCCCGTTTTGTTTGTTTTTTTTTTGTGCAATTTTTCTTTGCATTGCACAGTCTGACCTTGTGATGAATTTTCCAAGGGTTAAGCAACAACTTGTTTCACACTTTTAAATAGACTTTCTCACTGTAAAATGATGGCCTTCATACTGTTTGGACATGGCCTTATAACCCTTGCAAAATTGATGGATAGCAACAGTTGCTTTTCTAAGATCATCCTTGAGATAATGTTAACACACACTTGAGCGTTCCGGACTAGCAAACTGCCAAAACCTTTGCCTTTATAGAGGAGCTCACACCTGCTGATGATCAGCTAATCAAATGCATTAGCAGCACCTGGCTGCTCCTTACTCTCAATTCAATTCAATTCAATTCTTTATTTATTTGTCACATGTAGTTATAGCTGGTACAACATACAGTGAAATGTTTTTTCTGGCTAAAAAAGTACTCCCCCCGACTGTGCAAACATGCTAAAAAGGATATAAAAATATACATATTTACATAGTACAGATGTATATAATAAGGTACGGATAAGGTTCAGAGAAGAAAGGTAAAGTGCAAAGTCTCTCTAATTGTTTTTGATAAATAAATACTGACATGGTGTAATATGTCATGTGCTGGTATTCAGGTTGTATTTATCTAATTTTGAGACCTAGTGTAAGATTTAATATGTCCTGATATCTAATTCAGTTGTAGAATTGGGTCCAAAACTCCGTCCCTTCAGGTCCCAAAGTCAAACGAACACTGCGGCATCACTGAGAGGTAAAAACTGTCTAAATTCTTTCATCTTTAATAAAATGATCAGTGTTGCTGCTTTAGCAGGTGTAACAATTAAGTTTAACATCCAGGTATCCATAAAAACAGAATTTATTAAATTAATGGAGTTACAAGTTAGCAGGAAGTTAGCTCGCTACTTTCCACCTAAACATGATATACCATGTTCTGACTGAGAGATTTCTGAAAAAATTAAAAAGTACAGCTCAGCTGTCTCTTCCAACATAAATGAAGACAGAAAACTAAACAGCTGTGACATTTGTAGGGTTACTGAAGTTGGACTAGCTGGTATATAATGATCTGCTATGTGATCGCTAGCGACACAAGCAAAACATAAACATAGTGAAGCTGGAGGATGAACGCTAACTTTTTTCCACTCAATAAAAGTTAACGTGAGGGATTCTGATGGTTTGGGACAAATGCAATCGCATGGCAGGATGCTGTAAACGGACCAAACTTTAGTCAGGAGAACAACTGAGATAATCCATCCACAATATGAGGTTAGTCATTAATATACTGCAACAACATGGCAATAGAGCAGCTGCGAGAGAATTCAACATTAATGAATCAACGTTACGGAAGTGGAGGAAGCAAGAAGTAAAGTTGGACTTATTTGACTGTTTTGTTTCACTTTATGTACCTTATGTATGAAAACAGACCCATTCATCGACAGTGCACCTTATAACCCTGTGCGCCTTATGGTCTGAAAGATACGGTAGTTGAGACTATACTATGGATGCACACTACTGTGCAGAAGTCTCTAGACACCCATAATTTCTCTATATTTTGTGTGGAAAGAGACGGCGTTTGTCTTTTTTTAAAGTAGTCTTGAGCAATAGTTCTCCAGGCACAGGCACTGAATTCAAATATGAAATTTTTGGTTCAAGTTGCTGTCAATACTATGTGCCTGGAGGAGGTCAAGAAAGAGGTACAACTGTGTGTCTTCTACAGCTATCTGTAAAACATGGTGAAGACTCGGTCATGGGCTGGGGCTTTATTTCACCTGGTGGAGTTTAGAATCTTTTAAAAATTAGTGGAATCCTGAACACAGAAAACTACTGTCAACTGTAATCCACCATGCAATACAATCTCCAAAGCACCTGATTAGTAGCTGCTTAATGTTTAAGCATGGCAATTAACTCACTGCCAACAGATTTTTGTGATTACAATTTCAAAGAACTTGAAGTAACATCGGCAATGAATCAGAAGCAGATCATTGCATTGCAAAAAGACTTGGATATACCACGCTTACCAGCCATTTTCAGTGACACCCATGAAAAGCTTCATTGAAAAATGACAAAAAGGGAAGACTGAAAATCGGCTCTACCACAGCGTTTGTATTTTTTCAAACATAAAGCAGTTAATCGAAAGATGAAGACTGAATAACCAAGAATGGCAAATCTATCATGAAGTTAATATCAGTCTATTTCTTCATTTGTGCATCCAGTCCATTTCTTTACTTCCATG
Organism: Diplotaxodon limnothrissa; assembly: GCF_057381915.1. Lineage (NCBI taxonomy): Eukaryota > Metazoa > Chordata > Actinopteri > Cichliformes > Cichlidae > Diplotaxodon > Diplotaxodon limnothrissa. The sequence goes on along the minus strand of NC_140614.1, from coordinate 5,303,805 downwards.
TTATTATCTTTCTCTCCTTTTTGCCTGTAACGTTTCCCCTCCTCCACCCACTCCTCCTCTACATGCAGTAATAAGAGCAGAGAGGTCAGTCATTCGACCCTCTGAGGCCGACCAGCCAACTTTAAATATTTCACACAATTTTAAATGAGCGCACATGAATCATAGATCACAGGCTGCACTGGTGAGCGTATTTGTGTGTGTGTGCGTGTGTGGGTGTATGTGTGTGTGTGTGTTGAGGTGCTCAAACCTGGAGCTCCTTCTAATAACCTCTGGCTGTCTGTCTCAGTGAGGAGGTCTGATGTGGAATTTAGATCCAACGGTGCCAGTCGCTCACCGGAGGCGTAACGAGCGGCCTTTCATCATTGGCCGTGATGGATGGATGATGAAACAAAGCGTTAGGGATGAAAACTCTGCCCGTTTTTCATCTGCACTTTCACTGGGGCTGATCTCTCTAATTCCCAACATGCACCAGAAGTCAAAACATCACAAAAATCTGTAGAAGTGTTTTGGAGACACGCCATGGATACTGGAGACATGATGTGACGTTTAAGTTTGTGAAGAAAAATCAGTCGTCTAATCGTCCTACAGGGAATCTGACTCTCTGAGCACTTCGATTGAATTAATTACATTTATCTGTGACCAATTCTGAGTTGAATTCTGGGATAGTTTAGTTCAGCAGTAAGTTTGGATCACAAAGTAGAGCAGAATAAAGTGCAAGAAGAGATAAACCCATCAGTACATGTTCAACCTCTGATAAGCGATAAGAAATTCTTATATTTCTAAGATACAAAACTTTCATTTTTTTCCAACCCTTTTTACATGAATGAGGAGTGGATCTCACTGGGAGACTTTGTGGATAAAGAATTGGAACTCATGTGTCATTAGCCAATAAGGGGTGGCCCATTGGGATGGCTGTGGCTGAGTAGGTAGTTCAGGACATCTGCTAACTAGAAAGCTGGTGGTTTGATCCCTTGCTGCTCCAGGCTGCATGCCTTGGGCAAGATACTGAACCCGGAGTTGCTCTTGATGTATTCATAGGAGTGCTAATGTTAGCTAGAAACTTGGACACAGAGAAAAGTGCTTGTGTGAATGGGTGAATGAAACATGTTCTATAAAGTGTTTTGAGTGCTACATAGCAGGAGTCTCAAACTTAAATGAGCTGTGGGCCACTGCTCGCACTGTCATCTCATTGGAGGGCACCTTTAGTGTTCAAGTAGTACAAAAAAAAAACACCCAAGAAAACACCAACAAATATTTCTAAAAATGTAATGTTTTGTTTGTTTTTTAACTTTTAAGTTATTACATTCAGAACAGACATGACCGGGGGAAGGGGAAAGAAAGATGTAGACAAGAGAAGTTCAAGAAAAGGAGAGGGAAAGAAAAACAGAGGGGAAGGGGTGAGAAAAGACACTAAAAATCCACCAGATCACCTGCTGGCAAAAAAGAAGAAAACAAGCAAAAAGAGAACAACACAGTAGGGAAACCACAGCAACAACCTAGATAAGCATAAGTAACAGTAAATAATAAATATTGAATTTTACTGAGCAGCACAAAAGAATGACGACGCACAATATGTTTCGAGGCAGCAGCAAAGGAAGATAGTGTGCATCTGTGAATACCCGTGTGCATGAGCGCACTATTCACAAGGTTTCTCCATATATCTAATAGTAAGTATGGGGAGCCCTGCCCCCCAGAACATGAAGTAGGCATGGAGGAGATCCAGGGCCAAGAGATATAGAGGCCCCACAGAGCACAAGAGCCCAGGGAGGACCACGGGAGCCATGCCACCCTCCTAGAAAAAAGCTTAGGTGAGTCCCAGACTCCCCAAGATCCCAGATGCTGGGGGTCCCCCAGCAGCCACGGTGCAGAAGCCACAGGGGGCTACGGCAACATGCCCGCAGGCTCTGCTGGTGCACACCCAAGTACCCAGCCCCGGACACCGGACATCAGCATCGGGCAACTGGCAGGGAGTGGGTTGGGGGGAGATAGGCCCCCACATCTATCTCCCCCGAACCTGAGATGCTCCCAGAGAGGTGGAGTCTAAGATTCAACCTGACACATAAACATAGACAAACAGGCACACACAGACACATCACCAGTAGGCGGTAGGTGAAGTGTCTTGCCCAAGGACACAACAACTGAGACTGTCCGAGCCGGGGCTTGAACCAGCAACCTTCCGATTACAAGACAAACTGCCAACTCTTGAGCCACGATCGCCCTAAATAACATTATTTGATGTAAAAAAAAGTTTATAAGAATCACTTTATATATTTTTCCATAGTATTACATTTGAAACTGGCTAAGATGGCGCCGAGTATGGCAGCCTCATCGCGAGCTCCCCCAAGCAACAGCTGTTTTTTGTGTTTAATTTTACTTTTCCTTTATTTTTTCACGAGTAGCACATGTCTTCTTGTGTACGACCGACAAACCTTACTGGACATAAAAGACGGACTTTCTCATCACTTTCCAGAGTTCAAGTTTTGCAACACGGACCCTCCGTTTGCAGACCCCCCATTCATCTCACCTGAGACGCCTTTGTTCGCTGGCCCCGGAGGCCGCAAACGCCGACGCAGAGGGAGAAGATCTGGCGTTCTGGTTCGACTGAGACGGCGCACTAACAGACCACCGTTACCCAGTTTATTACTGGCTAATGTGCAGTCTCTGGAGAACAAGCTGTGCGAACTTCGGGCGCGGATCTCATTCCAGCAAGAGATGCGGGACTGCTGCGTGATCTGCCTCACAGAAATCTGGCCATCGGATAAGGTACCGGACTCCGCAATACAACTACCGGGGTTCTCTGTGCACCGCGCGGACAGGTCACAGGATCTTACTGGGAAAAGCAGAGGTGGTGGTGTGTGTTTCATGATCAACAACAGCTGGTGTGATTATGCGAACGTGCACCCGGTCAAATCCTTCTGCTCACCGGACCTGGAGTACCTGATGATTAAGTGCCGGCCATTCTGGCTACCGAGGGAATTTACAGCAGTGATTATTACGGCTGTTTACATTCCCCCACAAGCCGACACTGACCGAGCACTCAGGGATCTGTACAGCGCGATCAGCAGTGAGGAAACCGCACACCCAGAGGCGGCGTTTATCAGGACCGGGGACTTTAATAAGGGAAACCTGAAGAAAGTTTCACCAAAACTACACCAACACATCCATTTCAACACTCGTGGACCACTGCTACACCTCTTTCCGGGATGCGTACAGAAGCTGAAACAGGAAGCTCCAACCCTAAGGGCGGTGCACAGTTGGTCGGACCAATCGGACTGTTTTGATCTTGTGGACTGGGAAATGTTTCACGTGGCTGCTAATGGCATTGATGAGTACACAGACTCAGTCTGCGGATTCATCAGGAAATGCGTGGAAGATGTCGTCCCATCCAGAACAGTTAAATCCTTCCCAAATCAAAAACCCTGGATTAACAGAGATGTTCGCACGGCACTGGCGGCACGGAGCACCGCCTTTGCCTCCGCGAACACATCGGACTACAAACATGCACATTACCAACTCCGGAAGGTGATCAAAGCAGCCAAACGTGAGTACAGGGACCTCAGCTTCCTGTCTGACAGACGCCAAGTGGTCAGACTAGGCAGCATCACCTCATCCCCCATCACACTGAACACTGGCGCTCCACAGGGGTGTGTACTGAGCCCTCTCCTGTACTCACTCTACACCTACAACTGCACGGCCACTAACAACTCCAACATCATTGTGAAGTTTGCGGACGACACTACAGTGGTGGGTCTTATCACCAACAGTGATGAGACAGCTTACAGGAAGGAGGTCAGCGCCCTGACCCACTGGTGTCAAGACAACCATATCACCCTCAACGTCGCAAAGACAAAGGAGTTGATAGTGGACTTCCGGAGGTGCAGAGAAGTACACACCCCCATCACCATCAACGGCGCTGCTGTGGAGAGAGTGAGCAGCTTCCACTTCCTTGGTGTACATCTGGCTGAGGATCTTACGTGGTCAGTACACATAAACAAAACAGTGAAGAAGGCGCAGCAGCACCTCTTCTTTCACAGGGGACTGAAAAGATTTGGCATGAGCCCCCGCATCCTCAGGACCTTCTATCGCTGTGCCATTGAGAGCATCCTCACTGGATGCATCACCACCTGGTATGGCAACAGCACCGCTTACAACCGCAAAGCTCTCCAGAGAGTAGTGCGGTGCTCTGAACGGATAATTGGAGGTGAACTTCCCTCCCTCCAGGACATCTACAGGAAGCGGTGCCTGAGGAAATCGGGAAGGATCATCAAGGACTCCAGTCACCCCAGCCATAAACTGTTCAGACTACTTCCATCAGGAAGGAGGTTCTGCAGCATCCGGTCCTGAACCAGCAGACTGAGAGACAGCTTTTTCCACCAGGCCATCAGACTGCTGAACACTTCATAGACACCTCACCCTTACTACTGGAACTTCAACATTATGCACTCCATACTGTATATAAATGCCACTTGTTTTGCACATGTCCAACTGCCAACCTCTGTATATTTTATATATTATATTTATTGTTTACTCTATTTAATTTGTAAAATATGTATACACACACACACACACACACACACACACACACACACACACACACACACACACGTAGAAAAACATATTTAGTATACACATCCAGTAATGCACACACTCTTATATTGTACATATATTTATTACTCTCAGATTTAGCCATCCTTATATTTTGCTTGTTTTATGTTATTGTATTTTTGCACACCTCTGTTGCTTGTGAAGCTCGCACACAAGAATTTCACTCGCATGTACTGTACCAGTGTACCTGCACATGTGATGTGACAATAAAAGTGATTTGATTTGATTTGAATTTAACAGTTCAATCTTCCAAATAACGGACAAATATTTATGAAATTTTGATGCATTTGTGAATGTATTTAAACAATCTAAATATGCATATGTACAGACAAATATATTTAAAAAACAAGGAAATTATGTTTTATTACATTTACAGTGATTTTATGTTATTTTACATTTGAAATGTAAAATCACAGTCTATTTATGTAAATTTAATGATATTCTAGAAAAACTGTACAAAACTGTAAAATACACAGTAAAATACTTTTTTATTACTTTTTTTTTTTTTACAGTGAGGGGAGTTATCTTCTTTAATCTCTTTGAGAGAGCTTTGCAGATTATTTTACTAAGGGATATTGGATGATAGCTTGAGGGAAATACAGGGTCTTTGCCTGGTTTTAGCAGGAGACTAATGTTGACAGAATTCATATTTGGTGGTAGTCTGCCAGTTTCCTTGATTTCCTGCGATGTTCTGTGGAATACTGGTGCCACAATTGTTCAGAATTCTGCTGGAACTTCATCTGGACCTGGAGCCTTAATATTGGGCACACTTATCAGCAGTGTTGAGAAGGTTACTATTAAAATGTATTCCACTACAGATTACAGAATACATGCCCCAAAATGTATTTTGTAACGTATTCTGTTACGTTACTCAATGAGAGTAACGTATTCTGAATACTTTGGATTACTTAATATATTATCATGCTTTGTACAACTACATGAATGTACAATTGCTGTGTGATTTTTTTTTTTTACTATTACTGAAGGTTACTCGCCATACCAATACCAACTAGATTTTTAAATCTTAATATAAAATTAGTAACAGTAGGGTGGACATTAGGTAAGGCTGCACTTTTTGCAGCGATCTCGTATAGAAAGCAGGTTCGCAGCTCCGAACCGTAGTAAAGGGACCTCTGGCTAATACGTCGGGTTCCGTGTTGGGTTCGTAGCCGAAAACTAGCTTTACTTTGTTGTGTGGGTCAACGTTTGCTAGCGAGAGACAAAGAGAGGCGTTGAAAGGCTGCTCCAAGGGAACTTATTGTTTCGGTGGAAAACACAAGAAAAGTGTACAGTCGAGTCTTAATAGCTTACTTACAACTGGGCTACACTGCCCATGAGGCTACATTCTTTAGGGCTATGCTAGGGTGACCAACCGTCCTCCTTTCTCTGGACATGTCCACTTTTCACGTTCTGTCCGGGGCGTCCAGGGGGATTTTCAAGATGGATGAAAATGTCCAGGTTTTCCTATAGGCCAACATCACATTAAATTGTTCCTAATTTAATGTTTAAAAGCACTTGAAAAAGGCAAAATCCCATGTAAAATTAGGACAACAAACTGTATTGTCATTACTGAAAATAACCGTATTTTCATGGGAAAGTTATTTTCTGTTATTTTCTGGTATTATTTTGGTGCCCAGCTGCCGGAATATTACTGTTTTTTTAGGATTTTTTTTTTTTACGGTGTATGTATACTATACATTCATATATACCTGCACATGTCCATACACATGGAAGGTCCATTATGCATGAAGTGGTGACCGTGGATGTTCACAGTGTCCAGTGACTTATGACATCGTACACCAAAGTTTTTATCTGATGTACAACGTATAGAAATCATACATATACCAACAAAACAGTGTACACTGTCACTGTCACAACAGCGTTTGTTTTCATTCAAAGGCTTTATGGCTTTTCCTATAATACCAGGTGGGCCGGTCTCTAGTCATAATGCCCAGGCCCATTTTTTGTCCCAGTCCAGCCCTGGCTATGCCTGTAACACTCTGCCTATTGCCTTCATATTAAATAATTTTTTGAACATTAATTTTTAAAAACATTTCAAATCGAGGTGACATGGGCTGCGAGATTGAGACAGGCATTAGAGCGTCTGAACACGTGTTTTGTTTGGGTTTCCACCGGCATGGAATTACCAAAAATAGAGAGGGCATAGCCTAACATATGAAACAGGAAAAGACTCACGTGTAATCCCTTGATTTCAACAAAGTAACGGTATTCTGAATACCACCTTTTTACACAGAAACTGCAACGGAATACAGTTACTCATATTTGTATTTTAAATACGTAATGCAGGTACATGTATTCTGTTACTCCCCAACACTGCTTATCTTCCTGGAGTTCACCTGGTGTTAGCGTCGAATCCAGTGCCACTGCTTGTCTGTCTGGTACTTTTGGAAGGGTTACATGTCAAGAATAAGGACTAAATTTTCAATTCAAAGCAGTTTTATTTATACAGCACCAAATCACAACAATTATATTGTAAGGTGGGACCTTACAACAATACAGAGAAAACCTCAACAATCAAATGATGCCTTTTGGGCAAGCACTTGGGAAGGAGAAACTCTTTTAACAGGAAGTAACCTCTGGTAGAGCTGCAGCCATCTGCCACTACTGGTTGGGGGTCAGAAGACCAAAGTCACACTGTGGAAGAGAGCCACAGACTAATAATAACTATTGATTAAATGCAAAGTGGTGTATAAACACATATCATGGGATGCAAAAGAATTCGCACTGTTCAACAAGTTTAAGCATGTTACATGAGCTATCAGAGCTGCTTTCCAACCCCTAGACTATATAAAGTTAGTATCTATTTGCCTCATAGTGTTTAGTGTTTTGGTCCACTGTTTCTTGTTTTTTCTATAGCTGTGTGAAGTAATGTTGTTCAGAATATAGGAACTAATGCAGAGTTGACTCAAACTGCAACATTACACCTCTATCAGACTGTTGATCAGATGTTTTACCTCCCCAAAACCGCACAGAGCAATGCCACGTGTCCCAAACCTACAACTTCAGTTTGACAAGCAGGAAGTACTGAACTTTGACCTCTCTGCTGACCTCTGCTGACCTCAGACTCGCCCATGTTTAATGACTCGTTTCATTAAAGGTGTGAAGCCATCAGCAGTAATTGACCATCACGGCACTAACGAACGTCAGGGCTGATGATGATGTTGATCCTGTCAGTCATTAGACCCAAAGATGTAAGAAATGAGTTTTGATAAACGCCCCTGCCATTTTTTTAATGAAAGCAAAACCAACTTCTTGAGTCATCACACTTTTTTCCTCATTTCAAAGGAAAATGACAGTGTGGTTTGGCAGTATATAAAAGTGTTGGATGAGATTAGCGACAGGAAGCATTTTTAACTGTAGTTTATCTTCTTTTAGTATTAATAGGATATTCCTTTCACATAAAATGCAATTGCAAAATGCATCAAGGGTTGATTTTATTCGATTATTGAGATGAATTATTGAATTATTGAATTATTGAGATGAATTATTTTCTCTCTTTCCTATCATTTTCTCTCTTCTCTTTCTCTTAAGCCCTCCCCACCAAGCTAGTTGTGGCAAATGCTGCCCCTCATTTTAGCCTGTCCTGCTGGAGGTTGAGAAGGGAGCTCTTTCTTCCCACTATCGCCATTTGCTTCTTCTTGGTGGGTAGCGTCATTGTTTGGGGATATCTCTGTAATATTTTTGTAATTATTTTTACTTTGAAGCATAAAGTGCATTGAGAAGATTGCTAATGGTGCAGATCATTGGGTTAGCTGGTCTACACAGCTGTGATTCGCTGTGTTTTGTCAGGCTGCAGAAGAAAGATAAAAAATAATATAAAGCGTATACAGTTCATACACTATCGATGTTTCTTTGATATTTAGCAATGGCAATTAGACAGAAAAGGAATAAGGGAATGGAAAAAGACATTAACATGTCTAGAAACAGTTAATAATATCTGGATGAAAACACTATGTTAGATTATGTTTATCGGACACTGTGAAGCAAAAAACACATTTTTAGGACAGAGACATGGGTGGTGTGTTTGTAAGTAGAGTGGAGCTGCAGAGACATCCAGAGGGTCAACAGTGGAACTGCCGCTGAAAAAGTAATTTTTCTATGTCTTATAATAAATTATGTCTTTGACTGATGTCACCATTGGTTGCAAACTAAAAAAATATTTCAGACCTCAAAGCTGCTAAATGTGGTTTGTCACTGTCCCTAATCTAATCAGAGAGGAGATGGGTTTAGAAAACAGTGACAGAGTCACAAATAGAGACTAAAAAACTATCTCCTATATTATTTATTGTATTAGTCCTTTATTTATCCAGGTAAAACTCTCACTGAGATTAAAAATCTCATTTTGAAGAGAGACCTGTCATTATGGCAAATAAAAGTCAAAAATACATGTGCCACATAACATTTAAAACAAATACAATATCCCGTACAAACGTGAAAAATGTACAATAACAGATCAAACTTAGAGCGACATTAAAAACAATCACACTGAGTAAAAGAGTTAGTCTCTCGTTTATAAGAAGTTAAGCAGCAAAATATGTGAATAAATCACAAAATAAAATGTATAAAAGTCAAGAAAAGAACCTTTTGCTGTTATTTCTTCACAGATTAAAAAAAATCTGCAATTTGTTATCAAGTGGGCCAGGGAAGTAAATTGCTCATTACTTATAAAAAATTAAAACCACATACACTTTTTAGTGTAAAGAAGTAAAGATAAAATATGCTGCCTTGTTTGTACAAACATGCTTTCATTTTCTGTTTTTTATTATCTGTTCCCTGTCTTAAATCTCAAATTGAAGTTTAAATGATTATAATGATGTCTTTATTTCATCTCACCTGTATCATTGTAATTACCTTTTATTCCACCCGAGTAAATCATCCCTGGATCGCCTACTAATGGTCCAGTTTAGGATTTTGTTGATGACTTTCAGAGTCCAAAATTTTTAAATGCCTATCAGTCATACATGTCTGAATCTCTGAGGTCAGTGGATCAGTGACCCCATTCCTACAAAACTGCTCAAAGAATTCCTGCCATTAATTAATGCTTCAATCTTAAATATTATCATCCTATCTCTAATAAACAGCTATGTACCACAGGCCTTCAAGCTGGCTGTAGTTAAACCCTTACTTAAAAAGCATCTCTAGACCCAGCTGTCTTAGCTAATTATAGGCCAATCTCCAACCTTCCTTTCATTTCAAAAATCCTTGAAAGAGTAGTTGTCAACCAGTTTACAGATCATCTGTAGAAGCAGGGCTGGACTGGGACAAAAAATCGGCCTTGGCATTTTGATTAGAGACCGGCCCACCAGGTATTATAGGAAAAATCATAAAGCCTTTGAATGAAAACAAACGCTGTTGTGACAGTGATGTTCACTGTCTTGTTGGTATATGTATGATTTCTATACGTTGTACATCAGATAAAAACTTTGGTTGTAAGATTCAGATAATTATTTAATAAAAACTAGATATTTTAAATGAGATGCCCCCTCTCCCTGTTAATGCCCCACCTGGCCCGCCTGGCAAAGCTTTGCTAGACCCGCCCCTGCACAGTTACCAGCTGTCAGCTACACAGAAAAGATCCTGGTGTTATTTGTCTCTCAGAAACAGTTCATAACTTCCCTTCAACTCATTCATGTCACCTAAAAGGTAAACCTGTTTCTCCATCACCTGTCCAGCTCTGATGATTCAGTGAGGACATCTCCTGGTTTCATCTTCATGTTTCCCTCTCCCCAGATAACCAAACCGACATAATCACCAGCAGCTTTTGCAGCTGTAGCTCCAGCAAACATCAGCTGATACTAGAAATTAATATTAAATAAATTCTAACAACAGCTGATCAAGCTTAAACGTGCTGCTGTTGTTTAGCGCGACATCCGCTGGTTTCCTCTTCCTGGCGCAAAGTGGGCGATAAACAAGCAAGAGAGAAAAGCCGATCAGCCGATCATTGATCAGTTTCATGATTGAATGAGAGAAGAAGAGACAGCTGACAGCGTAAAGACAGAGAAAAACTCCAGCGTTGTGTCTTTTTCCATCCTTGCTGAAGTACGGGACAAACTGTTCCTTTTCACCTCCATACCAAACGCGTAATATTTTCTCTGAATACGGGACAATTCCCTTTTTTAGGGGACGGTTGGCAACTCTACTAACTAACCTTATGAATAAAATAAAGTTCACTATCAATAACATAGCACCCACCCAGCTGTAGAAACTCCGTCATGCTAGCTAGTACGCAGTAACTGACGGTAAAAAGTCAGCACAACGAAAATAAACTCCACCTAAACTTGGTTTATATCTGACCTTCAGGTAAGAAGGTCATAACTTCTTACCTGAAGTTCAGTTCACCTGACACTCGGACCGGCGGCCGCCTCTGCTCCTCCTGCCTCACCTTTCCCTCATCCACCTGGCCTCTTGTGGCAGCTCTGCAATAGCCACCACCAAACAACTGAGTTATTTTTACACATCTGCCAGAATCTCTGGCATATCTGCCAGTCAATGAGTTGAGAGTGAGACTGCCGGACAACATTGGAGCATTGCAGTACATGTCAGTTTTCAATGTGGAGGAAACTCTAAAGCACAACAAGTCGTCTGTGGTTGGATTCAGAGTGCTTTTCTGAGACACCCCAGGGTTTCCCTTGCGCAAGTAAAATCGATTGATCACTGATTGTCTTGCTTCCTTATCGTTGATGGGAATAAGTTTCTAAACCAGCGGGACCTGTGGAAGCGCAGACCCAACACTTAGCCTGATCTAGTCTGTGAGCAGCAGGGTGCTGAATCCACTGGCAAATGTTGATGTACTCAAAGAGCCAATAGAGGGATACATCAAATCCAAACCATACCTTGGTTACGTTTTTGAGCTGAAAGCAGCTGAGTTGCATCTTGCGCCTGAGGATGAAAAAAATGTCAGAAAGCGGTGTGTAGCCTTCACCATGGATGGACGGACGGAAAAACGTCCATCCACAAAAGGTACGTCCAGATGAACACAATCACCTTTTTGGGGTTAAACCAATAGTGTCACTGCCCTCTGCTATGACTGGAGATAATATAGGAAATAAAGGAAGTGACAGCTATTGTTTTAATCATTTTTTGTAGCACATAAAATATTAACTAAACACATAAAAATGTTTAGTTAATATTTGTAGACAGACATGTTTTTCCCGTAACTGCATTTTTACTCCAATCTTTGTTGAAAATGTAATTTTTGTAATGCTGAGCAGATCATTTCTAGTATGTGGGAAATTTTTGTGACCCCGTTGAGCTAATGTGATGAAATTATAACAATATCTTGATTAAAGTATCATATAAGCGCAGTGCTGGTGTGCAGTGGTGTTATATGCCTTGTAGGGATACTGCTGACATATTATAAACTGTTATGTTTATATCAAGCTTTTATCCTAATAATAATAAGAGTCTTTATTAAAAATTCGGATCCTTAGAGATTATTTGAGAAGTACAGTGGCTTGCAAAAGTATTTGGTCCCCTTGAACTTTTCCACATTTTGTCACATTACAACCACAAACATGAATCAATCTCATTGGAATTCCACGCGAAAGACCAACACAAAGTGGTGTACATGTGAGAAGTGGAACGAAAATCATACATGATTCCAAACATTTTTTACAAATAAATAACTGCAAAGTGGGGTGTGCGTAATTATTCAGCCCCCTGAGTCAATACTTTGTAGAACCACCTTTTGCTGCAATTCCAGCTGCCAGTCTTTTAGGTTTGTCTCTACCAGCTTTGCACATCTAGAGACTGAAACTCTTGCCCATTCTTCTTTGCAAAGCAGCTCCAGCTCAGTCAGATTAGATGGACAGCGTTTGTGAACAGCAGTTTTCAGATCTTGCCACAGATTCTCGATTGGATTTAGATCTGGACTTTGACTGGGCCGTTCTAACACATGGATATGTTTTGTTTTAAACCACTCCATTGTTGCCCTGGCTTTATGTTCAGGGTCGTTGTCCTGCTGGAAGGTGAACCTCCGCCCCAGTCTCAAGTCTTTTGCAGACTCCAAGAGGTTTTCTTCCAAGATTGCCCTGTATTTGGCTCCATCCAGCTTCCCTGTCCCTGCTGAAGAGAAGCCCCCCAGAGCATGATGCTGCCACCACCATATCTGACAGTGGGGATGGTGTGTTCAGAGTGATGTGCAGTGTTAGTTTTCCGCCACACATAGCATTTTGCATTTTGGCCAAAAAGTTCCATTTTGGTCTCATCTGACCAGAGCACCTTCTTCCACATGTTTGCTGTGTCCCCCACATGGCTTGTGGCAAACTGCAAACGGGACTTCTTATGGTTTTCTGTTAACAATGGCTTTCTTCTTGCCACTCTTCCATAAAGACCAACTTTGTGCAGTGCACGACTAATAGTTGTCCTATGGACAGATTCCCCCACCTGAGCTGTAGATCTCTGCAGCTCGTCCAGAGTCACCATGGGCCAGTCACCAGAAAGGTTCATGCTTGTTTTCTCAAAACAGAAAACAAGCATGAACCTTTCTGAGCATGGTTTTGTGTCTCTGCTTAGCATAGCTGGACTAGCCATCGGGCATACCGGGCATAACAAATAATTATCTGAATCTTACAACAAACGTTTTCATCTGATGTAAAATGTATAGAAATCCATTATTGTACATAGTAATTTTTTTGGGCCCCATCATAATTTCTTCAGAAGTAGCTAAGTACTGTATATGATGCCAGTATTTTCCCACATTTTCTAGATTCTGTACCAGTACTGTGTGTAAAATGCCATCAAAAAGTCAATTAAGTTTTATTCTTTCTCACCTGTCTTTCTGTCTCCTTTCACTTTTTAAAGGTTGCCATGTTAGAATGCCATGTTAGAATGCCATGTTATGAATGCCATGTTAGAAAAAGTATTTTGCCCTGCCATGCTGTTTATTGACGTGGCAAATGAATGGTTTATGAAAATATATCTAAATCTGCCATCAGTAATCAGTAATGATCATGACTCACCTCTAGTCTTCTCTGTCTTAATTTTAGGTTTTCACCATGTGTTGTAGATCTTCAACACATGGTGTTGAAGATCTACTATCTACTATCTATAGTTCAGGAGGTTAACTCGACCAAGCAGTCTACTTTTGGGTACTGTTTAGAATACCAGAATAGGGAGGATGGTGTAGGTTTAAGTTTATTAGACTGCTACATATATACCAACAAGACAGTGTACATCACTGTGACAACAGCATTTGTTTTCATTCAAAGGCTTTATGGTTTTTCCTATAATACCTGGTGGGCCGGTCACCAGTCAAAATGCCCGGGCTGATTTTTTTGTCCCAGTCTAGCCCTGCTGCTTATAATTTGGTTACTAAGACAATAATGATCCTGACATGTGCTGTGTTCTCAGTCGGTGCCCAACATCAACTGTCTGCCCCAGGGTCCCTGAGAAGGTTGATCCAGCCATGATGATGACTGTGGATAAAGAGATGCTGGAAACAAACCTCAAAACTACTTTTGAACAGCATTTTAAAATATTTAACTGAACCATCGCTGAAAATTGTTGGTGAGTACTTAAAGCATAGTTTTAAGATCATCTAATGCAGTGGAACATCTAAATAATACACTTGAATCTTTAAGCCACACAATTACTTTTTCAAAATCGATATTTTTCCTGTTTTACTGTGTCCCTCAACATGTAAACAAAGTGTGCAAAGTGATGTTTGAATTATTGAGCTACTGTGTGATTTTGCAGTGACCTAAGTAATCCACATCATGTAAAAAAAACAAGTATCCAACTAAAATTTAAACAAAAACTGCAATGATCAGAAAAATGTACTTTAAAATATATCTGCAGTATTTAAATAAACCTGTTGGCAGTAACTGCCTTCATACAGCACATTCTTGTTACATTTTAATCAAACTTTGGGGTGATTTCATCTCAATGCATGTTAGTGTTATTGAATTACAGATTCTTGAATATAAAATGTTTGTGTTACAAACTCAAGAACAGTTGCTGTTATATAAATGCAGTGAAGTCATGACGGTTAACAGGCTGTTAATTCGTTTGTTAGTTTTTTGTATTTTTCTGTTTAGTTTGAATTAGTACAAATATAACACTTTTAAATATCTTATCATCAGTAAATATCAGATTTTAATATGACTTTCACTCTAACTGATTTTAACTGTTAACTCACACCTTGTTCCCACATACTTGTCCTTAGTTTAGTTCTGTATTATATGAGATGTAAGAACGCAGTCTAAAGAGAGCAAAACCTTTTATAATTGTGTGTGCCACAGGATCTTAGACAGACGCAGTTTTCCATTCTTCTGAGCGACCCCCTCAACCTGTCTGTCTTTAAAATGGACATCAGGGACCAAAACAATTATATTTTGGAAACAGTGCAGTGGGAAGAAGCGCCTTCCACTCCTGAAGTTGGCATTCTGGGGCAAACATCCTACCCTTTGCCTCTCCCTCCTTTCCCCACTGGGACACCTGCTCCCCCTCAGCCAGCATCAGATCCTCAGACTGGAGGATTCTTTAGCAACATCCTCCCAGAACCAGCTCCTCCTGTGACTCAGCAGCTGGTTCCACTCATGGTCTCAGCACCAGCTCACCTCTACAGTCAGCCAGGGACAGATAGCCAGGGACAGCTGAGACACCCAGAGGTAGTGACAGGTCTCATTGAAGTTTTATTGATAAAGATGCTTAAAACTGTTGCATTCTTCAGTCCACATGAAATAAAAAGTTTTATTTGACTCTAAAATGCTGAACAGTAAACTTAGTCGCTGCCAGTGAAACATAATTCCAAAGAATAACGCAGGAGATCAAAGTCCAGCTATGTATGAATGTAGTTTTATGCACATCTTCTCCTCCCACTGATCACTTCTTCTACCGAGTGGATAGATCATAGCATTCCAGCTTTTCTCATCATCTGTTGTGTGTTTTGTGTGTTTCAAGCGTAATGTGCTCGGGATTCCAGAAAACATGATCCAGTACCTGCATCCTGCTGGAGAACTGTACGTAAAACACACAAACACACCAGTGTACACAGCTGCTGAACATCTGTATCTTCATAAACTCTGTTATCTCGTATCCGTCTCTGCATCTGTGTAGGCACGGTGTTCCAGTCTGGGATTTTGTCCCTCCTGCTCCCCCATCCAACACCTCCACTCCAAAGTAAGTTTCTGTGGTGCTTTGTGTCAGTGATCTGCAGGAATCTGTCTGTCTTTCATCTGCAGATGTTTGTGCGAATTATTGTAATCAGCTTCCTTTAGTGGTGCCTCCTTACATTCAGTTGCTGACAGTGGGTTCTCATGATTGTCTGTCTTCAGTGGAGGTCTCTCTCAAAAGAACAACAAGCTAAATATTTTGATCAGGCTGAAAGCGAGAGATGCCGTCACGCCACAGAGCATCCAGACTGGTCCACCAAAGAAAACTACGTATGTCCAAAGTGCTAATATGCAGTTCATACATGTGCCCATCACTGCACTGAATTATGAAGCAACCAGTGCACAGAGTTTGGATCAACTGATGAAAATTCTCATATTTTTGTTTTTAGGGCAAAAAGAGGAAGAGAACACGAAATCGCACCTCGAGCACAGGTGAGAGGAGATTTCTGGGAATTACGACGTTTTTTCATGTGAAATGTGATGAAAAGAAGACGGAAATCTGTTAACGAAAGAAGACTTACTGTGTTTTTGTTTGTGTTTGTTTGTGCAGCATCTGAACCTAAACAGGAAGATCAACAGGCCAAGAGGCTTTGTGTGACGCCAGCTCAGACACAGCCATCTTCTTCCTATTCAGTTGCGAAGGAGCCTCTTGAGCAGCCACAGAGACAGCCAGCTGTTACCAACCTTCCTGATCAGCAGTCAGCGTGTGTGCAGCTGCAGAACACACAGACAACAGTTGATGCACCTGTGTGTCAAGTAAATCCGGTCCTCCCAGCTTCTCGTGTGGATTTCTCCCCATCTGCATCACTGGCCTCCTCTGCTGCACCCGTCCAGCTCCAGGCCACTTTTGTCAGTGACACTGATGAAGCACTGCTGTCAGTGGTGAAACAGCTTGACCCCCTCCTCACTTCTGAGCAGTCTCAGCAGCCCTCCTCTCCACTCACTGGTCATCACCTAAATCAGACCAACCCTGCTTCTCCTGTATATACGTCTCTATCCACATCATTTACCTCTTCTGCCACATTCTTTCAACACCAAAAAGAGCCTATTGGTTTCGCTGACATTCAGGAAGACATGTGGTCACTCCTTAACCACCTCCCTGCCGCTCCACAGCCGGATACATTCTCCTTTCCTAACATTCCTACTCTGATTAGCCCTGCTTCTCTGGAGAACTCCTCTCCATCTAAATTGCTGGCCTCCCCTGTTGTGCCCACTGAATGCCAGTCAACGCCTCCCTTCTTCAGCCAAACTGTAAAAAGTATGATGTCGCTACTTAACGACCTCGAACCTGGGCCCTTTGCACAGCCTCTACAGCCCTCCTCTCCTCAAGCAGACTGGTTCTGACCATAATCAGATCAGTCCTGCACCCCCCAAACCACGGCTACCTTCTGTAATAAAGTCTTAGCTCACTGCAGTCTTTCCTCTGTTTCAGAACTGCTTGCCAGAAATCTCTCCATGTGTGTGTGTTTGTGCGTATGTGTACACATGTGTACAGATAATCCTTGTTTTGGTGTGTAAATAAAGCTTGATCAAAAAGTAAGTCAGCTCTTGAGTCTGCTTTTGGATCAGCCTCTCGTATGAACCCTCTGGGTTTGTGATGATATCACTCATATAAACTCTTTAAATAAGGCTGCCATTCCCTGGTGGTATGTGGTCTCACACACTGAGGCAATGAGAGACCTTTGGTACTTTATGCTAGGGAAATGGCCTCCAAAATCCAGTGGCAGTGTATCTGTTTATGTAAAGCTTTATACCTGGCTGTCAGCAAAGCAGACGAACAGTCTATCAGATAAATGCACATCCTGAATCTGTTTAATGAAGCAGCACATCACAGGACACAGAGGTTCACAGGGCTGCTGCATTCCATTTGTAAAAGAGCACTGGAAAGAGAAAACACACCTACACTTGCCATTCATAGGCACACAGCTCTTGTAAATTAAGCCCTCACACTTTTGATCATTGCCACCATAGCTGCAAGCAAACCTTTAGCTGAGCTGACCTCTCAAGAGGCAAGACAGAGAATGAACACTGCAGGTAGCAGCTCCAAATACATGATGTACATCTTGCACTGGGGCAGTAATGTCAACTCCTCATTATGGAAAATCACTATAGGCTGTTCTAGAAGTCGCTAGAAGTGATGCCATCGCCTAATTTGCATAATTGGTCATGCTTGTAAACTACGCAGTAGGAAAGAGAAATAACATCGTGGAAAAGACATAAAGTGAGTAAAAAACACCCTAAATGCATTTAGAATATATTGTGGCGTGTTGGGGGAACAGCTAGTTCTCTCCCATCATGCCTTGGGACATATGCTGCTATTTAGATGTTCTTGTTTTATTGTTTATGGTTACACTACTTTTAACTGTTATCTTGAATGTTGTGTTTGTACTGCGGTTCAAAGTCACTTACAGTTATTGTTTTATAGAATGAATGCAACCATAAGTGAGTTCTGTTATGCTGTTAATGACCCTCGAAGCACAGTGTAGCATCAGCAAGTGTTGTAATAAAGAGCTCCCCCTACCAGCTTGGGGTTGAATAACAAGCTCAATCTCTCTCTGTGAGCTTCTTCGTAAAGATACCTTTGCATGCCACATTGGTGTCAGAAGTGGGATTCCAAGAGCATGGCCACTATTCTGAAAGAGGAAGAGGAGCTGAGGAAGATCAAGGAGCTTATCACTCGCCTGGAAGCAGTGAATGGAGCACGATCGAAGAAGCGGGGAGAGCCCCAGGCAGCAGCAAGCCAGCCAGGGGAAGATCTGTGGGGCTTACCAGATGGAGCCTCACACCCCCGCCCACTGGGGAGCTGTCGGAGCCGCCAAGGCATGCTGCAGGCTCCAAGACCACGAGCAACCAGCCAGCCTCCACTCATGGTGATGCCTGGGAGCAGCACACCCTCATTGTTGGCAGCCGAGGGGGACAACGTCAACTGTCTCCAGGACCAAGTGCAGCAGCTGCCGCCATCAGGGGCTCCTGTCCGGGGGAGCATGAAGCTGCCACGCTATAATG
This sequence comes from Diplotaxodon limnothrissa, assembly GCF_057381915.1. Classification (NCBI taxonomy): domain Eukaryota; kingdom Metazoa; phylum Chordata; class Actinopteri; order Cichliformes; family Cichlidae; genus Diplotaxodon; species Diplotaxodon limnothrissa. The sequence continues at coordinate 5,285,059 of NC_140614.1, read as the reverse complement.
GGGAGGCACCTCCAGAGACCTACCTTATCCAGGTACAGCTGGCTGCTCAGCTAAACGGTTGGTCAACAGAGGAGACAGCTGTCCAAGTTGCCCTCGCCTTGGAAGGCAGGGCCCTGCAGATCCTCACAGATCTTCAGCCAGAAGAGCGTTTAAGTTGGCCTGCTGTTGCCAGAGCAATGCAGAGCAGGTTTGGCCTCCGTACACATGCAGATGATGCCCGAGATAAACTTGCTAGCCGCCCACGGAGACAAGAGGAGAGTCTGGGTGCCTATGCTGCTGACCTACGTCTTTATGCACGTAGAGGGTACCCTGCTTTTGATGCTGCAGCACAAGAAGAGCTTGCTCTCCAGGCTTTTGTCCGGGGTCTCCAGCCAAAACGATTACAAGAGCACATCCGTCTGCATGCACCAGAAACCCTGGTGGCAGCTCTAACTGAGGCCGAAAGAGTGGAGCATGTGCTCAGCCCAGGTGCACGCAGCCCTGGCATAAGTCACCAAGTGCGCCAAACGGACTACGAAAGGAGCGACCAGGAGGAGGAGGCCCGCCAAACCACCAACACACCACCCTGGCGATCTCGGCGAGGGAATAGGCGAGCAGGAGGCCAATCCAGGGGTAACTGCCATCGGTGTGGAGAACCAGGCCACATCCCACGCTACTGTCCAGCACCAAGCCCACAAAGCTTGGCACCCCAGCTGCCGTTAAACTAAGGCGGGGTGGCACAACGGAGGAACTGCCCCCTGCCACCACTCTGTCCTCCGAATCACACTTGCGGGTTGGCCGGCTCGGCCAGACACGGGGACTGTATCTGGACTGTGACCTTGCCGGCACCACCTGTAGTGCCCTGATAGACACTGGATCCACGCTCTCCTTAGTACAGGCTGGAGTCCTCCTTGGTTCTGATGGCCCAATACCGCAGGGTTGGCAGCCTACTCAGCTCCACATCACCACAGTCACGGGGGAGCATGCCAAAGTTAAGGGGGAAAGATCCCTCCCGGTGACTGTTGCTAACTGCACCATGGACCACCAGTTCTGGCTAGCCAGCATCCAGGACCAATGCATCATTGGCCTGGACCTGTTAGCCAAATGGGAGGCCACAGTGGACGTGTCCCGAGCAATCCTTTACCTGGGCACGGAGGCTGTGAAGCTCCACACCACAAAGGAAGTCCCGCTGCCTGCCTCTACTTTTTCAGCCAGCGTCAGGAAGCCTGAGGACCTGTCGCCGCTGGCGGGGGAAGGGGGCTCCCCTTCACCAGCAGTACCGCAACTGTCTGCAGAGACCAAGCAAGCTGTCGAGGATCTATACCAGAGGAGCTGCGAGGGTCTTCAGGCTGATCAGCGACGGCAGCTGCGAGAGATACTCGACTTGTTTGCCGACATCTTTGCAGCCAAGGATGAGGACTGCATGCAAACCAGCCTGGTACAACACGACATTGACACTGGAGATGCACGGCCCATCCGCCTCCGCCCTCGTCGCCTTCCCCTTGCCAAGCGTGCCGCAGCAGAGCAAAAGATCAGGGAAATGGCAGAGGCGGGCATCATCGAACCCTCAAACAGCCCCTGGGCAGCCCCGGCTGTACTGGTTCGGAAAAAGGATGGTACCTGGCGGTTTTGTGTCGACTATCGTCTACTCAACAGCATCACACGCAAGGACTCCTACCCATTGCCCCGGATTGACGATGCCCTCGACGACATTGCTGGGTCCTGCTGGTTCAGTTACCTCGATTTGCGCAGTGGCTACTGGGAGGTGGAGCTGATGCCAGAGGCCCGCCCAAAGACTGCTTTCTCCATTGGCCAGGGACTGTGGCAGTTTAAGGTGATGCCCTTCGGCCTCTGCAATGCCCCAGCCACATTCGAGCGCCTAATGGAGAGGGTTCTGGCTGACATCCCCCGCGACCGCTGTGTGGTCTACCTGGATGACCTCCTCGTCCACGCGACAGACTTCGAGAAAGCCTTGGCTAACCTGACTGCTGTTTTCCACGCTATCCGCCAGGCTGGCCTTCGCCTCCACCCCAAAAAGTGCCATCTCTTCCGAAAGGAGACGACCTTCTTGGGTCACGTTGTGAGCGGAGCAGGGGTTTCCACTGACCCTGCGAAGGTGGCCGCTGTGAAAGATTGGCCCATTCCAGGCAACACTGCTGAGTTGCGGAGTTTCCTTGGCCTGGCATCATACTACCGGCGTTTCGTCAAGGACTTTGCTACCATTGCAAGCCCCCTGCACTGGCTCACACAGAAGGGCCGGGAGTTCCATTGGAGTGAGGACAGTGCCGTTGCATTTGATCGGCTCTGATCTGCACTGGTTGAGGCACCGGTGCTAGCCTACCCAGACCTGCAGCTCCCTTTTGTCGTGGACACCGATGCCAGCAACACAGGGGTGGGGGCTGTGCTGTCGCAGGAAGGCCCTGAGGGGGAGCGGGTCATCTCCTACTACAGCCATTCCCTCAGCAGACCGGAGAGGAACTATTGTGTCACCCGTCGAGAGCTGCTGGCCATCATCCTGGGTCTGCGCCATTTCAGACCCTACCTCTACGGGAAGAAGTTCCTCCTGCGCACAGACCATGCGTCCCTCACTTGGCTGCTCAGCTTTAAAGAACCGGAGGGACAGCTAGCCCGGTGGTTGGAGACATTGCAAGATTACCACTTTGAGGTCCGTCACCGGGCGGGACATCTCCACACCAATGCAGATGCCCTCTCCCGACGCCCTTGTGAGGAAAAACAGTGCAGGTACTGCCAACGCTTGGAGGACCGGGAGGGCATGACTTCAGTGATCGTGTCACCACAGGGCGGCCCTGAGAATGACTCTGTTCCAGGTGGGCATTGTAGCAGTCTTCAGGTCCAGTCCGCCGCAGGGGATACTGAGGGTCTGGAGGCCATGGATCCCCAACAGCTGCAACACGACCAGAACCAAGACCCTGCCCTTTCCCAGGTTCAGTGTTGGATTGGAGCTGGTCAGAGACCATCATGGCCAGAGGTATCTGCACTGGACCTCGAGACCAAGGCTCTCTACTCCCAATGGGTCAACCTCAAAAACCGAAACGGCCTCCTCTATCGCCGCTGGCAGGCTCCCGGGGGTCACCGTGAGGTCCTCCAGCTCGTGGTACCTCAGCAGTTGCAGTCCAGGGTGCTCCAGTTGGTTCATGGTGCAGCAGGGGCAGGACACTTTGGAGTTACCAAGACTCTGCGGCAACTTCGGTCTCGGTTCTACTGGCCCGGGTGTCGCCAGGACGTAGAGCTCCATGTCCATCGGTGTGATGCCTGCACGGCTCAGAAAGGGCCTTCCCAACGCTCTCATGCCCCCTTGCAGCAGTATCAGGTGGGGGCTCCCATGGAACGGGTTGGTGTGGACATCCTGGGACCCTTCCCCACCACTGACCAGGGGAACCGCTACGTCCTGGTTGCCATGGACTACTTCACTAAGTGGCCTGAGGCCTATGCAGTCCCTGACCAGAGTGCTGTTACCACTGCTGAGCGTCTGGTCAACGAGATGTTCTGCCGGTTCGGGGTACCAGAGGAACTGCACAGCGACCAGGGCCGGAATTTTGAGGCTGTGGTGTTCAAGGAGGTCTGTCAGCGGCTGGGTATCAGGAAGACCCGGACGACGCCACTGCACCCTCAAAGCGATGGGTTGGTGGAACGCTTCAACCGCACCCTGGCCACGCAGCTTGCTATCCTGACCTCCCATCAGCAGCGTGACTGGGATCAACACCTTCCCCTGGTCCTAATGGCCTACTGTTCTGCAGTCCAGTAATCTACTAAGTGCACTCCAGCGGCCTTGATGTTCGGTCATGAGCTTCGTACCCCAGTGGACTTGGTGTTTGGATCCCCCCCCGGGCAGGATGTGTGCGGGGACCCCGGGTTGGACTACCTCCACAACCTCCTTGCCCGGCTCCGAGAGGTGCATCAGTTGACCAGGCAGGCTCTCCGAGATGCAGGCTCCCGGCAGAAGCGAGCTTATGATACCCGCTGCAAGGGGGAAGGACTTTCGCCCGGTCAGCATGTGTGGGTCTACAGCCCGGAGAGGAAGAAAGGGCTTTCTCCCAAACTGATGAGCCAGTGGGTTGGACCCTGCACTGTTCTTGAGAGGCTGTCCGACGTGGTCTACAGGGTGCGGCTGGTCAAACGGAACAGGGTGGTCGTACTCCATCGTGATCGCCTGGCACCCTATCAGCCCTTGAGTCCATCCAGGGAGGCGTCAGGGTCCCAGCTTCAACCGCAGGCCCCCAACCTGGCCTCGGAGGCAGCTGGGGGACCCACGGAACGTCCTCAACGAAGCCGTCGCCTTCCCCAACACCTCAGAGACTTTGCTATGGACATGCCGGTTGCTGGGGACAGCTAACCACTCAGGTGGGGGCTGTGTGGCGTGTTGGGGGAACAGCTAGTTCTCTCCCATCATGCCTTGGGACATATGCTGCTATTTAGATGTTCTTGTTTTATTGTTTATGGTTACACTACTTTTAACTGTTATCTTGAATGTTGTGTTTGTACTGCGGTTCAAAGTCACTTACAGTTATTGTTTTATAGAATGAATGCAACCATAAGTGAGTTCTGTTATGCTGTTAATGACCCTCGAAGCACAGTGTAGCATCAGCAAGTGTTGTAATAAAGAGCTCCCCCTACCAGCTTGGGGTTGAATAACAAGCTCAATCTCTCTCTGTGAGCTTCTTCGTAAAGATACCTCTGCATGCCACAATATTTAGAACCACAAGTTACATTTATCTTAATTCCAACCCTCCTCCTTTATCTGGGCTTGGGACCGGCAAAAGTGACCCGAAATAGGCACGCTTTTTAAGTAGTTTTAAACCACACAAGACTAAGGGTAAAAGTTTTTTACCATCATTTTGTTAACAAACTACATTAGCAATCTAAATGGACCAAAAACAGACAGTAGAAATAAACAGTGTCAATGTGAAAAAAAGATGGGGATTAGTCTGGTCCTAATTCAGCCTGATTGCTTTGTTTTTTAGTTTTTTTTCAGACATCCCTCCACACACACAGGCTGTGCTGGCTCGGTCACTCTGGCACAGCTGGCTGCAGGTGGAGCTCACAGGCACGTCACTGCAACCCCCCCCCCCCCCCGCTTCTGCTCCGCGGCTGCTGAGTGACTCCTCATCTGGGGCTCTCCTCAGCTCTTTCTGGGAGAGTGGCGCGGCTGCCCCTCTGTTGGTCTTCCTTGGTCTCTTGTGCTCTGAGAGCCTCTGGTTGTCTAGAGTCTTGATCTCCTCCATACCTGCTTCATGCCCTGGAGGACGGGGCTGTGGCTCCCCACACCCTCTAGCAGATCATCTGTCTTAAACACCAAAAAGACCAAGGAGATCATTGTAGATTTCCGGAGGAAGGGTCATAACAACCATCTGCCTCTCTTCATCGGCAGTGAGGCGGTGGAGAGGGTGAGCAGTTTTAAATTCTTGGGGGTAACTGTGACCGAGGACCTGTCCTGGGGCAACCATATCACCTCAGTTGCACGGAAAGCCCAACAGCGCCTCTACTACCTGAGGAGACTGCGGAGCGCACACATTCCCAGATCTCTGATGTTGAACTTCTACAACTGTGCCATCAGCAGCGTTCTGACGTATGGATTTCTAGTGTGGTTCCCCAGCTGCACCAAGGCCGATCAGCAAGCACTCCAGCGGGTGGTGAAAGAAGCTGGCAGAATTATTGGAATAAGTCTGCCAGAGATTAGTAATATCTTCCCCACTCGCTGTCTGAGACGGGTGCACAGTATTCTGCGGGACCAACATCACCCTGCGCGCCACCTTTTCCACCTGCTGCCCTCAGGGAGAAGGTACAGGTCTATACAGGCCAGAACATCCAGACTGGCCAACAGCCTGTATCCACAGGCTGTGAGGCTCCTGAACTCTCTGCCCCCCTCTCACGGACAATAACCATATCCAACTTCTTAATAGCACTGAACTTACTTGTCAGGTTCTCATGTTTACTTGTCATGTTCTCATGTTGTTGCTAAGGATTGTCTTATTGCACTGGAGTCACACTGGGTTAAATATTTACACTTGGGTTTTAAGGGGTATTTATTATTTTCTTCATTATTTTATTTACGGGTTGTACGGAAGCCCCAAATGCAATTTCATTGTTCTCTGACAATGACAATAAATAAATAAATACTAAATACTAAATACATTACATGAAGGAACCTTTTAAATACAAGCGCGCTCATGCTCAGAGGTGTACACACGGGTGCTCACACACACAAACTACACCCTTTTTGGCTCCTACCTCAAAGCACACTGTGCGCTGTCGATCTTACGTGCTGCACAATAATGTTTAATATTTAGTATTTACTGTTATATTCACATAGGTCATTGCGATGATGTTGTTTATTATATTGCTCTCTTTTTTTTTGCTTGTTTTCTCTTTTTTCTTTCAGACAGGTGATCCAGGTGATTGATATATGTATTTTTTTGTCTGTTTGTTTTGTTGGTTTTTGTTTTTTGCCCTTTATCTTTCCCCCAGTCAAGTCTGTCCCATGTGTAGCAAGTGAAAATAAAATAAAATAAACAATAAAAGCAAAGGTGAATCAAATAGACCAATACTGCAAGGCTGGGATGGTCCATTTGGTAAAGTAAATCCGTTGGGCATCTTTCTTTGCCTTTAATTCTGATGGCAAAAGAACCAAACGGGATAGGTGAAAAAGAAAAAAAGTTTGTGTTTAGGAGTTTTGTCTTTGGGCTTTGGGATGAACCGGTTTTTGTCTGAGTGTGTGGCTGGGTCTGAAGTACACTGGGATGTCGTGCTTAGAGAAGACTCTCCTGAGTTTTTCTGATAAACCGACTACATAGGGGATGACAATGTTGTTAAATCTACCAGTTAACGCTTGCTTGTTAGTTAGCTTAATGCTTATTCTTATCTTTGGCTTATTCTTAATTACTTTTAATCATTTTTAATTATTTTTTTGACTGTTTTATCCTTACACTTAGTTTTCTTTTATGCTTTTATATGCAATTCTTTTGCTTTTGTGTTTTAATGCCATTCAACCTGCTAGCATGTTTTGGTACCTTGCCATAGACCTCATCCTTCCCTGTTACTTCATCCTACTCTCTTAAGCACTTTGGTACACCACTGGTTTTTAAATGTGCTATATAAATAAAGTTTGTTGTTTTATTGTTGTTGTGTTTGTCTTTCGGATCCTTCCTAGTTGGGAGGATAGGGCTTAAAATCTGGGACTCTCCACCAGTTGCTCTTAGAACTGAAGAAGCTTCTCCAAACACTTTTCTTTCCAAGCTCCTTAGACCACACCAGACTACCTTCTACCATTGCTCCGTTGTCCAGTTCTGATGCTCACATGCACATTGGTGGTGGTTTTGGTGGGAGATGCAGGTCAGCATGGGCACCCTGGGAGGTCTGCAGTTATGCAGCCCCATTTGCAAACTGGAATGCACTGTGTATTCCCACACATATCAATTGAGCTATCAGTAATTTTTAAACCAGCATCAACTTTTTTGGCAATTTGAGCAACATTAGCTTGTCACAGTTACTCCCTGTGTGCATCAGTGAGACTTGGCCAGTGATGACCCTGTCACTGGCTCACCACTCTTTCTTCCTTGGACCATTTTAATAGATACTGACCACTGCAGACCAGGAAACTCCCACAAGAACTGCAGTTTTGGAGATGCTCTAACCCATCTAGTCACATCCCAATTTGGCCCATTTTTCCTGCTTCTAACACATCAACGTTGGGACCTACATGTTCACTTGTTCGCTGATATAGCCCACTCACTAACAGTTGCTATCATGAAGAAATGTCAGTGTTATTCACTTCACCTGTCAGTGCTCATGTTATACCTGATCAGTGAATTGCACTGGAGCAGCCCTTGAATTTATATAAGAGTTCATAATTGAACCACTTATTTTACTTGTAAATAAAACCACTAATTGCTCAGCTGTACCGGTGATGTGAATGGTTAAATAAACCATAAAGCCATAAATAAAGTCAAACACCACAGTCTGTTTTTTTAAACCGAAGTTGTATTCAACACATTTGTAAATATCATGTTTACAGAACATTCGGATTGTGTACAAGACTTAACTCTTCCACCAAAGAATGCAGTAATACCAGCAGAGAGCCCAAGTGGGGGGGGGGTTGTCCCACTCCCGCTGCAATGAAGATGACAGATCAGTTTTAAAGGTGGTGTAAGTTGGCGGTGAGCGTTATTGTTTCAGGACAGCGACTCGAGCTCAATAATGTCTCAGAAGGGCTGTTTGAACGGAACATCAATTATTCATCCTCTCATATGTACAGTCTCTTTGACAGCTGCTTCACACGCTCCCGTCAAATCTGCTGTATCAGTGGAATCTGTCTCCTCATCGTCCTTCTCCGTCAGCAGAGGACGGCGCTTGCACCAGACACAGACATCCGTTTTTCGATTCAGGGACCGAACTCACAGGGACCGGAGTAAATGGAGCGTTTTGTCAAAATAATTTACGGAAGACTATTTGTGAATCACACTTAAAGTGAAAGGTTTTTCTAATTCTCAGCCAACAAAGTTCACTAATACACAGAAGCATTCCGAGAAGGGTATGAAAAACAAATCTGCAATTGTGGATATTTAACACATTTTACTATAAAAAATACGTCATTTATCAAATCTCAGTAGAATTGTGTTGGAAAGTAAAACCTTTCACATATGATGATGGAAGGTAGTGCAATATAAGAGATCATATGGTAAACTTCAATGAACAATTCATTCCCATTAAATGCAAACTTGACCTTAAAGGGGACCTTTTTGCTTTTCCTTCTTTTCTATCACACGAACATATTTTATGTTATTCACTATGTCAAGGAAGGAAATCATTTTCATGAACTAAGCAGGATACGGTAAGTAGGCATTATTTTGAACTGTGAATCGTACGACGTTGCTCATTTAAGAGTTCAAGAATAAAAATACGGAGTGAGAATGAGCAGAATGGGTCCCCTTTAAGAGCATTTTGTCCGAGGCCAGCAGCTTAGCTGAACCTACAAAACCATTTACTAGAAGGTGATTTGCAGCACACGCTAGTTCCCAATTGGAAGCTTGGTTGAAGCTACAAGGAATTTGGAAAAGTAACCGATTAAACTATTCGTTTTACTTTTCTGGATTAGATGACACAGCTATTTTCCACAAACGTTTTATATCATCGCGGCAAAGTGCTCTTCCCAAAATTGGCACTCCAGCGATGCACTGTATGATATATTAAGTGGAAACATTTACATCTAAGTTCTAGGGTAATAAAACTATTAGTGATTTAATAAATTTGTTGAATTTAAAATAAATAATTGACTTAATGCTAATGGAGTTTTTTTAAATAAAAGAAATCCTTAATGACTCAGTATTTCAATCTAGCAAGCTCTTTTTTTCCTTTTGGTTGTTCACAATAAAATATACAAAGTTTTTTCAAAAGTTTCTCCTAATAAGATCTCAAATTTGAAACATGTATTTTCATCTTTTTCAAGTTCAGCCCTCATTGGTCGGTGGATATCGAGGCATCATCTACTGGTAAACAATTTTTCTTCTTCTTCTGTAGTTTAAGCAACAGTTCTGTGCTCCTCCTTCTTAAGCACACATTTAAGTGTGAAACTTCCGTCACAGTGGTTTAAAAACATCATGTCTCTCTGTAAACCCCGAAAGCTGTCGGCAAACTCTCCTCCTCCTCTCATCTGAAGGCGAGGCTTTAAAAGAAAATTTACCAAAAAAAAAAAAAAAGTACAGTGTACAGTTTTTTCTCTCCACTCAGACGAAATCAGCTGCGTATTGCAGAAACATCATGAAAAGCAGGGAATGTCCAGAACAGCTGCAGGTCGCCCAAAGTGCCTCGGGTTATAGCAGCAGCAGGAGCAGCAGCAGAAATGCAGGCAGGTCAGAAACGCCCGTCCTTAGATCAGGACAGGGTGAAAACTTTTTTTTTTTGTTTGTTTTTCAACTTTTCTTTCAGCTTTTCCAGAAGCTTCGACGACCAGAAGGAACCCTGCCGCCCTCTCCTGCGGTTTGGAGGTTGAACACTAGGTGGTGACACCTCCTCGTGATCAGCTGGAGCTGCTGGAGCTACCGCCCTGCTGCGCCTTTGATGCTGAAACAGAAAAAACAAAGACATTCAGAAATGAAATTCTGTCTCAAGATATAATTTGAAAGCATTTGCTGTGGAAATAAACTGCGCTTTGTCCGGGGTTCGTTTGTACCTGTGAGGTCTCTGAAGCGTCTCTTGGCCTCGGCTCGCTCCTCAGAGTCGAAATACCAAACTGTGATGGCGTACCTGAAACACAAACGGCAAGAACAGTGTCTTCAGTGGTTGCCATTGCTGTCTGTAACGACCAGTGTGTGTTAATAAGGGTTACGTTTTTGCTAATTAATTTGCCATGTTTTAAGGAAAATTACAACACATCTAACAAATGCCAACAAAGGCAGATGGTCCAAGTCATCATGTCTGTAGTAGTTACAGGAGAAGCTGCCTCATGAATTGGGGTACTGATGGGTTGGTTGGCGGGTTACCTGGTGGTATAGGAAGGCTGCACTTCATGTGGGTTCCTGCGGTCTGACCAAAAGAAGAGCAGCCTATCAAAAAGTGGCTTGATGTCTGCCACGTACGACTTCCCTTCTGGAAAGATCCTGAGGATGCCGCCATGCTCCTGATAAACAACAGCAGGAAAGACAATTTAGTGAAAGTTCTTTTTCTCTCATTTCTATTCACTCCTGTCCCCAGACAGAAACCAATAATGTGCAAATATTCACATCTTAATTCTAATCAGTCGCGATCACTTCCTCTGATTTTATCAAGTCAAAGGAAGCAAAAAAACATTTCATACTGATATCATCAGAGATCAAAGTCAGAAACTTCACTATTCACTCAGCTCACAATCAGACTTGAAATCATAAAAAAGATTCGAGATGGTGATCAAACACGAAAAACTGAAAAGAGTTTTCGATAAATGAATAAATGAACAAAGTGTAATAAGCACCTTGGCATTCCAGTTCTTGTTGAGGTAGTAGATGCAGGTGATGCAGCGTCCATCACAGTTGGGATTGTCCACGTGCTTGACATAACCCGCCCCATTTCCTGGGTAACACGCCACCATAGCCTAAACAGACACGCACAAGCAGAAATAATTAGAGCACTCCTGTGTCACTACTACCACAAAACCCTGCTGCTTTAAATGCACTTCACCACGAGCTCGGACATCATAGAAAGTGCTAACATTAACTGCTATTTTTTTCCTCATGTGTCTCATATTTGACTACATTACACAGATAAATAAAGTTTTTGCTTCACAGATTTATTTACGAAACATAATGGAAAACAGCACATATAAACAGAATTGATTAGTTATTACTTGGTTACTTTTTATTTTTGTTACCACTGATATTGTAATTATTCATAATTGTGGTTCTCATCAGTAGAATTTAACTGAGGCTTTGTAAACTTGTGAGCTGTCACAACTGCTGCTCACGTTTTTCCAAAGTTTTACAAATCAAACCATCAACACATGAATCAAGAGAGAAAAGAAAAGAAGTGAAGTTCTGAAACTGGAGTATAATGGAAGGAACTGATGAATAGTAAAAATACTAAAATATCAGGAATAAAATTGTAGTGTTAACAGAGATAACAGGAAATAAAAATGTACTAGACTGTTCTTTTAGTTTAGCACAATCTGATGTAATAAGATGATCATTTCCTATGGCTTGTTTTGGAAATATAATAACATAATATAAAAACAAGGAATGCTGAACGAGTACAGTGGCTGATATAATCTTCGAAATAAAAGCTGGCGCGTTGAAAATCAGTTATGCTGACACAATTACACATACTTCCTCTATGTGTGTGCGCACCAATGTAGGTGTGTGTGTGGTGGTTATTTACTAATATTTCTCGTGTCCAGATGTGCTTGTTGTGGTTGCATGCCTACACACCGAGTCGCACGTACACGTGTATGTGTACATATGTGTGTGTGTGCGTACGTGCTGCCAGTCAGTATTGGGAGGAAATTGGAACAGCCGCGCTTGTGGTTACAGTATTGATAAGAGGCCATAATAGTTTTGCAAAGACCGACAGATTTCCCAACACAACCAGGAATCCTGACGTCACTGAGATTTTGGCCCCATCATCTATTTGTTCCACTATTTTTTGAAAATGAGCCATTTCTTTTTACATGTTTAAAATGAAAGAAATACTAAAACTAGAATACCAGTTCTTACAAACCAGTGCTTTGACTACAGAGTCCTCATAATTAATTGCTTCCTCGAAGCAATAAATAAAAATAAAATAATAAAAATACAATAAATATTCACAGAAAACGAGTTCATTTCAGTTAAAATGGAAACCTTTTCCAAACAGGACATGGGAGGTGGGAGCTAGGGGGGGGGGGGGTTTCCCTGCATCCCCTCCCTGCAGCGCTGCGACCTCATAACCCCAGCAGGAAGTGTCTGATAAGCTCAGAGTAAGAGACGAGACTGTGAGACGTGAGACTGTGTCTCAGAGTCCACAGAAAACAAAGCACAAACTGTGATCCTTGCCGATGAAACAAAACCCAGTGGTCACAAACAGCTGATTCTGTGCTACTCAGGTTAGATCTGCTCAGACTGCCCACTGCAGCTAAACACCTACATCTAGCATTTCACAGACTGATATTATTATTTACTTGGGCTTGCAGTAAAACACACCTGCCCCTTTAATTTTTTCCAAAACAGAAAAAAATATTAAAAGACAATTTATTAAAGTTTTGTGCAAGTTTCCATGTTTCATCATTTGGCACTGAAAAATCAATCATTTTTTCCAGAATGTGGACCCTACTTTACAAATGAAAGAAAAAAAGAAAAGGAAAATGACGTTAGAGAAGATTGATGCTTGTTAAAAACACATGTTCCTTAAACGCGCCAAAACAAACATCAGCAGCACTGATTTATGTCAAAGCGTGTTATCTTTACCATCTCTCTGACGTCAACGTCGTCACCTCACCCCGATGATTACACACAGACTGCACGCAAGCCCCTCGACCAATGCCTGTAGCTCAATGTACGCACATGTCCAAGACATGAGCGTGATTTGCATTTATTCGCGGAACCTCGATAGCAGAAAATTATAGAGGCAAAGTCACGGCAGCAGTCACGCTGTCAACGTGCTTGCCCCTTTTCTCTGATGGGATTTCATTGTGAACCCCCCTTATTGTCAAACACATGCGTGCAAAGGCCTTCTACACCTTTGCACGCTCCATAGAATCTCATGGAAGCGAACATCCTGTTCACTTCCTTTCCTTTACGATTATCAACACACATGCCAGTTTATACAGGAAGGTCACAGTGCAGATTAACCCCAGATCCAATAGACCATTCCCTCGATACATCAACGACAACAGCAGCACACCTTTAGTAACCTTACCGACATCAACATGTACCACCTGATGTCTGTGTTTATACACCCGTCGCATGCAACCATGTAGAAGCCACATCCCTTCCCTTTTGGGCGCTCTCGCTGTGAAACGCCCCTCTCTATTGCTTTTCATGAGAAGGGGATCGGGATGGTGGGTGGGTGCAGAAGTCAAGCCCCCGTCAGTGTGTGCGAGGGACTCCAAACGTGCACGTAGTTTCAGGCCTCCCTGGCTGCCAGTGACGACAAACCCCTAGCGCTGATAACAAGCGGCTGACCTGCTCCACAGGCTCGCTCTGAGGGGAAGTGGAGAAATCACGCAAGTTTGTTTACACGCCGCCACTAGGGCACGTACACACACACATACAGGCTTCATCATCATTACCGTCATTGTACAAGTGAGTTCCTGTAGAATGAGAAAAAAAAAAAAAAGCGCAGTGACACAGGAGGGGGGCTGAGCGGAGATGAAATGATACACTGTGAGAGGAAAAGGGCTGAAAACAAAACGCCTTAGAACTGTTTTTCAATTCAACTTTATCTTATCTCTCTAGCAGAGGGAGATGCAGAGAGGGGGGAGGAGAGGGGCACGGGGAGATGTTGTGCAGGTGTGGTGATGTCTGTGCAGTTGTTTGGCAGGTTTCCAGCCAGCTGATGGTTTAATGACAAAGCTACGTGTGGCGCGTGAGGCTACAGCGCCTCTGCAGCGCCACCGACATCCAGCAGCAGTGATTCTGCAACTTTTAGCAAACCCAGTCCAAGAGGTTTTAAGACCTTTTTAATGCCTCACAGATACTGGAGCTAGACTGTTTGGCTTCAACCACCTAACAGACTGGTGTCAAGCAATGCTTGGAGTTGGGTTTGTCTACTACTTTGGGTGCAATCTTTGATTTTTAATTATGTCCAGCTGCTTGTATCATAATCAGAATTGTATTTCAAACTATTATTAAAGGTTTTTTGTGTCCTCCACACAAAAGACAAATCCTGCTGTTTATTCTCCTGCATCATCTCCACGTGTGTGTGTGTGTGTGTGTGTGTGTGTGTGTGTGTGTGTGTGTGTGTGTGTGTGTGTGTGTGTGTGTGTGTGTTGTAACCAGGCTGACCCGTTTTCACAAGAAGTTCTATCTGATAACACGTACACACACAAACATGTGATAAGAGCTTACTGTACACTGCAGCACGTGAATGTGTGTGTGTGTGTGTGTGTGTGTGTGTGTGTGTGTGTGTGTGTGTGTGTGTGTGTGTGTGTGTGTGTGTGTGTGTGTGTGTGTGTGTAATGAGGATACTGTATGTGAGTGAGTGAGCTTTAGTGTGTGCTGAGGAGGAGTGAAGGAAGAATTGAATGTGTACGTGAGAATGTCCACTGCTACACGCGCATACCTTCACGCCCACTCACACGAATGGGCGTGTATCTGTTCTGCTGTGTCTGACTTTCCGAGGAACAATGTCTTTATAGGGACATTTTTGAAAATTTAAGACAGTTTGGTCGCTCCTTGCTTTGGGATTTAAAACTTTAACAAGAACTTTTTGAGAGTTAGGCTTAGTTTTAAAGTTAAGGTCGGGGTCATTCGAGCCCAAGTGATGCTGATCTCAGAGAAAAGGACACAGACACAGTCTGGCATCCATCAAACACTGACTTGATGTTGTTATTTCAATAAATTAGCTGACTAGTTGTTGCAGGCTTTTGATATCATTTATCTAACATATTTTTCCATCTGTGTAAAATAGAATATCTGTAAGTGACTGACTAGATCTCCCCCTTTCTGTTGAGTTTCAGTTTTTCTGCTCTCCTATAACCAAAATGTAAAGTCTCAAATCTCTTAGATATATTCAATTAGATTTTTAGAAATGTCAAACAACAACAACAACAAAACAAAATGTGAATTTTTGCAAATCAGATCCAAATGACATTGAGGTATTTTAATAAAATGCAGTCTCAGTCTTGGAGTTCCTCTAAGTGCCACTTGGGGCTGGTACTAAAAAGGAGTCAATGCCCATAGACTCCCATGTTGAGCATTAAAAGCATATCCTAGTACAAAAATTGATTTTGGCCTCAATGGCTGGTTTCCACTTTCATAAAACTCTGAGTAGGGGGAATATGTTTATGACACATCCACCTGGATTTTTATATTAGGAAGATGCCCACACTGATTGGGACACCATACAGGTGGTCATGGGGTTTGCTAGGCTTGCTGTGACTATAGACGTGAAATTATGTTACGAGATGACAAACCCTTCAAATTTTTCTTAAAATGCAGCTCATAAATGTCTTTTTTGCGGGATGAATCAAGGAGATCCCAAGATTCATTGTGGATTGGTGGTTTGGACAGTCCAAGCAAAGTGGTCAAAGAATTCTCTTTTAGATGTAAGCACATTTCACTCGCCGATCGAGCAGTACCGATGTTAAAATTACTGAATTTCAAATTAAGTTACATTTGTGACGCGAGTCGTTACTTATTGTGGCTCAGGTCCAGCAGTCTAAAAGCCTTTAAAACAAAAAGCAGCTTAAATTTTTAATTTAATCTTACACAGACTGTGGCAGTGTTATAGGTAATGAATACTATCGTCTTAATTTGTCTTAGGACTGCAAATGTCTAGAGTGAGGGGAGACTGAGAAACCCACTGATGCAAAACTTCTTTGGTGCTTCAGAGGAGAAGTGATGGGATAGAGGTTTTCCACTGCTGATGACCCTCTGGGACAAATTCATCAATGTGCGAGAAAAGGGAAGAGAAACTGGAGTCTGGAGCACCAGCTTAATGCATGAGCTGTTTTCTACCAGTCCCTCAACTATAGAAAAATTTAAACCGATTCCTAAATATTTGCTACCTATATTTAAAGCAAGTATCAGCAACAAAATGTCCTTGAAGATAAGTGAAAGAAATCTCCGTCCCGGGTTTCTCCGTGGATCGGGTTTCCTCCGAGGCGTGGGCACCTATAAGCAGAGTTTTGTCTTTACCCTATGAGATTCAAAATTATTCAAAGTAACACTCAGGTATGCCGTTCAGCAGGTTAGTTACAGCGCCGGGAGTAGCTTGGGAGAACAAGGAAACACAGACTGCTTCAGGTTGCTTTCCCAAAATCAACTCAAAGGTTTATTCATCAGACAACAGTTTATATAGAGGAAAAAGGTTCGTGTGTCAGCAGAATCAGAATCAGAATCAGAAAGGGTTTTATTGCCAAATGTTGAGCAGGTTTACAACATTAGGAAATTGCTGCGGTGCTTCAGTGCAAACATAGTGTCATAAATAGCACTTAAATAGACATGAAAAAATAAAAGTAGGGATAAGAATTAAAAATGCTACGTAGAAAGATATGTGCATGAGCTATACATGAGATATATACATGAGAATAAGAATTAAGAGTGCTACGTTGAAAGATATATACATGAGTGCAGGTGGTGATCAGTGCCAATCATGGAATGATGCAGTGAACACAGCGTAGGGTCATGTGTTAGTGGTGGGAACAGTCATATGGTTATTGTTCATGTGTCCAACAGCAGAGGGGAAGAAACTGTTCTTATGGCGAGAGGTTCTGGTGCGAATGGACCGGAGCCTCCTGCCTGAGGGGAGCAGGTCAAACAGACTGTGTCCAGGGTGAGAAGGGTCAGCTGAGATCCGAGCTGCACGCCGCAATGTCCTGGAGGTGTACAGGTCCTGCAAAGATGGGAGTCTGCAGCCAATCACCTTCTCAGCAGAGCGCACAACACGCTGCAGTCTCTGTTTGTCCCTGATAGTGGCTCCAGCGTACCACACGGTGATGGAGGGGGTGAGGATGGACTCGATGATTGCAGTGTAGAACTGCATCATCGTCCGTGTTGGCAGGTTGAATTTCTTCAGCTGCCTCAGGAAGTACATCCTCTGCTGGGCTTTCTTAATGACGGAGGTGATGGTGGGCTCCCACTTCAGGTCCTGGGTGATGGTGGTACCCAGGAAGCGGAATGAGTCCACAGAGGTGATGGGGGTGTCAGTCAGGATGATGGGGGGGAGTGGGGCTGTGTGCTTCCTGAAGTCCACAATAATCTCCACTGTCTTCTGGGCATTCAGCACCAGGTTGTTGTGGCTGCACCAGGACACCAGACGTTCAACCTCCCTCCTGTAGGCAGACTCATCCCCGTCCGAGATGAGTCCAATAACGGTGGTGTCATCTGCAAACTTGATTAGCTTGACAGACTGGTGGGTGGAGGTGCAGCAGTTGGTGTACAGGGAGAAGAGCAGAGGAGAAAGAACACAGCCCTGAGGGGAGCCGGTGCTGATGGTCCGGGAGTCCGAGACATTCTTTCCCAGCCTCACATGCTGCTTCCTGTCCGTCAGGAAGTCAGTGATCCACCGGCAGATGGGGTCAGGCACATTCATCTGGGAAAGCTTGTCTCGGAGATGGTCTGGAAGGATGGTGTTGAAGGCAGAGCTGAAGTCCACAAACAGGATTCTGGCGCAGATTCTCAGTTCAGACCGGTACAGACCAAATAAGGAAACGTCTTCCTGCCCTCTGAGCAAAGAAGTATCCTTTGTATAGTTTATCAGTTCAGCTACAATTTATGATTATCCCAGCAAAATACACTCCTAGACATAGAATACAGAGTTCTTTCATTAGTGAATTCTGAAACAAACCACCTGGCCTTTAACAAGCTCTTTTCTAGGAGATAAAGAAGGGAGGATGGGAATAAGGAAGTGATCTCTGTGGTATTTTCGACCTTGGTACCAGCCTGTGATTCTTACACATTAATTCTTGGGTCACAGAGAAAGAGAAAAACAACTAGTAAATGGGCCTTATTGAGTAACAGTTTTCCTGTATAATATCACTATAAAACAATATCCTGTAAATGCTACCATGGTATCAAAATATCACAACTGTTCCTAAGTAAATGTATTTTGATCAGTTAAATTCCACCTCCGGCCATTTTTATGGAAATGTATGAAAAATATACATCCTATAATAAAATAATCCATTTAATGTAGGCCCTTGGATATTTTATTATACTGTGCCAAAGTGAAATGACATTAGTCACACAAACTACACTAACTGTTTACTGACTAATTGTAACACTACTGTTAGCTAAAGGACACAGCTTAATAACGTTGTTTTTACATGTGCCAAGTACATCACAAAATCTAAAAGTTCTCCAGTAAAAGTAAAACAAATTAGATAAAATAAAGATTTTCTCTAGCTGCTGTGCACACGAAACAGTGCGTTGTATCTACACCATCTCACTTAAGGGTGCCTTAGTTTCAGCCTTCAGTCTTCACAACTTGCATTATTATTCCTACAATACTGCTGTTCATTATCTGTCTGAGAGTTGTAGAGTTAAAGTTTTTAACACATTAATAGAACTTTAGATCTACTTTGAACTGCATTGTACTGCATGTCAATTCAGCAGTTTATATACTGCTAGTAAATACAATATTGTTATTATTATGTGGAGGCTCATTCTGGGTCAATGCCCACAGGTTTCTGTTCAGGTTAATAGGTAGAGACGATACATGTAAAAGCTGAGAATGGTACTCCTACGACGGAACCGTAATCTTCACGCCATTAATCATCACAGCAGCGGAGAACACCCAGAGGACCTGACCTGATGTCGTAAATTCCCTGCCCTTCCTGCACCTTGTTCTGGTTTCTGAAACACTGGCTCAGGGCCCAGAATTGGTCAGTTACTGAAATACTGCCAAAAGGCCAACAAGTTACTGAGAAAAAGAAGAACGTCCAAGCACAACAGAAAGAAAGAAAAGGATAGAGGAAACAAAGCAGAGCTCCAGTCAGTGCCTAGTGATTAAGTTATGTAGAGTCCACTTGAGCTCACATCTGCCTTTTTCACAACTAACAATTCGCTGTAATAAATACCAATATTAAAACCACTGTCACAGCATGCCATGTTTTTGTGCAAGAGCTTTGGTGTGTTTACTTCTACGCATGATGCACCTTTCCACTGAGCAGCTAGAGGAGGAGAGCATGTGAGGAGTGTGTGATGAGCCAAGCTGTTAAATGAAAGAAGGAAGGCCTGAGATAAACAGCATCTCCTGATCTCAGCATCACTTATAACCAGCTGGAGTCCAAACCAGCGCACAGCTTCAGCACAATGCCACTACTGACAGTGGGGAGTGACATCTCCGTTTTTATTTTAACCTGTGAGTTCCAGACACACGAAGTTTATTTTTAACTGCTGACTGGAGTTTGTTGATGGTGAAAACTACACGAAGCAAGTTATAAAGTCTTTACGGTCTACATCACAAATAAATTATATAAAAAACAGTTAAAGAATTTGTTACTTAACTAAAATGAGTTTACTAAAGTCGGCTTTAAACAGTGTACCCTTTTAAAAAGTACATATCTTATGATGCTTATTTCGGGGTTTTACTCACTTTAACTCTGAATAAACTACTCATGATGTGCTTTATTTGGGCTTTTTGGTTTTCAAACATTCGACGACAAACTACACATGTAAGCAGGTCTGATCGTGTTTAAAGATCGGTTCGTATTTTGCTTTCCTCAGTTTTGTCAGCTCTGGTCCTCTGCGTCTCCTGTTTGGTCGCTCCCGATCAAATACTGGCACATTTTGGCCCTTTATTAGCTTGTTTTTCTGAATCGTCACGATGGCTGTAAACCAGGATCGTGCCACCAGGCGGTTTCGCTTACCTGGGATCTTTCCCGAATCGCTTTGTTTCCCAGCCTCCCGGAGCAAAAGGAGATCAGCTTATCGATCAGGTTGAGCAAGAAGTTGATGGCCTCGCAGCCGCGTTCCGATCCGCTCACCCAGGCGATCTTGTCTCCACGGATGCTCCTCCGGTGGACTGCCGGGACGGATCCGGCCAGCCGGCCGTCCTGCAGAACTCCAGAGCGGTGCATGTCTTTCACCTGATCCAACACCGCGCCCCCGGCCAGCTCGCCGAGGAGTCCGTCCACGTAGTAGAAGCCGTATTCCTGCAGGGCCGGGACGACCTGCTCAAGAGCCAAACGCTCCAATTCCGTGTCCGATAAGTGTTCAATGAAAGGCATTTTAACTGTTGAGGTAATCTTGGAAGTTTAAAAAAACGTACAAAAAGAAACGAGTCGCAGGTTCAAAGTTTTGGCTGTAAAATGATTGAATCGACAAACAGAGAGAGGGAAGCCCGTTTCGCCGTCAGCTCTGTTTCTGTGACGGTCTGAATTCAGCCCTGCTGAAGTCCAACAGTCAAGCACCGAGCTGACAGAGTTCACGGAATACCTCTGAAGTCCTGCGTTTCTCCGCTCGCGTTTATCATTCTGCCCACGACACAGGCGATCAAGCGACTGTACAAGTACACCACATCCGGTAACGGATTTCACAATAAGTGTCGCACTGCCTGACAAACCTTTTGCCTCTTGGTGTGTTTAATTTTTAACGGTGGTCGAGGGGATTGCTAGTTATTACAAGGGTGTCTGGAACATCAGTTCCAGAAAAAATAAAATAATATATCTGAAAGAATAAACCTTCAGCGTGGGACTAAAATATTTCAGTATGAGACTAAACAGGCTGCTATAGAGCATTTCTCATTAATTGCTGAAAACTAATCAATAATATGATCAAAAGACATTTTAACAAATCATTTTTGTACAAGTGATTTGTCACGTAAAATGCTAAATATTCTAAGCTCAGCAATAGTTCAAACTAATCTGTCGCATTATATATACACTAAGCATTCTGATGAAATTCAACTGTATTGAAATTCGTCATGATGCTTAACTGTAAAACACAAAGCTAACTTTTAAATCAAATGCACTAATTCTGATATTGATTCGACATTTAGCCTTCAATAAGACGAATTCCTCTGAATTGACAATTGATTCTTGAGAGTTACGATAGTTTTATAGCTTTATTTTACAGGAATGCCGGCCTACTTCCGGTGGCATTCCTCTAGCTTTACAGTAGAGATCGGGGAGTGAATGTGCGAGGAGTGAGAGACGTGCTGGATGTGATGTCCACTGTGTGGGGGAGAGGTGAGGCTTCGTGACTTCCCCACTGCGTTTCTCTTTTATGGCCTCCTCTTACATCACGTGACGATTCGCGTGCCAAATCATTTTCACTTGAATTCCCACACAAAACAAGCGGTACACAAAAAAACAATGTGCCACAACAAGAAACCACGGCAGCACAAACTCCACACAGATCATTCACCTCGTTGTCAGCAACACAAAATATCACGCAGTAAAGTTGCCACAATGCGAGTTAGTTAAAGTTAAAGGAGCAGCAGTGGTTCGGTAACGTGCCCACGCGCTGGGCGTGCCCGTCGCCATTAAGTACTACGTGAGCTGCATGTAGCCCTCGCGCTCACTGCCTCCTCCCCTCCCTAACGGAAGTAAACAGTGAACGTGTACTTGACCACGTGCAGGGAAAATACAAAGCAGCTGCAACGGAAACTATCATGCAGCATACAGGATAATAATATTAAAATAAATAAATAAATATATAAATAATAATAACAATAAAACTAAACCCGTAAACAATTGAAGTGTATTACTGGGTATGTCTTAAAATCGTTCATCTTTAATTAATTATTTGCAGCAATTTTAAATTCTAGTATTCAATTAAATTTTATTTATACAGCGCCAAATCACAACAACAGTCGCCTCAAGACTATGATTATGGTGCTATAATTACAGTGGAGTGTTGAATGCTGCACACTTTGATTACAGAGACTCAAAAAATAAAGATTGACTCTATGTCAGATATTGGATTATTTGAACACATACTGGGAGACATTAAGCTGGAAAAAAAAAACCCCCAAAAAAACAAATCAGGATTCCACAGACCTGCTGAGATATGTGAGCCCAACAGCTCTTTGCTTTTCACAAGACAACGGAAAGGTTTGAAATGGCTGGTTTAATCTACAGCATTATAAAATGTTGTATTGTTCACTGTGTAAAAACTTCCTATGATTACCACAAGCTGTAAAAACGCAGTGTAGTAAAAAGAACAATGTTACACTCTGAAATAATTTGGAAGTATAATTCAAGAAAAGTGTACTCAAGCACTGTAACCTCCTAAATGTTCTTAATTACTGTCAGGAAAAACATTTGAAATCTCTCACAGTAGTCCATCCCAG
Organism: Diplotaxodon limnothrissa; assembly: GCF_057381915.1. Lineage (NCBI taxonomy): Eukaryota > Metazoa > Chordata > Actinopteri > Cichliformes > Cichlidae > Diplotaxodon > Diplotaxodon limnothrissa. The sequence continues at coordinate 5,262,661 of NC_140614.1, read as the reverse complement.
ACTGTACACATAAACTCCAAAGTAATCAAGAGTTTATTGAGAAATAGGTCCCCTGCCAATATTGGCAGTTATGTACAAATCACTGATAAAAATAAAGATTCAAAGATCCTGAGGAAACACTAAAACAGAATTCCTATGGAATAAAATCACCTTCAGATATAAAGTAAGTGAGGTGCATGGGGATGTAGACGGAGTATGACAGCTACTAACCTTGTGCCTTCCTCTGATCTTGTGCTTCCCCAACTTCCCATCGGCGTAGGTGACCAGTTTGTCCATCTTCGACAGCAGGTAGCCGATGTTCTCGCAGCCTGGCTCGTTTCCTTCCACCCAAACGATCTGGTCTCCACGAATACTCCTAGTGTTGTCCAGGCCTCTGCTGGCCAGCTTGCCGTCCTGCATCTTCCCGGAGTGGTGCAGCTCTTGGACCTCTTGCAGAACCCGGTCTCCAATTTTGCTCCCGAGGAAGTTGTCAATGATGCACATGCCATAGGAGTTCATGCTGGGGATGATGTAGTGGAGCACCAGTCTGTGACTGCTGCGGTACCTCCGGTCTTTGGATCTGGGATGGGCGCTCCAGGGAAGAGCATAGGGTACGATCCCGGCCCTATTTTTCCCAGCCCCAGCCCTGGCTATATCTCTGACTGTTTTCCCGACTTCACTCACAGCTTCAATTCCAGCTTCAACCCCAGTCCCATTTTCTTGGATCTGACCTTTCATGTCTGCAACTGTAACACTGTTGCTGCTGGTCCCAAATGTAACGCCATCTCCAGTATCGAACCCTGTATCAAATCCAGCTTTGACACCAGTCCCAACTTGGGGCTCTACCTTGGCCCCCACAAAAGTGTCTCCAGGTCCAGTGTCAGCACTGCTAAACCTCCAGGGGAGCAGCTGATCTGCATGTCTGTGGTCATTATCATCATCATTGACAAGTTTGTGGGAGTCAGTTTTAATTTCTTCCTTATTCACAACCTTGGATAGAGGACTCATGTCTGCATGCGTTCCCATCCGACTTGTTTAGCTGCTCTACACTCTGCTGACTGTTTTATAGGAAAGCACAAAGCCCCCAGGAAAGAACAGGAAGACAGAAAATGAGCAAGCTGGTTTCCAAAATAAGAGTGAGAGTAAAGGCCACCTTAATAGCTACACAAACAGCCATTACAAAAATATATCAAAAAGTTGAAAAAAAAAAGTATCACAAGAATATATGCTGGAAAGGACTTTCCTTCACTATCCAAAAACCATCCAAAATCATTTGTCGACAATGCTTTTATTTTGAAAGTTTTGGTCAGAAGTTTTTGTTGCATTGTACTTTAATGGGTTAGGATAGTTTTTGAAAGTCTAATAATAATAATAATAATAATAATAATAATAATAATAATAATAATAATAATAATAATGTTTTAGGTTGTTCCACCGTCTACCGTGACCTTTTTGGCAGGATAGCCTGTCTATCGAAGTTGTACTTTTAAACTTATTCAGTAAAATATAGGCGGACTGTTCCTCCAAAACATACACAGAATGTCTTAAAACAGCTATCTGACGCGCATTTCTGCCAGCACCGCGCTGTTTGGCCGACTCCAGACCGTTTGTATCTGCCAAACTGAGAGTAAAGTCGTATTTTTTACGTTGTCATTAAAAAAATAAAAACAACATTTTCTCGGAAACAGCTGTCGGGGTAGTGTGCCTGCTGGTTTTTCCCCCAGTCAAAAAGCCGTGTGAATCCCGTTACTGCTCCCAAAAAAGTCGCAGTGGAATAATCTGCTGTCACCTCGGAACGTACGTGACTTGCGGCAGATTCTAGTACAGAGGCTGCCTCGGATGACCGAAGCACGCACTGAGAGTCGAGCGAAGCGTGCACGTTAGCTGAGACATCCCGAGAGTGCAGGAAGGGGCTGAAACATCACTGCTGCTATATAAAGACGCAGAGCTAAACTTTAAAGAAGTGACCATCAGATTAATAATATCGGTTTGCTAATAAAAGCAACACGTATGCCGATTTTCTGGTGACTGTATCTTACAGCCGTCGAACTGTACAATACCCCTATTTAAACGTGCATTGGTTAAGTTAGTTATCTTTTTAAGCACATTTAAGTAGAGAGAACCAAGAGATTTTGAGTAATTATCAAAAAGGAAGAAGAAACCTCTAGGTTCATTTATTTAATGATAAATAAATGATTAATGATAATTTAATCCTCTTTCTCAGAGGAAGGCGTATAGATACGTAAACACGGCATAATACTATTTAGCTCTAGAAGGATCTAAACTTTAGAGATCGCTATAAGTAGACATTAAGGTCAGGGGAGAAGATAAGGTGTGGTCAGGGGTGGCCAAGGTCACCACAGCAACTCTATTCAACCCACATATAAAATGTAAAAGTTTACCTTCATGAAATGAATGTTTTTGTTTGTTTGTTTAAAATTACAGACATTGATTTTTTTTAACAAAAGGATGTTAGAAAATTATGTTGTCAGTAAAGGTTCTAGAAGAAGAATGTAAGTCAAAATGAGGTTTCATATGCTACACTCATCTTTATGGTGGAATAACCATGGAAATTTGAGCCAAAATGCACTTTTTGAATAATCCAGGGCATCAGCGTTTGTTTCTGCTCCTCTTCAACATGATCATTGAATTGGTGCCATTTTGCTATTGAAACTATGTAATGATACTGATGCTCAGAGTATGTTTTAGAAGAAAATTATGTTGAACGACAAGATTCCGGCCTTGGGTTGTGACATGTGGAGATGGTGTAAAAATGATTTTTCTGCAGTTTTTAACAGAGCTTAAGATCTGTTTTTCAACCATGAAAATATAAGACACGAGTGACCCGTAAGAATCTGCATGGCAGGCATAACAACAGCTCTTCAAATTCCCTAAATAAGTGAAGGTGCTGTAGTGCTTCCCATATTATGTCCTTTAGGCTACACTGGATGATTCTTTATGAAAGGAAAGGAGGTAATGCTCTCCTAATAAACCGTCAGACAATAAAATTTCATGCCATAAATTGCTGATTTGGTCTAAACCAAACTTTCAGATACAGGCTGTATTAAACCCTTCACTGGACTCTGAACGTCACACTTTTGTGATCCAATCTACATTTTGTCAAGTTATTGCTTTATATGAATATTTATAGTAAATTAAATTAAACATAAATAAATAAAATCTATAAATTAACATTTTAATAGTAACATGATTTCTTTGCAAGTGGTTATATGACCCTCATGAGAAAACATGGTGAGAATTTGTGGAGGGAATCATCTAAGACGTTCTTTTTGTAGTCCCTTTTAAGGACATTGTAGTTTCACCTTAAGAGACCCACATTAAAGATCAAGGAGCCAGTGTAAGGGCAATTGGAATCTCTTCACATAAATCCTTATAAATGCTCCTTAACATATGTTCTTGATCACATGATGTTAATCATGGCAATTGCTTTGGACTATTCCATTACAGCCATTTCATTGATAATGATAACTGTGTGTACATATGTTGGGTTTAAAACTTTAAATTACATTTTTTTAAAAAACCTAAGACCAAATTAACTGAACAAAACCTGAACAGACAAACTATCAAATTCTTAGCTCCTGGAGACACAGGGTGTTTGGTTTGTTGTGGTTCATCATGGTTCTGGTCACACAGTAACATGTGTTAACAAGCATCTGCAGAATGCAAATCTACAGTACTGGACAAAATGACTAGTTTCACCTCATTTCTTTATTTTTTGCTAGGAAAATGGAAGAAGTCAAAGATGGAAATACAGCAGCATATAAGCAAAAATAGAATTGTTACAGTTCTAATGAGCTTGAATGTTAATTTTTGGTATTGCCACCTCTACTCTTTAATAAAGCAATATTTCTTTTAGGCAAGCTTTCTTGTAATTTCCTTAGGTAGTTTCAAGAATAGTTCTCCAGATTTTTTTAAGGACTATCCAAAGTTCTTCTTTGGGTGCTGGCTGCCTTTTATTTCTTGCTCTTTCAACCCCACGCTATTTTAATAATGTTTGGGCTCTGGGGAGGCCAATCCATGACTGACAGTCAGTGATGGGAATAACGGCGTTACTTTTTTCAGTAGCGCGTAATCTAACTAATTACTATTTCTATTGTTACAACGCTGTTACCGTTACTAACAAGAAAATGCGGTGCGTTCACGTTACTATTTTTCAACAAACAGTGTTGAAGCTGTCTTCAGCTTATCCCTTCTTATATCAGTTGCACGGAAGTAGCTGTAAGTAATCTGGGCGCTACAGCTTTAATCAGAATCAGAATCAGAAAGGGTTTTATTGTCAAATGTTGAGCAGGTTTACAACATTAGGAAATTGCTGCGGTGCTTCAGTGCAAACATACTGTCATAAATTACGCTTAAATAGACATGAAAAAATAAGAATAAGAATTAAAAGTGCTACGTAGAAAGATATATACATGAGTGCAGGTGGTGATCAGTGCCAAACATGGAATGATGCAGTGAACACAGCGTAGGGTCATGTGTTAGTGGTGGGAACAGTCATACAGTTATTGTTCATGTGTCCAACAGCAGAGGGGAAGAAACTGTTCTTATGGCGAGAGGTTCTGGTGCGAATGGACCGGAGCCTCCTGCCTGAGGGGAGCAGGTCAAACAGACTGTGTCCAGGGTGAGAAGGGTCAGCTGAGATCCGAGCTGCACGCCGCAATGTCCTGGAGGTGTACAGGTCCTGCAGAGATGGGAGTCTACAGCCAATCACCTTCTCAGCAGAGTGCACAACACGCTGCAGTCTCTGTTTGTCCCTGATAGTGGCTCCAGCGTACCACACGGTGATGGAGGGGGTGAGGATGGACTCGATGATTGCAGTGTAGAATTGCATCATCGTCCGTGTTGGCAGGTTGAATTTCTTCAGCTGCCTCAGGAAGTACATCCTCTGCTGGGCTTTCTTAATGACGGAGGTGATGGTGGGCTCCCACTTCAGGTCCTGGGTGATGGTGGTACCCAGGAAGCGGAATGAGTCCACAGAGGTGATGGGGGTGTCAGACAGGATGATGGGGGGGAGTGGGGCTGTGTGCTTCCTGAAGTCCACAATAATCTCCACTGTCTTCTGGGCATTCAGCACCAGGTTGTTGTGGCTGCACCAGGACACCAGACGTTCAACCTCCCTCCTGTAGGCAGACTCATCCCCGTCCGAGATGAGTCCAATAACGGTGGTGTCGTCTGCAAACTTGATTAGCTTGACAGACTGGTGGGTGGAGGTGCAGCAGTTAGTATACAGGGAGAAGAGCAGAGGAGAAAGAACACAGCCCTGATGGTCCGGGAGTCCGAGACATTCTTTCCCAGCCTCACATGCTGCTTCCTGTCCGACAGGAAGTCAGTGATCCACCGGCAGATGGGATCAGGCACATTCATCTGGGAAAGCTTGTCTCGGAGATGGTCTGGAAGGATGGTGTTGAATGCAGAGCTGAAGTCCACAAACAGGATCCTGGCGTAGGTTCCTGGGGAGTCCAGATGCTGCAGGATGAAGTGTAGGGCCATGTTGATTGCGTCATCTACAGACCTGTTGGCTCTGTATGCAAACTGCAGGGGGTCCAGGAGGGGGGCCGTGAGGGTCTTGAAGATAGGAGAGAACCAGGCGCTCAAAAGACTTCATGACCACAGATGTCAGAGCCACGGGTCGGTAGTCATTTAGTCCAGTGATCCTAGGTTTCTTGGGGACAGGGATTATGGTAGAGGATTTGAAGCAGGCAGGCACATGACATGCCTGCAGTGAGGAGTTGAAAATGCCAGAAAACACTGGGGCCAGCTCGTTTGCACAGTGTCTGAGGGTGGCAGGAGACACACCGTCTGGGCCGGGAGCTTTTCGAGCATTCAGACTCTTAAACTGCTTCCTCACACCTGCTTCATGAATATGAAGAGTTGTGGTGGGAGGAGGTGGTGTGAAATCCTCCTTTGTGTGGGGTGAGGAGGGGGGTGTTGTAGGTGAAGTGTTTGAAGGTGGTGATGGCTCTGTGGAGGGGGGAGAGGTGGGGGAATGAGTGTCCAAAGTGCCTCTATTGTTGGGGCCGTTGGAGGTGTGAAGGCTGCCTGATGGCTGTCAAAACGGCAGTAAAAGTCGTTAAGGGTGTTGGCCAAGAGCAAGTCATCAGTGGAGTGGGGGGTTTTAGGCTTGTAGTTGGTGATATTCCTAAAACTTTTCCACACAGAGGCCGAGTCATTCTCTGAGATCTGCTGCTGCATCTTCTCAGAGTGCTGATGTTTAGCAATGTCCACTTCTTTAGTGAACCTGTACTTGGCCTCTCTGTAGCAGTCCCTGTCTCCGCTTCTGAACGCCTTTCTCTTTTCCAGCCACAGCTTCTTGAGTTTAGGAGTAAACCAGGGTTTGTCGTTGTTATAACTCACCCTGGTGCGTGATGGCACAATGCTGTCCTCACAGAAGTGGAGGTGACAGTGTCCGTAAACTCATCCAAGCTGTTAGAAGCAGCCTTCATTGTGTCCCCGTCTGTAGACTCCAAACACGTGCGAAGCTCCTCCACAGCCTCGTTGCTCCACAGTTTTTTGGTCCTCACGACAGGTTTGGAGAGCTTCAGCCTCTGTCTGTACGCGGGGATTAGGTGGATCATGACGTGGTCAGAAAGTCCGAGTGAAGCGCGGGGCACCGCGCGATAGGCCCCGCTGATCGTGCTGTAACAGTGGTCTAATGTCCTCTCCTCTCTGGTCGGGCATTTAATATACTGCTTGTATTTGGGAAGCTCATGGCTCAGATTGGCTTTATTAAAGTCCCCAAGAGCAATAATGAGAGAGTCCGGGAATGTCCGCTCCATGTGCAGTATCTGCTAAGCAGCTGCGCGCACTCCCGCGGACGGCAATCACTTTCTGGTAGGTGATCACTTTTTGGCACAACACCTGGAGCTGGGGGGGCAAAACAATGACATGAGTGCTGCTGTTTGGCTGAGGAAGAATATAGTAGTCATGGTAAATGACTACTATATTCTTCCTCAGCCAAACAGCAGCACTCATGTCATTGTTTTGCCAATCACATGACCACTTCAAGATGACAAAGCAACAAGGTGACATATACCAGTTTTTAAATTGTGTTGATAGGCCACGTGAAACCAGAGTCATGATAAACAATACATACGTGTGTTTTTTCCTGAATAGTTTTGTCACGTTTACTGTCTAAGGACAGCGCAGCGAGCACTCTCTGCTTATGACCAAAAAACCCCCAAAACCCCGCCCTTTCGTGTTGGTGGAAAAATGCACCGTGTCGACCAATCAAAAAATGATATGGCAACATGATATTTGGTTGTTTAGGAAGACGGGGAAGTTATAGGAGTGACGGCGAGAGAGAGAGAGAGCGAGTTTTGAGATGTGAGAGATTTGTGACGTGTTTGGAGTATGTAGTTAATGTGTTGTCTTGTGTAGTTAGTGTGTAGTGTTGTGGATAGTTTTGTTTTGTGTGTCAGAACAATGAGCTGACTGCTGTCTCCAGGTAGAAACAGGAGTGATACACCTGCTGCTGTCAGACCTGCAGGTATCAGGCTGTGATGTTCTCCTTTATAGTGGACAGAAATTTTTGGAGTGGCACAAATAATTTGTGTGGCATCTTATTGAATGCAGAACAGCTGATTGTTACCTAGTTTGAAATGGTTATTAAAAAAGGGTAAAAGGTAAATGGCTGCAAATAACTTGCAACATAGGATTTTAAAATTGACAACTTATATTTGCATTTAAAGTTATGAAATATAAGTAAAAAATATAACTTTTTCTACTCAGATATTATGTTTTTTGTCTGATTTTAGATCAATTGTGTTAATACAGTATGTCAAAATGAAAACATAACTGTAAATTCAGACATATGAGGTTGACCTCATTGGGTCGCAAAGTAACACAATAGTTACTTTTCAATTAATTACTTTTAGAATCTTGTAACTCAGTTACTAACTCAGTTACTTTTTTGAAGAAGTAACTAGTAACTATAATTAATTACTTTTTCAAAGTAACTTGCCCAACACTACTGTGTATTTGCTTTTATCCAGATAGATGCATTGGCAACTGTATTTGTTGCTTTTTTCATGTTGAAAAAAGACATAAGTGACAGCAACAAATACAGTAACAAATACAGATGTTATTGCTTGATAAATCAAAATCTGACACTAAATTGCAAACTGACTGTTTTTTATGGAGCATCTTTATACTAAATTGACCACTCAAAGCACTTGCCCAATCACATACACATTCATTTAGCACTTCTGTGTTCATAGTTCCATCAGTTTTGATCTCAAATACCACTGGCTGAATTGCAGCCCCATGCAATGACAGAGCCTCTACCGTGTTTTACAGATGGCTTTAGACTCTCACTGTTGTATGTCTCGCTTGGCTTCAGTAAACAGTAGATGGATCAACTCAAGGAAAAATGATGAATCTGTCCATTTTTGTGTCAGGTCTGTGCTGGATTTTTTTCTAATTTCTTAGTGACATGACTTGAAGATACTGTTCATAGTTTTAAGGGCTGCCACAGTCTTTCACTTGTCCAGTTTCCTCTGTTTTTTTAAGGACACATGGCACACCATGCTGAGCTATAGATAAGATTTCAGCCAATAACTCTTTGGGAATCACCTTATTGTACCTCATAGTACAAAAATACTATTTTATGCCTTTAAAACTGTATTATTGGGACTTTTCGTGCTGATTCAGTGAAAGAAATGATAACAAACATATGTTTTTGTAATGGGCTGCTAGTAAAGAAAGTGAGGTGCCTGTTATACAAAAGTTGAAATACTTTCTAAATAAAACAGACTGCTGGCAATACTAAAAACAATTGGACTAGACTGCCCCTTTGAGTTATTTTAGTTGCTTCTATTTCAAACATTTTTATTTGTTTTAAATATTATTAGCTGACTATAAATATCAATAGCATTAAAAGTCTTTCAGTATCACTATGTTGTGTTGGCAGCGCTCTACAGCAGACACTCAGTGACCCTGCAGGGTGGATTCAAGGTTGAAGAAAATAACCCGTGTATCTGATAACCAAGTACTTAATAAGGAATCAGAGGGTGCAGACGTGTCACGTCGTGCCTCGCTGTCGCTGCTCGCTCCCCGGAGCTCCATTTCTGAGGAATGTCTGCATACGTGATTCTCCACACAGCAGTCAGCTTCCTGTTGCCAGATGAAACAGGGACGGTGTTAAAGAAGCTGTGCCAGCTCTACCAAAGGCTTGCCCTTAATCAGCACAGTGACGCCCATTAATGACCACACCCCCTATGAGTCAGTGTTTGCTGCAAACTGGTTGTAGTGTAAATATTTTTTTCTCTCTTCAGACAAACACAAAAGTCAGAAATAACAGTGACTCTTGAGAGCAGAGGGTCAAAGGTCACCTGAAGGGGAATGTCATTTTGGTAAGTTCAGCTTGTTTCCATTACATGTAATCAGCTTGGATGATGGCCCTGCAACTTATAGTGTCAGTAGAGAGGGCGTAAACGTTTTAATATAATTTAACATCATCAACATTCAATTCAATTCAATTTTATTTATATAGCGCCAAATCACAACAAAAGTCGCCTCAAGGCGCTTCATAGGTACAGAGAAAAACCCAACAATCATATGACCCCCTATGAGCAAGCACTTTGGCGACAGTGGGAAGGAAAAACTCCCTTTCAACAGGAAGAAACCTCCAGCAGAACCAGGCTCAGGGAGGGGCGGCCATCTGCTGCGACCGGTTGGGGTGAGAGAACATATCACCAACATAATGTCTTTGAAAAAAGAACTACAAATTCTATTCAGCACAATATGTTATTTGCTCTCCAACAGTTTCCACAAAACACACGAATGTTTTTATGCATTTTTATATTTTTTATTTAAACTGTATTGTGAAAGGGCTTCCGTTAGGTCTAATAAACATGTAAAGGTTCTTTTAGCACCTAGTTTGGGTTTTACGCAAAATTTATTTGAACCTATATCCAAACTGATAAATCAGCCTTGCCTGCTGGTATCTTAAATGAGCTTAAATTCAGTTTTATTTATATTGCACCAAATGACAACAATACTCGCCTCAGGATGCTTTATACTGTAAGGCAAAGACCCTACCATAGTACAGAGAAAATCCCAACAATCAAATGACCCCTTATGAGCAAGCACTTGGCAACAGTGAAAAGAAAAAACTCCCTCTTAACAGGAAGAAAACTCTTGTAGCATCAAGCTCAGGGAGGGGCAGCCATCTGCCGTGTGCCATTTGGGGTGAGGGGCTGGAGACAGGACAAAAGACACACCATGGAAGAGAGCCAGAGAAATGTTTCAAATGGTTTTTATATTGGAAAAAAAACTAACTAATAATTGATCTTCTTGAAATGAATAATCCCCCTAGTAGAATATAATATGTTCCTACCTCTGAAGATGGCAGTATATAAAGAAATTGTTTAGACCACCGCCATTTAATCACACAACTACAAAGAAGAAAGTGTTGCCAACAACCACAGACAGTATAAAAGATGGACAGAGATACTGTAATGTCACCACATTATTTCTGAAGTCCTGCTTTGAAGTGTTTCCGCCATCTTGGTTGCAAAAACTGGATGTGACAAGAAGGTCTTACTGTGTGACTGCATGCTCATTGGCTAACAGCTTTTCCAATCACAAGTCACTACCCAATGGATGATGCCCCTTTTGGCCCAAGAATGATTGACAGTGACTATAAGTCAGTAAGGTTTGTACAGAGGTCAACAGAGACATGCTGGTTTTCCTTAGACTTCTATAGGACTGGAAATCCTTTTGCAACTACAACTAAACACAACAAATCACTCTAAGAGTTTAAACTGCCACAACCATCACCATCATCAGGTTAGTGCCATTATTCTTGGTTAAGCAAAGTATACTCTTTATAATTGGAAGATTTGACCATTCAGGGCTCAAAAAGGGCGTACAACACAGTCAAGCTTTGTTTAGGTTTGCACGTGTGGGGGGAAAAAAAGCACTGTGTTGCTTCTTGTTCATTATTTAGCATAAAAATGAACATCTATTAAGAGCACTAAAACACAAAGCAAATTAAAGTAGGTGTAGCCTTTAAAAGTTAACATCTGATGACATATAAGAGACAATAAAGGTATATTTGTGGGCAAATCAGATTGTTTTTGTGTTTCATATAACGGCGGTTCAAACTCCAGTGAGCACCCTCTTGTGCGTACGTGAGAATAGCTTCATCGTCTGAGTTAACCAGTAACCAGACCTCTGTTTCCTTTCTGATCTGCAGCCAGAGAGCAAAGGAAGGAATGATTCCTTGGCAGAGTGCGTACATGTTGTAATTTGAGAGTGTTTTTGAAGCCTGGCAGCGACACAGAGGAGATTTCGACTGAAGCTCCTGATGGCTGATAATCAGGAGATATCAATTTGTGATGATTTTCAAGACCACAAAAATCCACTCTAATTCATCTGTTTTTCCTGGAGGCTTCTGAAACTGAGGTTAGAATGTCATGGGACATGACAGGCTTTTTCTTTTTTTTACTGAGGTTTATACAAGTTCCTGGTTACAGGGCAAGGCTAAAATAACGCCTGACAGTCTACTGCAAGCCATTACATTATGATGCTTCATAACAAATCCTACAACATTGTACTGTCTGACAGGATTAGATTCAGATATATGCAGAAAATATGCAGTTTAATCCACAAAGGAGTGACTGAAGGAGTTTCACAACCTTTATCCACAAGGCTTCTCCAGTTGCGACTGACTGATAGGAATTTCTGTAGATTAGCAGAGCTCCTATACTTTCTATTAGAAATTGGCTGCCATTCAGGAAGGGGGCAACAGATGGTACCTTCTATGAATAGGAGACAATGGTAGAAAAGCCGAAAAAAGTTTTTACTTTTTGTGTCTGTAGCTATAATATGTACAAACAAACAAAACAGAATTTCTGTCCTTTTGGCTTTTCTTACAGAAAAGCTGGTATAGCCATAAAATGCTAGCTGATGTATGCTGACGGGTTTACATTAAGCAACAGCACATGCATAGTTGTGGTGGTTGTAGGTGTGACTGTACATGAAGTCCCCATGTCACAGCAGAAGTCCAGAGTGGTGCATATTAACAGTATATTAGACACGAATGTTAAATGTGTCGTGGAAAGCATGAATTAAACTGTCTTGACTGTAGACAACATTAATATTAAGTGTGTTCCAAGACACAACATGTTGTACCATAATTTCCGCAAAGCGCACACATGTGTCTCAACATACATTTTGAAACTATTCTTGCAAGTTTTACAGCTCAACCTCCGCCATGGCCATTCACAATACACCAAAGTGTATCAAAATGATAGATTTTTGTTATTTTACACATTTACTTCTTACAATTTAAGCCCAGTTGTGCCGACAGATTTATTTCATTTACTACAGCAGTATTTCTTTATGATGTAGAAAAACAGACGTACTGTTGAAATTGTGCTTCTTTGTCTTATATTAGGAAATCTTAGTGATTAAATGTGTAGTTAAGTTTCTTTATACCGACAGGTTTCACAGGTCCGGCCCACATAAGATCAAAGTGAGCTGTATATGGCCTGCCATGTAAAATGAGTTTGGCATCCTTGCACTACGCAACAAGCATCAAAGTTGGGTTTGAGTTAAATAACCTTGTGTTTGTATCGTTCTGTTCTGTCTGGTGTTGTACTGTTACTTGCAGTTTTATTTGGAATGTTGCACTTTATGTAGTCCTGTGTTGATTGTCTATGTAGCACCATGGTCTTGGATCAACACTGTTTCCTTTCACTTTGTACTGTACCACTGCAGATGGTTAAAATGACGATAAAGCCAGCTGACTTGACTTGAATTGAAATAAAGAGAAAACCAGCAAGCCAAGCGAGCTAAATGAAGCAGTCAGATGATGGACATCCTCCAGTAGCTAAACAAAGAGATGGGAATGACAAAGGTGAAGGTGAACAATGTATTGGTAAAAAACCAACAGCAGGCTGGGAGCTGGAAAGATGAAAAGCTCATTAATTTGTTCAATTCAATTCAATTTCTTTATTGTCCCACAAGGGGAAATTAATTTAGCAGCAGGATAAAAGTAAACAGAAGAATACTTTAAAATAATAATGACAATAATAGTGATAGAAAGTCCAAGGACAGTTATTTGCCATTGAGGAGACAAGATGCAGTGAGGATAAAAGAGACCTGGGCCCGTATCCCTAAAGAATCTTTGTGCAAAAAGTGGCTCCTAGCAGCCAAATTCTAAGAAAATTCTCAGAGTCATGACGTTTTCTTAGAATTTCCCCTAAAAGTGACACGACAATCCCAGTTAATATAAAAGCTATTCCTCAAGATTCCTAACGCTTAAAAGGGCTCCTAAGGCGAGATCTGCTAAGAGCAGGGAAGAGGACTTTTAGTGGCTTAGGAGTTCCCCTAAGCAGCTGCACAAAATGGCCAACAGAAGAGGCAGGAGAGATGTCCTGCAAACACTGGATGACAGGGAATTATTGAGATGCTACAGATTGGATCGTGCAGGAATCATGTTTGTGGTGGATCTCCTTAGAGATGCAATTACTTCACCAACTCGACGCCACAACACTATTACACCGGAGACGAAAGTAATCACAACCCTGAGGTATTTGGCATCCGGGAAAATGCAACAATGCAGCAGTGATGACTTGGGTCTGCAATCACAGACATTGCTAAAAGCTGAGCCGTGTTACCCTCGTTAAGACCACACTGGACTTGTAACGTTGTGATTTCTACTTCATTAAGGACAGCCCCTTGAGATAGGCCATCTTGTTTTCAACAGGGTCCATATGGGAGTGAAAGTACAAAATATGTCAGCTAGGATATTAATATGAGCAAATAAGACACAAATCATTATTTGAACAGGGTGTAATGAGTTTAAGTTTTCACATATTTTAGATTCTAATGTTAGGCTATAACCCCTACAGCTTACTATTCATTTTCCAGATATTTTCTTGAATGTGAAATATTATTTACAATTACAGTCAGCATAAGATTAGTGTATAATTATGTTTATTGATTTGAGGGTACATCCTTTCTCATTATCACCAAAAGCTCATTTCCATCAAACTTGTAGGATCAACCAATCACGGCTTTTGAAATGATGACTCATACCTAGTAACGGGGTCAACCACACCTCCTCACTAAGATAGGATTTTTCATCCATTCCTTGCTCAGAGTTCACTGAAAATGTTCTGGAATCACTTCTAAGCTAAAACTCCTGGCAAGGAATTTTTAGGTTAAGTTAGGAGCTCTCTGAGAGGATTCTCAGAATCTTTAGGGATACGGGCCCTGGAGTCTGGAGAATAGAAATTCCACAGTGGTATTCGCTACATTACATCTCTGTCAGTCAATTATTTTTTACTGCTTCCAATTCAATTTAGTGTCAGTTAGTTTACTAAAAAACAGAACAAAAAAAAACCCAAACAAAAACAAATGAAGAGAGAAGAACAGAAACGGACTCAGCATGGGGGAAAAGTATTCTTCCACTTATCCAAAATCTAGTGAAGTCAAAATTTACAGTTATACTGAAGTAACAGAAGTATCCAAAAATGAGGCCGTGATGATTCACCTGGCTGAGTGTGCTCTCAACGGCTTCCCTCACAAACTTCTCTATAACAGAGTCCTGGTGCTTGTGTTTGTCAAATGAATGACAGTAAAATTAACACATTTTGGCTAACTTACCATTAAAAAGGGGAAATTGTGGGGAAAAAATACTGAATTGAAACATAATTAGAATTACATTTAAATTCCATTTCACTTTCACCACAACAACAATCCCCTCAAGCTGTTTTATATTTTATATTTATTTTACATTTATATAAAACACAGAGAAAGCCCCAGCAATCAGATGACCCCCCTCCCCCCATGATATTAATTACAAGTTTTAAAAATCTACATACAGCTCTTTTAAACCTTTAATATTTGCTGCTGTATAAAGCTACAATTATTGACATTGTAAATACTTTTTATAATTTTTTTTATTGCATAAGTAAATGAAAAAAAATACTTTTGTTCATTTGTGCAAAATTTTACTATGATGGCTAAAAATGTAATAACTGTGGACAGGGTTGTTCTTTAACTGCTACACATGCATGCAGAGACTTTTAAACACAAGTATGTCCCAAACATACACTGGAAACAATGGATATAATCATCTGTTAGCTTGTGCACACCCACTTAAAACCTTTAGTTGAATATGTTGGTTGGTTACCAGTTACAAAGTAGCCTGTTTTAATGTCTATTTTAATCAACTTTACACAACGGAAATCATAATTTATCAGACAAGACCTCATAGTAGTGATGAGTATTTGTCAAAAATGGTGAAACTTCAGATTTGCTGTAATTCAAGACCAAAAAAGAAGCAAAATTTCAGCTTTTATAAGTTCTTTCTTTTTTGGGGGGTCTTTTAAATGAACCATAAATTATTTAGTATTTTATATTACAAATTTACTTTAAAAAGTAACTCTATAGCCCATGGGGCAGTTGACTCATTAACAATCAGGCCAATGGTCATCAAAAAAATCATAGTAAAAAACTTTTAAACAAAGAATAATAATACTCAGGTGCGGTAATCTTACCTTAAATTTGTACTTCAGTTTATGTAACTCCCAGAAGGTTGATTCTGTTCATCTGGATTTGGCGCTTTCAGTAGGAGAAATGTTTTATCACTCATCCAAGTGACTTCAGTCTCAGCTGACTGCAGGTTTCCCCAATCTTATAAACAGTACCTTTGTGCAATGACTGAAACTAGCTCACTGAATGAATAATGGGCTGTGAGGTCAGTTTCTTGATAATTAATTAATAATTAATGTGCAAATGCACGGTTTATAAGGTTGGGGATGATTGAGCATGCATCAAGACCTTCAGTTTATGTAAATACTCATAAACATGTTTACAAAACTTTGATGATGAAATCCACAAGATCCACTTTAAGGCTGTCTTTTTTTTATTGACGAAAGTCTTGAATGGACTGTTTACAATAAGTTACATTCACTGATAACAACGCACCTGCGTTCATTCTTGTTTGGATTGCAGGAGCAAGAGAAAAAGAAAAACCATAGAAACCCTGCCATCTAGTGGCCTACACTGACAAGTGCACAGGAAGGATTGAGACCAATTGGAACAACGTTAGTTTAACATCCCTTTAATGAGTTCAGTCATGTAGAAGAAGAAATAGCTCACAAAAACAAATGATTAATTCCATTTACTAATATATTTGACTATAAAACTTTACAAATATGTATTTAAGGTTATATATACATAATTGAGAAAAATACATCATTTTGCAAGGAAAGGGGATCGTAATTCTTACAGGAGTAACATTGGCAGTACAAATACACAAAATATTTTCACATTAAAATGTATTTTCGCTAACATTTCTGTGCTGAAGAAACTCTTAATGACGACCACAGTAACATTAACTTTGGATAATTGAGCACTCTCAAGCATAAAAGGGGACAATGCTGGCTTTTCAGAGCAATGCATATGTACAAGCACATAAAACCACACGTTACCATCTCACAGCCTCATAAAGGGAAGAAATCGCTGTAGTTTCTCAGTAGATCAAAGTGAATTTACTAATATTGACTGTATAGTTGTTCTTGGTGTGCTCTAGTCGCTGCAGTTCCATTGGTCTAAATTAGACTTGGCAGCAGATTAAAATCAAGCTTAACAACATCTCTACATTTTCTGCATCAACAAATTAATACTTGCACCATTCTCATGACAATGAAACTTCATTCAGTAGTTTGGAGGTGTATTCTGCAGTAGTACTTAGTGCAGGCAGAACTGCTGTGCCCAAAATCAGACCGTGTTAATTTGGCTTACAGCAATAAGGGCTGGAGTGTAAAGTTAAAAAAAAAAGGAGGATGTGTCAAACCCAGCTTTGTTGCAGCAAGTTCACACTGTCATGACTATTTATTTGATCCCTGGAATTTTAAGTGATTACAGTGCCACTTAAAAATGACAATGTGTGTGGAAGGGAAAAGAGACAACTGAAGAATATTGAAATAATTTATGGGGACTAACCACATTTGGAAGACGGCAAATTGAGTCAACTCATGTCCACTCAAGACCTTCAGGTGGGCAACAAATCCTTTAAAATGGGCGGGTGTTTTAGACCAAGATTCTCTAAAATGCCCAGACTGCTTCATCACACTCACATTCTGACCCAGCTTGGACTAATGGGATAAGGATGAAGGTCCTTATTGTAGTGGTGGAAGTAGAAACAAAAGCATTTTTTACAGATGTGCGCCTCCAACGTGGAGAATAAATCACTCATTTAACTGACTGCAAGTGCATTTGATTTGAGAGGAAGTCACTGAAAGTTACTCAGCAGTTTAAGTCATGCCTTTGACCTTTATATTGTAAAAGGATTAACCTTTTGACTGAACCGTCTGATGATGCACACGATCAACAGTTTACAGTGCCCGTATGTACAAACCATAGCATAAAAGTGATGGGAAATAGTTACGGTGGAAAAGAGTTTATCAGTTCCTAAGAGCAACAACTTGACAGCCTGGATTGAGAATCAGGTGCCCTCCGGATCCAGTCCTGCTCAAAAAATGGTGTATTTTTTATTCTATGTATTCTGTTCATCGTCCAGTGTGTCCCATCTCTGAATGTAACTAAGACAACAACTGTTTTAGTGTATCAATGAAATTAACAAAATAGTCCTCTTAACGTACACACATTAAGGCATAATTGATCCAGAAGAGAGAGGGGGAAAAAAAGAAGAAGAAAAAGCACAGCACAAAGAACAACCTAATGTGAATCAACACCAAGCACACCCCTTTTCAAGGCTTTGCCTCCAAGCCCAGCACTGCTCACAATCTGAACGTCAGTAGCAAAGAAACAGTCGTGAGGACTGTTTCTTTGCCTACAGTGTCCAACAAAGTATCTGGCATGACCCTCCCAGCCAGATACTTGACCGTTGATACTGGATCAGTCTTGGAAAGGAGAAAATTTCCGCTGCAGAACCCCAGAGGACAGCAGAAAGACAGGTGAATGGGGAGTAGGCAGATGGACTGACAGGAAGCCACAGACATACACGACGATCCGGATCCCTGGATCACTGGATGACTTCAAAGTAGTGCAAGATGGCCATGATGTGCTGTGGCATGAACACATAGCCGGTGTATATGGCCATACCAGCCACAGAGATCAGCAGGGAGTCTGAAGGAGAGACGTTAAGGAGGAATTTCTGAAGACATTCAAGTTTTACTGCAGGGAACCACAAACAAACTCTAACTGATGTGCCTTCAACAATCAGTAGCTGGTAATGTGATTTACATCCAACAAACACTGCCTGCTAATGGATACAGGCTGGCAGCCAGTTACACCTGCATGCAAATGTTTGGCCACCAAACAGTCAGTGACCTCTTTTCCTGGTTTGTGAATAGAAAAGATATCAATACAAGCCCTGCAAAATGTTAACTGGCTTATATAACAGCTGTGGCTAAAGTGTAGACACAAAGTCTCATAATTTCAGTAAGGCAAGTCAAACTTTAGTGGTAAATCTTCTAGCAACTGGAAAGAATTTCAAACTCGTTCGGCAGGATTTACATTCCAGAAAGCAGGGAGGAAAAAATATTTGAAATAACTTTAAAACTATGTACAGAGATAGCCACAATAATGCTCTCAAAATCACACTATTGAGCGTAAAGCATGTTTACACACTTTATAATTACCTTGCTAATGTAAACAGGAAAGCAGACTGTTGCCATCATTTTGCTCAAAGCATGGTCCAATAGACATTTTCATTGTTGAATGTCCTTGCTGATAGCTATCATATAAGATCACCACTACACAAAAAGGCAAGTTGCAGAAGGCTCTGCAGCTCTTATACTTGCTGCTTTCCACAGGCAGCATCTTCCAGTGGGAATATGTGACACTGTTGTCTTGCCTGACAAAATTACTGTGCTTACAAGAAAATTAGCAACCGCATCACACACACATCTGAAAGCTCCTGGTTCTTCAAGGACAGAAACTGCTGCTTTTTATCATCTTACATTTTTAACTTATGACTCAAAAAGATCATTTACAGTACCAGGAAACTTTAGGTGGAGGAACTTCAGTGTTTATTTTTGCTCCATTTAGCTGTAAATGTTGTACAAAACAGATTTTAAACTTGTGACAGGATGTTTTGCAATGAAAATAACCTTGGAGGTCACAGCTCTCTACAGAGCTGTACACCTTCTATCAAGTGACCAGATATTTCCTAACAGATTTGTCAACCAAGAAATTTTGTCAGTCACTGACATTTTCTAACGCTCATTCACTTGCTATTCCCGATAGGAAAAGAAACAGGAAAAAACCCAAACCCTTAAATACTTACAAAACCTACAAAAGTCTCATCAGCCACTGGAAGTTAAGTTCATCGTAGCCATAATCTGCTTCCTGTAGATCAACAATAAAATAACCAGTGTGATCCCTGAGCGACTGCGTCAAGTTATTTGATGAGATGCAGGCCGATAACGATCAGGAAGACACAGTAACACACCTGACCCTCGGAGGGAGACGAGATACACCCCGACAGTGACGCCATCATGCACAGAACGTGATACTGATGACTTCCTGCACTGCCACAGATCAAAGTACAGTCATAAAACCATCAACAAGGGGTACACTCTAATTATTAACTTCGTTCAGTTAACATTGTTTGCGTTTTTTTAAAAGCATAAAATTAAAATAAAGGTCATACGTAACGTGTATGTACTTCACGCGACAATCACCTGACCGACTCTCTTACAGTAGCTGAAGCTAGCTTAGCTTTGATGCCGCCCAAAGAGTAAACTAACCGCACACACGCTGGACTTGAAAGGCAAAGTACACAGCACGACAACAAAGTGTGAAACATTCTTTAATGTATCAATGAAAGGAATTTGACGCTTTACTCAAGTCTGTCACTACAAACACGTTTCTTTATGTCAACTAGGTTATGAACTAGGAAGCGGTTTACGCACACATCGCTCCAGTTTTCATCCGTTTATACACAAACCAATTACAGATTAAAACACATAACTTGTAGAATAACATTTAGAGCAGTCTCTACAATGTGGCGGATGAGTGTTCAATTCAGAATTGACTAAGCTGTGAACTCTTTAGCTTTCAACGATAACAAGGGCCGACTCGGTCTATATGCCGCATTTGCCATAAATCACCGCTCATGTGTTAAAATGCTGTAAATGGTTTATACAAACAACTGAAGCTATGTTTACTTTTACCCAAAGTTAGCGCTATCAGTGAAAGATCTAGGCCAGTCAGGCTAGCGTTCGGCTAAAGGTAGCAAATTA
Organism: Diplotaxodon limnothrissa; assembly: GCF_057381915.1. Taxonomy (NCBI): domain Eukaryota; kingdom Metazoa; phylum Chordata; class Actinopteri; order Cichliformes; family Cichlidae; genus Diplotaxodon; species Diplotaxodon limnothrissa. Next base: position 5,242,433 of record NC_140614.1, on the reverse strand, counting down.
GCTCGGTAGTACATCCCTTCAGAAGCCACTTCAATACGGAAAAAGGATACTGAACACCGTCCTCTCCCAGGGCTCCAGCATGTACAAGGCTGTCACCAGAAGATACTGGTAGTAAAACCAGGATAACTGCTTCCAACACTCTCCAAGTGCCATGGTCCAACTTTTAAAATCAACTTTGCTCCTTCCTCGCGGCTCTTATCCTCTTTATGTTTCGTGGTGAGGTGTTTTGTGCTCACGTAAGGTTTAATCGCGAGGCGCTGGTTTCCGGCAAATCACAACTCCGCGTTCAACCGTATGATTGTGACGCAGACCAGGGTGTTCCACCTTCCTAATTTCAAAATAAGAGTCAAAAGTAACTTTCAACACCACATCAAAGTTGGATTTATACTCTATGTTTCAGAACAGCAGCTCTATTTTTATTTGCTTGTTTATCTTGCTTTGCCTTAACCGAGTGCCCATCTTAGTGTATTTTCTTTCCATTAAGCATCAAATATCTTGGTTCTTTAAAACAGATTTTGAGTCACCCCCCAAACCAAAGCACTCTACTGGCCCAAACACTCACTAAAGCACTAAATGTGGATCATTCCATGGCTGAATAGATTCCCCAACAAAATGCTATACTCCCCAGTTTGAAACACATTTCCTTAAGAAGTACAGATATTTATGAAATCAGTTAACTACCAATTAAATGTCAGGAAACTATATTATGATCATACCAACTGTGTACAAGTGAGGCAGACAAAGCACTGTCTCTATTCCTACAATTCTGATAGACATCAGAACATTTACTTACCGAAGCCATAACTGTGGCAGCATGCATATGCTGAAAATTACCCGTCTCAGGCGAGATTATTTGTCAAGGAAAAATGATGTAGCCTTTCAAAAGTTTCAGAAAACTGTATTTTTTTGCATTTTAAAAAATAAAAACAGCAGCAAATGTAAAACTTTTAGAAGTTTTTCAGTGTCAGTGTGATTTAGTCTATATTATTTATGGCCAATTACACAGGCCACATTAGCATGATGGCAAAATTGCAAAAATACACTGATAGTCGTAGAAAGTTCTGTGGCTGCTCTACTAACAATGCACAATAATGACCAGCATTCAAACTACAGCGGTGCAAATTGGTCGAAAACAAGCAGACACTATGAGTGTCGAAGTATTCTGCTAATAAAATAACAAAAAATCAAATAAAACAAGGCACAGGTTTGATGATGCTCTTGTTAATATAAACAGCATTGTAATTCAGATTAATGAGGGGAAGCTAAAGGAAAATCAATATGTTTTAATATAGGGGCAAACTGTCCTGTCAGAAATTGATGAGGAATTTGTGTAATCAAGTGGGAGGAGGTGAAGTATAGGATTCAACCAGAGGAGAGCTGCATTATGCTGACCTGTACCTTAATAAATCAGATTTGTGTGACCGATTTAAATTTTCTACTCCCAACATTTTTGCTCTCCAAATTACAAGACACAAGAACACCGGAGTCAACGGCAAAAGGTTGTGTTCAGGCGCAGCACTTAAAGTTTTACAGACATGAGGTGGTACATTTTTTCTAATGCTGAAAAGGATTTCATTTTTGTTACCTGTTGAACAATGTGTTCAAAATGTGTATGACAAACATGATCAGGCGACTGATCACAGACTGATTTGCCATCTCAGCCGTGACGCTGAAGCAAAAAAAGCTGTCAAAACTGTTGTAACTCCTGTAAACACAACACTGACAAGTTATCACTGGCGCCATGATCTTATTTGCAGAAAAAGAAAAAAGAAGATGGACATTTACACATCCTGCAAATACAGAACAATAACAGCGTTAACTTAAAGTGATGAGCACACGTCCAGCGTTCACTCCCCTTTAGCTTTGCTTTGGTGAGCATTTTGGATATAAAGACAAAGATCTGAGCCACGAGGTGTGAAGTTAGAGACAAAGTCCAGCTCAGACCTCGTTCAGTCCTTGTCAGCAGTGGCTGGCCAGGATGTTGAAGAAGTGGTAAACCTCATCTTTATCGAACACGGCCACCTCAGTGGAGCACTCAGAGCACTGCACCGGGTGGTACACCTCATCAGCATCCATCCCCATCGCTGCTGGAGTCTCATCCGCAGGCGTCTCTGTCTGCTGTCCCCTCCTCCTCTTCCTGTTCCTCCGGTTCTTCTCCTGCTGGTTTTTGTAACGCAGCACCTCCTCTCTCTTGACTGTGCAGTTCATCACAAACATTGCTCGATACTGCGTGCGGTACTTCTCGTGCCTGAACGGACACAAGAGTGATGTGTCGTTACATTTTAAAATGACAAAATCTCTACAAACTAATGAACGTTTCTCTTACAATCACTTCAAATCTTTCTTTAAAAAACAAACAAACAACAAAAAACTGATGTAGAGTATGAAGTGACTCACATGCCTTGTGTTGTCAAAACAGCTTTGACTGTGATACTATGATCCCTAATCAACCAGGCTAATCAGAGACATGTAATGGGAGTTGGGCAATGGCCCATTGGCTCTCCTTAGTCAGTTTTTATTCATATTTTCATCACATATTTAATCACTCCAGCTTGTCAAACATGGGAACTAGTCCTGTGCATATATGAAAACATGGGTGTAGCTTTGGTGTCAGTGAAGTAAAGCTTAAGTGGAAGTGGATTAACCTGCATTCTTTGTAATGGCCAGCAGGGGGGCAGCAGGGGGCGAGTCCTAGCTTTGCGAAAAGGTTTCCAGTTGTTTGAAGTATATGGCTAAACGGCCCTCAGCTCCTGTTATCTGTGCCCTCAGCAAGGACATTCTGGATAAGTTAAATCACCAAATTAAAGTCATAAGGCTCCAGTACACCCTCTGCTTTGGTCGCTTCACACGCTGCAGCAAGCTTATCACGCAGTCACTTCTATTTATGCCCATTAGGGCATAAAGGAAGTCAATGCATTATTTGCCTGAATGATGGGTGTCGCCACTCAAAGAATACCGCCAACATCAGCACTAATATATGAGGAGAAGAAGTCAAAACCCCAAAGTCTCAAGTTTTCAAAATGTTTCAAAATCTCCCTCTGTATATGTGTATGTCTCTGAGCTTCTGTCCTGGAATATCATTAAAATGGTGATGAAAACCTGACACAATCGTACACTTGTGTTCAACCCAGCTGCGACAGCTGCAGTGGAACGCTCCAGGTTACAAAATCAAGAGTTGCACCACAGGTGGAAGATAAATCAAAACAGCAGTGTGTGCGAACTGATGCAAGGTTATTTTCAGTGCACACTGCCGTGCTTTGGGGCACACGGTGAGCATATTGAATACAACATGATGTTGTTCTCAATCACAACAAGTGACCTGAGCTCTCCTAAAATATATTGCATGTGATACTTTGGCACGCTGTGCATAAACAAGGATTAATACAAACACTTTTCAAAGACTTTTCTTAAAATGTCAGTATTATTACGTTCTAGCAATTTTCCCTCTGCTGGACTGAAACTCCACTGTGTAGGACATGAAGCACGTTTTAGTGTAGTAAAAAAGAAACTTGGCCACTATCAGAGATGGTATATGTAACACTACTCCATCATCAGTCAGATTTTGTGGATGTCAAACTTCTGTAGAGGCGAGCAGCTCTGTGATCTCAGTTAACATTAGGCTGACACCTTAATCTGCTGCTGGGTAAAGATAGGGATCTGCACTGTTTTGAAACCTGCTGTGGAGCCTCACCTCTGACAGTCCAGGCAGAGCGTCGTCATGCAGGCGGGACAGTTAAGCACAGCGTCGCTGTGAGGCAAAGCTTGAGGGTGGCGAAGCTTTGAGTGAAAAGCTGCAGCAGGTCGTTTTCTTCTGCTGTACCTACACAGGAAGGTAAGAGGTGGAATGAGTCTCTGGAGGGAAATTTAAAAAAAAGAAAAAAAAAAGAAGCAAAAACATCTGGTGGCATGTGTTTTAGAAATTGTAAGAGAATCTGTGTTACTCTCTCCTCCTGGCGTCAACCCAGGCCTGGTCTCTGTCGTCCTCGTCGGGGTCGTACAGCAGCTCGTCATTGGTCGGAATGGTCCGCTGTCTCCGCCTCTGGCTTGTTGAGCTGCCTACAGAAGAAATTTTAAATACTGTTAGTGGCAGGTTGTACATGTATTCTGTCATCATGATTCAGTTAAAAGGACTGGATGTTACAGTCCCTGATAATGCATTGCTTTAGATGAAGAGACTCTCGAAGGATGGCTGTTATGAGGAAAAGGCAGCCTAGAAACTTTGCCAGCAGCACACATCGTTGTGTGCCTCAACTTTCGGTCTTTTACCCAGGCTAATCTGCCATTTTCCTTCCTTGGTTAGGTTTAGGGATTAGAGATCGATCTAGATTATCATTTTAAATTTGGGACACATCATCAGTAGTGGACCTTGGATTCATCAGGTGTTTCGGCCATTATCACTAGACACCCTCATCCAAGGAGGCCCTGCCAGGGTCGATCAGGCCCTGGAGTGTGTCACTGGTTTATGTTAAATTGTTACTTCTCTCCTTTTTTCTTCTGTTCAGTTTCCTACAGTTTATTTTCTATCTATTCACTGCAACTGAGAAATAATACTTACCTCTTTAGCATTTATGGAGCCTAACTTCTTCAAAGGGATAGAAAAGGTGATAGCGAGAAGTAAGACAATGACATCTTAATGACTGTTAGTAACCACAGCAGGAAAACCAGTTCTCTTACTCGGTGTGCCGTCCTCCTCTGAGTCCGAGTCAAAATAAACCTCATCATACATCTGTGGGTTAGAAAGTCCAGGACCACCAACAGCACTTCCTTCCCCTTCTGCTCCTCCTCCTCCTGGTCGTTTTGAGGTCTCTACCAGAGAACAAACACACAAATGCTAAGCACAAACTGTATTTACAGAGACGGTCTGTCAGACACAGCAGGATAAGTTAGTTAACCTTGGGATTAAACTTGGCTTCCTCCTATACCACTAGTGACACAACATAATACTTGTTTTGTGCTTAAACATACGCTGCAGCACATTATTTAGTGAGTCAGAAATTAATGCTGGGCTTACACTGTGCGATTTGTGGCTCATTTTGAGCCGATTTTTCAGTCGTGCGACTGTTTTGGGGATCGGCCCGAATTTCGCCTTCATCGTGTTTCGTGCATCGTGTAGTATACGTAGGGTATCGAGAAGCGATTAACACCTCACGACCAGCTCCCGATCATCAATCGCTCGGTCGTAAGAAAACCAAACCTGCTTGAAATCCTGTCGGCCGTCGTGAGGGTGTCACAGCAGCCTCTCACACTGCGCACGCGCAAACACAGAAATGAAAGTGAAAAAACGGGGCACACGACACAAGCGATGGAAGCACAACTTGTAGAACTTTGGCAAGCTCATCTGAGCCTTTCCCATGTGGCCTAACAAAATTATCATGACCACAACAACCGTGAAAATAATTGGATGGACATTGCTGCTCAATCACAGCTGCCTGATCAATGTTTTTCATTAGCAATTTAGCAAAGTTGATGGTGGCAGTGTGCGTGTCTGTGTGAGTGAAAGACAGAGAGGGAGAGCGAGCGACAGATTTTCCGTTATAATGAATAGCCTTTATTGTCATTGTACAAGGTACAACGAAATTGGAGTACCACTCCCTTGGTGCAAAATGCAATAATAAATATAAAATATAAAAAGTACAATAAAACAACCGAAGTACTCAAACAATAATAAGTACGATATATACAGAATAGCAACATTCATATAATGATAGTATGAATAGCAGCATAATATAGTGACAGTGGTAAGTATGGTATAGTTAAGCAGGTTCAATTGTTTTGTGCCTTTTTACTACGGTGATAGCTCTGGGAAAGAAGCTATCCCTGAATCTGTTTGTCCTGGTTTTATGTGACCTGTACCGTCAGCCTGATGGTAATAGTTCAAACAGTTGATTACTGGGGTGAGAGTGGTCCTTAATGATATTGCCAGCTCTGCTGAGGTACCGAGAGTTTGCAATGGCCTCCAGGCTGGGCAGAGAGCAGCCAGTGATCTTCTGGGCTGCGCTGATGACCCTCTGCAGTACTTTCCTGTCTGCAACTGAGCACCCTGCATACCATGTTGTTATGCTGTACGTTAGGATGCTCTCTATGGTGGCTCTATAGAATGTCACCAGCAGCCTCTCCTCCAGGTTGTTCCTCCTGAGCACTCTCAAAAAATGGAGACGCTGCTGGCCCTTTTTTACCACCACTGTGGTATTTGCAGTCCAGGACAGATCATCAGAGATCTGCACGCCCTTCATGTTATGGACGCACAGTGTGAGCACTGAAGTCGCATCAGAGCATTGGGGCGTATAATGTGAGCATCGTGACCTGCGAACTTCTAACCCCTGCGAGTCAATCGTGCAGTTTGAGCAGAAGCTGAATAACGTGACTGAAAAACAAACAAACAAAAAAAAAAACGCACAGTATCTGCCCAGCTTAACAACAGTAGCAACGCCGGTTGTTTTGGAGCCAGAAGTGGCCATAATTGGACAAGATGATGGAGTGCTAAGTTTTACTCAGCAAATAAATGAACCACACAGCTGATTATTTGTAAGATATTTTCATTAAAAATGCTCAAAACGACAACATCACAAACACTGAATTAGCTAAGATGAAGCTTTGCACACAGCTTTTGGCTATAGCTGCCATCTAATCAGTTAATAGAAAAGTAAATCCAGACATATCACTAAGAAAATACAAATACTAGCAGCTGGGTGTTACCTGCTGCTGGTCCCCAGGTTCCCTGCATGGTCTTGATGGTGGAGCTGAGCTCTGCCTCCATCTCTTTTTCAAAATCATCCTCGCTGGATGACTCGCTCTCCCCAGTTAGATACTCTCTGATCAGCTTCTTTTTCTGGTCCGGAGTCCCGTTCAGGAGCACGTCCAGCTCATCCTCCGAACTGAAACAGAGAAAAAGTTTTCAGGAAAAAACCCCAAAAAAACCCACAGACTCCCAAACCCAGAAGATTAAGAAATTGAAGTAACCATTCATATGTTATTCTGCACACGTAACATTATATCATCTGGTGGTATCGTATAGTATTTAAAAGACCAAATAATTAAGCACTTAATTTGAAAACCAAGAATCCACGTCGAAACTGTCGCTTTAAGCTTAACTCAAAACCAAAATAAGTTGCCTGTACTCACTGCATCCATCGGTACATACATATTTGCTGCTTTAATAATGAATAAACTTCAGATCTTCAGGTAGACAAGTTCTTTTGAAGTTTTGGACACATCAAGACATCGCAAGACATCACTTATAACTATTAATAATTATGACGTCTTGCTTAATTTTCTCCAATTTAGCGCCATAATATTAAATCCAGAATATTCTTGGCTAATTAGGGCAATAATAAGCATCTACACTCGTGTATTTTATTTTCTTCTCTCCCGCTTTCCTGCAACATTTAGACTTGTAAAAATCTGCCGCCTTTCTATAAACATAATTAAGCAGTAACATCCATGTCACGTTAAAATAAATTCACCGTAAAGAGGGGCTCAGCGCAGTCTCCCTGCTATTCTAGTTTGTTTACATGTTAGCTCCCAGCTAGCTAACTGCACTTTAGCCTCCCAAAGCCAAAGCTGCGCTGGCCCCTAAAAATAAACACCCGTGTTATCCTCGCACCTGCTGGCGGCCCGCTCTTCGTCGCTCGGCTCTTCGATCTCATATGACTCAAAGTCTTGTGCTTGACCTAGCTTATTCATGTTAAATGTTAGAGGAGCGTTAATTACAATAGCATGAGGTGCTGATAAGTTAGCTACAACACGCCAAATTGCTTCTTCCGCTTCCGCTTCTTCTTCGTTTGTGTTTAATAAGGGTTGGTAAGCGTATACTAAAGTCTATTACCGCCCTCAACTGGGCTGGAGTGTGGGACAGGCGCTTAAGGAGGAATATAACAAAAGGATGAAAAAAAAACTGCTTTATGTTATAAAGTTGTATATATCCCCAACAGTGTCACCAGCAAAGCACCTCCACACTATCACACCTCCTCCTCCATGCTTGTAGAGACCATCCGTTCACCTTTTCTGCGTCGCACAAAGACGCATCTCAAATTTGGACTCATCAGACAAAAGCACAAATTTCCACTGGTCTAATGCCAATTCCTTGTTTTTCCTAGCTCCAAACAAATCTCTGTTTGTTGCTTTTCCTTAGTAGTGATTTCTTAGCAGCTATTTGACCATAAAGGACTGATTAGCACAGATGTGTCTGCTTTGGAACCCTCTTTTCCGGACTGACTGAACTTAAGTAATAATGGACTGTGATTTCTCTTTACTTAGGTGACTGCTTCTTGTAATAATATGGAACAAGGTTGTCAGCTGTGTGCCAACCTGACTTCTGCACGACGCAACTGATGGTTTCAACCCCATTAAGCAGGCATAGTTGGTGCTGTGGGAAACATTAAAATCTCACACTCCAAGCCCCGCATAATCACAAAAAGAAATTTAAAGAGTTTTCAGTGAGCAAGCTTTTCTTTATAACTTCTTCAGTTTTACCCATATGGAAAAGATATATATAAATCTTATAAAGTTTGTATCTGTCTTGTGTGAAACTTGTATGAAAAGCATATAAGAATGAAAACAGATATAAGATCCCTTGAAAAATTATATAATGAAACTTGTATGTTTTGGATACTTACTAAAACAATGTATGAAAGTAATGCGAAAGTGGCCACTTTCATGAGTAAATCATGTAAGCCTTATATGATTTACTCATGAAAGTGACCACTTTCATGAGTAATCACATATAAGTTTTTACTATTTCTTTTCCGTATGGGTAACTGGTGTCGTATTACATTGATTGACAATGTCGATTTAGCTTGGAAATATTTCCAGAGAGTTTTATCTGCTTTGTGGACAAACATGCACCCTTTTGTCAGGTCAGAGTTAAAGGTCGGGTGGGCCCCTGGTTCAGTTCTGAACTGGCTGGTCTCCTATATGAGAGAAACCAGGCCTGGGCAGCTGTGAGATCAGATTCTGATGGTGATTGGCCACTTTTTCATCAGCTGCAGAAAGGCCAACTGTGACTACTTATTGACTTTAACCACTGACACTCGAAATGACCCTAGCTGGTGAGGTTTTGGCAAGCTATAAAGTCTCTCTGTCAGCTCTCATTCCACAGAGCTACCTCCTCACTTAATTATTAACTCCACTCCTGTGTCAGACAAAACCAAAACTCTCAATTGTTGTAACAAACACTTTGTTGCTTCTTATTCTGTGTAGCACATACATATACAACTCTGCTGGCAGTTCCTCAGTTACTAATACTTTTTCCTTTACACCCTTTATGGTAGAGGAGGTATGTATCTGCTCAAGGCATTTCCATTGAAACTGAGGCGTCATACAAATATCTAGGCATTGTGATTGATGACAATCTTTCCTTTAAGCTATGCATTGACCACCTAATAAAGAAACTGAGGGTGAAGCTGGGGTTCTTTTTCAGAAACAGATCATGTTTCTCTTTCACGGCAGGGAAAGGACTTGTTGCTGCCACTTTTTTACCCCTCCTGGATTACGGTGATATACTTTACATGAATGCCTGTGCTCATCTGTTGGATTCTGTCTATCATGGGGCATTAAGATTTATAACTGGCCATAAACCTTTAACACACCACTGTACTTTATATTCTCTTGTTGACTGGTCCTCATTGCTTTAAGCAGGACGGTTCATTGGTATCACTTTATGTATAACTCTATTTCTGGTTTGCTGCCCTCTTATTTATCAGAGTGCATGTTACACAAACAGTTTAGTCATAGACTGCGGTCTCAGGACATCATTACGTTCACTGTTCCACCAGTTCATACAGAGCATGGAAATAAGGTGTTCTCCTTTTCTGCCCTGTCTTCACATTATTGCAGGATTTGAAGCTCTCTCAACTGATTCCACTTGCAGACTTTAAAAGACGAACACATGTTTTTGTGAAATCATCACTGGGAACTTGTTCTTGCCTTTGATATGACTGTGTACATTAGACGAGTTTAGCTATTTTATTGTTTCTGTTGTTGTTGTAAGTTTAATATGTTTGTCTGGAACAGGTCTTGCTTGTAAATGACACATTGAGTCTCAGTGGGTCTACCTGTATAATAAAGGTTTAATAAAAATAAAAATGTAAACACAATATTGAGTTTTTAAATGATTTCATTCATTCAGAAAAAACAAAAAGCCACCCTAATGTACCCAGCCCTGTATCAAAAAGTAATTGGTGTGAGGCTGCTTTGATGTTTGACGACCTGGACAATTTGTCGTAATTCATGGAACCATGAATTTTGCTCTCTGCCACAAAATCCTGAAGGAAAATAGCTAGCCACTAGCTTGTACCTTGAAGCTCAAGAACACTCAGGTTATGTAGGAGCACAATGATCTGAAACACACCATCAACTTCACCTCTGAAAAAAAGGTTGTCGAATGGCCTCGTCAAAGTCAGAGCAGTTTTAGACGCATGACCTTAAACAGAAAACCCTTCAATGTGGCTGAAGTAGAACAATTCTGGAAAAAAGAGTGGGCCAAAATTCCTCTACAGCTTTGTGAAAGACTCATTGCCAGCTATTACAAATGTCTGATTGCAGTTCTCGCTGCCAAGGGTGGCACAACCAGTTATTCTGTTTAGGTGGTAATTACTTTTTCACACAGGCTTGGATATGTTTTTTTCCTTAGTAACTGAAATCATCATTTCAAAACTGCAGTTTGCATCAACTGCGTTTTATCTTTGTCTAATATTACAATTTATTGGATGATCAGAAACATTTAAGGTGTGACAAATACACAAAAACTAAAAACTTCTTCACAGCACTGTATATTACCTTATAACATTTGTGCACTCAAACAATTTTTTTCCCCAGGTGATGAAATAAATTAACAGTTTGTTTCATTGGTTGAAATGGTCATTTCAAGAGTATTTCATGTAAGAAAGCCATGAAAGCTGACTGCATCACTGATACTGGAGGTGATTCTCAGGAGTCAGGTTTTGATGGTGATGCTGGCATGTAGGCCGCACATCCACAGTAAAGCACTGGCTTCATTAATGCAGTTTGTGCACCATCTTTAGTCGTCAGAGGACATACTGGAGGATCTCTCGACACCTGTCTCTTCTCTGTTTTGATATTGTCCGTTAAAGCTTTGGTAAGCATTGGTGAAATATGCTGTGATAACATTTCAGCAGAGTTTTATGCCGTATTTATGGATGGCATGGTGAACTGTGTCCACAGACAGTGATTTCTGTGATTTCAGTGACAGAATCATGCCTGTTTTTAATGCATGTGAAATCCCCAAAATCATCACCCAGTGTTGATTGTTGACCTTGCACACAGATTTCTACAGATCTAGTGATGATATAATACACTTTATGAGATATTCTTTTGAGATAAGTCTTTTTTTGTTGGAGAGCATTATTCTGAAGTTGTTCTATTTTTGGGGATGCTTTTTTTTTTTGCAGATGAGTGAAGCTCTGCCAATCTTTACTTCTGAGAAACCCTGCCTCTCTGAGATCCTTCTTTTATACCCAACCACATTACTGACCTGTTGTCATTTAACATAAATGGCAGCAAAACGTTCCTCGAGCTGTTTCTTTGTAGTACTACTTACTTTTCCAATCTATTCTTGCTCTTTCCTAACATTTTTGTTTCAGCTGAAAATGAATAGATTTTTTTTTCTAAATAGTTAAATGTGAATTGTCAATAAAATGTGGATTTTTAGGATTTACAGATCATTCTGTCTTTCTTTATATTTTACACAGTGTGCTAGTGTTTTTGGAAGTGGGGATGTATTTTCTTAGGTGATTAGAGATCGTCCACTATTGCTGAAGGAGAGCCCGACCCAACAAGACACTACAAAGTGGTTGATATTTACAAGATACACGTAGACGTGGTCGTGTTTTTTGTCTTGCCAGATGAAAGATGCTTATAAAAGACAGAAGAGAACTGCAGGAGCAAGAGCCTTGCATGCAGAGACCATAGATTTAAAGAATGTGAGATAGAGATGGAGCCGCCACTAGATGGAGCCAAAAGATCAGACATGTTGTTTCAGATGCTCAGGACAGATGCGCTGATGAAGGCCGACACCATGAGGTGCTATTAGGAAGGCGGATTTAATACACAAATTCATCCATCCATCTATCCTCTTGCGCTTGTCCTGGTCCCTACTCCTTTAGTTTTTCCCATTTTTGAATTACTGATGAAACTGTGTGCAGGGTGATGCTGCTTAAATAGTATGCTGTGTGAGATTTAGTAGTTTGATAGCCTGAGTTGATCTACTGAGACTGCAGCTTAATTTTGTGGCCTGTTTGGACTAATGTTTAATTTTCCACAGTACTCAGTAATTCTAAAATGAGTGTAAATTAAATATCTAAAATCAGTGGTTAATTAATTTCAATAATTTAACCATTATGAAAATATGCTTGGCTTATACAGAATATATATCAATTAGTTACATTTAATCCAACAAGATTAAATAAATTTTAACATTTTACATGATTTTATGTAACAAAACATGTAATCAAATGATCTAAAGTCAAGGTTTTGGGCATAAATATTTTTTTTTTCTGTTTTCATGCATCTGACTGAGCATGAAGACATATGGCCAACCTGAAATCTGATCACATCACTACCAAATCAGTACATCAATTTCAATTCTTTTTTATTTATTATCCATCCATTATTTTTAACCACTCATCATGCGTCACCAGTCCTGCACAGGGCTAACACAGAGAAACAGACAACCGTTCACTCTGGCATCCAAAACAACAAAACAAAAACAAAACCAAATGAACCCATAACACACTGTTTTTGTGTCTAACTGTATTGTTATCTCATCATCTGGTTAAGTCAGTCTGAGCACAGATGTTTGAGCCATCTTTGGGCCAAAACGGCTCAAATATGCTTGATTTGTAAGAAGGCTGTCTTAGATATGCCAGGTTCCATAAATGAACAACTCGACATCTGGGTAAAGGAATGCACTTTCTAAATTGTGGTAGCATTGCCTGTGACATTAAACTTTAACAAGACTGACAGGTTTACTTTAAATTGCTATTTGCTACTCGAACTGAATTGAATGCCTTGAAAGCACAACTACTCGATTTCATTTCAGTTTTATTCATATAGCACCAAATTACAGCAACAGTCAACTTGAGGTGCTTTATGTTGTGAGATGAAGACGCTACAATAATACAGACAAAAACCCAACTATCACACAACCCCCAGTAAGCACTTGGTGACAGTGGTTAGGAAGAAATCCATTTTAATAGGAAGTAACCTCCAGCTTAATTAACAAGACTCAGAGAGGGACAGCCTACTGATGTGAGCAGTAGGGGGTGACAACAAAACTGATTTTGGTTTGCAGGCACCAGCCAGAAAACACTCCAAATGCCATTATGCAAATATCATGCATTGTTTTGCTGTGTATTCAAATGGTTTCTCAACAGATGAAATCATGTTAAGGCAAGAGATTATTTTTTGCCAGAGTTATACTGTCAAGTTATAATAAATAGAACTGTAATCTGTAGCAATTACTGAAAAACATGCTATTTAATTACAGATTTTGAAAAAAAAATCTAGGAACCATCCATGTGTACTGGCCTAATAATCTCTGAGAGTGCCAAACAGGCAGGCAGTTGACACCAGCAAGACAGGAAGCCATGTTGTCAGACATGACTGACTATTAGTGCTGTTCTAATGAGCTGTTTTCTTTATCCAATCGGTAAAAGGCTCTGTTACTGTACAGAGTAATGCTTGTTCACCAGCATGTTAAACGTGAGGTAACATCCAGAGAATGGCTGAACACTAATTCTCCCTTCCAAAAAACAGCACTTTAACAAACATATTGAGGTAATAATGTAATAATGTGTGTGGCTCATTTATTGAATTCGCTGTAGTTACATGTACATTACAGTGCACAGACTGTAGTGCTTTGGTGGAAGTAAGCAACAACTTTTTCACACAACTTTTTTAGATCTAAGATATTTTGAACTACGAGACATTTTCACTGTTACTCAAGGTGATAACAACAGAGCAGCAATAGCTGTATTTTTTATGAGTACTCAGTGACAATATTTCACTTTGCAAAAAAGCAAAGGCTTCTGAACTGAACCCTTTCAGCCTCTGGCATGACTGACACTTCGAATCTAAAGGCCATAGAAGAAGCTTTATGTGCAGATTTCATGCCTTATTTATTTCTTGGTTGTCCCTTTCTGAGCCTGGGTGCTTGCTCAAAATAAAGCACTGCTCTAATTTTGTAGATTATATGTTGTAATCGCTAATCAAATATTTTCAGTCAAACTACACTGATGAAAATAGTTCCATCATTATTATATTTTTGAGAGGGTAACAAGCAAAGTCAGATTTCTCTCATTTGTGACCATCACAAAACGACTGAGACTCATGCATCTATGACTCCACTTGCTTGTCTTGAGTCATTATGGAATATGGTCATCATATTCAAAATTTGTCATGATCGGCCATGACAGAGCATGACCAGTAGCTGTTATGATGACTTTGCTGTTTGACAGCAGACACTTTTTTTCAGTGTCTGCTGCTGTGTTTATCTTTATTAAAAACAGTCAGCAACAGCAACAGAAGCATAAAAGACAGGAAGTCCATGCAGATCTTCACAGTTACTTTGCTGGATTTAGGAGAGGGCACGGGGAACCAGTACAGCAGCGAATTCTGTAGAAATGCAATACACCAACCCAAAAGTTATAGAGCGCCGCTAACTAAAGCAGATTGTCACAATACAAGAATCAATAGAATACCATACAGAAAATGCACTGAGAATGTAAAAGATAAGCCAATAAACTTTGTTTTCAGAAGGGGAAAAGAAGCAAACCTGAGATCTCCCACAAAGCTCTGCATCCAGGCTCTGACTGCAGACAGGACTGGAAGATATCAGGCTGCACTCAGATGAAAACAATGCAAACCTATGTCTCTGCTCAGATCCCAAGTGTTTAGAAAAGAAGGGAGACCAAACGCAGTTTTTCAATAAAACACAGTAAAGAAAACAAGCAATATTATAAGACTGTGTGGAAGTCATTGTATTGATATCTGTGCGCTTGCTAGATGAATGAATGTGAAACAAAATAAAGACAACAAACTGTAATTCAGACAGCCAGGGAAAGAGACCTGCCAGTTCCTCTGGGAGAGGACCAGCCAGGCCTGCTTTATAGTCAGGTGTTCTGCAGCCCTAAGAAAGAAAGTTATAGGCAAATAGAAGAAGCACGAGTAATCAGTGATATTCCCACCCACAAGACATGATTCCTTCAACAAAACAACAAAGTACCCTGAACTCTTCATGTTACGAGCGCTAGACCATTTAATACTTTAGGTGGCTTAGAGGTTTTAGACGTGCCAGTCTTAACTACACCCCCAGTGCCAAACGCCTCCCCAGACCATCGAACCTTAGCAGCCATGGCACCTAAGTGCAGTTTAAAAACAATAAAACACTGTTGTCATTTCCTTTAATATAGCAGATGGTTAAATTGTCAGGCTGCAGAAACAGAACATTAAAAAAAGGTGAGTTATGGCTAGAAAATGTGAGCGCACTTTATATCTTATCAACAAAACACCCGATGTGACGGCTTTGTATGTTACGTTTATGTATCACAACCTTTGGGCTGCTGTTTTAATGTGGTCACACATCACTGATTCAAACCCACCTGGAGTCAGAGCTACGATAAATGACCAGATCATCAGTTTGGTTCCAGACACTTTGTGCCTCAATCTCATCTGGACAGATTTTAGATCCATTCACAGTCTTATTTTGTTGTTACATAGTCTGTAATTGCAACAAATTGCAATTCTACATTCATTAAACACTTGGAAAGCTACTCTGATGTTTAGTTAAATTCACCATGACTGACCCCTTACTATTAAGAGTCACTCAGTTTATATTCAATCACATTCTAAATGGTCACACTGTAGAACATTAAACAATAACTGATAACACTTTATAATACGGCCCATGATTGATGCCATAGTTCTGCTGTAATTAAATGGAATTTCAATGTACTGTATCTGAAATTACAGTGTAATTATATTTAGATGCAAATACTTAAAAGTAGGTACTAGAACAAGGGCGTAACAAGTCATGGTGTTACAGGAAATAAAGAATTAATTATGCCATAAGTAAATTGAAGTGACTAATTTTAAGTACTACATAATTTCAGTACTGTGTAATTTAGCAGAAAAACAAACATTTTCATCATAACTATACTTTTTAGGGTGCAGAATGTATTGTGGAGTAACTAAACCTTGCCTAACTTCTGGGTATTTCAGAGGAAAGGAGACACACATTCTACTGGAAGTAATTTTGAAAAAATGAAAAACCATCATGTATAGATGTCAACATAATGAATATAAAATAAAGAAAAACTAGGCAAGACTAATCTCCTCTGAAAAAGTAAAGCATATTTATAATGTAAGATGTAGAAATACTGTCTGTTTTACCAAAAAATGATTTATGGGATACTTAAAATGAGTGAAAGCATAATTTGTGTCTCTTTTCCTGTAAATTGGCTGGAAGTTAGATCAGGTTAAGTCACTCCATAATCCCACCTGCTCCCCAAAAAGCACAGCGTACCAAGTAAATTAAAATTGCTGTTTTCTCCTCCTCCTGCTTTTTAAGATAAACATCTTGGTCTGTATTGATAAATATTTGTCTTTCCACTGGATTAAAATGGAGGTGCTGCTCTTTATTTACCCGTTGCCATGGTGAATCGTGGTATCGATGGCTTCCTTTCTCTGCTCATGCACGGGTTCACCTCAGGTTGAACATACTCAGAGTTGATTGAACCAACCGAAGACTCCGATCACAGAGTTGATTAACTCAGATTTTCGTTTTTAAACTCGGGCTTTGTTGAACCCGTTTGAGGGGAATAGGCCCCTGGTGCATTTGTGAAACACGTCCTCTGCATGCATTAACACGATCTTTTCCTTTTCCCCATATTTTTCTAGACTACAATAAGAGATTTGCAGGAGAAAAACTGTGTGTGTGAGTGTGTTTAAACCTATGTATCTGGCCTCCTTTGCCTCTGCTCACTGTTTGTGTGTTTATATCTTCCTCTGTTTTTGTTTGTCTGCCTGTGTGTGCTGTTTGTTTTGTGTCTTTTTCCCCGAGTTTGTCCTTTAATGTGTCTTTCTGTTGCGTGACTGTGTATCAGAGTGTATGTGTGTGTGCGCGGAGCTGCTGGGTGACATTTTCCATTGCAGGTGTGACATCTCTGCTCCCCTGACAGCCTCTTCTCCGACACACACTAAACAACTCCTCGCTGATTTTACCTGCCTCCCCCCCTCCAGCCCCTCCACACACACACACACCTTATCGTCCACCTCTGTCTCAGCACTGCTGCTCGACAAGCTAATTTAGCCAATTACACACAGGTGTGATGCTAATTTCCCCGAGCTGGCAGCCAGCTCCTGGAGGAGGTAAAAAATAACATAATTACACCCATCTGTCCCCCTGCAGGCAGGCAGGCTCTCCCACTGGGTGTCGGCTCCACCGCCATTACAAAACACACACAGGAGAGGGAAAAAAAAGCCACACTGTTGGCTTTGATAATAGGGGAGAAGACAATGGACAATGTGTGTGTGTGTGGAGGAATCCAGGCTGCAGCCACAGTTGCTTTTCCTCCTCTTTGTCTGAAGCTTTCAATGGATTTTCAGCGATACACAGCAATTTCCCACAAGAAAAGAAAACAGACTTTTGGTGCGGCGGGATAATTATGTGAAACTGTTTTCGAAGGCGATGGGGTTGGATGTGCCACTGTTAGGTTTTGTGTATGTGAGAGGAGAGGAGATGAGGAGGGTATTTCAAAACTGAAACACACAACAAAACGAGGTCAGAATAGACGGAGGTCTGCAGACGGTGGAGGAAACAGAGGAATCAACAAGCTGCAGAGTTTCTCTGGGCCTTAAATGAACTAGGCAACATGGAGTCTTAAAAGAAGACTCTGCAGACGCCACTATGGTTATAGCTGGTGGAGGGGCATGTATAGTAATCAAAAGGCCAACGTATCGATGCCTGGCTTCTCCTGTTTGCATACTGATTTGTCCTTGGGTAAGATTTCAAACACCAATGGATGCACTGGCGTGTGACAGGTAAAGATAAAGTGTGACATGAATGGCTGGATGTGGCCTGAGGTGCAACAGTGTGTGAGTACTTAGTAAACCAGAAAAGTGGATGTCACTAATAAATTCAATTGATGCTTATAAAGTCTTCAAGATTTGTTTCTTTACCTTACTGATATATTGTTGATGAATTATTACGCCTTTAAAATACCAGAAAGCTAGAAAATATGATTTTAATGCAACTCAGTAATCCTTCTATACACTTTAGGTGGGGCTCAAAATAATGAGATTTTAAATAAATACATCAATTTCCAATGAGACGATTGGAGTATGCATTTAAATAATTCAAATAATCTACAGATGTTTCCCAATCAATATAAACATCCAGTGGTTGAATCTGTAGCCCACAGTGTGTAGTAATATATCAAGTCCTGTTGGTGAGGTCACTGTGAAATACTAGCAGGACCCCCTTTTTGTTATCTCATGATCTTTTCACTATACTTTCTATATAGTTGATATATTTATAAGGTTTTCATATATTTAACATTTTTTATTTACAGTGTGAATGACTATGTTTGTTCTTTGTTTCTCTTTGTGCCTGAAGGTGTAGCGGCTCTGTAATAATAGTGATAAAAGGCTTCTAAATCTTGGTTTATAACAGTCTATGTCCTAACAGTTTTAGGCTGAAATAGCACATTGATGACTTCAGAGTATACAGTGGGATGCAAAAGTTTGGGCAACCTTGTTAATAGTCATTATTTGCCTGTATGAATCGTCGGTTGTTACAATAAAAAATGTGAGTTAAATATATCATAGACACACACAGTGATATTTGAGAAGTGAAATGAAGTTTAGTGGATTTACAGAAAGTGTGCAATAATTGTTTAAACAAAATCAGGCAGGTGCATAAAAGCACCACAAAAAAAGACATGAAATCAATATTTTGCAGAAATTACAGCCTCTAAACGCTTCCTGTAAGTTCCAGTTAGAGTCTGGATTGTGGTTGAAGGTATTTTGGACCATTCCTCTTTACAAAACATCTCTAGTTCATTCAGGTTTGATGGCTTCCGAGCATGGACAGCTCTCTTTAACTCACAGCACAGATTTTCAATAATATTCAGGTCTGGGCTGAGATGGCCGTTCCAGAACGTTGTACTTGTTCCTCTGCATGAAAGCCTTAGTGGATTTTGAGCAGTGTTTCGGGTCGTTGTTTTGTTGAAAGATCCAGCCCCGCGCAGATTCAGCTTTGTCACTGATTCCTGGACATTGGTCTCCACAATCTGCTGATACTGAGTGGAATCCATGTGTCCCTCAACTTTGACAAGATTCCCAGTCCCTGCACTGGCCACACAGCCCCACAGCATGATGGAACCACCACCATATTTTACTGTAAGTAGCAGGTGTTTTTCTTGGAATGCTGTGTTCTTTTTCCTCCATGCATAATGCCCCTTGTTATGCCCAGATAACCCAATTTTTGTTTCATCAGTCCACAGCACCTTATTCCAGAATGAAGCTGGCTTGTCCAAATGTGCTTTAGCAAACCTCAAGCAGCTCTGTTTGTGCTGTGGGCGGAGAAAAGGCTTCTTCTGCATCACTCTCGCATACAGCATCTCCTTGTGTAAAGTGCGCCAAATGGTTGCACGATGCACAGTGACTCCATCTGCTGCAAGATGATGTTGTAGGTCTTTGGTGCTGGTCTCTGACTGTTCTCAACATTCGTCGCTAGGGATGGGTACCGGTATTCGGTGCCACGATGATGACCACGTTATTAAATTAATGCACGTAAGGTGAACTAGCAAACACCGTCGTAGTTACATGCGGCTGTCTTCTTGTTTGATGGCAGGTACTCCCTTCACCCTGGCCAAAAAGGCTAAAATGACCAAAGAAAAAGCGGAAAACAGCTAAACATGAGAGGTTTTTGGACAAAGTTGTTTTTTTTTTTTTCCCATTGATTAAGCACTGCTTCCAGCCAAGAGTGATACCATAAATCCCCTATAGCTGCAGAAAAGGCTAACATTGTTATCTTTTTACAAAAAACAGCTGAACATGAGAGGTTTTTGGACAAAGTTTGTGTTCTTCATTCTTTAAGCACCGGTTCGAGCACCGTTTAAGCACTGGCACCGTTTCAAAAGTACCAGTTTGGTACTGGTATCGGATAAAACCTAAACGATACCCATCCCTATTCGTCGCTTCTGTCTATCCGAGATTTTTCTTGGTCTGCCACTTCGAGCCTTAACTTGAACTGAGCGTGTGGTCTTCTATTTTCTCAATATGTTCCTAACTGTGGAAACAGACAGCTGAAATCTCCGAGACAACTTTCTGTGTCCTTCCCCTAAACCATGATGGTGAACAATCTTTGTCTTCAGGTCATTTGAGAGTTGCGTTGAGACCCTCATGTTGCTACTCTTCAGAGAAAATTAAAAGAGGAGGAAAACTTACAGTTGACCCCCTTAAATACTCTTTCTCATTATTGGATTCACCTGTGTATGTAGGTCAGGGGTCACTGAGCTTACCAAGCCAATTTGAGTTCCAATAATTAGTGCTAAAGGTTTTGGAATCAATAAAATGACAACAGTGCCCAAATTTATGCACCTGCCTGATTTTGTTTAAACAATTATTGCACATTTTCTGTAAATCCAATAAACTTCATTTCACTTCTGAAATATCACAGTGTGTGTCTATGATATATTTAACTGACATTTTTTATTGTAACAACCAACGATTTATACAGGGAAATAATGACTATTAACAAGGTTGCCCAAACGTATGTTGTACTGGGTTCCACATTGACCTATGTGTTGTTTACATGTTTCCATCATATTAGAAAATATATATACTCCTCAGTTTTTACACAAGTGCTGATAAAATGCAGACATTGGAAGAATGTACTTTCAAATTTGCACATTTGGCTGCAGACAAGACTTAAATGACAAAAACGTATAGTTTGGTGGAAGAACACAAGGCTGTTTTAGCTGTAACTATTATAGGTCTGATAAATCCTGTCCAAATAGGACTTACACCCTTTTAGGTAGCATTAAGCATCTCCTTCCGTCCAACAATGCACCTTTGACTTATCCATACAGTGAACAAGTGGCACAGCAGCCTTTGGTTCCTGCAAAAGACTTAAGTGAGAACTACCATGCCTGTTTTATGCAACACCTACTTACCATCTTCATTCTGCTATGCAGAGAACATGGAGAAAACAAGCCCAGGTGTGTGCTTTTCACATGCCTTATGAGAAACAAATTTGAGGTGAAGATGCAAAGACACTGATGGGGCTTGTGATCATCTAGGCAGCCTAGAGATTATTCTATATGTCACCTTATTGGACCTGAGTGTCTTCAGATATAAATACAGTTTGAGAAGATTTCATTATTGAGACTTCTGCTGTCACGCAGACATGTGAAACATGTCTCAGAGGCCTTCCCACCCTGCCAAGAAAAATAAATTGGTCCTCACACATAACCTCTTTATCTACATTCTTGCCGTTTCCTATGGTGCGTTTGTGATGGCTCTGTCCATACAGATTGCATTATTCTACATTCTCACTTAGATGGATCTGTCAGTCTATCTGTCTCACGGTGATGTGCCCCGGAGCCCCACTGACACCTGCCACACTCTGAAAAATAAAGGTTCAGAAAGACCACAGATGGTCTACTTAAAAAGGTTCAGTGAATCACAATTTGAACAAGGAAACAGAATCACACACTGTAACAGACATGCTTATTTTTATTTGCTATTGTAGACACCAGGTTTGCTTTATTATACTGCACATGAAATTCCATTGATCTGCAAAGATGCCGGTAAATAGCAAAGTCACTAAGAAATAAGGAAAAACAGCAAATCTAAAGCACTGGGTTCATGTGTGTGAGTTGTGAACACAGTGGGCATTCTATGGTGTCCAACATCTTCTAACACAAGCCTAGACATGACAAACCCACGGCTCGTGCAGCTGGTACAAGCTGGGATAGCTGGGAAAGCCTGGAGGCAGCTGTGACCCCTGCTGAGGATGACCTGGCAGTGTATCCTTGTGGCCCACCATCAGGGTGCGGCAAGTTGGTCGCTGGCCAGTGCTGGAATCAAGGAAAAAGCACCTCCCCTCATGTGACACAACAGTTTGGCCACCAAAAGGGGCTAAGTCTCTCTTAGTCACTCTTAGAAGTGTGACCAGCCCAGGCACTTCTCCAAGGACTACCCATTCCTTGTAGATGAATGGTTAGTCCTTGGCAGGTGAGCCAATCCAGGGGGAATTTACAGCATTCCAGTAAGGTGTCCAAATATTCTCCGGATAATGGTAGACTGAGGTTGAACATGGGCCCTCTTTCACCAAAACGTGGATCACCATGGTCAACGTGGTCAAGGTATATGACAGAGTACTATATGAGAAATTCAAGAGTGGTAGAGAAGTATGTGAGGGTGGTGCAGGGCATGAATAAGGACAGCCCTGAACCCCTTCTTGTTTGTAATCGTGATGATGAATGGGTCAGAGAATCTCCAAAATTATAGCTCCTGTGGGCTGTTGCTGGTCTGCAGTTGGTCAGTATGTATCAAAAGTGGTCCAAAAAATGAACAGTGGTAAATGAACAGTAAAGACTGGCTTGTGTGATCTGATCCAACTGACGAGCTACTGTTCCTCAGATTGCAGAAATGTTAATGCTGGCCTGATGAATCATATTTTCTTTGCATTACATGAATGTCTGGAATGTGTGTGCTTAACTTACATGGAGAAGACCTGGCACCAGGGTGCACAATGGGAAGAAGACAAGCTAATGAAGGCTGTGTGATGCTTTGGGTGATGTTTTGTTGGGAAACCTTGGGTCCTGCAATCCATGTGGGTGTTACTTTGACACATACCACCTACTTAAGCAGGCCATGCACCTTTCATAGAAAAAGTGTTCCCTGATGGCTGTAGCCTCTTTCTGCTTGATAATGATCCCTGCCACAAAGCAAAAATGCTTCAGGAATGGTTTGAGGAGCACAATAGCAAGTATGAGGTGTTGTCTTGGCCTCAAAGTTCCCCAGATCTCAATCTGAATGAGCATCTGTGGGATGTGCTGGGCAAACAAGTCCGATCCAAGGATACCCCACCTCACAACTTAAAGGACTTAAAGAAGCGGTCCCCAACCTTTTTTGCACCACGGACCAGTTTATGCCTGACAATATTTTCACGGACCGGCTTTTAAGGTGTCGCGGATAAATACAACAAAATAAAACTAGTACCGGTACAGAAAAAAAAAAGATTTATTCATAACACACGTGAAAAGACCCAGGAAAACCGAGTTAACGATAAAAACGATAACAAAATAACGCTAAAAACCAATAAAAACCCTGAAAACCATACATTTCACACCTGAGCCTCAACTGTCGCGGCCTGGTACCAAACGACGTGGCCCGGCGGTTAGAGACCGCTGACTTAAAGGATCGGTTGGGGTTTTTACCTTACTCTATAAAGCATTGTGTTTTGGCGCTATGTAAATAAAATCAGATTTAATTGAATTGAACTGAATTTAATCTGTTGATATAATTTTGGTTTGCGGCACCACAGCAACCCATGTTCATAAGGTCTAGTGGAGTCCATGCCTCAATGGGTCAGGGGTGTGTTGGCAGCAAAAAGCGGACCATCACGGTATTACACAGGTGGTCATAATGTTATTCCTGTATTTGTAAAAGACAAGGAGACAGGTGTAACAGTGAAGATGCAAAAAACAGAGGTAGTGAGGTTGGATGAGTTCAAATACCTGGGATAAACCATCCAAAACAATGGACAGTGTACCAGAGAGATGAAGGACAGAGTGCAGACAGGGTGGAGAAATAGGCATCATACAACAACGCCAAGTGTCTGGTGATCCTAAGAGCAGCTCTAAGGTCAATGGGCAAGTGACCATCAGTGAGGCCACTAGGATTTCTCATTTGACTGGATAAGCGTGGCTGGATAACTGCAAATAAAGGGAAAGTAATCTGCATGAAGATACGGAATTCCCAGAAGTCAAAACAGTGGGCATACAAGTATAGTTACAAGTTCCTGGGTACCCCACTAGGATTGTAGAGTACAGGGCTGTTCATGAACTCCAATAAAAATGATGACCAATATTTTCTATGCTGCATGTAATTCTGTTCAGATATCATTATTCCCCATGCCTCTCCATTTTAAAAAAGTTCTGATAATACCATATTTGATTTTAATATCTTGTTTTCGAAAGCATTTCCCTTATGTCTCTCTCCTCTAAGTTAGATACTGTGAGATCCATGCAATGATTTTTCTCTTGCTTTATTTTTGTAACATTGTAGATTTTCCTGAGAAACTTGGATAGCTCCAGCGCCCCCCGCGTCCCTGGAAAGGATAAGCGGAAGCGAATGGATGGATGGAACTTGGATAGCAGTTTATTAAAAATAAGATAAGATAAGATAAGATAACCTTTATTAGTCCCACACGTGGGAAATTTGTTTTGTCACAGCAGGAAGTGGACAGTGCAAAAGTTATGACGCAAAAATTAGAATACAATAAGAATAAATACAGTACACAGCTGTACAGAATAGAATAAAATAATATACTATATACAGTAGAATAAAATAGAATAAAAATATACAATAAGATAAAAATAGAATACGAATGCTATATACAACTGAGTAAAAATACAACGATGCCAGAAAAGATTATTGCACTTAGTGTTATTGCATATGTATGGATGTGTGTGTTTGTTCAGTTAAAGTCTTTGTTGTGGAGTCTGACAGCAGTGGGGAGGAAAGACCTGCGAAATCTCTCCGTCCCACACCGTGGGTGCCGCAGTCTCCCACTGAAGGAGCTGCTCAGTGCTGTCACAGTCTGCTGCATGGGGTGGGAGATGTTGTCCAACAGGGATGACAGCTTAGCCGCCGTTCTCCTGTCACTCACCACCTCCACTGGGTCCAGAGGGCATCCTAGAACAGAGCTGGCCCTTCGGATCACCCTGTTCAGTCTCTTCCTGTCCCCAGCAGAGATGCTGCCGCCCCAGCAGACCACACCATAAAAGATAGCAGAAGCCACCACAGAGTCATAGAAGGTCTTCAGGAGTGGGCCCTCCACCCCAAACGACCTGAGTCTCCGCAGCAGGTACAACCTGCTCTGCCCTTTCCTGTAGAGGGCGTCTGAGTTATGAGTCCAGTCCAGTCTGTTGTTCAGATGAACACCAAGGTACCTGTAGCTGTCCACAGCCTCAATGTCCATACCCTGGATGTTCAGTGGTTGCAGTGGAGAATGCTTGTGCCTGCGGAAGTCTACCACCAGCTCCTTGGTTTTACTGGCGTTGATCTGGAGGTAGTTCAGCTGGCACCAGTCCACAAAGTCTTGAGTCAGTCCTCTGTACTCCTTGTCGTCCCCATCAGTGATGAGGCCGACTATTGCAGAGTCATCAGAGAACTTCTGCAGGAAGCACTGGGTGGAATTGTGGGAGAAGTCTGCAGTGTAGATGGTGAAGAGGAACGGAGCCAGAACCGTTCCCTGTGGGGCCCCCGTACTGCAGACAACCCTGTCCGACACACAGCCCTGAGTCCTCACATACTGTGGTCGGTCGGTGAGGTAGTCCAAAATCCAGGTAGTGAGGTGATGGTCCACTCCAGAGTTCTCCAGCTTGTCCTTCAGAACCGAGGGAAGAATGGTGTTGAAGGCACTGGAGAAATCAAAGAACATGATTCTCACAGTGCTTCCAGCGGTCTCCAGGTGAGCGAGGGAACGATGTAGGAGGTGAATGACGGCATCATCCGCTCCAATGCCAGGCTGGTAGGCAAACTGAAGTGGGTCCAGTGATGAGCTTGTTAGGCGCCGAAGCTGAGCCAGGACCAACCGCTCCAGGGTCTTCATCAGGTGGGATGTCAGAGCCACCGGCCTGTAGCTGTTGAGGTCCTTGGGGCGTGAAGTCTTTGGCACTGGTACAACACAGGAGGTTTTCCAGAGCTGTGGGACTCTTCCCAACCTCAGGCTCAGGTTGAAGAGGTGCTCCATCACCCCACACAGTTGGTCCGCGCAGGACCTGACGACCCTCGAGCTGATGCCATCTGGACCCGCTGCCTTCTTGCCATTAATCCTCCTCAGTTCCCTCCTAACCTGGGTGGTTGAGAGAGACAGGCTGGAGCCTTGTGTTGAGTGTGTATTGGATGCTGTTGTTGGGGGTGGGGAGGAGTGAGCAGGGTGAATAGAGGAGGTGTGAAGTGTCTGAGGTGTCAGAGGTGGAACAGCAGCAGTGGGGGTGGGTGAGTCTGCAGCCGATGTTGTAGACTGTCTCATGGTTGAATCAAATCTGTTGAAGAAATGATTCAGTTCATTTGCCCACCTCACATCCCTCCCAGGCAGAGAGTTCTGCTGTTTGTGGCCTGAGATGGTTCTGAGGCCTCTCCAGACTTCACCAACGTTGTTTTGTTGAAGCTGGTTCTCCATCTTCTGCCTGTAGCTGTCCTTCCCATTCCTTATCAGTCCCCTCAACTCTCTCTGCACCCTTTTCAACTCCATTGACAGATATACAGTGGGGCAAAAAAGTATTTAGTCAGCCACCGATTGTGCAAGTTCCCCCACTTAAAATGATGACAGAGGTCAGTAATTTGCACCAGAGGTACACTTCAACTGTGAGAGACAGAATGTGAAAGAAAAATCCATGAATCCACATGGTAGGATTTGTAAAGAATTTATTCGTAAATCAGGGTGGAAAATAAGTATTTGGTCACCTCAAACAAGGAAAATCTCTGGCTCTCACAGACCTGTAACGTCTTCTGTAAGACGCTTTTCTGTCCCCCACTCGTTACCTGTATGAATGGCACCTGTTTGAACTCATCATCTGTATAAAAGACACCTGTCCACAGCCTCAAACAGTCAGACTCCAAACTCCGCCATGGCCAAGACCAAAGAGCTTTCGAAGGACACCAGGAAAAGTATTGTAGACCTGCACCAGACTGGGAAGAGTGAATCTACAATAGGCAAGCAGCTTGGTGTGAAAAAATCAACTGTGGGAGCAATCATCAGAAAATGGAAGACACACAAGACCACTGATAATCTCCCTCGATCTGGGGCTCCACGCAAGATCTCATCCCGTGGGGTCAAAATGATCATGAGAACGGTGAGCAAAGATCCCAGAACCACACGGGGGGACCTGGTGAATGACCTGCAGAGAGCTGGGACCAAAGTAACAAAGGTCACCATCAGTAACACACTACAACGGCAGGGAATCAAATCCCGCAGTGCCAGACGTGTTCCGCTGCTGAAGCCAGTGCATGTCCAGGCCCGTCTGAAGTTTGCCAGAGAGCACATGGATGATACAGCAGAGGATTGGGAGAATGTCATGTGGTCAGATAAAACCAAAGTAGAACTTTTTGGTATAAACTCAACTCGTCGTGTTTGGAGGAAGAAGAATACTGAGTTGCATCCCAAGAACACCATACCTACTGTGAAGCATGGGGGTGGAAACATCATGCTATGGGGCTGTTTTTCTGCCAAGGGGACAGGACGACTGATCCGTGTTAAGGACAGAATGAATGGGGCCATGTATCGTGAGATTTTGAGCCAAAACCTCCTTCCATCAGTGAGAACTTTGAAGATGAAACGAGGCTGGGTCTTCCAACATGACAATGATCCAAAACACACCGCCCGGGCAACAAAGGAGTGGCTCCGTAAGAAGCATTTGAAAGTCCTGGAGTGGCCTAGCCAGTCTCCAGACCTCAACCCCATAGAAAATCTGTGGCGGGAGTTGAAAGTCCGTGTTGCTCGGCGACAGCCCCAAAACATCACTGCTCTCGAGAAGATCTGCATGGAGGAATGGGCCAAAATACCAGCTACTGTGTGTGCAAACCTGGTAAAGACCTATAGTAAACGTTTGACCTCTGTTATTGCCAACAAAGGTTATGTTACAAAGTATTGAGTTGTATTTTTGTTATTGACCAAATACTTATTTTCCACCCTGATTTACGAATAAATTCTTTACAAATCCTACCATGTGGATTCATGGATTTTTCTTTCACATTTTGTCTCTCACAGTTGAAGTGTACCTCTGGTGCAAATTACTGACCTCTGTCATCATTTTACGTGGGGGAACTTGCACAATCGGTGGCTGACTAAATACTTTTTTGCCCCACTGTACAACTGTACTCTACTGGAAAGGTTTTGTTGCTCTCTAGAAGAACCGCAGGCCACACTATAATGTCAGGCTACAAATATCAGCATTCACCATCTAATGTCAAACTTCATGTTCACATAAACCTTTGCAACCTCAGTGGTGTGCACGGAGTTGGTTTGCATACCTCAGCAACTTCTGGATTTGGCTTGCAGTTTTTTCATTTCGGTGGCACGGTGGCACGGTGGTTAGCACTGTTGCCGCACAGCAAGAAGGTCCTGAGTTCAATTCCAACATCAGGCCGGGGTCTTTCTGTGTGGAGTTTGCATGTTCTCCCCGTGTTTGCGTGGGTTCTCTCCGGGTACTCCGGCTTCCTCCCACCGTCCAAAGACATGCAGCTTGTGGGGATAGGTTAATTGATTAATCCAAATTGTCACTAGGTGTGAATGTGAGTGTGAATAGTTGTCTGTCCCTATGTGTTAGCCCTGCGACAGACTGGCGACCTGTCCAGGGTGTACCCCGCCTTTCGCCCTATGACAGCTGGGATAGGCTCCAGCGCCCCCCGCGACCCTGAAAAGGATAAGCGGAAGCGAATGGATGGATGGATGGATGGTTTCATTTCGTTTTTGTTGCCACTATGTACCTCTAGGTAGTCCTGCTGCTCTCAAAGTGTGGGCTCCACCTGTTGGCCTGCACTGCAAACACAAGAGATGACCAAGCTTCATTATCTTCTGTCACCTGAGATGAGCTGCACTCACCCATCACCCCCAAAACTCCCCCTCTCTTTCTCTCCATGTAAAAAGTGTGGGGACTTGATTATCAGTCATGTCGGCGAACTGTGATCCGCTGTAACCCACTGACGAGATTGAAACACACCTGCATGATACACACACACACATACACACACACGCTCTACATGAAGTCAAATTAAATGACTCAACCCCTTGTTATTTCCTGACACTTTCAATGTTCCTCCTACTCTGTATGCATGTGATTGTGTGTGTGTGAGAGTGTGTGTGTGAGAGTGTGTGTGTGTGTGTGTGTGTGTGTGTGTGTGTGTGTATTTCTCCACAGTTTGCAGATGGATCATTTCCATCTTTTTCTGCTTTTATTTCATCCCTCTTTCTCTTTTATGTCTCCACAGACAGATTAGTGTGCTGACATATTGCATCGGTGTGTGGTTCTCCAGCTGCACCACAGCACACAGAAAGGCACTCCAGAGGGTCATCAACATGGCCCAAAAAATCATTGGACATCCTCTTCCCTCCCTGAAGGACCTGTACAGCACTCGCTGTCTCAAGAGGGCACGCAGCATCCTACGGGACTGCACACACCCAGGACACCGGGTGTTTAAGCTGCTGCCGTCTGGCAGGAGGTTCAGGCTGCTGAGGTCCCGAACAAATAGACTCAAGGACAGCTTTTACAACAGGGCAATAGCCCTGATCAATGTAAATAGCTGACCTGACTGGATACCTCCCTGGACTTTTTAGGGGGAGGTAACAATGTTTAAAACGATAACAATAATATTTATATTTATAACAAGGTGCAATAATAATTAATGTGCAATAATAACAGTGTGCAATACACATACACTTATTCTTCTTTTTTATACTAAGTTAATATACTGTGTTGTGTTGTTTGTTACGTTGTGATGTGTCATATCGTGTCGTGTTGTGTTATATGTAGTGCCGACGTAGGACAGTTTTTCCAATTTCATTGTACTACTGTACTATGTATGACTGTGCAATGACAATAAAGAGTTATCTTATCTTATCTTATCTTATCTCTAATCATCCCGGGTGGTACTGTGGGCAATGTGTTTTTGGATCCTTACTAACCTTCATGCCACTTTTCTTATTCCACAGGCTTCCAGAAACCAGACCGTTGTGCAGAGCTGAAATGATTAGGTGGTCATTATCAGCCAGTATAAAATTAGTTAGCAACAATTAAGATTCGTTTTTAAATACTGTTTTAAGAAAAATATATATCTGATATTTCCCCTTTGTCCTTATCAAATGGAAAAGTGGCAAGATAAGAAATTTAAATATCTACATTAATGCTGAAGCATGACTTTGATTACAAAACATCCGTCTAATGTTGATTGAGGGGAAGAGAGACATCATCCCTCAAGCTATAAACCCGTATTCAGTCATGACTTTCTACCTCTGTGGCAACAAAAATAAATTCTTGTAGGTTAAACTGGGCTCGCCAAACACAAGTGTGGACAGACTCTAAAAGAACCCCACAAAATTAAAACTTCAAAAAGCATGTAATGCAAAAACTGTAAAAGACTCTCTTCCCAATACTCTCCAGTCAAAACCAGTATCTGATCTGGTTAATATCTCATTTTCTTGTCCTTGAATATATAATATCTGAAACTTGCCTGAATTCACAGAAATCTGAATAGACTTAAATTAAGGCTAATACAGTAACTCAGTATTTACATAGATTATGTAATATGCTCTCTCTTACTGCAGCATTCTGGATCAACTGATGGCTTTTCAGGGAGGTTTTTGGACTATCTGATAATAATGAATTATAACACTCCAGCCTAGAAGTAATAAATGCATAAAGCATCACTCTGAGACAGGATGTTTCTAATTTTACACCTGCTGCACTAATGCAAGAAAGCATCCTTCATTTTTGTTTAGTAAGTGCATTGAGAAAAATATCCCTGTCAAAAATGACTCCAAAATTAATCACAGTGATAGAATCCAAGGTAACGTTAAGTGTTAGTTTCTGGTTAGTCACCATGTTTCTAAGATTTTTAGGGATAAGTATGGCTGATTATTAATTAAGCGTATTACGCTTAATTGGTTGATTGGTAGCTCTGTAATGTATTGAAATGTCTTATATAATGATTTTTCATACTAATTTTACATTTTCATGGCTACAAATTTTAGGTTTTCCTACATGTGTAATCCCTCAGTGATCGGGCCTTGGACCTATTTTGTTTTCACTATGTCTAACCCAGTTTTTTCTCTGTCCACTGTTCTGCTGATGATACTCTGCTTAAATTCGTTTTTAAACCTAAAAATCTCAACATGATCACTAATATCAGTTTGTTTCACTTCCCTTACTGACAGGCTATCTCGGCATTACTTCTATTGCAACCCTGGCAATACTCTTCCTTCCAGTCGCAATTATTTTAAAAGGGGTGGCTGTAGCTCAGGAGCTAGGGCATGTCACCTACTAACTGGAAGGTTGGTGGTTCCAGTCTGTGTGCCCAAGTTGCTCAGTGATATATCCATAGGTGTGTAAATTTTAAATGAAAAGCATAGAAAAAAAATGCATGGGTGAATGAAGCAAGTTGAATAAAGCACTTTGAATGCTCAGGTAGCCTAAATAACAAAACAACACTAAGTGTTGAAATGCAAAACTCACACCTATACCATTAATCACTGAGTCTTCTTGTTCTAGTAGATACTCTAACCTTTCTCGATCTAGATCACTGCACACTGCTCACTTGCACATCACAGTTTCCTCAAGCTAAGCTAACTTATGCTATGCTGCTAATAAAAACTAGTTGTCGATCTCATATCAGTCCTATTTTTTGGCACCTTCCATTGACTTGCAGTGTAATTTAGAATTCATAAAAAAATCACAAATATAAAGTCCTTCCAGGCACACCCAGTTTGTAGGTGCTTTCCTCAATCCCCTGGCTGGCTAAACCATATATATTGTCACTAGTTTCTGAAATATATATTCTAAGCATTTGAATATAAATAAAGGTTAAAAGAAAGAGTACAAAATATTTTTAAAATCATGTAAAGATTACATATTATATAGAGATATAACAGTTTCTAACAGCAATTCCAGTGTGAGGGTGATCCTTTTACCCAAAATATGTCAGGTTAGCTAGCTAGAGTTCTTCTCTCTCTCTCTCTCTCTCTCTCTCTCTCTCTCTCTATATATATATATATATATATATATATATTTTATACATTTGTATAAACGAAGAAGTTTAGTATTCGTAACATGGGCTTCTTATCCAAGTAACCTACACTTATTTTTCTAGATGTACAAGAACATTATAATTTTGTTATATATCAGTACACCGTTGAATCTGAATTGAATCTGAATCTAACCTTTCATATAAATATACATATTAACATTTAAGGGTCTTTAACATTCGCACTCTCTTCTCTCTCTGTCGTATTCCTATTCAGTAACATCTATAGATTCAACCTTGTGTCGTTTTACGTTTCTCTCCATTTCCTCTATACCAGTTGTTCAGCCCACATTAGCATGTGAGAGACAGCAAGCGGATAAAGAAAATAAACAAAAGACAGAAAAAGAGGAAAGAGGAGGCGATGGAGAAAGACAAAAGTCCAGCTGTGAGATGAACATGGGATGAACGGTGGGAGAATGAAACGGATCTCATCTTCCAGGGAGAGAAACTTCCACAGCATGGCTGGGTTATTACCATGTAAATCTCTCTCTCTCACACACACACACACACACACACACACACACACACACACACACACACACACACACACACACACACACACACACACACACACACACACACATATTCGGGAGGATGTTGCACAAACACAATCCACACCAGTACACATTCCTTTGACACAGTTTGATTGGATGTTTTTGAATGAAGTTGGCTCCTGCCTGGTATTTTGATGAAGTTGGTTATTTATTGGGTGATGAAATTAAGTTAATTGCTTATTGGTATTTTAATTAAGTTTCTTTCTCCCTCAGTGTTTGAGTGATTTTTTGAGTATTTATTGGTATTTTAATGAAGTATTATTTGGCTGCAGACTCAGTGGGAGAGCAGCTGAACAGGCATACACACAGCAGGTGGCCCCAAAACACACATGTACACATACGCACACACACGAACCCACACTTTGAGACATACAGTTCATAACTAACAGAAGTGTACACATGATGACATGTTAACACGCAGCTAAGCAAACAGATTTACGTGTATCTCTTTCATGAAGACATTCAGTTACTAAGCTTAAGTTAGTTATCTGAGGATAATGCTAGCATCATTCTACATGACAAAAGGATAATCCATTAGTGTTTTTCTCCATACTTTGACTCAGTTTGAAGCCCGCTGGTCCTTGCTAAAGACACAACTCTTAAAAACACATCAATAACATTATCTTCAATCATTTTCAAAAGCAGTCCTATAGTTTTGTGACTAAGTGTGAGACTGAGTCAAAGTAAACGTGAATGTGTGTGTGTGATTAAGTTACACAATAACTTGCACCAAATTTCTTTCTTTTTGAGTGCCACATTTAAGGAAGCCTGTTGAAGCCAGTAAAGAAAATACTGTCTGCAGTGATTACCCCCCCCCCCCCCCTCCCCCCCCAAAAAACATTCACTTTAAAAATGTTTTCATATAAATATGACAACTTTGTCAAGAAGAAAAATTTAACAAATTCACGATGTAAAAATTCAATACTGTGAGAACAGTAAAAACTACGAGTTAAAAAGTTAAAAAATTAACATGAAAAAAATATCAAAGGATACAAATTTTTAAAATTAGCTCATCAAATTGGTTGGAAAGATAAAAAAGGTCAAAGAACAAGTATGACTTACTGAAGTAAATAACCTATGAGAAAATTTTAAAAACTGAGGTGAAACAGTCAACACTAAAAGAAAAGTAAGCAAAACAAAGAAAACAGTTGTCATAGCTACCAGACTTAAAAAGATTACTGACTTAAAAGAAAAATTCACGCCTAACTCTTACATGATCTATTTTAGTAGCAGCAGTGGGCTTCAACACATACAGGAATACCTGGAAACACAACACCTTACTTACAATTAAATTCCTGAAGGGAAAGAGAAGTCACTCTTGTATAATTATAGACGTTACAAACATCGATATGAAAAATAAAAAATCCACATAAATAGAGTTCACATAAATATTTCAGCATTCAATTCTAATGCAGGAGATCGCTGCCTTTCTACTTTGTTTAAAGTGAAATCACCATCTACTTTCACTTTTGCATGACACTGTTTGGGAGGACATACAGGCCCAAGAGTTTGTAGTTCATTAGACCACTGAGCTGTAGAGATAACTGAACCCTCCGGTGTGGCACTGCTGAGCAGATGCTTTCTGACAGTCTCTTAGGAAACACATCTGCAGCTGCTAGTTTGTGTCACATGTTGTTCCAGGGTTGTGACAATATGATTTAAGGTGGCATGTTTAGTTTCAACATGCTAATCATTGCTCTTGGCTGCATACTACTGTATGGGCATTAGACTGCAGAGTGTCTGCATGGCTGAACAAGCAGGGCCCTCTGTGAGCGATCAGTCAGAGTTAGAAAGCTCACACTTATGAGAGAGTGCTGGCTCCATCGTGTAGTCATTTACTCATTTGCCTAACAAGTGAAAGTTCTACAGTTTGTTCCCAGGAGAAGACAAAAATCCCTTTGGAGTTTCCTCAAGAAAGGCATCTGGTGTAAAGATAAATCTAATATGTGACATGATGCCCTGTGAATAAGGAAGCTACTGAAAGAAACTTGTGAGGGAGTTACTGCAGCTCTCATAGGAAGACACACTGACGTAAATCACTTTCTAGCACTTTGAAAGGTTTAAGAACAAAAAAAAGGGGGGAAAAAAAGCACCCCCCCCTCACCAAACAAATGACTTGATGCTCAAAACAGAGAGATTAGATGACAAGTTAGACTATATGTATAAACTCAGTTCTAATTTATATAAACACCTTTGGACATAGTCAAACTCATAAACTTTGTCATGGATATTAATTGGATAAGGTTTATTCAAGATATTTCACTCTTCAGTATCTTATAGTATAATACCAGGACGAGCTATTTTTAAAGCAAAAATTAATCTGATGGTCAGAAACATTTGCCTGTTGTGAAGATTCTTTCGTCATGTGTTATATCTCCTCTAGTTGGGTAGGACATGACATGAAAGAAGAATCAACGTTCCCAAGTCCCAGGCAGCCACAGAAACATCATCTCTCTTAAAGAACAAAGGAGCATCAAGCAGATCCACAAACAAACGAGTACAAAATCCTCAGAGTGAGCTAAAGCCAAAACAACAACTAAGTAGAAGATGAAACATGACAGAATCAAACCAAAAAAACCCCACTTGATTTTGTTATCCTAGACATTAATGAACTAGTGTTTAAATTTCCTTGAATTCTGTTTCCTGGATGGGACAGAAAGGAAAAAATTGTAACTTTTAGTCCCTTATTAAAAAAACCCAAATGATTCTTGACCTTAGAGACAAAAAAATTAAGATTTTTTCATTTATGTCCTCATCAAATGTGGTCTACTTTTCTTCTGGGCCATATCTGCCCACGTTTGGTCAGGGCTCTGGAAATGTGCCTGCAGTGTCCAGAACCAGAGGTATCAAAACAGTCCCAAACCAAGATGCCCCCTCCACCGTGCTTCCCAGATGGTGTCCGTGTAGAGAATCCTTTTTATATCGCAGTGTTGTGAATTTTTGGGTAAAAACTGTTTTCTTTTCCTGGCATTATGCTGAGAGGCTGGCTCTATTCTCCCCCAGAAAACAACACATGTATTCATTGTATAATATTTAGATTGTGATTTACTGAGATTCTCACTTAGAATGAGTTTTTACCTTTCAGAGCTATTTGGCTTTGTGATGCTGCACTGATGTTATTGAGTTTCACGTTTTTTTTCACATTTTTGCTGCTGTAACACAATAAATTTCCAGCTTTTAGGATAAATTAAGTGTATCTTAGCTTAAACATTCCTGTCTAGTGAGGCTATGGAATGTCCTCCTAGAAGAGCAAAGACGTGGTCTTTTGTTTTAGAGAATAGTGGCTTACTTCAGCCACTTTTCTTTTCTTTTAACAATTCTAATTTAGTGGACATATTTAAACAAGTGGTAGATGTTTCTTTGGCAACAAACCGGCCAAACAGTGCTGAGAAAAAAATATTTTGTCATTAACCCTGACTTTGTATGGCCTACTTTTATACATTAGCACTAACTCAAAACAACAGTTTATAGTGCAGCATAAAGACGGTACCTGATAAGAAGTAACTTTTTTCTAAATTGAAAGTGAGCACCCAACATATTCAATAAAGATAAAGAAGGTAGAACTGTCATTGCCCTTTATTAGTCTACAACTGTGACTTAAATGAAAATTGGAGTTTTTAGGACCAGAAGTTCTGGTTATTGTGAAGGGGTCACAAACTCACAGACATATTCAATCTGTCCTTGGCCCACGCTGTGGTACCGGCCTGCTTCAAATCCACCTCCATCGTCCCGATACCCAAAAACTCCAACCCATCTTGCCTCAATGATTACCGCCCAGTAGCACTCACCCCCATCATCACTAAGTGCTTAGAGCAGCTGGTCCTAGCACACTTCAAATCCTGTCTCCCCCCCATCCTGGACCCCCACCAATTCGCATACCGCCAGAACAGGAGCACAGAGGATGCAGTCTCCATCGCACTGCACTCTGTCCTCTCACACCTGGACAACAACAACACCTACACCAGAATGCTGTTTATAGACTTCAGTTCAGCGTTCAATACAATCCACCCCTCACAACTCATCAGGAAACTGACAGACCTGGGCATCAGTTCCCTCATCTGCAAATGGTTACTGGACTTCCTGACCAACCGCCCCCAACATGTCCGGCTGGATAACCGCTGCTCATCTACAATCACGATGAACACCGGTGTACCACAAGGCTGTGTGATGAGCCCTTTCCTCTACTCCCTCTTCACCCACGACTGCAGACCTGCTGATGGTTCCAACACCATCATTAAGTTTGCAGATGACACCACGGTGATTGGCCTCATCAGTGACAACGATGAGGCCGCCTACAGGGAGGAGGTGGATCGTCTGGCTGAGTGGTGCGACAGAAACAACCTGCTGCTTAACACCGAGAAGACCAAGGAGCTCATCGTAGACTACAGGAGGAATGCTGACCCACATCCACCCATCCACATTAAGGGGACGGCTGTGGAGCGTGTGAGCAGCTTCAAGTTCCTGGGAGTCCACATCTCCGAGGATCTCACCTGGACGACCAACTGCTCCAAGCTGGTCAAGAAGGCTCACCAGCGCCTCTTCTTCTTGAGGACTCTGAGGAAGAACCACCTGTCCTCAGACATCCTGGTGAACTTCTATCGTTGCACCATCGAGAGCATCCTGACCAACTGTATAACAGTCTGGTACGGGAACTGCTCTGCCTCGGACCGGAAGGCGTTGCAGAGGGTCGTGAAAACTGCCCAGCGCATCGCCGGAGCACCACTTCCTGCCATAAAAGACATCTACAGGAAGCGGTGTCTGAAAAGGGCTGGGAAAATCATCAAAGACCCCAGTCACCCATCACATGGACTCTTCACCCTCCTGCCCTCTGGGAGGCGCCACAGGAGCCTCCG
Organism: Diplotaxodon limnothrissa; assembly: GCF_057381915.1. NCBI lineage: Eukaryota > Metazoa > Chordata > Actinopteri > Cichliformes > Cichlidae > Diplotaxodon > Diplotaxodon limnothrissa. Next base: position 5,204,974 of record NC_140614.1, on the reverse strand, counting down.
GACTAAGACCACCAGGTACCGCTTCTTCCCCACAGCTGTCAGACTCCTGAACTCTGCCTCCTGACATCTGACCCACGTTAAACTCATGGACTGAACATACACAGACCCACAATGGACAACTGTACCCTCAAACACACAATAATAACATGGACTGAACCACCACTCACAACCACTAGCACTTTATATAGCCTCTGTAGAAACGATCTACACCCTCACTTATCTTAACTGCACTACTGTATAGCTCTGTGTAAATAATCATCCTGTACATTCGATAATCTTTAATCCTACAACTGTTTACAACTTGCATAGTTCCCATTTCTGTATAGCTGTATATCTCAGATTCTGTAAAGTTATTTATTTCATATTCTGTATAGTTTTTCATATTTATATCCTGTTCATAGCCTGTACATAGCTTGTACTCACTACAGCCTGTACATACTTATAGTTATAGAATATTCACAACATACTTCATACCGTGTACATTATAACATACCATAATAGATCCATTTCTGTAATATACTCACATATCTATATTATTGCTAATATATATTGTAATATATCTATATCACTAAAGCACTTCTGGATGGATGCAAACTGCATTTCGTTGCCCTGTACCTGTGCATGTGCAAAGACAATAAAGTTGAATTCTATTCTATTCTATTCTATTCTAACCTTTTTTGGTCTGAGCCCTAAAACCAAATGTAAACAGTCCAACAGTGTTTCGAAGCTCTATCCCATTGAAAGAAATAACCAGATATTCCCCCTTGAGTTTTAAATCTCCAAATTGTTCCTGACACAGACAGATTAATCATTACAGTCAAGGTACTGAACACAAGTCTGTCAGGGTTACGGGTTCATTTCCACAGTGGAGCAGTACTCCAGCCGTTATTCTTTTGGTTGCCTGGAGGGCAGAGGAGGCTTCTGGGTAGTGAGAAGGGACAGGTCTGGCTATCAGTCACGCACACACAGACACACACACAGAACACAACACAAAAAGCTGAGAGCTGTGAGAACATTTTCTTGTGGCCTCAAGGTGTCAGGAGATCCATCAAACCACCAACAACTAATTATTACCTTCCTTTCCTTTCTCACTGCACAAGTGTGTGTGTGTGTGTGTGTGTATTGGCCCCCGGGGTCCGTTGGTGTACATAATGGCTTTTTGAAGAGATTGTCGGTTTGTAAAGACATTTGATTGACATCTCCTGATGTCTCAATCCAATTAGAGAGAGAGAGGTCCTTTGTGCATGTGTGTGTATGTGTGTTTGTGTGTGTGTGTGTGTGCGTGTGCATGCGTGTGTGTGTGTGTGTGTGTGTGTGAGAAAGAGAGATGAGAGAGATGTCTCCGAAATATGTGAGGGTGTAAGTTGATTAATTCAATACTTTTGATATTCAATGAATTGTTTAAATCGTGTGTTGGGTAAAAAAAATAAAATCAAAAACAAAACTTAAAAAGTGAAATGTTGACATGTTTCTAAAAAAATGTTCATTTATTAAACTCTTGACTCCACTGGGCCATATCACGGAAACTAATCAGTTTCCCAAGCAGCAGGACTCACTACGTGATCTTTGAACGTCAGAGGTTGGACAGGAGTGAGTCATTCATTTAAAAAGTACTCAGCTACATCAAAACCCTGAAGAAATTTATTTGATTCATTTTATGCTTCAATTAAACACGCTCTCTTTATTTGCCACATTTGCACAGTTTTAAACAACAGGACTGACCTGTGTGTGAAATTATTCTTATTAAAGGATCACAAGGTATGTAGCAAATTATTATTGTTCGTGCCATATTAATAAAAAAAAAATCGTACGGTATTTAAAGAAAAATAGTTTAAGTTTTCAGGAAAAAATACAGACTTCTTATTTTTTGTTATTTTACTCATTTTATTTATTATTGCTGAACAAAAACCGAGCTTTTAAACACAAGAGGTTGCTAACATCAGCCGTTCTTGGTTATGCAAATAATTTTATATTGACAAATAAATATAAACAATAAAAAACAATAAAAAATTAATTAAATACAGGAACCAGTTATTTCAAAAATGTAACACACATAAAAATGTATATACAAACAGAGTTTTTTTTTTTTAAATGACCAAATGAATAATAATAAATGGAGAACAGAAACGTTGTTTTTGAAACAGTACTGTGGCCACCATGACCTGTCCCAACTTTTTTTTTGCTGATGGCATTAAATTCATGTTGAAACATGCATGAAAAAGGAAAAATGGAAAAGGCGAGAAAACAATGTTATTATTCCTATAATCAGGAAATTTACTTACAATTACAGACAAACATTTCAAAATATAAAGATATGAATAAATGTCAACACAACTATATTACTGAAACAATTTCAGAAGACGTAAATAAATCATTCAATACATATGACTTTAGATCTAACAACAGTAATTTACCAGTTTTCATTATTACCTTGTCGTCCATTTGAGTGCTTTAAATAAATTAGGAATGAATTTTACTGAAACCTTTATTTGCTTTTTCTAATTTTAGTAAGTCATTTTGCTTCCTTTGTTTTCTTGTGTTGCTGTTGTTTTAGGTTTACTCATATTTATATAAATTGTATCTAATTTTTTCAGTGTATTGAGTTTTATTTCAATTTCAATTTGAAATACTGTTTGATTTTAACCCACAGGAGCAGTAAAATAAACACTTGTCCTAATGAAATAAGCTTGTAGCAAAAGTTATAAACCTCAAAGATGTGGTTAAATAAATACTGAGTAAAATATAATCGAGATTTATTTCCTGTGTTTGGTTTATGTAAAAGAAAATTCACTGCCACGGTCTCATCTGTTATAACAACGAACATTTTCAGGTCTAGAAACACACACACACACACACACACACACACACACACACACACACACACACACACACACACACACACACACACACACACACACACGTACAGGCACACACTTAGGCCTCTCAAGGTCTCTATTCAGTCTGAGTAACAAAGCCCAGGACCTCAACCCAGCATGTCTGAAAAAACACTCTGAGTGTGTTTTGTAAGTGTGTGAGTGTGTTTTGTTAGTGAGTGTGTGACCGTTTGTGTGTGTTTTGTACTTGTGTGTGTGTTGTGCTAACAAGGTCCGGGCCTCAGCGTGATGACGATCTTAACGAGCTGTCTGTCACTCTTCAGCTCTCAGCTCAGACCTCTGTGTCATTAATGACTGTGTGCATGTGCATGTGTGTGTCTGTGTCAGGGGTATAAATGGAATAATGTCTCAGCAGGACAGAAAAAACATTTAGTCTCTTTTGGCGCCACAATGTCAAGGTTTCAATGGCTGCTGTCTCCTTCTGTGATTGTGTGTTTCAGTGTGTGTGTGTGTGTGAGAGAGCAGCTGCCCAATCCCAAATATCAGTATTTTTCTGGGTCCATGTTTAGAATAATGCTCCCCTTTTTGTTTAGTGCTTTTCACAATCAATTTCATCACAGATTTTCTTCCCATAATGCACTGTGCAAGTGTATTTTCTCATTTGGGGAGAAAGCATAAAGTTAACTGTATGAAAGACAAGAGTCTGCATATTTTCTTCAAATCTATTCATTTGCAAGGATTGAAAAATGTCAGAAATAGTGCTGAGCAATTTTGGGAACCACGATTATACAGTCTTTTTCCAAAAGGTTTGATAACCCTCACTTTGATTATGTTGGTGAGTATGCTCTTACTTTATATTATTCTCTTTATATGTAATATTGTTATCTTTACATTTCATGGCATGTAATGTGTAAAGAATTTGACATTGCACGTTATGTCATCAACGTTAATATCATCCATCCATCCATTCTCTTTTATTAGCAGCTTATCCAGTTCATGGTCACAGAGGGTCTGGAAAAAAGCCCAGATGATATACCCTGGATCAAATATCAGCTAAAGCTGATTTAATATTTTTAATTTCATGCCATTCAATTTAATTCAATTTTATTTATATAGCGCCAAATCACAACAACAGTCGCCTCAAGGAGAAATACAAGTGTCTGCATATTATTAGAATTTCTTTACATTATGGTTACAAGTCTAAGCGAGGACCAGAACTAATTATCATCAGTTTTTTAATCTGCCAATAATTTGCTGGATTTAAGGTAGTGAAAAAGTCCAGTGATTTAAATGTCTTTAAGGGTCAAAATGTATTGTTTCATGTCATGTACAAGAGAGAAAAGAAGAATTTAGCCAGTTTAGGCATTTGTAAGCAGATAATCATTTTAGTTTAAAAACCATCGCATAATAAATATAATGCAGTGATTTCCAGTGGGTCTGAGCGATCCTGAGCTCTTTAAAGCTAAATACAGGAAACACCGTCCATCAAATTGTCAACACACTGTTCAAAAGTAAGTCTCTGTGATGGTATGGGTGTGTTTAAAATACCTCATAAATACTAAATGAAATATGAAGGTTTTAGAGAAACATGCAGACAACAACCTTTTTGAGTAAGGCCTTGATTATTTCAGCAAGACAATGACAAACCACTTAAAGCAGAAACGTGGCCATGTTGCAAAAGATGTGCTAAACTGGACAGCTTGCAGTCCAGATCTGTCACCTTTTGAGAATATTATCAAATATTATCAAAAGAAACACAGAATGGCTCAAACTGTTGAGCAGTGGAAAATCCTACATTAAGTAAAAAGTTTGCTTTTGAAAATATGGAAATTTAGTCTCAGTAATGTGGCCACCATGCCCTGTCCCATTTCTTTGTCAATGGTATTAAATTCACATGATAATATTTCCAAGAAAGACAAAAGTGTATTAAAATCATTTCAATTTTATTGACAGTAGCAATGAAAATGTATTAATTGTTTTCTAATGATATTGCCTAAAAGACACACGTATGCAGGTGGCCCCAGGTGACCCTGTGGATCAGGCGTAGTGGGAGACTTGGGTTCAGACTCAGACTGAATGGGACCTTTGAACACAGATGCAGGGTCAGGCATGGGCAGGACCCACAGGTGTGTGAGTCACAGGCCTGGGCTCCTACAGGCCTGGGCTCTGGGAGCTCTGCAGGCACAGAATAAACACTTCAAGTCTTTATTTTCCTCACTGGGGTGTTGAGAACTGGTAGCTCACAGTCAGTTGACATGGGTTGAGAAACTGTCCTTGATTGGGACTTGGTTCCAGCAGACACGGGTGAGAAGCTAGCTCTCGCTGCAGTGAGGAGCAATAACAATGAGAGCCCCACTGTGTCCTGGAAGAGGGTGCAGAGCAAAAGCTACTGGCTCCTCAGCATCTGCCCATAGCTCTGTCAATGATGAGGGATGAAGCAGACAGCATTCTCTGGCAGCATCACCTTCAAACTGACAGAATAGTGCAGCCTCTGATGAGCGCAGCAGTGTGGCATCAAGGTTGGGCTGTTGGGCGGTAAAATGTCTGTGATTCCTAAAAAACGCCAGATGACTACTCATCACAGGCAGGTCCTGTCAGGAATGTTCTCACTGTGAGGGAAGAGTGCTAACCACAACACCGCCAGGTGACCCCAAGCATTGCAATTTAAGCAAAAGCATCTGGGCTTTGTCATTGAGTTGAGCTGCCAACTACAATTTGTGTCTCTTTTTCTGTTGTAATGCTTGCATTTTCATAAATTCCAGATGTTCCAGTGACTATCAATGGCTTTACTGATCAATGACTTTATTGACATGATAAAGAAAGCAAATTGGTCAGCAAGAAGTTATTTTTATATTTGCAAACCATTCATTATTTGAAATGGGAATCAGAAATAATGCAGTTCTACTTCATCCAAAAGTCCATTAACTCAGTTTAAAATGAGTATATTATACCTCAGACAGAAATCGCTGCACTAATTGTTTTAACAAATTTGCAGACATGTGGCTCTGTTAGTGTTGCTTCAACAGTGGGTCAAGTTGAGAAGTAATCCAGAATGTGGAAGCTAATTTTATGTTGTTTCTCACCTCATACAAGTTTTGCTTTTCATACAGTGCCTCTCTTAATTAAACTTGTCTGGTCTATAAACAAACATCAGTGGAAACTACCCACTGGGACAAATACCTGGACCAAAGTGGTTTACCAATCAGAAATGACTAACAAATCAACACAGTACAGAGAACAAGAACAAATGATGAGTTTCTTGTACCTTCGTGCTTTTGTGTGTTTGCAGTCAGCAAGCTCCTAGCAGACCTTGAATCATCAGTACTGTTACCATGGTGATGTGCAATTTGGAAACAATAGATGAAATATCAAAATTGGCCCTACTGAACTAAATTATGTTTCAGCAGTTCCCAAACAGGATTTGAATAAACACCTTTCAGATAGTGAAAGACTTTTACTTATTGTGGCTGCAGTTTAACTTGAAACAAGCTTAATTAAGTCAAACCATGGCATCTGTGTGTGTTTCTTACAGCACACGCAGTGTTGTTCGCAACCTCTGAGTGCAAACATCCATCTTCAGCTGTGGCTCAGTGAAGCAGAAACACACGCACAACACACACAAAACACACACTGCTATGGTCACACCTCTGTTTTTGAGAGTTTCTAATGTGGGTCTGTGTACTGCTGTGTGTTTGTGTGTTTTGACAGTGCAGGATTGTATTGGTGTTTGAATCAGTTGCTCCACACTCTCAGCATCAGCAAGCCGCAAAGGAGATACTGGAGTTTGTGCACTAACAGCAAACACACACACACAAAAATAAATCAATTTTACAACCAGAACAACATAAAAACGGTCCAGTCTTTGACACTATAGAGGGAAGTGACATCTTTAAACTTGACTTTGTCTAAAGATCAGAGGATCAAAGGGCCAAAACCCCTGAAAGGAAATCAGGATGCTTTGAATTATATACAGGAGAAAAGAAAGAGTCAGCCAACACAGCCTGTGGGGTGATTAACAAAGCATCAAAATGAATATAATAATAATTATTACTATAATTTTTTACTATAGACTTTACATTTACACCACAGGAATTTACAGCACAACTTCTCTGTCTTAGATTACAATGTGCTTCACACAAAGAAATTTATGGAATATTCTCCTCTGACCTTCACCCCATGCAAATAATGAAAATACAATATATTAAAAGAAGAAAGAAGTTGCCATTCTTTCAAGTAAATGTCTTGGCATATACTGTTAGTAGTTAGCAGTGTTGGTCAAGTTATTTGAAAAAAGTAATCAGTAACTAATTACTGATTACTTCCCCAAAAAAGTAATCCAGTTACTTTACTGATTACTTATTTTCAAAAGTAATTAATTACTTAGTTACTTAGTTACTTTTTAAAAACACGATTTACAACCTGAATAGGTGATAAAGCGATAGATCTTTCAGCCCAATTCTACTTCTAATAATCCATCATACAAAATGTAATCAAATGGAAAAGTCTCCTTTTTTAAAACTTGTTTTATTAGTTTTAATCTTTTAACTTTATGCATCAAGCAAAAATTTAATTATATGCAACGTTCTCTGACTGGAAGAAATTTGTTTAACATCCATCCATCCATCCATCCATCTTCATCCGCTTTATCTGGGGCCGGGTCGCGGGGGCAGCAGCCTAAGCAAAGAGGCCCAGACCTCCCTCTCCCCAGCCACCTCCTCCAGCTTATCCGGGGGAACACCAAGGCGTTCCCAGGCCAGCCGAGAGATATAATCTCTCCAGCGTGTCCTGGGTCTGCCCCGGGGCCTCCTCCCGGTGGGACATGCCTGGAACACCTCACCCAGGAGGCGCCCAGGGGGCATCCTTGTCAGATGCCCGAACCACCTCAGCTGGCTCCTTTCGATGTGGAGCAGCAGCTGCTCTACTCTGAGCCCCTCCCGGATGGCCGAACTTCTCACCCTATCTCTAAGGGAGAGGCCAGCCACCCTTCGGAGGAAGCTCATTTCTGCCGCTTGTATCCGCGATCTCGTTCTTTCGGTCACTACCCACAGCTCGTGGCCATAGGTGAGGGTAGGGACATAGATCGACCGGTAAATTGAGAGCTTCGCTTTTACACTCAGCTCCCTCTTCACCACGACGGACCGGTGCAGCGTCCGCATTACTGCAGCTGCAGCCCCAATCCATTTGTCGATCTCCGGCTCCCTTCTCCCATCACTCGAGAACAAGACCTCGAGATACTTGAACTCCTCCACTTGGGGCAGGAACTCATCCCCGACCCGGAGTGGGCACTCCACCCTTTTCCGGGTGAGAACCATGGCCTCAGATTTGGAGGTGCTGATCCTCATTCCCGCTGCTTCACACTCGGCTGCGAACCGTTCCAGTGCGAGCTGGAGGCCCTCACCCGATGAAGCCAACAGAACCACATCATCTGCAAAAATCAGAGATGAGATTCTGAGGCCACCAAAGCGAAAGCCCTCCGCCACTTGGCTGCGCCTAGAAATCCTGTCCATAAAAATTATGAACAGAACCGGAGACAAAGGGCAGCCCTGGCGGAGCCCATCACCCACCGGGAACGAGTCCGACTTATTGCCGGCAATGTGAACCAAGCTCTTGCAACGGTTGTACAGGGATCGAATGGCCCGTAGCAATGGGCCAGACACCCCATATTCCCGCCATACCTCCCACAGGACACCCCGAGGGACACGGTCGAATGCCTTCTCCAAGTCCACAAAACACATGTAGACTGGTTGGGCAAACTCCCATGCACCCTCAAGTATCCTGGAGAGGATAAAGAGCTGGTCCAGTGTTCCGCGACCAGGACGAAAACCGCATTGTTCCTCCTGTATCCGAGGTTCGACTAGCGGACGAACTCTCCTTTCCAGCACCCTGGCATAGACTTTCCCAGGGAGGCTGAGGAGTGTGATCCCCCTGTAGTTGGAACACACCCTCCAGTCCCCCTTCTTAAAGATGGGGACCACCACCCCGGTCTGCCAGTCCACAGGTACTGCCCCTGATCTCCACGCAACATTGCAGAGGCGTGTCAACCAGGACAGCCCTACAACGTCCAGAGCCTTCACGAACTCGGGGCGGACCTCATCAACACCAGGGGCTCTGCCACCAAGGAGTTGTTTAACTGCCTCAGTGACCTCGCCCCCGGAAATTGGCGGGTCATTCCCCTCATCCCCAGACTCTGCTTCCTCCTCGGAAGACGTGTCAGTGGGATTAAGGAGGTCCTCGAAGTATTCCTTCCACCGCCCGACAATTTTCTCAGTCGACGTCAGCAGCGCTCCGCCAGCACTATACACAGTGCAGGTAGAGCACCGCTTTCCCCTCCTGAGACGTCTGACGGTTTTCCAGAATCTCTTCGAGGCAGTCCGAAAGTCTTTTTCCATGGCCTCTCCGTACTCCTCCCACACCCGAGTTTTTGCTTCAGCCACTGCCCGAGCCGCATTCCGCTTGGCCTGTCAATACCTGTCGGCTGCCTCCGGAGTCCCACAGGCTAACCAAGCCCGATAGGACTCCTTCTTCAGCCTGGTGGCTCCCCTCACCTCTGGTGTCCACCATTTGGTTCGGGGATTACCACCATGGCAGGCACCAACCACCTTGCGGCCGCAGCTCAATGCAGCAGCTTCGGCAATAGAGACGCTGAACATGGTCCATTCGGACTCAATGTCCCCAGTCTCCCTCGGAATGCTGTTGAAGCTCTGCCGGAGGTGTGCGTTGAAGATCTCGCGGACTGGGGCCTCTGCTAGACGTTCCCAGCACACCCTCACTACGCGTTTAGGTGCACCAGGTCTGTCCAGCGTCCTCCCCCGCCACCTGATCCAACTCACCACCAGGTGGTGATCAGTTGACAGCTCAGCCCCTCTCTTTATCCGAGTGTCCAGAACATATGGTCGCAGGTCTGCTGATACGATTACAAAATCGATCATCGACCTACGGCCTAGAGCAGGGGTGGGCAATCTCAGTCCACGAGGGCCGGTGTCCCTGCAGGTTTTAGATCTCACCTTGGGTCAACACACCTGAATCACATGATTAGTTCGTTACCAGGCCTCTGGAGAACTTCAGGACATGTTGAGGAGCTAATTTAGCCATTTAAATCAGCTGTGTTGGTTCGAGGACACATCTAAAACCTGCAGGGACACCGGCCCTCGTGGACTGAGATTGCCCACCCCTGGCCTAGAGCGTCCTGGTGCCACGTGCACTTATGGACACTCTTATGTTTGAACAGGGTGTTCGTTATGGCCAAACTGTGATTAGCACAGAAGTCCAATAACAAAGCACCGCTCGGGTTCAGATCAGGGAGGCTGTTCCTCCCAATCACGCCCCTCCAGGTCTCGCTGTCGTTACCCACGTGAGCATTGAAGTCTCCCAGCAGGACAACAGAGTCTCCAGGTGGAGCACCCTCCAGCACTCCCCCCCCCCCCCCCCCCCCCCCCCCCCCCCCCCCAGGGACTCTAAGAAGGCTGGGTACTCTGAACTGCCACTCGGCGCATAAGCGCAGATGACAGTCAGGACCCGTTCCCCGACCCTAAGGCGCACCCTCCCCGGGCCTGGCTCCAGGGCGGGGCCCCGGTAACCCTATCCCGGGCAGGGTAAACTGTTCCCTCGGTGTCCTTTTCATAAGGGTCTTATGAAAGGACATTTAAACTTATTTTCTGCACATTCCAGCACATAAAATAAAAATATTTTTTGTGTTTACACTCACTCTTTCAAATAGATGCAAGTAAAACACAGCAGAAAATAAATAAAGTCAAAGACTCAGTGGTCCTGTTGCTCTATTTTCACCTGTAAAGCAGGAGTGGGGTAGGCGGAGGTTTACCCTGGTGCAGGTGTGCCGCAGCGGTCAGTGGAAGAATCTGCGAGTTTCTCTGTGAATTTCCCATTACGTCGTAACGCACTCGGTGCTTGCTTGGAAGTTTAGGGTTTTTTTTCGCTGTAAAAAGAAGTTTTCTTCCCACGCACAACGGACGCTAATGTTTTTAGGGAATCAAACTCAAAATAAGGTCAGTACTTCCACGCTTTAAACGCTGCACGCTCATACTCTCTCCTGCACTCGATATATGATCCATTGTTGATCTGCACACAGCTGTTGTCATGAACGTCGCACTCGCTTACGTCATTGTCAGAGACATTCTCACAAAAAAATCACGGTTTTAGTAACACAGTAACGCAGCGTTCATATGGGAAAGTAGCGGTAATCTAATTACCGTTTTTGCAATAGTAATCCCCTACTTTACTCGTTACTTGAAAAAAGTAATCAGATTACAGTAACGCGTTACAAGTAACGCGTTACTGCCCATCTCTGGTAGTTAGTCCTTAATGTACTTTGGAACAAGGCTATGTTGTGCTTTAAAAGTGATTAGAAAGACTTTAAAACTATTACAAAAATTAACATGCATGCCAGTGTGAATTTTCTAGCATTGGAGTAATATGTTTATGTTTCTGAAGACTAACAATCCCGGAAATAGTGCTTTGAATCGTCTTTTTTTTTTTTTTTTTTTTTTAAATGACATCAGAAACAGCAGTATGCGACATTACGTGATGGCAGAGCTTCAGTTCATCCTTTGTCATTTTTTTTTTTTTTTTTTTTTTAATAAATAGGACAGGGGGAATGAATGAGAGAAAGAGGGGGAGAGAAAGAAAGAAAACCAAAGGGGAGAAGAGACGGTGAGAAGGGGGGGGAAGAGAGAGAAAAAAAAAAAAAAAGAACTCCTGGGTCACCTGTATGGAGAAAAAAAAAAAAAAACAAACAAAAAAAACAAACAGAGGAGACAGCAAACAACAAAGAGCAACATAATAATAGAGAAAACAAAGCACCATCACAATAAACTAGCTAGTCATAGATATCAATATTTACTAAATAATAAACGATATTGTGCAGCACGCAAGATAGACAGCGCACAGTGTGCTTTGAGGCAGCAGCCAAGAAAGCTTTAGTCCGCGTCTGTGAATACCCATGTGTGCATACCTGTGTGGATCAGCATGCTTGCATTCCAAAGGTTTCTCCATGTAATGATCTGCTAGGGAGTGTGGGGGGGCCACAGCCCCGTCCTCCAGGGTGTGAAGCGGGTATGGAGGAGATCAAAACTCCAGACATCCAGAGGCCCCCAGAACACAAGAGACCATGGAAGACCAACAGAGGGGCAGCCGCGCCACTGTTCCAGTAAGAGCTGAGGAGAGTCCCAGATGAGGGCTCGCCCAGCAGCCGCGGAGCAGAAGTCAGGGGGAGTTGCAGTGACGCGCCCGTGAGCTCCGCCGGCCCCCAGCTGTGCCTGAGTGACCGAGCCCCAGGCCGAGAGGCCGGGGGCACCCCACCTCCAAAGGGGCCCGAGCGAGCCCCAGGCCCCAGGCCCCGACAAGCGGCCGCCAAGGAGTGAGCCGGTGTGTACCCGGACGCCCACCCCCAGACACAAAGAACCACCAACACACCGACACCTGAGGGAGTCCGCCACCGGCAGGGGAAGTGGTGGTGGGTGGAGATAGGCCTCCAAACCTTGGAGGGCCTGAGGTGTCCCCAGAGAGGTGGCGTCTGATACCCAACCTGACATATAGACACAGACATACAGGCACACACAGACACAAACATCCATTCCCACCCTCATGCTCTCATATGCACTCACTCCACACTCAACCAACGTGGAGACAGACATAAAGAGACGCTGTACACACAATCACACTCCCCAAGCGTACTCTACCAACCGGGTCTAGGTACCCTTGCCCCTGGAGGGGGGAATTGCACCCAGACCCAGGTGGTGTTACCCTTTTCCCTGCGGTGGGGAGAGGCAGACCACCCCGACTCCGCAGCAGCAGGGAGGCCCCACACCCCAGACCGCAGTCGGACGGCCAACTCCTCCTACTAGCCCTCCCGCTCCAGCAGGCCGCTTTGAATCGTCTTAAGTTGGTGACGTGACCAAAAACTGATAGAAGAATAGGTTCCTGTTATTAATCTCTGAGTCTCTTCCACAGCATGTCTTTATCCTGTCTTCCTTCTCTCACCCCAACCGGTCGCAGCAGATGGCCCCGCCCCTCCCTGAGCCTGGTTCTGCCAGATGTTTCTTCGTGATAAAAGGGAGTTTTTCCTTCCCACTGTCGCCAAAGTGCTTGTTCATAGAGGGTCATAGGATTGTTTTTTTTTTCTATGTATGTATTATTGTAGGGTCTACCTTACAATATAAAGCACCTTGAGGCAACTGTTGTTGTGATTAGCGCTCTATAAATAACATTGAATTGAATTGAATTGAATTGAATTGAAAGTGAGAAAAAGTAAAATTCAGCAGGACAATAAACCAAAACACACCAACAAGTCCATCTCTGAAAGGTTTAAACAAAAACAAAAGGAATGTATTGGATATACCTAGAAAACGTCTGGACTTCATGAGCTGCTTTGGAATTAAATTAACAGGTTATTTGTGCTTGAAACTGGTGAAGTATCAGAGTGAAAGTGGAAACAAGAACCTCTCTGAGGCGCATACAAGAGCCGGGACACTATATTTATACTGGGCTTTTAATAAGATGAGAAGCTGTGTAGCTAGAAGTATGAGGTCGGTGGAGGGAAAGTGGATGTCTGTCTTTATACTTCTTTATAAGCATAAAAACAGACATATACTGTCTTTATAATCCTAAAATAAAGAGTCACTATGTGGGACAGGTTTATATTATTAACTGGTAAATATATGATGTGCATTTCAGAACATGTTGCAAGGGGTGAAAAAAGTAATGTAATGAGTAGTGTAACAAGTTTATTTCTCCGGAGAGTAATTAAGTGATGTAATGTGTTGCTTCAAAGAAAAAGGAGTAACAAACCCAACACTGGTAATTGGTAATTGGAAGATTGCCACAACAGAGCATGGTCTCACAATAACACTGGTCTCTGCAAGGAAGTCCAGCCCAGTGATTACTGATTAAATATGCTCTCTGTTTATATATTACTGCTTGCATTCCTCTGATGATCACTGGAATTCAGATCAGAGTTGATTCCTTGTTTCTGTGAAACTGTGCCACTGCAGAGACTGCAACTGTTGTTTAGCATCGATAAAGTGTGGGACAGGATGGAAGCTCCTCATTTCCTCATTCAGTCAGTGATCTGCTGAACCTCCTGATTATCAATCTCATGGACAACACCTTTTCTGTTACCAGCTTGAAAAGTCCACGGCAATTAATCTTCTCAAAACATCAAAATAAATAATTCCAATACTTGTGATGTGTAACAATGAGATGTGCAGATATAAGTCATTACTTAATTTACAGGACAAATGAGCATCCTCTTTTAAATCCTTCAGTTGTGTTCAATATTAGGACAGACCCACATAGCAGACATCTGGTGGCTGACATCTGGCATGGTAAGTGGAATGTCATCCAGATATGTGCCAGGCCTGGCATGCCACATCTGGCCCGATAATGGCTTGGTTTATGTGGCCCAGACTCGTAGAAAACAGGTCTTCCCCGGATCCAGTATCAAACTGGCACTTCTGACTGACTGGTGTCATGGCAGGGTGTATGGCAACCAGATGTGGGCCAGGTCTGGCAATGATTCACTGTTTATGTTCCTATTTTCCCTTTTTAGTTAGAAGACCCAAATGCCATGTTGCAATACTATATGGTAGCCAACGTTTCAAATGCAGGCTTGACAGGTTTGTGAGTGTACACTTTATCCAAAACCTAGTGACGGTTTACCCATCTCTGCCACTGGGTGGCTGTAACTCAGGAGGTAGAGCAGGTCTCCTACTGATTGGAAGGTTAGTGGTTTGCTCTCTGGCTCCTCCAATCTGCATGTCAAGAGTGTGAGTGTGTATGAATGTAGTTAGGAAGCACTCCGTTTAGAGAAAGTGCGTGAATGTAGCATGATGCAGAGAGCATTTTGAGTAATCTGTGAGAGTAGAAGAGTGTTATATAAGAATCAGTCCATTCACTGTCTGAACAGAGTTTCGTCATCTTACTTTTGCACTGTTATGTTCCGGCACATGTTGTAATTACTTGGCTTAATTAAGGTACACATTAAGCTGACATCTGGGGCCAGAGCTGAAACTGTCCTGGGCCAGCACAGGGCCACCAGTGTGTCTGCAACTGGCCTTGTGCTGGCCCATGTGTGGGCCACCTCTGGCAAACCAGTTCTGGGCCACCAAAGGGCCGTCATTCTTTGTGGTATGTGGGCCATGTGTAAGCACATTGTGTGGGCCAGATCCAGGCCATACCAATTTTGCTTTGTGGGGACACTCAATATTATCTTCCCTAACAGCCTCCCCACAACATCATTTGCCAAAGTAATTCAGAGGTTGAAATGTAACAAAAAAGAAAAAAGTGCAAATAATCCAGATGAAATATCAAATTAAATCCATCATTTAAAGGGAAAAACATATGTTTCTTAATCAAATAAGTATTTTAATTTCTCATTGCTTTTTCTTTCCTCTGCCTTTTTTCTTTGCTTCTTTCTCTAATTCATTCTGTTGCCTTTCCTTTCCTGTGTTGTGGTTTCTTTTTCTCCTTCCCAGATAATTACCATTTTTTATTCTTTTAGTTTCACTTCCTTTACTTTGCATCCCCTTTTTGCTTTTCATCTTCTCTTTCCTTTGGTTTTGTTCAATTTTCCTTTCCTATGCTTTTGTTTCCTCTTCCTTCCTTCTTACATTAGCCTCTTCACCACTTCTTCCCTTGCTCCTGGCTGTTTTTTTTCTTTCGCTCAAAGTTTGCGTGCCGTTTTAGAGTGTTTTCATTGATGTCGAGACCTTGCTATCAAACATGACTGCCTCTGCTCTAATTCACCCCCAGGACACCGCACTGCGCGCTTTTCGCTCTCTCACACACTTGAACGAACACCCATATCCACATACACGCAGACACATACACACACACATACACACACATACACACACAAACACACGCGGACACACACTTTAATACTTTAGGACTTTACCGTGATTTTCAAAAAGCATACTTTTAGAAAAGTAATCAAGTAATCCCAGATCCAGACAGTTTATTAAATGTAAAAAATAAAAATGCATAGTGCTTTTTACTGATTTATTTCTCACTCGCAGCGCAAAATTTAATAACATTTAAAAGAAAAACATGCAGGCATGAATAGAAACAAAAGGAAATCCACATCCATCCATTTCCATCTTCACTTTACGTAGTCCTCAGAAGTATAATAACCCCCACCCAAACACATACACACTCACATACAGCTATTCAGACATTTTCCTAACACACAAACACATCTTCTCTTTACTCTCACAGATAAATGTGAATGGCCCATGACCCAGCTATGCACACACTCACACATGCACACACATATATATGCACAATCAGGCAGTGTGTTTAGCCCTCAGTGTCACAGGCTGTGAATTTAATATTGATTCCATAAAGTAGTTTCAGTGTAACATGTCACAGCACGTTAATGTCAGCGCAGCGAGCCGGACAGAGAGGAGAGCTGCTAGCACGCAATGCTGCGGGAGAAACAGAGGGGGAGAGAGGGGGAGAGGCCTGTTAGCAGGAGGAAGGATAGAAGCTCTGCGAGAGAGGAGAAGGCATGCAAGAGAAGAAGTGGGAGAAGAGACAGAGTTCTGGAAAGAGAAGGGTGAGGTTAGACATAAGATATATAGAGAATAAAGGGAGGAACCACTGGAATGTGGAGAAAAACATCTGAAGACAAAGCAGGTGATTGAAATGGTCAGGTGGAGGAGGAGAAGGCTGAGAGATGAAGGGAAGGAGGGAGGGAAAAGGGGAAGGAAAGGAGAAAACGAGAGAGGGAAGAAGGCATAGGTAAGGAGAAGGAACAGACAGAAAGAAAAGGGTGAAGAAGAAAGTGATGAGAGAAAGAGATAGAGGAAGAACAGAGGAGAAGAATTTTGTGGGTGATGTGCAAACAAAAGAAAAAAGACAGGAGGGACAATACGACGGGCAGAAGAGGCAACTGTCGAAGAAAAAGGAGGATGAAGTGGATGGGCAGGGGCAAAAGGATCTTGGCTGAAAAAGTGGAGGGTTTTAGGATGCTTGCTCATAAGTGGAGGAAAAGAGATGAAGAAAAATCTGGAAAAAAAGAGGTACAAAGAAACAGAAGGGAAATAAAGGCAGGAG
Organism: Diplotaxodon limnothrissa; assembly: GCF_057381915.1. Classification (NCBI taxonomy): domain Eukaryota; kingdom Metazoa; phylum Chordata; class Actinopteri; order Cichliformes; family Cichlidae; genus Diplotaxodon; species Diplotaxodon limnothrissa. The sequence continues at coordinate 5,188,070 of NC_140614.1, read as the reverse complement.
GACAAGTAGGAAGTAAAAAGGCAAGTGGGAATAGAGCAGTGAAGAGAAGGATGGAGGGGAAGGGGAGGAGCAATGAGGAAATCCTGAAATGGGTAAAAAGAGAAAAAAGAAAGACAACAGAAAGAAAAAGGAGGATAAAAGGGTGCGATAAGGAAGGAGGCTACAAAAGAAGGGTGGGGAAATGGTGTAGGAGAGAAGGAAACTGAAGGAGGCAAGGACGGAGGAATGTTATGGAGGAGGTAGTGTGTGGCTGTACTAACAGCACATCTCTCTACATACAAACACTCTGCGATCCCTCAGGCTTTAATTCAGTCTGTAAACATACGTCTGTACATCAGGCAGACACAGCGTCGTCCTACTCTGGCTAAGAGCGGACTGATGTTTGCGATCATTCTGAAGAGTTTTCTTCTTGTTTAAAAAGGAGTTTTGTTATTTTTTAAATAGAACAAGTGATAATGTTAATTTTTTTTTTTATAAAAAAGAGTGAAGAGGGGATCAACAACCCAGATCAAAAGTGATCAGAAGTGGTATTTTTTATCTTTATGTATGACTTCATTGACTCAAACCCATGCCGACCTGAGTCAAAGCCTTTTTTGCTGGATTGGAAGCAAGCTCCAGGATGTAGCCTGCAATGACTTCATGATGCCTGCTTCTACAACTGGGTCCTGTAAAAACACAACAGACTCCAGCAGATGTCCTTTTTCATTTTTGTAATACATGCCTTTGCTGTCCTTGAACGCAGAAGTCCCCCATTGCCTCATTCGGCCCACTTTTCCTGGCTCCAGTTTAGGTGGCACGACATTTAGTCATAGGTCTCACCGTGAGCAGGGTGATGAACAATCAGGGCTGTTGTTTCCTTTGTGCCTCAGCAGTCGTCTCACAACCTAGAGAGACAAAAAGACCAGCAGATGTTGTTATTGTTCCTCGTTGGTCTATTTTGACCACAAAGATTTTTCAGATTCTCCAGATCCAGGATATTCATTTCAGAAGTGTTTTTAGAAGATTCAGATACAGTAATTGTGGATACAGACTGTTGCTTAGTAGTATCTCTTTTTTGTTTCAGATACTGTTAAACTGATGCTCTGGTGTGCAATAGATTTTGAAAAACTGTCACAGATTTGAAACACACACACACACACACACACACACACACACACACACACACACACACACACACACACACACACACACACACACACATTACTGTGCAGACTTCCCTCATCAATTTTCGACCCTCACTGAAACAGTGTGACTGGGTCAGAGGTAAAAGTCGTGGTGAGGAAAAACAACACAGACATGAGAGACAGATTAACACACATCACATGACCCTTAGTCTATCTGTACGTAGTTAGCGTCATGGTGTTAGCCCACCCACTGTGTAAACTCTTCTCTTTAATATCTGAACTTGATGGCATCCAAGCACCTTTCAGACCTGCCTTTATGTTTCTTAATCTGAAGGTAATTTGAGCACAATTGTTAACATTTATTTAATATTGTAAATACAATGTCTAAAATTTGATGCAATGACCAAAAACATCCTCAAAATACAGTTGTAACTTTGCAGATGGTGTATTTGGTAGAAGTTATGTATCTTTGATTTTACAAGTCATCACATACAAGGTCTTGAGACCTCATTGTACCGTATCACCCCAATAGAGCACTTTGCTATCAGACCACAGGCTTACTTGTGGTTCCTAGAGTGTTTAAAAGTAGAATGGAAGGCAGAGCCGTCAGCTTTCAGGGCCCTCGTCTGTGGAACCAGCTCCCAGTTTTAATTCGCGAGACAGACACCCTCTCTACTTTTAAGATTAGGCTTAAACACTGACCTTTTTGAAAAAGCATGTAGTTAGGGCTGGATGACCCTGAATCCTCCCTTAGTTACACAGCAACTAGGATGCTGGGTGCTTCATGATGCATTGAGCAGTTCTCCTTCACTCATTTTTTCAGTCTGTGTTTATGTACCACTTTGCATTTAATCATCTCTGGCTTTATTCTACAGTGTATCTGTTGTACTGTCTCCCCTAAAAATACAATGAATAGAATTAAATATCAGTTTACATTTTACAATTTACATACAGTTATATAATTCTAAAAATATAAAAAATATTTTTGTATTTTGTAGTTTTTTTCCTGTTTCAGTTTGATTTCTGTTGTAATACAAAAAAGTAACAGCAAGAAATGAAAGCGTTCATTCAGGAATATTCGGCAACCAATTAGATTTTGTATTTGAATTTTAAAAATATGTATGGCTTTTAGGGCAGGCGCTCTGTTTTGCAACGTCAGCTGCAGCTAACTTTAAAATCTGCAAAGATGAAGGAAGAGTTCATTGCATATTCGGCCAATGAATGGCGAGGTCATTGCATATTCTTCAACACTTACAAGGGGACAATGTGCTATTTTCAGTATTTTGGAAAAGAATGCAAAGACTTTAATCAAACAGCTACCAACAAGAGGAAAATTCAGGGGAGTGAAAACCATATATAGGTTTTACCAGGTACCATCTAATTTTGAAGGATGAAAAAGGACCAAAATTATTTAAAATCACATGAAACTACCTTTATTTAACATAAAATAGCACAGAAATACACAAGCTCTAATGTAAATGAAACCTATAAAACTCTACTTTAATTACAGAAAGTCTCCATATTTTTTCTGTGATGGTAAATTTCTGTTATTTTGCAGCATTTATCTGGTGCCCCTGATGCCAGAACATTACAGTTAACTCATTTGTTATCCTGGTTCATTTATTCGGGTCTGAATCAGGTGGTGAGTTTGTGAATTCTAGGTTTTTCCTGCGATTTGTTTCTTTTCACACTGAGAAAATTCCAAGAGAACTCCAGGCAAATCAAGATGCGTCACTAAAAAACTCTGAAAATGTTGAACACATAAAGAGAGAAACAGAAGCTATAAAACAGAAAGATTTCTCCCATTTTGTGAAATGAAAAAAGATTCTTGATGTCACTGATTTAGGCTTGTGAACGTAAGAGCAGATAATAAGTTTTCGTGCGAATAATAATAATAATACTGAATAAAAACATACATAAAATATCTGACACAATCAAACATTAACAAATAAGAGGAAAGTATTCATGTTATTATTAAAACTACAGTAAAGTGCTTTCTATCATTTCTGGGGCAGATATTCCTGCTGGGATTTCAGTTCAGACTAAAACCTAGATTCATGTAACCAGGCAGCCAGCCAGTGCCCCCCCCCCCCCCCCCCCCCCCCCGCCCCCGCCCCCCATACACACACACACTTGGTGACGTAGATATTGTTTGACAATCTTGGTGATCGAGGCAGGAAAAGAAAGCCTCTCTCTCTCTCTCCTGTGTGGACTCTGCAGCAGCTTGTTGTTCAACACTGGAAAAGGAAAAGCTTGTGTGTTTACAGTGTGTGTGACAGAGTCTGTGTTTATCTTGATCCTTGGCATGTGTGCGCACGTGTGTGTGTGTATGTGAGTAAGTTACACAAGGAGTTTAAGTGGGATTTAAAAATGCGAATATCCTTAATGTTGAGCAGTAAACACTGCTTCAGTTAAGTCTGTGCTTGGCTGAAAGTGGTGTTGTGTGAACCTAGGAAAGATTTTCATAAGTAACCGCTTAATTTGTCTCTACTCATTTCTCTGCTTTGTGTGTTTTCCAGACTGAGGAAGAACATCGACTGTGAATGTACAGTCACACACGTGCACATCCATGACTGAATGTTTTTTGCGGATGTACCTGCAGCACAGATGTTACTCTGCCTGTGCGTGCCGGTGTATTTGAAGCCAGTTAAGCGAGACTAACACGACCTTTCCTCCAGCCTCCTGATACTCATTTGTCCCCACCACAACATGAATCTTTCAGCTGACTCAAACAGCTGTGCAAAAATTACAAATGTTTGAGGAGATGAGCCAACAACAGCCCATAGCAGGGGGGGATATTTTTCTGTGAATGGAGTGGCATCCGTTTGTGGGTTTTTTTCAATGGCACTAAATCGGACCTCTGGAGTCATCTGGTAAGTGACCTTCAGAATATTTGTTATATTTTGGTTTTGCAGATTATTACTCGTTTAAATGGTTTATGTTTTGTTATGTGGATTTGTTTTTCATTTTTAACTTTTCTCTGTGGGTGAACTTAGATGCTTAAGTAAAGAACAGCTTCATACTTACTCATAATTCTACTCAAAGTAAGTAAAACGTACAGCAGAATACACAAACCTAAAGTAGCACCTAGGTGTCCCTGCATTTGTAGGTCCACATACAGGGGCTGCCATATTAAATATGAACCAGGTAGTGTTTAAAGGAAACCATCTCCAAACTGAATAAGCAACAGCTGGAACATGAGAAAATGTAAAATGCAAAAATTCTATTTGGTGTCACTGTTAAGAAACAACTACACACAACAAAAACACAACAAACAACCACTGATTTTAGCCAATAAATGTTAAATGATATGCAACATAAAAAAAATGCCTTTGTAAGTGTCTGTGCAACATCTCCATGCATTTAACTTTACCATTTCACAGCCTCGATTCATGCATATTAAACAGAAATGACCAAATACATTTTATCATAAGAATTAGTAGTAGTAGTTGAGATGAGATGAGATTGTTACATTATAAAGCAAAAACATGATTACTATGAAGCTATATAATTCATTTCAGTGTCACAATGTGGTGAATAATTGCAACATATGAAAACTTATGTAATCTCACATTTATTATACCATTACTGTCACTATAATGTTGTCAGTACTTTATTATATTTTACCCTATTATTGTTATACTACTACTAAATAATGTAACTTGTTCTGTTCCCTTATTATTTTATTACAGAAATTGTACTTTAGTTCAGGATAAGATTTTGGTAATTACAGTGTATTTGCAAAAGTAGTGCATTATAGTAGCAAACTATTACTCCATTTAGACTACATCATTGCCAAGTTGCAATACACAATGCTATACAAATGGATACTTGTGATACTTGCGATAAATGGATGCTTTCCCTGTTTTTTCCTGGAAAAAAAATCAGGGAAACGCTGAAGAAACTAGCAAATATTAATTTCTTTCAAGCTGGTACCTTTGAAGTTTTGGTTAATCAGCCTGTCCAAAAATGAGTCACAGGATCAGCTGTGTTCACTGTTCAAACTGTTTCAGAGTCTTTCACACAGCTGCTGATTCTCACACCAAGTGCCATTTTTCAGCAGCGAAATGATTATGCTGTGAACACAGTAACCCTTTCATCTTAATTCATATTTCATACTGCTAAATGACTCGCATTTCAACACTGTTTGACACCTGAAACACTCTCGACAATGACAAAAATGTTACACCTCACACTGAAGTACCACAATGCCAACGTTGTTCCTCCCTAATAATGATTAATTGTTGGATCTTATACTCAGCGCCGTTCATCTTTTGGGGGAGCTGCAGGTGCTAACAGCCGGAGCTAATTGGGGTGCCAAGCCAATTAGAGGCAGGAGAAGACTGACGGCATTAACAGTGATGAGGCTCATAAACCTGGCAGACCTGCAGAGACACAGTTTGAGTCGCTCATCTGAAAATACAAGAAGAGATGTAAGCGATGAAGATGCAGAAGGGGCTGAAAATGAACAGGCTGCTGTCTGTCAGGTGTTTGTAAGGACACAAGAAACTACTTATTCAATACGTTTGTTCTCTGTGGAGATTGTCTAACCTTTTATTTTCACATCTATCACAACACAGCCGACGTATCGAGGATTTTCAAACTGTGGACAAATCAGCAGCTATCCAATTACAACAGAAGAATTCACAATAAAGTGTTGTGTTTCTTTTTTTTTCTCTAATAACCGAAGCAATAGTTCAGAAAGCAGCCTCACATCCAAAAATGAGTAAAATTTGCTCTGAAACTTTTCACCATATCTTACATGTATCTCCTCAGCTGCAGTGGTTCGTAGTTTGACTTTAGCAACATGTTACATGTTAGCTTTAAAAACTGAGGTTGAAATCTTCATTTTGATTGAATTTGTTGATATGACTCCTGCTTTCACTGATACGATGCTCTTACATAAAACTTACAGTTATGTCTTTTTAACATCTTTTTAAAGGAGAGTATTAAAGACAGTCCAGCCATTCAATTATAGTAGCAGAAAAGGTCTCTAGTCTCTAGCAGAACTAGAGATCCAAAAATATTTGGACACAAAAATCAAAACTCTGAGTCAAAGTTCACAACAGAAAATCTGCATACAGGAGTGCAGCAACATACTGAGTGTTAGCTAATGTCTTTAAATGGAATTAGGGAAATAACAATATTTTTTAAACAGTTTTTGAGTCTGTAAATCAGTCGGTAAAACCATTTTCACTTCATCAAATTGGAACTACCAGTGATATTACATGGTATTCAAATCTTCTTCTTGTGTCTTTATTTACTGGTAGTTTTACATTAATTGATCACAAGATAAGATAAGAAAGAAATCATTCTGAACCCCCCTTCTAATTCCTTTCCACCAGATAAGCACAAAATTGTGCCAAAAAAACAAAAAACAGACTCCAAGTGAAAGTCTTCCTATTTATACTGATAAAGTCATGGATTAGGAACTTTATAATACTAATACTTTATAAAAAGCCCAGGCTCATGATGGTAACAGTGGAACTCAGTAAAGGCCAAAATACTATACAGAGAAAACTGAAAATAAAACTAACTAATACAAAAAAAAAACAAAAAAAAAAACATCCAAGTGGTCTCCTGGCAGCTAAACCTATGACTTGTAATCCCACCACACCACACCAGTCCCACACCACTTTACTCTTAATGGTGAGTATTGCAGTGGCTAGTGTGTGAAGGCACTGATGCCACAAGATACTGTTTGTGTCATGGTGAGACACAGCACTGACAGAACATACTGTTTGGTTGATTAATCTGTTCCTCCAAACATAAGTGGCCAAGGCGGATGCTATAAGATCCTCTCGTGCACGAGATAGCAGTGTTACTGCTGGATTAGACCTACAGACCAGGAAAAGATAAGTGCTGACGATCCACCCAAATCACAAAAGTCACTTCTGCAAAGTATATCGTTCCTGTCTGCTTTCATTCCTCTATAATTAACTTTTCAGCTCCGTATTTTACAAACGGCTTTACTGGAGAGATGGAAAAGAAAACTTGAAGAAAAGTGTAACTTTCCTTTCCCGAATGCATGAACCTAACAGAAATGTCACATATTTTCTGCTTTTTTCAGCTTTCACTGGAGCTCTTTAGACTTCACCTTGTTCCGACTGGTGAATTATCACCAATTGCTGTTATTTGACACGCAGCTGACAAACCAACTCCCAATATTCGCATAACAGTAGTTGATGGAAATGGGCTTTCATATTTCTGATTAAAATTTGCTCTACATGTGGATGGAAACCCAGCTGTTGCTTTTTGAGGCATTTGTGCTTTGAGCATTGAATGTTCCTTTATACATTAAAGACAGAAATGTTGCACTCTTTACTCCACTGTGTTTGGCTGGGAGATTGGTGCCAGTGTTCATGCAGTCATGAATCGGGACTTTGAATCCAGACAGAGATAACGCGAGAACAGGACTGCAGCTCAGGTGTAATTTCCGCTCCACTGGGCATTTTTGCATAAGACTTTGTCGTCACCTTTTGTCTTCAGAGTGTGCTCTGTGACACCTCGGTGTCATCCCCTACCCTTCAATCACCAACCTCACCCAGCCCTCACCACACCTCTCTCACCCTGGGCAGTTGCTAGGCAACCGAGCCCTTGTATAATTCATTTACCCGCTGCATGCAAATATGTGGACAATTAACCACTTCTGTTTGCATAATAGATTTGGGAAGGAGGTGGAGGGAGGCGGGTGGGGGTGTTGGGCTGGGGGGGGCTATTTAACTCCCAGTTCATCTCATCCTGCCTGACGACACAAAGCAAAAGAGCAGAGCGAGGGAGAGAGGTAAAGAGAAAAAGACCGAAAGAAAGAGAGAGAGAGAGGGAGAGAGCACCAAGCAAATAATTTCCACTCCCTCTCATCGCAATAACTGCAGCCTCAATACCTTCATTCTCTCTCTGTATTCGTTCTCTCGTCATAGAAAGAAAAGAAGAGGAGCGGGCCTGCAAATTACCCCCACTGCAACACACACTCAGAGTGCAAAAAACACACTCGTGCACACATCCACACACGTGCACGCATGCAGAAACGTTATAATTACTACCCTGCGCGGCGCTCAGCCTCCGCTCAGCAGCCATTGATGTGCAGATGAAGATGGCCGCCGCATGTTTTTGCGCTGAAAGAAAACCATGTTTTGGTTGGGCTCTGTCAACCGAACAGCTGGATTGCCATTTTTCACTCAAATTAGATTTCGGCTGAAGCACCGGCGCTGGGGGAAATTAAACCGCATAACAAGAAGCAGAAGGAGAGAGCAGACACTTTCTCTCTTTCTGTCTTTTCATGCTCTCCCTAATTTGGTACAAAAGAGGGTTCAGAGCAGGGCACAGCAGCAAGTCAAGCTGCATCGATCCATCTATCTATTCATCTGTCTATCCTACCCATACATCTTTGAATCTGTGCTTTTAAAAAAAATAATTGCCGGTTACTTAAGCCTTACTTCTGCATCTTTTTACTGTGTGTGACTTTTGGGGGTATTTTTGTGTTGCTAAATAATGTCTGTCAAACAGTCTGCAAGAGCCATTCAGTAAAAAGTGCCTGGCACATTACACCTTGTTAAAAAGGTCAAGAAAAGATAAGACTTTGCCGGTTAATGTTCATTTGTAACCAGTCAGATTTAAGATTGACTCAAACCAATAAATCAGACTCATCTGTGCAAAACAGAAATGCAGATACATTGTGATTAAAGAGTAATGCAAGACCAGGGTAGTGATAACGCTTTGGCAAGTTTAATGAAAGTAGTTAAAGTGTGCTTTCATATTCAGGCATTGAAAGTGACATTCAAAGAGGTCACTACCAAAGGAAAAACTTTAGGCTCAGTATGATGGCTTAGCACTTTAAATGAAACCACAAATATATTTAATGTGACCATTTCAGACACACAACTGTGAGGACAGAAGCTAATCCTGTTTGAAAGGAGCAGCCTATCAACAGAAAGATTTAATATTAGAATTTAAGAATAGAAAATTGCTTGTCTCAGACGGTGCATGAACTGAGGGGATCCACCATAGATCAGTGCAAGACAGCAGCGTGGTGGCTCATGCCAGGCTGATGAAGTTTATCTTTGCCCAGGACGCTTCTGCAAGAGTTTTCATTCCTCAGGCCCCCTTTAAACTGGTTCCTGTTCTTGTCTGTTCTCATCATGAAGTCAGGAGACAAAAACGTTACACCCTCAAGCAAGTGAGTTTCGACAAATGATATCTAACACAGCTGAGAGTGTATATTTTGCTGTTGCACTGATATAACAGGACTTTCTTCATCCAAGTAAACTCATATGCTACTTAAGAGCCTTTTATTTTGAAAAGTACAGCTTAAGATGTGGTTTCCATTAACTTTTTTTTTTTTTTTGGTGTTCTTAATTTTTTCAGATTAGCACTCTTTAAAAAGCCTTTATTTTGTAATTAGCGTTGTGTTTTTTAGTAACTTTGTTGTTGGTGTTACACAAGCACAGCCCTTATGCAAAAGAACATTGCTACACAACACAGCGCAGTGTCAGATCCACTCCATCCTACGCCTGGAGACTTTACGGCCAGGATTTTTAGTCATGCCTCTCCATTTTAATGAGGACAGCTGTCTATGGTTTCCAGTGAATATTCTATGAATTCCAGATTACCAACAGAGTTGTTACCAGCATTTGTGGTCATCACGACGATTGAATCCGACTTCTCCACACAGCCAGCAGTTCATTCCTGTCTCAATGGTGTGTTGTGGGTTATATCACCATCAGTGTGAGGTCTCAGATTTTATTTTTCAATATGTGAGAATTATACAACTTTAAAGACATAGACGGGCAGTAAAATCAGTGTTATGAAGGCTCAACCAACCATCATTATTATTAAGTAACTTTTAAAAGATGTCAAAGATCATATAGGTTTTTGTTTCAGCTGAACTGAAATGACTTCCTGATAACTTCATGTGTGGGATCAGGTACTAAACTATTTGGATTTTAGATATTTAGATTTCGGAAAAGATGATTGTTTAGGTTAAAATACAGACCTTAACAGCAGTAACCCTTTACACTGAACACAACTGAGAGCCCGTGCCGTTGGCTAAACGACAGATTTGATGACCCTCAAATGCCAAAAGGTTAGGTTACTGATTCAGAACAGACTGTTGAAGGAAGGTTGTAGATAAGAGAAGGTCCCATGTACTAAATACGCTAGAATTAGCTAACATGCACTACATCACTCAACAAAATCAAAATCTAGATTAGAAATGGCATAACAAGTTCATTTAGATGCTTAGTTATCAGGCTTTGTTCATTACCAAACTTGACAGTTTTGGCAGTTTTTCATGCATTTCTTGCATCACCGACAGCTCAAAGACTAGACTAGAAAAGACTAGAAAAGATATAAAGGCCACTCCATTCCAGAGTAGTAGAGGCTGTGCTGGAACTATTCTCATTATTTAATGGCTTTGCGGTTGACATCCCAGTGCCAGATACTGATATAGATTTAGATTTGATTCAACTAAGAACATATTAGAGAGGTAGTCATAATCTTGTGGATCTGTGACAGAACAGAGTCATTGTGCTACTTGTTCACTGCAACAATAAATGCATATCCTGTTTTTAGCACTATTGGCTGTGTTTCAAACTTTCTATTCCAGTGATGCTAGTATAGCCCCCCCTTCTGAGGAAGCAGCTACCAGTATAGATTCGGGAGACAGACAATCTCTTTACTCTCTTTACTTTTAAGCCTAATCTTAAAAGTAGAGGTTTTAATAAAGCTTATAGTTAGGGATAGATCAGGTGACCCTGAGCTTATGCTCCAATTGGTGACTTCCCACGATGCACCGAGCATGTATCCTTCACTCACCTCGTTTCACCGTGTGTTTATACACGACTCTGCATTTAAACATGAGTTATTAATATTCTCTGGCTTTCTTCCACAATGTGCCTTATATCCTGTCTCCCTCCCCTCAACCCCAAACAGTCGCAGGAGATGGCTGCCCCTCCCTGCGCCCAGTTCTCCTTGAGGTTTCTTCCTGTAAAGAGAGTTTTTCTTTCCCACTTTCACCAAGTGCATGCTCATAGGGGGGTCGTCTGATTGTTCAGGTTGGGGCACCTCAAGGTGATTGCTGTTCTGAATTGGAGCTCTATAAATAAGACCTAATTGCATTGAATTGATTAAAATTAAAAATAAATATTGGCTTGACTCCAACAGTTGTCTTTTAGAAATTAAGATTATATAAAATGTATTTTCGTTCGTTGCAACTCCAAAAATGCCACTCCTTCCAAGTCAGATTGAGTTCAACTATATAATCAAAACCTCTGAGGCATGAAGAGAGTAACATCTAACATCTCGGTCTCAAAGCTGAGAAATTAAAACGTGAACACCAGAAACGAGTGACGTAACAGTGGCTGTATCCATCTATTATCTGCTGTCTTTGCAAATGACGGAGAACCACATGCCTCACAGAAATGAGGCATGTGGTTGAAGGAATGGGCTCCAGCACAACCATGACCCTGAATTGGATAAGCAGAAGAAAATGGATGGTTGGAAAATTATACTGTAGGCCCAAAAACTTTTAAGGGTTTCCTGTATACGTATGTGATGTTACTGATATACAGGTCTTATAACAGTGGTCTAATTCAGACACCATTTTGCTTTCGCACAGGCGTGATTCCCTTGAACTGCTCTTTAAAGTTTCAGGTTTTTCTGTCTCATTAGCCTCAGGTGGACATACAAGGTCTCTGCATGAACCACGACGACTGCGACACAGTGGAAGGTCATCTGTCTGTGACTGACGACGGTATTATTAATGTTGTCAAGCTTCACTGCACTGTGATGCACAATATATTAGTCACATTACAGAACAGGTTCCCTCTGGTATTCACTGACCTGTCTCTCACACAGACACACACACACACACACACACACACACACACACTTCCCTCTGTGACAGCAGACATAATCATATGTATGACACGGTGACGATGCCTTTAATCAGGGCTGCAAAAGAAATGGAGATGGAGTTCCTTTTTTTAATAAATGATGGAAGGGAAAGCTGCCCCATCCCAGCCCCTCTGAGAGTCGCCAGCTCAATTCCCACCTGACATGACACCTTTGAACATAAAGAATAAAATACAGAATCATATAGATGACATGACTGATGGCAGGTGCATATGCAACAAAGGCATATTGTAAGAAAAGGAGAAAAGACATCTTTTTTTTGGTTTTTAATGTGCAAGATATTCACCTTGAATTGAAGGAAGAGCCACACGTCTAAAAATAAGAGGCTCACCTTAAAGCTTTTACAAATAAAAAAAATGTGTTGATTTTGAAGAAGGTGAAAAATGCAGATGCAGATGTTTTTCTTTTTCGAGGGTGACAGGGCTGCTGATGTTTTCAACCTTCAGTGTCAGTGTGGAGATGAGCTATAGACACATAATGTCCCCTGTGACACTGCACCTCGACACCAACATGCAGGTGACAACAGAATTAATACTGTCAAGTTTTGATTGGCTGCCCATCACAGTTAAGTGATGACACAGAAGATTTCCACACGGGCTGTCAAAAATAATCACACAGCGAGGTTTAAATTTAACTTTATGCCAAGATCTCACTTTCAGACAAACAAAAATAACATGATTTAGTAATACTTTGCTATAAAGTTTGGAGACATTTTTGAAAAGGAGCATTATAAGTTCTAACTTCTTCCATTAGACCTTCTTCTCCTGCCTGGCAGCTCCATGTTTTACATCCTCTACCAGATTATCCACAGTTCCTCCTCTGCACATGTTCAAACCCTCTCAGCTCTCTTACTTAATCTCCAAACCACTTGACCCGAGCTGTCCTTCTGATGTATTCATTTCTCCCAATGAAAATCTTAGTATCTTTTGCTCTGCCACCTCCAGGTCAGCCTCCTGTTCGTGCTACCATCTCCAAACCATACATGATAGGATGTTGTACTACAATCTTGTAAGCCTTCCTTGTCTCTTCTGACACTCATTTCTTCTTCATCTCTCTCTACTCCTTACAGCTTCACTGTTACACCTATCACCCTCTTATTCACACACATGTATTCTGTCTTGCTTCTACATACTTTCATTCCTCTTCTTTCCAGCACATACCTCCACCACTCAAGGCTCTCTTACAGCTACTCCCACTTCAGATCACATTATCATCTGTGAACATCAGAGTCCATGGAGAGTCCTGCCTCACCTTATTTGTCAATCTGTCCATCACCATTAGACAATTGACATGATTGAAGATGTATTTTCAGCTGCTGCCTTGTTCACAAGGCATATTTGATCTGGTAGAAATGTAGTTTGTGATGCAACACCCAAGAGATTTGTGTCAAACCAGGTGTCAGGCGATTGTGTAAACCACCACACTATGGAGCCATAATTTAAAGACGTGTTGTATCAATTCTTAACTGTAATAATAAGCAATAAAACATCCTATGATATTAAAGTAGTAGTAAATTGATCTCACTTTATAAATAGCCAACAGATTGCTACTGTATATGAGGCTACATGTTCTACTTGTAAAATAAGAATCCGTTCCTGGTTAATCTACTGTCAGTTTGGTTTTATGTATCTGCATACACTGAAAACATAAAAAGCTGCAATTACAGCAATAAACTCTTCAGCCAGTGGATGTATTTAAATCAGTTGCAACCAGGGTATTTGTATGTTATCTGTTTTCCACTGCTGCTTTGTGCAGTATGAAAAGCTTCGCTTTTAGCTACCTCAAAGCAAAAGAACACATTGTTAAATTTGCACTGTCCAATTTGTGCTGCTGTCATTATGCAAGGCGTCTACCTCCTTTAGCTTTGTAAAAAATCCAAACCGAATGATGCTAGACTCCTACAAAATAATCACACACACCTCTATACCCACCTTGGTAATATGTTTATCTGTTTTGTTCAACCACTGAATTTCAATAAACGTTAATGCAAAATTGTCATTAAACCAACATGAAAGTGTACAGAGCACGACACTGCAGAAAAAATATGACACTGATTTCCATTTTTGTTGCTGGTGTGTAATGTGTGTGCATAAAGTTGGGAGGTGCTGAAATAACATTCACCAAAGAGCATCATGATGTTGGATGATGTTTCTGAAGCAAACCATAAGACGATGTAATCGGTTAGCTATTTTATTGCCCCTGAGTGTCTCTGATATTTGATTTGTTGTGAGAATACCACAGATTTCTTTCACCTGCAAATTAATACATTGACAGTTAAATTAACCAGTGAAGTTCGAGATTAGTATAAATGGTCAGCATGTAAAACTGTAGCCACACTCAGCTGTAGGTTTTACACCGTACTGGGTACTGGGTACCCCCCCAATCCCTCCAGTGTCCCCGAAGTCTCCAGAGGCTAACTCAATTTAAAACTGAAGACCGAAAAAGAAAAATCACACAGGGCTGTTTTGCTCTCTGTATTGCTGCAGGAGCAGAAATGGGCTGTAGATGGTGCCATAGAACAAAGAATGAACCACAGAATGAACCACATTAAAAAAAAAAACACTGCAGTGAAAAAAGTGTATTGACTATGTATTTATAAGAAATATAAATATATTTACAACTACATTGGTGTTAAAAGTGTATTAACACTATATTACAAATATTAAAAGTGCAGGAGAATTCTATTTGAAGATGAAAAAAATCTTTTTCATTTTTAATTAACAATTTTTGTATGTATATATTGTATATATTGTATATTGTGTTTTATTGTATATTTTGTGTTTATTTTGGAATATATATTTATAAATAAATCAGTAAGAAAACAAAAACAGAAAATAACTGATAAAAATTTTGTGACTCTTAATTGTTACAGTACAATATAAACTACAAATACTCATTTGTGTCATAAGCACACATTTAGATGTTTCTGGTTTAGGTAAATCAATGATTGTCCCTTATTGGGGAAATTCACATGCAAACATACATATAATTTTGCAAAATTTTATACATATAATTTTGTAAAGCTTTTTCAAAAATTCTTTTTTTGTATTTATTAGTGGGGAAAAAGAAATTTCTTATGTCTGCTTTAGAAGTCGGATGCCGAAGTGGAGGCGACAGAGGGGAGGGAAGCAGTGCGCTGTATTGTTCATCTGTGTCTCGTCCTCCTCTCCTGTTTATTTAGTGTGTTTACAGTCAGACAGAATAAACATCACCGCTGTTTGTTCTCTTTAGGTTTACAAACAGAACGAAGCCTGCAGACTGCTGCTGCTACTGCTGCTGCTGCTGTCACTGTGTTTGTAGTTCAGACGTCCAATTATTACACAGCACCAACCTTCATCCAATTATTACTGCACACACACACATACACACACACACGCTCGTGCACACAGTCTATTATCATCTCTCTTTATGTGACGGCACTGAACAACAAGAATTATACACCTTAATTAACCAGCCAACATGTCAGTGTATTTATAATAACTAGTGACACAGAGAGGGAGAGATTCAACAACTTCAATACACACAGTGAAATACACTACACAATACACTGTAAAAGCACGGCAAATCAAACTGCTGTGAACAAAACACACTGTAAAACATGTTGTTAAGTCCAGAGAGCATGCTCTCTATCCAGCTGTGTGCTTGAATATTAACATTCATAAGTTAGGTAACTTTCTAACAGTCCTGCATATTCGTACAGCTATTTTCAATTTGCCACGAATTTCAGCCAAGACAGTGTTTTTCAGGCTTCCAAAGGAAAAAAAAAGAGATATTCAAAGTTAATAAGGTCACTTTAGATGCATTATAATATAGACTTCCACACTTATGCAGATGACATGCAATTGTATAAAGCATTACCAAACATTTCTGAGACTTCTACAGTTAATACACAGTTATTAACTCTCTCCCTCTCTGTGTCACATGCATTATATGTTGTATATGCGTGGTGAGGAAGAAGCGGCTAGCAGGTCCAGCGGGCATGTGGCATGGAGGTTAGCTGGACAACTCGGAGGCCAGTCAGTTGGATAGAATTGCAGTTCTGTTATTTGGCATTAACAGAACAAGACCTCAGGTTTCCATGGCTCTAACGGGCAGTGTTGGGAAGGTTACTTTTAAAATGTATTCCATTACAGAATACAGAATACATGCCCCAAAATGTATTCTGTAACGTATTCCGTTACGTTACTCAATGAGAGTAACGTATTCTGAATACTTTGGATTACTTAATATGTTATCATGCTTTTACAACTACGTGAATGTACTATTGCTGCGTGATTTATTACTATTACTGAAGGTCCGCGACTCCGAACCGTAGTAAAGGGACCTCTGACTAATACGGTGGGTTCCATGTCGGGTTCGTAGCCGAAAAATAGCTTTACTTTGTTGTGTGGGTCAACTTTGCTTGCGAGAGACAGAGAGAGGCGTTGAAAGGCTGCTCCAACGGAACGTATTGTTTCGGAGGAAAACACGAACACAGCGCACAGTCGAGTCTTAATAGCTTACTTACAACTGGGGTCGTCAGGCACTCTTCTTGGCTGCAGTGGTTATTATTATATTTACATGCTTCCAGCTCCCATTTTTGCTCGATGACAGCTCGTACTTTTCCTTTTTCTCCCTCCCTCGCTCACAGACACATAACGGGTATGGCAGTCCATTCTCCCTGCAGCACGGACTACACTGCCTATGATGCTACATTCTTTAGAGCTATGCTTGTAGCATTCTGCCTATTAGCTTAGCACAACAACAAAAAGGCGCTCTCTCACCCAGGAAACACGCAGAGAGAGAGCGTCACCCTGTAACCATGGCAACCGTAACAACAGTACATAGCTGTCAAACAAAGCCCAAACAGTCCTGACAGGCCACAATATGAAACAGGGAAGTACCGCCGTGTAATCCATTTATTTCAACAAAGTAACTGTATTTTAAATACCACCTTTTTAAACGGTAACTGTAACGGAATACAGTTACTCATATTTTGTATTTTAAATACGTAACAGCGGTACATGTATTCCGTTACTCCCCAACACTGCTAACGGGCACCAGCCCGTTACAATGGTACGGTCTCTCTAAACAGACGCATGGAGGACAGCATGCTCGGCTGTAATGGCTGCCGTTGCACTCACTCTAGGAGACTCTCCAACTACTACAATAAAAGGACCACACCCCCTAACGGTGCTACGCCATAATAAGAGTTGTTACAATGTGAGCAGAACGGTTTTTGTATGATGATGAGAGGTCAGCTTTTGTATTAAGGTATTTTCATGCATTTCTGTGAATACTTGCCATTTCACCGTGGGCCAAGCAACGCAGTGTCATAATCAGTCTAGTCAGAAATCCTGACAGTGGAAGAGGCAGATGCCTACGAAGAGCATGTAAGAGTAGTTTCTTTGTGAACTATGAATTCCTCCAAGAGGCTTAGATCAGAGCTATTATAAGAGAAAGAAGTTACTAAAAGAATCCTGAATAGAATTCTATAGGAGAGTTGCATAACAGCAAACATGGCAGAAAATCTGGTTTTGCATTATTGAACTGGAACCTTATTTTAAGTCAAAGTCACCAGTTCTTTTTTGCTATAGTCAGATATGACTCCACATTCTATTTTTATGTCTTGGTGATAGGAATTTAAAGGGAATTTAAAATAAATATGGCAGCCTATCACAGTGCTAAGGTGTTCCAAGACTTTCTTCCAACAAAGATTTGTTTTGAATGCCAGTGGTGAGTTCTGCTGTTATGTTTCGGGCATGTACCAGTGACCCATTTTGCTTTCTTGCCATCTTTTATTTGAATTCTATGTTTTGGGGAGACCAGACCAACACAGTTGCTGCTTTTCTATCATAAAGTATCAGCTTGTTTCAGACCTTTGATTGACTCCTGATGATGCTTACACCTTGAAGCTGAACAAGCATCAACAATAACCAAGCTACAAAACCTCCATGTTTTACCATCTTTTAATAGCAGTATTGTTCTTTTTAATATACTTTATTATTCAGAAAACTGCATATCAGCTACAGGTCCACTGTATCCGATATGCAGTTTTCTAACAATGCAATAGTTATGTTTATGTTTAAACTGAAATCTAAACTGACGTATGCATCATTTTTGTAAATACTCAATTACCTTTAAACATGTGCAAGCTAAGTCTGTTTCAGCTGGTCCAAGAAAACTGTTCTGTGAGAAGTGAACGTCTCATGGCAAACTGCATCTGGAGGCTCTGGTCTCAGAGTTTGGTCATGGTGATGAACTCTTGTTGACAAAAAGTGTGAACATGCACCTTAAAAACACAAGTACATACATACGAAAGCTTTGCAAACACACTTACAGATACCAGTAACCCCATTCATACATGTTCAACAAACCACTTGTTAAATGTGCACACAGACCTGTTGTCACAGCAACAAGGGAAGTGCATATACACACTGTTAACAAAAATGAAAGGATGTTTGTGTGCACAGAGGTCAAAGATTATTAGGGTGAGTTTTGACAATTCAGTTAACACACTCATTCACACAGATACACTTAAGATTGTGAATCAGCTTTGTGTGTGTGTCAATTAAAATGACTGCACATATGGAAATACTTACATATTTAGAATAAATGAATAAAATAAACACGTGAAGCATGATGAACTTTATATAATCAAATTAAAATGTGATTCAAGTCAATAAACAAACTCAGAATGGCTGAATATGTTACTTCAACATCTCACTTCATTTGCTCTCAGAATGTGGCTTATTCAAAGATAGTAACACCTCCACCATGGTAGCATCCAATTATCATTTAAAACTTATTGTTATTCGATTTATTCTTTAATTTACGCACACTGACTTATAAAGATTTTATTCAGGATACTCCACAGTTCTCCACAGCTTAGACGGCTACACCCGTCCTCATACATGTTTTGTGTTTGTGTTTAATTTATATTCCTTCATTATTGTTATTCATGTGTTTGAGTTCTCTTGATGGCTTTCTGTTCATGTTATATTTGTTGTTCTTGCTTCTAGTTTAAGCCACTGTGTCTTCCCTGTGTTCCATGTGTCATATTCAGTCTGTCTCTCAGTGTCAAGTCCGCATCTTTGTGAATTGTCTCATGTTTCCTGTTTTATTTTGTCCTGCATGCAGTGTATCTCGTTTTGCTTCCCCTTGTCGTGTTATATTGGATTACTCCCGGCTGTGCTCTCGTCTATAGCCAAGATTGCTGTTTCTGGTTTGTTCTCTTTTCGAAGTTTCTTGTTTCCTGTTTCCAGTTTAGTTTTGTAGTTAATGTTAGTTTTTCCAGCATTAAGGCTACGCTTTGAGTTTATTCCTGTCTAAGTGTCCTGCATTTGGGTCCTGCATTCTGCTAACCCTACACAGCCGAACCGTGACAATACAGTACAATCTGGGTACTGTTGAGGTTAAATTTGGGGTTATGGTTATAGACATACATTATGTCTCAAAGCTCATACCTTCTATTGTCATCCTTGCTATTCAAAAGTTCAAGTGCATTCACACAGACAAGTACAGCTACATGATGTTTGCCCACTCCTGATCTGGTCCATGGTATTAACAACCACTCTATAGTTGTCTTGTAAGTGCCTTTGCATTCTCAGGAAAAGCATGCAGCTCCATTTTCCACTTCTGAAAATGTTCTGAAAATCAATCCCTCTCATCAGCTGTGTAGCAAAGTTACGTTCACAGCAGCAGGAGGACAATAGCTTTCCAGGGGCCAGATAAAACATACCATTCTTGCTGTTGGTGGATGCTGCTGTCAAGTTCTCCTCCTTATATGATCCATCTTTGTGGAGAATGTAATGACATTGTTACCAACCAGTCTACCAGTTCAACCAATGCAAAACCCACTCCACTGATATGTGAAGTGATTCCTCACATACACACTTCACAACGAAGGGCAGGAAAAAAGTGTCTGGTCATGGCAAAGATGTTGACGGACCACACCACTGCCAGGGTCCGCATTCAGTTTCCAAAAGGTTGTTGGGAGTCTGCGTTTGGTCCCTGAGAGGATTCCGATTTGTGGTTTTACCTAAGGCTGGTACGGTTGCCTTTGGAGGCACAACTGCACTGAAAGTTGAAGGTAGCTTCCTTTTAAAGTAAGCATTTGGATACTCATTCAACTTACATGGCTGTTTTGAGATATCATCTGTGGAAAAAGTGCTGACAAATTTCAGGATGGCATACACATGATGGCATAAACCAAGTACTACCAGTTCTTTGGATTTGCCAAAATATGATCAACAGCACAATCATCTTAGCAGTAGTGCAGAACTCTCTGCTGCAATATCATTCATATGTGGCACCCCTCACGGCTCAGCACTAGAGCCATTATTTTTCTGAAAACATTCAGTACTTAATAATCCATTTTTACTCTATGCAGACGACACAACTCTATGTTAGAACAAGTTTGCAGAAGTGAGCGATGATTCAACTGTTCTTTGACTTTTTTCACTGTTAAATTTTTATCAGTGTACTTTTTTCTATGAATCAACTCTTTAAAAATGTGAAATGAGCACAAATGTATTTACAAAATGTATTTAAATAATTCATACTTTTCCCAGTGATATTAACAAGTATAGAAAATATATTTCCCATCCATCCATTTTGAAATGGACAAACAAAATCAAACATAGTTTTTTTTCACAGTGTTCTTGTTGAGGTCTGTTCAGCACTACTGAGCCACCTCAAAAACAATTTCTATTTTAATATCCCCATGAATGTTTGCAGAAGGATGACATTTTTTATGTCAGAATATTCCAGTTAATTTAGCTTGTTTTCATGTTTACTTTATGCCTTATTTCTTGTCTTTCTGTCAGAAGTCATCTTTCATTTCAAAAACAGATGTATGTCTTAATTGAAGGGGAAATTAAACTTTAAGTCACTAAATATGAATGATACCTAATATTTAGTTCATGAAGTTGCTTCTGCTTAACACTGTGCTTGTTAACAGGCTCATTGAAATGTATTTAACCTTTGTGTTAACCTCTTGAGAAAAACATAGAACTGCTCCAGCAGTATAATGTGGATAATGAATATCACAACAGGCTAATTCACGTTTAATTTCCATATAACATTTTTTCCATTTATGATTAAGGGTGACTTATGAGAAAATATGTGTAACTTCTGACCATTGACTTCTCTAGTAGTGTTACTTGGAGAGATGGAACATAACCATTTTACAATATTTAAACACACTGAAACTTCTTTCCCACTTTTTTTTTATTTGTCTTTAAATAATACCTCTCAGTGACATTTGTTGCAGTTCTATGCAGACAATGCACAAATATGCATACCTTGCTCCTACGTTACAGTTAGTCTGCAGTGTGTGATTTTTTTTAAAGTTGAGTGCCAATTTTGCAGCGCATATTGGTGTATATTTCTGATGCCCTATCTATCTCATCAGCATCTGTAGGATATTTTTTAAAAATCTACTCTTCAGGTTTACATCAGCTGAAATGTTAAAAAAAAAAATTGTCTTTCAAGAAACTACCCGGAGTGGGTTTAATTTCATATTGTGATAAAAACAGGGTTATGTGTCTGCTTTTCTCTTTATTAGCTTCTGCGTTTGAACTCTAAAAGCCATCCAATCTGTGTCCAGAGGCTTTGCTGAAAAGGTGTAATAGGAACATTTCTAGGAAGATAGATGACAAAGACAAATGACATCATACCTGTTCTTACATAAAAACTACACTTTGTCTTAATAAGTCTCCTAGTTCCCTACTTCTAATGCTGCACATGACTCCCAGCCCATCTGTCTCCTCTCTCCAGGGAGACAGAGGGGAGTAGAGGGAGGAAGGAGGAGCAGGAGGAATGGAGGTAAATTAACAAGTTGCCACATGTTTCCAGGCTGTAGGTGAAAGTGGCTCTGCTGCTTTTAATTACACCTGGAAGTCACTCTCAAGGCCTTAATGTAACCAATTGGGAGAGAGCAACACACAGCAAGAGAAAAGAGGGAGTTAGAGAAAGGACAGCACTTCTCAACAGCCCTGCAACTAACAATTAAATCAGTCAAGCCACTGCTCATCAATAACTTTATTGTTTTGCTGTTTTGTTTTGCACAAGTTAAAAAAAGCTGAAAGCGACATCTTTAAATGTCTTGCTACAATCTAAACCACTCAAATGTTAATTTTTGTCACTATTTATACCGCTGTTAACACCCCTATTGTGTCTATCAGTTTAGCAGAATAATGCATAACTGTTGTTGTGTCTCAGTTGCACCTCTATGTCATTTTGGTCACTGTCAGCACATAAATAAACCTAGAATCTGTGAAGCTTTGCTAGAAAAGATGTTCTGAAAGCTGGTTTCAAAATACAGCGTGTTGTAGGTGCATTAAAAACAATACGTTCTATGTATGAATATAAAATTTTATGTAAGTGAGTTTGTATCTAAGTTGGGTTTAGTGCAATTTTGAAACACTGAAATGTTGATTTACATTTCAGTAAGAAGAGACCCATTGTCCTGCAGCTAGTACACCATGGTTCAAAAATCTAAAATAAAATATATATTATGTTAACAACATAACCAATTATAATACAGGCAATAACCAACAGCACAGAAAAAGAGTCAAGGCTAATCATTTTATAGAAAGTTGCTTAAATAATCCTTGCCAAGATTTACGTTTTAGCACTTTTTATACCATCATGCAGGTAAAGGAATACCTTTATCATTAATGTACACTTGCTGCCATCATAAACAGGAATCATAGTTGTTCTTTACAGAAGAAGTATATTTTTCAAATGAAGTATATTCTGCAAAGAATTGGCAAAAGGTAAGATCTGAGGGTTTGGGGTTTTGGGGGGTTTCTTTTGCTCTTTTGCAATTAGATGGAACAAAGGTGTTTTTATTCAGTTAATGTACAGAATTCACCTGCTTGCTGCTTACATGCTATTACTGCACATTCACCTAATGTATATATTATATATAATGTCCCCCCCTCTCCCCCCCTCAACGTTTTTGCACAAGTCGAGGAGTGTGTCAGGTTACAGTTCACTGTGTGTTATACCTGTATAACTATGCATGTGACAACTAAAGAACCTTGAACCTTAAGAGGTTTTACTTACTTATGTACAACATTAAGTGGTCCTTGGGATATTATCCGTTGTCAAAAGAAGCTAAAAGATGAACT
Organism: Diplotaxodon limnothrissa; assembly: GCF_057381915.1. NCBI lineage: Eukaryota > Metazoa > Chordata > Actinopteri > Cichliformes > Cichlidae > Diplotaxodon > Diplotaxodon limnothrissa. The sequence goes on along the minus strand of NC_140614.1, from coordinate 5,164,918 downwards.
TAAAAGACGAACATATGATCAAGTGAGTAGCAGAGTATTTTTTACACAATCTCTGGGCATCAGAAATGATGGAGTGGAATTTTTTAAATAAAAATTTTAAATGTGAGTAGTTAAAAAATATTAGGGTGGATGTTTCTATACTTGAAATAAACTAAACTAAATGATGGTAAGCATTTGTTTGTAGTAAGCACAGACCCATCCATCCACCCCAACCTCTCATTTGTTCTGTTCTCCTGACACTGTAGCTATATCTTTACTTTATTCCTGCATTTGAGTCAATCGAAAATTTTTTGAGCCAAGAGAAGGTGCTCTTGTTTCAAAATAAAACTTATACCTATACGGCATTAGCTAATAGACAGGTTTACGTTTTTTTTATTTATTCCACATATTTTTCCTGCAGTGCAGTAAAGTCTAGTGGAACTTTTTTCAGGACACAAACTTTGCATAGTTTGTTTTCCCTCTGTCTTTAATCACATATTTTTAAATTCTTTTCACACTTAATTCCGTTCTCTCTTTCGCTTCTGTTCCTCTTTTCTTTCCATCCCCTCCTCTCCTTTTCACTCTCTTTGGTATAATTGGTCTCAGTGTGTTTTTCTGGTTCTATGCTACATTAATTATCACAGCAATCAGACCTGGGACAATATGGCTTTATTTGTTCCTGCGGGAGAGCACTGTGTGTGTGTGTGTGTGTGTGTGTGTGCGCGTATGCATGTGCAGACAGGTAATATTCACATGCATGCTAGATACAGCTGAGCACTTTTATAGCTCATTATAAGCTCTAACAAGGCATCAGTAGCTGTATGTGTGGAGCCCACTGGGAGCTGCTGTGAACACCTTCTCTCAGAGGGCAACTGAAAATACACATTGAAAAGACAGAAAAAAAAACACAATAAAGAAAGAAAACAATTATAGTGAGTTATTCTGTGCATGTCCATCTCAAATGTCAGAGGTCCACAGACAGTTTTCTAAATTTATTTTGTTTTCTCTCTGTAGTACCTTAAACTCTTGAATGTTTCCCAGAATGTTATTAATGTGAATATTAACATTACAGTGTGTAAAACACCATCGTATTTCCGTTTTCGTTCGTCCTATTTCCTATTTTTCTTATTGCTGGTGTTTTCTTAAGTTGTAGTCCATTCCACTCAAGGACACCGTACCAAATTTTAGCTCTCATTTCAAAGCAAACAAATTTGGCTGAGAGACTGCTCGGACCTCCTCCTGGTGGGACATGCCCGGAGCACCTCACCCAGGAGGCGCCCAGGAGGCATCCTTGTCAGATGCCCGAACCACCTCAGCGGGCTCCTTTAGATGTGGAGGAGTAGCGTCTCTACTCTGAGCCCCTCCCGGATGGCTGAACTTCTCACCCTATCTCTAAGGGAGAGGCCAGCCACCCTTCGGAGGCCAGCTTCACCGCATCACTGCGACCGCAGCACCAATCCGTCTGTCGATCTCCGGTTCCCTTCTCCCATCACTCGCGAACAAGACCCCGAGATACTTGAACTCCTCCACTTGGGGCAGGAACTCATCCCCGACCCGGAGTGGGCACTCCACCCTTTTCTGGCTGAGAACCATGGCCTCAGATTTGGAGGTGCTGATCCTCATTCCCGCTGCTTCACACTTGGCTGCGAACCGTTCCAGTGCGAGCTGGAGGCCATCACTCGATGAAGCCAACAGAACCACAAAAAGCAGAGATGAGAGTCTGAGACCACCAAAGTGAAAGCCCTCCGCCACTTGGCTGCGCCTAGAAATCCTGTCCATAAAAATTATGAACAGAATCGGTGACAAAGGGCAGCCCTGGCGGAGCCCATCACCCACCGGAACAAGTTCGACTTATTGTCGGCAATGCGAACCAAGCTCTTGCAACGGTTGTACAGGGATCGAATGGCCCGTAGCAATGGGCCAGACACTCCATACTCCCGCAGGACCTCCCACAGGACACCCCGAGGGACACGGTTGAATGCCTTCTCCAAGTCCACAAAACACATGTAGACTGGTTGGGCAAACTCCCATGCACCCTCAAGTATCCTTGAGAGGATAGAGAGCTCGTCCAGTGTTACGCGACCAGGACGAAAACCGCATTGTTCCTCCTGTATCTGAGGTTCGACTAGCGGACGAACTCTCCTTTCCAGCACCCTGGCATAGACTTTCCCAGGGAGGCTGAGGAGTGTGATCCCCCTGTAGTTGGAACACACCCTCCGGTCCCCCTTCTTAAAGATGGGGACCACCACCCCGGTCTGCCAGTCCAGGGGTACTGCCCCTGATCTCCACGCAACATTGTAGAGGCGTGTCAACCAGGACAGCCCTACAACGTCCAGAACCTTCAGGAACTCGGGACCTCATCCACACCAGGGGCTCTGCCACCAAGGAGTTGTTTAACTGCCTCAGTGACCTCGCCCCCGGAAATTGGCGAATCATCCCCAGACTCTGCTTCCTTCTCGGAAGATGTGTCAGTGGGATTAAGGAGGTCCTTGAAGTATTCCTTCCACCGCCCGACAATTTTCTCAGTCGAAGTCAGCAGTGCTCCGCCAGCACTATACACAGTGCAGGTAGAGCACCGCTTACCCCTCCTGAGACGCCTGATGGTTTGCCAGAATCTCTTTGAGGCAGTCCGAAAGTCTTTTTCCATAGCCTCTCCGAACTCCTCCCACACCCGAGTTTTTGCTTCAGCCACTGCCCGAGCCGTATTCCGCTTGGCCTGTCGGTACCTGTCAGCTGCCTCTGAAGTCCCACAAGCTAACCAAGCCCGATAGGACTCCTTCTTCAGCCTGTTGGCTCCCTTCACCTCTGGTGTCCACCATTTGGTTCGGGGATTACCACCACGGCAGGCACCAACCACCTTGCGGCCACAGCTCAATGCAGCAGCTTCGGCAATGGAGATGCTGAAACATGGTCCATTCGGACTCAATGTCCCCAGTCTCCCTCGGAATGCTGTTGAAGCTCTGCCGGAGGTGTGGTTTGAAGATCTCGCGGACTGGGGCCTCTGCTAGGCGTTCCCAGCACACCCTCACTACGCGTTTAGGTGCACTGGGTCTGTCCAGCGTCCTCCCCCACCACCTGAATCCACTCACCACCAGGTGGTGATCAGTTGACAGCTCAGCTCCTCTCTTTACCCAAGTGTCCAGAACATATGGTCGCAGGTCTGGTGATACGATTACAAAATCGATCATCGACCTGTGGCCTAGAGCGTCCTGGTGCCACGTGCACTTATGGACACTCTTATGTTCGAACAAGGTGTTCGTTATGGCCAAACTGTGGTTTGCACAGAAGTCCAATAACAAAACACCGCTCGGGTTCAGATCAGGGAGGCCGTTCCTCCCAATCATGCCCCTCCAGGTCTCGCTGTCGTTACCCACATGAGCATTGAAGTCTCCCAGTAGGATAACAGAGTCTCCAGGTGGAGCACCTTTCAGCACCCCACCCAGGGACTCTATGAAAGCTGGGTACTCTGAACTGCCACTCGGCGCATAAGCGCAGATGACAGTCAGGACCCTAAGGCGCAGGGAACAAACCCTCTCATCCACCGGGAAGAACCCCAACGTACCGGCAGCAAGCCGAGGGGATATTAGAATACCCACCCCAGCCCGCCACCTCTCACCATGGACAACTCCAGACTGAGACAGAGTCCAGCCCCTCTCCAGGAGACTGGTTCCAGAGCCCAAGCCATGCGTAGAGGTGAGCCCGACTATATCTAGCCGGTACCTCTCAACCTCACGCAGGTTCTCAACTCAGGCTCCTTCCCCACCAGAGAGGTGACATTCCATGTCCCAATTGTCAGTCTTGGTAGCCGGGGATCAGCCCGCCAGGGCCTCCGCTCCTGGCCGCCGCCCGGCCCACAATGCACCCAACCCCTACGGTGCCTCCTGCGGGTGGTGGGCCTGCGGGAGGATGGGCCCATGTCCCCTTTTCGGGCTGTGCCTGGCCGGGCCCCATGGACTAAGGCCCGGCCACCAGACGCTCGCCCTCGGGCAACCTCCCCGGGCTTGGCTCCAGGGCCGGGCAGGGTAAACTGTTCCCTCGATGTTTTCCTCATAAGGGTCTTCTGAATCGCTCTTTGTCTGGGGACTCACCCAAGACCAATTTGTCATGGGAGACCCTACCAGGGGGCAAAACCCCCCAGACAACATAGCCCCTGGGATCGCTGGGACACACAAACCCCACCACCACGATAAGGTAGAGGTAGATTCACGGAGAAGGAAAATGGTGCATCAGGCCAAAATCCTTTCCACGCCCACCCCCGTGACATCACGCTCCAAAGCCCTATTACTGATAGCATCATTTGTTTACAGAAAAGATCAGTTACATAGATAGATGGATGAAGAGCTGCTTATGTCTCCTGTACAAAACACGCTTCACACAGTCCCACTCTTCCACAGACACACACACACACACACACACACACACACACACACACACACACACACACACACACACACACACACACACACACAGTCAAACACCTGTGCTAATGAAGCTGAGCTGCAGCACAGTCCGTCCTTCAGTCTGTCAGTCAAGAGCTTACTAATGGCCCTCTACACATGCACACGCACACACACGCGCGCGCGCGCGCGCACACACACACACACACTTAATGAAACACGTGCGAACACTTAGTAACACACAAATGCACACATACACTCACAGCTGTACCTTCCAATTGAAAGGGATTTCATTGAAAAGGCTGTAATCTGCCCACACAGACTCTCAGTCAGCAGGATAATAAGAGACAGGGAGGATACATTTTAACAAAATAGTCACATAAAATGAAAACATGTACATACAGAGATACAGTGCCCTCCTTAATGTTTGGGCCAAAGTCACATTTTTTGTAGTTTTGCCTCTGTACATAACCACAGTCGATTGTAAATCAAGCAATTAATATGTGATTGAAGTGCAGACTTTCAGCTTTAATTCAAGGGGTTTTACAAAGCTCTGGGTGTTTCCTCCTTTGGGTTGCTAGATTGCTAGTTGCTAGCTAGACTAGACCTTTACAGCAGACACTTTGAGTTGCTGCAGTCCCCTTGCAGGCCCCGAGCTGCTGGGGAAACAGGATGGCTGGGTGATGGTGGGGAGGAAGCATAGTACTAAACAGAAGCCCCAGAACCAGCCAGTTCATGTGTCTAACTGATTTTCTCCACTTGACGACCAGTAATGTGATTACTTTTTTCAAGTAACGAGTAAAGTAAGGGATTACTATTGCAAAAACGGTAATTAGATTACCGTTACTTTCCCGTAGGAACGCTGCGTTACTGCGTTACTAAAACCGTGATTTTTTGCGAGAATGTCTCACGACAGTGACGTAAGCAAGTGCGCCGTTAGTGACAACAGCTGTGTGCAGATCAACAATGGATCACATATCGATTGTGGGAGAGAGTATGAGCATGCAGCGTTTAAAGCGTGGAAGTACTGACCTTACTTTGAGTTTCATTCCATAAAAAGTGACAAAAACATTAGCGTCCATCATGCGTGGGAAGAAAACTTCTTTTTAACAGTGAAAAAAACCTCTAAACTTCCAAGCAAGCACAGAGTGCGCTACGACGTAATGGGAAACTCACAGAGAAACTCGCGGATTCTTCAACTGACCGCGGCACACCTGAACCAGGGTAAACCTCCGCCTACCTCAGTCCTGCTTTACAGGTGAAAATAGAGCAACAGGACCGCTGAGTCTTTGACTTTATTTATTTTCTGCTGTGTTTTACTTGCATCTATTTGAAAGAGTGAGTGTAAACACAAAAAATATTTTTATTTTATGTGCTGGAATGTGTAGAAAATAGGTTTAAATGTTAAACAAATTTATTCAACTCAGAGAATGTTGCATATAATTAAATTTTTGCTTGATGCATAAAGTTAAAAGATTAAAACTGATAAAACAAGTTAAAAAAAGAGACTTTTCCATTTGATTACATTTTGTATGATGGATTATGTAGAAAAAGTAGAATTGGGCTGAAAGATCTATCGCTTTATCACCTCTTCAGGTTGTAAATCGTGTTTTTAAAAAGTAACTAAGTAACTAAGTAATTAATTACTTTTGAAAATAAGTAATCAGTAAAGTAACGGGATTACTTTTTTGGGGAAGTAATCAGTAATTAGTTACTGATTACTTTTTTCAAGTAACTTGACCAACACTGTTGACGACACACCCACTGAGGATCAAACTCTGGTAAGTGGCGATTTTGTTCTGAGACATGTGAAGCAAGAGACACCAGCAATCATAGTCAATTGTCTTCCAGGGGCCAGAGTAGGCGACATTGAGTGGCCTCCGACTGTTTCATCAGCAAAACGAAAAACCAGCAAAAAGCAACTTAATTATAAAAACAATCACAAAGAAAGAACAATACAGTACCCTCAACAGGACCAAAGGGTAAAACAGTGAAATGTGGATTATTAAACATGAGGTCTCTCCCTTCATACTATCAGAATTCTCAAAGTGCAACAATTTTCCACACCAGCCTATTAATCAACCAAAGACCAAGACAGACTTATAATTAATTTGAAAGACTGATGCTTGGCCTTGACCACCCTAGCTGCAAAACTCAAAAACCAGTCTTATTTGTTATCATCTACCATCCACCTGGGCCTTACATAGAGTTTCTGTCTGATTTCTCAGACTTTTTATCTGACTTAGTGCTCAGCTCAGATAAAATAATTATTGTGGGTGATTTTAACATTCATGATCCTAAAAATGACAGCATAAACATGGCATTTAATCTGTTATTAGACTCAATTGGCTTTTCTCAAAATGTAAAAGAACTCACCCACCACTTTAATCACACTCTACAGGGTGGGGCAAACTCCTCAAGATGGGTGGTGACCATGGTGGCCATTTAGAAGTTGGCCATCTTGGATACAACTCTATTTTTTTTAATAGGAAGAGGGCCATGTGACACATTGGTAATGTCACAAGAAACACAATGGTGTGCTTGGTTTCAATGTAACTTTATTCTTTCATGAGTTATTTACAAGTTTCTCTTTGTTCACAGCCATTGACATGTTGAAGAGGTTAACACGTGAGGAGCGGATCGAAATTGCGTTGATATCTGGTGAACGCAGTAACTGGGTCATTGCAGCAGATTTCAATGCAAGACACCCTACGAGACCACCCATCTCCCATGCTACAGTTAGCAAACTGCTTGCTAAGTTTCGTGAAACTGGTTCAGTGTTTGATTTGCCAAAATGTGGACTCAAGAAAACTGTCACTAATGAAGAAACATCAGTGGCTGTCCTAGCTTCATTCAGCAAGAGCCCACAGCGTAGCACTCGCCGCATGTCACTGGAGACTGACATTAATCAAACATCCCGTCGGCGGATATTAGCTACTCACAAATGGCACCCTTTAAAACTCCAGCTACTGCAGCATCTCAACGAGGATGACCCAGATCGGCGCACAGAATTGGCAGAATGGGCAAAACAAAAATTGGAACAGGACCCTCAGTTCACGCAGAAGATTCTGTTCAGTGATGAGGCAAACTTTTATGTGAATGGTGAAGTTAACAAACAAAACCACCGCTATTGGTCTGACACTAACCCACATTGGATGGAGCCCTCCAAGACTGTTGGAACAACAAAAGTGATGGTTTGGTGTGGTATATGGGGTACAACGATAGTGGGTCCATTCTTCATCAATGGAAACCTCAAGGCCGCTGGATATGTGAAATTGCTACATGATGATGTGTTTCCCTCTTTATGCACTGAAGCTGGCACGTTCCCTGAGTTTTTCCAGCAAGATGGTGCACCACCACATTATGGGTGCCAGGTCCGAGCATTCCTAGATGAACAATTTCCTGGAAAGTGGATTGGTTGTCGTGGGCCAGTTGAATGGCCCCCAAGGTCTTCCGATCTGACCCCCTTAGACTTTTATCTTTGGGGTCATCTGAAGGCAATTGTCTATGGTGTGAAGATACGAGATGTGCAGCACCTAAAACTACGGATACTGGATGCCTGTGCTGGCATTTCTCCTGTGGCGTTGCTATCAGTGTGTGAAGAGTAGGAGAAGAGGGTTGCATTGACAATCCAACACAATGGGCAGCACATTGAACACATTTTATAAGTGGTCAGAAACTTGTAAATAACTCATGAAAGAATAAAGTTACGTTGAAACCAAGCACACCATTGTTTTTCTTGTGACATTACCAATAAGTTTGATGTGTCACATGGCCCTCTTCCTATTGAAAAAACAAAAGTTGTATCCAAGATGGCCAACTTCTAAATGGCCACCATGGTCACCACCCTTACAATTGATCTTCGTATGGCCTCTGACAGTGGACTCATCTCTGTGCTTGTCCTGCTAGACCTTAGTGCAGCGTTCAATACTGTTGACCATAATATTCTATTAGAGCGATTAGAACATGCTGTAGGTATTACAGGTACTGCGCTGCAGTGGTTTGTATCATATCTATCTAATAGACCCCAATTTGTTCATGTAAATGGACAGTCCTCCTCACTACGGTTAATTGTGGAGTTCCACAGGGTTCAGTGGTAGGACCAATTCAGTTTACATTATACATGCTTCTCTTAGGCAGTATCATCAGAAGACATAGTCTACATTTTCACTGCTATTCAGATGACACCCAGCTCTATTTATCCATGAATCCAGATAACACACACCAATTAGTTAAACTGCAGGAATGTCTTAAAGACATAAAGACCTGGATGGCCTCTAATTTTCTGCTTCTAAATTCAGATAAAACTGAGGTTATTGTAGTCGGACCTGAAAATCTTAGAAATATGCTATCTAACCAGATTCTTACTCTGGATTCTAGGCTGGACTACTTTAATTCATGACTATCAGAACATCCTGATCCTGAAAAACTCCCTGAAAAGTCTTCAGTTAATCCAAAATCCTAGAGGGACTAGAAAAAGAGAGCGTATTTCTCCTATATTAGCTTCTTCAATGATCCATGATGCATTGAGTATTTCTTCTTCAGTCACCTTTCTCACCTTTCTCAGTCACTGTTAATAGACCTATCTGCCCTGAATCTGCACTGTCATTAATCTCTGGCTCTCTTCCACAGCATGTCTTTTATACTGTTTTCCATCTGGTCGCGGCAGATGGCCCCGCCCCTCCCCAAGCCTGGTTCGGGGAGGGGCGGGGCGATTCAGAAGACCCTTATGAGGAAAACATCGAGGGAACAGTTTACCCTGCCTGGCCCTGGAGTTTTCTTCCTGTTAAAAAGGAGTTTTTCCTTCCCACTGTCGCCAAACTACTTGATTGTTGAGTATTTCTCTGTGTGCATTATTGTAGGGTCTACCTTACATTATAAAGAATTGAATTAAGATTAGGTGATTGATTTGGCCATCGAAAAAAAACTTCTTTACCCTGTTAAATTTTCTTTTCATGTATGCTCTGGGTCATTATCCAATTACACTTGATTAGTTTTGAACTTCCTGGTATTGAGTGTAATCAATGGTTGCACCTTGCTGTAAACTCTTGATTCTAGACTTTGACAATGATACAGCTGCCTCCTCAAGACTGTTCTTGATTTCAGTATGTTGTGAAGTTAGAAACAATTTTGCCTTCTGTGGTCTTTCATGCCTTTTGGTTTTGCAGAGCTGGCCGGTGCATTCATTCTTTTTAACAATGAACCAGACTGCTGATTTTGCCGCTTCTAAAGTTTTTACTATCTCTCTGTTTTTCAGCCTAATGATAGCCTCCCTCACTTACTTTAACATCTCTTTTGGCCTCATATTTACAATTACAATAAAACTACAATGGGAAGCTATAAGATACACATTCAACACTTTGAACCAACTTTAGATAACATGTCTGCTTCATTCATGACATAACAAGTGACCAGGCCTAACCTGGCCGTGGAACTGCTTGTCAGTCAGTTGTCCCATTAATTTTGTACATCTAAAGTGGTGTGATGGTGTATAAAAATTGCTGTTTTGTTTTTTTTATTTGCAATTCACTGTGATGGTGTACAGATCCAAAATGTAAAAAATTGTGCCACTGTCCCAAACATTATGGAGAGCACTGATAAAAAAATCAAGACAAAGACAGAAAATGTATAGCAAAGAAAAACTAAATAATAACTAATAAAATATAAACCCAGGACATTTCATTCAGTTCATGATTGCATTGTGAAGAGAAAAAGGAGCAAAAAAATGTAGTTGGTGAATGACACTTTACATGCAGTCAAACCCAGCACTGTTAAATCGCACGTGAAATTGTCAATTATTCATCTGTTTGTACTCAGCTTATTATTCCTCAAGCCTTGGGGGTGTTGGTAGGCATATGTTTGTGTCAGGGTTCCTGGGTCGTTGACCAAGTGTTTTCGGTTTTGTCATGTTCAGTTTATTTCCCACTCATTCTCATTGCCTGTGTATTATGTTCCAGTTACCTCCATGTGTCTTTATTCAGATTAAGTTCAGCTGCTCACTCACCGGTTTTTAATCACTCATCATCCAGCCTGTATTTAAACCCTCAGCTTCTCTCTTTTTAGCGTCTTGTCGTTGATGTTGTCACTGCCGTCATACCCGTGTGTGTTTTCAGTTCAGCCAGCCTTTCAGTCATCCAGCCAGTCAGCGTTCGTTCATGTTGTGTTCATCCACTCACTATAATAAACTTCCGTATCCTGCACCATGAGTCCTGCGTTTGGGTCATCTCTTCCTCGCATCCACACACGACCCCTGACAGTTTGCACTATGACTTACTGTTTCTTCCCCCATCTTCGAGTAGTTTCTATATTAACTTAAGTGAAGTTAGCTACTAACTAAAACTCCTGTTTCAGAGGTATTAATTTATTCCTATAATGTAAATGAAATAATTACTAGTAGACTGCATTTTAAGGCATCCAACTTAAGCAACTGTGAAGGTCAGTGTTATGCAACTAGGGGCCCCCTTGCCAAATGTAGAGCACCATAATAAATTGTCAAATAGTGCTCTTTAATTAACTGTATAAACAATATTTTTTTTATACAGACAAAGAATTTATAAAAAGGTTTATAAATTCAAATAAATGTGGCCTTTTAACACCCGTGTTGTTCTTTTTTTTTTTTTACTGTAGCAAAAGCATTTATTTATCAATTTTCATCAGAATCAATGATTGACCTTTAAATTTTACCTAAAATGATTTCTTCTTCCATCTTTAGAAAATCTCCTCTGTCTGTCAAGTTTAGGACTCTATTAACATATTACTGGCTATCAAAATGCTAATAATGTGTGGGGTCTCTTCAGTGTAGTCATAATTCATTACATTTTCCATATCAGTTATAATAAATAAGAAAACAATGAAGAAAAAAATAAAATATATATTTTTATCTGCTTTGGTTTAGCCGATAATGAAGAAAGATGCAAGAATATATACTATACCTGAATTTACCATATTTTACTATTTGATATGGTGAAATTTCAATCATTAGGCTACCTCTGCAAAAGAGCTAAACCACAAGTGTTCTTTTTTGCATTTGTATGTTGTTGTGTTATTGTGTAGTGAGCCATGTGTGAGCAAGGGGTAAAAACTACAGAGAGAGAGTATTAATGGATTCTTGATTGGGCAAAAAACTCAACAGCAGCCCGGCTTATATTAATTTTGGAGGAGAAAGTGAGTGAGGGATAAGAGACGCACGCACACACACACACACACACACACACACACACACACACACACACACACACACAAAGGGTATAGGTGTTTGTGAGGGTGTGACAGTTTTGGTTGTCCTGCTGCGTATTGTTGCTCTTTTCTTCCAACAAATAAACATCATCAAGATCCTGAAGTCTACAGGATGTGGCTGTTCAGAGATTATGGTCCCCATGTGAAAATATACACATCCAGTAGAAGAATTATCAGATTTTGGAACAAAAATAAGAACATCAACAACAACAACAACAAAGAAGAGCATAAATGCATAAATGACAGACCCACAGCCAGGATTTTCTGCAAAATCATGAATCATTGCTTTTTTATGGTTCACAATTGTTAGACTTTGCCGCTTAGCTTTGGGTCAAATAATGTTAACCAGCTGGACACAAGCAATGATTATATATACACTCTATACTGAGTGTTATAGCTACTGGTTGAATCTTCAAAAAGAAAAAAAAAGAAAACAAAAACTTCATGAACAATACCAGGATGTGATTGGCTGGCAGGTTTATAATGGAGCGACAAACACCTGAGCTGTGCTTTTAGCACAAACAGGGCGGGGTCTCACCCAAACTCCCACGCTCATCCTTTATTGGTAAACAGCAGTGCTCTGTTCGCTCAATAGATTTTTTGAGTGGGAGTGATGCTGCATTTAAGAACACAGCAGTGGACTGACAAACAACAACAAGATGGGTTTAATGAAAGAGACATGAGGATGAGATGGGGGAGGGTATGGGGGTGTTTGAAGGGAGAGAGGGCTGTAATTGGTTGTTAAGATGTCAATCAGAGAAGAGACAGAGAGGCTGCAAAAGGAACGAAAAAGAGAATGAGTGGGGAGGGAAAAACAGAGGGGGGTCGTCATGGTAACTACGTAGTAATTGGTTGTTTGGATGTCAGTCAAAAAGAGTGTGATGAAAGCAGAAATAGAGAGATTTAGATGTACCTTTCATTATTTGTTCATCCATACATGCGTCTTTATGTTTGCATGTACAGAAGGTAAGCTATGTTCAGGGTATAAAACTGCTCTGAATAGCTTGTTTCCCCCTTTTTTTTAAATGAAGTTGCACCTTGCAGTTTGACTTTTATGCATAAGAGTAAGTGTGAGATAAATTTCAGAAGAAGGGAAAAGAATAAGTTTCTATTACAACTGCGTTTGACCTCTAACTGATCTTATACAAATACATGTTCAAGAAGCCTTGGTGTTACAGTGGACCGTCTTTAGCATGAGAAACATAATGCTAAAAGCTGTTATGGAACAAATGGGCTTAGATTTTTTTGCATGTCACAGTATTTAAATATTGGAAAATTTGACTTTAATTTAGTACAACAATACAGATACACCATTTAGGTTTTAATAATCATGTTGTTATGGTTAATATCTACACCCCTTATTATTTTCAAAAGGTTTTGTAAAAGTACCAGCGATACACAGAACACAGCTATTGTGGACATCATTTGTTTTACAACATTTTAAATTTCTATGCTATGAAGCAAACCTGCTTTGTTAGTACTGTTACTAATTATGGTCAAGGCAGTAAAGCAAATTTGAATTTTAGAAAAACGTGAGAGAGTGAGAGACGTAAACAAGGAGAAGAGAGAAGAGGATGAGTGAGCAGCAGTAATTGGTGTGAGGCTGTTTTGGAGGCAGATGAGGGTCGAGTTAACGAGCTGAGCCTCCAGCACCAATTAACCAACAACCTGCAAACATGAACAGAACAGAGCTGTTGCAATTAAACACGCACTCACAATTTAAGGTGAGGTGTGAGAAAGAAGAATCTGTTTTTCAGATGGTCAGATGGTTAGCATGTCACTAATATAACTAGAATAAAAATGAGAATTAAAAAAAAAAACACCTGCCGCAGGAGCAGGAAAAATGTGTTACCCTTATGATAACTTTGGCAGAAAACAGACAAGAATAACAATTGGTCTTAATTGATTCTGTCACAGACATTATACCTAGTTGGATATATGTTAGGTTTTATTATTATAATCACAGTTTTGCAAATCAAACATCCAAATCAGTTGCTTCATTCCATAATGGAAGGAAATAAATGACTTGCTGTGGTCACGTCCGAAGGGAGGTGGAAGAAAAAAGTTATCATATTTACAATTTAATCTTTTGTGGGAATGGCTCCACCCACTCATATCATGTTCATTTTACAGGAACACAAGCTAAAGCACAAACATTAAGAGGAACGCAAACAGTCGGTTTTTCCCGGCACAACAATAGATGTTGAACAGTGCAAGTCCTGCTTAGACGACTTGGCATCACCCGGCCCCACAGTTCCAAAATTTTCAGCTAATAAAATTCTAACCTGAAAAATATAGATAGATAGAACTTTATTAATCCCTCGGGTGGGTTCCTCTGGGAAATTCGATTTCCAAAAAAGCACAGCACCGACAGAAGTTACAGAGTTATACACACACACATATATATAAATACAGAGACAATATAAATAAAATATACGAAGGGGATAAATAGAATAAATAGGAATAAAAATAAAAATACAAGTGAATTGCACATTTCATATAACCTAATTAGGGATGCTACGAAAAAACATACAGTAACAGCGAGTACAGCCAAGTACCAGTTTTTTTTCTTTTGGCATGTGTTCTGTTTTTGTAATGTTTAACAAGGCAAATCACCTAAAACTCCTTATTTAATTAAATATAAACACGCAAAATATCAGATGTTGTTGTTTTTTGTTTTCCACACAGTGCTTTCTGCAACCTCGAGATCGCCACCATTCAGTACTAGCTTCAGGCCTTTGGGCTTTTTTTTGTGTACAACTTTATTCTGAACCTTTTATTGCTGTTACTTTTGCTGATATAAGAGCATAATCTTACTTATGATAAAACCTAAATTAGCTCTACCCCTACATGAGGATATTTGCTTTATTTTTAAATATGTTTCACTTTTGTGTCTGCTTCAGCTTTAGGGTCACCATACCGTGACCAGGCTGATGGTCTCCTTCTTGGCTTTGGGAGACCACCAGCCTGGGTCAGAGCATGCATCAAGCGCATGAGCCAGACAAAAAGGAGCTACACACAATTGCATGCAATTTATTAAATCGTTCCCAAAACAATATCCCAATAAAAACTGTAGAAACTCTTATCTCAATAAAAATATTGCATTAAACACATATATAACTTCAATTCATAATTATTGTAAAAACAGCAGAAAGCATCTCGCACTCAAAAAACAAAGCAGACCATTAAATTCTAAATCACTGATCCTGCTGATTCACCTCTTCATCAACTCGACCCACAACACTTAATAAAAAATGTTATTCTATCAATTAGCTTGAATACTTTTCCACTGTATTCTCTTTTATTTATTTTATCATGTGTTTTTATTTATCGTCCCGTCTTCTGTGAACACAGAGTACAGACTGATTATCTGTCTGTCTACATCAATGACAGTCCCTCTGACCTGAGGAGGGCTGAAAGCTCTAATTATTAGTGCAGCAGTGTGACTCTCGTAGGTCTGTGTGTGTGTGTATGAGTATGTGTGTGCGTGTCTATGTGTGTGAGAAACAATAAGGGCCTGTGGGAGAGATAACAGTTATTATAGCTCTCTGTGGACAACCCCCTCCACATACACACGGGTCAATTTACAGCTAGTAACTGTAGACTTACTTGTGTCCCAGTGGGCTCTATTACTGTGTGTGTTGAGCCATGGACTGATGGCCCACACACATATATGCACAAAAACAACATGGGCATTGTGGGTACAGAGGTGTGTAAACAGCATGCAAAAACATGCAAGCTGCCAAGCACAAAAACATGCAGACTCTCATACAAACATGCTGTAATTTGTGTACACACTATGACAAACAATTTGTGTATATGTGTGTGTGTGTGTGTGTGAAGGTGCAGAGGTGAGTAAACAATCATAAAACACTCACACACAAACGCACAAAATTAAATGCATGTAAACCAGTGCAATGAACACATACACACCGCTGTAAACTGTAAATGAGACTGGTCTTTATTCACACCGCCTTGCACATAACAAACATGTTTTCTTATCATGCCGCTCAGCATCATGGGATGCTGCTCAACCTCACCATTCACCTGCCTCCTCACTGATTTGTTCAATCACTCCATGTTGCTTTCAGGAAAAAGCAGTGTCGGGTGAAGGTTTATTTTCAAAACAACGTGACAAGTGTGGAAAACGTGAGCAGCATTTTCATCAAGGATTATACAACAAGCTGTTTTATCAGCTTTCCCTGAAGGACAGTTTCTGGGTTACACTCCTGAAAATTATGCTGTTGTTGATGAGCTATTGTATGTTGTGACATTCGTATTCAGATCATATAAAAGCAGAGTCACAGTATAAGATCACAAAAATGTTCAAATACGTTGGATTACTGGTGAAGCTGTTATATTGTTGTTTTTTTTAGCCTTTCTATACCTCACATGAATAGTTTTTCTGGAAAATAATCAATACCTGAATCCAGAAGATCTTACAACATTGGCCTTCAGCTGCCAGACAGAAAGATGAGCCATAAATCATCGGTTTGGCCAGAATTAAAACTGATTCAACTAGCAGAAAAAAAGAGAAAAAAATGCCTCATTTGTCCATCCATGGTTGACCCTGACAGAACAGTGGAGTGGCATAATGGTGCATCTTATAACCATGAGTGCTTGACCATGATTAGTCATTACTGTGCTGAATGATTTGGGTGTTTTAGGTGTCACTCTAAGAGACGTTACAGTAACTGGCACAAGAATGCTAAAATATGCAGTCATAATCAAAGATATTCATTGAGTTTGTTGTTGTCAATGACATAATCTAGAGTGGTAACAGCAATATGAATCTTGAATTAGACCATGACTGTATTTGTCAAGGAACAAATACATGACGGACAGAGCAAAATGGCTGAATCAAAACTGAGAAAAACATTTCATGGCATTAAAGGCTTGGTGAGTTGTGGAGTAATCTGCAGTATCTGTCAAGTAATCTTTAGAATACCTGAAAAACGAGGTTCTGGTGGTCCAAAAGAGTTTTGGAAAAGACAAGGATGTTGTCCATGTAGATGAAGATGTAGTGGTTGAAGAAATCCAAATGCGTGTGATTAACTAACACCTGGAAGTGGGAAATCACAACAGGAATCGCATCTTGTATTGTAAGGTAGAGAGCTTACAATAATAGAGAAAAAGGATCCAAAAATCAAAGGACCACCACTTGGCAACATAGGGAATGAACAACTCCCTTTTAACAAGAAGAAACCTCCAGCAGAACAAAGCTCAGGGAGTGGCTACCAGTTGGGGTGATGGGAGGAAGACAGGGCAAACTATTTAAAACTTGGATATAGATGGACAGATGAATGATCAGGCAAATGATCTGCAACTCCAATCAGCCAGTTATTAAAATACCACCAAAGATTGTGCTCCATTTCTGCCCTTGAAAGACGTAGGTTTGTCCCAAAGCTGCTGAATTTGCTGCTACATCCTGATAAAAGGTGCTTCATTTAGCTGTGAGTGGCTACAACTATTTAATTTGAAAGTCTTGACATATTTGTTTGCAAGGTCACATGAAGAATCTTCTACAGTTAAATGCTGTTCCAAGCTAACTTACCTTAAGATGAAATGAGTCATAAAGGCCTATAAACTGAGCTTGCAAAGGTGCATGTCTAAGCACACAACATTAAGGAATTAGGATCCTTTTTACAATTATTATTACTGATATTATTATTGTTTTATATATTTGATGTTTTAAATGTTGATGACAAAGAACTAGAAAAAGTTCTCATTTAAACTAGAAAAAGTTCTCATTTATGCTACTGATAGTAGCATAAATGAGAGAAATTGATGAAAGGTTCCCCTGTGAGAAAGGTGAGGGCATCCCAAAACGTGCTGCTGTGTTTATACCTGAATCCTTAATTAAGACACCCTTCATCAGTTGCAAATGCAACTCCACAGAGGCATACTCATCATAGAGTAGGAGAGTGTATGGACTGGATAAGAACTGTACCTGATGAGAACGAATAAGGTGCAGGTGTGTTGGCTGTTGAATGTCTGGGGATGTGGAAAGGTGGGAAGACAGTAGGGACAACTGCTGGACAATGAAATGGCAAGTCTGAAAGGGAACCACAGGTTAGAACTGACAAGTGTGAATAACTGGAAGAAAAGTACAGAAATATATGGTGAAGGCATCGTGTTGCATGGTGGGTGAATTCATTCAATTAAGTTGATGGAAAGGCTTGTTTGAACAGCACCTCAGGTTTTCAGAGCTGCTGGGAGTACCATAAAAAACAGGTTACACTCTTACAACTATTACAGTTGGTTTCTTCATGCATAAACATTTTAGAGGTTAAATCAGCATCCTGCGTTATAATTAAAACAGGCCTCCAAAACCATCAGTTATTTACTTTCTACTTTTTCATAAACGTTATTATGTAATAAATGAAATTGTGTTTCCATTCAGCATCAGTATCACTGATATTAAACATGTTTGGCTTATACATTGTAGATAATGGACAGTCACCTTATTCACAGCTTCTAATTATCATTGTTGGATGCTCACACACACACACACACACGCACACACACACACACACACACACACACACACACACACACACACACACAGAGAGAGAGAGAGAGAGAGAGAGAGAGAGAGAGAGAGAGAGAGAGAGAGCCAATTAAAGTTGTTTGTCAGAGTGGGAAAAAAATTTAATATTTCTTGTTGCTCCTGTTGATGTCGCTGTGTGTTTACAGAACTGTGGCAGTGTGTGAGTAATTCTACCTTCTCTTCATTCATTTTTAAGCTCGGGGGACACACCTGGTCTTTAAAAATCACACATCTGATCTGTTACATGAATAAAACAATAATCCAAATCAGTAAATTTGGTTTATGCTTCTTAGAAGTAAAGATGACAATGAGCTTTCTGCTTTATTTATATTTCTTGTCAAATGCCTTGTGTGCTAGGCACTTCCAAGGTGGCATTGTTCTGTGACTTTACCTAACAAATGTACCAATAAACAAAAACTATTCATAATGTTTTCATAGAAGTGAAGTGACAATGTTGCTTCAGGAAAAGACAACTGCTTCTCATGTGAGCATGTTACCAACAATTTCTTTGATTGATTTATTAAAGTGCTCTCTGAGAATTCTTTCTAGCGAGACACATTCAAATTTGGGACACATTAAGGCAATGCTATAAAACCTTTAGGAAGATTTAATTATTCACAAGTTAAGGTGGTAACCAAAAATACAACAATCCCTCTAAAATAACTTTGTGGATATTACAGAGCCTGCTGGAAGAACAGCTTTATGACTAAAAAGCACCTCTACCTGGAGCAGAACTCCAAGCGCTGTTTCTGCTAAATGTCCTCCCAACAGTGAAGCATGGTGGTAGTATACTAACAATATAATGAAACAATTATCTTAATTCAAATTCAAATTCAAATTCAAATTCAAATTTTATTTGTCACGTACACAGTCATACACAGTACGATATGTAGTGAAATGCTTGGACAACTGCTCGTGACCTAAAGAAAACAAAAAAGGAAAAGGCTATGAATAAGATAGGAAATAAATATGAAAAATTAAAAAGGGTAAATTTAACTAAGAAGGAATAAAATATAAATTAAGGTTAAAAATGAAATAACTGTACAACACAAATTAGAATGAAGGGTAAATTTAACTGGGAAGAATAAGATAAAATATATAAATTAAAGTTGAAAATAAAATAACTGTACAACAAAATACACAATATAGAACTATATAAGAATGTATGAAGAAATCTAAATATAAATAAATATATACACAATAACAGCAGCTGTACAAGTATTAACCGGAAATGAAGAATATAGTGACCAGTGTTGTGCAAAAAAACAATGTGTGCAAAAACAATGTCCAGAAAGTCCAGTGTGTGTGTAAGAACCATATGTGTGGGTCAGTACTGTGTGGTGGTGTGATTGAGAGACCGTATCGCCTGCGGGAAGAAGCTCCTCCTCAGTCTCTCTGTGTTGGTCTTCAGGGAGCGGAATCGCTTTCCTGACCTCAGCAGAGAGAACAGTCTGTTGTTGGGATGGCTGAGGTCCTTCACGATCTTCCTGGCCTTGGTCCAGCACCGCCTGCTGTAGATTGAGTGCAGGTCAGGGAGCTCGGAGCGGATGGTGCGCTCAGCTGACCGCACAACCCTCTGTAGAGCTCGTCTGTCCTGCATGGTGCTGTTCCCGAACCAGGTTAAGATGTTTCCCGTCAGGATGCTCTCTATGGTGCACGAGTAAAAGTTCCTGAGCACCTTGGAGGGCAGTTGGAAGTCTCTCAAGCGTCTGAGGTGGTAGAGACGCTGTCGGGCCTTTTTCACCACGGAGTTGATGTGACAGGACCATGACAGGTCCTGCGTGATGTGAACTCCGAGGTATTTGAAGCTGTCCACTCTCTCCACTGGGCACTCGTTGATGACGGGGGTCTGGTAGTTCCTCTCCTGCTTAGTGCTGAAGTCCACTATCAGCTCCTTTGTCTTACTGACGTTTAGAAGGAGGTTGTTC
Organism: Diplotaxodon limnothrissa; assembly: GCF_057381915.1. NCBI lineage: Eukaryota > Metazoa > Chordata > Actinopteri > Cichliformes > Cichlidae > Diplotaxodon > Diplotaxodon limnothrissa. The sequence continues at coordinate 5,144,828 of NC_140614.1, read as the reverse complement.
CTCTGGCACCAGTTCTCCAGATTCCTAATCTCCTTCAGGTAGGCCGTCTCGTTGTTATCAGAGATCAGGCCCACCACGACGGCGTCGTCAGCAAACTTGATGATGGTGGTGGAGCTGGTAGTGGCCACACAGTCATATGTGTACAAAGAGTACAGCAGGGGGCTCAGAACACACCCCTGGGGGGCTCCAGTGCTGAGAGTGGTGGAGGCTGAGACATGTCCGCCCATCCTTACTGCCTGTGGTCTGCCAGTTAGGAAGTTGGAGATCCACTGACACATAGATGAGCTGAGTCCCAGATGCTCCAGCTTGGTGGTGAGTGTGGAGGGAATTATGGTATTAAATGCAGAGCTGTAGTCTATGAAGAGCATTTTAACATAATTCCCCCTTCTAGTGTCCAAGTGAGTGAGTGATGTGTGGAGGAGATGAGAGATGGCATCGTCTGTGGAACGATTTGGACGGTAAGCGAACTGTAGTGGGTCCAGTGTGTCTGGTAGTGAAGAAATGATGAAGTCTCTGACCAGGCGTTCAAAGCACTTCATCACTACTGAGGTGAGGGCTACAGGGCGATAGTCATTGAGAGAAGCAGGGTGGGGTTTCTTCGGGACAGGAACAATGATGGACTCTTTGAAGCATGTGGGGATCACCAACTGAGATAAAGAGATGTTGAATATCTCAGTGAACACAGGAGCTAGCTGGTATGCGCAGTCTCTTAGGATACGACCTGGGATGCCGTCTGGTCCTGCTGCTTTCCTGGTGTTCACTCTTTTGAAGGCTCTCCTTACTTCATGCTCGGAGATGACGAGCACGTTTCCGGTGCTGGCAGTATCTTCCTGTCTGCAGCCGTTAGCGCCGCTAGCATTAGCATCGTTGGAGACCTTAGCTGCAGCCTCGAAGCGAGCATAGAAAGTGTTCAGCTTGTCTGCCAGAGTCACGGCCGCGTTCGTCATACCGGTTGTTGGTGCTTTATAGTCCGTTATTGTCCTTAGTCCCCGCCACAGGCTCCTAGAGTCACTCTGTTGGAGTTGTGACTCTAGTTTCCTCCCGTAGCGCTGCTTCGCCTCTTTCACCGCCCTCCGCACGTTATATGACGCGGCTTTGTACGGGTCCATGTCCCCCGTTGTGAGTCCCGTGTTGTAGGCAGCGGTGCGGGATCTCAGAGCGTTGCGGATGGTTTTATCCACCCACGGCTTCTGGTTGGGAAACGTTGTGATAGTCTTTGTCTCCACGGTATCATCCGCTAGTTTCCCGATGAATCCCACAACCGCTTCCGTAAACACGTTGACATCATCGTCGGAGCTGTTTCTGAACATGCCCCCTTAATGTATGAATGCTGTAAAAGCTATAAATAAAAAGCCTACAACAGACTGGTGACCCATCCCCAGCTGAGGTAGCTGTTGCTATCCTCATGGGGACATTTCATTGACATAATGCTTTCCCTAGCTGCTTACCCTAACCATCAAAAACGAATGCCGAACCCTTACCCTAAACCTAACCATAACCCAATTGTAACTCTGACACTAAAACCACATTTTGAGTGTGAAAAATGCATTCAACCCCATGGGGACCTGGATTTTGTTCCCCACTAGGGCTGTTGGTTCCAACCAATATAGTAAATTTCAGATTTAGTCCCCACCAAGATAGGAAGAACCGGAATACTGTTGTATAATATGGATGTAATAGTTCACATCTCACAAAAGAAAAAAAAACGTAAAAACAATACTTAATAACTGTAGTTAAAAAACAGCATATGATGGGGACAAGTCTCTGAATGAGAAGTGCTTGAATGGTCTACCCCAGTGGTTCTCAAACTTTTCACAATGAGTACCACCTCATAAAATATTTGGCTCTTGAAGTACCACCCTTATGACGAACGGACATTTTACATGAGACAATTTTATTTCTTATATGAATGTTATTTATTTTAACTGTAATAAACAGGATGTGACAAGTGATAATAATAACAACTGTACTGCATTAAAACATTCACAACAGGTGGAATATCCAATCTTTAAGTGATGACCTGATGACACCTGCTTTTGGGTACAAAACAAAAATCGTCAGGCAAAAAGAGCCCCAGTCCAAAACATTTCAAAAACCCAGCTGCACTTCCAGCAGCGGGGCACACAATCCCAAAAAGAAAAAACCGACTCACCGCAAGTCCGACGGTGGTACAACAAAGTTCTGGCAGCCGGCCCGATAGATGGTGACAGCAGGAAAACAGCTGGGGCAGCCTGGCACGGGTCCGGCGGCAGCGGCATAGCAGCTCCGGCGGCCTGCCATGGGCCCAACGGCAGCATTGCAGTTCAGGTGGCCTGCCATGGGTCCGGCAGCAGCAGCAAAACAGTTCAGGCGGCCTTCCACGTGTGCGGCAGTGGCAGCGTTGTGGCTCCCGTGGCCTGCCAAGGGTCCAGTGGCAACGTCGTTGCGGGTCGGGTGGCCTGCCACGGGTACAGTGCCGGCAGCGTTGCGGCTCCTTAGTTGATGGCCAGTGTTTATGGGTCTTGGCTGATGGCTGGTGTTTGGTTGCTGGACATGAATGTGCAGGCCGTGCTGGATGTGATCGGTGTGCAGGCCGTGCTGGACGGGGTCGGCGTACAGGTCCCTCTGGCTCGCTAACCTCTTGCTCGGACAGCACGGGCCCCTCCAGCGTGCTGAGCTCCTCCCGGCTCGCTGACCTCCTGCTCGGGCAGCACGGGGCCCTCCGGCTCGCTGAGCTTCTCCGGCTCGCTGACCTCCTGCTCAGACAGCACGGGCCCCTCCGGCGCGCTGAGCTCCTCCGGCTCGCTGACTTCCTGCTCGGACAGCACGGGTAGCATGGGCCCCTCTGGCTCGCTGACCCCCGGCTTGGACAGCACGGGCTACAGCAGGGCGATATGACCAAAAATATTTATCACGATATACATTTGAAAATTTGGGATAACGATATAACTGACGATATAATTGACACTAGACAAAATATTTTACAACTCCACAACTTTATTAGTGCAAAAAAAAACTCATCAATGTATTTTCACTTAAACAAGCAGCTGTGTTTTATGTGCATTAAAGTTATATAAAAATGTAACAGTGCAAAAGCAAATTCCTTGCTGACAGTTTAACCAAAAGGCATTTCCAGTGGAAATTGGCCGACATATCCTCAGCATAACCATGTATAATATCAACAAAACTTAAGAGGTTATACACACACAATACGGTAATATTATGTTGAAGCACAGTACGTATCACTCCGCGAGGCTCCTGCCTACGATAGCCGTAATGCTCCGACAATCCATCAAGCGGTGCGGCTTCGTAACTTAGCGAAGTTGTACTAAAACATTTGACAGATTTTCGAGCGCCGTGTACACATAAAATCGTTTCGAGGTCAGTAAACACAACCAGAATTCCTACATAAGGCACACGGGATTATAAGGGGCACTGTCGATTTTCAGAAAAATCAAAGGATTGATTTCAAGTGTGCCGTATTTTCCAAAAAACATGGTAATAATGACAGCCCGCTAACATGCTCTACCAAAAATAGTGCTTTGTTGTGTATCTGACGGACGCAAGCTAAACCAGTTCCACACCACTGAAGTTGCAGCATTTTTACAAACCAATTCTGGTTCATCCGTTTCATTCAACGATCCGCTTTCGCCCTTCTCATTCTCCGTCGCCGCCATGCTTTTTCCGCCATGTGCTACGGTGGGCTGTGCTGATGATTCTGGGTCCTCTGGCCACAACTCACACACCCTAAACCAGAGCCCACAGTCTCAAAGTCAACCTTTTCAGAGATCAAAAATACCATTACAGGTTCTGCCGGTTTGGGGTTTACAGCTTCAAACCTAATAGTTACTGGGCTCACTGACTCTGGGTTCACCGTTCAGGCTCTGAGCCTACATAAAACACTACCCCTGAGCTGGCAGGCAGACAACACTTATTGGTCGGCAGTTCAGAAATACAATGTCCATCCACCCTTGTGGGTTTAGCCACACCTTTAACAGTAGTCTCAGATGCCGGTAGCGGCACAGGGCGTCAGCAACGTTGTCACAATCTTCTCTTAGGAGCCAAAACAATAGAGCTGATTGCTCCCTCCTCACATTGTCCTTTAACATTAGCTGAAGCAGTGTCACTACTAGGCTCTGAGACAGAGTAATCAAAACTCTGTCTGCTTAACTGCTCCGGATCTAAAGGCTCAATAAAACAATCCTTCGACCCCGGAGCCAAACCCCAGTTCTCTGTACTTCTCCGGCTGGCACAAAACATGACTCCTGTTCTGATTACCCGACCAGGCCCACTACACACCTTGTCGGTGGTCTTAGACCCCGAAACACACAACGAAACAGGCCTAGCCAACAACCCGCCTTTCTCAACACTGCCTTGTCCCTCCGCTAATGCGGGTCCAATTACCCTTGAAAACGACTTGGTATTGCCATACGCATAGAAAAAACAGTCTCCATTCCTTGCCTCACAGTGAGCGAATTTTCCGGAGTGACAGAGGCTGTTTTACTCACCGTGGCGAGTACTCCAAGCCGGCGATCCAAGTCAGTGGTCCGACAGCAGCTGCTCCTGTTGCAGCCGCTGAAGTGAGTTTAACTGTGGTGAAACGATGGTCTGAGCGTCGCTTTTCCCAAAAAGGAGGGTCGAATGAGCAAGTGACGGAGAAAACATCGTCCAACGATTTCGGAAATACCAGGAGGCGAGGGTTTCCTGGAGGATGGCGGCACTCACCTTGCCTGGGCTGCCAAAGCCGAACAGCTCAAAGCAGGAACTTGCTCTCAAGTCGGTGGTTATTTGACAGATTTCTCGAATGTCCAGAAATCTCTGGGAAAAAGGGCAGGAACTCATCCAAGAATACCGCATGCCAGTGCCTCTGGTTGCGATCCGTGGCCCAGATTATGCTCCGGCAGTGGTCCCAGAGCCGTGCGACAAACTCCTCCTCCGAGCCAGATCCTGAGTCCATGGTGGCGGGATGATTCTGTCACGGTTTGCAAGGGCAAGCCGTGGGGGGATGTGGAGGAAAATAGGACCCAAAGCACAGGACTCTTCACTGCAAACGGTGCATTTATTTACAGTGCGATAAATGATCATAAATCCCCGTGCTCTCCCTTACTCCCGTGTCGTCTCTTTTTCCCAGCTTCATCGTGCTCTCCCAGTGCTTGCTGCTCTCGGGCTTCCCACACTCCTCATGGAGTCTCACTCAATCATCCCGCGTCAGTGGAGGCTTCACCACACCATTAAAACAGTAGCATCCCCAGGCTTCTACCTTTCTACCTTTAAAACCCGGAGAGCAGCCAAATGGCTGGTAGGCTTTTAGCTAAGCTTTAGCTTCAGCCAAGTGGAAGCTAAATTGGCTAGTCATTCATATGTATATTAGGTTGTTACCTGGGAATTCTGGAGGGAGGGGAGTGGGGGTTTGAGTGGATTGAGGAATTTCCCTGCGAATCTTGTTGACTGTGCAGAGGATGGTGGTTTTCCGTCTAAGAAGTTTTTGCGCAAGTGAAAGTGATGTGAAAAAATTGTCCGTGGTAACATTTCTGCCCTTGTCTAGGAATGGTTCCATCAGCCTCATTGCTACATTTTCAGAAAGTCTCTCCCCAGTGGGACGATTGGGGTCCTTGCCAAGATATGGGAAGACATTGCAAATGTACTTGGATTTTAGGTCGCAAGCCACCCAAAACTTGATCCCAAACTTGTCAGGTTTACTTGCAATATACTGCAGGAAACAGCACCGAGTCTTTGATGGGAAAAGCTGTTCATCAACAGTGATATGTAGACCAGGGTTGTAGCACGTGATGCAGTTGGTGACAAATGATCCCCACACACTGGAAATTGCAGCGAACTTATCAGTCTTTGCTCGATCACTGCGGGTGGACTTGTCATCAAAGCGTAGGTGTTGCATGATGTCTTGGAAGCGGTTTCATGCCATAGTTCCAATTATCTGTGGGTTTCCCAGGTTTGCTGACCAGCAGTCATTTAGAGATGGAACCCTGTTAACCCCCCGCAAGATGACAATTGCAATAAATGCCATTAGTTCAGGGAGGTCCATGAACCAATGAACATGCTCCATGAACCACTCAGCAGGCCATTTGTAAATATGTGTACAAATGGTTGGTTTTTTGTACTGTTTTTATCAATAAATGTCATGGTCCGCGGCCCGGCGTCCGAGGTGCTGATGGGATGCCCACTCCCGTGGGCGTGGCTGCTAACTCCACACCTGCATCCCATCCCAGGCGATCACCAGGTGGACTATTTAATCCTGCCCAGCCTGCTGCTCCACGCCAGTCCGTAGTCGTCCCTCAGCGGTAACGTACACCTGCGGGAAAGCCCTTATGCAAACCTATCCGTGTGAACTAACACTAACTCTGCCTTGTATACTCAGATCAGAGCTCGGCGTGTTTGAGCCACCAGCCTGTCCACCTGCCTGTCCGGAATTTGGATCACGATCAGCCCCAGCCGCCTCGACCTTTCTGAAGCTTCTCCCCACGGACCCTCACCCCTCCCTCCGGTTCCCTCAGCCCCGCTATCATCGTAAGACGCGTACTCTACTTCCCCTCGTATGCTGCCGTTTTCCCCGCACCCCAATAATCCTTTTTTCCTTTTTCTGTTTCAGCCTCCCACAGTCCCGCTCTCGGCGTTCCTGCGCGATTCACCTCCCGGTCCCTCGGTTTTTCTGGTTCCGTGCGTTTTTTTCCCTTCTACCCTCCCGGGACACCCTCAGTTATAATAAAGTTTATTTTTTGTTCTCTCGTACCGCTGTGTGTGTGTTCTGCTCCTCCGTCCAGCTTGTGCGTGGAACTTCGGTTCATGACAGTACGGACTGGCCAGTATGGACCCAGCAGATCCACTCCGCTCCGCCATTAATAAACAGGGCGCTATTCTTGGTCGCCACAATCAGCAGCTCCAATCGCTCCAGGACCGCTACCAAGAGCTCAGTGACACTCAGGAACAGCTGCGAACCAAGCCGCCCGACCCCGTGCTCTGCAGCGTTTCGCCTCCGCCTTTCGAGCCCTTCCACGGGGAGTTAGACCTGTGTGGGGGGTTCCTCTTTCAATGCTCCCTGTTCTTCAGCCGCACGCCACACGCCTTCCCCACGGATGCAGCTAAAATCTCCTATTTCGTGGGTTTGTTACGGGGACGTGCTTTAGCGTGGGCTGAGGTCTACTTAACTTCTCACTCCATTCGTGATTGCGATTACGATGATTTCCTGGAGGAGTTCTGGGCTACGTTCTCCCCTCCGGTCTCAGAAGATGACGCCACGCAGAAGTTGCTGGGGCTCCGTCAGGGGCGGCGCAGTATTGCGGAGTACCTAGTCGAGTTCCGTACCAGAGCGGTCGCCGTGGGTTGGCCCGATTCGGCCCTCCGTGGGGTTTTTTTACGGTCACTAACCGACCAGATGAAGGACCAACTAGCTTTCCACGAAGAAACTAAATCCTTCAAAGAATTGGCTTCCTTCGCCCGTAGGATCGATAGACGCCTGCGGGAGAGGGATGCCGAGTGGCGGCTTAAGCCTATGGGCTCCGTATTGCGCCCCAGGATCCGTGTTTCTCCGCCCCCGGCTGCGTGTGCGCGCTCTCCGTCACCTCCCCCGCCCGAACCCATGCAGATCGGACGCTCTCGGCTTTCTCCGGAGGAGAGGGAACGCTGATTTCGGGCTGGGGAATGCCTGTACTGTGGAAGGCCCGGTCACCGCATCGCTGTTTGCCCAGTCCGCCCAAACGACCCGGCCCACCGGTAAGTCCGGGGATACGGGTGGGCAGCACTTTAAGGACTACTAGACCCCGATTATTACTGTCCGTTACCCTCGTGACTAATAACCAGACCTTTACATGCTCCGCGCTGGTGGACTCCGGGGCGGAACAGAATCTTATGGATGAGAGACTGGCTAAGAAATTAGCGGTGTCTCTTACTCCACTCGAGCCGCCCATCCCTGCGTCCACATTGAATAATCAAGTGTTTGCTTATATCACCCACCAAACCGCACCAGTACAGTTAGTCGCATCAGGAAATCACCAGGAGCAGCTTTCCTTTTTCACTTTTCCCGCTCCTGACACCCCGCTTATCTTAGGTTACCCCTGGCTACAGAAACATAACCCTCACATTGACTGGGCCGGAAAGAGAAGTGCGAGCTGGAGTGTGTTCTGTCTGGCGAACTGTTTGGGGTCTGCCGTTCCCTCCGCCTCAACGAAACGGAACTCAGCCCCGCCACCCGCACCAGACCTCTCTTCCGTGCCCCCCGAATATCATGATCTTCGGCAGGTGTTCAGTAAGGACGAGGCGCTCTCACTACCTCCTCACCGTCCATATGACTGTGCCATTGATTTACTCCCGGGAGCTTCGCTGCCCTCTAGCAGACTGTATAACCTGTCTCGCCCCGAAAGAGAAACCATGGAGAATTACATCCAGGAGTCGCTAGCGGCAGGACGTATCAGGCCGTCGTCCTCCCCCGTCGCTGCGGGCTTTTTCTTTGTGGGAAAAAAGGACGGGACGCTTCGCCCCTGCATCGATTACCGGGGTCTAAACGACATCACCGTCAAGAATAAATATCCCCTCCCGCTAATTAATTCTATTTTTGACTCACTCCAGGAAGCCACAGTCTTCACCAAGCTGGCTCTGCGGAACGCCTATCACCTGGTTCGGATACGCGAGGGTGACGAGTGGAAGACCGCCTTCAACACCCCACTGGGGCATTTCGAATATCTGGTGATGCCGTTTGGGCTAACTAACGCCCCGGCGGTTTTTCAAGCTCTAGTCAACGACGTGTTACGGGACTTCCTAAATGTGTTTGTTTTCGTATACCTAGATGATATTTTGGTCTTTTCCAAAACACCCGAGGAACATCATGTCCATGTGAGGAGCGTGCTACAACGGCTGCTCGAAAACAGGTTGTACGTCAAGGCGGAGAAATGTGAGTTCCACGTTTCATCTATCTCCTTCTTGGGCTACATCCTAGCAGGTGGGCAGGTGAAGACCGACCCGGTGAAAGTCAAGGCAGTGTTGGAATGGCCGGTTCCGGAGTCACGGAAGAAGCTTCAGAGCTTCCTGGGGTTTGCGAACTTTTACCACCGCTTCATTCGGAACTACAGCCAGGTGGCCGCGCCTCTCACCCAGCTCACCTCACCCAAAGTGCCCTTCACCTGGTCCCCTGAGGCCCACGCAGCCTTCGCTAAGTTAAAACGATTATTTACGTCCACACCCATCCTAACCCACCCAGACGCTTCTAAGCAATTTATTGTTGAAGTTGACGCGTCTGATGCGGGAGTGGGAGCGATTCTCTCCCAGCGGTCTGGGCCTCTAAATAAGCTCCGGCCGTGCGCCTTCTTCTCGCGCCGACTCACCCCCGCGGAGAAGAATTATGACATCGGCGACAGGGAACTGCTAGCTGTTAAACTCGCTTTAGAGGAATGGCGCCACTGGCTGGAGGGGGCCGAACAGCCCTTACTCATATGGACAGACCATAAAAACCTCCTGTACCTGAGAACCGCCAAGAGGTTGAATCCACGCCAAGCTCGCTGGTCTCTGTTCTTCGCCCGCTTCAACTTCACGCTCTCCTATCGTCCAGGGTCGCGGAACACCAAGCCCGATGCGCTCTCCCGTCAGTACTCCTCCGACAGTGGCGCGTCTTCCCCCGCCACCATCCTACCCGCCGCCTGCGTGGTGGGCACTCTCACCTGGGAGATTGAGGAGACCATTCGCCGAGCTTTCCCGGGGGACCCCGATCCAGGGACTGGACCACCCGGACGGCGCTTCGTTTCTGCTGCCGCCCGTGGAGCGGTCATCCACTGGATCCACACAGCACGATTCACGTGCCACCAAGGCGTGAGCAGAACGACGCACCTCCTCAAAAGACATTTTTGGTGGAAGACGCTAACAAGGGACGTGAGGGACTATGTGTCCACCTGTGCCGTCTGCGCCCGTAATAAGTCATCCACCAAGCGCCCCGCAGGTCAGCTCCACCCGCTCTCTACACCCCACCGGCCCTGGTCTCACATCTCCCTCGACTTTGTTACCGGTCTCCCTACCTCTTCCGGAAAGTGTGTCATCCTCACCGTTGTAGATCGATTTTCTAAGGCCGCTCACTTCATCCCGCTAGCCAAGCTGCCCTCGGCCGCGGAGACTGCCCAAACGTTGATTACTGATGTGTTCAGGCTCCACGGAATCCCCTTGGAAATTGTCTCTGATCGAGGTCCCCAGTTCACCTCACAGGTGTGGAAGACCTTCTGCTCCACTCTCGGCGCCAAGGTCAACCTAAGCTCCGGCTTCCACCCATAATCCAACGGACAGACTGAACGTCTCAATCAGGAGCTGGAGACTATGCTGAGGTGCGTGGCTAGTCAAAACCCCTCCTCTTGGGTTACCTACCTGCCCTGGGTGGAGTACGCCCATAACACTTTAACCTCGTCCATCACCGGTCTATCTCCTTTCGAAGCGTCCCTCGGATATCAGCCTCCACTCTTCCCTGAAGAGGACTTAACTCTCTCCGTCCCGTCAGCTCCACATCACCTTCGGCGCTGCCAACATGTATGGCGCAGCGTTCGCAGCGCCCTCCTGCGCACGAAGGAACGACATGCGCACTACGCCGATCGGCGCCGTGCCCCAGCCCCTGACTACCAGCCGGGACAGAAGGTTTGGTTGGCTGCTGGGAATATCCCGCTCCGAGGCACGTCCTGCAAACTGGCTCCCCGTTTCATCGGGCCATACGAGGTGGACCGGGTCATCAACCCGGTGGCGGTCAGGCTCCGGCTTCCAGCCTCCCGGCGAGTGCACCCCACGTTCCATGTGTCTCAGCTTAAACCAGTCCGCCTCAGCCCCCTGTGCCCTCCTTCCGAGCCCCCTCCTCCCGCCCGGCTCATCGGTGGCCATCCGGCCTATGCAGTCCGGCGGATCCTGGATGCGCGCCGGCGCGGGCGCGGCTGGCGGTATCTCGTGGATCGGGAGGGGTACGGCCCCGAGGACCGCCTCTGGGTCCCGCGCTCCTTCGTTCTGGACCCTCGTCTCATCTCTGCTTTCCATGCTTCTCTCCGCAGGCGGGGTGCCGGCCAGTCGCCTGGGGGCGATTCTTGAGGGGGGGGTACTGTCATGGTCCGCGGCCCGGCGTCCGAGGTGCTGATGGGATGCCCACTCCCGTGGGCGTGGCTGCTAACTCCACACCTGCATCCCATCCCAGGCGATCACCAGGTGGACTATTTAATCCTGCCCAGCCTGCTGCTCCACGCCAGTCCGTAGTCGTCCTTCAGCGGTAACGTACACCTGCGGGAAAGCCCTTATGCAAACCTATCCGTGTGAACTAACACTAACTCTGCCTTGTATACTCAGATCAGAGCTCGGCGTGTTTGAGCCACCAGCCTGTCCACCTGCCTGTCCGGAATTTGGATCACGATCAGCCCCAGCCGCCTCGACCTTTCTGAAGCTTCTCCCCACGGACCCTCACCCCTCCCTCTGGTTCCCTCGGCCCCGCTATCATCGTAAGACGCGTACTCTACTTCCCCTCGTATGCTGCCGTTTTCCCCGCACCCCAATAATCCTTTTTTCCTTTTTCTGTTTCAGCCTCCCACAGTCCCGCTCTCGGCGTTCCTGCGCGATTCACCTCCCGGTCCCTCGGTTTTTCTGGTTCCGTGCGTTTTTTTCCCTTCTACCCTCCCGGGACACCCTCAGTTATAATAAAGTTTATTTTTTGTTCTCTCGTACCGCTGTGTGTGTGTTCTGCTCCTCCGTCCAGCTTGTGCGTGGAACTTCGGTTCATGACAATAAATCTCAGCAAGGACATACACCCATGTGTGTTGATTTCTCCCTAAGATGGCAAACTGAAACACTCCAAGTTGGTGACTTTTGGAGATTTATTTCCCTGGATGATTGAGAATGCATCAAGATGAAACACAAAAGGAAGTTCACAGCTTTTAGCAGCTCCCCCACCCCCTCAATCACACACCCCCACTCCCCTCCCTCCAGAATTCCCAGGTAACAACCTAATATACATATGAATGACTAGCCAATTTAGCTTCCACTTGGCTGAAGCTAAAGCTTAGCTAAAAGCCTACCAGCCATTTGGCTGCTCTCCGGGTTTTAAAAATAGAAAAGCCAAATGGCTGCTCTCCGGGAGTTTAATTAAGTAGCTCCCTCCGCCGCCCTACTACTACTCTTTATAGGGGACTCACGCTCGGGGACACGTTTTCTGGTTGACTCCGGCTCCCAGAAGAGCCTCGGGAACTCTCGTGTCATCTTTGCATACCTCCACAATAGTATATTATTTAATCTTAAAAACAATGGAGATTTCCCACGTACCGCCAGAGAGAGCTCTAGACTGGTCTAGCCAAAGCTCAGACATAAACGCCAAAGAGCGTCCGTGAATGGGCCTAGAGATGATTTGGCTGATTAGTCAGGTGAGTGAGATAAACTGTTCAAACTTGGTGAGTAAACTCAAAAAAATAGCACTTTTAACCACTGCCAAAGAAGAAATTTCTGAGAAGCGTTTTGAATATAAATAAAAGAACATGTTTTTTTTGTATAATTACCAACAAAATAAAGTGAAGAATCAATCCACAGTAAGAGTAACAGTAACATTCAAATAAATTCATAAATCTTGCGTTGATGAATTGTTTTGATGAATATCAACTGTTGTTTTTCTCCAGATGATTATTTCACATCATGTTTTCCTCGAATGTTTGTCTGTAAACAAGCAAAGTGTGTGTGCATAGTGGTATTGTTCATCTTGTGAGGACACAGATCTGTTTACGTAGTTAAACCGTCAAGTTTGAATTAGCTTGTGAGGTCGCATCCTCAGGGTTAAGGCATTGTTTAAGGTAAAGCAAAGGGGATGTAAGGTTAGGCTTAGGTCAAGTCTTCAGGAAATGAATGTAAGCCTAAGTAATGTCCTCTGGAGTGAGGGAAACACAACGGCGTGTGTGTTTCCAGTGGGAGGTCTGTTTCTTAAACACAACACAATCACTAACAGGCTGATTAAAGCCTCACCTCCACTCTGCCTGCCTTTTCTTCTTTATTGATGTAGCATTTAAATGTTAAATATTCATTATATAGACAAAAAGCTTAATTCAACTTCGCTCTAATCACAGCAGGAAGCATACATTCATCTCACCATGTGTCAGATTCTTTTTTCCAGTGCATTATTTAATTTTACTCTGAATAAATGCTTCTTTTTGTTGGATGTTTGTGCCCTTTGGTTTGTGTATATCTGTGACATAAAATGTGTGTTGTCATTTGCAAATTGATAATTGATTCACAGCAGGATGGGTCACAGTCAGAAGCAGCCACAGCAGGATTTTCCACAGACTTGTGGTCGTCAAGTGAAATGCATAAGAAGCAAAGAGCATCTGCAGACCTTTCACAGAAGCCTTGCGGTTCATATGTCAGCACTTTCACAACAAGCTGCAGCGCTGTTGTGATAATATTGACATGTTTACATTGTACAAGTGAAAATTTATGAATTGACACCTGGCTTTCTCCTTACGTACTTTACTATTTTCAGAGTAAATGAGAAAAAGAGTAATGACATGAAATAAAATAAAAATGAATAACATTTTAGTTGCATCAAAGTCAAGAGAGCAGGCTGGATTTGTTATTTTGAGTTCCTTTATAGGTTTTTTGGATGGAATTACATTTAGTAATTATTATCAAATATTATGGATGGATTGTGGATTTAAAAATGTATTTTGGTTAAGTGTAGTATTAGTTATACACTTAACCAAAATAAAAACAGAGTGCTCATTGTGAAACACACATTTTAAAATTGACCTCACAGTTGGCGACAACAAAATTGAAAACATATTTTAAAAAACTGATTAGTATAAAAGTACAACAGCATCCAAATTTGCACCAGACCTGCACCCCCTCTCTTTCATCCACTGTTCACACTGCTCTGCCTCAGTTTGCAGCCCTCAGCTCCTCATGTATCTTGTTTAGGACTGAAACCCATTCGATTTGGCTGCTGTGCTCCAGATTTTACTCTTTATTTCCTAAGTTTAGTTCTACACACTTCTGCATAATTCAGCTATGGTTTCCTCATTGCTCTGCACACCCAGCATCTGAACCTGTTTTTCACCTATCAAAATAATCCCCTTGGCAGTTCAAGTGTACTGAAATCAAATGCCATCATGCCATGTTTTACTAGAATAGGTTCATTCACAATATAGTGGGTTATACTTACTTATAAACACCAAGGATGTAATTTTGACAACAGAAATGAATGAATAAAGGCAAAATGACAACGCCTGTGAACAAGTGAACAAAATTGAGCCACAATGCAGAAGTAGCATATGAAAAATACTACTGGTCAAAAGTTTTAGGACACCCCAATGTTTCTAGATTTTTTTTATTGGAAAAATATGCAGTGTCTCATTGCACTCTGAAATCAAAGCATAATACATATACGCAAATGGAGTTAACATTTTTTTTAAATAAATCATGGAATCAAATGTATTCTAAACCTTTGACTCATTAAAGTAGTCACCTTTGGCAGATATAACAGCTGAACACACCCATGGAATTGTTTTTACAATAGAAGTTATTCCTATATCTTTTGCAGAAGTTCCCATAAATGTGTGGTACTTGCTAGTTGCTTTGCTTTTTGTCATGGTCCTGGGTCATTTGACCCAGTGTTTTGTGTTCTTGTATTTTCACATCATCTTGTATTATGGTTAAGTTCATTTGGTTAGTCTTGAGTTCATTTCTATATAAACTGAGACTTGCGTACTGTGACCACTATGAAGCTTTGTCCCGCCAATCACGCAAGCTTTTAACTTGTCCTCTGATTCACTTGTGGCTTTAGGTCTGTCAGACCTCTTCCTGTCAGTGTTTTCCCCAATTTCTGAGTGCTGTTTGATTGTGCAAGGAAACTGTGTACTGTGCACCTTGACTCTTCTCTGTAGCAAAGACCTACATTTTTAAGTGTTATGATGGTCTGTCTCTTCCATTGTTAATTGCCTTTTTCTCACCATTAATTTTCAAGGCTTGATCAAACGCCACTGTGGCAGAACAGTTTTAAATTGTTAACCCATTTTGTGTTCCTTGAAAAAGGCCTTTTTTGTATAATCCTGAAATGTACATTATTTTCAGTTTGGGGGTAACCTTACCCTTTTTTTTAACCTCTGGCAGATCACCACTAACCTTTGTAGCCATTTCAAGGTATTTGGATTTGAACAACCTCCATCCATCCATCCATCCATCCATCTTCATCCGCTTTGTCCGGGGCCGGGTCGCGGGGGCAGCAGCCTAAGCAAAGAGGCCCAGACCTCCCTCTCCCCAGCCACCTCCTCCAGCTTATCCGGGGGAATACCAAGGCGTTCCCAGGCCAGCCGAGAGATATAATCTCTCCAGCGTGTCCTGGGTCTGCCCCGGGGCCTCCTCCCGGTGGGACATGCCTGGAACACCTCACCCAGGAGGCGCCCAGGGGGCATCCTTGTCAGATGCCCGAACCACCTCAGCTGGCTCCTTTCGATGTGGAGCAGCAGCTGCTCTACTCTGAGCCCCTCCCGGATGGCCGAACTTCTCACCCTATCTCTAAGGGAGAGGCCAGCCACCCTTCGGAGGAAGCTCATTTCTGCCGCTTGTATCCGCGATCTCGTTCTTTCGGTCACTACCCACAGCTCGTGGCCATAGGTGAGGGTAGGGACGTAGATCGACCGGTAAATTGAGAGCTTCGCTTTTACACTCAGCTCCCTCTTCACCACGACGGACCGGTGCAGCGTCCGCATTACTGCAGCTGCAGCCCCAATCCGTCTGTCGATCTCCGGCTCCCTTCTCCCATCACTCGCGAACAAGACCCCGAGATACTTGAACTCCTCCACTTGGGGCAGGAACTCATCCCCGACCCGGAGTGGGCACTCCACCCTTTTCCGGGTGAGAACCATGGCCTCAGATTTGGAGGTGCTGATCCTCATTCCCGCTGCTTCACACTCGGCTGCGAACCGTTCCAGTGCGAGCTGGAGGCCCTCACCCGATGAAGCCAACCTAAATTGAAATAAATAATTGGGGTGTTCTAAAACTTTTGACCGGTATATAAATAACCAAGAATTCCCCTCTCGCCCCTGCAGGAGGTCTATCCTTAAAGCTTTTGTCATCTACCAGAGGCCTGGGCACTTGAGGGTCCTTTGCAGTATTTTAGCTGTTCCTAGGACTGTGCTCTTCTGGACAGAGATTTCCAATGTTGTTCCAGGCATCTTCTGGAGCTACTCACCTAGCTTGAGAGTCACCGCACCTAGTGCTCCGATTACCACTGGCGTTCCAGGTGTGCCCTACCTGCTAGCATCTTACACCCTGCTGTTATGTGCTGGGTTGTCTCAGGGGCATCTTTACACAGCCTGCACCTGGGGTCTTGTCTAGTGTGGTAGACCCCAGCCTCTATGGATCTTGTACTCAGAGCTTGTTCTGTGCTGACATGATTAGTGCCTCTGTGCTTTTTTTCAGGCCCGCTTTGTCCAGCCACTGGTAGGATTTCTGGATCCCAGCCACCTCCTCTATTTGCCGGAGGTACATACCGTGCAGGGGCTTGTTCTCCCATGATGGTTCCTCGTCTCCCTCCTCCTTGGGTTTCTGCTGCCTGAGGTATTCACTGAGCACTCGGTCAGTTGGGGCCATCTTCCCAATGTATTCTTGGATGTTCGTTGTCTCATCCTGGACTGTGGTGCTGACACTCACCAGTCCCCGGCCCCCTTCCTTCCGCTTAGCGTACAGCCTCAGGGTGCTGTGCTGGACTTGGGGTGAAACCCTCCATGCATGGTAAGGAGCTTTCTTGTCTTTATGTCAGTGGCTTCTATCTCCTCCTTTCGCCAACTTATTATACCAGCTGGGTACCGGATCACGGGCAGGGTGTAGGTGTTGATAGCCCGGATCTTGTTCTTACCGTTCAGCTGACTCCTCAGGACTTGCCTGATCCTCTGCAGGTACTTGGTGGTTGCAGCTTTCCTAGCAGCCTCTTCGTGGTTCCCATTCGCCTGCGGGATCCCCAGGTACTTGTAACTGTCCTCTATGTCTCCAATGTTGCCTTCTGGTAGCTCGATCCCCTCAGTTCTGACTACCTTCCCTCTCTTTGTTATCATCCGACTACATTTCTCCAGCCCGAATGACATCCCGATGTCATTGCTGTATATCCTGATATTGTGGATCAGTGAATCAATGTATCGTTCACTCTTGGCATACAGCTTGATGTCATCCATGTACAGGAGGTGGCAGACAACTGGTCCGTTCCGTAGTTGGTATCCGTAGCCAGTCTTGTTAATGATCTCACTGAGCGGGTTAAGGCCTATGCAGAACAGCATTGGGGACAGAGCATCTCCTTGGTAGATCCCGCACTTGATGGTGACTTGTGCTATGGGCTTGGCCTCTAGTGTTGTATGCCACATCCCCATTGAGTTCCTGATGAAGGCTCTTAGGGTCCTGTTGATCTTATATAGTTCAAGGCATTCCAGGATCCAGGTGTGGGGCATTGAATCATAGGCCTTCTTGTAATCAATCCAGGCAGTGCACAGGTTGGTCAGTTTGGTCTGATTCCCTTATCGATTCCAGTCGCCCCGAATGACGTCACCACGTTGCGGAGCGTCATTTACCTGGCAGGAAACATGGCGGCTCAAACGCTCAAAAGTTTGATTATACTTTACGAGAACGGATGACAACAGGGCAACTTGCAATACTTGCAAAGTAGATATTTCATTTAAGGGAGGAAACACTACGAATATGCAAAAGCATTTGCTCACAAAACACACGATGACCTTAAATGAATGTCATGTTTTTAATTCCGCTCCGGACTCGTGAATCTCAACCCAGCAGCAGCGGTAACGTTTGCACGTCCTAATGCGGCAGGTAAATAATCAACTAACAGTGCATATTATGTTAGCGCGATCTGCCTTATTACAAAACCTGCCATTACTGTGCATTTAGGTGACCATGATGAGAGAGACAGACAGAGTCTGGCTGGCTCAGATGCTGGCAGTTCTCGCTGCAGTCTGTCGGTAGTGTCTCCTTTCAGGCCAGGATAGACGAATGTCACCGAGCAGTGACTAAGTTTGTGGTAAAAGGCTTGCACCCATTTGCCACAGCAGATGCCCACGATTTTCGGTAAGTGAATGTGTTTAATTGTAGGCAGGGACATTACTGGATATTCTTGTGTAATTGCTACAGAATACCTTTTCATTACAGTTTTCCAAAGTATTCTGGACTCTTTCAGCTTTCCAAAAGTGTGTGCAGGTTGCTCTGAATTTCTTGGTAGAACATCTGCAATGCTGGAAGAAAGATGTGGATAGATGTCAACAATTAACATAACTGTTTAACATAACTCAAGTCGTGTTTGTGGAGAAAGCTAACTCCATTCTTAGAGGAATATCTTTGATGTATCAAAGAAATACAAAAGAATGTGATTGCCATTAGGAATGTTCGGTTTTACACACACACATGGTGTGATTGCCCCAACATGTATCAGTACATTATAAATGAACAATATAAATAAAATCATTGATCTAACAGGCCATCAATGTGCTTTGAGAAATTGTTTTCCCTATTGTTTCCTACAGTGTCAGGTACCTGCAAGTTGACTATTTTGTTAATGATGCTTGAACCTCAGAGCATATGACACTAGAGCCTCTGGCTTCTCTGAAGTTCACAAACTCCTTAAAGCAGGTAAACAGAAGATAGATAAATCTCATTTTGTATTTTTTCTCAGTAGTAGCACTTTCATAAGCTTTTTTACAACTAATCTTTAGTTATACTGCTATGCACAACCTATGTAGCTCATGGGTTTAGTCCACTGTGTTAAACTAACTAATTTAACCCACATACCATTCCAGCAACATAAGAGCAGTTCAACAATTTCACAATTTTGAAAATAAAGTTGGCCAAATTCACAATCAGTTGTAGCTGGACAATGCTTAAACACTGGGAACACAAGGAGAGGGACGGAACGGGAACTTTGCAGAGCAGTATTGATTAGTCCTCCATGGGGAGGGTGTCCATGGGAGTCCTGTAGGGAGAGAGCACAGTGAGAGGTAAAGGTACTGTTCCAGAGAGTACAGGAGAGTCACAATGGGCAGGAGGGCAGGCAGGTAAGCAAGGTGAGTGTGGAACCCTTGGATTGTAGACTGGCTGTAGAAGCGGAAACAAATAGGACCAGCGCTGGAGAGCACAGCAGGGAGAGAATCTGATGGAACTGCAAACTGGAGTAGAGACACAGAAAGGCAACATGGAGGCCTAGTTACCACCAAAAATAGCAGGACGAACTGGCAGAGAGTGGAATGCAGCACTGGTTTTAAAACCCTCCTGCTGATCACTCTGGAATCAGGAGCAGGTGAGATGCAGGAAACTCCTCCCCAGAGGATGAACCCTGGAAGTCCTCCCGCACAAACAGCATAAACCCCAGACACACTATGTCATGGTCCACGGCTCGGTGTCTGAGGAGCGGTGGGGATGCCCACGCCTACGGGTGTGGCTGTCGTCTTCACACCTGCATCCCATTCCAGGTGATCATCAGGAGGACTAACCCCCGCACGGCCGGCTGCTCCACGCCAGTCCGTCAGTCACCATTCAGTGGTAACTTGGCCGCTCACGAAGGTTGATGTGGAATTGCTGGTTTCTATGAACTGTGTTAATCCTGTTACCGCATGCTCAGGTTATTGTCCGGCGTGTTCGACCCTTCACCTGCCTGTCCTCCTGCCCGCCTGGAGTTCAGATAAACCACCTGTCATCATCCTCTCCGTCTCCCTGCAATCCTCTCCCGTGGACACTCACCCCTCCCTCCGGTCCCCACGGTCCGGTCCCGAACGTAAGATAAATAGCTCTACCCCTTTGTATGCTGTCATTTCCCTGCTCCCCAGTAACCCTCTCCCTTTTCTGTTGCAGCCTCCCACGGTCCTGATCACGGTGTTCCTGAATCGTTTATCTCCCGGTCTCTTCTGTTCTAACATTTCCCTTTGGTTATTCCAGGTCACCTAGTTAAGAAATAAAGTTTATTCTGTGTGCATTTCCTGCGTATTGTGTTTGCTTCTGGGTCCAGCTTGTGTGTTAGAACTACAGTTCTTGACACACTAGCATGGAGCATGACAAAATGGACATCAGTTTTTACTTTTTTGTGCCTATAAGGATAATTTACTTGTACATGTATATTTCAGGCAGGAATCCTAAAATTACAAACCTTGAAACAGGTTGCAAATGCTAAATTTTAACCTTGATATTTTGGGGTGTTTAAGTCTAACCAAGTAGTTAGACACCTAAAAATAGGTCTCTGACTGTCACGGCTGGCGGAGTGAGCCGTGTGGTGTGGAGGAAAAGGAGGACCCAAAATGCAGCAGTGACTGATGATACGAGTGATGTTTATTTACAAAGTGGTAGTGGCAAAAACAGGCAACGAAGCGTGAGTAATTACAAACGGAAACCTAAACTGGGAGAAACTAACTGACAAACCTGAGACCATACAAAAGGGGTGCGGGGCAGAGAGACGCAGAGACAGGAACACCATAGAACGCAGAGATAAATAGATGAACGCAGATGAACGCAGACGAGCCGACAACGAACACAGACCGACACCCACTAAATATACAAACACAAGGTAATAATAATAATGGATTGGATTTATATAGCGCTTTTCAAGGCACCCAAAGCGCTTTACAATTCCACTATTCATTCACTCTCACATTCACACACTGGTGGAGGCAAACTACAGTTGTAGCCACAGCTGCCCTGGGGCAGACTGACAGAAGCGAGGCTGCCATATCGCGCCATCGGCCCCTCTGGCCAACACCAGTAGGCAAGTAGGGTAAAGTGTCTTGCCCAAGGACACAACGACCAGGACAGAGAGCCCAGGGATAGAACTGGCGACCTTCCGGTTACAGATGCGATTCCCAACCCCCTGAGCCACGGTCGCCCTAAGGTAACCAGGTAATCACACACAGGAGGGAAGAACAGCTGAACCCAATACACATGAGGACCGGAGGAGACAAGCTGAACACAATGACAACAGACACAGACTTTCAGAACAAAACAGGAACTCTAGGACACGAGCCTTCAAAGTAAAGCAGGAAACACACAGACTGATTTACAACACAACACGGGGACATGAACAGAGCACCAAGGACAGACACAGGTAGAGCTGAATATACACCAAACTTCAGGTTCAACCCTAAACTAATACAAAATCAGAATAAACACAAGGCACAAAAATGAACTTCAAGGAAACACAAAACGCTGGGTCAACGACCCAGGACCATGACACTGACAGCACTGAGCAGCTCCTTCAGTGGCAGGCTGCTGCACCCACGATGTGGGACGGAGAGATTTCGCAGGTCTTTCCATCCAGCTGCTGTCAGACTCCACAACATGGTCACTGCAGATGACCACACACACATCCCATACCCAATGGTAACTTTTCGTCCTGTCTCCCTGATGTGTAATAGTACCAAGTGTGCCAAACCAGGGTTTTAATAGTTTTGCAATTTTCATTAGTTTTTATTTTTATTTAGTTTTGACTTCAGATTTTCAATTTTATATCAGTTTTAATTAGTTTTTACCAATTGTTTGCTAGTTTAGTTTAGTTTTTATTTTTTTTGAAAATCCTTAGTTTCAGTTTAGTTTTGATTAGTTTCAGTTATAGTTTTAGTTGTGTTTGCAATAATTAAGTGTAACAAAATCCCAGTTTCATCATATCAGTCATTCTCTTCTGCATAAGCAGGGTGCAGGGTATGGTAGCTGGAATAGCAACATACCCGGGTATGTTGCTATTCCAGCTACCATACCCTGCACCCTGGACAGGTCGCCTGTCTGTCGCAGGGCTAACACGCAGAGACAGACAACTCACATTCCCACCTATGGGTTCTTTAAATAAATAAATAAATATAGGCAGATGAACAACCATTGATACCAGGCAACTATAAAGTTATATCTTGGCCCCAATGAGACTATTAACTCTTGCAGCACCGGGTGTTCGTAATTTTGTTTCAAGTGAATTGATAAACTTTTTGAAGGCAATTGACTCACACAGTTATGTAGATATCCCAGTCCTGTTGTCTCGGGATGCATCACGCTGCCTTGCCTGGGGTTAGCGTCTGTTTCTGGGGATGAGGGTTGAGTGTGCTCCCTTCTCAAGATAAGCTAGGTTAGCCTTCTTGTGTGAGCTTTTCAAGTGCACTTTAAGGTTTGTGGGATTTTTTTCCCTTTAGAAATGTCCCTCATAATTTGTCTCTTTCCACTACAAGACACTTGCTTTAGCCAAAACACAGTCATATTCAAACTAATCCCAAATTGGACTCTGGCGCTTTCTCCTGACTTTTCCTGACATGATTCTGTGCGTGGACGGAGCAGCAACACAGACGACTCGACTAACGTGCTGCCACCTGCTGGCATAATGAGACACAGCAAGAAAAAAATCTGGAAACTAAACTTCATTTTCACCCTTGACTATTGTATGACACGCACACATCAATGAAAACTAAACACATTTTTGCTATAAATTCAGTTAATTTTAGTTAGTTATGTGAACACTCATTACAGTTTTAGTTAGTTTTCCTTTTTTTTATATAAATTTTTATTTCCGTTAACGAAAATGTTTTTTCACTTCTAGTTTTCGTTATTTCGTTAGTTTTCGTTAACGATAATAACCTTGTGCCAAGCATTTTGTTCTATTTTGTATAGTATGTTATTCTTTTCTTTTCTTTTATCTTATTTTATTCTATTGGGACTAATAATGATCTAATAAATCTTATCTTAGCCTATGTGAGCTAGCCATATGAACTTCTGACTCTGGTTACTTTGTATTATTTTATGTAACGTAATTTAAAACTGTTACTTGAATGAATTTTGGGCCTTATTTACTTAAAGTCTATTTAACTACACTGAAAAAAATGTTTTGTTCAATTTACTCAATTTTTTTATGACAAGTGGTTGCACGAAATAAATTTGTTTGAATCCAGAAATATTTTTTAAGTACACTGAATTTAATTTAAGCGAGTAAAACCAACATATATTTTTAAGCTACTTTAACTTAACTGTTGTGGATACGTCTTAGTCAAATATTATTAGTAAGTCCAACTAAGGTCGTGTTAAATGTACCAGAATAATTTGTTTCCTTTACACTTATGTCCCAAACTTATATTCAAATCAATCAAATTGTTAATTTCTCTCTATTTCAATTAAGTTAAGTTTACTTAAAAAATATTGCTTACCCTGATTTGTAGTTTTTAAAAACGTCAATAATGAAAACTACAACATTCTTTCACATCAATTATTAATGCAAAATTTGTTGCAAACAGAATAAGAATCCACATCTCTAAGGGAAATTGCTGCAATTTGTATAATACAAATTACAAAACTTTTGCCTATGAACTAGTAGCTTTAAAAAGCTGTATTCAAACAAAACAGAAACAACAGACAAGAGAAATGTTAACCAATGTTTCTCTTCCTCTAAAAAAGAAAAAAAAAACTCCTTACATAAAAGAATAAAACACTACCAGCAGTATAATGTATCACAATTAGAAACTGATGCATCCACAAACTAACCAGTTTCAGACTTGCTGTTCTGCGATCCATATTTAGAAATTGCATTTTAATAAGGTAATTAGACTTAAAATTAAACTTGTGTTTTCCTTACTGCTTATTGACCACTGTCTTTCCATTCTAGTTCTTCCTTGAAGATTCTGAATGTTTTACATATTTTCTGACCTAACATACTCGCTTCAAAACAATTAATAGTCTTTAAAGTGTTACCAGTGTGCTGCAGTGTGGTAATCATGAATGTTTTTTTTTTTTTTTTTTATCCGGTTGAGTTAACACTGATTATACGCAGGGCAGCAGCTATAACTGAATAATTACAAAGTTGCTCTTCAAGCTACTCAAATGTACCACACGTGAAACATTCATTATTGAAAGTTAAAATGTTCAATCGAAACATAACACAGAACAAATGATGGTTGTACAAGAGTTTCACTCCTATTCACAAGAGCACCAGTCATTGGTAATTTACATAACAGCATTCTCTTGATGTGTTATTTTAGAAATCTTCCTATCCAGTAGCAATTTTGTTCTTCAGCCCAAAGACTTTGGGGGAGAGCTTTTCACCATCGAATCCCATCAACACTTTCTAAATGAATTCATAATAGTCCTTCAATTCCTTGGGGAAGGCTAGGTTTAGTGCATAGATTACTCCAAGCATCAATGCACAAGCTTGGGCCAGAGATCCAATGTTGTCCATGACTATCTCCCCTTGAACAAATATTCCAATGTCATCATAATGTCCATTTTGTCCATCCTCCCTGTTGATGACATAAATGCCCATGGTGTGCTTCTTCAGGTCTCTCTGGATATCATCTCCTTCAATGTCCTAAACATTTAATAAAAAGGTAAAAGAAAAAACAATTAACTCTACAATTAAATTCCAATCTAGTCGTTTGTGTGTGTGTGTGTGTAAGTCATTTAAGTCATTGTAAGCAAGTCATCTATACACACATCTATACACACACTTTTTAGATAGATATCTGTGTGTGTGTGTATTACACACACACACACACACACACACACACACAGATATCTATCTAAAAAGTGTGTGTATAGATGACTTGCTTACAATGACTTAAATGACTTACAAAGAACTCCCGAATAAGGCTTCCGTCCTCTTCACCAAGGTAGAGGCAAAGTGCCCTGAGAACTGCTTCCCTTTTCACTTTAACATCACTTTCAGCCTGTTTAAAGAGAGTTGCTGATTAAACCAATTTGGAAAAAAGAACAATGTCTGACATTCGCAATAAGTAAATTTTATCATATGTCAGTTCAAACATAGTAAATAAAATTTATATATGAAATTTCAAAATTTAGATTGCTTGGCTGGTCACCTAAAACGGCTTATTGGACTCACCAGTGACCTGCCACTTAAGACAAAAGAAATCCAAATAGAATTTGCAATATTCAGATTTACCTCTTGCATGATCTGCAAGTGGTGGGCAAGTTTCTGCCCAGAAACACCGCCCTTCTTCTGGAAAACTGTCATCAACTGAGGTGTAATTCTGTCTAACTGTGCCGCGAAGGTCATCTCCAGTTGAAGTGTTGTAATACACTGGAATTCAGCATTTACCTGTATCTCTCTCTCTCTCTCTCACACACACACACACACACACACACACACACACACACACACACACACACACACACAGAAAAAAAGAAGACTGGTGCTTAATCATTGGTATGATTATTTTGTTATTTCTTCATTAAATGCTACAATGCAATTGCCATCACTTCATAAAGCATGATTATCATATGGGTTAGTATACAGTGCATGAAGGATGTTACTACTGTTAATCAAAGAAGAAATGAATGGCATCAGTCCATTTAACGGGTTTAAAGGGTTTTAAAAAGCAGATATTTGTCTGTTTCAGGTGGTTGGCAACACATTTTCCTGTGCTCTTTGTCCACTGGTGGGAGTGTCTCACCTGTGAGGTCAGCGGGGCAGAACTCTGCCATCAGCAACAGAGAGCAGAGAAAATTTAGATGTGCAACTAAAAACATGCTTGCCATGTAAGCCCCAAACATCTCTGAAATTGCTCTGCAAACTTCAGAGTACTTATACTTCAGGAGTCCTGTGGGTACCATAAAGACTCATGTATGCAAACAAACCACATTTTTTTTTGCAATCTGATCCTTTTTCTCTTGGCTGTTTCCTTCAGGGATCACCACAGTGAATGATCCACCTCCATCTAACCCTATGCTCTGCATCCTCTTAACTCACAAGAACTAAATTCCTGTTTTTCATTTCACTTTCGCAAGTTTTTTTTTTCTTTTGTCCTGGATAAAAGAAATTTAATCATATATATTAATTGATATTAATTAATATCAATATTAATAATCACAAGAACCCTTAAGATGAGATAGATAAACTTGTCCCTGCAATACTGTGACAAATACTGTTGTGATAAATATGTAAGGAATTTGCATGTACTTACCAAAATAACACCATCTTCTTGAATAAACAGTAACACATAAGGGGAAGAAAATCTGCCAGAAAAGGAAGACAAATAAAAATAATAAAAAACTTTAGAAAGACAAACAATTACCGTTTCCAAGCCATTAGTGCATTACTTCATGATACTCCCTTGTAACAAAACAAATCTTACTTGTGCCTCTGTGCAAACTACAGATGGCACGATACCACTTTTTTATGTCCGATACCGATATCATAAATTTGATTATCTGCCGATGCCGATATGAATCCGATATAGTGTATTTTATAATAAATAAAACTGTTTTTATAAATATTTTGCTGCATTTTGTATAAGTTCATACTCAGTTTTAAAAACAAAACATTAAAGCTATTCTGTTATACCTGTATGCAAAAAATACACTGCACCCAAAATATTTTATACTTCAGCAATACTGATCAACCTAAAAAACTTACACCATCCTCCTTATTCAGGTATTCTAAACAGTACATAGAAATATTAAACTAACTAATAGGACTGCCAACTCCCAGCAAAAATATTAGGAAACCACCCCGCACCCTCCGCCTGATAATGCTTAATTGACGTAATCTACTTTAATGCACAGAAATCAATTATTTTTCTATAATAATTTGATTCAACATTTTTCTTCAATACAGTTGCAGACAGCGCAGACAGCGTACCTTCCCAAAGGAAAAAGTGCTATATGTACTACTATTACTAGGGCATATATTAGACTTAATATTTACTACATACAATAATGGATCTCTATACATTTAACCAGATCACCACTTTGGTAGTAAGATTTAGAATAATTATTTATTAAAAGCTAGACATTTTAAATGAGAATAAGAAAGAAAATTATGTCTTTGTGTCTCCCTTTCCCTGTTAATGCCCTACCTGGCCCCTGGCAAAACTTTGCTAGATCCGCCCCTGCACAGTTACCAGCTGTCAGCTACCTAAAAAAGGATCCTGGAGTTATTTGTCTCTCAGAAACAGTTCATAACTTCCCTTCAACTCATTCATGTGACCTAAAATGTAAACCTGTTTCTTCATTACCTGTTCAGCTCTAATGATTCAGTAAAAACTTCTCCTGGTTTCACCTTCATGTTTCCTTCTCACCACATATCCAAACTATCATGACCAGCAGCTATTACGGCTGTGGCTCCAGAAAACATAAGCGGATACTAGAAGTAATATTAAAAAAATTCTAGCAACAGCTTATCAAGCTTAAACGTGCTGCTGTTGTTTATCTGCCGTTTTCCTCTTTCTAGCGCAAACTGGGTGACTAACAAATGAGAGAGACTAGCGACAGAAAAGCCGATCAGCTGATAATCGATCAGTTTCATGATTGAAGTAGCAACAGGAGAGGGAGGGGGGAGAATGAGGGAAGAAGTTTTAGCTGTTGAGCATGAAGACACCGAATAACTCCAGCTTTGTGTCTTTTTTCATTCTAGCTGAAGTATAAAACAAATCGCTTCCTTTCTCCCTCAATACAAAACTCCGACAGCCAGTCCAGCTGTGGCTCCATACATCGGTTGTTAAGCTCAACATGGAAATACTATGCAAACATAAAGAGATGAACTTACACACTTGCTTTACTTCTCTGTGTTAGTTTTCTCTGAGATTAAATGCAGCGGTTTGGAAGCACGTAGCGAGGCTTTAAATGCTAAACCAGACCGCTGACAGGTCTTGCACTCAACAGCTCTATCAAGTGAAGCAACTTCTTTTCTGAGTTAATTTCAGTTCTGACAAACATCACTCTCAGTGCCTTTTGATCTCACATTTTTGGCAACCACTGAGTTATTCTCCTCCACAGTTTACAACCATTATTTTTTTCTGCACAAAAGACGTTGTGCAACGCCAATCCTACTTATTTCCTACTGCACCCCTGACTGTGCAGGTGCGTTCAGAAGCCCCCTCCCCCGCCCGACTATTCCTTAATGCCAATGTTGTGGCGGGAGGGACGATTTCTCCACTTAAAACTGCAGGCGACTGTACAGTGAACTTTACAGCTAACTACAGAGAAATTGCCTCGTTCCATAATTTGTTAGTACAAAGTGTGCCACAAGAACTAAGCTAAAAACATATGACATTTTAACGCATCAATACAATTACTCTTTTAATAGAGCAGTAGCTAATAGAGCACATAGCTAGCTTAAGTCAAATTCATGACAAAGTTCAGAGGTGTACAACTACTTAGACTTCTTTCTCCATGTGCACACGTCTTAAAGAGTCAACATGCTTTGACTGAGGTAAAAAAATAAAACAAAAACGACCGTAAAAGGTTTACTTACCGAAGCTAGACCACCTTTATATGAAGTTGTGCGATTAACTTGAGCCCGCTTGCAGCACACAAAGAGTCTTCTTCAGTCCGCGCGCAAAATGGTGGCCTGTCCTAACGCATGCGCAAAATGGCCCAGCAGGAGGCTATGAAAAACATACTTAAGCATTTTGAGCTACATTTAATTAACTAAAATTAATTGGATTAAAACGCAGGGAATGTATTCTGGAGTTACTCGAATTATATATGTAGACAGGAATTACTCATTTGAATTGAAAAGATATACCAAAATATAATATGCTATATTTAAAAGGAGACAATATCACTTTTTTCAGTGTACATCGCTGTAAGACCTGCAGTTTTCCTGCAGCAGTTCAGCTGCAGGCATAGGCACTCATCAGTATTTACATAAAACTCACAGGGGAAACAGCTAGCATCGAAGAGGGGGTGGCACTGTCACCTTGATATTCACAATGATGAGTGTCTGTGTGTGTTTGCATGCCCCTGTGTTAAGGTTGCAAATTGTGTTTGGTGAAACTTCAGGACTTGCTATTGTTGATGCCTTTAGGGGGAAAAATAATGAAGCTGTTCATGCAAACACGTGATCATGAAAAGGCCTCCGGAACACGATTAATTATCCTTTCATTTTCTGCATATGGATGGATAATTAAAATGACAGGGAATGAAATTAACAGAAGATCATTTCCACTTGCAGACAAAGTAAAGTATGATCATTTATACTATGTGGCTGATTGATTGATTGAAGTTGTGAAAATATTAAAAAATGACGCATTGCAGATACTGCTTGGTTCATTTATAGTGAAAATACTCACCATGGGAAAATGCTTAGCAATAATAAGAACACAAAATCATGAAATATAAAACAAAATTATGCAAGTCTGATCAAGATGTCAGAAGTCCAAATAAAGAAATCTGACTATGGTGAACCAAAAAAGTTATTTATGAGGCTTTTGAACACATTCAAAGGCCTCATAAATATGTTATATTCATGTAATTTATTCATGTATATGAATTTCTTCCTGGTCATTTGCAGTTTTTCATGGTTATTTCTTCTGGTTTTCTTATTCTCTTTGCAGCCATTTTATATGTATTTGTTTTGTGCGTTAAGCACAGCCTTTGGGGGCCTTTTGGGGCCCTTTGTAGTCATCTTGCTTTTCAGTGTGGTAATTTTCACTTTCACTTTAGTCATTTTGCATCTTTTGTTTGTCCTTTTTGTGTGTTTCTTCAGTTGTCACATATTTTATAATAGTTGTCAGATGTCAGTCGATTTGTTTACGTAGCACACTTTTCAGTTACATAAACACGTGCAAGTT
The DNA here is from genome assembly GCF_057381915.1 of Diplotaxodon limnothrissa. Lineage (NCBI taxonomy): Eukaryota > Metazoa > Chordata > Actinopteri > Cichliformes > Cichlidae > Diplotaxodon > Diplotaxodon limnothrissa. The sequence continues at coordinate 5,115,324 of NC_140614.1, read as the reverse complement.
TAATCTGTTCATCTTGGAAACTGTCTTCATCATTCTGTTAAACATTTCTTAATTAGACCAGATATTATTATCATTTACATTTTCATTGCCTTTTAAAGTTTGTGATATAATTGGTGATTATAGTCATTCACAGAACACCTTGCAATCCTGCATCAGTCATTCCCAGGAAGCACTGTGGCTTACTATCCGATATACTTTTGCACACATGCATCTTTTGCAAAACGATGAGTTTCCCCACATCTCTCCTGGGCCCCTGAAATGTGACAGTTCTTGTCTTGCAACAAGAACTTATGTCTCGTTACATGTTGCCATATAGCTATTGTGTATCAGTCATTGTGATCCACTCCACATAAGTGAAGTCATTCAAAATAAGTATTATAATCTTCTATTACTCATTTCCAGCAAGCATTGCAATCTTCTGTCAGTCATTCACAGGATACCTTGTCTCTCGCATCATGCCCAATCGGTCATAGCAGATGGCCACCCCTTCCCGAGCCTGGTTCTGCCGGAGGTTTCTTCCTGTTAAAAGGGATTTTTTTCCCTTCTATTGTCACCAGGTGTGTGCTCAAAGGGGCTTGTTTGATTGTTGGGGTTTTCTCTGTATTATTGTAAGGTTTCTACGTGATAATATATCTGATATATCTGATATCATATCTCACAGTACAATAATATTGAATGGGTTGCATTGTTGTATTTTGTCATGTTTCTCAGGTCTTTGTCTGAATTTCTACGAACATTATTGCTAAGGATTGTCTTATTGCATTGGAGTCACACTGGGTTAAATATGTACACTTGGGTTTTAAGGGGTATTTATTATTTTCTTCTTTTTTTTGGGTTGTATGGAAGCCCCAAACGCAATTTCATTGTTCTTGACAATGACAATAAATAAATAAATAAATAATAAATAAATAAATATAATGAGCCTTGAGGTGACTGCTGTTGCAATTTGGTGCGACATAAATAAAACTGAAAATCTACTGAAAACACATGTGATCTACTGATAGGTTTGTAGCTTGAACCTATTCGCTGGAACGTTGAAGACAGTATAATTACACAGCAAGCAAGACACGAAGTAGGCAAAGTTCTTCATGTTTCTCGTGCACGGGAGAGAACCGGACAAACGCCGTTCCTTCGCTTGACCCCAGTTGCTCTCGTCCGCTCCCCCATAACACTGCTCTTCTATTGAGGTTACATGAATATACATAGGTTCATTAACATATGACGTCTACATACAAACAAAGAGTACCTTGCAACTAATTATAAAACACTAAGCATATATAAGTAGATATTTCTAAGCATAAATGACAATCAACAATACAAAACCTAACATCTACTGTCAGTCATTCACAGGATGTGTCTCCCAAGTGCTTTATAAGAACAAGTCTATTTGCCATTTACCATGTATTAACATAGTACACACTTGTTTTGATCTTATATTTGGCATTCCTACCATGGATTGCGATTTACTGTCAGTCCTTCACAGAAATGATCTAGAATATAAACAAGGAAGAAACACCTACTTCACAGCAAATATCTAATGTATAAATAAAGAATAATCACCTGTTGTGATCTGCTAAGAGTCATTAAAGTAAAATGTCCATAAACAGTCATAGAAATACACCCGTTGAGATCTACTATCAGTTATTCACTGCATACATTGTGATTTACTGTGAACCATTTACAGAAAGCTTCCAGCACCTACGTAGAGACTAGACAGTTCTAATCTACTGTTAGGCATTCAAAGCACACACAGACATCTTCTATCAGTCAACAAAATCTGATTTCATTGTAATACGTAGCTCATAATCTCATGCTCGTGTCATCATTCCTTTTTAAAACATTCTAAGGGCATTTAATGACACAGTTGCTAGGCAACAGTTGCATGGTAACAGTAAACATATTTTTTCTCTGATGTGGTTCCTTGATTGCCCATCTGTAGCAGAAACCTGATTTGTTTTAAACATGCAAAAATGGGCCTACTTCCATCCCTGTAACCGTTTAAAATGAGTCTTTTTCTTGCTGCTGTTGAATGGACTTTGTAAGATGAATGTTATGTTCATATCAATATCAATTTTGCCATGAAATACATGTGACATGGTTTTGAATTTTTCTTCTTATAGGACCATTAATAGCTGATTTTTTTTCTATTGCGGTACACTTTGGTTTTTCTTTGTTTGTATGTGGATGCGTGTCTGGGTGGTTATGCTTTTAAATATAGAAATGTATAAAGGATACTTGACTCAAAGTATACGTTTATTGATTAATTATAATTAATAAATATAATACATATAATTAATTATACAAATAATTAATTTAATTATTTGTATAAGTTTATTGTCACTTTTACTGTACCTCTGAAATGACTGGTTGGCAATAGTTCCTGGAAGGTGTTGTTTGGTGAAAAAAACTGAAAACACTAGAAACTTAAAAAAGGTGCTCTTACCATTACTTCCATTCAAGCCTGCAGTAATATGGCAGTGGCCAAAGCAATCACAATATTTGGTTTGGAAATACACATTTTCCATAGCGACTAGTGGTTGCTGGGGGGTCACTGACCAGTATGTAGGTCTGTGGAACTGGGGATTTTGCAGTCATTTTCCCCAACCACTGGCAGGTTGTCAGGAATACTTATTTCTCCCAGATTACTAGCAGACACATGATTGTTCAGCAGTCTCTAGCTCTGTGTCACTGGGGCCTCCTTCAATTGTTACACATCCAAAATGGTGGACACGATAATGCTGCATGTTTATTGGTCAAGTGGAAAGGACCAGACAATCGCTTGCATTGAAATAAAGCATTTTGTGATTTAACAATGAAATATGCCGTAAAATACAAATTAGCGTCTCCATTTAGCATTTCCATGACTCTTTTGGTCCTTGTAGAAAAAAAAAGCAATGCAAATTAGTTATAGACACAAAGGCTAGCAGCCTGGATTTTGTTGCTTTTTTTAAAATCTGAACTGAACGGAATCGCCATTTTAATATGTTGGGGGAAAAAATCTGTATTCCTAATTTAGTTTTTGAATTCATTTACTTATTTCTCTTTAAAATATGTTGAAAATCTATTTTTTTAAATCTGCATCTGAAAGTGGATTTTTTTTAGGTTTTTACTGAGAGTGTCTGTAAATCTTTTTTCATGTTTAATAGCTCATTAATTAATTAACAGTTGTTAGTTGATTAATAAGGTTAATTGTTATTTCAAAATATTTATTTATAATCCCTTTGTTTACATCTAAAAAATGAATTATTTTACTAATTTCTAAATAAATAAGCACAATTAAACATTAATTTGTAAATGAATCACTAATGCATTAAAAGGTACACTGATGCCACAGTATAATATCGTTGCCATTTGTATAGATTCAAAAAAAGGGAAATTGGAACAAAAATATTTGTTTTTGCAACAGGCTGCTAGTAACAAAGTGCCTCAACATGTATTTTCAAACCTCAGTTTTCTGCAGTGTTGGGGAGTAACGGAGTACATGCACCGTATTTAAAATACAATATATGAGTAACAGTATTCCGTCACAGTTACAGTTTAAATAGATGATAATTAGAATACAGTTACTTTGTTGAAATAAATGGATTACACGGCGATCTTTTCCTGTGTCATATTTTAGGCTATCCCCTCTCTAACTCTCGTGATTCCACTCACTGAAACCCAAACAAAACACACAATAAGAGGCTCTAATGTAAGCGTCTTGTTAATATTGATGATGTCAGTTACACAATGGACCCGAAGCCAGCACAACAGAGCCAGCAGTGCATGGGCAGGAATGCATTTCTTACTTGGAAATTCCAACACCACTTCATAATCATAGAAGAAAGAGATGGGTGAAATCTCACCGTGCAATGCAACTTCTGTTTGCCAGAAACCAAGCTGCTCTCAGCATCAAAAGACTCCAACCTAAAGAAACATCTGGAAGTAAGTTCTTTTTTAAAAACTAATGTCAGCCTTCTGCAACTACCTTGTTTTAGTTGAGGTAGCTACCTGGGTTATGTGCCACTTCAGTATCTTTGAAGTACTATTGCTGTGGGATTTATTACTATTACTGAAGGCTATTCGCCACCGAGCTAACACTGTTAGCTGGTGTTAGTTGAGGTTAGTTCATAGACTTGATGGTTAGCATCAACAACCTGCTAGCTGCAAATAATCATGTGCAGTTCTGAAAGCAGACAAAAAGAAAACATATTACTGATACAGAAATATTTTTACGAGTCCACTGCAAAAAGTGTAGCCTTACCTAATGTCCACCTTACTGTTACTCATTTTATATTAAGATTTAAAAATCTAGTTGGTATTGGTATGGCGATTAGCAAGTAAAAGAATAAAGCAAGAAAAATAAAATAATTATATAATAAATAAGTAAAGCAACACAAATAAACACATTCCCCTCGTATTCCTCTCGAAAACAGCAGCCTAAGTGCATTTATTCAACATTAAGTGATATTATTGCTTTAGGATAGAAACTCTTTGCTAACGTCACCTCAGCCTTTAATTTCACATCATCAGCTTCTCTTTACATGTTGCTGCCTCTTGCTCACTGGCATGAAAAAAAGAAACTCAGCTTTAACTTGTCCTTTGACAGTCCTCAAGCTATAGATGTCATGGATGTTAGTTGCTATTCAGAGGATGATAGAAGATGAAAACACACAAAAAAACACCTGAGCCATAAATCACTGTTCAAACAGTTTTCTGGTTTTTTTCAATGGTTTTCTTTTTTTTCTTTTTTGCAGGGAGGGGGGTGTTAGGTTTAGGTGCAGGGGTTAGGCTTAGAGGGTTAGCAGCCTCACTTATTGGAGCGTTCTTTTGATGAATCAACATTCAGTACGAGTTTGGAATTGACACTAGTTTAATCATTTTTCTACTCACAGATCATCTACATTTCTACACATTTTTGCAAATGTGGCTTTGCACTTAGCAAATTTGATTCCTAATGTTTAATATTTAGGTTAATTTAGTAATTAGCATTCAGCAGGTTACTGGATGGAAATATAAGCATCACATAAATATGACTCCCCTCTCCCAGCAACGTATAGCAGAATTTCAAAATCATAGAGGTCATGTCCAAAATAAAAAGGAATAATGTTGCAAAAATAAACAATTATACTACCAAAAGGAAACAAAAGAAAACAAGAAAATGGGTGATGTTCCCTTACAAAAGGGATAAGTAAGCATTTTAAGGTAATAACCACCCCATTCCTAACTTTAAACAGGTCAGCAGTTATGGCAGATATTAAATGTTAACTGTGGTATAGGACTGAGGTATATAAAATCTAATATTGAAGGATGCATGCACAAAAACATTTGGGACATTGTGGCTTAAGTTTTGCACAATGCTGAAGAAAGAATGCGAGTACTTTGGGAGGAACAGAATATTACTGGGTGTAAGAAAACACACACGCACACACAAACAGGGTGTCTTATGTTTGTGTCTTTGTTTTGAATGTTTTGTGAAAGTGAAGTATGATTTCAGAAAATGTGAAAATAATTAAGACAAACTGTAACATTCAGGAGGCGTGCCCTGTGACCTGCACACTGACACGTGTGGACTTCCTGCGGAGTACTCCAATCCCCTCCTACTGCTGCCCTTTGACTACTGTTGTGCCTCGCCATGCGTCGGCATCAGCAAACTTCCTCTCAAAACATTTGCACAACAACATACAACAACGGCACCAAGTTTACTGGGAAAAGACGACAGCTTTTTAGCACTTTTTCCACATCTCACACACCCCACGGTGACGGGAATAGCACCCATGGAGGGAGGAGGGGGCTGCAAAAATGTAACGACGGGTGGTGGGTGTCAAATCTGCCGAAGTGGAGTGTGTTCATTCTGACACAAGTGTATATGTGTGTACGCGTGTGAATAAGCGGTTTGTGTTCATTTTGCCACAATGGTGTGTGAATAACTGAGAGTAACCAAGTGGTGCGTGAGTGTGTTTTGAGGTGTTGCAGGAAGTCCAATCATCCTGAGGTTGCTCAGTGGAGCGAGGCAGACATCTACAACTTTGAAGGAGAGAGAGGGACAGGAAGGAGTCCCTGTCATGTAAAAGCAAAGACATTTACATTTCATTTTATTTGTTCAACAACTTGTGCACCCTGTTACCTTTTGTTTTTGACAATTTCTTTTTGTCGGCACCTCCTGCTGAGTATTTGTTTGGGGTTTCACACATTGATGTACATCCTTAGTCTTTTGTTTTTCCAGGATGATTGCTTGTAGAGTCAGAGGGACTTAAAAAACAAGCAACTGCTGTTTGTGATGATGCAACACGGTTGTCTTATTCGTTTTGTCCATATTCTGTACATTTTTACACATCAGACTCAACTTAGTTTTGTTTGTTTCAGCCTCTTGGTCAGTTCATGGACTTCTGAACCATACTGCGGACTCACTTTAAGCCAACTACTCAGTGGTTGCCCCCTCTCGAAAAGAAAAGAAAAAAATATATATAACAAATAGGAGAGGTTTCACTGCTCACAGCCAGAGGTACATAACTGAGAATAATGTTTTCACTGACATTATAAAAATTACTTTCATGTATGCTGACCTCATAACGTAAAACTTTGTCCACGTTTAATATGAGCTTCCATTATTTTAGCAGTGAAATAAGAAAGTGCACAGTTGCAATAGTATGACAACTTTTGCCAAGTAATTGTTTGTTTTCATCTGTGCATCCCTTCCATGATAGAAAGGGTACCTTATTTTCAACTATAACTATATGCAATTTTGTGTGTTATATAATGGGATATAATTAGCTTAGCACGAGCCTTACTTGAAGAAAAAAGGTGAGTGTGAGCAATGGTGTTTACATCAGGCAGTGCCCCTGAAATAAAATCCCTAGTGTAGTTAGCAAATGTCCAATCCATGTCAAGTTCCATGTTTATTTTTCTAAATTATAACAAACATTCAAAATGGTTCATTTAAAAATCACATCACTTTTTTGGGATGTAATTGAATGCAAAGCTAGTTCCAAAGAAAGTGCACCAACTAAACCAGAATTCTCCCATAACAGGCTTTATTTGGTTCTCTGTGCGGAATCAGGGAAATTCCCACCCCCTGCTGCTCTTCTTGTCCTCTTTCCAGCCTTTTGTTCAGTTTGTTTGATGCACTATAAAAACACCTTCAGAAACACATTTCGCTCAAACATGCACATCTCTCTGGTTTTTCATTCAATAAGGTAAGACCCCCTTGTGTCACATTCAGCTCCACACTAAATGAAACTTGCAGCGGGATTCTTGTATCACTCCATGTGGTCCAGTTTCACCCTGGTGGCTCTAAGTTGTGACTCTCAGCCGACATGTTTTCACACCGTGGGCCTCAGCTGCTGATTTCAGGTCCTGTCAACTTTTTGGGCCCCCAGATGGACCGAGAGAACTCAAACAAACATATCTGCTCCGAGTTGTTAATGTCACAGTGTGCTTCACACATTATATGATAGTGACCATGGAGGAGACAGTTCAGTGTCCAGAGCTGCTACAGTGTTGATCTCACTTTACTATGGAAACAGTGGACAAATCTGAGATACTAGTGTAACTGATTTGTTGGTTGATTGGTTTTAATTGACTGACTGAGTTTTTCTTTAGCAGTTTTGTATATGAAACTGATTTATAAGCTGTTGAGGAAATGGCAAACAAATTATTAGCATATAAAGGTAACTGGAAGTAGATAGCTTTGCTGATGGGGAAGACACATTCTGTTGTGGGCATGCATGTATTAAGCTATTTTTATAACGCACGCAAAAAGTGAGTGGGTCACTGAAGGCAAGTATTCAGGAAGAGCTGTCAGGCTTGGAGTGGGAGGATTTCCTAAAAGCAGACTGTCGAGCTGCTGACTCACCTCGTATTATGATTCAGTTAGAAAGATTCTTTCATTTGTCTCTAACTCAGAAAACAAATGTGTTGTCGAGTTCAGGGAATAAATCTATGGCTTTACAGTTAAAGACAGTTGGTAGGGCTTAGGAGATGGAAATTATGGAACAAATTTGGATCATATGGTTTATTTTCTGTGAATATCTAATTTCGAGTTGACCCTTGGTAAAATGCAAAATGTATATTTGTGCTGCTGGACATAAATGAACTGTCTCAAGAGAGAGCTGGATGGTCCAAGACAGAACCTCACATTATTAATGAACCGATTTCACATCATTCATGGACAGAGGTTACCCGCTCTGTCCATGAGTCTTCTCCTCATTACCCTTTGAGGAGTTGGTAGATCAGTACCATAAAACATTAAGAAATAACTTTATATTAACAGAAAATCACCATAGAAATGTTCAGAGAGGCCATAAAGAAACAATGTTTCTAACTTTTATATAAGTAATCTACATTTTTGAATGCACAACTTGTAATTAGCTATTTTCATATTGTAATCAGCTTATTGCATATACCTTTTATTTATATACTGACCAAAATATAGAAAATGATCCAATCGTTGTCTGAAATACTGAATATTACCTTTAAAGGTAAAACTCTGGGAGTGGGGGCAGACAGAAAGGCAAGCACACAGCACACAGAGAGGAATTTTAATGAAACGAACACAGAGAAGGGAAGCTACAGTTACACCATTTCTACCACCTTATAACAAATGTGAGAGACAAGTAATTTCAGCAGCCAACTTAAATAGAACATGGAAAATAGGAAATCCAGAGGTCAAACAAAAAATTATATTAATATTTTTAAACTAATCACAGTTTATTTGGGGGAGATTTTAAACCAAAATGAATTCTTAAAAGTGAGTCAATGCTTTTTCTTATATTCTGTCAAATATAAACACATTGGTTAACGCTCATAATTAATAAGGCTGAAGTTTAAAATAATGAAATCAATGTGGATATAAGTACACCCTGAAGCCACACTGCTTCACAAACAAGGGTAACCACTGCAAACAAAGTATGCATATTTCACTGATAAAAGCTACTTTAGGCTTTCCCCTATTTATAAAGTATCACCTGATATGTAAAGAGGAAAATTGCTCCAGGATGTTTAAAAGTCTGGGATTTTTTGGCATCAGAATTATTGTCTAAAGGCAAAGAAAGATGCCCAACGGATTTACTTTACCAAATCGACCAACCCAGCCTTGCAGTATTCGTCTATTTGATTCACCTTTTATTGTTTATTTTATTTTAACCTGCTAAATACGGGACAGACTTGACTGGGGAAAAGAAAGGGGAGAAAGAAATGGGGAAAGAAAAACAGCGGGGAAGAGGAATGGTGATAAAGAACAAAAACCAACAAAATAAGCAGACAAAAAATACATATATCAATCACCTGGATCACCTATTGAGAAAGAAAAAAGAGAAAAAAAACAAATGATCTCAGTTCCTTTGATCTCAGCTGTCAGGCAAGTCAGCGTCAAGTCAGTTTAAATTCTAATTATGTAAGTTAGGCATAGTCTCTTCCTCTAGCACAGTGAAAACTCAGAGCAGCTCCTCGGGTAACGAGGTGACCAGGCTCCTGGGGTGGTTAGCCACCTGCTTCGTCATTGAGAATCGCAAAGCAATTTAGATAAGAAACTGAGCTTCAATGGAAATGCCACGACAAAGGAAGACGCCTTTAAATCTGGTCACCTCCTTACTGTGAGGAGCTGCTCTGAGTTTTCATTGTGCTGGACAAGGAGACCATCCCTGCTTTGTTCATTTCAGCTGAGTTTAATCCAGGAGCACTTTGGAACTAAACCAGACTGAACACTGACTTGTTTGACTAAAGCCAGCTATAATAAGTCGTTATAAAACCTCCACTAACACACTCACAAAAAAATAGGTATAAATGTGCATCTAAAGACATTGTTGAACCATTAACAGCTCATAAATAAAGTTTTTTGCAATTTATATAATATTTTATTAAGAAATTGCTAAAGTATAAAAATACTGACATTAAAATGTAATATAAAAAGCAACACCAAACTATGTTTATATCCATTTATATCCATGTTTTTAACTGACATACTGAGAAGGAGTCATGCTTTATAAATGATGAAGTATTACTAATACCTTATTAATGATTGTAGTTATCATAAAATGTTACCAACTTCTCCCATCGTGAAGTTTTCTGCCAAAGCATCATCTGCTACGAGTCATCAACATTGTCCTGCTTTAGCAAATGTTTCTAAAAATACAGATTCTTGCAAACTGTGCATTTTCAGCCTGGATGGATCCACGGGGAGATGAACTCTGGCACAGTGAATCGCTTGCAAGTAAACGCAGAGTGGAAAACAACATGCCAGAGCTGAGTATGATTTTAGAGATTTGTATTTATGACTGTTAAAGATGAAATGTTGTTGGATGTCACAAGCATTCTTAGCAGAACTTGTGATGTAGTCATAGCTGGACAGCACGTCCTCTCTGCCAGACTGAAAATGTAATCTAATCATTCCCTCTTAGTTCATTTGTCCTTCATAAGGGACACAGTGTACCTGGATCCATTTACTTTTAAAAATGATTTATAACAAATACCCAATTCTGAAACAAACTGTTTGCTTCTGTGAATTTGAATATGCTGTGTGAGTGTCATTGTTCTTTACTGTGCAGAGCAAAGTTTGGCTGAAATTCCAAAACTGTCTGGGAAGTTGCTCCTGTATGGGCACGTTTCTCAGTGAGCCTGAGCCCTTGTCATGCCAGCTCACCAAAACATTGACCTGCTCGGGGATGTTCTTGGAAACTCAGAGTGTGTTGGAGTTTCCCACAAACTCCAACACCCCCTTGCTCTAAGAACTTACTTAATACTTTCCTGTTTTTATAGGCTCCGACACTAGTTTTTAGTGCTACGGGATGCAACATGATACCTATTTTTTTAAATTGTGGTCCTTTTTAGGACAAACAATGATTGTAAAATTTACTTTGTGATTGAGAAAAAATCAGTAACTGTGCTGTGACTTTCAGTTTAGATCCAAGCTTGTCTTTTTACATCATTTAAAAACCTTTAAATGGTTTTCATGGCAGAGATGAAAACGCTCAGTTTAAGGATCACAATGGAACATTTCAGCAGGTTACATCACTGAGTCTTTCTCCATCTTTTGGTATTGCTTACAGTGAGTGTATTTTTTCTCTTAACCCCTTACATACATTTAGACTTCTGGTTGTAGCTGTCATACACAACTGCTGCCAATTATCAATTCAGGCCTACTGAATTCATAAATGACACTTGCCTCAGTTTTGTTTGACTTATTTTGTCTCCTATTGTTGTTTTCCTTGTGTTGTCATGTTCCTAGTGGTTGCTGTTTTCTTTCTGCCTGCCTCTAAGCCTGAATTTAGCATAGCATGACTTTTCCTGCCTCCCGGCTGTGCATGCATTAGACCATACTTTCAGCTCTCAAAACATGACAGTTTTTAGCTTGATTTTATAATTGGGTTATAAAACACTGTTAGAGACTGCAAACATGCTCAGTAAAAATATTGGGTGTGTAACAGACTCTTATTACTGCACACGTTCTGACACGTCAGAGCAGAAAAAGGATAATCAACAAAATGAAACTAAAATTATGCAATTTAAGACTGCTGGCTACTTGTGGTTCCAAAGGCATTTAAAAATAGAATGGGAGGCAGGGCCTTCAGGCTAAAGGTTTTTCAGCAAGAAACACACCCTTCCTGATTTTGTTTGTTTTTTGCATATTTGTCACATTTAAATCACCAGAAATTGCATATCAGACAAAGATAATCTGAATAAATACAAAATAAAGGGAATAATTTACAAAGGGAAAGGCTGTACAAACCATCCTGGCCCTATCTGAAAAAGTAATGGTAATGGACTGATTCTTAAATAGCGCTTTTCTACTCTCCCGGAGTACTCAACGCGCTCTATAGAACATGCCAAATTCACCCAGTCTAACTTTCTTAGTGCTTCCTAACTACCATTCATACTTCGATGAATGCATCGGAGAGCAATTTGGGGTTAGTATCTTCCCCAAGGATACTTGGCATGCAGAGGAGCCAGGGATTGAACCACTAACCTTCTAATCCGTAGATGACCTGCTCTACCTTCTAAACTACAGCCACCTCAATTGCCCACTCTTTCTAACTAATGAATTAACTCTGATTAACCTCTGTTTTTTTTTTTAAAGTTGAGTTAATTTTAATTGCCACAGCAAGGCCTCATTACTCCCAGAACTGTTGAAGACATCGCTTAAATAAAGCGTGTCTGGAAAAATTCTGGAAAGGGTTAATCAAAGTATTTCAAAGGCTAAAACCTGGAACAGAAGTGAACCTTTCCAGGAACCTACCAAATTAGTTCAGACCAGGAGGTCACAAAAAACCCTTGTAGATGACGCTAAAGAGCTGCAGGCCTCACGTTCCACAGTCAAGCTCAGAGTTTATGATTCAAGAATAAGAAAGTGACTGTGCAAACATGCGATCCATAGGAATCTATGGATGCCTGGATATAAAGTTCCAAACACTTCTAACCAAAAAGAACACAAAGGCTCTTGACATCTTGATGATCCCCAAGGAAGGTTTTCACAAAGGCCAAGATAGAATTGAAAAGCTTTTTTCCCCTTTAATAAATGAAATGATAATTTAAAGAACTACATTTTGCATTTACATGAATATCTTGTCTAATATGAACATTTGCTTGATGATCTGAAAACATGTAAATGTGACAAATATCCAAATAAATAAATCAGGAAGGGGGCAAATACTTTTCAAAATCACTTTGACTGCATTGGCACAGGGTCATAAAACTAACACCAATCCAAATTTTACAATCAGTTTTAGGAAATCCTTCTGACATCTCTTGTCTGATTATATTATTACAATTAAAATGATATTTTATAATAATAAGCTAATGTTCAGTGCTACTGCACAGACCCTAATGGCTCTACAGGCTCACTACATAAAGAGGGAATTTTCATTTACCTTTATTTCTTACAGAAAGGCTTACGGTGTGTAATTATGTGCTTCCTGATAATTTAGAGGATGTTATCCATAACCAAACCAAAAGTAAAGGAAACATATGTCAGCAAAACCTGGAAAAAAATACACAAAAAATACAGGGAAGTCCTGACGTTTTTGCAAGAGTAACAGTAATCCAATCATATGCGTTCACACATCTACAGTATGGATTCATTACATGTAACATTCATTACATTGGAGTTGCTAAAAATAAAATGTTGTACTTTTAACAACAATATGACATCAGAAGGGCTCAAATATAGGGCTCAGGAAAAACAGCAGTACCTGCCTAAAGATACACGAACAGCATGTTAACATGGATTTATTGTCTTTCCAGTTTCATATATATATATATATATATATATATATATATATATATATATGTTTTGTATATGTTTTTGTTAAAATGTCTGCATCTAACACATAAATGTACTGAATTTCACACTTTGCTGATAAAGTGCATGGAAAGAGAGGTAGAACCTTCACAGATGAAGATGAATAGGTAGATTTATTATTGTTGCTCAGGGGATTCAGAATCATTGAGCAGGGTTGGTAAACTTGAAATCACACCACATAATCCCCTATAGCCAAATTTCTTGCATGAATGTGGTCTCGCTATTTTATTTAATTACATTTCTGTATCCACTGAATCTTTTACAAGTTAATATTAATTATATTTAGTTGCTTTGACCCTGTTGGTTGTTTGCTACGACTCTTCCTCTCTCTGGAGTCACACATTTGCACTTCCCTTTTTGGCACAATGCCTCTTATGCAAAGCTCAACTTTAAAACTCTAGCCTTAACCTACACCTGATCCTTAGACTCAATTTGAACTCTCACCCAGCTTTTTGAACCTCTGTCCGCAAGCGAGGACCGGGATGTTCTCGTTTTCCAAAAATATCCTCCGCCTCATGCTCAGAAACTCAAATCGGTCCTCACAAAGATGGACACACAAGTACACACACATACCATATGCTACAATTCTGGCATCATCCTTGGTAATAAACGGGACTAAATGGAGGCAAGGTTGAAGCGTAGGAGGGCTGGCTGAAGTGTGTCTTTGTGTATATATATGTGCATGTCTCCTAGCAACCAGTACCCTTCACTCTCAGTCTGCAGTGAGCCGACAGAACATTATCAAGCTGCAGATGCAACAGGTGCACTGTAAAACATGCTGCTGGAATGAGGTAGAGAAGACTTTATTTATTGTCATGATTAATTTCAAGTTAAAACAAATAGAATCCTTTAGTTTTAAAATTAAAATGAGCATATCTGCCTATTTTCTTTGAACCAGTCAGTCTCTGTCATCTATTTTCAAAATGTCACAAAAGAATTCCTACTGGATCAATTACTGAATGTCATTCGGTAATTGAGCTGTTAAGAGCATCATTACCTGGATTTGCTACAAATTCAAGTAAAATTCCCGACGATATCTGGCAGCGTTAAGGTGTCATGCTGCATCACATCCTCTGCCCACCAGTCCAACACAGTGCTTTACTGTAAAGTGACCCCAGTCCAACAAGCTCACCTGTTTGTTCTGCACTAATATGTTGAGAGCTTGAATAACACAAAGTTAGTATACTTAACTTTGTTTTGCAGTGAGCAGTACTGAGCTGAACATTATGCTCACTTCTCTTCTGTAATGCTAGCTAGATGCTGAAGCACCGCAACCACAGCCTATGGACATCTTCACCAAAAATACTGTTCCAGCTCATTCCAGCCCAGTTAAACCCCTGAGCATAGAGCTATGAATGATGTATAAATTATATGGTTTTGCCTCTTTCATCACTTTACATGTGATAAGCCACCATGATGGATATGCCATCCCACCATTTAGGCTCAGTTTGATGTTCAAAGACATGCAGCGCTCTGAAATCGTCCTTCAAATGTATTAAACCTGAAATAAAGAGCCTGTTTGGGAAATGTAAGGAGTTGAAAGTACTGATATTTAAAAATAAAGATAAATACTGGAGTAAAGTGCAGATATCTGAAAATATTATTTCAGTACAGTACTAAAGTATTTCTACTTCCTTAATTCCCACCTCTGTATTCCAGCATGTGCATATTTAGTAGACCAGCTACTACTCACCACCTGATCCTGTTGTAATTTACCTCGAACTGTAATGTTTGTTTAACCCCGAACAAGTGATTTTGATGCCTAAGTAAGACTCACACACTACTCTACAACTCCGACCTCTCTGTAACTCCACAGTAGGACATTTACAATATTATTCATAGTCTAACAAGCATAGACACTACTGTGGTTCTGTCCCCAGTCTGTTCTCAGATCTATAGTTTATTCAACTACTGGAAGTCCTACTTTCTATAGTTCATAAAATAAAAACAGGGGGAAAAGGTGACTAAAATTATCAAATTCATTTTTCACCTCATTTTCTTAGGTTCTGTTAACATTTTTCAAATTCCTATTAAATACCATGTTTTTATGTTAATATTTTAGGTTTTTAAGCAGGAGGGTATCTCGCATTTTTATTAAATAGAGAAGTAAGAGTCTGTCAAAATTCAATAAAAAAAATATTATTTAGTCAGTCCATCCATCCATTATCCCATTCTCTTCCACTTATCCTTTTTTTTTGGGGGGGGGGGGTTGTCTTAAGGCGAGAGAAGGGTACACCCTGGACAGGTCGCCAGTCCGTCACAGGGCTTTTAGTCATTTAAATTCAGTCTTATTTATATAGCATGAAATCACACTAACCATCACACTTTATATTGTAAGGTAAAGACCCCACGATAATACAAAGAAAATGAATGCATCCTTACTTTGTTCTTCACCAAGTCTATTTTTTAATTGTATTCTATTTATTCCCTTCTGTCTGCGGAGACTGCAATCCATTAGATTTAGGTGGACAAAATTAAATTGTTTCCAGTGGCAATAATCTCTGTCTTGATTAAAGAAAATCACAGACAAAATTATGTTACATGAAAACAGATTAACTTTATTACAAATTCCATTTCTGGTACAGTCTATGCTTTTCTGCACTGCAAACCAAAAAAGAGGCTGCATACAAGAGGAAAGCAAAATTACCTTTAAAAAAAGAATCTGCTCCTGAGTTAACTGCTTGACCCACGTTTGCAACCACATTAAACATCCTACATAATTAATCTAATCGTAAAAAGCCATCTCAACATTACTGGGAATTAATGGGTCTACGGCAAAATGGCAAGCCCAGACAGTAACCTGACTGCCCGACACTTACCCGAATCAAACCAGTGAGGAGAGTTTCAACCTGTGTTTTGCCTCCTCTGCACTTTACTAAAGTCACCCTAACCCCCCACCCCCCACCCCATACATCCATATTAGGGTAACAAATGCCTTGTCAGCAAAAGACAAACTCAAGAGGTAATATTTCACTAGTTTTAGATTAGTATATCCAAAAATCAATTTCTCAACCATAACTGCATATATTGTTAAGAAATTAGTAGTTGAATACAGTAATAATTACTGGGACAGTAGATGAAGAGAGGATAGACGGAGTAGAGACAGAATTTGGGATTTTGAAAATCTGCAAATATCTGGATTTACATAAGTGAACAGAACGCACAGTCTCATCAGCTTCTGAATTCTAAACCTCTCCATTCATCCATCATTCATCCACCATCCCTCAGTCCAGGACATTTCCCTCTCTCCTCTCCTTTCCTTTACTCCCCTCCTCCTCCTCTCCAGCCACTGTTGACGTCCATGGCTCTGTCACCCGCATCACCGGTTTCCACGCTGCTCTCTGGTCCAGTCATGTAGTCATTATGGCTCTTCTAATTGCCTCTGTGTTCACACCCGCGCTGTTTGTCTTCTCGCGGCTCCCTTTCTTTTTTCAGTTAGTTTTATTTTAGTTAATCAGTCGTCTTTTTTGTCGGAAACTCTTTTTATCCTCTTGCACTTTTCTGACGCTTTGGGGAGTTCCGTGCGTCCGAGCCTCTCGCACCTCTCCACGGTGTAAATCCCTGCTCTGGCTGCTCCACCTGGACGTGTCGCTAATTTCCCTATTCATTCACCCGTGCGGTCGTTTCACGTCGTCGTGACTCCTAATTGTTTCTTGGCAGAGTTAGAAACCGGTGGTGAAAAGGCTCATATGAGTGCGCCTCCGCTGATCCGTGCGCCCAGCCCTCTCCCGTTCTCAGGGGGCACAAACAACACCAACACCGGCGCCGGGGGAGGGGGTGGTGGTGGTGTAGGAGGAGGAGGAGGAGGAGGTGGTGGTGTGATCTCCTTCCACATCCAGATCGGTCTGAGCCGGGAGCCCGTGCTGCTGGATGCCGCGGAGTTCAGCCTCAGTCAGGTCCGGGAGGTGGCGTGCTCCATCGTGGACCAAAAGGTAACTAAAGAGTTTAAACCAAGTTCTAAAATCAAGTTCTAAAATCCTCTAAGTCCTGACAGAGTAATCATAATGTAAAGAAGTTACATTGGTGACATAAATCTTTCACGGGTTTAAAATTCATTAAATATAGACCATAAACACAGATAATTTCATTTCACGCTTTTCGTCTCTCTGATCTACTTTAAACTTGCCAAGTGTTTTGTTGAGGACCAAAGGAAGTGCAATAAGGAGTTTGGATTTTTCAGTGGGTTTCTTATTTGGGGGTTTCGTGACCTCACAGATGATGTCACAGTCCTCTCTGACCCAGTATATATTTTAGGTTTTTTTTTTAAAAAAAGGGAAGTGGACACTGCACTACAGTATTTAAAACGAATATGATCTACAGATCATAATTTTTTTCTTGAATTTTTAAACACTTTCTGGTTTGGTTTTCTTCCTTCAATAAAACAAACAAACAAAAACATTTGAAGGTTAATGTTGTAGGTTATTGTTTGTTTTAGTTTATTTTTTAATTGGGGGTGTCAGACATATATTAATCAAATTGACCCGCAACTGGGTACAAACCAGCCACTGGATTACTTTGCAAATTAGGAAGTCATCAATAATGAGTAGTCAGCCATCAATAGTGGGAAGACATCCATTTCTTAAATAAAATGCATTGCTATTCTTGGCACAGTGGTGCCAGCTTTCAGAACTACAGGTCAGACTCCAAAGAGAGATTTATCTCACATGTGTCAGATTTAAAAGGATTATTGAACAAGTTGTTGGATAGTTCTGGGAACTGGAGAGTAGTTCAGAAAGGGATACTGGTTATCAGAAAACAAGTGGATAATCTGTACAAGAGGAAAGAGAGTGTTATTTCTGGCCAATCTTAATATCGGAAGAATCTTGTGAAGCAATGGAATTGCCTTACTTGTGGATTATCCGGACATGAATCATAGAGGAGGTTATACGTTACAGGCAAGTATCCAGCAAGAAGAGACAAGTGGTGGTGGAGAGTGGGAAGGCAGGTCAGTAGGGTTGGAGGCTTGAGTGGAACTCACTGGGAATACAGGTAAGTCAGAAATCACATCCACAGAGTGAGACTGTGGGTGGTGTAACAATCTGTTGTCCTTCCTGGATGATAAGGAAATTCAGAACAGGTGTAGAAGGCAGAGAGAGTCATGCCCAAGGGTAGACCAAGGGAAACATTTACTCATCAATCCTGTATCAAGAAAAAGGATTAAAAAGTGAGTGAGATGAGCAGGGAAGGGCATTAATAAGAATTTACCAATTCCGATTCCGTTACGGATATCACTTATTGATTTAATTCTTTTACTGATTCTCATTAGGTTCTCTTTGGCTTTTAGACTCACCACCATCGCTAAGCAGCATCTCAAAGGCATTACAGTCATGCAGATTAATTGCGTGCTGTGTAGTCAAATGTTTGTGCATGTTGGAGGTATTTCTCATCTTTGTTGTGATCAGTGTTGGGCTCATCATTCAACAAAGTAATGTGTTGCACATTACACAGACAGAGCATTCACATTCCCAACGCGTAACATACCGACGATTTGTCGCGGTCCAAGGCATGTCATAGTAACGCGAAAGCTACCCCTCCGTGTCCTTATTAAACGCTCCAGATTCCTAATTGAAGTGAATAGAAAGCTGCTTCGTGGCTTTCTATTTGCTTCCTTTTTATTCTCTTGCCAGCTTTCTATTGCAACCCTAACCATAATCTTAAATTTATAGATTTATTCCAACCTGCTCTCATGCCTCAGAACGCGCAACATGCTGATGATTTGTCACATAGTGTCTGCATGTTACGTGTTGGGATGAAAACGTGTTGACACAGAACAGTTTTCTTAAAAAGTAATTCAAAATATTAATTAATTCCAGGAGAAAGTTTTTACACTACTGGTTACATTGAAATGAACTAAAACACATTGTCTCATAATTACAATTAAACACAGTCTACAGTACCACATATCAGCACAAATCTCTATCCTAACAAGGACACACATACATGATTTTTCTCTTAGTATTTAGGTATGAAAACAAAACCAACAGAACAAAGCAAACATGAAAACCAGCACAAAGATACTTTAAAACAATCGCCATGGTGATTCTATATTAGAAACAAGAACAGGTAGAAATGGAGGCAGCAGTCTGACTGCTCATCACTTCTTGTTCTTTCTTTTTTTCCTGTAGAAGTTCAGGGTCTGGCTGCTGAGTTGGCTTTCACTCAGCTTCAACATAGCTCTTGGCTAGTTTAACAATACAGTAGCACGTTGTTTATGCTTGCAAAGAGCCAAAGTTATGTTAGCAGCATAATGCAATTGTTTCCGTCCTGGATGTTAAAATAAAAGTAATGTTCATATGCAGGTGTTTCACCTCACTGTTTTTGCACTTTTTGTAAAATAACTTTTTGAAACTGAGAACTCAGTTTTACCCTTTGAGAATACCTTCAAAACTTATAGATGATGGTGCAACTGTGAAGGGCTTGAGAGAGTCAGAAAAAAATACTATGTCATCATAAAAAAACTTACTCTGTACCAGTTATTCAGCAGCATAGACCAGAACCTTAAATCTGAGCCACAACCCTTACCTAATGAGACTGAATCAAGCAAATACCAAAAGACTGAATATTGAAAAGGCAATCTCTAAATGATGAAATGGGGATTTTAATTTGAGAATAGAAGCTGGAATTCTTGAACTGAGGATCAATGAGAAGAAATCATCCAAGAGGTGACACACAGCTGGAAGCTTAACTTTATTCAACACAATCCATCAGAGAGTTTCAAAGACTAGGTTGAAAATGACGTCTTTTACACCTGAACATTAAAATAACAGCAAAGTAACATTTTGAATTCCAGAAGGATGCCACTGAGCCCAAGGAGCAAAACTGGCTGAGTGGAAGAGATCAAAGGTGAGTGTACGCAGTTTGGGTTCTCCATCACTTGAAGGTGAAAGTCGACGGCATTTAGAAAAGGCATAACTGCGTCACATCCATGTTGCTGGTAGATGGCCAAGGATCCGAGCTTCACGGAATTTTATGCTTTTCCTGTGGAAGGGGAGGTGATGCAGCAGACTTCCTGGTTCTATTTTGCTTGCACGTAATTGTTTTAGAAGGAGCAGAAACAGCAGGAATGGGGGTTTGTTGAGGAGGTGGACTGACTTGCAGTCCAGACTGAGTCATGTCTAATGCAACAGCAAGCTCTCATATTTTCTCATGCACTATGATCGGGCAAGAAGATGCAGAGAAGAGTACTTCTGATGGGACACAATACAGGAGCTCCCTCTACTAGAATTTCACACAGATGAGGATTCAAATGGCTCTGGCTGATCTTGATCAGGAATAGGTTCGAGGATGTCACTAAGAAGGGGACACATGATTAAAAATGTGATAGCATGACAAAAGAAACATCATAAACACCACTGCATGTATGAAAGGCAGAATGACAGAAGTGGTTTGTGATTTAAACCACACAGAAGTGAGTCTGATTGGCTCAGTTGAGGAAGAAGATGATTGGACTGGAACAACGATGCCAGTGTTGAGTTTGACAGTGTGGGAGAGCGGTAGTGATGTAAAGAAGCTGAACACCTAGGGAAGTGGGCAGATGATTGCAGAGCTTAATACTGAACTAACACATAGGCTTAGAATAGTAGAAAGGGGAATACTGTTGCTATGTCACTTTCCACACCTTTACAAATCAGTTTTTATACACTATACAGGTTTGTTTCCAGTACAGCAACTTTACCTCAGGAATGCTGACTAGTTGTGACAAAGCTTATATTAAGCTTTGTTATATACGTCAACAATAATAAGGATGGTGGTTTCCATTCGATTCTTTCACCAGCAGATGAAACAAAATTTGGCACAAAAGAATTTAGTATATCACCGAGGGTAATTTGTTTAAGTTAATTGCTGTTAAAAAAGATTTATTGTTGACAAACAGTTTCATGAATTGTTTGTTTTAAAATAACTGTATTGACAATGTATCAGATGCTCAAATAAGGCATTCGAATGTATCCATCCTCGCAAACATGGCTGCATTTTTAGACTTTTGATACAGTGTTTTTTATTTGTTACATGCAGCAGGAGATTTGAGGTGCAGCAGCAAGCCTTTGCTGCTGAACAGACTAACACATGAACACACAACATTTCTCTGATGGCATGCAGTGTGTTTAGCAGTTTTTCGCTCTATGTGTAAAGCCTACAGTATGTGAGTCTGGAAAGGAGTGTTAGTCAGTTGGTGACTCACTCTGAGGCTTGTTTCTCATTGGAAACATGATTAATTCTGCCTTTGTTCACTCGCTCTGCAGGGGTTTTTCTGTTTTTCTGGCTTTTGCTTTATGAACTGAATTGAACTGCAAAGCTGTTACCGAGCACTCATAATTAAACCACGCTGACACACACACAGACAGTGTCGATGTCCTTATGAATGTGATAGATGTCCTATTTCTCACATAGGCAAGCAGAGAGAAATCTCAGAGGAGTTTATGAATGCAGGCGTGTTTTTATTCTCTTATTTCCACAAATAACAATAATGTTGTTGCAAATTACTTTTTCTCTTTCTCCAACACCTAATCAAACCAACGTCCACTCCAAAAGCTACAATGTAAAACATCAAGCCCTTCAGTATCAATATAATTGCAATTAATGTCTATTATTTTATCTTAATTTTAATTTTATAAATGGGACTGGGTAATATATACCAGTGGCCCCTTAGCTGTTGTGCGTGTAGTGCATTCCAAAGTGTCGTGTATTGTAATCACATCACATTTTTTCAGTAATGCAGCACGAAGTTAAGTAATTACATTACAGTTAATTGTAACTGTTGACAAAAAAATTGTAACTGTTGACAGAAAGTTACAAAGTTTTTTCTTCCTGTGCACTGGGTTGTATGAGCTGAGCTACAGTTTTTGGGGAGTAGAGATACAGACAGTACTTTTATTTTTATTGCACAAAAGAACAAGAATGCAATGGTAAAGTGCAAACTGCCTCTAGGACAAAAACAATTGCATTGTGTTCCTAACACAATTCTTTGCAAACATCTGCGCAGATAGCATGCTAACAAAAAGCTAGTGAAAAACCTACAGGAATGTTATAGCTAAATGTATGCTGGCCCCAGCAGCCAGGAACTAAGGCAAATTCGAGTAATAAACACAGTGATGAGCAGTCAGGCTTGCAGCATTGTAGCCTCCATTTCTACCAGTAGAATCACTGTGGGATGATTTTTAACTGTGCATTTTGTTGTCAGTTTTGTGTTCATAGATAACAAAAACTAAAAGAAAGATCATAAATATGTCCTCATTATTAATTATGTGACAATGGGTTGCAGGTCATTTTATGGAGTACTGTGGAAGTAATGTAACAGTAATAGACTTACTTTCACCAGTGAGACCCCAACACTCTGATCATTAGTAATAAACGTCCATAATATGAGAGTAATATGCCATGCACAATGACATTCTGTTGTGATAAAAATATGACTTGTGATAGAGGAACCAGTTGAATTTTGTGTTTTATTTCTATAGTGCATTTCATCATTTCAGCAGCAGAGTCACTTTATCAATTCAGTATTTACCAGGAATAATGTTAAAGTGGGAATACAATAATGGTCTTTTTATGTCTTAGGTTGATGTTAGAGTAAATAATATTTGTGGTGACTCAGGTCAAACGATTGCTTTTCTCTATTTTTAAGCTTGTTGAATGTGTGTTTTTAAGCACTCAGTTTATTTCAACTGACTAACAAAATGTTTAAGATGCTTAAGATGTGTAAGAAAAGTTAGGTTGCATTTTGCCATAGTTTTGGAGTGTAGTAGATGTTACCTTCCAGGTGTCTTAGAATGTACTTATGCCTTACAATTACATTACATTATATGTTCTGGCTATGTTAAATAGTAAAAATTCCGTAATAATTGACAGTGAAGATCTGATTTGTCTGCAAGCGCTTATTCAGATGAGTTCAGAAAGGGAAAGAGAATGTTGCTAGAACTAGGATCGGGTTAGAAGACCCAAATGCCATGTTGCAATACTATACAGCTATGGTAGCCAACGTTTCAAATGCAGATTTGACAGGTTTGTGAGTGTACACTTTATCCAAAACCTAGTGACGGTTTACCCATCTCTGCCAGTGGGTGGCTGTAACTCAGGAGGTAGAGCAGGTCACCTACTGATCGGAAGGTTAGTGGTTTGATCCCTGGCTCCTCCAGTCTGCATGTGTATGAATGTAGTTAGGAAGCACTCAGTTTAGAGAGATTGGGTGAATGTGGCATGTTGTATAGAGCACGTTGAGTAATCCAAGAGAGCAGAAAAGCGCTATAAAAGAATCAGTCCATTCACTGTCTGAACAGTGTTTTGTCATGTTACTTTTGCACTGTTATGTTCCGGTACATTGTTATTACATGGCTTGATTAAGGTACACATTAGGCTGACATCTGGGCCAGCACAGGGCCAGCAGTGTGTCTGCAACTGGCCCGTGGCTGCACACAACTTACACATGGCCCACATACCGCAAAGAATGACGGCCCTTTGGTGGCCCAAATCAGGGTCTGCCAGAGGTAGTCCACACATGGGCCGGCACAGGACCACCAGTGTGTCTGCAACTGGCCTTGTGCTGGCCCATGTGTAGGCCACCTCTGGTAAACCAGATCTGGGCCACCAAAGGGCCCTCATTATTTGCGGTATGTGGGCCATGTGTAAGCATATTGTGTGGGCCAGGTCTGGGCCATGCCAATTTTGCTATGTGGGATTTTATAATAATAATAATAATAATAATACATTTTATTTGAGGACGCCTTTCAGAAACCCAAGGTCACCTTACAAAAAACACAATTAATAAAAGGAACAATAGTCATAAAATACATAAAATAAGTTAAAATTACAAAACAGAGCGTGACAACAGATAAAATCAGCATTAAAGCGAATAAGCCAGTTTAAACAGATGTGTTTTGAGCTGTGTCTTAAATACGGAGAGGGAGTCAATATTTCTTAGTGCAGGAGGAAGAGAGTTCCAGAGCCGAGGAGCAGAGCGACTGAAAGCTCTGTTCCCCATAGTGATAAGGTGTGAGGACGGAACAGTAAGATGAATAGCAGATGATGATCTGAGAGTGCGGGAAACAGTGGTGATATGGAGCAGGTCACACAAATATGAAGGAGCAGATTTATGGATACACTTGTATGCAAGAAGTAAGATTTTAAAATTTATCCTGGCTTCTATGGGCAACCAGTGAAGCTGCTGAAGAACTGGGGTAATATGAGCACTTAACGGAGTGCAAGTTATGACCCGAGCTGCAGAATTTTGAAGAAGTTGGAGTTTATGAAGGGACCTTTTTAGGGAGACCAAATAGGAGGGAATTACAGTAATCAATACGGGATGTAATAAGACTATGGACAAGGATGGCAGACAATGTGCTTACACATGGCCCACATACCACAAAGAATGAGGGCCCTTTGGGGGCCCAGATCTGGTTTGCGAAAGGTGGCCCACACAAGGCCAGTTGCAGACACACTGCTGGCCCTGTGCTGGCCCAGAGCAGTTTCAGCTCTGGCCCTAAATGTCAGCCTAATGTGTACCTTAATTAAGCCATGTAATAACAACGTGCGTAATAGTGCAAAAGTAACACGACGAAACTCTGTTCAGACAGTGAATGGACTGATTCTTATATAGCATTTTTCGAGTCTCCCAGATTACTCAAAGTGCTCTATACAACATACCACATTCACCCAACCACACACTTTCTCTTAACTGAGTGCCTCCTAACTACATTCACACTCACGACATGCAGACTGGAGAAGCCAGGGATCAAACCACTAACCTTCCGATCAGTAGGTGACCTGCTCTACCTCCTGAGTTACAGCCACCCACTGGCAAAGATGAGTAAACCGTCACTAGGTTTTGGATAAAGTGTACACTCACAAACCTGTCAAATCTGCATTTGAAACGTAGGCTACCATAGCAGTATAGTATTGCAACATGGCATTTGGGTCTTCTAACTAAAATAGGAACATAAATAGTGCATCATTGCCAGACCTGGCCCACATCTGGGCATACACCCTGCCATGACACTAGTCAGTCAGAGGTGACAGCTTGATGCCGGATCCCAGCCAGAGCTGTTTTCTATGGGCCTGGGCCACATAAACCAAACCATAATCGGGCCAGATATGGCATGCCATCGCATAAACAGTGGCGTCATTGCCAGACCTGGCCCACATCTGGCTGACATACACTCTGCCATGACACCAGTCAGTCAGAAGTGCCAGCTTGATGCCAGAGGCCTGTTTTCTATGAGACTGGGCCACATAACCCAAACCACAATCGAGCCAGATGTGGCATGCCATCACATAGACAGTGCCATCTATGCCAGGCCTGGCCCATATCTGGATGACATACGTCTTATCATGCCAGAAGTCAGCCAGCAGTGCCAACTTGATACCAGATTCAGGCCAGACCTACTTGCTATGTGGGAAGTTGTTATATTAGCATCAGCATAGCACCACAGTCTGCACAGTTTAAAAGTGATGTTGGTATGAACGTTTTTTTCAGTCTTGTTCAAAAACATACCATGCACTGTGGTCAATGGTAATGTAATGAACAGCTCTATGAACATTATGATATAGCATGCCAGAAAAGACTTTGGGTTTCACCAAGGATTGGTTTTCGTACCATATACCACAGACACACACACATGCACACACACACAATGGACGCACACACACGCGCCTC
This sequence comes from Diplotaxodon limnothrissa, assembly GCF_057381915.1. NCBI lineage: Eukaryota > Metazoa > Chordata > Actinopteri > Cichliformes > Cichlidae > Diplotaxodon > Diplotaxodon limnothrissa. The sequence goes on along the minus strand of NC_140614.1, from coordinate 5,089,405 downwards.
TGCCACTCTGTAACAATAATAATGAAGCCGAGTGTGCTGTGTTTCTGTCGGTAGTGGTTTCTCCTTGTTGCCTGGCAACTGATGATGATTGCAGCTGTGAAGTGTCCTTCTGAGGGCCATTATGAGACACACACACTTTGAATGAGACAGAAGATGAACAGATGTATGTGTGTTTTCTGTCCATGTCATTGTCCTCGCTCTTGCTCTCTTTCATCTCCTTACTTTTTATTTATCCATTCATGCCTCTTTATTCTTCCGTCTTCTCTTCATCTCATTTTGTCTTCCATTATTTTAAAAAATTTATTATTTTTTCACATTTGTAACCGATCATTCTTGTGTTTTGTAAAATTTAATTTTCACTATCAAGTAGAAATCTTTTAAAAAGCTGTTGGACAAAGTTTAACCTGATAATGTGCATATGCACACTGCCATGGGTCTGGTCTGATGCCCTTTTATAAAAAAATAAATATTTTGTTTTTTGTTTTGTTTTGTTTTTTAAATGAAAATCATGCAGTGGTGCATAATCTGATTAACATATATTATTCATATTATTTATAGGCACGTAAGCAACCAAATTACACGTTAGACTATTTAGATGTCTCATACTTATTTGCTATTAAGTTTTAACTTTAAATTGTTTACAAAATTTACAAATAGTAATGCATTTAGACTGAGACTTTAAATCATTTTTGATAGCAGTCTTGTTGTGTTGTTAAGGAGCTAATTGTAGATTTTACTCACCTTTGCAGGAACATTAATTTTTATAAATACCACACATGTAGTTTTCTGCATTGGGTTGACTTTGAAGTCGAGTTCCACATATGGATTCAAGTTCCTACAAGTAAAACAAGTGCATGCACATTTGAAGATTATTTCATGTTCTGTTTTTATAGTGACAGCCTACTCTTGTCCTCATTATGTTATAAGGATGGATTGCTGTGTTTATGTTCAAATGTAACAGCATCCATGGGCTCTTTTAACACCCCCGTGTTCCTTAGCAGCACCATCACAAATAAAATAACTAAATAATATCAGTGATGGCTCAGTGACAGCAGGTCCTTAGAATTAGCTAACCTAACAGGATTCAGTTGATATTAATGTCACTGATCATTCTTGTGCTTTTTTCTTGTGCTGAGATAAAAATAGATACGTATTTCTATATTTAATTAAGTACATGCTGGACTAAAGGGTTTGCCCCTTTCTGGTACGGCTTTTTAAGCCCATCTGCCTAATCATAAAATCTTTACAGCACAGAGGCACGGTGGTTAGCACTGTTGCCTCACAGCAAGTAAGTTCTGAGTTTGACTTCACCGTGTGACTGGGATCTTTCTCTGTGGAGTGTGCATGTTCTTCCCATACTCTGACGTCCTCCCAAGTGGGGATAGGTAATTGTTGATTCTACATTGTCCATAGGTGTGATTGTGAGTGTGAATGGTTGTCTGTGTTATCCCTGGGTCACACTGGCTACCTGTTTATGATATACCCTGCCTCTTGTCTTATGGGCTTATGTCAATAACCCTGATGAGGATAACCTGAAGAGAATGGATGGGTTAACTGACCTCAGTTAAAATATATAACTGTTATTTTTAAGTAGACATTATATATTGATATATTGATTAGACAAGATGGACACAGTTTCCATTAAAAAAAAGATCTATCCATGAGTCCATGGATCGGATCCATGAGTTATTGTTTTTTAACCACTTATCCAATTTAGTCATGAGGGTCCTGGGCCCTTTTTCTGCTGTCATAGGGGAAAAGGTGGGGTACATCCTGGATAGGTAACCAGCTTATTATGGGGCATAGCTGAACCTAACTTACTAAAGTACTACATTCAGTATTTGTGACAAATTTTGGCCTATTGATTGATAAAACTTTTTGGTTTGGTTTTATTTTTGCTTTTTTGTTTAAACAGTTGAACCTACAACGGCTGTGAAAAACATGTCAGTTGCTGAAAAAGAACAGGTAGCACACTGCAGTGTTTGTTCCTCAAACACATCCAGCCTTTGTTTATAAAGTTATGAATGCAGTTGGGTTATTCAGGGTTACTGCTGCCAATGTGGACCAAGCTATGGGGTTGTATAGGGACTGAATGGATTGTAACAACAACCAAGACATCTGATTGTCCTGAAGTATCTCTCACAGGATCCCCTGAGAGATGCAGTCATATGTCCGCAAAACACATGCGGATTGGTTGGGCAAACGCCCACAAACACTCGAGAGGACACTGAGCTGGATCAGCATTTGACAGCCAGGATAAAAGTTGTATTGCTCTTCCTGAGTTCAAGGTTCAGCTAAGAGATGGACTCTCCTTTCCAGTACTATGACATACACCTTGAGGCTGAGTAGTGTGGTTTGGCAGAGCACACCCTCCAGTCCCTCTTCTTAAAAATGGGAACTATGACCTCAGTCTGCCAATACAGAGGCACTGCCCCAGATCTCCATGTGATATCACAAAGGGGTATCAACCAGGAAAACCCTAAAACATCCAGGACCTTTATGAACTCTTTAGAGTGAGCCTTATCCACCCAAGGGGTTCTGCTACCAAGGAGCAGTGTTGGTCAAGTTACTTGAAAAAAGTAATCAGTAACTAATTACCGATTACTCCCCCCAAAAAGTAATCCCGTTACTTTACTGATTACTTATTTTAAAAAGTAATTAATTACTTAGTTACTTAGTTACCTTTTAAAAACACGATTTACAACCTGAATAGGTGATAAAGCGATAGATCTTTCAGCCCAATTCTACTTTTTCTACATAATCCATCATACAAAATGTAATCAAATGGAAAAGTCCCTTTTTAAAACTTGTTTTATTAGTTTTAACTCGATATATATGATCCACTGTTGATCTGCACACAGCTGTTGTCACGAATGTCGCACTCGCTTACGTCACTGTCATGAGACATTCTTGCAAAAAAATCATGGTTTTAGTAACGCAGTAACGCAGCGTTTCTACGGGAAAGTAACGGTAATCTAATTACTGTTTTTGCAATAGTAATCCCTTACTTTACTCGTTACCTGAAAAAGGTAATCAGATTACAGTAACGCATTACAAGTAACGCGTTACTGCCCATCTCTGCCAAGGAGTTAACGATTTCAGTGACCTCACCTCCAGTGATGGGCAAATCACCCACCTCATCTCCAGACTCCGCCTCTGCTACAGAAGAACTGAGGAGATCCTCAAAGTATCCCTTTGACCTTCCTGAGTTGAAGTTAACAGCACCCTGCACACATTATATACTGTGTGATTAGAGAACTGTATTCCCCTTCGGAATAACCTGATAATTTCCCTGAATTGCTTGGAGACCAGGGGAACACGCTGCTGTGGTGGTTAGCACTGTTGCCTCACACAAAGAAGGCCCTAGTTTTGAATCTATCATCTTGCTGGGCTTTTCTGTTTCCTCTTGGTACTCTGATTTCATCATATTGGTGTAGGTTAATTGGTGATTCTAAATACCCCATAGGTGTGAATGTGAGTGAAAATGGTTGTCTGTCTCTCTGCGTTAGCCCTGTGACAGACTAGCGACCTGTCCAGGGTGTACCCTGCCTTTCACCCTATGGCATCTGCGATAGGCTCCAGCCCCCACCAACTCTGAATTTGATAAGTAAAAGAGAATGGATGGATGGAAGCTTCAAGATTGACCGAAAGTCTTGTTCCATGGCCTCACTGAACCCCTACTATTTTGATTCGGCTTGTGATTCGGCTACTGTAAGAGCTGCACACTGCTTGGTTGAATATCTTTTTGTTGAGTACCACACCAAAGACTCATTTAGCTTGACGGCTACCTTCACTTCTGTTGTCTGCCTACTGGTTTGACAATTACTACACGGGCGCCAGCAAGAATGTCAAGAATTTTCACTGATGGAAAATTCAGACTAGAACAAAGTCCAGCCCCTCCTCTAGGAGACTGGTTCTAAAACCCATGCTGTGTGTTGAGGTAAATCCAACTCTTAACCTCACACACTACCTAAGACTCCTTCCTTCTCTGCTGGGGATCGTATTGCCAAAGTTTGACCCTCAATGGCTGCAACCAAACACTGCACCCAACCCTTATGATTCCTCCTGCAGGTGGTGAGCCCATATCATGTAAAACCAAAATATTGAATCAGTTTTTCATTCATAAATATATATTTTTTCTGCTAAGTTTAATTCACTGTCAAATTAGCATTTTTCAGTATATACAAACATTAACTTCTACTTCAGAATCTGATAGTGAGGAGTACTTTAACTCCAATACATCAGTAGTCCTAAAAATTGGAACAATGATTCAGGGCATGGTCTGGAGTAAAGAGATTAGAAAAATGAGAATACATGCCTTAAAAATTTGGGGAAATAAAATAAGCTCATGGCGAAAATTATAGAGGAAGTGACATCAGGACCTTTATCACATGTTCTTAATTTAAGAAATTTTATTTTGCTTTAGAGATATTTGTTGGACAACAAGATGTTAAGAGAACAGTCAGTCAGGCTCCAGCATCCACGATGCTGTAGTTCAACATATTCAGCACAGGAAGTCTTGAACTGAGCTGAATTGGATAAAGAGAGCTGGAGGAGATGGAAAGGAATCGGCCCTGAATTCCTGTTGCCATGACAACAACGGCGACACCGCTGCTATGGTGACACCACACACACATAATGATGCAAGCGTGCTGATCGAAAGGAAGGTTCAGGGCAGTATGATAAAGCGTCTCCACTTTTTTGTTCTATTATGTTCTTGCTCTTATGTACCTCATTTTCAACTTCTTTCCTCTCTGTTTCCTCTCCTCACCCTTCTCTCTCCTACTGCTGTCCTTGAAATTCATCATTTAGGGTGACAGAAACTGCTAATTCTTGCATGTCAGCTTCAAGGAGTGATGCTAATGTGGGCAAAATATCTTGTTGATGGCAGAAGTCAAACAATAATGACTAGAATGTTAACAGTAATTCAGGTACAAGGGACACTAAAGATGGACTGCTGTAGAAGAAGAACACACTCGGCCAAGAAGAAGATACTGAGGGCAGTGGCTCATCAAAACTGGATAATTTGGTGTAAATGATATGAATGCAGGGAATCCTCCCCACCTTTATTCATTCTGACCGCTGCTGCTGCTGTAATGGTGCGCCGATATTGTTTTGACACACTCTGAGTCACTCTATAGACTGAGGCTCATGTTAACAGCAGCGCCTGAGCGCATGACCATGTCCATATCAGAGTGTTTTTCTGGGAATGACAGTAACTTCTCTGTACTCCCATAGCCTCCACCATAGGTGGAAATTTCAGAGTAAAATCAGGGGGACACAACATTCCAGTATTTTTAGAGCTTATTTAGAAAAAATAAAAACTAACATTACTTACCAAGGTAGTAGTGCCGCTGTGTGACTTTATTTTCACTCCCAAAACTTAAATATGGATAAGGAGTTCATACCATTGCCAAATCCTTACTCACTGCTACTCAAAATCTAGTGCACAAAAAACACACAAATATACAGTGTCTGTCCTTCTCTGATATTTGCTCACACAGACAAGTTTCTGATCATGAAGGAGCCAGAAAGAAAAGGCAGAAAAATAGCTGTAGCTGCAGTGACACACTAACTGTAGGTTACTCCAATAAAACTTCCACGTCGTACATCAAATATTCAGTTTTCTGACTACCAGACAGATCCAAGAGTAGAAGAAAATGAATACTACAAGGTGTATGGCACTCGTGGGTAATTCTTATACATATGCTGAATTCATAATTTTATAATTTATAAGGAGAAAGAAAGAAAACAATGACTTCCTAACCACATAACTGGAAAAAATGGATGCTTTCAATCACATTTCAGTGCTGTGGTATCTTAAAAAAATTTGATTTGGTCTGACCACATACAGTGGGGCAAAAAAGTATTTAGTCAGCCACCGATTGTGCAAGTTCCCCCACTTAAAATGATGACAGAGGTCAGTAATTTGCACCAGAGGTACACTTCAACTGTGAGAGACAGAATGTGAAAAAAAAATCCATGAATCCACATGGTAGGATTTGTAAAGAATTTATTCGTAAATCAGGGTGGAAAATAAGTATTTGGTCACCTCAAACAAGGAAAGTCTCTGGCTCTCACAGACCTGTAACGTCTTCTCTAAGAAGCTTTTCTGTCCCCCACTCGTTACCTGTATGAATGGCACCTGTTTGAACTCATCATCTGTATAAAAGACACCTGTCCACAGCCTCAAACAGTCAGACTCCAAACTCCGCCATGGCCAAGACCAAAGAGCTTTCGAAGGACACCAGGAAAAGTATTGTAGACCTGCACCAGACTGGGAAGAGTGAATCTACAATAGGCAAGCAGCTTGGTGTGAAAAAAATCAACTGTGGGAGCAATCATCAGAAAATGGAAGACATACACGACCACTGATAATCTCCCTCGATCTGGGGCTCCACACAAGATCTCATCCCGTGGGGTCAAAATGATCATGAGAACGGTGAGCAAAGATCCCAGAACCACACGGGGGGACCTGGTGAATGACCTGCAGAGAGCTGGGACCAAAGTAACAAAGGTCACCATCAGTAACACACTACAACGGCAGGGAATCAAATCCCGCAGTGCCAGACGTGTTCCGCTGCTGAAGCCAGTGCATGTCCAGGCCCGTCTGAAGTTTGCCAGAGAGCACATGGATGATACAGCAGAGGATTGGGAGAATGTCATGTGGTCAGATGAAACCAAAGTAGAACTTTTTGGTATAAACTCAACTCGTCGTGTTTGGAGGAAGAAGAATACTGAGTTGCATCCCAAGAACACCATACCTACTGTGAAGCATGGGGGTGGAAACATCATGCTATGGGGCTGTTTTTCTGCCAAGGGGACAGGACGACTGATCCGTGTTAAGGACAGAATGAATGGGGCCATGTATCGTGAGATTGTGAGCCAAAACCTCCTTCCATCAGTGAGAACTTTGAAGATGAAACGAGGCTGGGTCTTCCAACATGACAATGATCCAAAACACACCGCCCGGGCAACAAAGGAGTGGCTCCGTAAGAAGCATTTGAAAGTCCTGGAGTGGCCTAGCCAGTCTCCAGACCTCAACCCCATAGAAAATCTGTGGCGGGAGTTGAAAGTCCGTGTTGCTCGGCGACAGCCCCAAAACATCACTGCTCTCGAGAAGATCTGCATGGAGGAATGGGCCAAAATACCAGCTACTGTGTGTGCAAACCTGGTAAAGACCTATAGTAAACATTTGACCTCTGTTATTGCCAACAAAGGTTATGTTACAAAGTATTGAGTTGTATTTTTGTTATTGACCAAATACTTATTTTCCACCCTGATTTACGAATAAATTCTTTACAAATCCTACCATGTGGATTCATGGATTTTTTTTTTCACATTCTGTCTCTCACAGTTGAAGTGTACCTCTGATGCAAATTACTGACCTCTGTCATCATTTTAAGTGGGGGAACTTGCACAATCGGTGGCTGACTAAATACTTTTTTGCCCCACTGTATATGTAGCAATGGAAGTGACATATGTAAAAAAAAAAAATAGAAGTTTGATATAAATCTTTGTTTTCATGTATGCTATTGTATGCTATGGTGTGTGTGTCTTCTTCTACCGTGGAAGAGTGTTTGTGTGTTTTTGTGGTCGATAACAATCTCAGTGGTGTTCTACACTTGGTCAATGTGTTGCTCCTTTCAGCAGTGCCTCATCGATCTTTAACATAACAGCGAACTGCACCTTTAACTTCCTGTGGTTACACTCGGCTGCGTTTGTGCGTTTGCTCACATACACCTGTCTTTGTGGGGACTAGTTTGAGCAATTAATCTTCTGTTTGTGTTTTTAAAGTGACAACTCCATGTAGAGTCGAGGCTTGAAGTCTTACTGATTTTAACACCTTTTAGCACTTTGGCAACTCCAACACTTTTAGCGATTTAAGTGAAACATCTGAAACTTCTCCTGCAGTGTTATCGTCTTCTGTATCCAGTGATTATGAGACAGATAGTCCCTGGGCACAGACCTGTGAATTGCCCCCCACCCACCAGAGAGGAACCAAAGACTGAAATAGAAAGAACAGCTACAGATTCTAGAGTTGGGTTTCATATCTATTCCACTTTGTTGTGTGTTTCTCTGTGGTTACTTTGCATCTCTTACTCATACATTTGTGCCCCTAGTCTCTCGTTGCTTTGGTCCTTTTTATTTATTTTATTATTAATTATTATTATTATTAATTTTTTCAATTTCATGGCCTGCATGGTTTCCAGCAGAACTGGTAGCAGTACAGTTAGTGGGAATAGCACTTTAAGGCAGTTGGAGTTTGATCTGACAATGGAAACAGCCGAATGCCATCCATCACTACCACAACGTCACATGATATGTAAAAGTAGAAACTAAACTTTCAAACTTTCAAAATAAAAGTAACATTGTTTTCCAGTAATAGATGATGTTGATATAATATAATATATGCAGCTTTAATACAGATTTTGTATTCCTGAAATGGAAGCCTGTCAAAAATGTAGCAGTTTGAATTAAAAGTAGTAGATTTGAATCAAATTTACTGTCAAATAGTAGGAGGACTATCAGGCTGCTGTTTGTTATTATATCATCATAACACAATTAGGAACATGAATATCTTTGATAGAGTTCTGTCTCTGCAAATTTACAACATCATTGTATTTGTGTTAATTTATTTGGTGAGATCGGTCTGTCCATCTCCTTCTGATGATAATCTCAGTCTATTATTAATCTGTTGATAGAGATCAAAGCTCTTCTCTTTCTCTGCGTCACTACTCTTCATTTTTTTGTCTCTTTTCATCAGCTCTCTCAAATTTGAATTTACTTTGACGTGATCGCAATAGAAAGACAGGCTCATGCTATTTTAAAAGTCTGTGTGTAAAATGTTTTTATTTTCAGAGCAGTCAACTGATGACATTGTCCTGATTCACAGCTTTGTGCAGGAACCAATTGTGCACAGATAAAAAGCTCGTACAGAGACACAAAATACCCACATGAAATGACCATAAGGAGAAAATAACAGAAAACTGTTATAAAGAGAAAAAGTGGACATACTAGACCAAATGCAGATATGCAATGAGTACAAAGTTACTCAAAACTATGATAAAGAATGGTTATACGATCAACAAATCCCCATATTAGCAATTATGAAAAAGACGTAGTTACAACTAACATAACTTTTTTTGAAATACAGATTTTGCTGAGATAATATGCCTTTCTGTCTCTGTTAGTTACCAGAGTGCGGCTTCTATGGGATGTACGAGAAGATCCTCCTATTCCGTCATGATCCTACATCAGACAACGTGCTGCAGCTACTGCGCTCTGCTTCTCAGATCCAGGAGGGTGACTTGGTGGAAGCCATACTGTCAGGTAAAAGCAAGGAGGGGTACCCATGTCAGACCACTGATGTACAAAAAATAAACTGAATCCGTGCTCTGTACTTGTTTCCTTCGTAGCTTTAGTTTTTCTCCAGCCTTAAAGTCTTCTGTTATTGTTCCAGAAAACATGTTTTTTATCATTATAAAATTATAAGTGTGAAGGAGCTTAAGAGTCATGTGAGCACAGTAACAATGAGCTTAGGACAGACAGATAAATGACTGTACCCCTGGGAATTTTGTCCCATGTAACAGTCACTCTGTATTATATGATGGCAATATTTACGTCATGAGGTAAGGAACAAGATCACTGGCTGTTTTCTGAGCACATCCAACTAGAAGCTCATGGCCCAAACATTGAAGGGTTACCACAAATAAACACAAATTTTAATCAGCTTTATGCTATAATGAAATGTTCCTAGAATTTATGTAACACAGTGCTTCTACCATCACACCAGAGTTGGAGAATCAAATCGAATGCAGCCAAGTCCACACTAGCCCGGATAAATTTGAAAACAGCGTTTTCGTCTGAAAACACTCCGCGTCCACATTATCGTTTTAGTCAATTTCACAGAGTTGTGCGTCCACATTGAAACAGCCGAAAACGTTTACATTCCAGTACTGCGCATGCGTGAAGCGCAAGACGATTCGACCTGCCTCATTTCTGTCTGCTGTTTATTTACTTTCTGGCTCTTTGAAACATTGCTGCAAAACTTTGAGGAAAAGCACAGAGTGTTTTAAATGGACTAAGAACGAAGTGGAGTTGTTGCTGCGAGTAACACAAAAGTACAAAGTTGCAAAAGCGAGTGAGAATTAAAGAACTTGAAGAAAAGCTATCTGGAGCATGTACAGACTGATATTAATCTTTAATAGGGCTGCCAAAATTGAGAGCAAACAAACCAACTGCTGTATAATGCCCTCCGCTATCTTAGTTTAATTGGTCTCATGACTGCATCACATGACTAAAATGCGTCATCGTTTTCGAAAAGGCTCCGGGGTTGCTGTCCACACTGCGACACGAAAACGGCGTTTTCAAATGTATCCACTTTGGAGAGCGTTTTCAATGCGCTGCATTTTCCTTGACCAAAAACGCCGTCTGTGTGGACGGAAGGCCAAGACGTAGAGAAAAAGATGCGATTTCAAACAAAAACATATTAGTGTGGACATGCCCTCTTTATTTATATACTACAGAAGAAACTCCAACAATCAGACAACCAATTCTGAGCAAGCACTTGGTGACAGTGGGAAGGAAAAACTCCCCTTTTACAAGAAGAAACCTCTGACAGAACCAGGGAGGGGCAGACATCTACCGGCATGGTGGGGGTGAGGGGAGGAAGATGGGACAAAAGACACACTGTGGAAAAGAGCCAGAGATTAACAATAACTCATGTCATATTAAAGCTGCCTTGGCATCAATCATTCTCTTCTAACCTAGATGTCACCATGCTGTAACTGTAATCTTAACTGAAAGCTATTCTAACCTGCTGATAAGCTAGAGCTACATGTGTTCTTAAGTTTTTCCAACTTCTCTTACTCAGACTGTGTAACTTAGTCTCTCTTTGGGGAAATGTTTGTGTGCCCCACAGGGAAACTGACATCCCATAGTGTACCTGTGGAAACATATGTATTGTACTATGTCTCCAAAATAATCTATCTCACACACACACACACACACACACACACACACACACACACACACACACACACACACACACACACACACACACTTGCCTTATTAAAAAGAACAACAGCAAAAAAAGCAAGCTCCATGTTCAACAACAACAGCATGTACTGTTAGTGTAGTCTGGTTGCCTGAAATGAATTAAAAAATGTCCAGATGTGTGTAATGATTATCTCATTTTGGAGAATTCTTTATTAGGCTTGTCTTTCTGGCTGTCATCCAGCTCAGGACTCAGGTGTTCACACGATGCTATGCTAATGGCCCGACAGCTGCTTCTCCCTAATTTCCTGCCTTTCTTTCACCATCAACTGTAGTATGTGCGAACATTTGCATATCGTTTGTCTACATTTGTGTGTGTTTGCTTTAATTAATATGTTTACATTTTTCTCTTTGTCTACAATTTTAGCTTCTCTTTAACAATAAATTTTAATGGTGATAACAAATTATATATTGTGTACTATAACACTGTACTTAGCATACTATATGTGCACAAACTTTTGAAGATAAAAAAACCCCCAAAAAGCCAAAGAAGTGCAAAACAGGTGTTAGCAACATTGTAATAGAGGAAATGTATGCACTGAAAAAATGGCATCCAAAGTTAAACAAGACAAACATAGAGAAAGTAACAGAGAAAGAAAAGGAATGAAAAAAAAATCAAATCTACACTGTAAAAAATGAATGCAAATCCATGACTGGCACCACAATCTGTTAACAGTTGGGAGCAGGTTCAAATAGTTTTTGGTTATCAAGGAAAGATTGGCAACCAGCTCCCTACTGGAAGTGTTTTCCCCCTTTCCCATTTTTCATCCATGGTTGTGATTTATCTTGAAGGAACATCTATAAAACAAATGTAATAAGTAATTAAATATGCTCTCCACTGTCACATAGGGGTTTTTTTTTCTTATGTTATCAATCAAAGTCGGAAACTGCTGGTTTTTAGGTGGGAGTCTGCATGTTATTCCTCCAGGGTACATTCTCGTTGAGGGTTTAGGTATCCTACCGGAAGGAAACCCTGAGGTAGACCCAGGATTCACTAGAGAGATTAGATCTCTTAGCTGGGATGGGAATGTGTCACCATTTCCCCAGATAACCTGGAGATGTGTAGGAGGAAGGAAGTCTCAGCTTCTATGATTAGCCTGCTGTTGTCATGACTGGTAAGTGGGGGAAAAAAAGAAATGGATGGGATGGATGGGAATTTTTAAAAAAAAAGTTATTCTGTGGAAAAGTATTCCCCATCAGTCTTAGCATCAGTATTCTGAGTATTTTAAGATTAGGTTTTAAGTTTCCTTTTTGATAAAGATACATTACTAAGTTATGTTGCAATAGGTGTAGGCTGCGGAGGCTTCCCAAGAGTGTTTCTCTCTTACCTTTTTCACTCAATATGTGTTTTTACACCACTCTACATTTAATCATTAATTATTATTCATCTCAAGCTCTCTTCCGCACTGTCTTTGTTCTGTCTTCCTCCCATGATCCCCAACTTTTGGCAGCAGATTGCCCCAAATGGCCTGGTTCTGCCGGAGCTTCTTCCTGTTCCCCTGGAGTTTTTCCTTCCTACAGTCACCAAAGCTTGCTTATAGGGTGTCATATGATTGTTGACTGTTTTTGTCTGTATTATTGTAGGGCCTTTACCTTACAGCATAAATCACCTGCAGGCAACAGTTGTGTCATTTAGGGTCAGTCTTTTTAAAGGGGCATGGACAAGAAGGAAATCAAACATGCTTCCAAGGATAATATCCTACCCTGGCAGCAATATGGAAGCAGTTTAAAGGATGGATGCAAAGTGAGAAAATATATTTGTCTGAGAAGCGATCTCTTTATAGTTAGTGGCCAGCTGATTGTGCCACTGGGATCTGTGGTCGGTCTGGTGAACTACAAAAGCATCTGACTTAAACAGGCTCTTCTCCACACAGTACTTGTGGCTAACAGGTAGATTGTGCCATTTCAATGCTGCTAGCCAACAATGAAGAATCACTTACTGTTTAAGGGACAGAGTGAGGGTGGACAGTATGGCATTGTTTTTAAATATAAAACTCATTGCAGCACGGGACTAACGCGTTATTAAGTAATGCGTTACAGTAACTACGTTATTATTGTGGTAACGAGCACGGTAACTAGTTATTATGCCAAAATCAGGAACGTGTTAATCGTTATTGGGATTTAGATATGGTCGTTATTCGTTACTTCGGGTGGTGGCTATCGCGGAGCTTCCACAGATTCAGTAACATTAGCAAGTGGTGGAGGCCAGCAGGTGGATGAGAGACCCGAGGCGGCCATCGGTCCGAGTGTGAACTGAACTTCAGGTAAGAAGTTATGACCTGCAGTCTATCTGGGTCAGATATAAACCAAGTTTAGGTGGAGTTTATTTTCGTTGTGCTGACTTTTTCCATACTGCGTACTAGCTAGCATGATGGAGTTTCTATACAGCTGGGTGGGTGCTATGAAGTTAATGATGAACCGTTGAACTTTATTTTGTTCATAAGGTTAATTATTAGAGTTGCCAACCGTCCCGTAAAAAACAGAATCGTCTCGTATTCAGAGAAAATATTACGCGTTTCGTATTGAGGTGAAAAGGAACACAGTTTGTCCGGTACTTCAGCTACAATGAAAAAGACACAAAGGTGGAGCTGCACAGCTGCCTCTTCTTCTCTCATTCTCTCCCCTCCCTCTCCTGTTTCTACTTCAATCATGAAAACTGATCAATGATCAGCTGATCGGCTTTTCTCTCTTGTTTGTTTATCGCCCGCTTTGCGCCAGAAAGAGGAAACCAGCCGATGTCGCGTTAAACAACAGCAGCACGTTTAAGCTTGATCAGCTGTTGTTAGAGTTTATTTAATATTAATTTCTATTATCAGCTGATGTTTGCTGGAGCCACAGCTGTAAACCTGCTGGTCATGATGTCGGTTTGGATATTTGGTGAGAGGGAAACATGAAGATGATCTCTGTTTCTGAGAAACAAATACACCAGGATCCTTTTTTATGTAGCTGACAGCTGGTAACTGTGCAGGGCCGGATCTAGCAAAGTTTTGCCAGGGGGGGGGGGGCAATTAGGGCATTAACAGGGAGAGAGGGGCACAAAGAAATACTTTTCTTTCTTATTCTCATTTAAAATGTCTCACTTTTAAAAAATAATTATCTGAATCTTACAACAAATGATTGATAGATTGATACATATATACCATCAAAACAGTGTACATCACTGTCACAACAGCATTTGTTTTCATTCAAAGGCTTTATGATTTTTCCTATAATGGCTAGTCAAAAAGCCCGGGCCAATTTTTTGTCCCAAACCAGCCCTGTATGCAGCCCATCTTCAGTCTGGTGTTACCTACATCTTCCTATTCGGAAGGCAGAATTTCCGAGTTCTGAGTACAATCGAAAGCACCACGACTGCAGTTTTTGTGTTGGATGTAAAAAGCGCACATCATGCTGTGACGTAGGCTAGAATCATGGCAGCAGTCAATGATGGTCCAGGTGTGGGATTTCTCTCGTAGAAATATGCACATTATTTTTTCCTTTCTATTGGTAGGTGGCACAGGGCACTTGTGGCAAGTAAGCAAGCTAGAAGACTGGTAAAGTTATGGAAGCAACACATTAACAAGAGAATTCTGAGTAAAACCAAATTTACTTTCCCTAGTAACTAGTTACTTTGAAAGTAACGAGTAACTTGAAGTAACGGAGTTACTTTTGATAGAAGTAACTAGTAATGTAACTAAGTTACTTATTTAAAGTAACTTACCCAACACTGAGTACCAGTGACCCCCTTAGACTGCTTTTTAGTTTTATTTTCCTTGTTTTGCATTGAATTATCACTTCTGTCACTAGTTAGCTAGCATAAAAGAAAGTAAGTCTATTAGCAGCAACCAGCCAACCAACCAGGGAAATCACACTTTGTACTCACACAACATGCCGCTAGACATGGGCTGAAAAACGGAAACTTTAAACATTTACCTTTTAAATCCAGCTTCACAGACAGTGTTAACTCTGTGACAGTTTTTCAGAGTAGGGCTTGTGTAAATTAGCTTTAATACTTGTAGTGTAGTGTAATATCCATTTCAATGGTAAATTATTGTGTTATAATTGTACCAGATTTAAAGGACTGACACAAAGGAACTGCTTGCTGAAACAGAAGCAATGAAAGAACTTTAGGTGCTGAAAGTGTCAGTTACAACAAAAGCTCTAAAGCTTGGTGACATGCAGTTCAGCTGAAAATAATAAATTGGAACTGGAAAAGGTCCTAAAGTGTAACAAATACATACACGCAACAGATGACATTCAAGCATTTAAAGACACGGAAGCACCGAAAGTTGCCAGCTGAATTAAGCACTAATGATGTGAAATAATCATTTTCTTTTTGTATCTTTTAGCATTCACGCCTGGTATTTTCCATCTTGTTTACAACACCCTACATGTTTGACTAATCCTTCGTACCTTCCCCTTCTCTGACTCAGTCCTCTTTAACTTGTCTCTCTCTCTCTCCTCCTCCGTCAGGATGCTGCCACTCAGTTAAAAACACATTTGTTAACAGCTCCGTGCCAGTCTCAGCAACAGCTGAAAATGTGGTGGAAACAAACAGGAAATTAACACAAAACAGAGATGCAAACTCCAACAGAATGCATGTTCTGTCATATAGTAAGCAGGGGTGGACTAAAACAATAATAAAGGCTCGGGTGGTACACGAAGCGAAGCAAAAAACCTTTAATGACCTCACATCTAACCCAAAATTAGCCCCCAGTCGTGCCATAGTTCAAGCCTAAGGAACTGTGTTTCATACCAGGTCACAGAACAGGGAGTAACTGTTCTTTTAATATAATGGTACCATTATGTTTGTCCATTATATTAATCTACAGTAAACAAAAGCACTAAAGCTTAGTGAGCAAGATCTCCATAGTTGTCCACCCAGACACTTAAGCTTATTGTCCAGCATTTAGCTGCATTTGTGGTAAAGCTGTTTTACATTTTTTTTTTTATTATTTTCTTAACTTGCCAAGTCATGGTACATTCAAGGACCTATAATACTGTAAGTCATTACATTTTTTCTGATTTCAATCTGGCTCATCTTTCATTCCACATCAGCTTCTCATGGACATCTGGACCATTTTCAGTATAGTTGCTATTAATAGATCACTTCATGGAAATCATGTTATGTCCCCTTGTAATTGCGCATCTGTAATATGTGCTGGATTTTTTCCAGTGTGTGAAAACTGTAATCTTTCCACTTGATTAATTTTTGTTGTTTACAAAGTTGCATGGAGCCAAGTGTGGAAAGAAAATGAATGAAAATGCTCACTGTGCTATCACATGCTGGCACGTACAACAGCTCAGACATTTCTGCTGACCTTTAGGAGCCGGCATTTTCAGTCTCTAATCCTTGAACAGTTGCAACAATCATGAGCCCGGTTTTCTGCCTTACCTGGAGCCTGCCGGCCTTTCAGGTTTTGAAACTGTGAAAAGCAGCTCTTATTGCTACAGATAAGAGCAGTTTTTTAGCTGCTTGCTAATTAATATCTTGTCATGTTGACTCTTAGCAGGCAAAACATCCCTGGGTCAATTTCATGACATATTTCTTCTGTGAGCAGTAACAGCGTCAAAAGTAGAACACAGCACCAGCAAAAGTTATTGAATGAAATGTCTCCGCATCTTTTTTTTATTTTTTTATTTGTTTTATTTGCAGGGTGCTGAAATGTTTATTTTACTGTACATACAGCCTATTTTGACATATGAAAGCAAACACATGAAAGTAAACTTAACACACCGCACCTGCTTATGCCACCGCCGCTGGTCTACACTTTCTTCCCCTGCAGTGTTTGTTTTCTAGTTGTAGGATAACAAGTTAGCAACGAGCACTCCTAATTCTACCACACAGCCATAAACACAGGCATTTATATCCAAACAAGGGCTACCTAGGAAACCTCACTCAAACACACAAATACATGCACACACATGCACATAAGTCATTTTCTGAAGCATATAATAACAGTTTGGGAGCTTGTTCACACATCCAGACGTATGTTGGCCCTCCAAACAAAAGCCATAAACAATAATTTGAATAAATGGAGGTAATTTCCTACAGCAGAATGTCTAATCAGAGCTGTATTCTACTGGAGGACCGCGACACAGGCCGAGAGTGTGTGTGTGTGTGTGTGTGTGTGTGTGTGTGCGGGGTTGTGTGTGTGGGTGTGTTAATGTGTGTGTATGTAAACGAAAACGAAAAGGCGATAGAGAATCGGAAATACATGCAGAGAGAGAGAAAAAGAAAGAAAATGACCGAAAACTGTGTACCATAAACTACCCATCCTGCCTTGCCAAGCCTGCTGGCCAACTTAAAAGACATTCAGTCCATCTGTGCCCACTAAGAGCCTCTCCTACCTCCAAAACATTTACAAAATACCCACTAACAACCCATTCATTAGTCTTTGTCTCTGTTGTTCTGTTTATCTCCCTCCCTTCTTCTCTCTTCCTCTATCTCCGGCTAGTTGAATATATTCTGTAGTTTTCCTTTTTTTCCAACAAATCCCATGTGGCGCTCCAAGTATCTACTAACAAATGTGTGTGTGTGTATCAGAACCTGATACTGACTATTCCTTTTAGCTCCACTGTTATCCCGAAAAATCTCAGGGAGCCACACAGTTCCTTTAACTAACTCCTACTAGCAAAAGTTTGCATTACAGCAGTTATGATTTTCGTCAAGGTGAAATAATTTGGGAGAAAAGAGTAAGCTCTGACATCCAAGTATTTTTGGCAATTACGCCAAGGAGAAGCAACATTATGGAGACACCATAGTAAGTGGGCCCCCTCCCCCGACACTAAACGTTGGTGGCAGTGTAGCAGAGTAAGCAGATGGTTCATGGAGAGTTTGGATGAGATGTTCTAGACAACATGGATGAGGAGGAGCTGGTGTAAAGGAGCGACAGATCACAATGAATTAGAAACAGCATGGAGTGGAAACCAACTGGCTCTGGGAACCCAGGAAGGTTGATTATTGGACAATTGTAGTGATGCTGAAATGTTGAATGATGTAAATTTAACAGCATGGGGAAAAGGAAGTGATCAGAGAACAGATCTTTGGTGAAATTGTTAATTGACAACTCACTTCTTGATCAGACTGCAGGCAAAGGTGGCTTAACTCAAAATGTGTTAGAAAACCGTGTGAAAACCATGAGTCACCTTTTCCATTTAGATTTGGTTCACTTCCATCCGTAGTCTTAGGTCTGACAGATCTGACTGTCCTGCAGTACAAACAGGTTGAACACTCACATCGGTAATAATGCTACTCCACCTATATCTGTATAATCAGCACCTGTTGCCAGCCATTACAAGCCAGTTCAGTTCCTACACACTTTCTCTGGGAGATGGATCACCTTGGCAGACTGTCTTTACAGGAAAGTCCTTTGAAGAGGTGCTGACAGATGTATGTGGTTAAGTGTCCTGTCATATTTTGGAATTTTGAACAAAATCTGCTTTAGTCAGGCCATTCAAGTCAGGATCCCAACACCCGTGTCTCCAACTCTACATCCACCCACACCCCTATACAGGAGAAGCATCCAATGCTCTACAAAATGTGCCTTCTTCCTCTATGTATTCGTCATCATGTAATCAATTAGGTGTGTTTGATGCACTTCATCTTTACAAGCATCCTCCATGTTTACTCCTTTCTCAAATTCACAACATTTTTAGAAAGAATTCAGGCAGAAAAAAAGCAAATCAATTAATAAACAATAAGTAAGGTTATTACATATAACATATATGTGGCACATTTCAACAATAAATTTCTTACAGAATTACATCTGACTGAATCAGTCTCAGCAGACAGAATACATGATATATCCAAACCCATGCACTGGCAGTATTGAAAATTTATATGCAGTGTGTTAATAATGTAGAAAAAAAAGATAATTTCATAATTGGTTCTGATTTGCTGCCAATTTACACTGATAGTATTAAAACTAATAGACAACAGATTAGAAAATAGATTATTGGAGTTTACTATGATAACACCATAATACCTATTATCTCATCAACTTAAAGTAGGAATTTGTTGAATTTGGTTTGTACAAACATTGAGAAAGTCAAGCAAGAAGACACAATTAAGTTGGCTAGGTTTTTTCATCTTTTACCACAGCCCCCTATATATTTACTTATGGCTCCTGTTATATCATGTTTTGCTACACTATCAGGGGTGCATGTTAAACCCAGCGTTTTACATGGATTTCTATCAGGGTCGCATTGACTGCCTCAGTGTTTCTAGGTTTAAATGTATTCTTTTTTTTTCCCAGTCAGTGTGGCAAATGCAACGCTATTATTATCATATTAATTTGACACATCTAGAATAAATAAATATCTATTTTATCAACTACGTTATTTACAGGAAATTTTTATTTTCTTAGTTGGGAATCTGACTTGTATAACAAGTTTCAAAAATATGTGTTAACTTTTTGTAAAATACAATCTAATACGAAAATGTCAAAGTTCCTATACTCTTTGAGCCAACAGGCGTTAACAATCTAAATAACGATAAACATTTTTCCACCCTAACAGGTGTAATGGGAAATGTTAATCAAGCACAGGCTTTACACACCCACTCAATCCTTAAAAAAAGGTTTAATGTGAAGATATGTGAATAAGGTCTAGCATGAAACAAGCTTTAGAAATGTGGCTTGTCTTTTTCTCAAATGTATAAGAACACTAAAAGTAAAACTTTGTACATGCTCCAAAATCAAAAAATATCAGATGTCAAAAGAAATCAAAGAAACAAGAAATTTAATGGAGTCTAAACTATAAGTAACTATTAATCCCAGTTCATGGGTAATCTCAGTTACCCATGAAGCTTTGACAGAAGTACAAAAGTAAAATAAAATAAAATCTGAGTGGTAAATGTTTCTGGTTTATCTGGTTTATCTTTTTTCAGTATTTCTTTTTTCTTTATTTCTGAGACTTTCTTTTCACATTTCTCACCCACATATTTAATCCAATAAATAGGCAAAAACAAGTTGTAAATATTACAATTACATTTTTCTAGTTTTTATGTTGAGCTGATTGGCCAAAGTTGGCTGTTTGTAGACTCAGCAGCTACTGACTAAAGTTTGCATTCCTTAAATTGCGCTCTGTTTTAATTTCTTTTTTTGAATTACTACCAAACTCCTTTGGAGCTACACATGCCAGTTCTGAGTCTGAATCAGTAGTTTGGTGCCAATGACTGTAGTACAAAGTGAGCTTTAATGCTTTCTATTTAAAAACTTTAAATGTAAAGCTGCAGAGTCAGTAGCTGTTTCTACCAGAAATCCCATTCACTTTGCCCCTGTTTTCATTGTCTTTTTTTTTTTGTTTGTTTTTGTGATATTATAAAAACAGCAAAAACTGATTCTTTGTTTGACATTACGAGTGTCACAGCAGGGGTTATCGGCACTGCCTGTACACCCAACTGGGTTTTTGTCAAAACAGCTGGAGGATATTTGGGCTCAGATGGCTGCTGTGGCCAAGAGCCCAGTCACCCCAGATAAGCAGCTGCTCATCTCTGAAATAAAATTAAAAGCATGGAGAAACACTGGAAAATGTGGAGGAAAATATGGTGCCACAGATTGGTTTGTCAGCAGTGATTAAAAGTCTAACATTCAGGATTGCTATTATGTTGGAATGTTCTTATTTTTCACTTTCAGTTTTCCTTGATTTGAATATTGTTATCCTTTAAGTGGGAAAATTGCTCATAACTTTATGGAGTGTTCTCAAGTCGGAAAAACTAATGTTTTGGTGACAGTTCAGATGCACTGCAACACCATCAAATAGAAATGCTGTAGAAGGACATTAAAGAAAATGGAAGTTGAATAAAATCATTGGAAATAAGAAAAAAAACACTATGGAAGCTGAATAAAAGAAAAAAAACACCACATAGTTTAAAAAAAAACCTTAAAAAAACACAACAGAAGTGTTTTAGGTGAGACAATAACATGACGAAACAGTTGTGGAAATGACAAGCTAATACTAAACAGCTTCTTACAACACTGATGAAGCTTCTGCTTTTCTTAACCATGTATCAGTGTAATCCTTTCGTCACTTTCTTTAAGTTGTGTTTTGTGAGATTTTGCTGAAAGTTACTTTTATTGATCCAACTTTTTGATTTAACTTTTGTTGTGATTTGTGTGCTTTTGCAGCATTTTTCTATTTGCTGGTGTTTTCCTAAGTTGCAGTGCATTTGAACTCTCAAGTACACCATAGAGCAATGTGTATAAAAAGGGTTTCATCTGTTTATTGAAATGTGGAATGACTCATATGTATAATGTCAGAAATGGAGTTTCAAAATGTACTGTAACTGCTCCCAGTCCTTACACTAAACCACTGAACATAATTTTACTACGTATCATGAGTATTGATAGTTACGGTACAATACAGTAGTAAGTTCATCGCTAAAATTCATCACTAAATACTGCAACGTGTTTGTTAAAGAACAGTACACTTTTTCATTTCATGCAACACTTCAGCTGCTTTCACTGCTGATATGTCTAATGACACTTTGGCAGACAACATCACATTTAGTGTGTGTATAATGTATAATGTCCACTTACACTGACTCAGGTACATCTCAGGTCGTTATCGTAGAAATCCCTTTAAAAAATTATGCTTATCCTTCATTTGAAGTGACACTTTCTCTTCAACTGCAAACTTCATAGCTGACATGTGAAAATGGATTTCAGGTGATGTAACAGCGTACAGTCCAGCTCACATTTCAGCTTCTTATGATTAAACCCCATTAATTTCAGTGCATTCACACACCATTTGTCTTCACTTTTCCACTTCTCCGAGTTTTACATTTTATGTTGTGTTATATGTTTTCAAGTGACTCTTAACCCATGTTTTAATGAATCTCCAGGTTTATCTGCAGTTCTTTTTTTAACTGCCACTTTTACTTCCTTAGTTAATACGCAAAGAAGTAAACAATGTTTAAGAAAGAATATATTTATTCTTTCTTTTAACCTTTATTTTTAACTGAAACAGTTCAACACAAATATGAAAGTACAGTGTGTACTGACATTTCAGTTTCTTAAGCACTTACATTTCACGTAATGTTTTTGTTTTGCAAATATTTGAAAAACTTTTGTAATATGATTTCTGATGCATATGTACAGCCATTCATTAGTGTGTAATGTGTTACCCTCACAAGTGCAATTTGAGGTTCTACTTGCCTGAGGACAATTTGATGTGTGCACTGTAAGTGTCAGGGACTAAAACCACCGATCTTCTGAATAGTGAACAACTTTTGCCACCTCCTGAGCACCAGCTGCCCTAAAGTTTTTGTCATGTTTACACTTTACTGGTGATGGGGAACGAAACGGCTCTTAGAGCCGACACTTTGACATGGACAACACGAGCCGACTCCTTTTTGGGAGCCATGGGTTTTTTTTTCCTTTCTCTCACCCTCTCTCTCACACACACTTTTTTCCCGCTTCACTCCGTACACGAGCCTTGTGCTTTGCGCTGGGCAGAGGGGGGAGGGGCGGTAGTTACACTCGCAGTAGCACAGGAACAGAGCGGGAGGGAGAGAGAGAGAAAGAGCCAGGGACAACAACGTCACATTAGAAAGGTATAGTAATCATCCGCAACTATTTTCAGTTGCAGATGATAAAGGATTCAGAAAGTTTATTCATGCAGGCCCATATGACAGAGAATGTGCATGTTCTTTTTGTTTTCATATTTTTTCATATTTATATTTAATTGTGTTGTGGTTTGCAGTGTTTTGTGTTGTTTCACTTTAAATTTGTTTAAAAGGAAAAAGCTGAAAATTTAAATAGTTAAAGTTGAAATGTAAATAGTTGGTTTTTGTATTATACGATTTATTTATTAAATTTTATGTGGAGTGAATAAATAAAAGTATATTTACGGTGGCCCCTCGAGACAAAGCACAAAACTTCAAAACATGTAAAAACTCCAAATCACGTAAAAACTCCAAAACACAACAGAAGTGCTCCAGGATGCTAGGGGCAGTGTTGAGCTTTGTTACCTAGTGGCCACACAAGCCAGGAAGTATCAACGACCGGATTTGGTGTGTGGTAGTAACAAAAATTAACATTTTTTTTAAATTATTTGAATACATATGAGTGCTTGTGTATAAATACACAAACAATACACATATGCTTTCAATTGTGTAATTTAAGTGATCTAGGTAGCTCTGTTTTGGAAGTTCAGTTAACGCTAGAAATGTGTTTTGGAGTTTGTACGTGTTTTGTCTCTGGGGGCCACCGTATATATTTATATATAAACATATATAAATAAAACCACTTTTTTTTACATTAGTAATTCCTTTTGTGAATAATTTTATATTGTTGTCAATAATTAATTAATTAAAGCAACAAAACAACCTGAAGAGCCAGTTGGGAGCCGAAAGAGCCAGCTCTTTTTAGTGAGCCGAGCCGAAAGAGCCGGTTCTCTAAAAAGATCCGGAAATCCCATCACTACACTTTACCTGAAATTTAAGCTCAAGTCATTGCTTTTATTTCAGATTTACATTTCAGCTGACCCTTCTATACTTCTATTTTATTACTTACACTTAAACTTTTTTCAGTTTTCAATAAGTGCAACTACAACTCTTTTAAGTGCATCAACCCCCTAGGCAAGGCAAGTTTATTTGTATAGCACAATTCAACAACAAGGTGATTCAAAGTGCTTTACAGAGACATTAGAAACAAGAACAAATAAAAAGCATGATTTAAAATTGATTAAAACAAGCAAGTAGTACACATATAACCTTACTTGACAGACACAAAAACTTGTAGTTGGAATTCATTTATATCTTATAATTTTCTACAGCTTCAGCCACAGTAGAGGACTTCCAGATTCGTCCACACTGCCTGTTTGTCCATTCGTACCGAGCTCCAGCCTTCTGCGACCACTGTGGGGAAATGCTGTGGGGACTTGTACGCCAAGGACTTAAATGTGAAGGTAAAATATCCTACTCCCATAAGATGAAATCATGAGAACATTATGGCTGAGGTAAAATTTTAAAAAGAGACACTATCCTTTTCTCCAGGTTGTGGTCTGAATTACCACAAGCGCTGTGCCTTTAAGATCCCCAACAACTGCAGCGGGGTGAGGAGGCGTCGTCCCTCCAATGTCTCATTGACAGGCGGGATAATCAACATCGGGCGTCCGCTCTCTGCTGAGCCTTCACCTCCCCACTACAGTGATGATGCTTTATTGGTCAGTACAAAAGCACAGACCTGTGGAACACAGTTTTTCAGAAATGTTGAAGTAACTTTTTTTGTTCTTTTTTTGTTGTCCAGTCTCCAGTCAGTCCTAGCATGGAGGTAAGTCCTCCCATCTTTTTACATAGAAATACTTCTCTAGGGTCATTTTTACTTATTGCATAATAGTGAACAGGCAGCCAAGTTAAATTATACTGTGCAATTCATTCTCCCATCTGTTAGTCTATTTATCATATAGTTCTTGCAGGCAACGGTAACCCCAGAGCTGAGAAACCAAACTCTAAATCTGCTGCCATAAAAAATCATTTTAAGTGTGACTTATCATGGAAAACAGGTCCACTGGCAAAAACTAGAAACGTATGAAAAACTTTGAAATGCTTTGCTTGTTTCTCCCAACAGCAGAAGAACCAGTTAGATTACTTTCCTGGTAGAGAGCGGCGATCCAGCTCACAATCATATGTTGGCCGTCCCATTGAGCTTGACAAGATCTTACTGTCAAAAGTCAAAGTTCCCCACACATTCCTGATTCACTCTTACACCCGGCCTACTGTCTGCCAGCACTGCAAGAAGCTGCTCAAAGGCCTCTTCAGGCAGGGCCTGCAGTGCAAAGGTGAGCTGTTGTTCTGAAAACCTGCTGTAGATGTTTTTCAAAGCTCTAGATGTCAAACTTAAAACTGTCTCTGCTTGTAGCACAGCTTGTCCAGTGTCCAAAACATTTTGCATTAAGATGCTTAAAGAAACCTTGTCCTTTCAGAATCATTGAGACATTTCTTTGGCTCAACCATGTAAAAACTACCAGTAGGTTTACTGTTTACTTGTTAATGTAACCATTAGATACTGTAATACAGTATAATACAGAATAATGATTTGCCATGGTGCTACATGTAATGTTGCTGTAAAAGGACTAGTAGAGAGACTGAATACTGAATGTGTAAAAACATTACCTGGATAAATAAAGACTCTGCTGATTGTACTATTAAAATATAGAGTTTAGATAATGTAGGTAGATTATTTTAAGTACCTGGGATAAATTCCAGGCAACAGAAGCAGTGTTGAGGAGAGGTGAAGAAGAGTGTGCAAATGGGGGGAGCTGTTAGAGACAAATGTCAGGGCTGATTTGTTACAGAAGGATAGTGAATGGGAAGTTTATGAGATGTTCGCGAGACTTGCTATGTATGGTTAAGACACAGTGACAAACAGATAGGAGGCCAAGCTGGTAGTGGTAGAGTAATGAAGATGTTAAGATTTTCATTGGGACTGAAAGTTAGTAAATTCTAGGGACAGCTCAGGTTGAGTGGTTTGTAGACAAAGTGACATAGTGCAAAGGCGGAATAGCAGATATATTCCACAATCAGTGATGGGAAGGTTACTTTTACAATGTATTCCACTACTGATTACAGAATACATGCCCCAAAATGTATTTTGTAACCTATTCCGTTACGTTACTCAATTAGAGTAACTTATTCTGAATAATTTGGATTACTTAATATATTATCAGGCAATTATGTAGGCAACTAAATGAATGTACTATTGCTCTGTGATCTTTTACTATTACTGAAGAATACTCGCCATACCAATACCAACTAGATTTTTAAATCTTAATATAAATGAGTAACAGTAGGGTGGACATTAGGTAAGGCTGCACTTTTTGCAGCGATCTCATATAGAAAACTATTGCGCGCATATTTTTTCAGGTCCGCGGCTCCGAACTGTAGTAAAGGGACCTCTGGCTAATACGTCAGGTTCCGTGTCGGGCTCGTAACCGAAAACTAGCTTTACTTTGTTGTCTGGGTCAACTTTGCTAGCGAGAGACAGAGAGAGGCGTTGAAAGGCTGCTCCAACGGAGCTTATTGTTTCGGAGGAAAACATGAACACAGTGTACAGTCGAGTCTTAACAGCTTACTTACAACTGGGCTACACTGCCCATGAGGCTACATTCTCCAGGGCTATGCCTGTAACACTCTGCTCATATTGCCTTCATAATAAATAATTTATTGAAAAGTAATTTTTAAAAATATTTCTTCACATCATTATGCGGGCGCAAGTACAGGTAACATGGGCCGCGAGATTGACACACATGCATTAGAGCCTCTTATTGTGTGTTTTGTTTGAGTTTCCACCGGCGTGGAATTACCAGAAATAGAGAGGGCATAGCCTAACAAATGAAACAGGAAAAGACCGCTGTGTAATCCCTTTAATTCAACAAACTATTCTGAATACCACCTTTTTAAACGGTAACTGTAACGGAATACAGTTACTCTTATTTTGTATTTTAAATACGTAACGTCGGCACATGTATTCCGTTACTCCCCAACACTGTCCACTTTGTGATGTTGACTGGCTCTTGCTGGGAGGTTACTTAGCATTGGTGTTGTGTGACACATCTTTTTCAGCTCTGGGTAGGTCTGCTCCTGTGCTATTTTTCTCTTGTAGCTTAGAGCAGCGGTCCCCAACCTTTTTTGCGCCACGGACCGGTTTATGCCCGACAATATTTTCAGGGACCGGCCTTTAAGGTGTCGCGGATAAATACAACAAAATAAAACTAGTACCGGTAATGAAAAAAAGAAGATTTATTCATAGCACATGTGAAAAGACCCAGGAAAACCGAGTTAAAGATAAAAACGATAACAAAATAACGCTGAAAACCGATAAAAACCCTGAAAACCATACATTTCACACCTGAGCCTCAACTCTCGCGGCCCGGTACCAAACGATTCACAGACCGGTACCGGTCCGAAGCCCGGGGTTGGGGACCGCTGGCTTAGAGTACACCCTGGATGGATCTTTGGAGAAAATCCATCCTAGTCACCAGAGCTTTGTTTAACAGTTTCTAGAACCTTGGTTATAGACATCATGTTGTACGCCCTTTCATTTAAGACGTCTGATGATGCAGTTCTATATCTCCCTGTTCCAACATAAGTGCAATTATGTTGGAACAGGGAGATATAGAACTGCATCATCAGACGTCGTAAATGAAAGGGCGTACAACTGGTGTGCAAACCAGTGCACAAATCAAGTAACATAAAGACATGGACAGTCTTGACCTCAACATGATAGAACACCTTCAGTATAAATGAGTGGGGACTGTGAGCCAAGGTGTAAGGTTGCAAAGGTTGGGCCAACATCAAACCCTATGGATTAAGAATAGGATATCCCTCAACTTCATAAAGGCATACGAGGAAATGCTTTTAGCAATATAGTGTAATCTGGCCGTTTTGGAGTTTTAACTGCATCATGTCTTCATCTGTATTAAGATTTTGAACAGTTACTGTGGAGCTGATGTCAAAGCCTCTTCCTAAGCCTTGTGTTCCTCTTTCTTGTTTCTCTCTCAGACTGTAAATTTAATTGTCATAAACGATGTGCGCAAAAAGTGCCAAACAACTGCCTGGGAGAAGTATCAAAAAATGGAGGTACCTACCGACACACAAACACATTTCTTTATTTTTGTATTATATGAACACAGAGCGTTACTTTAGCCACCGCTACAACATCCATAAACCCCATCATAACTTAAAATTTTATTTTAAAATCAGGCTTGAAACTGAATAAAAATGATGCTTTAATTTCTTTTTCACACACACACACACACACACACACACATATATATATATATATATATATATATATATATATATATATATATATATATATATATATATATATATATATATATATATATTCATGTATCTTTTCTGTGCTTATCCTATTTCCCTCCTGCCTCCATGTTCAACACCCTTTGCGCAATGTAGTCACCATCCCACCACTGCACACGTCTAACATGTCTAAACCTTGCCTCTCTAGCTTTGTCTCCAAACAACTCAACCTAAGCTATCACTCCGTTGCATTATTAATTCTCATTCCTAATTTTGTCCATTCAACCCTGACACTCATCTCCACCAACACCTTTGTGCACTGACCAATGCTTTGGATGATTGATCCCTGGTAATGGACCAGTCATGTACTTTAACTCCATTTGCCCCGGTTTCACTGTTACTCCTACCTGTCTCTCATTCACACATGTATTCAGTGTAAAGGGGCCAGAGCAAGAAGGGGCTGTAGACAAATACTTTCTTGGCAGTTTCCCTAACCATGTCAGCTGTACTTTTCCCAGTCATCTGGCAGTTCTTCCCTACAACCCTTAACTCCTTCCTAAATGCTGCATAACATTCTTCCTTCAGCTTCCATAACTTAGTCCTTTTCTCATTCCCTTACTCTTCTTGAGTTCCAAAGTCATCCTGCAGACTACCACCTAATGCTGCCTAGCTAGATTTCTGATACTACCTTGCAGTCTCCAATCTTTGTCATGGTCCTTCATGGTCTGTTTGCTGTTTTGGGTTTATGCTGGGTTGGGCAGATCTTGGTATGACCAGATCCAGGGTTCACTCTCCACCAGATTTTATGCCTCCTTTAACTGGTAATCTGGCTCCTCCGTGTCTCCTGTGGTGACACAAGCTTTCAAGTGTAACACCTTCATTGCCATGTGTCCCATTTGTCCCCTGCCTTAAGAGCAGCTCCACCTCCAGTGTCCCCTAACTGTCTCTGTCAAACTGGTCTTCTCCTCCTGAAATCCTTGATCAAGAAACTCTCAATTTCAACTCACCTGCCTCTTCACCTTCCTACGACTCTGTCCCCCTGCAAGTATCTCTTCCAGACCAACCAAGTAGGCAGTCAAATTCACTCTAAACAACACTCTCTGGAGCTATTCTGTGGATTATCCAAGGCTAACTCTCTCAGTGACTCAGTGACAGGTCCTCCTACCTGCTTTGTTTTGTCAGGAATCCATGTGTTTACCTCCCCTTTCAACTTCTCACTTACTTTAACTCAATAAACCTGTTGAACTTTAGACTTGTCAGTGTTGGGTCCTGTTTTGCAGCCTTGTTAGCTGTATTGCCAATTTAGCATATGACGCCTTCTACAAAAATCAACCTCCGTGCACCTTTCTCCACTCTTATACGTCACCTTTTGTTTTGTTTTTTCTTAAAGCATGTGATCACCACTACTACCTGCTCTTCTGCAATTCCTTACATCATACTTTCCCAACACCTCATCAGCTCCCTACTCTTCACATACATTTCTACTGAGGTCTAATCACTACTGTCTCATCTCTGGGATACTCTCTACAGGTTGTTGAATATATTCTAAAATTTCAATGATAACATTCAACGTCACTCCTTCGATCTAGTTTCAAACTCATGATAGTGTCTGACACTCTTGACCTCCACAACACCACTTGTGGGCTGACAAGACAGCTGAACTTTTTGAAAAGTTTGTGTCCCGTTACTTCTGGCATGAGAGTAAAACAGGAAGCCATAAAAAGACCAACAGTCAAACGTGGTGGTAGTAGAGTGAGGATCTGAATGACTTTCTGTAATTGATGGAATCTTGAATTCTGCTCTCAACCTAAAACTCTGAAGGAGAATTTCCTGTCCTGAAGCTTAGCACACTCGGATTATGTATCAATACAAGGGTTTGAAACACATTAGCATAACACATAAGTCCACCTCTGAATGGTTTAGAAACACAAAATGAAGGTCCTGAATTCTATTGTTGCATAGAACTTCTGAGCCCAGGTGCAGAATCGGATGCCCTCATGGTGGAGGGTTGCCTTGATGACCATGATATTGACAGAGGGGGTAGCCTCTTGGATGACATGGATGAAGCGCTGGCCTCAGAGAGTGGCTTGCTGCTAGAGGCAGGACCCAGCGATCTCTGTGACATGCACGACCCTGACCTAGATGAGTCCAACCGAGCCATCAGGTACTCACAGAACAATTACACACAAAGAAAAATATATAGTACTGAGATGTTTCTGAGGCTGTGTTTTTTTTCGTGCCCCTTAAAGCCCCTCCACCAGCAACAACATTCCTTTGATGCGAGTCGTCCAGTCTGTCAAACACACAAAGAGGAAGAGCAGCAATGTGATGAAAGAGGGCTGGATGGTCCACTACACCAGCAAGGACACTCTGGTACATCTTTCTTTTTATGTTTAACAGTCTATTTACCTCACCAAATTTGTGTTGTGGATGTTGTCTTACATGAAGCAAACAGCTAGCGCCCTCAGGGTTTTTTGTTTGTTTGTTTTGTTTTCGTTCTGTTCACTGGTTCGGATGTTATCAGGCTTTGCCTCAGTCTTAGCTTTGTCATCTACTCCTTTAATTTCACCGATTCCTCTGTCTTTGTGACATGAAACAGTGGCTTCTCAGTCTAATGATTAGTCAATCAGCACCCTGGGGAGAATTCGTGTAATTGTTAAATTTTTCCCAATTACTTAAAGATGGTACACTTTAGAATTATAATTTAATTCATAATTAAATTATAAAAAAAAGACCTGAACCATGTGGAAAAACACAGTTTATTCTCATTACATTTCAAGAACAAGCAAAGAATCCAGTTGTGATGCTGTTTCTGAAGTCTTTGAGTGAAGGATAAGAGGACTCAGAAACAGGACAGAACGCGTTGCAGATATTTCACTATTTGTAATCAAAGTGCTGCTTCCAACTTTGTTTGACACATTATTATAAATATACACTTTGAATCGTACAAAGATTGTCTTAAGTGTTTGTGCTTCTTCCTATTTAAATAACGGAGATGGTAGGAAATATCGAAGAAACAAATAGTGAGAAATAATAAATGTTAAACTCATTCCTAATAGAAGCAAGAGTTATTTCTGAGAAAACTGCCACTTGTGGTTTGAGGATGTGTTGCTGTTCTGAAATTCTTCAGCTGCGTGAGTGTTAAAAGAGTGTTAAAAGTTCTTGTCTTCTCCCAAAGACAAGAACTAACAGACTTAAAAACTCCTTTGTCCCACACGCCATCAGACTGTTTAACTCCTCCCTGGAGGGGAGAGGGAGGGGAAACAGGAGGACAAAGGAGGGGGGAACAACTAAGCTGTAGTGCCTCTTCACCTCACTGTGCAATACCTTTTGTGCAATACTTTTGTAAATAGTCAACGGTGCAATAGACTCAATACTTGAAATGTGCAATTCACTTGTATTTTTATTTTTATTCCTATTTATTCTATTTATCCCCTTCGTATATTTTATTTATATTGTCTCTGTATTTATATATATGTGTGTGTGTATAACTCTGTAACTTCTGTCGGTGCTGTGCTTTTTTGGAAATCGAATTTCCCAGAGGAACCCACCCGAGGGATTAATAAAGTTCTATCTTATCTTATCTTATCTTATCTTAAAAACAAGTTGAGAGGCATTTACAGGTTGTCATTGTTTGTCTGCTTCATACTTATTTGCTCTCTTTTCTTTCCTCAGTTGTTTTGCTCTTTAATGTCACTCTTTTTTCTTTGTGGTATTCCCTTATTTTTCCTCCTCTTCTCTCTTCCAATGTTTCAGAGGAAAAGACATTACTGGAGGCTAGACAGTAAATGCATTACGCTGTTTCAGAACGACACAGGAAGTAAATATTACAAGGTAAGACCACTACCTTCCAGCAGTTTATTTGTTGCTGCAAAGTCATCACTGCAGGTGTGCCTGTCTTTTAAAGACTAACTGCTAAGTTTACAGTAGTAGTCTTTTTTGAACTTGAGTCTGCTGAGAGAGGCCTGATATACCTATTCTACTTTCTAAACTCAGCAGTCTGAGAGCAATGTGATCTACTGGTATGAGATATATGTTAATTCATATTTGAATGTAAATTACTTGCAACACAGCACACCCCTCAACTACAGATTCAGGAGGTACATCATGTATGGTGTACTGGTGCTGATACTGTAAACTGTATTCCACCCAGACCCCTTTACTTCATCCTCTCTGCAGGAAATCCCTCTGTCTGAAATCTTGTCTCTGGAGCCTGCTCAGAATTTTTCTCTACTTCCTGATGGAGCCAATCCTCATTGCTTTGAGATCGCCACGGCATCACTGGTTTATTATGTTGGAGAGAACCTGCAGAGACCTGAATCATCTGTGACAGGCAGCAGCATTCTGGTGAGATGCAGATTTAATCTGATATGATGCAAGATAGGTTCTCTAAGATCATAATTAGATTTGATATTATTGATAGATTTGATATCATCCTTAATGTGCTTGCATGATATCATGCAAACACTTTAAGGAGAAATGTTTTTCAACAAAGTCTTAAATCGGATACGTCAGAGCTGGCAAAATCAAGACATTTGTCACATTTGTTTTTCAAAATTTTGAAAAACTCACATTTACATGAAAGATTTAAATTCACAGTTGATCAAATGTCACTGAGTACTCCTTACTAAAATCTCTTTTTCTCCAACTCTGTTCTTTCTTACATCTTTCTTCATTCAGTTCAGTTCAGTTCAAATGTGATGATTATTTGCAGCTAGCAGGTTGTAGCCATCAGTAATAGTAATAAATCACACAGCAATAGTACATCGAAGATACTGAAGTGGGACATAACTACCATAGCTATGGTAGCTACCATAACTC
This sequence comes from Diplotaxodon limnothrissa, assembly GCF_057381915.1. NCBI lineage: Eukaryota > Metazoa > Chordata > Actinopteri > Cichliformes > Cichlidae > Diplotaxodon > Diplotaxodon limnothrissa. The sequence goes on along the minus strand of NC_140614.1, from coordinate 5,056,779 downwards.
GAACAAGGTAGTTGCAGTAGGTTAATGTTAGTTTTTAAATAAAGAACTTACTTCCAGATGTTTCTTTAGGTTGGAGTCTTTTGATGCTGAGAGCAGCTTGGTTGCTGGCAAACAAAGTTTGCATTGCACGGTCAGATTTTGCCCATCCCATTCTTCTCATGAAGTGGTGTCAGAATTTCCAAGTAAGAAATGCCTTCCTGCCCGTTCACTGCTGGCTCTGTTGTGCTGGCTCTGGGTTCATTGTGTAGCTGACACCACCAACATTAACTGGACGCTCACATTAGAGCCTCTTATTGTGTGCTTTGTTTGGGTTTCCGGCAATGTGTGGAATTACCAAAATTAGAGAGGGGATAGCATAACATATGAAACAGGAAAAGATTGCCGTGTAATCCGTTTATTTCAACAAAGTAACTGTATTCTAATTATCACCTATTTAAGCAGTAACTGTAACAGAATACAGTTGCTCATATTTTGTATTTTAAATACGTAACGCCGGTACATGTATTCTGTTACTCCCCAACACTGGTGACATGAAATAATAACACCCCTCAAATGCAATCATGTTAAGAAAGATATTTGAGAGATATTGGTGTAAAAATTAAGGGGGTGAAAGTTTAAAAAATGTCAGCTATAAAAATATTAAACTAAAAGACAGAAATCGAAAAAGTGACGTTTCCCCTCTGTGGTACATGGATTACAGTCATCTTCTACCATTCATACTTAGTTATTTCTGCAATGAGAAATACTTTCAAGTTAAAATTTTACATAACTTACTTTAAAAAAAATCAGAAACTACTAATATTTTTAAAGTTTGTTTAAAGTGATGAAGTGCGATTTTAAAAATCTTTTCAGATAAAGTTAGATCAAAGTACAGTACTAATAATTCCTATATGTCTCATTCAGGATTCAGACTGCTCTAAAGACTTGTTTTTTAAACTCTTTGCATTTGTGAATTTATGTTTTTCTGATAGGAACTAAATAACTAAATATTTAAAATAAATATATAAAAACAAAAGACAAAATAAAAGCATGAATTCTCCATTCAATTAGCCATGAGGGCTCCCCCTGTCTTCCTCTGTGGCCGAGTACAAGCCCCTTAACCCCAGAAATGGGCCCACTGAAGGTTGCCAGGGATTGGCAGATGCAAGTGGACTTGGATCCCACAGAGATCGTAGCACCTACTCTGCGACCAGACCTCGTCCTTTGGTCTAACTCCCAAAAACTTGCGTATGTCATTGAGCTGACGGTACCATGGGAGGAAGCAATTGAGGAAACATTTGTGCGTAAGAAGCTGTGGTATGCCAACTTGGCAGCTGAGGCAGAGGACAGAGGCTGGAAGATCAAGGTGCGCCCGGTGGAAGTGGGATGCAGGGGCTTTGTTGCCAGTCCAACAGCAAAACTGCTTAGAGAGATTGGGATCAGAGGACAGGCGCAATGGCAGGCTATAAGAGAATTGGCTAACACTGCTGAGAGGACCAGTCACTGGCTATGGCTAAAAAGTAGGGGTGGGTTTTAATAATCGATTCATCGATTAAAATCGATTCTGGCTTGGATAACGTGATATCGATTCATTAAAATCCTGAATCGATTTTTTAATATAAATGTATTTTGCCCGAAATTCCAGAATCTCAGGTGAAACGTCACAAAATTTTGACAACCACCAAACAGCTAAAACAGTAAATGAGAGCAGGTACACGGCTTCTGCACAAAGACGTAAACACAAAGCGCGGACCCGCGGATCAGAATCAGTGAGATGTGACTTTCTCATCCGACGGCACGGACACGGTCGGGGCTGAAAGCCAACAGCTCGCTGATTCTGATGTTTCGGCTGGTCCACGCTTTGTGTTCGCGCCCTTTTTGCGCTGATTCTAAAGCTGTTAGTTTTATCTCTCTCCAAACAATATTGACCAAACCAGCAGCAAAAGAAGATCCAAACTACGCTTCACATAAACATCGTCATGAATTCACTCTTACTTTTGCTGTTTTGCTTCCACCACAATAAAATCACACTTCATGCACAGCTCTCTCTCTCTCTCAGTGTACTTCAAGAACAGTTTCCTGTCTATCCCCGAAATCTGTTTTCTGCATTATTCGCTTGCTTGTTACGCACAAGACTACCGTTATTTACAGCGCTGTCGGCTGATGTTTTTTTTCCCTTTTACTTACTTCCGAAAAGAAAACCTAATTTCTGCCGTTCAATAGGCTTCTGAACTTTTTAAAATTATGCAAAATGCAAAACGCTCAGCTGTGTCTGTAATAAAACCGCTGTAACTTCAGAGGTAATGTTCATGTGCTGGTTAATGGTTTTCTTTGGTTTTTGATGTACTGTGGAATATTTTTATAAAATCCCAGGCCAGGAAAATCACCTTCATGTTTTTCTGTGTTTTATCTTCAGCTACTTTGACACAAAGGCATCTGCTGTCATGCTCACACCTTTGATAAAGTCTCGAAAGTGTCAGCTTCCTTTTTATAGATACAAAAATATGTAAATGTACTGATCTGAATTATAATATTTCTGACTGTCTGAGGCAAAATTTCCCAGATTCAAATCCAATTGAATCGAATCGTGGATCGAATCGATTCAGGACCTTGTGAATCGGAATCGAATCGATTCTAGAAATCAGTGACGATACCCAGCCCTACTAAAAAGGGCTGCCTTGGGTAGCTAAGGCAGTCAGCTAACCGCGAGACACAAGCCCAGGATTTATCAACCCGTGGTGTGCCTACCTCAACAGGGGGCGTCAAAAGGGTAAAATATAACATTAGAAATTTTGCTGGTTGACTGATACAGCTGTCTCAGGGCCTCCTGGGGACTGTGCAGTTAACCTCATGGTAGTGAAACCAAAAGGAGGAATGAAAGAAAAGAAAAATATTCTGCTCTTCTCCCCTCTGCTCTTCCTCCCAGTGGGGAGGTAAAGCGTACAGCCCGATCTGGCAGGGAGGTGTGGGAAGCCAGATTGGGCGCCCCCCTTCCGGCTATCCTCTCTGCTCTCTCCTATCTTGTCCCTTTTTGTCTTACTTCTCTCTATCACCTTTTCTATCCCTTTGAAGAAGTGAGGCTCCATAAATGTTAAAGAGGTAAGTATTATTTCTCAGTTTCAGTGATGAGATAGAAGAAAATAAACTGTAGAAAACTAAACAGAAGAAAGAAGAAGAAAAATAACAAAAACCAGTGACACACTGGCAGGGCCTTCTTAGATGAGGGTGCCTAGTGATAAGGGCCGAAACACCCGATGAATCTAAGGTCCACTATAAGATCCCTAATCCCTAAACCTAACCAAGGAAGAAAAAAATGGCAGATTAGCCTGGGTAAAAGACTGAAAGCTCAGGCACACAACACTGTATGCCGCTGATAGTATTTAGTATTAGTATTTATTTATTTATTGTCATTGTCAAGAACAATGAAATTGCGTTTGGGGCTTCCATACAACCCAAAAAAAAGAAGAAAATAATAAATACCCCTTAAAACCCAAGTGTACATATTTAACCCAGTGTGACTCCAATGCAATAAGACAATCCTTAGCAATAATGTTCGTAGAAATTCAGACAAAGACCTGAGAAACATGACAAAATACAACAATGCAACCCATTCAATATTATTGTACTGTGAGATATGATATCAGATATGATAGTTATCTATTTAAGAAAGAGGGGGGGGGGGCAGGAGGGGGAAGAGAATAAAGATATGATGCACCAATGCAGACCAGTTCATTGCTATTAAGAAGTTGGATATGGTTATTGTCCGTGAGAGGGGGGCAGAGAGTTCAGGAGCCTCACAGCCTGTGGATACAGGCTGTTGGCCAGTCTGGATGTTCTGGCCTGTATAGACCTGTACCTTCTCCCTGAGGGCAGCAGATGGAAAAGGTGGCGCGCAGGGTGATGTTGGTCCCGCAGGATACTGTGCACCCTCCTCAGACAGCGAGTGGGGAAGATATTACTGATCTCTGGCAGACTTGTTCCAATAATTCTGCCAGCTTCTTTCACCACCCGCTGGAGTGCTTGCTGATCGGCCTTGGTGCAGCTGGGGAACCACACTAGAAATCCATACGTCAGAACGCTGCTGATGGCACAGTTGTAGAAGTTCAACATCAGAGATCTGGGAATGTGTGCGCTCCGCAGTCTCCTCAGGTAGTAGAGGCGCTGTTGGGCCTTCCGTACAACTGAGGTGATATGGTTGCCCCAGGACAGGTCCTCGGTCACAGTTACCCCCAAGAATTTAAAACTGCTCACCCTCTCCACCGCCTCACTGCCAATGAAGAGAGGCAGATGGTTGTTATGACCCCTCTTCCGGAAATCTACAATAAAGTTTCTGAGCTGCCTTTCCTCATAACAGCCAAGATTTTCTCCATTTGAAGCAATGTATTATCAGGGATTGTAACATCTAGTCCTTTTACTGAATCAAATTGTGAGTACCAGAATTGTGATTTCAGGTCAGCGGTGTTGGGCAGGATGTGGCTCGAATGTGGGAAATGGCCATCCAGCATGCTCTGATGCCAGCGGTTTCTACAGGAATTTGCCACAGTTCCCACCGCAGTGGACACAGTACGTTGTTGTAATATTATTGGCCTGTTAATATTACATGTATAAGTTAGCATTTTTTGAAGATTTTTTCTTTCTATCTTTTTAACAAAAAGCTTAAAGGGAGTTCAAATAAAAATGTGCTGTTACAACCACTTGATTTCAACAAATTAAGTGATGAACTAGTAGCAGACAATCTCAGCCACTCATTGAAAAAATGAGTTGAAGTCTCAAAGCTGTATACATGTACAGGGTCACACCTATCTCAACCACATTAAAGTATTTCCAGCACAGTTTTCACTTTGTCTCCAGCCAGAGACTATTTGGAACAGATAAATCACAAATTCAATGTATGATTTCTTTCAACTCAAGTATTTGTATCCATGTTGCTACTGAATTCTCCCAGAGAGTCTCAGATCCATTCAGGGCCAACAACACCCACACAAAACCCATCAGAGATATTTCAGGCATTTCACTGACGTCAAACCATCATGACTAACACTTCAGTGTGGTCGTAGTACCTTTTATGATTAAAGAAATGTGTCTCAACTAGCAGATTGCTAACTGGTTCACATTTATCACATATTTATTTCTAATGCACACCAGAAGTGTGGCTTAGAGTAAACAAGTTAATATCCTTTTACAGATGCCCTGTTTTTATTGTTTTTGCTTCACAGAGAGATGTGCATCCGCTGAAATCTGTCCTTCTGATGTTGATGAAAAAAAATCTCATTTCAACTGAAAGACTGTGTTTCACAATGTATATTATCTCAGATGCTTTTTTAATCATACAAAATCACAACAACAGTCAACTTCACATTGATAGGTAAAGACCTCAGAATAACAGGAGGATGCTAATTCACTGTTTTTTGTTATCCTGTTTTTTTTTATTCTAATCTTACTTGTGTCTCTCATTAACAGAGGAGATTTCAATCAGTATTTCAGTTTCCAACTGCCAGATCCAGGAGAATGTGGTAAGAGAAAAAATACAAATACACACACACACACACACACACATTTTTGGATTGCTTTTGCATAAAGTCTGTGGCTCCATAATGTAGTGGATAACATATTTGCTTGTTAAGCCAAAGCTTTGTGGTTTGAGTCCAGCTGGAAAGCCAGATCAGGAAGTAAGGCCATCCATTGCAGTGATGACCCCTTGTAACAAGGGTGTAGCTTAAGGAAGCTTCTTCTTCGTGCACCATATTACAAGGTTTAATTCTCTTGTAAAGTGTTTTCTGGCATTTGAGGACAAAATGAAATCGCTATGCGAATAAAAACTGTTCAGTGGAATTTCTTAAAATTTGGTTCACACATTCATGCACCCATGACATCGACGACATCAGAATACCAAGAGCCTCTAAAACTACTGACATGGCCGTCTATCTCCATGTCACCCGCTGGTTAGTAAAGTCCTTATGTTATATCATGAAGCCTTGTGCTGAGCATTTTCACCTTTGCTGTCTTGGTGTTTTGAGACTTGAGGGTAATGACTTTTCTCTGACAATTTCTTAACCAATGAGGATTCCTTAACTAATCTCAAACTAGCCTATAAAACCATCAGGAAAGTGATGTCACAAAGTAAGGGAGCCAACCAATTTTTATTTGAGATCAAAGTAATAAAGCTGAGAAACACTGAATTGCAGAATGTCACTGGCAAATAAACTTCCTTGCAGATACCTGCTCTGTAAATAAGAGTTAAAGAAAGTGACAGTGTTCTTTCAAGATCTACAAGTTCACAGGGCAAACAAAGCATGTCACAATCTTCATCAGGCAAGAGTGCATATTGTGTTTTTCTCTCATTTTAAATGAGACACTGATTTGCTTTGACTGAACCTTTGAGACATTTTTGCACCGAGGTTTCACCCGACCTTCCACTAACGGTCAGTCAGTTAAGTCATGTGGTAGGATGTGTCCCCCTAGGCATGATGATATTGGACAGCTAATGTTTTACATGGATGACCCAAACCTGAATTAGATGTTACATCAGCACCATGCTTTCATTCATGCTTTATTTCCTGGCACTCCAACTGACACTGCACTCAAACCAGCATCAGGACATGTTGTTTGTATACCCACACTTATAAACAGAGTCCCCATCTTCAACCTCTGACAGACAACACAACATCCTGTTCATACTCAAATCACCTCCATCCAGTTCTTTTTTTTCCTGCTTTCTGTCACTTTCTTCTTAATTTGCATTTGAAGACTTCTGGGTCATGTTGCAGAGATTCCCAGAGCGTGTCACTATGCTTGAAACACTACATTTACATCAAAAAGATTTACATCAGGCTCCAATATCTGCAAATTCTATTCATTTTTCTATTCATTGCATTGCATATAAATGCAACTGCAGAGAACATCAAGTCCCATTTCTATGCAGACGTGCACCTCGCCGTCTCCAAGGTGAGCACGTCTTCAAACACCTCAAATGGAGATTACTGTGATTACTCACTCAGCCAAACGGTTTCCATGGTGACGATGGTAATTACGCAGTGAGCTCGGGGAAGGGGGAGGAAGTTTATAATATTGTATTTCTGTTCTCTTTGCTTGAGGTGTGATATTAGGCTGTCAGCTAACAGGGGAGAAAAAGGAGACGTAATTACAGACAAATGAAGGAGAAAATATTTTGCAGCTTTGGTGTCAAAGCTGTGGAGGATCACTGACGTTGTGTAGTTACACTGAGAGAGGTGCACAGTAGGCTTTCTCTACCAAAAAATTAATTCCGGAAATCTTCTCTGCCAGGTGATGAATTGATGCATTCACTTTTTTTTTGTTGAACCCACTTTCTGTGAGCCTCCCTTGCTTTCCTTCATTGCAGTTTTCCATTCAAGGAACTTAACCATGACCTGAAACTTTAATTACAGAAACTTGCAGTTTCAGGCTATTTTAAACCCGAGAAAGGTATGTTTTATGGCCCAGAGTGCATAAGAATGTTTTACAACTTGTTGTCATAGACTTTATATAAAAAAGGACCTACGGTGTCTCCTGTGTGTGAAAATGTAAGTCAAGTCAAGTTAATGTTTATTTCTGTAGCACACGTAAAACAAAAAACTTAATAGAGAAAAGTACTATACAAGCTATACAAATGATGACTAAATTAGCAACAAATATGTGCTAAAATACACAGTCTCAGTAAGACATAATCAAAACAACAAACAGGGTTTACACAGTAAAAGCTATGATATACAGCTTAGCTAGAGCTGAAAGCCAAAGAGAATACGTAGGTTTTTAACCACATTTTACAAATCACAGGGTGACTGGGTTAGCTCTTACGTGCAATGGTAGGTGGTTCCAAAGATTAGAGGCTGACACCAAAAACGCTCTGTCACCTCTATTTAAGCCTGGCTCAGAGAACATCCAACTTAGTTGGTCTGTAGACCTAAGTGCTGTGGTGTAGGGCTATAAATGTTTAGTTAAGTTGGGTGGGACCAGTTCATTGAGACTGAGACATTGTTTCTTTCCCAGTAGGTGGGGGGGAAACTTCTCAATTTTAAAATGAGTTGTATTGGCACTTAATTTGATCTATGACCTCAGGAAACAACGAGGAGAATGAGGTTATGGTCTCAATCAGTAGTTTCAAGATTTTTATTTTTTATCATCTTTTTATTATTAGTCTTTTGTAGGTTGTGGTCCCCGTTATCAGGCCCGGCCCTAACCAATCTGGCGCCCTAGGCAAGATTTTAGGTGGCGCCCCCCTACATCGGCAGTGTAGTGTATGTACTCACAAGAAACCGAATAGCTTTGTCTTTGACCTTTTTTTTTTACTTAAAGAAAGCAAATTCACAATCAGAATAATTAACAAGATAAAAAAATATATGAATAAATAAATGAATACAAAAAATTAAAAAATGAATATATGAAATACAATAACACCGCTTGATGCTGCTGCTGCTGCAAAACTGGTGGGTTGTGCTGCTGAGGTGGAGGCAACAGGAAGACCGCTTGATGCTGCTGCATCATGGCTGGGTTGTGCTGCTAAAGCTGCATCACTGGTGGGTTGTGCTGCTGAAGTGGAGGCAGCAGCGGTAGATGTGGTAGATGGCCCAGGGGTGGGATTTAGAAACTTCAACAGTGCATCTGAAGAGAGGAGTATGTGACACCACTGAGTATTAAAGTCTAATAATAAAAACATATGATTCCAGGAATAAAATGAAATTATATAATATAAATGAAAAACCAAAGAGATATATGTATGATGTTAACTGATATGCAAATTAGATTAGATTCAATTTATTGTCATCATTACAGTGAAATGCTGAATAGCAGAATGCAAAGTAACAGTATAATATCATATGAGAATGTTATGTTATGATTATCTTTGACCGAATCACAGCAGTGCTCATATTAAAAAACAGCATTCCCTCTCATGTGATATTGCTTAATTAACATTAATGATGTGCACTTTAACAACTAGGCTTACAACTATAATATATACAGGGGTGGAAATGTGACTATTACCTGCAGGGTAAACGTTAGCTAACCAGAAGGCAATAACAATGTAAACAAAAAACACCTGCTTAAAAGATGAATACAAATGAGGAATGGTGGGAAAGGTGGGAGTACTGTAATTACCTAACGTTACATTATTATTTTCCATAACAATTTAGCCCCCTCCACAATATTAACTGACGTTAAAACAGTTAACTAGCTATTTATTGATTAGCAATTAGCGAATCATGTAACATTAGCTTAATGCTAAAAATTTAGGTTACTATCACATTCAGACAAATAATTTCATGTAGGCTAACGTTACCTACCTCTGTCTTTTTCTCGTTTCTCCTCCTCTTCTTTTCTCTTTTTTCTTCCCTGGGCACCTGACAGTTTTGGCCGTTTTGACATCTTGTGTTGACTTTTTGATGTGGTGACTTCCAAAAGGAACCATGATACGGGAAGGGAGGGGGCGCACCGTGCGGGGAGGGGGGGGGGAGGGGGGGGCGTAATGTTGTAACAAATAATATTTCTATTAAATAAGCTTTACTTTGCATTTTAATTAACGTGGGATTATTTTTTGTATTTAGAAATAATAGTACCAACTTTTTTTTTTTTTCCCAACATTTGTGGCGTGGCGCCCCCTGATGGACGGCGCCCTTAGCATTTGCCTATACGGCCTATGCCACGGGCCGGCCCTGCCCGTTATAGTCAAACAGAATCCCAAAGAAGGTCATGCTTCAGGATGGACCTATTCTGTATTCCAATTGGTAAAAGTCACTTGTGATGTTAACACCAGAGCACCTCAGTAAAAGCACCAATGGGTGACGTCATAGCGGACGGTGTTTGCTCTGCTAACTTGACTAAAGGATTTTTTTTTTAGTTTCCATCTTCTCATTTTGGATCTGCATATGTTATGCTTGGTTTCAAAACATCTGCCATCGCCCAACAAGCATTTCCTAATGCGTCCATTTGTAAAAAGACTGAGGACAAAACATTAAACTTCAGTTCCATCCTCAGGGTGGCATGCCCCTGCAACCAGCTCTTTTATCTCCATGGGCTCATAGATTTGGACACCCTGAACTTCAGCCTCTCCCTGCATCCATTATCCTTTGGCAGGGGGTTTAGGCTTCGCTACACTGGTCTCAGTCATTTATTTCACTTTCATTTGACCCTTTTCTTGGACCCCATCTGATGATTTATGAATTGCTACTCAGACTGTGTTTTGTGTTTTCCAGGACATCAACTCAGTGTATCAAATCTTCCCAGACGAGGTTCTTGGCTCAGGACAGTTTGGCATTGTGTATGGAGGTAAAACCTGAATTTGAGACACGCTGTCATTGCACCAAATGCATAATGTTTTCTTTTTCAGCACAAAAAAATTAATCTTCTATTTCCAATACATGTAAATGTATTTTTTTAAAATTCTGTGACTTTATTCTCCTGTGGAACGCATTCTTCATCTATGAGACTCTGCACAGCTAAAAACACAGGAAATATTACTTGGTTTTAACTTAGAAAGAGAGACAAAAAATCAGTTGGGCAACATGAAACTTAATCACAATTCGTTTTTGTTGTTTCAGAAAAAGGTTTTGTAAAACGTGCCACAAAGAGCCCGATTCATTAAGATGAAATGTAACCTCTGTGAAACACAGTGCAGGGAAAAAGTTCAGTGATTTTGTTTGTCGACATAAAACTGCAAAAAAATTGGAAATTTCATCTGTGGTGCCCGATGTTTAAAAAGTTCAATAATCCTGAGAAATATCTTTAAGCATGGGATAAGATCAGGGAGTAATTGTGACCGCCAGGTCCACATGCAACAAAAAGACACGATTCTGTAGTAGAAATCACTGCAGCTTTATCTCAGGGCACCAGCTTCACTTACTACAGTTATTTAATTCTGCTCTCTTCTTCCAATCCAATATCACAGAAAAATTATACGCACACACACAAGCACACAAGCTCAAAACTCCTTAGCTGAGGCTTGGCTGTCGTTGTGTTTGCCAACACCATACCCATATCACAGATATGTGGTTAGATTTTGAGGATACTAAAAGTAAGACCATAAGGATGTAGAACTTTCTGTATTCACAGTGGTGCTTAAACACATATGTTAATAATGATTATGTTGGTAAAGAAAAGCTCCCATTAAAAGGGGATCCTGGAGGACACAAGGTAAGATAAACTTTGGAAACATTCTTCAGATGTCAAAGTTTACCTAACCAACGCTCCAGAAATCGAGAATATTGAAGAATATTACATTTACAGTGTTTAAACCCATGAAAACCAATTCTCACATTCAGGTTCTTCAACTTGTTGCTTTGATTACATTCTGGAACAGCTGAGTGTGTTTGTGACTCAGATTGGGGTTTTATTCCACGCAGGTAAGCACAGGAAGTCCGGCCGAGACGTTGCCATCAAAATCATCGACAAACTCCGCTTCCCCACCAAACAGGAGAGTCAGCTGCGCAATGAGGTGGCCATCCTGCAGGTAAACACACACACACACATCCATGCTGCTCAGGATACTGTTGGCAGGGAGTAAAAGTTCCTGTTGTGAACCGTGGCAACACTGTAGGGGTGTGACATCTGAAAATATTCCTGCTCTGCCGCCGCTGCTGCTACACACACCTGCACATAAAACACACTTGAGTTCACCTCAGCTGATATCTGTTCTGCTTGGCTGCTCAGCAGACTGGAGCTGTTTGGGAAATGGCTTCCTGCTACCTTTGGGGTCCATATCAGCTTTTTTGGCATTTTATTTGAATGATTGTTGTAGCCGTTAGGGAAATGGGTGAGGATGCTTTCGGATCTTTGAATCTTTAATCATTAATATCGTTTCTATAAGAGGCAAAGTACAGTGGATACAATTTTACATTCTTCATATTAGAGAGAGAGTTGTGGTCAGTGTACACTGGCACATTTACTTAAGCTTATTGTATAAAGTCATATCATGTTCACCCAAAACAGATTTATCCTCGCTGAAGTGACATAAAGTAATGTCTATGAGCTTGGAACAACCAGAGCTCTTCACAGACTGGTTGGATGGGATCGTTGAACCAAACAAGCACGCTCATTTATACAACTGCAGCGTCTACATAAACCACCCACACATATTACAGTATGACAGTGTTTTTTTCAAAATATAAGCCGTGGCATTCCTTTATATAAACACTCTCAGAACTGCGTGTTTCATGCCTTTCACTTAGCCAAGTCATGCCAGCACTGCTTAAGTTCAACATCCTGGCGCTATACCCATCCTGCTCTCTCTTCTTCATCTTATGAGCATCATGTTTTTGCTTTGGTTTGCTAAATATAAATTATAATGTGAGCCAGGACAGGAAGTACAAGTAAAGAAGTAATATATTTGCCACCGTACCTCCCAGGGAGAGAAGCAGGCACACTTGTTCTTGATCAAATACATCTATGATAACACGATATTATGCTCTCTGTTTCCCAAAAATGACAACATAAAAGCCATAATAATTTAAATATTAGTTTATTGAAAGTGAAAATAGCAAAAACAGCGCTATCCATCCTCCGAGGCCATTAAAAATACTCACAAGTGCCATCGTGATTGTTAATATTCCATATCAGTGGCTTATTGCAAACCAGTCAGTGCATTCAAAGCAATGGTGGGAAACCTTGCATCTGTGGGATTAGGGACTTCGACATGTATTTCCCACGTTTGAAGCACGCTGTCCCTGTTTCGCAGTCATCTATTGCAGAGCAGAAGTTGCATCTCTTTCCCTTCTGTCTCCTTGTGTTGGCTTCTTGTGTGACGTGTTGATCAGGGCCAGGCTCAGATTGCTGTGCTGCCATTGCCACTGCTGCTAAAGCTCCCACGCAGGGAAGATGGTGTCATTTTTGCATGCAAAGAGTCATGAGGGCCTTTGACATAAATGTTTCCTTTGCTGCCTCAGAGCTATCTTCATCGTTCATCTTGGAAGATTAGGTGAAGCGTTTTTTGAACAGAAAATCTTGATGTTATAACTTTCCCACTCTTAAATTCACAGCTCAGATGAATTTATTTTATACTAATATTTACTTATATGTAAAACCCCTCATTAGATCTCTGTTTTAATCTCAGATTAGGATAAAAGACTGTAACGTGTTAGATTATTTTGTTACATATTGTGTTTGTGTCATGGCAGTCTCTGACGTCTGACTTCTGTTCCTCATGTGCATCATATGTGATCAGTCCTGTGCTGTTTTACTATTTCACTGTTTTGAGACTCACCCATAACACTTCAAAGACCTTTAGGTGCCTGTCATTGGAACCTAGACACATGCAGTGAGAACACAGACAGTTCTTGTGACAGTGTCAGGGTAACTCTTGAAGTCTGTTATCACTGTCCCTTAAAAATGTTACAAAGACATGGCATGTACAGTTTTCAGAGTTTCAAGAATCCTCAAACTCGTTGATTTTCGTTCAGTCAAACTGAAACAGCCTCAGTGTACAAATATTTTTACCACCTTTAAAACTGTATAAAATGTTTCATTAATATCATATTTGAACTTTAAACCATCAAATTTCAGAATAAAAGAAGTACACCTAGTTCTTCTGGTGTCAAAAAACAAAACAGGTCCAATTTGTCCCAAAAAGCATGCAAGGGTTAAAATGAAGAAGAAGGTGCTTGTGTTGTTAAATTTAGATGTGGACATAACTCTATTCACAATTCATCTTAATCTGTATTCCAGTTTAATTAAACCATCACTGCATACAAATAACATAAATGCTAAAAAGTATGCAATTCATAGTAAATACTTAGGATTAAAGCATTTTTATTACCAAATATGGTAGGTTCACCTGAAGAAATCCAATTTTTTTTTTTTTTTTGACACTGTAATTTTTATTGATAGTTTTGTCACAGTTTAAACATAGACATGTTTTGCATTACAGGAGAAATAACCATGCAAGCACACAGTCAAAACAAAACAGAACTAAAGCGAACAAAAGGTGTGGGTGCCAATTCTAATCAACTACCGTATGCATGCCTGCCTTTGCTCAGCAGCATACATACTCCAGCTTATATATGTACTTTTATACAGGCATGCATCAATAGATAAACAGAGTCATAGACCTTAAATGTTTTGTTCGTTCATTAATTTTCCTTGGTGCCATACAATGTCCACTTCTCCCACTTAGCAACGAAAATATCTTCCTTTAATCTGAGAATGTAAGTCATTTTTTCCATTGCATAGATTTCTCCAACAATATTTAACCAGTCTTTTGATGAAGGCGGATCCAGTTTGTACCAGTTTCTTGTTATAGCTTTCTTTGCAGCTATCAATAGGATTTTTGTCAAATACAAGTCGTCGTACAGAACATACTCTCTAATATTCCCAAGATATACAGTTTTAAAATTGTGTGGTAATTGGTAGCCCAAGATATTGCCTATTACAAGACTCACGTTCTTCCAAAAATTATGCAGTTTCAGGCACTCCCAAAACACGTGCGTATGATGTGCTTCCATGTTACCACATCTTCTCCAGCATGGCAAACTGTCTTGAGTCTGTTTACTTTTGATTTTTGGTGTAATAAAGAATCGAGTAAGGTGTTTCCACCCAAATTCTCTCCAGCATCTTGAGTTAGTCGTTGTGTTCTGGGTTTCACACATATCTAACCATTCCTCAGTTGAGATATCAGTTTTTATTTCCTGCTCCCATTTCTTTTTTATGTATTCAGTTGATGTTGCCGTGTTCTCTCTTAGATTTTTATATAGTACAGAAATCTCCTTGAATTGGAGGCCCCTGTATGATTTAATTATACAATTCAGGATGCCATAAGACGTACGCGAACTTCGTATTTCCTTTGAAAAGTAGTCTCTGAGTTGCAGGTACCGGTAAAAATCGGTTTTCTCTAGACTATACCGATCTTTTAAATCTTGGAAACTCATCAAATGGCCATCTTTCATTACTGTACAAATCGCTGTTATTCCTTTTTGTTCCCACTTCCTGAATCCTGGGTCGTGAGCACTTAGTATATCACCAACAACATAGGCAGCCCAGTTTAACATCTTAACCTCCCTTTCCAACTTACTTTGTTTAACTAGGCCAAACCATATCTCTAGAGTGTGGGATGTTATAGGATCAAGGAAATGCTGTAAGGTTTTCTTAAGTTGCTCATTTCCAAGAAAAGTCTGGACTGGGACATCCCGTACTTTTATTTCAATATCTTTCCATTTAGCATTAAAGTTCTGATCACACCACTTTATCGCCGGTCTGGTTTGGGCCGCATGATAGTAATCTTTTAGATTAGGGAGTCCCACACCACCTTGCTTCCTAGATAGTTGTAATGTTGTGTATTTTATTCTAGGCCTTTTACCATTCCATACAAATCTAGAGATGAGCCTATCCCAGTCCTTGAATTTTTCCACTGGGATCTTAACTGGCAGAGATTGGAAAAGGTACAATAACCGTGGGAGGACACTCATTTTTATTGTTGTGATTCTTGCACTAAAGTCTAGTGTAAGAGTTGACCATCGGTTTAGATCGTGTTTAATCTGAGTGGTCAGCCTATCATAATTTGTTTTAAAAAGGTCACTCAATTGTTTAGTCACGGTTACACCCAAGTATTTCATTTGTTTTGCAGTCCAGTTCAGTCTAAACTTATTTTTAACCTCTTCAGATGGCAAATAGTTGAAAGCCAGTATCTGAGTTTTGGTCACATTAATTTTGTACCCCGAATGTTCAGCAAAGATATTAATTACATTAAACATTGGAATTAAAGTTTGGTTTGGATTTTCTAGGTAGAGTATGATATCATCTGCAAATAAGCTGATGATGTGGTCTTCCCCTTTAATACTTATTCCTCTCACCTCCTCACTTTGTCGGATGGCCTGTGCCAGGGGTTCAATATATAGAGTGAAGAGAAGAGGTGAGAGGCAACAACCCTGACGGGTACCCCTCTCGAGAGAGATTTGCTCCGTTAGGCTGCCATTGATTCTAATTCGAGCTGTAGGAGATTGGTAAATAGATTTGATACACATCACAGCACCGTCATTAAAACCAAACCTTTCAAGCACGGCATATAGGAAGTTCCAATCTACACTGTCGAAAGCCTTCTCTGCATCCAGGCTTACTAGGGCCGCACTGCCCTTTTTTGTTTGTATCGAGTTAACTATTTGGAGGGTCCTTCTTATACTATCTTGAGTTCTACGTCCTGAGATAAAGCCAGTTTGGTCTTCATTAATTAAGTCTGTCATAATTGCTCCATATCGCTTAGCGATTATAGATGTGTATATTTTGTAGTCCACATTAAGAACCGATATGGGTCTGTAGTTGTTATAATATTCGGTGTCTTTTCCCTCTTTAGGGATTACTGAGATAATCGCCTCTCTCCATGAGGGAGGTGTTACACCCTCCGCAAGGGTATGATTGAATGATGATTGAAGCATTGGTATCAACTCCTCCTTAAAGTTCTTGTACCACTCTGAGGGGAACCCATCGGCCCCCGGTGATTTATTAGCTTTCAGACTGGAAATTGCTCTAGATATTTCTTCATGACTGATGGGGGCAGTCAGTTTGCTGTTTTGCTGCGTACCAATACGTGGTAAGTCTAGGAAGTTAAGAAAAGCAGTTTTCTTATCTTTATTTGAGGAACATGGTTGTTTATACAAGTTTTCGTAATATTTCTTAAATGTTTCTTCTATTGCTTCCTGGGTATACTGCAAGTTATTTGTAGATGGGTCTCTAATCTTGTGAATCGTATTAACAGCTTGCTGCTGTCTAAGACGCCGTGCTATCAGTCTAGCTTCCTTTGGGCCATTCTCATAATAATCCTGTTTCAAAAATCTAAGTTTTTTTTCCACTTCTTCAGTCAATATATTGTCAATTTCCTTTTTTAGTGTTTTAATTCTGTCTTGGAGCTGAACATTCCGAGTTGTTCGGTATAATATTTCTGTGTTTTTCAATTCCTCCACCTGGCTTAGGTACAGGGCCTTCCTCATTTGGTGTTGTTTTGAAGTTATAGCAATAAGCTTCCCTCTGAGCACAGCTTTGAATGCATCCCAAAACACCGTTGGGCTAATTTCTTCAGTGGAGTTTTCCTCTATGTATTGCTTTATATCTTTCTTGATTTGGTCTTTCGTTTCTTTATTATTCAGACAGCTCAGATTTAACCTCCAACAGGTATTTCTACGCCTACTATTTAGATTTAGCTTTAAATGAATGGCACAGTGATCAGCAATATCTGCCACTCCAATTGTGCATTCAGTTACTCTGTGTAGATCCCATCTGTTCATTAAGACATAGTCAATTCTTGAGTAAGTGTTGTGAGTCTTTGAGTAGTGTGTATACTCCTTATCCAGTGGGTGGTGTTCCCTCCATACATCTACCATTCCATGCTCCTTCATAAATGTATTAACCATTCTCGCCAGGCTGTTTTTGCTTCTATTTGTGCTTGTTGTATCAATTCTATGGTCGAATACCACATTAAAGTCTCCTGCACACAGCACAGTCCCTTCAGATTCTAACATGACTGTAGTAAGTAGAGTCTTCACATTTTGTTGGTTGCTCTCAGGGGGAATATAGAGATTGATTAGTGTCACCGCCTCCCCTTCTAGTTTACCTCTTACAATAATGTATCTCCCCTCACTGTCCCGAATTTCTTTAGAACATTCAAAATTAACTGAATTTTTAATAAGTATTGCTACCCCTTTTACGACTTTTCTTGCAAGTACTATAGTAAGAATTTCTGTACCCAAATTTCTTCAATTTATCATGCTCTTCCTGCGACAAATGTGTTTCCTGTAGATATATTACATTGGCATTAAGCTTTCTCATTTTGAGTATCACTTTGCTTCTTTTAATTGGGTTATTCATCCCATTGACATTCATTGACACCAGCGTTATATTCCTCATCTTTTCACTGTTAAGTTTTGCTTTATTTTTGGCTTATCACTATCATAGCATCCCACACTAACTCTAAGAACTTGGAACAAGATAACAAGAAACTTAAGAGAAACTGAAAATACGTATTTCTTACCCACAGCGTCCCTGTGGTTCGTGGGGTATATCCCTTTCAGATTAGGGGCCCCCGTGAGATCCAACATAGGTTCCTTAAGAAAAAAGAAAAAAAGAAAGAAAAGAAAACCTACCACTTTCCGGTCTACCTTGCCTTGAAAAGTAACAGAGTAATGAACCTTTAGTTTCAGAGTTCTACTGTTCAGTCATTTCCACCGGATTCAAATGTTTGTATCCTCACTTATAAGTTCTCGGTGTTAGATCGCTGCCATCCCAATGCATTTTGCAGTCGCTCCTCCAGCATCGTGCTTTCCCCGCTCCGCTGCGGCACCTCCACCTGTATTCCTCTCCTCCTTAGCTCCTCCGCCGCCGCCCGGCCACTGTCATATGTCCTGGCGCCGCTCTCCCAGTGGATCCTGATTCTGGTCAGAGGCGTCTGGAAGCGAATTCCTCTCTCTTTTAAGGCTTTCTTAATTCCAGCGTATTCCTTCCTCTTTTGAACCACGTCGGCAGCGTAGTCATGATCAAAGAAAAGCTGCTTATCCTGATGTACAACCTTTTTCTTCCACGCTGCCTTCAGCATCATCTCCTTGGTTGAGAACTGAAGAAAATTAACCACCACCGATCGCGGAGGTTTTTCTGGTCCGGGTTTTGGCACCAGAGCTCTGTGCGCCCGCTGAATATTTAGAGCAGAATCCGGCGGGAGCGAAAGCTCAGCTCTCAACAAGTCCTCCACACACTGCAGCACAGAGTTTCCTTCAGAGCCCTCTTTTAGGCCAAAAATGCGAATGTTGTTCCGTCGGCTACGGCCTTCCAAGTCAGCCAGTTTCGTCTGAATATTCCGTTGTTGCTGAAGCGACTGGATTAGAGCGTCTTTTGCGGCCAAATTCCACCTTTCCATCTCTTCCAGTCTTTTCTCAGCTTCTTCGAGTCTGGTCTCATGGCTAGCTAGCTCGTTCGCAGTTTCTGCCAGCTTTGTATTAATGTCTTTCTTGAAGCTGTCGAATTCGTCCTTCATTTCTTGTGTGATGTCTTTCTTAAACGTGGCAAACTCGGTTTTAAACTCTGCTTTAAGTGAGTGAATTTCCTTAATGATGTCCTGGAAGTCTGCGTGAGGGTGGCTAGCTACATCTCCTTCCATCTGCTCGCCTTGCACGCTGTTCTCGGACATGACTGCGTTGCCCCCTCTTACCAGCTCCACTTGTTTCACAAAATCCTTAATGTTTCCTTGTCTTTTTGACCTTCTTCCACCTTCCATGGCATTTATTACACGGTTTAGCGGTGGAAATATTCGAATTCTGGTTCTCTTTCGAGTTTTGACCGGGAGCTGCAGGTTTATGCTGCCATCTTCCTTACGTCCCCCTAGTGGTCCCCAAGAAATCCAATTTTAAAAATCTTTAACTGAATCTCCCACCCAGGAGATTGTAAACTGTTCTTAAACTGTCTAAACTGATCTCTCTTGTCCTTTCAGAGCCTGCATCATCCAGGGGTGGTCAACCTGGACTGTATGTTTGAGACACCAGAGCGAGTGTTTGTGGTCATGGAGAAGCTTCATGGAGACATGTTGGAGATGATCCTGTCCAGTGAGAAAGGCCGACTTCCTGAGAGGATCACAAAGTTCCTGGTGACACAGGTGATACTTTGCCTCAATTATAACATCACCCTGTCTGACCCTAACTGTAAAAACAAAGTCACAAAGGTTTGGGTCCATAAATTTAGCCTTTGTTAAGAAAAATCCAGTGACAACATCCAGGACAAATGGTAAATGGATTGATTCTTATATAGCGCCTTTCTACTCTCCTGGAGTACTCAAAGCACTCTGTACAACGCCTTCGATGCTTGTTCCCTCCTGGGAACACGGTGGGTCTGAGCCCGCGCTGGAATGGTAGCGCTGGGCAGGATGGCTACTGTGTTTGCTGTGGATTACTCCTCACCCCCCACCCAACCCTGTGGCTTGTCACGTGTTCCATAATGTTGTGCTGTGGACATTTATGTAATGCTAACGATCTCCGACCTGTATCCCCATGTGATGTCTGTGTTGTGTGTGTAAGGTCGGGGGGGGGGGGAATCCTATTTCACTGCACGTGGCGAATAAAGCCTTGATTGATTGATTGACCCAATCACACCCATTCTCACCAGCACTTTCTCTGAACTTAGTGCTTTCTCAGTACATTTACACACATTCATACTCCGATAGATGCATCGGAGAGCAACTTTAGGTTAGTATCTTGCACAAGGATACTTGATATGCAGATTGGAGGAGCCAAGGATCGGACCACCAACCTTCCGATCAGTAGGTGACCTGCTCTACCTCCTGAGCTTAGAGTGTTTAATAATCATGTTACTGCTGATAGGAATTACTGGAAAAATTCTGATTGTATAGGTCTATAATCTCTGCTCACATTCAGCCAAATGATGCAACACTGATCAGACACTTCACTGTGCACATGAACAATGGGTAAGAAAATGAATAGAACATAACTGAAGGCAGAGACTCGCAAACCAGCAGTAACTAAAGATGGATTCAGTAAAGGCCTGGCAGAGCATCTCAAAGGGAGGTTGTAAAGTTCAGACAGTAAGTGAGTCTCATTTGTGTTATGTTGCATTGTGCTTTTGTCAGTTATGTTTGTACTTTTGACTGGGGACTAAAATTGAAATTAAAACTGAATTGAATTGAATTACGGCCTGATCATAGTATTTTAGTGTTCCCCTTGCATAGATTTACTGCCTGACCGGTGCCATTAGCATTGAGTGTTTGACAAGAGGTCCAACATTATTATAGCAAATGCAATCTGTGTTTTTCTGTCTCACTGTCAGATCTTGGTGGCGTTGCGTCATCTCCACTTCAAGAACATTGTCCACTGTGATCTGAAACCTGAAAACGTCCTGCTGGCTTCTGCAGACTCTTTCCCCCAGGTAGTATGTTTATGTGCTTGGACAGTACCTGTTTTTCAAATGGAGATGTGTATCCACCCTAAGTTTAAGTATCTCGGGGTCTTGTTCACGAGTGAGGGAAATGGGAGATCAGCAGACAGATTGGGGCTGTGGCTGCGGTGATGTGGGTGTTGTACCAGTGCATCGTGGTGAAGGGAGAGCTGAGAGTATAAGCTCTGGATTTACCCGTTGATCTACGTTCTCACCCTCAACTATGCACACGAACTCTGGGTAATGACCAGAACAACAAGATCATGGATACAAGCTGCCTCTCCCTTAAAGAGCTTCGCAATCAGCGATGGGGTTAGAGTAGACTCGCTACTCCTCTACATCGAAAGGAGCCAGTTGATTAAAGTGTTTGTGACGAAGTTTTCGGTGGAAAAATGTAAGCGCTTCCAAAAGAAGTCAGTTGATTGGATGGGTTATTTGTCAGTTATCCTAGGTAAACCTCAAACAATCAGATCAACAGAGCAAGCATGTTCTGAACCTGAACTTGCTGAAGCCAGTTGGGAAAGCAAGGCACAAAGCGTATCTTTCAGGCATTGTATGGTGGACTGAAATGGAGTATTACTATCTTAATGTTTTAAACATTAAACCCAATATCCTCATCAGCACTCACTGTTTTTCTCAATTCAGCTGCTGGCGTGTTGCTGCAGGTGCTCTATCATGATTCAGCCTTGGTTCTGCATATTATTCATGACAATATGTAATAGTAATAGAACTGCTCTGTCAAGTAGATGTTTTTGCTAAGGCTGAAGATGATATTTGTGAGACTGTTAAATAGATGTTGTGTTTCCACCCAGGTCCTGCACCGTTTAGATAATATTGACTACCTTTATTCAGGCTTATGCAAATAATCTGTTAAAGGTTTCAAATTCTCAGTTATTAATATCTTGTAACTTTTAGTATAGCTGTTTAAAAGTTGTGTCAGAATTCTTCTAATTTCTAATTTTATCTGAATTATCTACAGAAAAATTTGCATGTCTTGACAACACTGGCAAACAACAGTAGTAAAAAAAATGATGTGTGTTGAGTTCCGAGCTGCAGAAAGAGTGAAGTTATGCAGTGATAGAAACAGAAAATACAAAACACGCACACGTATTAGTATTTGTGGATGCAAGCAATAAAAGTTGGACATAGACACTCCATTAGCTGTCAGTGTAACTATTAGCAGCTTCCTTCAGTGTTCGGTCTTTAGAAATAGCTGTTAGTGTCAGACAGACTAACTGTTAACTCTAGTGATGCATCATTTAGCTGTTTGGCTCATAATTCCTCACATGATACTTAGTGTGTATCATCTGCATAGCCTGTTCCTCTGAAATATCATGAAACAAACAAAATGCAAATATCTGGCTCCGGTTGGAAGAGATGTGTTAACGTTCGCGTGTCAGCCGGTTGCCATAAACAAGTGAAATCAATAATTTTAAAGAATAATATGACTTTTATCAAAATCCTCTTTTTTATCTTTCTCAGAATCAGTTGAGGTAATTGGCATCAGATTTATGTCTGTGTTAGTAAAGAGAAAGTATGTAAACTAGTTTAATACGACTGGGAGAAAGAGAGATGTTGTTGGCATAGCTGAATAAAATTGTCAGTTACAGTTCTGTTTAGTCTATATAACTAATGTACACAGTTAGTTTGTGCTACAGGTAGCTAGAAAGCTAACAATATATTTAGCATATGTTAAGAAAGGAATATTAAGTAGGTCAAAAAGTTTGAACTCAAGTTTGATATTTTGAATCATATAGAGAGAAAACACATTCCTAGCCTGACAATGGAAAAATACTCACTCAGCTTTATTGTTATGACACAACATTTATGTGACAAATGAATACTATAGTAACTTCTCTGGTTCTACACTATAAAAGTGCAAGTCAGCAAATGTCAAAATGAAAGATTTACGTGTCTATGTAGCGCTTACCTTTATTTGAACGCTGAACAATTTCTTGTTCCACATGGCGGCATAATTTACCTATCCAGAAAAATGCACAAAGAATATTTAAAAATACATGTAATTGTCTGTACTTTGAAATAAAGTCGCTTGGGGGGGGTATGGATCACAAGTCTGTAAAATTCATAGTTTCTCTGTATATTATTGTTTTTCCTCCACGGATAGATGATCCAAGACCTCCCAAAACATTTTTGTCCAGTTTTGTCTGTCATAATGGAGTAAATTTTTGTCAGCTAGAGAATAATAGTCAATTCAGTCAATAATGTGACTGAAAACTATGAACATATGATATTTCTTTTTTGGTGGGAAGTACTATAAGGTCATAAAACACGGTAAAATCACATTATTTATAGTTTGAAAAGCTCTAAAAATGAGGTAAACTACTACTAGAAGATCTGCTAGATCACTGTGGCTCTGTGACTACTGAGCTCTACTATGCTAAAAGTTATAAGTTAAGTTTTTATGTGTTATATTTAATATAGAAATAAATTAAAAACACAAGTATGACTTAGTTGATGCATCTGATGTATGCCTAAAAATAATTTGCATCACTTGAGATGGTTTCAGGTGACTAGAGCATCTCAAATTTCCAGGCATCAAATGTAATTTTTAGAAACCAAAACCAAGCAATGCATATGTAAACATTTAGTATAACTATTCATTCATATAATGTGCCAGTTTCATCAGCCTACCATTTTTAGTTATGACCACAGGTGTGGGAATAGGTTAGGGTGAAAAACTGAATTTCCTGAATTCTGGAAGAACACTAAAGTTTGAAAATGCTCTGCCCAGATGCTGATTGATGAGATGCAACAATGTCACTATATCACATAACCCAGGGGTCACCAACACGGTGCCCGCGGGCACCAGGTCGCCCGCAAGGACCACATGAGTCGCCCGCGGGCCTGTTCTAAAAATAGCTCACCATAACAACTTACCAGTAAGCTGCATCTATTTTTATTTTTTCTTGCTATTTTTTTTTAATCACAATTGCATTGGCGTTAATTTGTTAGAGATAATATATAAAAAAAATGTTTATTATTAAATATTAGATCATGATCTAATATTTAGTGCTAGCTGGTCTCCACGGAAACAGTTGCCGTGAAGACCAGCAAAGGCAAAGGTGAGGAGATGAGGAAAACATGGCGGAAAAAAGGAAGAAAACATATAATTTTCACAGTGAATGGGAGGAAGAGTTCTTTTTTACCTCTGTGAAAGATTCATGCGTGTGTCTCATTTGCGGGGCAACTGTGGCAACGGCAAAGCGGCACAACGTGGAGAGACATTTCCGAACGTGTCACACAAGCTACCATGCTAACTATCCAAAGGGCAGCACACTGCGAGCGGAAAAGGCCCGCGAATTAAAGGCAGGTTTGAGCAAACAGCAGTCTTTTTTCACGAGACCGGTGAAAAACTCTCAAAAAGCAACCGAAGCCTCATTTAGAGCTACACATTTCATGATTAAGAAAAAGAAGGCATTTTTAGACGGGGAGTATTTCAAAGAAGCAATGATGATAATTGCAAAAACTGTGCTTAAAGACGAGAAATATGGAAACGATGTAATCTCCACTCTCTCTGATGTCCAGCTGGGGGCAACTACAATTGTTAGAAGAGTGTCGGCTATGTCCGGGAACTTGGCCGATCAGTTGGATCAGGATCTGGCAAAGTGCAGTTGGTTTAGCATCCAGTGTGACGAGTCCGTCGACAGCAGCAGTACAGCACAGCTGATGGTCTTTATCCGGATGGTATTTGATGGTTTCTCCACAAAAGAAGAACTTCTGACACTACTGCCGCTAAAGACAACAACGAAGGGAGTTGACATCTATAACGCGGTGAAGGAGTTTTTCGCGAAGAAAAAGGTACCGTTGGAAAAGCTGGTATCAGTGACTACCGACGGGGCTCCTGCTATGATCGGCCGACATACGGGATTCATCGCTCACTGTAAAGGTGACACAGAGTTCCCAAACTTCATGCATTACCACTGCATCATTCACCAGCAGGCGTTATGCGCAAAGGTGATCGGCTTCGAGCACGTCATGACTCCCGTCGTGAAGATCATAAACAGCATCCGCTCCAGAGCTAAACAGCACAGAACATTCAAGGTGCTATTGGAGGAGCTGTCAGCTGAATATGGTGACCTGCTACTACATACGGAAATCCGATGGCTCAGCAGGGGACGGATTTTGCTTCGTTTTTTGTCACTTTTGGGTGAAATCAAGGAGTTCATGCAATCCAAAGGGGAAGACACATCTCTGCTGGAGGACACTGAGTGGACACTTGACCTTGCGTTTTTAACAGACATTACTGGGAAACTGAACCATTTGAACTGTGAGCTGCAAGGCAAAGGTAAGACTGTTGCTGACATGATTAGTGCTTTAAATGGATTTAAAGCCCAGATGAACATTTTCTCTGTGCATTTACAGAGAAAAAAGGTGCTGCACTTTCCCTCTGTGCAGATGGTGCTGAAAGACAATGCTTCTGCATCTGAGACTTTTGACAAAGTTGCAGAAAAGTACACTCAAGTCATAAACCGACTTGGTCAAGAGTTTGAGAACAGGTTTTGTGACCTTGATCAGCTTGAGCCATGTGTCTCATTTGTTTCCAATCCTTTCATGAATGTGGACACAACATGCATTGCTGAGCAACTAAGTTCAATGTTCAGCTTGGATGCTGGACAGGTGGAAATCGAAATTGTAACATTGCAAAATGACGTCCACCTCAAAGCCTATCTGGGTGCACCAAACTTTTGGTGCCTTGTTGACACAGAAAAGTACAGTGGTGTGTGCACAGCAGCTATGAAGGTTGCCAGCCTGTTTGGTTCAACCTATCTTTGTGAATCAGCCTTTTCTGACATGAACTTCATCAAGAACAAACACAGAACACGCCTCTCCGATGCACATCTGCAAGACTCACTCAGAGTTGCAGTGTCAAGTTATACCCCAGATTACAACACACTGGTGAACAGCATGCAATGCCAGGTTTCCCACTAACAGACAAAGAAAGCCATATTAGATGTTCTCAGTGGCAACATTACAGTGTCATGTCAAAGTTGAATTTAATTATTGAAAAACAAATGTGTTTGTTAAGTGTAACATGTGACAATTTGCTTTAAAATGCTGCCAATTTGGTGAAAAGTTCTGTAAAATTTGAAAGTTGATTTTTTGTATGTTACATGCATACAAAAATAATGTATGTAACAGTGCATGATTTGTTAAAATTTGTTAGTGGTAAGTGAAAATGTTGTAGAAGTGATCACTTCAAAATGTAAATACTTGCAGAGATATATAGAAATAAAGCGTTGCATATTGATATTTATGTTTCCTACCTTGTTTCCTAATTGCATTCTTTATAATTATGGTGAAAAATAATTAACATAATTAGTGTCCGTACATAGATGAATATCATTAATTATTAATGATAACACAAAATTAAGTTAAACTGAGGAAATTTGTTATTTGAGAAGTGTGTGTCAAACTGGTAGCCCTTCACATTAATCGGTACCCAAGAAGTAGCTCTCACTTTCAAAAAGGTTGGTGACCCCTGACATAACCTGATAAATCCATGTGGTTCTACAACCTTACAGAGAGACAATTTTGATATCCACTGAAACCACCTTGTGTGGTTATTGCTCGATAAATAGTTATTGATTTTTCCTACATTAAGACTCCAAAACTAAGTCTCAGTATTTGAGTATCAGGATGTATCAGGATGGAGAGACAGCCCATGAAACAACTCGAAATACATTTAGACAACGATGTGAGATTGCATGTTTAGGTCTGCAAAAGAGAAATGATTCATCACAACCTTGAAAAGAGCCAACATATCCATAATAATTTCCATCTTCCTCCTGAGTGTGAGTGAATCATCCAGCAAGCTAACAGCCAACAGTTTTTTTTAACTTTTAGTAGCTTCGTTACACTTAGAATCAATCCACATGTCCATTTAAATACTAACACCAGGTTCTGGCTACATGATATTTCTTTCTGGCTAGATGGTTACTATGTTAGATCAGGTGGTTAAAGAGTAATAAATTCCTGTCCAAGACACTGATAAGCCTCACATTATAAAGACAAATGAATGTCAAATGTGTCACACTACACAGAAAAATTGACTGTTTTAGACATTTTTTGTGACAAACCCCATGTTTTTACTACATATCACTGCTATAGTCTAGTATTACCAGTCTGACAGTTGTGTAGGTTAAGACCATAGATATAATGCTGTGAAATGACCAGCCAGCTTTTACATTGTTTTACTTTTACCTCCACTACTAACAGCTTTAGTAATTTATATTGCTCCTGCTGCAGGTGAAGCTGTGTGATTTTGGGTTTGCTCGAATCATTGGTGAGAAGTCATTCAGGCGTTCAGTGGTCGGAACACCAGCATATCTTGCTCCTGAAGTTCTGAGAAATAAAGGCTACAACCGCTCTCTGGACATGTGGTCAGTTGGAGTCATCATCTATGTCAGGTAGGATGATACCTTTACTGATAAACATAATAGTCTGAGTAGATTTTGGTTTAAAATTGTATTCTTCTTTCTGCTTGTCTATTTCTGAGTTTTTCCTTTATCTCATCCTTCTCCTTTTTTAGTTGTGTTACTGTAAACACAATGTAACATCTATAGGATACTATCTATACTTTAATGAATTTCTATTATTATGAAAAGATTAGTGATAAATGTGCAAAAAACTAAAAGTATTTATGTTTTTGCAGTCTCAGTGGGACGTTCCCTTTCAATGAAGATGAAGATATTAATGATCAGATCCAGAATGCAGCCTTCATGTACCCCCCTCACCCCTGGAAAAAAATCTCCCAAGAAGGTGTGGCATGTTGCTGAGCCTCTCAACCAGAAGTCTACAAGACCTAAAGCTAACCCACAGAAAACCTACTTCATTCAAAAAAGATCTGACATGATGAGTAACATCTATTTGTGACATAATTGTCATATATATCTCTCCACAAAAATATCCAAACTATCCTGGACGAGCCCCCATTTATGTTTTACGGCCTGGCTCAAGCCCTGTATTTTCTTCTGCTTGTTACTGGTCCACCTGTGTTACCTCTGCGTGTCTTCCCTATGTTGCCTCAGCGTTATCTCTGTCAGCTT
Organism: Diplotaxodon limnothrissa; assembly: GCF_057381915.1. Classification (NCBI taxonomy): domain Eukaryota; kingdom Metazoa; phylum Chordata; class Actinopteri; order Cichliformes; family Cichlidae; genus Diplotaxodon; species Diplotaxodon limnothrissa. Next base: position 5,028,871 of record NC_140614.1, on the reverse strand, counting down.
TCCCTGTTTCCCAGTTCCTCATCCCCCGGTTCTGCTCCACCCTCAGGTTACATGTTGTGCTTAGTTTTCCCAAGTTTAGGTGTTGTTAGTTTTCTCTGTTCCACCGGTTTGCAGTATTGTTCAGCCGAAGCCTCGCTGTCCGTTCAAAACATTCTCCTGCATCCGTGTCTGCATTTGGGTCCTCATTCTTCTATCATTCCACATGTCTGTTGCCGCAGCCATGACAAATATGGAGACTAATACCAGAATTTAAATGAGAAGAGGTTTTATTATTATATATAGCACCTTTTATTATTTATGTAACACATTAGCTAAAATAGCTGGTAATACTAAGACAGAGACTACTGTGCCTCCATGAAAGCCTGCCTCATATATGCCTTTATCCACACCTGACTAGGTGTGGTCAATTAGCAACAGCTGAACACTCCTTCACTACCACTTCAAAGAGATTAGGGGCTGCAGAGGGGCGCAACAAGCTAGGTTAATGCATGCATCACTAATAAAGAAGCCTATTCTTTCAGCCAGCAGAGGATAGCTTCCCTGGTTTCAAAGATGAACTGAACATTGCTGGTGTCAGTTTCTTCTAAAGCATTTTTACTGGAATTATCTGAGAAAAATAGTTGCAAGGTTCAGACTGTCAAAGAAATCAGTGCTCTAGTTTTGGTATTTTATTAGCCTGTCATTAGCTTGTATGTTATGGACACTAGTTGCTAACAGAGCTTGCTAGCCTTAGCTTATGACATGGCACTCTGGAATCTTATCCAAATATAGGTCGTGTCCAAATTCATGGGCTGAGGACCCAGCCTTCGCGGTCTACGTGGGCCGGGTCGTCAGAAGGTCGGGTAGGCCGGAAGTAAACGGCTGGGGAAATTGGATGGTCTAGCCTTCTGATTAGTGTCACCGCTGTCTCGGTGGAGTTTAATAAACTCAGCTGTCTGCTCCTTGCTATCTAAAATACAACAGGACACTGGCGTAAATTCTCGACCGTCTCATACTTCTGTTTAATCAGTTTTCTATTTGACGTTTAGTCAGCTGTGTAAAAACCAAGGAGGGACCCACCCGGGGGATTAATAAAGTTTTATTTTATCTAATCTAATAACTTTAATCTCAGCCAAACCGATTTACTTACGAACAAACAAAACACTGAAAAAAGCCCAACAATAACATTTTTAGGTTTTCTAAGTGACTTAACCCGAGTAGCGAAAGTCCGCGGTGATCTGAAAATGATGTGCCGGGAGTTGTGCCGTTCTCGGCCGCATCAGTGACCCTCGAGCTCCCGGTTAGCTATCGAGCTGGTGGGTAGCAGACGTCTCCGAAAACGTCGAAGCACTTTTGCAAATATGCGATATCTTGATAAACCGAGCAGATATTTGATGTTTACACAGCTACTTTCTCGCCTAAAAAAATGTTAAAAGTTTATTTTGTGACCCAGAAAGATTAGTATGAGTAATTTTAAAACTTAGTAGCGGCCGCCATTGTTGGAAACTGGAGTTTGGCTGGGCCGCGCTATGAATTCTGGGATATGGTGGGCCACGAAGGACACACCCGACCCATCCTTCAAATTTGGGGAAAAGGAGGACGCATTTGTCGGCTGCATTCGGAGGAGTCTACGAATTTGGACAGCCTTCGGCGCGTCGCTGTGACGTAATCGGTCTACAAATGCGGCCTCAGGAGGATGCAGCCCATGAATTTGGACACGACCATAGTCACTTTTGACCAGTGTTGGGGAGTAACGGAATACATGTACCGCCGTTACGTATTTAAAATACAAAATATGAGTAACTGTATTCCGTTACAGTTACCGTTTAAAAAGGTGGTATTCAGAATACAGTTACTTTGTTGAAATAAATGGATTACACTGCGGTACTTTCCTGTTTCATATTGTGGTGGGTCAGGACTGTTTCGGTTTTGTTTGACAGCTACGTTCTGTAGTTCCAGGCGGCAGCGTTGCGGTTGCCATGGTTACAGGGTGACGCTTTCGCTCTGCGTGTTTCCTGGGTGAGAGAGCGCCTTTTTGTTGTTGTTGTTGTGCTAAGCTAATAGGCAGAATGCAGAATGTAGCATCATAGGCAGTGTAGTCCGTGCTGCAGGGAGAATGGACTGCCATACTCGTTATGTGTCTGTGAGCGCGAGGTGGGAGAAAAAGGAGAGTCGAAAGGTACGAGTTGTCATTGAGCAAAAACGGGAGCTAGAAGCATGTAAATATAATAATAACCACTGCAGCCAAGAAGAGTGCCTGACGAGCCCAGTTGTAAGTAAGCTATTAAGACTCAACTGTACGCTTTGTTCGTGTTTTCCTCCGAAACAATAAGTTCCGTTGGAGCAGCCTTTCAACACCTCTCTCTGTCTCTCGCAAGCAGAGTTGACCCAGACAACAAAGTAAAGCTATTTTTCGGCTACGAGCCCGACACGGAACCCATATTAGTCAGAGGTCCCTTTACTACGGTTCGGAGCCGCGGACCTTCAGTAATAGTAATAAATCACAGCAATAGTACATTCACGTAGTTGTAAAATGTAAGATAGTATGTTAAGTAATCCAAAGTATTCAGAATATGTTACTCTCATTGAGTAACGTAACGGAATACGTTACAGAATACATTTTAGGGCATGTATTCTGTATTCTGTAATGGAATACATTTTAAAAGTAACCTTCCCAACACTGCTTCTGACACTAAAACTAACAAAACAGCAGCCAAAGCATTAATACCAAAGCTTCAAAATTTAGAGACCAATACCTGTTTATTTCTATGTCTGGATTTTTAAATTAGAATATATTAAACAGGCAGATTCATGTCTGCGAGACTGACTGAAATGTTGAATGTGTGATCAAAGATGAATTGCTTGTTTCATCTTTCTGTATGACACCATGTATGACAGCATACAAGCAGAGGTAATTATGTTTTATGTTGCAGTATAATAACTCCAACATTTCCTTGAAATCAGTTCAAGCCATTCTCTGCTGCTGTATGACTCATGTTGTTGCCGTCATTGTCTCTAAATGTGTCTGCCGTGTGTGTTGGCTGGAATTGTCCTGTTGACTATGAGACAGATTTAAAATCGCCTGACTCACTCACTCCTAAACCGGATCCCCGAAGTGCTCTTAACCTTCCCTCCACCTCCTCATGCTGCCAGAATGACTTGAGCTGTGCTTCAAAATAAATACAAGCCATTTCTGTTGGCCACAGGAGGATTAAATGTCAGGGAATAAACTCTAAGTGCGCCAAGAAATGTGCGTTTGCAAAGATCAGTTTTAAATAAGACCCTTTTGCCTACAAGCATACACAATTCAAGTTTTTAAATGGAGATGAAATAAAGTTTTGAAAGTCTACCACATTTATGGTCATGCAGAGGTAGTCTTCCTCCCCCAGGAAAAAAGTATTTTGTTTTACCTTTAAAGGTATAATGGCACATCACTGTGCCTTCAGATGATATTATACTAGTACATTTATAAAATATAATTGATATAAAGAAGCAGCCAAAATTAACAGAAGTATACACTAATAACTTTTTTAATATCTGCAGCTTTTAATGATGATGCAATCCTCATTTCTAAATCGTAAATTGCAAAGAGAAAAGACCGAGCTCTCTAGTAGCAGGTCTATTTGTGATAAACGGAAAAGAAAGACCAAAGACAGAGCACTGTGTTCACACATTAGTGCAAGGATATTTTGTACACTGCTCAAAAAAGTTAAGGGAACACTTGAGAATTACAATATAGCACAAAGTCTGGTAAACTTCAGGTATATGTATCTACCCAGTTAGAAGGCATAATCTATTGTGAACCTAGTTCACTTCCTTTGATCCAAATAAAAGCGATAAAGGATTCCTTGGAGAGGCAACAATAGGGAAAATATTAATTAAAGTTGATTTAATTATTGACAATTATTTAAATTGTTTGCATTTTACAATTCATTCATTTGTTTTAAAAAAATGTTTAATTCCTACATATGCATATCACACTACATGAGAGATATATGTTGTATAATTTATCATTTACAGTTATATACAGTTCATATCCTCTCTTTCACTGGGATTGCACTACTTCATATTTAGGTTTATTTAGGACCATAAATATTTGACACAGATTTTGTTATTCTCTGCACATCACCATAGAGTGCAGCTTTTAAATATTTAATTTAAGGCATTTAACAAAATGTTGCAGATATTATTTCAGGGATTATAGTTATTTTCATTTTAGCTATTTTATAGGGCTCAAAATGACAATCTAAGATAGCTTTAAACATGAGAATTGTTTTTAATACTGTGATGAAAAGCCTTTGCAGTCAGTGACTGATTGAAGTCTAGAGTCCATAGATATCAACAAATGTTGTTGCTCTTTTGAAATGCTCTACCAGGTCTGTCAGCAGAGTATCGGCCTTAACACTTCAGAAGTCATTCTGCTACTTTTATCAGGATTAACAAATACTAATGACCTAGTTCCAATGGCAGTTATACATGACCATGACATAGCATTGGCTCCACCATGTTTGACAGATGATCTGCTTGACGGCATGAGAAGTTCCTTTTCTTTTCCATACCTTTCTCTTTATATAATTCTGGTTAATCTTAGTTTCAAAACTTTTGATCTCTTTAATAGGATTTGTTTTTGTTTTGCTTTGCTTGTTTTGGGGCCCTTCTGACTTCTTTAAGTTTTGTGGAAAAAAGTCCAGTTGCTTTCTTTCCAACCTCCTTAGATATAACCATAACCTGGATGACTGAGAACTTTATAGATGTTTTTCCAAATGTCACCAAGAAATTCACACATCCACGCCCTTCTCTTCCCCACTGCCCTCTCCACTCTTCTCTGAACCCCTTGTCAACACAGGAATCAAATATTCTATATCTACATGACAGAATTTTCTGAAATCTATACTTTAGGTGGATTTGGCTTAAAAGTAAGGAAACAACTACATTTCAAAATAGGGTATGGATAGGGTATAAAAGGTGTCCCTGGGATGTCGATCTGGTCAAGTAATAACAATAAACTATTTCTCATTATTTATTCACAGTTGTATGTCTTTAAATCAGGTTTCTTGTGAGACTAAACACTGCAGTTCAATAACTGTTTAGAATGACTGTAAACTAACATTGTTATTCTTTGGCCTTTGGTTTGGATTATCCAAATTATGAGGTCATGAGACAGGTCTGGGAAACAGGAGAGAGCCAGTGCTGCTGAGGAGTTAAGGAGAGGTGAATGTATGTGGTAAAGAAACTTGAAGAACTAGGAGAGTCCATCAGTTTGTGGAATGAGGATCTTAGGTTTGTAGGGGGGGTGGGTTCATATGGTAGTCCATTCATGTGCATAATACCAAGTGATGGAGGCCTCTGTAGACCTGAGGGGCCTTGGGGTCCCAGAGCTGTTCAGACCACTGACCCCTAAAGAGAGGTTAACATCATGTTAGCTTTGCTCATTAGCCCTGACTGGCCCATGACCATGGGTGGGCCTCAACCCCAAATTCTCCTCCTACTAATACTCTGCACTTCCATTCTCCCCCTGTGTTCCCTATGTTCTTTCTTTCTTACATTCTTGTATTCCTCCATGCAGCGATTGACCTGATCAACAACTTGCTGCAAGTGAAGATGAGAAAGAGATATAGTGTTGACAAGACACTAAGCCACCCCTGGTTGCAGGTAGGAAATCAGTCATTTGAATAACTCCATTAAAATCAATTTGGGAGCATTTTTCAAGTTCAATACAAATCTGTAACATAACAATCAAGAATCAGTCAATAATACATTTCAGATTAATATAGCATCATCCAAATCATATAAAGGGTTCACTTTATATGATTACTGTTTCAGTTAAGATTTAGAGCTTTCATTAACCCCATATGTGTAGCATGTAAAAACATTTTGGAGTTTTGGGAATTTTTTTCTTTTTGTTTACTTAACATCAGCAACCTTAATCCATCTTGTTTAACTAAACTTTATTGTCTGCAGGTGTAGCAAGTACATAAGCTAAAATAATTTAAGTTGGTTATGAGTAGTTGGGCTAATTCAGAAGATATCAGATTCGGCTCTAGGAGGTGAGTGAAGTACAATAAACGTACAACCACAGATATTGTGATTACAATTGTTATTTATAGTGAAAATAAAGTGCAATTACCAAACACCAATATTTACAAAATCTGCAGACAAGGAAAAAATAAAACAATTCAAGCTTGTAAAATATCCGCTGCACGGCAGTGCAGGAACCTCGTCCAACCTCTGGCAACAATGTCCATAAAGTTTATTTCATGAGTGATATAAGTCCAACGCGTATGACAGTCTAGACAGGTTGAAATTTGAAGTATGATGATCAGCACTAAGATTCCAAAGCTGAAATCTCAGAAGTGAGATTTAGGGGACTGAAAACCAAGAGGGGAGAGTGTAGGCCACAGCAGCCTCCTACCAGACCGCAGGAAGTTGTAGCTGGGGTTCTGGCTCGTTGGGCCTAGCTCGCCATCCAAAGTAGTGGTGTCGCTGTGGTCTCTCCAGGGCACCACTAGCCTGCACTGTTGCTTCCATCCGCTAACGCCTCTCCCCCGCGTCGTTTCGAGGCGACAACCCGGAAGGCATATATCGGTGCCTCGCGAATGTGATTGGTCACAACAGGCATGTGCAGCCTCGCGGCGTGGCGTGCGTCATGACGCACGATGCCTTCACGGACACGCTCCGGTTGGAATTTAAGATTCCAATTTAGTTATAGACGCAGTTCTTTTTATTTTTATGTGGGTTACATCCTCCCCGCCTTAACCATGCACGTCCCGTCGCATGTTAAACGCTAGACAACGTGAACAGACGAAGGACGGCTAGCATTATGGCCCAATGCATCGGAAAGACTATGCAACATCGTTTGGACAACGGAAACCAGAGGATTACCACGAGTGAAATAGTGAAGTCGATCAGGTGGTGCTCTTTGTCGTTGTGAACGTCTTAGCCCGTCACCTATGTCGGTGTCCTGTTCAATAACACTAGACTCTTCAGGAGAATCTTCAACAGCAACGACAGGAATGTTGACAAGTATGTCTCCACTTCCAGGTAAGTTTTCAGGTAAGCTATTTCTATCTTCAGGGTGACTTTCAATAAGTTCAAGCAAAATGTCTTCCACATCAGAGTCAGATTGCCCACCACCAGACTCCACTGCTGGAGGAAGAACACTGGACACAGAGGCTGGTTCTCCTTGCACTTCCACTTCAACTGAAGGATCCAAAATCAGTGGTCCTAGGCTCCCACCGTCAGATGAATCTGGAAATTGATTCTGTTTTTCCACAGTGAAGTGCAACGTTGGAGGATTAACATACAATGAAACCAAGCTTCCTGTGTCCTCATCCTCAACCAGAGGTTCTGTGAGGGAATTTAAATCCGGGTTCTGCTGCCGAGTTCTTGGTCTGTGCGGAAGCGATTGCTCTGGTGATTCCAAGTTAACCTCACTGCCCGTGAGGAGGCCGCATGGAAGGAGGAGGTCGCGGTGAAGGGTCCGCATAGGTCCATCGCTGTTCTCAGGTTTTACCTTGTAGACCGGGAGGTCCCCAGCCCGATGGACAACCACATAAACTTCTTCCTCCCATTTATCTGAAAGTTTATGCTTCCCTCGAAGGCGGACATTCCTCACAAGCACACGATCACCTGGTTCCAATGCTGATGGTATCACATGATTGTCAAAGCGTTTCTTATTTCGGTCGGCAGCCTTTGTAGCGTTACTGGAGGCAATACTGAAACTTTCCTCCAATCTCGATTTGAGTGACTTAATGTACTGTGAGTGACTCTTTTGCTGGGATTCCCGCAGTGGCAGATTGAACGCCAGGTCCACAGGTAGACGAGGTGTTCTACCGAACATGAGTTCGTAAGGAGTAAACCCTGTAACCTCGTTCCTGGTACAATTATAGGCGTGAACCAGCGGTTTCACATGCTCTTTCCACCTTGTTTTTTGTTTTGTCTCCAAGGTCCCCAACATTGCCAGCAACGTCCTGTTAAATCGCTCCACTGGATTTCCCCTCGGATGGTAAGGGGTTGTACGGCTCTTCTGAATGCCTGCAAACTCACACAATTCTTTTATTAGTCTTGACTCAAAATCTTGCCCTTGGTCGGTATGAATTCGCTCAGGAATGCCATAATAAATGATATAATTCTCCCATAAACACTTCGCCACAGTTCTTGCCTTTTGATTGGGTGTTGGAATGGCAACAGCGAATTTAGTGAAATGGTCAGTCAGGACTAAGATATCACGAGTGCCACTAGTGTCAGGCTCAAGAGCAAGAAAATCCATACACAAAAGCTCAAGGGGTCGAGATGTTTTTATGCTGACAAGTGGAGCAGCTTTTTCCGGCAGGGCTTTTCGGCGCACACAGCGGCCACAAGTCTTAATCTTCTGCTCAACATCCTTTGCCATTTTAGGCCAGTAGAATCTCGTACGGACAAGGTCAAGTGTACGTTCAATCCCCATATGGCCCATATCCTCATGGAGGCTTTTCAGGACTGATGGCCGCAACTCCTCTGGAAGGACAAGCTGATATAAAAGGTCTCCATTGTCCCGTCTCCTCCTGTACAGGACTCCATCCACCAGCTCCAACCTGGACCATTCTCTGAGCAGGAACGGAAGTTCAGGGAGCTCAGCTCTAGCTGTTGGTGGAACCCTGTTCCCCGTCTCAAGCTGGTGAATAAGCTCTCGAATGCAGGGATCTGAGTGTTGTTTCTCTTTGATGTTAAGAGTAGAAACGACAGGCAGCTGATGACAGTCCTCGGAACAGTAACTGTCAGGGATGGTATCCATTTGAACTGACAAAGACTCGACAAGTGTGAAGCCAACCTCACCGCAGTCACCCGGCCGTGTGGCTCTGACCAAATGACTTTGGCAGATTGCTCTCACAGTCTCTTCTGGAAGGACATCAGAATCAGCTGTGTGTTGAGAAATGAACTGACGAATGAGTTCATGGTCATTAGAAACTTCATCACTGGAGCAGGAGTAAGGTCGCCGCGAAAGCGCATCAGCGTCACAATTCTGTTTGCCAGCTCTGTACAGAAGTTTAAAGGAGTACGTTGACAATGCAGCCAACCAACGGTGTCCAGTAGCGTCCAGTTTAGCTGTTGTCAAAACGTAGGTCAGTGGATTACTGTCCGTCACCACTGTAAAATCTGCCCCGTACAGGTAATCTTGGAATTTCTCGGTCACACTCCACTTAAGGGCGAGGAATTCCAGCTTGTGGGCTGCATAACGGCTCTCACTCTGCGACAATCCGCGGCTAGCATAAGCTATGACCCGGAGTTTCTCCTCTTGCTCTTGATACAACACTGCTCCAAGTCCGGTCACACTCGCATCGGTGTGCAGAATGTATGAACGAGACGGGTCTGCAAACCCAAGAACCGGAGCAGTTGTAAGCTTCTCAATCAAGGTTTCAAATGCAACTTGACATTTGGTATCCCACCTCTCCCCGAAGGGTTGGGTTGGCCTGTAGGTGGGTATCTTGTGAGCTTTCAGGGTCTTTGATCTTTGAACTGGAGAATATCCACGAGTCAGGTCATTGAGAGGTTTGGCAATGACGGAATAGTCTTTTATAAACCGGCGGTAATAACCAGCGAAACCCAGAAAAGATCTTAATTGTTTCAGAGTCTGGGGAACCGGCCATGTCTTGATGGTCTCTATCTTCTCAGGATCTGTTTGAACTCCTTCCTCAGAGACAATATGACCCAAGTACTTTACAGACTTTTGGAAGAATCGACATTTCTCCGGTGCCAGTTTCAGCCCATATTCCTTCAACCGGTTCAGGACTCTCAGCAGCCTTCGTTCGTGTTCCTCAAGAGTGTCCGAATAGATGATTAAGTCATCCAGGAAAACGAGCACTTCCTTTAGGTGAAGGTCCCCCATGCATCGCTCCATCAAGCGCTGAAAGGTGCTTGGGGCGTTGGTAACACCTTGAGGCATTTGGTTAAACTCCCAGAACCCAAGAGGAGTCACAAAAGCAGTCTTTGCCTTGTCTTCCTCCTCCATCTGGATCTGGTAGTAACCGGACTTCAGGTCGAGCACTGAAAACCACTTAGAACCAGTGAGTGCTGAAAAGGATTCCTCCAAATTAGGTAAGGGGTATGCATCCTTGATGGTTTGAAGGTTTAGTTTCCGGTAGTCTATGGACAGCCGGACCTCACCGTTCTTCTTCCTGACCACCACGATAGGCGAAGCAAAAGGAGACGATGATTCCCTTATAATGCCGGCTTCCAGGAGCTCACGCAGGTGACGGCGGACAGCTTCGAAATCTTGTGGATGGATTGGTCGGGCACGTTGCTTGAATGGTGTATTGTCATGGAGTGGAATATGATGTTTGACAGCTGATGTACATCCAAAATCCAAGTCATGATGCGAAAAGACCTCCGAGATGTCATTCAGCTTGCCTATGACTCGCGTCCTCCATTCAGGTGACAGTGGAGAATCACCAAAATCAAAGTTCAGGCTGGTGGTAGTGTTCCTGACTGGAAGATGGGTCACGCGATGTTCAGACAAGATGCAGTGGTAGGTTTCCAAATCCGCAATGACACTGTGAGGTGGAATGAAGGTATCTTGCTCCGACTCATTTGTAATAACCACAGGAACCTTGTATGGAGAAAGAGCTGGGAAGTTGATGAGACAACTGCTGACACACAACCCCCCAGGTAAGGTGGAAGCAGGATGCTGTAGGAGAACACTCTGGCTAAACAACGGGGTGGAAACTTTGGCAGAGCCCTGGATGACAATAGTGCGGCCGGCCGGAACACGCACTGGAGCTTTGCTTAGTAGCCTCACATTCCCAATGCTGCCATTCTCCTTCTGCTTGTGTGACAGCTGTAGTGTTTTCAACACCGCTCTGTACCCATGAGTGCTAGGCTGATAGCTCGGATGCTGGTTAAGATGCTGTTCATACAGGGGTTCCAGGGTGTTCATCCCAATTAGCACAGTAGCGGGGACGTCAGGGTGTACGTCCGGAACAACTAGAGCCAATGTTGTTACTTCATATTCTTCACCAACAAAATCTCTGGGGAACTTGACGGAAACCTCAATGTATCCAAGATATGGAATGGTTTGACCTGCAGCACCTTCCACCTGGAGAAGATCATGGAGTGGTTGAATTTGTTGGTCATGAAGATGATTGTTGTAAAAGGATACAGGTATTGTAGTAACCTGTGATCCTGTATCAAGCAGGCATTTCTGTGGATGGCCTGCTAGGGTCACCTCTGTTATGCATCTTGACCCAACTAACCCATGAGGTAACATTGTAGTTGCCTTCGGACAAGTGTGTAGGTCTACACAGTGAGCAATTTCCTCCTTGTTCCTTTCCTCCTTTGCGGGACAATGTGGGTCCTGCACAGTTCCTGTATGTCCCATTACAGAAACTGTATCTAGTTTAAATGTCCAGTTGATGAATTCCGCTTCTGCCATTTTGGTTTCTTTTCACTGAACTGTTTGCGTTTTGCATTGACCAATGCGGGATTGGGTCTGTTCTCACACTGTGGTCTAATGTGTCCATCTTCCCCACACCTGAAACAGAAACCAGGCTTGGGGTTAGATGATATATTCCCCTGTGTATCCGTTATTTGCTTCGGGTGCTGCTTTGGAACAGGAGTACAGGACTGGTGAGACTGGGAGGCAGTTAAGGCGGCAAGTTGCTTTTGTATCTCCGCCATCTGCTGGGTGAGAGTGGACAACGCAGCACAGACCCCCTTTTCTTCTTCTACTGCGAACTGAGCTTGAGCTGCAACTCTGTGTCTTGGTGTTCCCAAATGTTGCTTCATCCTCAGAGTTTTGCTAGCTTCTCTGTCTTCTTCAGTTCTTAATAGGAGTAACAGTTCTGCAAAAGAAGGTGGGTTGGATTTTCTCTGCTTCAGCTGGAGCTCAGAGATAAGGTTACTATCCCAACATCCCCTACAGAATTGGCTGAGCAGGTGCCTGTTCACTTCCCCCTGCTTGACCCCTCCCCGCTTAACAGCTAAACTCAGGGCCACCTGAAGTCGCTGTAAGTAGCCGGATGGCTTCTCACCCGAGTTCTGCAGCGTGTCCATGAACTTCGCATAAAGTTCTTCCCCGTCCTGTACAATTCCATAAGCAGAATCAAGATGTTGAATATAAGTCTCTGCTGGTAGGTCGGGGTTAAGGTGCTTGATTATGTCCGCTGCAGGTGGTAAAAGACTATCAAGGATGTGTCTGGATCTTCGCAGTTCTGAAATGGCTGGATCCTTTAAGATGAGATCCACTCCAGAGCGCCATGTATCATAGTCCACCTCATGCTGTGGGTGTGGTAGTCTCCCAGAAAACATGCGCAGCTTATGGGATGAGCGTATGTTTACATCTTCGCTCTTTACTATATGCTCCACAACATACCTCTGTACTTCAGGTGGATTCAACTCAGCTGCAGACATACTGATAGAATGTCCTTCTGTTGTTGTAGGATGTAGGGTAGCTGAAGAAGTGACAGGAATAGCCGTGTTGTGGGTTTGTTGAGCCGGAGTAGCAGCCGTTTTGTGTTCAGATGCGGCAGTACATTCCGGCTTGAGCCCTTCTGGTTTTCCTGGGCGCAGTTCTGAAACAGCTCCATTTATTTGGGTCATTAGTTCTTGGAGAACTTCAGCAAAATCCTGACCAGACAGTTTTGCTACTTGTTTTAAGTCAGCTAAATAAGTCTTAGTCTTTGTGCACCCGACAGTAGCCGCATAGATTTTAGACAAGCTTTTTATATGATATTCATTATTTAAGGGCTTAAATGTATACGGCAGAATCGGACCCAATAAATCAAAAGCAGACCCCGTTTTAAACTCAACAACGAGCATATTATTAAACTCAGAACCGGGTGAGTTTATTGGCACGGAGCGTTCAATAGCACCATACTGGAGAAGAAAATCTTCAACCTCCTCAACCTCATATGCGGGGACGCCACTGACCAACACCGCGTTTGGTATTTTAACACCTAATGACTCCAACAAGTCCATGTTCATAATAATATGGTGAGATAGTGAGACTGAATGTACACAACAATATTATACTTGACACAACCTCCTGGCTGGCTCGCCACTAATTTGTCTTATGTAGCAAGTACATAAGCTAAAATAATTTAAGTTGGTTATGAGTAGTTGGGCTAATTCAGAAGATATCAGATTCGGCTCTAGGAGGTGAGTGAAGTACAATAAACGTACAACCACAGATATTGTGATTACAATTGTTATTTATAGTGAAAATAAAGTGCAATTACCAAACACCAATATTTACAAAATCTGCAGACAAGGAAAAAATAAAACAATTCAAGCTTGTAAAATATCCGCTGCACGGCAGTGCAGGAACCTCGTCCAACCTCTGGCAACAATGTCCATAAAGTTTATTTCATGAGTGATATAAGTCCAACGCGTATGACAGTCTAGACAGGTTGAAATTTGAAGTATGATGATCAGCACTAAGATTCCAAAGCTGAAATCTCAGAAGTGAGATTTAGGGGACTGAAAACCAAGAGGGGAGAGTGTAGGCCACAGCAGCCTCCTACCAGACCGCAGGAAGTTGTAGCTGGGGTTCTGGCTCGTTGGGCCTAGCTCGCCATCCAAAGTAGTGGTGTCGCTGTGGTCTCTCCAGGGCACCACTAGCCTGCACTGTTGCTTCCATCCGCTAACGCCTCTCCCCCGCGTCGTTTCGAGGCGACAACCCGGAAGGCATATATCGGTGCCTCGCGAATGTGATTGGTCACAACAGGCATGTGCAGCCTCGCGGCGTGGCGTGCGTCATGACGCACGATGCCTTCACGGACACGCTCCGGTTGGAATTTAAGATTCCAATTTAGTTATAGACGCAGTTCTTTTTATTTTTATGTGGGTTACACAGGCAAAGTAAGTGGGGCCACAGCTTCTGCAGTAATCAGGAAATGCTGTATTGTGAAAAGGATTTCATTCTGGTATAGCAACCCGACTAGACTTCTGACACACATGAAGTTCCAAACTGAATTAACTGAATGAGTTGAGAACATGTAATCTCACATTCTTTGAATGATATGTAGTGAATAAGAATTAAACATCTAGTTGTTGAATCACAATGCATTTCACTTTGGTATGGGATAAAAACCAGAGGCACAATTCCACAATAATGCTAATGCTGCATTTTATTTGCTATCTGTTAGATTTATATCTTATGTTGATGATAATCAGAAAATATAGTGTAGGTAAAAAAAACAAACAAACAATTTTTGTGTTTACAGCCAGTTTTGCTTCCCCCACTGAGCCAGAAAATCTGTTCATGTAGTTATGGACCAGTTTAGGCGTGAAGTTGTAGTGCCTAAACTGTTCGAAAGTTTAGGTGCTAGAACCTCAGAAGCGTGGTCACCTCTGGTTTAGAGTGTGGAACAGTTAGGAGATCCTGATCTGATGATTGGAGAAGATTGGAGAAGTATGATAAAAACTATTTTAAAACAGAGTGACAGGTTCCAGGCTTGAACTTTGATCTGATTCCACTGATTTTTGCCAGGAAAACAATTAAGAAATTTCCACAATCATCAGATGATGTTGTGGGAAAACTGCACAGAGCAGGCGTAAAAAGTCTGTTGATAGTGCTAAAGAGGAAGCTTGCATTGCACTTATTATTGTTAGTCAAGCCAAACAAGTAGGATGTTATGCATATTTTACAAGTTGAGTGAATGTGGTTAGTAGGTCCTTTATGTGCTGCTAGTGCACATAGAAGGTTGTATTTGGTTCAGCTTTTCTGCAGTCTGTTCTGTGATGATGAATATAACCACTCATCCAAGGGGAGGAAATTACAGCATGAGCTAATTTGGATTTTTACATTATCAAGGGCTAATGTACACAGATTATTAAATCAATTCAGAGTTGAAAATCTAGCTGCCCAAATCTAATTAAAGATAATTTGCATCTACCTCTGTGAAGACAAACTGGTTGTAGAACAGACATGAAGAGCGAGTTTAGGACAGGAGCAAAAACAAGGTCCAGGATGTGTCCAACATCATGAGTTGGACCATTAACCATGATGGACCTAATAAAACAATTTTGCAGTATTAACATATCTGGTGGCATGCAAAGAGATTTGAATACTCTGTAAGGAATTCAGTAGGGGATTTAGGAGGTCACTAGATAACAATATATCCATCCCTTCATTCTCTTTCAACTATCACAGGATCACAGGACCCTGAACAGGTCGCCAGGCTGTTGCAGGGCTAACACAGAGAAACAGACAACTTTTCACATGCAAATCCAAATACAGGCATTTTGGAACAAACAGTTAACCTTACTAACTGCCTATGGCCTGTTTGAGGAAACTGAAGTACCTGGAGCAAACCTGGGCAACCATTAGGAGAACATGGAAGCTCTATAAAGGAAGTCCCTGGTTAGATGGTGGATGTGAACCCAAAACCTTGCTGCAAGGCAAAAGTGCTAACCACTGTCCCAACTGAAAGTACACTTGCTTTGTACACTTATAAATGATAGTATTTTGAATGACACTAATCAGAAGTAAATGGAACACAATTATCTATATATTATGTATTTGTCACCACAACCAAAGTTTGTGGTTTTCAGACTTTCACCACAAAGTTTTCAGACAAACGCAGACAACGAGAAAATGCAACCAGCCACCCATTATCTGATTTCAAAAGTGTTTGCTATTTGTGTTTTTTGTAAAAGAGAAAAGACAAGATAATGGTGTTATTAAATTATTTAGGCTATGGGTGTGTTCATTTTCTCCGCCAGGACTACCAGATGTGGCTGGATCTAAGAAACCTTGAGTCTCGGATAAACGAGCGCTATATCACCCATGAGAGTGATGACCTGCGATGGCATCATCACGCCCAGCTCAGCGGCCTAGACTACCCCATGCACCTAACCAACAGCCCCTGTGGTGAAGTTGGACAGGGGATGAAGCGTTACAAGGAAAAGGAGGAAGAGCTGGAGACCCTCAGTGAGAGGGTGAGTGAACTATGAGGAAGTAAGAAGACTTATTTTCCAAACAACATGAGAAACAATGACTATCACAAAATGAAAAAAGCACAAAATGAAAACTTACAAAAAATTAGATCCTTACTTTACTTCCATAAATCATAACGAATCTTATTCTAATTAATCTAATTAACAAGTAGTTGTTTCGTATTTGCAAGATAAGGCTCTTAGAATTACATCTGTAATGCTAGAGTCACTGCATAATTAGGAGTTAACAATTTTGTATTTAATTAGAAGGTCCTTGTGTTATTTATCCCATAGTTTTTTTTTCAATAGGGTTGTGAAGCTCAAACTATTTATTACCTTTACAAGGCACAGAACTTTCAAATATATTTGAGATTATTGTTATATGTAAGGATCTTGTAATTATTTTTATGTAATTACAAGTCTTTTGTTTCCTGATTTCAAAGAATTATTCTCGCAATTTACAAATGCAACATTTGCTCCTTTTAAATCTCGTAGATGAATAAGCACCTTGATAAACTCACCCTATCCCAGAATACCAAAACAAAAATCCTATGTTAAGGCAATATTGATTTTTGATTAAGAGGTGCGAATTTTTCAAATGACTTCTTAATTTTGACTTTAAAAAAGTTAACGTCATGCAAGATAGTATAATTACGAAATATACAGTGGAGACACATATGATCCACTGTTGTAATTACTGGATCATTATTTCATGCAATTTTTTTCCCTTTGTAATCTTTATCCTTATTAAATGTAGTAAAATAAATTTAAAACAACATAATCGTTCCATCCTTAATTTGTTGCTATGAAACAAAAATGTCATTTCTCCATGAAGAGCTACAAATTACAGTACTGGGCAGAAATCTTGAGACATCTCTCAATTCTTTATGTTTTGCTTGGGAAATGGCAGATCCGTGCAGTGATTTATAGAACAGAATTCTGTTGAATGGGAACAGAATGTAAGGTGAAAACACCTGTGCGCACACTGCTTCAGTAATGTTGAGGTCTGGGTTGTGGCTAGGCCAATTCATGGCAGGTGGGGCTTTTTCTACAAAAGTATGCTTTACTATACTGACTATGTGTTTAGGATCATTGTCGTCCTGGATGATGACGCCACTGGCAAGTATAATAGTGCATCAAAATCTGATGCAACCATATTTTCATAAATTTTGGTAAGATCCCAAAAACCATCATCTGACTGACTGATCTTTTCCTATTTCTTAATGACATGATTTCATATACTGATGATCTGCTGTAGATAGTTTTGAGGTCTGCCACTTCTTCTTTTGTACTCCACATGTCCTGTTTCCTCCGATTTCTTAACCTTCCTGCCTTCTTGGGACCTTTTTGTGCCACTGCTATGTGTTAAATGGCTGCCATTTCCACTGTGTTCAGTGGAATATAACCAAACTTGCCACAGGATAGTTTTTACCTGTCAATGTTAATATTCCAGTGTGAATTCCTTAAATCAGCCTAAAATGGCTGAGCAGCAGAAATCCCCACACCCATCACCCTGGGGACCATTTTCTGCCCATTGACTTCCATTACAAACGCTATTTTTCAACCCCAAATTATCATCATATGATTTTATTTTTTCTTCTTTTCTTGGATGTCAATGAAGACTCAGGGCCTTGAAGTTTTAATTTTTAAATTGCAAAAAAAATGCAAAAAAAATAATGGCAGGTCAAAATGTATGTTGGTGCCAATCTTTGGTCCATCTAAAGGCCTACTTATAATGACAATCACATATTACTTCAACTGGTTTTTTGTGGAAATATTTAGTTTCGTTTTTTGGTTTTTGGGGCTTATAACACAGGGCGCTCATGTAATAACACTGGGATTTGAAGGGTTAAAACAACGAAAATATAATTAAAACTTTACATGAATATTTCAGGGAGAAGTAGTTTTACAAGGTTGGCTAATTTAAAGTGGAATAAAATATGGATATATGGTCTTTTTATGGCGTGGCTGAGAATGGTCCCTAGGGTGATGGGTGTGAGTTTTTTAAAGGATGGCAGGAGGGTTAAGGGAACACTGAACACTGTATGCCAAGATTTGCCAAGTTTTCTGTGAATTTTTCTTTCCGAATCGCCTCGTTGGTGCACAAGTACTGTTTTATGCCTGCAAGCCTGTGCGATCTTTGCCATTTTCATAGAACAAACTAATGACGTAGGGAAAATGACAACAAAGTGCTAAGGATAAAGTGTAAAATTGGTTCTGTACTAAGTTGTCTTTAATGTGAAGATACAACACCGGTTCATGTGTTACGGTCTATGCCTTTTCTGTGATTCGTGGGTCATTGTTAAATGGCTCATCAAACAAAAGAATATTCTCCTGAAAATGATCTGGACTGGACTGAAAATGAGTGAACAAGCAGCCATTGTCCAAAGAAAAAGGCCTTCAGAAATCCTGGAGAAATACAAAAGACCAATTACAATCAAGTTTGGGTCCTTGGAAGCAATATATAAAGAAATGAGGGGTGGCTCAGGAAATTTGCACAGTAGCGTATATGAGTTATACTTAGAAAATAAAAAGATGAATGTGAATTGTTAGGAACCACTACATTTTTTTCACCATAAATCATAGTAAATCACTGAAAATGACACATCAGAAAGTGTGTCAGAAGGCGATCATAAACTAATATTTAATTTATACTGTACAAACATGAAACTTGCTATTTAGGGCTTGTCACATATTCACGAGTTTCCTGCAGCTTGCACAAGATTTTGCAGATGTGGAAATAAGCCATGGCTTCCTTCACAACAAATTCAAAACAAAACACAGAGCTCATTCACCATCAAAACTTACCAAGTGTTTACACTCATATCGTCAGATTAAAGTAAAGAGTATTCACTCTGGATGTTGTGTAGATTAAATCCTTACAATTCTTTAAAAATGTATATACATTATTCATTATAAAAAAAAGTTCTAAACTTGATTTTAAAAAAAGGAAACAGCATTTTTCTTCAACCTTGACAAAAGTCGTTTCTTTTGCTCGTCATGTAAAATTATTTAAGGTAACGTTTGTCTTCTGTCTGATAAACACAAAGTAGAAGGACAGTTGATCTTCACAACTGAAACATAATTCCTAATTTTCCTTTGTAGCAATGAAAAGTCACGAGTTCGGGTTTCATTCCAAAAAGAGATATCCAAGGTACTGTCATTAAGTCATTTACAGATAAAGTGACTGCTCAGTGAAAAGTAATTTACTATGATTTGAGACGTTTTTACTTTCCCCATGTTTTCCAAAAATGGATATGTAGCATTTTGGAATGAAAATCCTCAGTTGCTAAAAACACACTGCCAGTGACATACCAAAAACAACAAGATAAATGTTTTAATGTGTCAGTATTTTTTTTTAACAGTGGAGCCACAAATATCTAATCCAAATGGGAATATATGATTACTTTGATACATTTGCATTGCTGTGGTTTTCTTTCTTTTCCTATGAGATGAGATAAAAGGTGATGTGTCTGGTTTCGTTTGACAGGAAGTTCACTTGAATGCTATGTTTTGCCTTCTGTAAACAGTATAAATGTTAGTGTCTCAGCACAATCTAGGACCCAAATACATGCTCTTTTGATTTTGTAAGGGACAACATCAAGGCCATGTTTTCACCTAAGCTTTTCAGGAAATGCTCCATCTTTAGCTCAACATTTAGTTAACCTTCTGAATCTTTTTGAAACATTCATAGAAAATAACACACAAACTAGTTTTCATCTCCCTGTTTATGGTCTTGACTGTCCACCTCTGCCTTGCTTACTAGTAAACATATGAAAATATTTAATATTTAAAATTTTGGAATTTGAATAAAGCTTTAATCAGCAGGTTTCATGTCTTCTTTCTATACAGTTGAGAGACTGGAGCTGATGCATTCCTGGTAATATGCTGTATGTTAATACTTAGCAAATACCAATTTATCCAAAAATACTTCTATGTAGAAACTTTTTTAAGACTGAGGATTAAAGGCTTATACCATCTTTTGGACAAAAGACAAGCCAGTCCCTGTGTCAAGATTCCATTTCCTATCTCTGTTTGTTAACTAAATTACTAGCAGAGGATAAGACGTGTGGAGCATACTTTGAATCAGGTGCGAAAGATATTGTGTAGGACAAGATTTTGTTGACAATGTGTCAGAGATCCTGTTCATACGACGACCTTTTTGAAGTACCAATGTGTTTTACTTCTCATTCAAAATTTCTCTCAATGGACCCCCCACGGTCATTAAAGCAGTTTTGTCACCAGTTTGCTTAACTCAGGCACCCAGTTCAACCTCAATCCTCGTATCTCCTCTCCTAGCCACCTCCACTTCCCATTTCAGTTCTTCCTAGTAGAAAGTCAAGCCAAAGGAATCAAAAAGCTACCTTTGTGCACTAGCATAATTGTTTCCTTCTACTTTTTGAAGCACTTCCTCAGATCCATGAAGATCCTTATCATCTTCATCAGTGCAGGTCGCTCTGGGTCATCTGGCAATAACTTATTTAGCTGAAACAGCAGAATGTCATCCAGCCAAAACATCTGGATATTTGTTAGTTAAAAATGCTGCTGTTCTCTTGATCCCATACTAAATAAATACTCCATAAAATTAGGACAAGTTTGCATTTATCCAGCTTATTAATATTCACACCAGCAAGTAAAGAAAATTACCTTAACTTGATGTTTTTACATCAACCACTCTTCCTGGGTTTAAATACTCAATCTTGCCATTCAGTCACTTCGGAAAGGCATTTCCGTACTCACATATTCGATGAGGGACCAGTCGCTTGTGATCAGCTCAGTCTGTAAGGATGGATATGTTGGACATCTTTCAGCTTTCAGAATTCAGGAGAGAGCAACTGTGGTACATGGGTACTATCGCTACTACCAACTGTTTACAGAACAAGCCCTTTGTGCGCAAGGTGGTTTGTGCCACTGTACTGAAATAACTATCTACTGTTATTGTAGTGTAGAGGTTAGTAGCAACCAGCGTTATCGCTGTACCTCAGAATTTGTCCCTGAAAAAGAATTTACTTTTTTGAGACACCACCTTCAAATGAACATACACTGATAAAACAACTAACCTCTTCTCAATTGATTAACCATTAATTTGGGGACTTGAATGAGTAAAACAATCAAATCAAGAAAAGTTATTAATATATCAGACCCACAAAATATACTAAATGAGTTATTTGAAACTGGTTAATAATTAAATTTAAAATTACATTTAAAGTTATATCTGAATCAGTAACGATGAGGGATTTGAGAATTGTGTCTACCAGCCGTGGTCAACATCCTCCTATACAACATTAATTACACCAGGATATGTATTAATGAGAATTTATTTACAAAAGTAATGACTGCAAACATGCAAAGATCTAACTAAGGACTAAGACTAAGAGAACAAAGTATATGTGTGTTTGGGGGACACAGACAGAGTGTTTGTTGACTATGTCCCTGCAGTTCTGTAAGGTGGTTGAACATGTGGTCAAAGCCAAATAAAAGGTGTGATCCTGCTTACATGTGTTGCTGTTGTTGCCCGTGGTAAAATTAGCTGCTGTGTCTAACCAGC
This sequence comes from Diplotaxodon limnothrissa, assembly GCF_057381915.1. Taxonomy (NCBI): domain Eukaryota; kingdom Metazoa; phylum Chordata; class Actinopteri; order Cichliformes; family Cichlidae; genus Diplotaxodon; species Diplotaxodon limnothrissa. The sequence goes on along the minus strand of NC_140614.1, from coordinate 5,007,432 downwards.
TAACCTTCTGTAGGACATGCATCGCTGCAGTCAGAAGACTGTTTGCAGAGCATATGATAGAGAGGTTGAGGGAGTGAAGCAAAGCTCTCAGGTCCACACATACACCCATGGCAATCTTTTCCATAATCGATAATTATTGATGACAATTCCTTTTTTTAAGCTTGGTTTTGTTTTGCTTTGCTTTGCTTTGTTTTGTCGTTTTCTTTGTTTTTCTCCCCCGCAGAAAAAATGGTAGCCAGCAATTACTGCAAGTTGATTTTAGAAGGTTATAGTTTATCGGCCTGAGTTCTGCCCAGACAATAAATAATAGTTTAGGAGAGGGCTCCTACCAGGCTCTGCAAGATACTTGTTTACTGATAAGCAAGGCAAAGTTGAACACCGGTTATTTTAACCTGTCCCACACAGAAACAAAGGAGAACAGTATGCATTGGGTTTTTTTTTATATCATGATACTGCCATTAGTCTTAAACATAAGGGCTGTTTCTCTCAAGACTCTATGGCATCATCTTCTTTGTGCCTCTTTCATACAGATCAAACTTCTGTACACTCCAAAATTGGCATTCCAGCTTTAACTGGAATTGAAATGTTAAGTGTCTTGTGTCTTGTCTCTGTAAAGGGTTGACTTATAAAGCATTCAATTAAGTATTTTGTTTATAACATGCTTAAACCATTGTACATGTTTTATTGTGAAGAATCTGTAGATGACTGCAAGCAGAAGTAGAGCTCTAGGTTATGTACACTTTTTAACTAAGCGAAAGTTTGATACAGAAAGCAAAGACTGTTAAACCTGATAATTTTCTTACAGGTATTAAGCCTTTCTCAGAAATTAGGTATTAGATATTTGTACTTGTGTCTCTGGGAATTTCAGAAGTTTAACTTGGTTTAAAAAAATAAAACTGTTAGTTTTCATGTTACAGAATCCAAAAATCTTTTATTGCTATTTATTTCAGTGCTTGAACAAATTAAAGAAACACTTAAATCAGTGATCACATGGATCTTAATTACTCATTCTTACTATCAGTAAGTAATTCTTACAGATATACAACGTAATTTGTTGAGAACAACGGGAAAATCATAGGAAACCAAAATCATCAACGCATTTAGGGCTGGATTTAAAATGACACCAAAAATCCAAGTTTAAAATTGAAATCATTTACTGATCCGACTTGCCTTGTAATATGGCTCAATAGTGTTCATGGCCCCTGTGGCCCTTTCCAGCTCTTTTTGTGGAATGGCAAATCTAGTGTTGCAGTAGATGTGCCATTTCACAAACTTAAGACTGTGCTGGGAGACACAGAAGTACCTGTATGGGCTGCAGGTACTGTCTCATGGTACCGGCAGTGACAAGGACACTAGAAAAAAGCAAAACAGGAGAAAAATCAGTCAGGAGGGATAAGAAGATGTGAATGGTGTGCGGCCGCCATCTGCAAAACAATTCCCCTTTTGGGGGTTGTCTTGTTGTTGGCTCTCCAGAGCACCTGTTAACACTTTCATTTGCACCAGATCAGGTGAAACCAGTTTATGCTTCCTAATTGGACAGACTGATATATCTGTAGTTAATATTACCACATATAATGCTTGAAAAAAAAGACAAATTCATGTTTTTACACTGTAGTATTTTTGTGGATTTAAAAAAAATGTATATGATGTGAGAATTCATTGTTTTGTTTTTTCAACCATTCCACAAAGATATGCTAGCTGTTTGCTCCTGCGTTCTGCTAAGCTAAGTTAGTCATTGCTGTGCTTCAGCTTTGTATTACAGACTGAAATAAGATCCCTATCCATTATTATCTAACTCAGTGAGAACAAACACGAGTATATACTTTACCTGACTTTACATAAACTGTCTACTTTTAGTACAATCTACTTAACTAGCTTATTTTCATTTTATGAACAATCACTGAAGATTTTGATATTCACCAGCAGTGGATATTGGATGAAGTGTAGTTATATTAAAATATAATGAAGAACTATTGCCTGGCCTGTTGGTCAGAAAACATGAAATGTATTAGTAGAAGAAGGTCTAAAGGTTTTCTCTGAATGTGTTTCGCTTTGAGCTGTTGAAGTGTCTGTCAATGTGCAGAACGTCCAGCTGTTTCCTGATGCTGTATGGCTTCATCCCTTTGCTGTCTGCGCTCTGAACAGCCTGCCTGAAGTGCTCACAAAGCATTTGCTATCTACAGAAACTTTAAAGATGTATTTTTTCGGACCATGTTCAAATAAAGATATTTTAAAATCTTCTTGGTAGTGTGTTGAGTTTTTTTTTCATTAACTCAAATCCAAATATATTCTGCTTCAAATAGCCAACTAACATTTCTACAAGTCAATCATTGGATGAGATTTTTATGACCAGTACGTGAGGATGGCAAATGCCATAATGTATGAGTTTGTACAAATGAAAATTTAAGGTTAAATACAAAGGCAATTGGATTTTATGTGTATATTAGGTTCCATTTAGTTTCTAGGATTACCTAAATCTCACATTTCATCATCATTAGTGGTTTCTACTACGTTATGCAATGAACCCAAGGTCCGGCACATGGTAGCCGGATCTCAGTTGCAAGCTGTAAAAGCATAAACTGAGAGTTACAACCAAGTGGTTAGGATCCTGTATGAGAACATCTTTGCCACATATGAGTTAGAAGTCCCCAGTTCTTGATGGGAGATACAGCCAAATATGGCTGGAACAACAGGGCTATGGCCCTGAGGGATTCACCAACCAACCAGACATATTGGTTGTCATCAAGCAGAAAACCACAGTGATGTTGCCAGAAGACTTGCGTAGCTCAGGAGGTGGAGCAGGTCATCTACTGATCAGCAGATTAGAGGTTTGATCCCTGGCTCCCCCAGTCTGCATGCCAAATATCCCAAGTTGTTCTTTGATGCATCCATGGGAGTAGGAATGGTAAGCAGTTAAAAGCATAGAAGTTCAATTCAATATAATTTTATTTATATAGCGCCAAATCACAACAAAAGTCGCCTCAAGGCAAGTTAATGCTTGTGTGAATGTTGCATGTTGTATAGAGCGCTGCTACTAGGTTTAAGGAAGTGATTCATCTACTGTTTAATCACAGTGGAGGGCAGCTACCTAAACTCTTCTCACACAGAGGCAGATGTTGTTAAAAATGTTACATCCTCCTGGATACTGTGGCTCCTCTGAAAGTATTTGATAAAACACATTGATAAAAATCTAAATTCTAATTTCCAGACTGACTGGAAAACAATCAGTCATAGTTGTGTAGCAACAAACTTGTAGAGTTGCAGAAATAATTTCCAAAGCTAGGAGCTTCCTCCTACTTCCAGCTGTTCTGCTAAGCATATAGATGCTAAGTACTAACTACTCTTTATATAACTTTTCACAACATTGTTTTTATTTTTGATTATGATTAGACAATGCTCAAATATTCCTTATTTTGCCTTTTCCACACTTATGCTGGACGAAGCATAAGAGGCTGCCGAACTAGAGCGCCCTGTCAGCAGACTTTTTGAAGCCGCCTGGTTTTTTTCCTCTGTTTTCTGAGTTTGATGGTAATGGCTGGTGGCTGGTGGCAGAAATGAGGCCTCGGGGAGGCATAAGGGGTACGAGGAGGAAACAGCTTTTTAGAGAGACAACACTGACACCAAGTAATCCCTCTGTCTGACACAGAGAGGTGAAACCAGAAGTCAAGACTACTGACATGATTGCGGCATGAAAATCCATTTTAATTTGTAACGTACATTTTCAAATAGAAATAAAAAACATTAAATCTATTTTATTCTGCCTGAAGTAGAAACACAGTGGAAATGTAGAATAGAGCAGCAGCAAGAGTAGCCCTGCTGCTGTTAGGAACTGTTTTACTTGCTGATGGTGCCAAACCAGTCAAATGATGCTATTGCTAAATATGCCAGAGACAAATAATAATATAACAAGGTAACCCAGTACCTACAGTAGTACTGTTGTAGAGTACTTTAAAAGTGATTTGAAAAGGTCCTGTTAATATTGTCCCATTACAGCTATTGTAACTACCATGGTGTAAATACACTGTACTGTACATGCTGTTGACACCCTTACTGCAACATCTATTAGTAGTAACAGGCACTAATAAAATACTCTAAATGCTAGTATTAGTACTATATGTACTTCTACAAATGCCAGTAATTTATGACATTAAAACACAGTATTACTTATTTTTGTGGATGCTATTGCTGAATGCAGTGAGACAATCATCTGATGTGAAGGTCAAGGGGCAGAAGATCTCATTTGGTGCCCAGACAATGAAGCACCCATTTGATTTGTGGTTGGACCTGACTTTGTGAAGCCTTTTTTCTTCTGATGCTCTATGTCTTTGTGTAAGTTCTCAGACAGATACATAAGAAGTAAACACATTCCTTAGATGAATTCACACGCTTCACAATTAAAGCTGATTTTGATATAACAATTTGAGTGCCTCAAATGCATGTATGTTGCTGCAAAGAACCAAGAAAATATGCTTAGACATACTTTAAAGATGCTTAGACACAACAGTCCAGCAGCACAGAAGCACACAATAGTTTCATAGTGGGAACATATTCAGTGTCTGAGCATATAAGAAGGATATTCACAGAGATGTGAAAGTGATACAAAATGTGAAGTGCGTGCTCTTTATGATACAAAATGTGTGATCTTTGAACTTTTGGAAATAATAGGTCATTATGATTTAATCCTATTACACATTTGCATGGCTTTTTGTCACAATTTATACATGAATTATTGAGTTATCTGCAATGAAATTACTGTCCCTTGTGAACACCAAATTCTGATTGGTTTATCCACAAGTCCATGGGAGCATTTTTGCTACTGAGTTAGTGTCTTCAGAGGAATGGGACAATGAAAAACCCACAAACATAAAGCCTTATCTCACAGAAGGAGCAGCTTAAAGATGTGAACATAGATACATGTTAAACACTGGTTTAACACTGATTAATGGATATATTTCTATTTGTAACTGACTTTCAATCCTTTGTCTACCAGCTGAATGTATATATATGAGAAGTAGTGTGTCTATCTTTATGTACACAAAGTTTGTACATGTTTTACAGTAAAAAATGTGAAAAATATGTTATTTTACATATCACTGTTACAAATGAAACTTTAATCTTACTCAGTTTAAACCTGTCTTACAAACAGACAAAGCACACAACTCCCCGTCTTACCTTAGCTATGCTGCAATACTCTGAAAAAAGCAATACATAAATGCAAAAACACATAACAAAACTAACTAGTAACACATGTCATAAATAATGATATTTTTCTGAGACTGTTTACAGCAGTAATATCATGAATTAATTTAGTTTGCAGCTTCAAAAATATGAAATTGTCTTTTTCTTTGTCAAATATCTGCATAAAGTGTTTAATTTGAGGATTTTTAAATGTTGAATGTTTTTCAAACAAAAATGAAAACAATTCTCATATATAAAGATTTATCCAATGGTGTGTTGTATTTAATAATCTTTATGTGTTACAAAATGTATCAGAATCCTTCTAACGATTAAAGTTTGAATTTCTTCTCCTTTTTGTATTTTCAAAGTGGCATATTTGCACAAAAAGCACAAAAAAGCCTTTCTACAAGTGTCTGTTGGTTCTTCTATCGCCACAAGATGGCGCCCCATGAGAGGCAACAGAAGTGTGTGCGTTTGTGTGTGTGTGTGTGTGCGTGTCACTGTCTCCATTTACTGTTTATGTGTTTTTCAGTGTTTCTGTGAGGATGTGCACATTTGTGTGTGTGTGTGTGTGTTTGTGTGTTTTATGCTTTCGTGTGTTTTAACAGGTTTTTGTGTCTGAGCGGTGTGTGTCTGTCTATGTCTGTGTGTTTGTTATGTATTTTGCTGTGTGTATTCCTGCGTGTGTTTTCTGTGTTGTTTTGTTGTTGCCGCCGAAAGCGCCTCCCAACACCTACCGCGGTGCTTGTTGGGACACTGGGGGCCACATGAACACGAACACACACATTTAAGAAACAGCAGACAACAAAAACAAACAAGCCTCCCTATATGCCAATTAAAAAACACAGGGACAGAGAGAGAGAGTGGGAGAGAGGGAGGCGTGTTTAAGACAAAAAACTGAATTATTTTTGAGAGTCTGTGAGCAATTAAAGAAAAACGACAGTCATCAGGCTGAAATCCGCCAACTCTGAAAGTTTACTTGAAAATGACCAACAAGCAAACCTTGAGACTTGTGGATTTTAGCTTGAGAGTGAAGTCCAAACAGCCCACATGTGGTTCAGTTTGGTTTCTGTTTTTTAGGGTTTTGTGACTTTGTTTTTTATTTTTAATGCAGCAAAACACCCGTTGATAGCTAGGCTTCATGTTTCTACTCTCTCGCTCTCTCTCCCTGTACGCACGCACACACACACACACACACACACACACACACACACACACACACACACACACACATTGAAAGCTGTCACATGTGTGTCAATGAGGCGAGTAAAAGCAGCTGCAGGAAAACAGAACTGAATTCCTTACTTGATGTCTGAATCCTCTTTGTCTTCAGACAGAGTGTGTGTGTGCGCACGTGTGTGTCTGTGTTTGGATTTCATTCTCAAAATCTCAAAGTAAAGTCCAGTAGTAGTTGGTATTAATTTCCAACACTGAACCATATTAAATCACATCTTGTGTAACAAACATAGATTTTCTAAGCCAAACAAGTCAATCAGGTTGAACTTCAGTTCACTTTGTTTATAAAAATATATATGTGTATGTGTGTGTGTGTGTGTGTGTGTGTGGGTGTGTGTGTGTGTGTGTGTAAACTTTTTTTATTGATTGTGTGGTTTGAGATGATTCAAACTGCCTTGCATTAGTGAATTTACTTAAAACTCTTTTTTTCTGATGTCATGTTGTCTGCTTCTAGGTTTATATCTATTAAGTGTTTTTTATTTAAAAGATTCATATTATATATATTTATAAACTACTAAATTTATATAAATATATCTCACTATATATGTAAACTGTTTAACAACGAAAATGTTTTTTATTCTAAAAGAAATGTCAAAAAAATAAGTGTGATCGCATAATGATGTTAAAAGAAGTGGTTTGTATCATTTCTATTTTTACATGTTTATTTTTTAGGGACTAATTTGAGTTTTTTTTAAAGCTTTAAAGCTTTAGTTTGTTTATTTCATTTAAATAAAAAAGAAATCAAGGTATCAGAATCTATATCCACCATAGTCACACAGTGTTGTAGGCTTGGTTGTTCTTAAATCTCAAAGTAAATAAATAAAAACTGGATGATGAAAAACATCAGACAGTTGAAAAAATAATTACACCTAACCCGCTAATATTGTGATCAGCAAGACCAATTATATTAGGAAATCAAATGGACCTGTATGATCACACGGTGTATTATAAGTGTTACTAAATTCACTGAAATAGTCTTTACACTGAGCTGAATTTCTCTGTCCTTCTCTTGCTCGTTCAGTCCCTTCTGCTTCCGTTTTCTGTCTGCCGATTTGTTTCTTGCAGCAGAAAGAACCTTCAGTCCGTTCTCCACATTCTTTGTGCTGTGGCTCTCTGTGTTAAGTATTTGCCTGCTGAGATGGCAACCAAATCAGAAAGAAAGCTACATGTAGCTCGTCATCGATGATTCTACATGTACAGTCAGGGAATTCAAAAACTCAGGAAGGTTTAAACAAGGAATAAAATTTTGTTAATCAAAAGAAAAATGCATGTTTATTATTTATTATTGTTTTATTATGAAAGAAAGGTTTAAATTATTTACAATGGTGAAATAGAAAATATATTTTAGGACTAATTATGACTTGTGTAAAAGTTTATTTGTGTGTGTGTGTGTGTGTGTTTTCTTAAATCTTATTTTATTAATATTGTATTTAATTCAGCAGAGGCTGGTACACACCACATTTATAATTAATTTGCAAAATATATATGTATATAAATATCTAAAAATAATAAAATATTTGCTTCTTTTTAATAAATCGTATAGATAAACACCATATATCTGTATTTATTTGCAACATATCAAAATGTTTTAATAGATAATAATTTCTTAGATTATTATTTAACAGATTATGCTTTTTTAGGTTATTTTTCTTTTTGTCTTTATTTTAAGATTTTGTTACAAAGCTGCTTACAAGGGTAAACTTTACATTTGGGAAGAAATGCAGCACATTATTTAATGATGATAATAATAATGAATATTTAATAAATTATTACTTTAAGTATTTAAAGTGATAATATTGTAAACCACTGAATTGAACTGAACCGTATTTATTTGATTTCTCTACAGTTTGAGCTATTAAAATGTCCTGTAAATTCTTTTTTTTTCCTGTAAATTATTCAAAGTTTATATTTCAGAGTACATTTCTGAGTAAAAATAACCTTGCTTTCTGTACAAGTGTTTTTTACATTTTTATTTTATTCTAGCCTTTATTTATAATTGAATCTAATTCGTATGTTTTCTTTTATTTTCCTTTCCTTCTTCATTTAACTGACATTACATTCTGCACACACAGCCTTGCACGTACATTTGCTTTCTGCTCTCTCATCTCCATTTGCTGCTGCTGCTGCTGCTGCTTTTAGTTTGGCGCTCCTGCCTCGTTCTATTGTCTCTACCTTTTCTTTCTATTTTTACATGTTGTGTTCTCATGTTATTCGGAGCGGTGAGGCGAGCTGTCAGCTCAACGCCGCCAGGCAGAAAAGTCTGCAAACCACAAGCCACCATATGTCTCTTCCTCGCTCTCTGTCGTTTTCTCGCTTCATTACTCTCTTTTCGTTCCCTTCAATCGTTCATGCTCTTACCTCTTTATTATATATTTTTTTTAGATCTCTCTTCATAGAAAACAGAACAAGACACTTTTGCTGTACATTTAAATGCACTAATAATAAAACAATACATGGATATTGATTATTCTGCTGTGGTTTAATTTTTTTTGTCAGCTAATCAGAGATATAAACCCGACTGACTGTCAGCATGACGGTATCTGCTGTTTCTGCATACACCTCACTAAGACAACAACTGTGGATCGGTCCGCTGCTCAAAATAGTCCCCTTAAATCTAGTACTATTCAGTCATTACTTTATGATAATTCGCACTCCACATATTTATCAAGTAAAATATAAACTAAACTAATAAAGCTCTTCAAATCTGATTCTGATGCAAGATCACTAGGTGAACTAATAATGCAGGACCCCCCTTGTTAATATAATACTTAAGAGCTGCAAATTCCCCAGTAAGTTTGCAATTAATCAAATTACCAAAACTAACTGACAAGCAGTGAACCCAGAGCTTCTAGGACCCCAGGGAGTCTCACACAGTTGCCCACTTTGTTTAATATCAGGCTCTGTATACACAACCATGCTGTGGTGTGACTTTAAATTTAAAAAAAAAATTAAATAAATAAATAAACGACAACCTCCTATTAAACATCTTGAGTTGAGCACTTTGATGTTGTAAACACATTTAATGTGATGAAAAAGTGCACACACAACATGAGACAATTTGTCCACATTTTCATTTTTTAAAACATAAGGTGACTGTTGACTGCAGATTATTTGTGGTTAAATGTTAGCCATATTGTGGATAATTTACAGTCCTGTTTCATGATATAATAGCTCTATTTTGTTTTAAAAAAGAAACATTTGAATATTTAATGGGAAGAAAAAGATGCACACTTCCCAAATCTCAACAATGCCTAGTGCACACTTACAAGTCTCAAGCACAGAGGAACAGCTAGGTGGCTAAAGAATGGTCACCTGTACAGTATACTTTTAATTTATGTGTATGTTTGACAACCACACACTCACGTCCTGAGACTTACTACACCAGTTGTCTGAGCAAATTCCAGCTCACACCCCCCCCCCCCACCCCCCCCCAAAAAAAATGCAACGTGTCCAAACAGAAACTGTGCAAGGGTGCATAATGTTTTCAATCACTTACACATATACAGAAAATCACTCCTACTAAAGTAATTCCCACAAATAACAAACTGTAGAAAAATGCATTTACATTTACAATTCTGCATTATTGATGATTCCCTTTTTTAGATTTACAGATTTCAAGTTGTGAATTGTGCTTCCAAATACTTCAGATGCTTCAGGGTGGCCTCATATACTATAGCTAAATACTGAAATAGTTTTGATGTTTCATTTGTTTCAGTTAGATCTGCAATAGTAAACTCAAGGCTTGAATGTTTATTGTCAGAGTTTACCTGGCTGGTCACCCTGACTCGAACCTTTGTGGAGGTCACTAAATTATGCTACTTAGATCCAAGACATCTTATTTTTTTAAAATTAGAATGATAAAATCTCAGTATCTTCAATAGATCTGTGTGTTTTTGTAAAGCATGAATAATCCATGAATAAAAACACTTTTTTAAATGTAGCTGCAATAGCACTTTTATTGTTTTCTTGCCTCTTTTTTCCTTGCGAAATATGTAACAAACATTCGCAATACAAAGGGAGAAACAGGAGAGAACTGTTCTCTCTCTGGCTCTTTATCTCAGTTTTCAGCACCTTTCAGCCTCTTCATTTCTCTGTTTTTTATTCCGCTACTGTCTCGCACAATTTTTCTCTTCCACTGTCTCTTTGTCTTCATCTTTCACTCTTTTATTCACTCCCTCCTCTTCATCTGATCACCGTCTTTCACTTTTCTTTCTCTCTCTCTCTGACTCTCCAGCTCCTTGCACTTGTCTATTCTCTCTCTGTCTCTCTCTCTCTCTCGATCTGGCAGACAGAGGGATGATGGGTTTGTTGCCGTAGTAACTCCTTCATTCAGCCTCTCTCTGTTGGCACCAGCAGCATCACCCAGTGACGACATACAAATACAACAGTTTTCCCACGTCAAATTGATTTAGTTGTGTCTGTTAGGAAACAAAATGAGACTAGACAACATGAACACCCCTCCCTCACTCTATCCATCCCTCCATCTTTCCCTCATCCATCCATCTGTCCGCTATACTCGCTCACATGTTGATTACACACAGCACAAGCAAAGACAACAGAAGAATAAAAACAAATGAACTGAGCCTCACAATTATCACCCCACCATCGACTCATTTTTCCTCTCAGAGTGCCTGCTTCTCCTCTCAGATGTTTATTGTTTCATCGAGATGAGATGAGACATTATTGACTGATACGCAGAGACAAAGAAAATTACCTGATGCACAGGAACAAGGCATGATACGACACGCTGAAAGGCAAACTCTTCCCCCAACACATAATAAAGTGAGACAGTGCTGATTTTTTTTTCCATATATGTTTTCATTTCTGGTTAATGTTTCCAGACAATCTTCAGCACAAGTACACAACAGATAATATTTTGAGATGACAGATGCATGATAATCTTTGCTATTTATTTCATCTATGTATCCATCCAGCCGTTTTCTTCATGCATTTTAACAGCATTCAAATTTCAAACAATAAAAAAAAATAAAAAATACAGAAACATGAGAAATCCAACACCCTGTTAAGGCAGTGGCAACATGTCACAATTTTGACCTTAGTTTATGATATTTTCCTGACACTATCGAGATTATATGCCCCATTTTATAAACATTAATATATGTGATATATTAAAGATTTCTTCACAAACGTCTTGGATCCAGATGTGGCAACAGAAAGACTCCCACCAACATCCCACCATTTTCTTCTACATTTGAAACTTAGGGTGCGTGTAGGATGCAAACTCAGGACCTTCTTGCTATAAGGCAACAATGCATCACCACCATGTTATCCATCCATGCATCCATTCTTTTCTGCTTATCCTTGTCAGGGGCGTGGCGGAGCTGGAGCCTATCCCAGCTGCCATAGGGTGAGAGGTGGGGTACACTCTAAACAGATCACCATCTTGACGCAGGGCTAACACACACAGACAACCATTCGCACTCACATTCACACCTATGGGCAATTTAGATTCACCAGTTAAACTAACCCAGCCAGCTGTCTGTCTTTGGACTGTAGGAGGAACCTATGGAATCTCCTTGGTTTAGATTCCTTGGGGTTAAGCATACTGGGACAGTTCTAGAAGAAGGCAAGCCGGGACTGAAGAGACGATTACACTGACTGTCCAGTGCACTGCCATTAGCTTCTCAGTTCAACTGTCTAATGTGGATTAATTAAATTAAGTCTATCTTACACAGTCTTTTCATTTCTAGATAGTTTAGTTATGGATCTCGTCACTACCAAAGATCCTCCAACTGTTGGTCAAAGCATTTACATAAATGTCCATAGAAAAGCCTAAGATTTCAAGCTTAGTTTCCAGATCTCCTTGACACCAACTATGTGAAATAAAAAAAAAACAATTAAGATATTAGAAAAACACAATATATGCACTAAAAACAAAATGTGTCAAAAAATACCTACTGAAGACAAAAAACGGAGAATAGACACCCCTATTACGTCAGTTTAATCAAACTACAGGATACACAAACATGATTTCAATCTAGTGTAATGTCAGGAACATCCTGATCATGCCTAGAATATCTTCCACCAAATAAATACCCTGAGATAGATGTTATGGAAGGAGATGTCCTCCACTGAAAACAGGAATCATGAGTCAGTGAAAAAACACCACGCATGAGGAGCATAGATTTCCAGTCCTGATTACACAAAGTCTTTTTAGAAGCATGAGGAAACTTTTGATATAAATTACAGAGCAGTTATGCATTTCACTACCTTGAAGAAATACACAAAAGAAATATAAAAATACTTCTGTGACTGAGCCAAGAACCTCTGAATAACACACCCCAGGGAAACACGGGATCTGCAAAATAACTTGTTGGAATGAAGTTAATAATAAATACTTCAAATATATTTCTAAATCGTAACAAAAACTAAAAAGCAACCACCTAAAGCATCTTTATGGTTTTTTTTTTCTCATTCCATGACCAAATAATGGGCCCCACTCTACAATTAGCTACATGCAGCATTAAATATAGGAGCAACACTAGACCAAGACCAGTATGCACTGCAGCTGCTTGTTTATGACTGTGGCTAAAAATGAAGCCTAAAGTGGCCTTAACTTCCTCTCTGTGTGATCCAGTGGATGTTAGAACACTTCTTTTTCGCTTCACGTTTTTTCTTCAGTCCAAGCTATCCCTCTACAAAAAATTCCTGAGTCAGACTGACATGTGGCCTCTCACTCTCAGCCAGACTCTTTCATGTTCTGTCAGCCGGATCGATTTTGTGTCAGTGCTGTTGTTATGCTCCCAGGGGAGGTTTAGAAAGGAGTTTGCTAGTTTTGAATACACACCAGCTGACCGTTTACAGTGTTTGCTGGCCACAACAACTGAAAACCTAAAGATCTGTGTTTGTAAGAATATGTGTGTGTGTGAGAGAGAGAGGGGGAAGACAGCGAAACACAACAAAGATGGCAAAACAACAGCCTGATAAAGTAATAAAATGAGCAAAATCGTTAGTGGTTAAGGATGAATGTGGCTCAACTCAATCACAACAACCTCGAGTGTTTCTGGATAAAAAATTACAGCGACATCACAGAATGCGTTGTTTGTTTGGCATCATCAGTATTAAACTAGTTAAATGAAGATGCCTAAATATAATCAAACAATGGATAAAAATGAAATGATAGACACAAACTCATGACCACCTTAAAGACCAAACCAAACAAATACTTTTAGGAGTTATATTGAACTGTGCCTCACAAACCTTGTTAACCTTGTAAATTAATGTTTTAAATATGCAGCATTTTGTGTAATGTTTTCATGCTTAGCTAACCTTAGCTAGCAACAGTTGACTTGTTTACTTCAGTGTTAGCATTCACATTTTCCAATTATTTTTATGACACAGCTGACATACAGCCACTCATTTTTTTTAGTAAAGTGTATAAGACCTATGCTAGTTAGCATGGATATCAGCTGTTTATTTTTTTCCACTTACAACTCATCACAGAAGGGGTCAGCTCCAAAATAACAGACTGTATATCAACGATGTACTACCTTTTGTTATCTATTTATAATTCCTGATTAAGGGGCTAGCAGGTAAATTTTGCGCTACACATTTAGTTTACCCATAACCAATGAATACCTTGAAAGGTAAGTACAAATTTCAGTCATCCAAAATTATCTCAGATGAAAAAGGATAAAACACATATTGAACTCAACAAATTTTCCTTAGAGATCACAAAAAGTATCATTATTATTGAGTGTATAAAGTACACATTTGATGCAGAATTGGCTGATATATTAATGCAGCAACATCTCTATCTGTCTATTATGTGTTGTTGAAAGGTAACTCCACATACTTGTTCACTGAACACTTTAAACTTCCTTTAGACCTTACAATATAAAGCATTTTGAGGGGGCTGTTGTTATGATTTGGTCTTGTATAAATAAATATTGAATTGAACTGAACCAGAAATAGTCATTTATAAAAACCAATGGGAACTGCATCTGAGACTGATTTGGGGAGATGACCAGCAGGAAAAGCAGAATGCAAAATTGTGCTTTATGAATTAAAATGTCACTTTTGTTTATTCTTAAGGAAGTATCCATATAGGGAGAAATCAAATAGAAAAAGTCTTGTTCAGTGGGAGAATAATGTTTCCGATCTTGGCCTTTTCTCTCCTCTCTCGCTCAGTTTAAAACAAAGCATTGGCTGCTGTCAATCACATGGTAATAGCCAGCGAGGAGAGGCAGCAAGGTCGTTATGACTTCATGAGGCGTCTGCTCACGAGCTGATTGGATGAATTAGTGACCGTAATCGTTAGCGGCCATGCTTCAGACAGACTCTTAATGTCTTTGTATTAGCACTAATGGAATGCAATTTCAGTTCTCCCTCTGCTCTCTATCACCCTGCCCGGCCATGATCCCAGGAGCACTGCTGGACTGTCGTCTAGGTAACTGTAATCACCGTGCCGACGCCCGGTCCCCATTCCTCCTCCTCCTCCTCCTCACATGAACCCCTCAGTGAGACAGAGAGAAAATTAGAGATGGCTCTTAATAAGGATCCTGGTGCTAAAAGAAAATGACCAATACTCTTCGTCAGGCAGGGAAATGATTTGAGCTGCAGCCAGTTTTGTGAAAGAGCAGCAGGGGAGATTAGCTCGATTAAGGCCAAATCAGACCTGCTTCCAATTTGATGAGAGAAGGGAAGATAATAGCTCTCAGATTGGTTTCTCATGCAGCTCCGGCGTTCACTAAGGGAATTAAACCAGTCTTTGTCTCTCTGGCTCTCAGGGTGACTCCGCTCCCCCTACCAATCAGATGTGAATTAGAAGGCTAATGTAACCTTTTCTCCCGAGAATTACCTTCATATGCAACTAGTTTTCATTAGCTAAATAAATTTTGTGGATTATTTTTTTCGACTTGTACTTATGGCTGCAGAAAATAGTTATTTCCGACTTTGGCTGACAGGCTTCTGTTATCTTCAGAACTCCTGAAGTACAGTTCTGTTTAATTTACATCACTCTAGAGGAGTAATATATACAGTGTCACCCTGCAGGTACATAATACAACAGTACTAATGCTTCACTTTCTGTTATCCCTGCCACACATAGATTGTAGGTTTGTATATGCTGACTTTGTATTCTGTCACTTTGGTTGAAAAATAATTTCCACTGTTGTGCCTATAGGGTTACTGTTGCTGTCTGCTCACCTTAAATGGCAGGTGGATATCCTTCATGGACTTTCTAGCAAGGTAATGTTTGTGTACAGCTCTCATCCTCATATCAATTAGAAATGAAACTGAAGGATAAAAAACTTGCTGTGACAGAGACACAAACTGATGACCACTTGGTCTGCAGATACTGACTTCTACTGAGTTAACAGATCAACAGTGTGATCACTGATAATACTCATAATTAATAACTGTCATGAATGTTTGTGTTTTTTAAAGCATATGGTGATGGTAGTTTTATATATTATGTGGCTGATAACTTATATCATTTGCTAATGAAAAATCAAATTATGTCTCATTTGCTTACTTGATTTTAAGGTCCATTCACTGACTGGACCACTGTGGTACGTGGAAAGAGTGTCACCAGTTTTTGCCATTGTACTGCAACCAGATTTCACTGGCATTAAAATGTTACTTTTTCAACTTTGTTGGCTGGGACATGTTCATGTTGAAAAAAATCACGCATTGATTCAACTATTTATTTATTTCCAACTATTTATTTATGAGTGACTTATGTATGTATGTATGTATATATATGTATATATTGTACTATTCTTAGTTAGTGTATTGTCTGTCTTGTCTTAATGTTGGTTTAAAATGGAGCACTGTAACAAAAAATAATTTCCCCCAGGGATCAATAAAGTATTCTGATTCTGATTCTGATTCTGATTCTCTCAGTTCTATATCGTAAAAGTACTTGAAGGTGATATGAAATCATCTATCAAAAAGCAAAACTGAAAATCAACCTTTCAACACCACAATACTCCTTAACATAATAACAAATGAAAAATGCACTAGGAAATGAGGGACTATTAAAACACAGTCAAACACCATATACAGTGGCAAAGTATTTGGTCCCCTTGAACTTTTCCACATTTTGTCACATTACAGCCACAAACATGAATCAATTTTATTGGAATTCCACGTGAAAGACCAACACAAAGTGGTGTACATGTGAGAAGTGGAACGAAAATCATACATGATTCCAAACATTTTTTACAAATAAATAACTGCAAAGTGGGGTGTGCGTAATTATTCAGCCCCCTGAGTCAATACTTTGTAGAACCACCTTTTACTGCAATTACAGCTGCCAGTCTTTTAGGGTTTGTCTCTACCAGCTTTGCACATCTAGAGACTGAAACTCTTGCCCATTCTTCTTTGCAAAGCAGCTCCAGCTCAGTCAGATTAGATGGACAGCATTTGTGAACAGCAGTTTTCAGATCTTGCCACAGATTCTCGATTGGATTTAGATCTGGACTTTGACTGGGCCATTCTAACACATGGATATGTTTTGTTTTAAACCACTCCATTGTTGCCCTGGCTTTATGTTTAGGGTCGTTGTCCTGCTGGAAGGTGAACCTCCGCCCCAGTCTCAAGTCTTTTGCAGACTCCAAGAGGTTTTCTTCCAAGATCGCCCCGTATTTGGCTCCATCCGTCTTCCCATCAACTCTGAGCAGCTTCCCTGTCCCTGCTGAAGAGAAGCACCCCCAGAGCATGATGCTTCCACCCTCATATTTGACAGTGGGGATGGTGTGTTCAGAGTGATGTGCAGTGTTAGTTTTCCGCCACACATAGCATTTTGCATTTTGGCCAAAAAGTTCCATTTTGGTCTCATCTGACCAGAGCAGCTTCTTCCACATGTTTGCTGTGTCCCCCACATGGCTTGTGGCAAACTGCAAACGGGACTTCTTATGGTTTTCTGTTAACAATGGCTTTCTTCTTGCCACTCTTCCATAAAGGCCAACTTTGTGCAGTGCACGACTAAGACAGCAGCTGTAGATTCCCCCACCTGAGCTGTAGATCTCTGCAGCTTGTCCAGAGTCACCATAGGCCTCTTGGCTGCATTTCTGATCAGCGCTCTCCTTGTTCGGCCTGTGAGTTTAGGTGGACGGCCTTGTCTTGATAGGTTTACAGTTGTGCCATACTCCTTCCATTTCTGAATGATCGCTTGAACAGTGCTCCGTGGGATGTTCAAGGCTTGGGAAATCTTTTTGTAGCCTAAGCCTGCTTTAAATTTCTTTAACTTTATCCCTGACCTGTCTGGTGTGTTCTTTGGACTTCATGGTGTTGTTGCTCCCAATATTCTCTTAGACAACCTCTGAGGCCTACACAGAGCAGCTGTATTTGTACTGACACAGGGGCGATCGTGGCTCAAGAGTTGGGAGTTCGCCTTGTAATCGGAAGGTTGCCGGTTCGAGCCCTGGCTTGGACAGTCTCGGTCGTTGTGTCCTTGGGCAAGACACTTCACCCGTTGCCTACTGGTGGTGGTCAGAGGGCCCGGTGGTGCCAGTGTCCGGCAGCCTCGCCTCTGTCAGTGCGCCCCAGGCTGGCTGTGGCTACAATGTAGCTTGCCATCACCAGTGTGTGAATGTGTGGATGACTGGATATGTAAAGCGCTTTGGGGTCCTTAGGGACTAGTAAAGCGCTATATAAATACAGGCCATTTACATTAGATTGCACACAGGTGCACTCTATTAAGTCATTAGCACTCATCAGCCAATGTCTATGGGCAACTGACTGCACTCAGACCAAAGGGGGCTGAATAATTACGCACACCCCACTTTGCAGTTTTTTATTTGTAAAAAATGTTTGGAATCATGTATGATTTTCGTTCCACTTCTCACGTGTGCACCACTTTGTGTTGGTCTTTCACGTGGAATTCCAATAAAATTGATTCATGTTTGTGGCTGTAATGTGACAAAATGTGGAAAAGTTCAAGGGGGCCGAATACTTTTGCAAGCCACTATATGAATCCATGACATGTGATTAGAGGCTTTGAAAGAAAACCTTCAAGCATCTTCCTGCTGAAGAAAATTGACATTGAACAGTGGTCAAGAATCTCAGCTAAGACGATGATGAGGAAAAGTCAACACGTTCTCCATAGAGCAATATCACCTTTGTGTTGATTTTTGTTTCACTTGTGCAAAATTGTATGTATAGATTTATTCATTATACAGATGGAATGTATTTATTATTTGGATAGAAAAGGAGTAAAATATGGACATTGTTTAAGGCACGCATGTACTTCTTAGGGAGCTTGTGTAAAAAAAAAAAAAAAATTTAGGAGAGGGTGAAACTTCTAGATGTGACCTTTGCAGAGATAATCAGAAAATGGAGATGAGGATGTGATCTGAGAGAACTGCCAACCGAGTGGAGGAGAATAAGCAAGATCATCTGCCTACAGCCACGACGCACTTGGCTGCTCTTTTGTATACATCATAGTGTGTGTGTTGAAAATGACTGCAGAGTATTTGATCCCAGCTGTTTATAGAGCAGTGATTTTTTTTGCCAGTAAGATATCATGCAGGTTCAGCTCATATCTTTGTTTCTATAGCTATCTGGGATGTATGTAATCTGTGGAGGGAAAGAATCTTAGAAACCATCTTAACACTAAATGTTGACATTTAAATACCACTATGTTTGTGACATTGAAATATTAATATTCATATAAATGGTTTCTGAAGAATGCACTTTAGATCCTCATCTTCTGACTCAACTCATGGAGAGATTGTGGGACGATAAAGACCTGAACTTTCTGGTGACTTTTCTGAGATGAGTTAGTACGATCTCCTACCTCAATACATACACATCAATATCCTGTAAGACTATATGCCCTTGATATGCTATATATAGCAATGATGAGAAAAGGGACCACAAATAAGTGTGTGGTACGTATCCCGTGTCTTATATTGGACACTTTGTTTTTTGTTTGTTTGTTTTTGTTTTTTGAGCTACCACGCAAATTAATTGTATTATTAACGATCAAGCTACTGAGCAATATATACGGTGGAGGAAATAATTATTTGATCCTTTACAAAGAAATGAACAGTCTCTATTTTTATGGTAAATTCATTTTAATGGAGACTATCAACAAAAAAAATTACATAAAAGTTTTAAATTGATTTGCATGTCATAAAGTGACATAAGTATTTGTTCCATAAGCAAAGCACGACTTAGTCATCGTGGAGAAACCCAGTTTGGCAAGCACAGCGGTAAGATGCATTTTGTAGTTAGTCACCAGGTTTCCACACGTCTCAGGAGTGATTTTACCCTCTTCTCTTTACAGAAACTCTAAATCCTTTAGGTTTCTTGCTGCTGCTTGGCAACTAATAGCTTCATCTCACTCCACATATTTTCTATATGCTTTAGGTCTGCAAACTGGCTTGGCCACTCCATAACCGTAATGTATTTTTCTTTAGCCACTCCTTAGTTGTCTTGGCAGTATGTTTTGGGTTATTGTCATCCAAGAATCCTGTTCTTCAACAACTTCTTTGGCACCCAGTAAAAAAGTGCATTAATTACAGGGTCCTGCTTCTTCCTTGTTATACTTCTTAATTCAAGTCTCTCCGTAGTCTCAGACTTCCGTATCCCTTTAATCTTCCCATACCCAGAGATTCTCCTTCTCTGTCTCATAGGTTTTAGAGCTTGCAGCCTAAAACCTGAGCTGAACACTTAACTTTGGGACTCTCCCTATCTTTAAAGCTGTTCATAAAGCACATGTTTTTAATTGTACAATTTTTCAAACTGTTATTTATTTTAGGAATACAGCAGTTTTGGTATTTAATGACTTGTAAATGTCCTTGAGTGTCCTAAAAGACGCATTGGAAATTAAATGTATTTTTATTGGGGTTTTTTTTGTCAACTTCATTAAAACTACAATAAAAATTTGCAACATTTTCATTTCATTTCATCATTTCTTTGTAATTTAGAAAACTTAGAATCTCAGCAGGGGATCAAATTATTATTTTCCCAACAGAAATACAATGCCGATACTTCACTCAGGAATGCATATATATATATATATATATATATATATATATATATATATATATATATATATATATATATATATATATATATATAAAGGTAAAACATAAACTAGGCGAAAAGCATCAGATGTGTTGCATCAAAAGCCCAGGAAGAAAGGTGGCAAAAAAAAAGATAATCATTTTATTAACATCACTGCTCCATCACTGAAGTGTGAGTAGATCTGATATAAATGTAAGTTCATAGTCCTCAAAATTAAAACCACATTACGATGTGCTTTACACATGGCAACAACTTCCTGGCAAGAATAGGCATAATGTTTTGAATTTGATGAATGTTTATAACATGTTTTTCTTTGTTTGTTGTTTTTTTAATCAATTTATGGCATAAGATGGACCACTTTTATATTCTTTTAAATATTATATATAATGGTTTAGTGTATCCTTTACTGCAGGAGATAAAAAAGGACACACAAAAGCCCATTGTCTTAGTTCTTAGAGAATGTGACCAGCTTCTTGTGCCTTCCATGCCGATACTTCACTCAGGAAACTGCTCATTGTGTATGCTATATTGTGGTACTTTGTTTTTGTTTTCACATTACAAATAACAGTAAACTTTACAGCCATGTGACAGCAGGGTAAAATCTGAACAAATTCTAAAGTCTGAACAAAGCAAACAGATGCAGAACAAACAAAGTAAGGGCATATAATGTGTCAATATTGTTACACGTAGCCAATATATCTGTTTTTATTTAGTTTGGTTCCTGCAGTTGTAATTAGAAAAACACACTGTTGTACCATTGCAACAGTAAAAAAATAAAAACACAGAGGTTTAAAGTGCCAAATCTATTCCCTCTTAGAATAATTTAAATGCATATGCACGGAGTTCAGTGAAAATGTGTTGTCGAGATGTTTTTCAAGTTTTTGTTCTATTTTAGGGACAAGCTGATGAGACAATGATCTCTGGGGGAGCTGGAATCAAGGCTGATGTCAGGGTGTTTCAGTGTTTCTCGGTTTAATTGAAAGTTATGTTAGAAAAAGTAATTTCAGCAGCAAATTTAGACTTTGAAAAGTGTCTGAAGAAAAACAAGTCATTAAAACTCCACCAGCCTCCTATTCTCACTCAATTAGAATGTGTTTGGTGGAAATAAGAATGTAATTACACCAAGAATCTGCTGCCATCAATATTTTCTAAATCCCAGTAGCAATAGTATACATTTATTTGTTACCATTTGTATGTACTACGGAGTATCGGTCATTCTGAAAACAATTAAACGTGAAGTTGGCAATGCGTTTTACAGGAGCTTGGAAAGAAAAGCATCTGGACTTCTTTAGGTTGCTTGAAGACGTTTCACCTCTCCTCCGAGAAGCTTCTTCAGTTCTAGGGTCAATTGGTGGAGAGTCCCAGATTTAAACCCACGGGAGTATCCCCCCAAAGAGGGATAAAAGGACCCCCTGATGATCCTCTACCTAATCACATGAGCCAAGGTGTGAAAACGGGTGTGGGTCACAATCAGCCAGGGTTTCGGGTGAGCTCATTGTGCAACCTAGCCCCACCCTATCATGATTTCCTGAGGTCAAAGCAAATTGCTTCCCTGAGCAAAGACCATAACATCCCTATATTACCAGCTGACAAGGGAAGGTGCACCGTGGTCCTAAACACTACGGATTACCACACAAAGATCACTACTCTCCTCAGTGACAACAATACCTACGAAGCCTTAAAGCGAGACCCCACAAGCAGCTACAAAAAGAAAGTTATAGTTTGCCTTCAAGACCTTGAAAAGGACAAAATCACTGACCGCCTTACATATCATCGCCTTTACCCAGGGGATACCATACCCTGCATTTACGGACTTCCTAAGATCCACAAAGAAGGTGTTCCACTCAGACCCATTGTCAGTAGCATAAACTCAGCTACCTACAACATTTCGAAACACCTTGCTACCATCCTTGCACCACTTGTGGGGAACACCCCACATCACATCAAGAACTCCACCGACTTCACCAACAAGGCCCAGAAACTTACCCTGGATTCAGATGAAACCATGGTGTCCTTTGATGTAGTCTCTCTCTTCACTTGCATACCCACCACAGAGGCAGTGGAGACTGTCAGAAAACGACTACAAGAAGACAGCTCCTTGAAAGACAGGACCAACTTCACACCCGATCAGATTTGCACACTGTTAGATCTCTGCCTCACCACTACATATTTCAAATACAACGAGGGTTTCTACAGACAAAAACATGGCTGTGCCATGGGCTCCCCCGTGTCACCTATTGTAGCCAATCTTTACATGGAATGGCCTGCATTTGTAAATGGCCTGCATTTGTATAGCGCTTTTCTAGTCCATAGGGCCCCAAAGCGCTTTACACTACATTCAGTCATCCACCCATTCACACACACATTCACACACTGGCGATAGCAAGCTACATTGTAGCCACAGCTGCCCTGGGGCGCACTGACAGAGGAAAGTGGAAGAAGTGGAAAGAAAGGCTCTTGGCTCTTTTAAAGGGAGAGTACCCAGCCACTGGTACAAATATGTAGATGACACCTGGATCAAAATCAAAACACAGAAGTGGAATCCTTCACTGCGCACATTAAGGCCGTGGATAAAAACATCAAGTTCACCAGGGAAGACACAAAGGATACTGTAACTGTTTTCCTTTCCTGGACTGCGCTGTGCACATTGAAGAGAACGGCAACCTCAACATTGAAGTTTACCGGAAGCCCACACACACGGACCAGTACCTCCTCTTAGACTCCCATCACCCTCTGGAACACAAACTTGGAGTAATCAGGACCCTACACCACCGGGCAGAACATGTTCCCTCTAAGCTTGAAGGGAAAAAGAAGGAACACACACATGTAAAGGAAGCACTTGAAACATGCGGTTATCCTAATTGGGCGTTACTAAAGTCAGCAAAGAGGCACAGAAAAGAAGATCAGACACCAGCGAGGGAGGATAAGAAGGACAGACGCAACAACATTGTCATCCCCTATGTAGCCAGTTTATCAGAAAAACTCAGGAGAGTTTTCTCCAAGCATGACATCCCAGTGCATTTCAGACCCAGCAACACACTCAGACAAAAACTGGTTCACCCAAAGGACAAAGCTCAAAAACACAAATTTAACAATGTGGTGTATGCTGTACAGTGTAGCGAGGAATGCCCAGACCTCTACATCGGAGAGACCAAACAGCCACTTCACAAGCGAATGGCACAACATAGAAGAGCCACCTCCATGGGACAAGACTCAGCTGTTCATCTGCATCTAAAGGACAAAAGTCACTCTTTCGAGGACACCAACGCTCACATTTTGGACACAGAAGACAGATGGTTTGAAAGAGGAGTGAAAAAAGCCATTTACGTCCACTGTGAGCGACCATCTTTGAACAGAGGCGGTGGTTTACGACACCAACTGTCTGCCATCTATAATCCAGTTTTGAGATCTCTTCCCAGACGCCTTAACGACATCTGACCTCAGGAAATCACATGATAGGGTGGGGCTAGGTTGCACAATGAGCTCACCCAAAACCCTGGCTGATTGTGACCCACACCCACTTTCACACCTTGGCTCATGTGATTAGGTAGAGGATCATCAGGGGGTCCTTTGTCCCTCTTTGGGGGGACACTCCCACAGGGTTTAAATCTGGGACTCTCCACCATTTGACCTTAGAACTGAAGAAGCTTCTCAGAGGAGAGGTGAAACGTCTTCAAGCAACCTAAAGAAGTCCAGACACTTTTCTTTCCAAGCTCCTTAGACTACGATGACCTGGATGACTGAGAAGTCAGCCAGTAGCTTAAAGAAAACACACACACATTTTCTGTATTTGGTACAAAAGAACCAATAAAAGTCTAAAGCTAAATATAGTAGTGTTCCAGCCACATTTGAGTATTAGTATTCACATTATTAGTAATAGTATTAGTAGTAGTATATTTTTTTTGTCATTTAGTGCCAAATGAGGTGTAGCATGGTGGTGCAGTTGTTTAAACTATTGCTCTGAGTTTGAACCTTTTGGTCAGCTGCAGTCTTTCTGTGTGGAATTTTCATGTGGGTACTCCCACAGTCCAGAGGCATGAGTACTGCATTAGTTGGTGAATCTCAGTTATCTGAGTCTGAAGGATTTTCTGTCTCTCTGTGTTAAGCCTGTGATGTACTGGTGACTCGTCTAGGGTGTACCCCCTTCTCCCCAAGAGTCTGCTGGGATGCCTGTACAGACAAACAGAAACTGAACCTTGACCATGAGCTTGAAGCTTGTTTTGTTCAGCTTGAGCCTCAGTTTTTTGCTGTATTTATTTCTTTTAAACCATTTTCACTCCTGGGGAAACAGTTTTCTAAAGGCTTTTAAGCTTCCTCTTTGAACACCTTGAGCAATTGTTTCAGTTTCTTGGATTTGGTTCTACTTTTGTGGTTTAGTGATGCAGGCTTCTCAGTCAGCTTCACCAGTTTTTTACAACATCTCAAGACAATTGTGTTTTCTTATATGGAGGTCTGCAGACAGCCAATAGTGAGTTGAGACAGTAATTTAGAATTATTAAGATTCACTAGCTTCTTCTGTAAGGTAAGAACATCTTTGGACCAGGGAAGGGGGAAGGAAGGAAATGTAAACAAAATGAAAACAGAACTCTGGGACTAGACCTGACCTCTACTTTTTCTCCGCCCTATTCACATGAAACATTCCTTTTCCCGTCTCATGCTGTCTGCTTCTTTCCAGTCTTTCTCTCTCTCTCTCTTTTTTTCCCTCTTGGTCAGATTAAACAGTCTTGTGACACTTAGATAGGCCTCTGGTTGCAGCAGGTGGAGCTATAAGCGCTGTCACATGTCAGTGGTGGGAGCAGCAGCTGATTGGTCAGTGTAGTAAGCCAAGGCAGCTTTACTGCCAGCTGCTTTGACAACCATCAGGCAGCAGCTGATTGGAGCTGACTGAGGCAGGTTCAGACTGGGCCTCCACTCGTCCTCACACTGGACTGCTTTGGTCTAAACAGTAAACATGCTATGCTGATGAGGTGATTTGACTTTCTCCATTTCTAAAAATACTAACTGTAGAAAACGTTTTATGTTAAGTGTTATGGTAAGGACTAACTCAAGGGTTCATGCAGCACCCTCTGGTGGTTGTGCCGTGTGTATTGTATGTTGCAGTTTGGCAATAAAGGGAGTCGCCACGATAAGACAGAGCTGTCCCAGTGTCGTTTATGGCGTTGCTATTAAAGTCACGAGAGCTACCAAAACATGGTGTCAGAAGTGCTCGGGAGAGAAGAAGAACATAACGGAACACGGAAACTTCCTCACCGGAGAGAACTCGCCCTGCAAGGTTGCAATAACAGCCACAGTAAGAGCTAAGCTAACAAATTAGCAAGAAGCGCTAACTAGCATCTCGCGACTAGCAACATGGCGGCCGCACCAGCAGCCTTTCAAGTATCACCGCCGTCGAAGTTTGATTTTTCAAAGCCGGAAGAGTGGCCGAAATGGATCCGACGCTTCGACAGGTTCAGGATAGCATCCGGACTCGAGCTACAATCGGACGAAAACCAGGTTAACACTCTGATATATACAATGGGCGATGAAGCTGAAGACGTGATCACCTCGTTGAACCTGACCGAAGAGGAGGCGAGTGAGTACCACACTCTCAAAGACAAACTCGAGGCACACTTTGTAGTCAGAAGAAATGTTATCTTTGAACGTGCAAAGTTCAACCAAAGGCAGCAAGAAGCAGGAGAGACTGCAGACGGGTTTATTACATCCCTATATGCCTTGGCTGAGCATTGTGGCTACGGGGCGCTGCACAGTGAAATGATAAGAGACAGACTCGTTGTCGGAATAAGAGACAAGAGACTCTCGGAGCAACTACAAATGGATGCGGAGCTCACATTAGAAAAAGCAGTGATACGGATTCGCCAAAGTGAACTTGTTAAGAAACAACAGGATCTTCTTAAAAACAACTTCAAGCAGGAGAATCTTTGCAACGTGGACATCGTTAAAGCAAAAACGAAACACTTCAAACCACGAAAGACTGTACCACAAACCACGGAGAGGAATGTGAAAAGCCAATGCAACCGATGTGGAAAGACACCCTTTCACAGCAAACACCAGTGCCCAGCCAGAGAGGTACTCTGCAATCAGTGCAAAAAGAAAGGTCACTACGCAAGAGTATGTAGGTCTGGGGCAGTGGGAGAAATACGTGCAGCGGGTGGTAACAGAGAAGAAAGAGAAATAGCATTTCTGGGAACGGTAGCCTCAGATAGAACAGAGGATGCGTGGTTGACTAAAGTAAAAGTTAACAATGCAGACTGCTGGCTAAAAATTGATACAGGAGCGGACGTAACCGTCTTGCCTGAAAAAGAGTACAACACTCTAGCACAAAAACCGCAGCTGCAACCCACAGATCTGAAACTATATGGGGTGGGAATGTCTCCATTAACAGTTAGAGGGAAATTTACTGCTAACTTGAGCACTCCAAGCAAAGCTACAGTACAGCCTGTGTATGTAGTAGCAGACCTGACACAAGGATTACTAAGCCGCATAGCGAGCGTAGCACTCGGGTTAGTGGCTAGAATAGAAACTGTGTCACTCACTTCAGTAGAAACAGTGAAGCAGCAGTTTCCAACACTATTCAGTGGGTTAGGCCGGATGGCGGGGGAATACAAAATTGAGCTTAAAGTAGACGCCAAACCGTTTGCCCTGTCAACTCCAAGAAGAGTCCCGCTTCCCCTGTTACCCAAAGTCAAAAGAGAGCTTGCTCGGATGGAAGAGTTAGGTGTAATCTCCAGAGTAGAGCAGCCTACCGACTGGTGTGCAGGAATGGTTCCAGTACCTAAACCAAACAGAGATGAAGTGCGTGTGTGCGTGGACTTGACCAAACTAAATAATTCTGTGAAAAGAGAAAGACACATGTTGCCATCAGTTGAGCACACCCTAGGACAGCTAGAGGGCGCAAAGTTGTTCTCAAAACTCGACGCTAACTCAGGGTTTTGGCAAATACCTTTGTCCAAACAGTCAGCTCTTCTCACAACCTTCATCACGCCATTCGGAAGGTTCTGTTTTAATAGACTTTGTTTTGGCATATCTTCGGCCCCCGAACACTTCCAAAAACGAATGTCTCAGCTTTTAGAGGGGCTGGAAGGAGTCGTCTGCCAGATGGATGACATTCTGGTTTATGCTGACACACAAATCCAGCACGACAAGAGACTGATCGCAGTCCTGGAACGGCTCACAAAAGCTGGGGTGACATTGAAAAGTGAGAAGTGTGAGTTTGCAAAGACCTCAATCAAGTTCCTCGGACAGATCATCGATGCTGCAGGAGTCAAAGCAGACCCGGAGAAAGTGAAAGCAGTCAGCAACATGGAAGCGCCCACGGATGTGGGTGGAGTGAGACGATTCCTAGGAATGGTTAATCATCTAGGCAAGTACCTTCCCCACTTAGCAGAGAAAACACAGCCGTTGAGAGAACTACTCAGTACCAAAAACATGTGGTGTTGGAGTGAGGCTCAACAAACAGCATTTGACAACATTAAGGCAGAACTGAGTAAACCACCGAACTTGGCACTCTACAACCCCAAAGCACAAACAACAGTATCAGCTGATGCATCCTCCTATGGACTAGGAGCGGTGCTACTTCAGAAACAAGAGGATGACGCAACCAAACCAGTGGCCTTCGCTTCAAGAGCATTAACCCCCACGGAACAGAGGTACGCTCAAATAGAGAAGGAAGCGTTACCCATAACCTGGGCATGTGAGCGATTCTCTGATTTTCTTATAGGCATTGAGTTCCATGTTGAGACAGATCACAAGCCTTTAGTACCACTTTTGGGCTCCAAGAACTTAGACGAACTGCCACCACGAGTACAAAGACTGAGAATGAGATTAATGCGGTACTCTTTCACCATCTCACATGTCCCAGGCAAACACATCGCAACTGCAGACGTGCTGTCCAGAGCACCAGAAAAAACTGTTTGTGACGAGACATTAAGAG
The DNA here is from genome assembly GCF_057381915.1 of Diplotaxodon limnothrissa. Classification (NCBI taxonomy): domain Eukaryota; kingdom Metazoa; phylum Chordata; class Actinopteri; order Cichliformes; family Cichlidae; genus Diplotaxodon; species Diplotaxodon limnothrissa. The sequence goes on along the minus strand of NC_140614.1, from coordinate 4,979,090 downwards.
ACGAAATGAACCTGTATGCACATCAGGTGATTTCAGGTCTTCCTGCAACAGAGGAGAGACTACAACAAATAAGAGAGCAGCAAGACAAAGACGAAACACTAAAACAAATCAAACTCTACTGCAAGAATGGCTGGCCGGACAAACTCAAAATACCAGGTCCATGTTTCCCATACCACCAGCATGCAGGGGACCTGACTGTTGAAGATGAACTTCTCCTAAAAGGTATGCGTATAGTTATCCCAAAAATATTACAAAAAGATGTTTTGACACGACTGCACACAGGTCACCAGGGCATTGTAAAGTCCAGGGAACGAGCCAAGCAGTCGGTATGGTGGCCAGGACTGAGCTCTCAACTACAACAGCTGGTAGCAGAATGTGAGACGTGTGCAAAGGTGAGACAGCAACCCAGAGAAACACTCATGCCAACTGAGTTTCCTACACGGCCGTGGGAGTTAGTTGGTGCTGATCTTTTTGAGTGGAGTAACAGCCAGTATTTGGTTGCAGTGGACTATTTCTCACGATACATAGAAATAGCTAAGCTGTCCTCTACCACATCAGCAGCAGTGATTGACCACTTAAAGTCCATATTCGCACGCCACGGCATTCCAACAGAGTTAAGGTCGGATAACGGTCCACAATTCTCCTCAGAACATTTCCAAAAGTTTGCTTCAGGGTGGGGCTTTGCCCACACCACTTCCAGCCCGAGATTCCCTCAGAGCAATGGTGAGGCTGAAAGAGCAGTGAGAACAGTAAAGAGCCTTCTACAGAAAGAAGGAGACCCATATCTTGCTCTCATGGCATATCGCGCCACACCACTTGCCAATGGACATAGCCCTGCAGAGCTTCTGATGGGGAGGAAACTTCGTACCACAGTTCCCATACTTCCATCCTGCCTCAACCCAGGCTGGACAAACATCACTAAACTGAGAGAGAGAGAAGGGAAGGAGAGAGAAAAACAGTGGAAATGGTTCAACAACAGACACAGAGCACAAGACCTCACAGGACTACACCCAGGAGATCAAGTCTGGATAACAGACATGAAAACAAATGGAACTATATCAGGCAGAGCAGAGACGCCGCGTTCTTACCTTGTTGAGACCCCGAGAGGACTTCTACGTCGAAACAGGAGCCATCTCATCACACTAAAAGAGACCAAGACGGAACCGACAGAACAGCAGATCCCTGTCATACCAGAAGACAGCAGCAGCCCGGTTTCGAACCAGGCACAGCAGTGTCTTACACCACCGAATGACCGGATTACTGAGAAAAGATATCCCACCAGAGACAGAAACCCACCGAGGTACCTTAAAGACTTTGAAGTAGGTAGTAGGTACTCTCGAGCACCTGAGTGACCAGCCAGGGGCAGAATAATCCCCTCACTCAGCGGAAGGATTGGGAAGTCTACCCCACCTTCATAGTTGGATAAGTTCACACAGTTAAATAAAATAATTGTTATAAAGTGGAAACAATAAATGTCCGTTACAGAATAAAAGTTAACGTAACAGCATTGAAATATTCAGCTACAAGTTAAGTTGCAGTGAATGTAGTGTTGACATAAATGTGGATTAGCACAGGAAACATTATGGTTATAATGTACTCAGAAAGGGGGATGTTATGGTAAGGACTAACTCAAGGGTTCATGCAGCACCCTCTGGTGGTTGTGCCGTGTGTATTGTATGTTGCAGTTTGGCAATAAAGGGAGTCGCCACGATAAGACAGAGCTGTCCCAGTGTCGTTTATGGCGTTGCTATTAAAGTCACGAGAGCTACCAAAACATTAAGTTCACTGGAATTAAAACAAATCAAATTAAAGCAACTTTAATATGAAAGTGGCTCTCACATCTTGAGCCTAAACCCTCTCACCATTAGTTACTGTAACTAAATGCCCATTCAGATGGTCTTAATATTACAGGGAAGTGCTAGATGGAATGTTCCCTGGGGTCCTTTGAAATTCAGTGGAACAAGTCAAAGTAACATCAATAAACATGATGTTTTCACTGTTTAAAAAGTTCAGAAGTTCACTGACAATAATTATATTTTATTTTTACTTTTTGCAACATCAAATTAATCTGGCAAAATGTATTTGTGTATTCACAGATATAATTCAAACAGGACCTAATACTAGCCTTTTCGACTGCTCTCAGAATGACATGGGGAGAAATATGAGGCTAATGAACTGATTCTTCTGGTTAAGAAATTACCAACACGAGTGACTAAAATTCATATATTTAGATTAAGATACAAAGATTCATTTTAAAGGGAACTTAAACTTGTTTTTCCCCAAAAGTGGGGAAAAAATATTACATTCATATTGTGATGGATTTGAAATTTGAAATGTTTAATCATTCCTTGCAGATCTCTTTAAAAAGTCTTTAAAACACTAAAGTAGGGTAGGTAGTAGGTACAATATATTTAGTTAGTTATTATATGCATCACAATAAAGTGGTCACAGAGCAGATGTAGCAGATATCCATTTTGGCCTACATTTGTAAGGTATCTCTGGAAGGAAATGGATCAATAAAATGCATACACTACATGTACAGTTTTTGTACATGTAAATTAATTAATGTAAATTAATTTTAGTATGTAGGCTAAACCCACTTGTTTGGATGTTGTTCTGACATCCAAACAATTGTACAAATGTGAAATTACCATGTGGATCCACATTATCCACAGCAAGTTTCTGACAAAAACATTGGTTTCCTGGAACAATGTGATTTTAAATTGTTTAATATACTTTGTATCTGCTTATTGATAGCAGGTGACTGCTTCGACAAGGAGTGAGGTTGCTGTAGCACAAAAGAAACTAACTACGCTTAACTAGAACTAAAACAGCACTTGATTTTTATTCTCAGTTGTGTTTGTCTATCCATCACTACCATTTCTTTCCCTCGGCACCTGTGGGCCAACCAGCAAGTGAGATTTCATAGTTTATTTTTTTATTTGTTTTATTTTTTATGACATTCTTTGGAACCAGTTTGTCAACATTTGCTTGTTTTAATTTTTTTCAGTGATAGCAAACTAAAATAATAATAATAATAATAATAATAATAATAATAATAATAATATGTGTTTTATATGTTAGGTTTCACAGAATAATGGCATATTTTAACATCATTGTACTTTTCCTATTTTAAAAAATAAAAAATAAAGTACAACTTTACTTTATAATCAATTTTGACCTTTTGGCTAATGCATTTTGCCATCATTCTGACATGCTCATGGAGTTTGATAATTCAGCAAAACAGAAGCATGCAAGCACACATAAAGAAGTGTAATTAAATTAGTTTTTCATGTAAATTATTAAAATAATTTATTATATTATTATTTATTTTTAACTGATCAGTAAGTTTAGTAAATGAGAAGATAGGGATTTGTAATGATATCCGTTTCTAGGTTAAATACTTATGCTATGTGATTACAATAATTGCATAAAATCAGTAAATTACTTAAAATAGAGAAAACAGTCTAAGGAATTTAAAAAGAAAAAACAGAAAAACTGTGTAAAAACAGTGATGAATAATATATTTTCTTAACGTTAAAAATGTTGTAAAATTTTTTTTAGATTTTTTGTGCCAAACAAAAGTAACACTGTGTCTGTATTGCAAGTATTGCCTGTCAGTGACAATAAGAAAAAACATCTGACACATTTCTGGCTCCTTTCAAACACTTTTGTTAGACTGAAAAAAAGCAAAAAGACTAGTTGCTAATTAAAATGAAAACTTACCATTTCATATTCCTCCATCACGACCACCCTTAACAGTAACCTCACCTCTACCTCCTTGGTCTTCTTCGTGAATAATAAAGATCATTAATCAGTATCTACGGGAGTCAAAATAATGGCAAGATAAATGTTTTAATTTATTTTTCATTTTGTTGTTAAAGTTGCTGAAATAATCTCAACGAACAGAACTACACGACGGACAAGAAGAAGTGCCCATTTTTTAGAAGGTATTTAAAATCAATTGCATGTCTGTCATGTAACACTGATGGAGGCTTTCTGCCAAAACATGCAGATTATTCTGCACCAAAAAAGTATTTTTAGATCATCATCATCAGGCTACAGGAGTCAGGATAAATTGATTCTCCCCCTCCTGAGAGGTGAGGCAGCCACACTTTGATTTTTCTTGATCAGATGTCTTTTCCATCATCTCCATCACCGACCTGCAGCCAGCTCTCGGTGTCCCTGATTTGCACTTTGATTCAAGCACCACTGGGTAAAGCAAATTTCATCAAAGTTGTTTCCTGAATAAAAAATGAAGGCGTTTATTTCGCTCTGCAGAGCGTGGCGCCCACAGCTGATGGAGAGGCTCAGGCTGAACCCATGTGAGCAGAAAATGTCACAAACACCAACAAAACCAGCACTGGTTTCGTCCAACCATCCAACCAGCAGGTTTATGGGAATCTGAAATTTGAGAAGAGGATGAAGGTCAGCAAATGAATCAACATACAGTACCTAAGAGTGCAGCAGATTCATCCTTTTTTTGGATATTTGTGCTTGATTCCATCTCTTTTCACCATGCTGTTTAAGACCGAAGAGGAACAGACATCAGCAAAGACAAAATATGAATCTTATAGGAACATGTCCCTGTACGTGTATAAATAGTTTTGTTAAAGTGAAGACTTATAGTCCTCGCTTTGGAGTCACACTCTCAGAAACAAGGTTTCAGGTACAGGTAAAATCCTTATAAATGTACAAACTAAGGCTAATTACTGGTTGTCAGACTGTGTGGACAACTGTGTGCCAACACAGTTGACAAATATTAAATGGTGATTCTACATTAGTCATACAGTAGGTGTAGATATTAGTGGTAAATGATAACGTTACACAAGTACTAGTCCATTCCCAAGTAACAAATCCATATTTACTCCTAGAAAGATGCATTTTGCTACCTTCAGATTCCTCCACTGGTGTAGTGGTTAACATATTTGTTTGGAAAGTGAGCAGGCTCTTTTGGGATTGTGTCAGGAAGGACCTGCTGTAAAATCAAACATGTGGAGATACCTGCTGTGGCAAGTAAAAGCGGCTTTATTGTCACCAGAAGGCCATTAAGTTACAAAACAGAAGAGTTCAAATAAGTAATCCCAGTAAAGGGTAGAATGGAGGTACCTTACAGGGTTTCAACATTCCAAGCTCTTAATTTATCAGTTTTTTAGTGTATAAAAATGTAAGGTGGGTTCTGAAAAAACATTACTGTTGCTGAAAAGTGAACATGTTGTTTCGAAACTGAATGTTTTGGTTCTCGGTTTGACTCCAGGAGATTGATATTTAATCTGGCTCTCACTTATCTCAGGTTAAGATTAAGGTCGTGGTTTATAAAGTGTATGAATGTGTGTCTGTTCTATCTTTGTATTGGCAGGTTCAAATCTGCTTGTTTTTGCCTTTAATATGAAAAAAGTGCACAAATCAAAAATATGCTGCCACAAAACATACTCAGCACAAATATACCTGTGATTCGCTTTCTTCTTCTGTGGTGTCGTCTGCAGTATTTACACTACATTGGAAATGAAATTATCCCTTCTGAAACAGAGCTTGATTAAAAGAAGATGAGATTTTAAAAAAAGAAAAGAAAAAGAAAAGAAAAGGGGCAAAAACAGAATGAGTATTTTCAGGTTGGGCTGATCTTTGCCGATCTAAATACTCTCAGCTTCGGGTTTGCGATGTGCAGATTTAAGGCGTGTATTCCCTCAGAAGCATGCATTGCCTTTATTCCCCGTCTGTCAGTCTTCGTCACTTTTATTAAACGATTAGTTAAGAAAAGAAAAACACAGTGATTTTACAGCAGGATCTCCAGGAAGCGAGCGGCGGGCTGATTGCGGTGCTGCCCCTCGCCGCTGACGGCCCTCGTCGCCTGAATGCCAGTAATCATTTGTCTGATTTGATATGAAGAAGAATGAACCAAGCAGTGTTGATTAATGCTGATTTGGATGGATGGAGGGATAGCTGGACCCCCTTCTCCCCACCACACCATACCCACCACACCAACACCAGTATCTCCAGCGCTGACGACGACTTGCTGGAATATTATTACACACTGACGCCCTCCAATCAGCTAATGGCTGGTTAGCAGAAAGGAAGGAGGAGGATTGTCAGATATCTGAACTCTGCTGCAGGAACAAAGGCTGTAACCTGAGCACACAGCCAGCCCTGTTTAGATCCAAACAGCCAGAAAACGACAGGAACCAAGAGAAAACCCAGCTGCTGCTCTCTGACAGCCTGCACAGAGCAGTGGTTACAATTGTACAATCTGTGAGTGTGCACATTTATTTTAACTCCTGCACACGTACGCTACAGTCCTGGAAAAGGGGGTCATGTCTTTTGTAGTCAGCTGCAACACAGATGCCTGATTTGGTTAGAAAAAAAATGTATGACCAGTAGAGGGTATTTAGGGTTGGTCCCAGAGTCTGCACGTCAAACCATTATCATTTATTTAGTGTTCAAGACACATTTCTAGAAAGTGATAAAATGTCATATTTTAAAGTTAAGTCATCTCCAGCTGCTGTGAGAATAGTGCATGAAATGTGCGCTAGTACGGTGTCACTAACTGGTAAACTAGATAATAGAGCTTTCTACTGTGTATTTAATGTTGTAAAATGTTGTATTTTAACCGAAACCAGAACACTTTCCTTTGCATAAGCAATGAAACTGTTTCATTTACAGTAAGTGGTTATTACAGTTACAGTTATTATATGTGTTTGATCTGACTGCAGAAACCAGACTCACTTTTTTCCCTATCACTTTAAAATCTCTCTAAGCAGTAGCATTGTGAAGGTGAAAGCTAACACCAGGTAGCCCACCTGAGTAAACACAAGATGGTGAAGATGAATGTCTGAAGGCTTTCTGTTAAAGGAACTATGAAGATGAAAGAGGGAAAAGAGTATATAAGAATACAACTGAGTAACAGAGTAACTAAATTCTTGTATGTATGTGTATATGTATGTATATATATATATAAGTGTATGTACTGAAAAAAAAATCGATGTTCTGAGGTTAATGATTAGTGATATTAACGACACAATATTAAGCTTGCATCTTTAAGAGAAGTTGTGTTTTTTGTCTTTCTATTAAAGTAGTCTAATCTTTTTAGGAACACCAACACAGAGAAGTTCCCAGTTTGTAGTAGCATTGCTTGTGAACATTACCTAAAATATTCAACATGTTCCATAAACAGGTTGGTTATTTGTAACCACAACTTCATTCTCTAATCTTTGGATGACAGAGTGGTAATCAACTACTCGTGCGAGCAAAGTTGTTCTGCAAAGGATTTATACAGGGACATTGCTCATTACTGCTAAACAATGAACAAAGAAAAATATACAAGTTTTAACCCTTTAAAGCCGGTCGGAGCGGACACGCTCCATTTTGCGTAACTATTTTTAAATCCTGGCAGCTCTGCAACCACGTGAGCTAGTGCAATAATTTTTTTTTCATATGAAACCGGAGGAGTTGTACTTACATCTTATGACATCAGCTTGTCCTATGTCACAGTGTCCTTCCACATATAGCTTTGCAAAAACTGCATGAATCCGATCAGCTGTTCATAACACTTCCTACGTCCATCAGCGTGAACTATCGCATGTCCGCCATGACCTGCCCGAAACCGGAAGTGACGTCATTTTGCGGAAATGTAGTTTTTTACCATCGTGGCCTCATGAGCCTCTACTGGTGTTTTTAAAAGTTATGTTTGACTTCATGACTTTCTGTGTCGTTTCTGGGATGCTTAGAACTCATATTGCACTGCTGGAAATAGTTTTTTTCAATGCATATGCTGTTTTTTTTGCTAATTTGCATTATAATATTTATTTTTGTTTTTCCTGCAGTATATGAAAATTGGTGTATTTCAAAAATAAAACTATAAAGACACTTAAAATAAATTTCCTGTGGTGGGAAACTATTTTGTGCCACTTTTTAGTATTTAAAGTTTTGAGGGATAAGCCTCTTAAATTTCTCTAACTAGAAATATATGTTAAAAAAACAAAAACGATTTTCAATTTTTTTGTAGTTTATTGCACTTTTTTGCAATTTATGTAATTACTATGCACTTAATGCATACATATTATTAAAATTTGGGCTGTAGTGGTTATATTGATGTATATCAACTTGAAATGCTCCCAAAAATGGCTGCACAGCATGTAAAAATATAATATAAGCTCTGGCAGACTTGGTTCTATGGTAGGTCTTAAAGGGTTAATAATCAACAGTGAGGTACAAACTTCTTGGACATGCTGTACCTCACAGCAGGTCATATTATTTGTCAGGTAATCCTGTTGAAATTGCTCTACAAAGCACTAACAGATGCCACTTTGCCCAGGTGAGGTGTAGTATACGACTTTGGTTACAGCTGTCTATCCGACATGTGACAATTAACTCCAATGTCAGGATGGATGAAATATAAAGAAAATCTTTAGCACTTGCTTTAATTGGCGGACCTAATCATAGAGGCCAAAAGCATTTTGTATAACAGGCTTTAAAAATTCTTTTTAAAACTATAATTTTAGAGATTTTGATACAAGTCTATGCGAACTGACTCACTTTGGGTTGGGCTCAAATATGAAGGCAAATATGTTGCAAAACACGAGCACCTTTAGACATCGTATGAGAATTTATAAAGTGCAAAAATATTTCAAATGAAATCCTACAGTGCATGTCATATTTACACGCAGACTGAATGTGTAGTCACAGAATACAAAACAAGAGCTTGTAGAAAAAAATCTAACTTTTGAAACGTTTGCTTTACTTTTCTTCTGAATTTGTTCACAAATGTGTAGACTGATTTACCCAAAACAAAAAAAAACCTCACACATCCTAATGAGCCCTGCAAACCTGTAATTCAAATTTTCTTTCTTTCGTTTTTTTTTTAACTATTTGCACAACTCTTTGATTTCAACCTCTCAAATCAGTGACTCCAAATACCAGTGAGAGATGTGTTGCAAAACTCATACTTATAGTTGAAATGTGAGGGATTAATGAGAGGAGAGGGGCCAGGGGCACATGTCAGCCAATCAGAATGCAAAGGTAGGCTTATTTTAAAGCTGATAGGAAAATGGGAATTAGGTGCAGAGTAATTGAGGCAGATGCAAGAATGTGTGGAAATTAAGTATGTACAACCAAAACAGTTTTTCCAGTTCTGATGAACTTGAAAGTCAGTATTTGGTATGACCACAATTACTCTTTACCACAGCTTGAATTGTCTTAGAGCTTTTTGGCAGCCTTTTTAATATTTAAAGTTCAAATTTAGATTAATTTTTCCATAAGACCTGTTGCCACTGACATTCAGTCTTATGTAATTTTGGGCCAATTTTGGGCTAGCCTATATGGAGCCCACTTGGGTTTTCTGTAGGCAAGCCAACATGCCTTGCCCATTTAAAAAAAATGAAAGTCCCTGATGCATCACCTGTTTCTCCAGGTTTCACTCCTATTGTTTTGCTGTTTTCCCCAAGGATGTGCTTTGGTTTTTTTCCTCATGCTACCGCAACAGTCACCGGTTCTATAATCCCTGCAGGACTCGGAGCTCTGAGAAAACCAGTGACAGGATTCTCCCAGACAGACCAAGCTGTTATTAAATAACTGATCTGATCATTAGCGCCAGGAAACTTCTGCAAAAGTGCATCTGAGCTTCAAACAGGCATAAGGTGATTGGCCTAACCACATTTGTTAAACCTAAGGATTGCTGGGATGTGCCGGAGGATGAGAATGGAGGAGGGGGAACGATGTCTACGGGGAGTTCCGTGTGGCTCGGCCTGGCATTGGGAATGTTTGCCTTTACGTGGCCAAGGAGGCACAAGCCCAGGTGAGAACAGATTGTGTTACAAGATAATTGAAGGGTCAGTGGATTAAATGTGTGTTAGAGCATCAACAAACAGCCCCAAGTGTTCAGCCACAGCACTTTCACACAGGCACTGGATCCGTTCATCAGCTGTTTGGGTGCAGCTGTGTTGTAACACATGAGAATCAGGTAAACGGTTGGTCATTTGTACAGTTTTACTTTACTCAAAGATATTTTTGTAAACAAAAAGAGTAACACAAGCGCTTCTTATATGACAGAGATGATTATTTGCAGAGACAGAAAATTCGGCAAACACTTCAGGGCATGTTGTGTGTTCAGTGTTTATGTTGTGTTATCATCCTACAAGATATTTATTTATTTATAAATAAAATATTATATTAAGTACAAACAAGTTATTTAGGAGCTGTTTATGGTCCATGGTCTGATGAACCATTAATAATAGTGACTAAATACACCATTAAATGTGTGTACATAGAATGAACTGTTTGTTTGTGAGTACGTTAATAGGGGTTTTACTTTTATTTCATCACTCATGGCTAATTCAGGCAGTTCCGAGTTAGTAGTTAAGTATTTTGTGTGAGAACCATCTATACCTCACAAAGCAATTATAAATGAAATTAGAAGGTCAAGTTTCATCTTCAATACAGAAAAAGCACAAAGTGATACAAAACATGCAAATATTTATTAGAAGATGCAAACACAACTCACTGACATTTTGCAAAAAACTGAAATGTTTGTTGACTAGAGTCTGAGAATGTTGGAGGGGTCTAAGAGAGAACGAGAAACACTTTGCAGCTGGAGTCACACAGTACTGTAGCCTGAATGTACTAAAGCTTCTTGAAATAAATAAATAAAATATTTTTTTCACAAAGCAATGAGAAATATTCCACAGAATTTCACAAACAAGTGCAAACATCCCAAAACACGATATTAATCTGGCATTCTAAGAAAAAAATGTCCAGAAAATGGATATTTAGAATTTCTTTAAGAATTCCTCAAGTTTAGTTTGCTGGGTTTTGGAGAATCCCAAAGCAAATAGCAGTTCCATAAATTTCAAAACTCCAGCCTGTATAGAACAGGGATGGTATTCCATAAAAGAAATATCAATATTGGCCACAATAAATACACAATTTCTCAAAATACTTACACAGTAGGAAATCCATAACCACTGTTCATATTTTTTTTGAGCTGTTATGTAATCATTAATTAAGATCATAAAGCCTGAGCAATATATTATTTAAAGATTAAATGTGTGTTTAGCATATCCCTGTATGCTTTGTGTGGTTTTTTTTAGATGTTTGAGTTCAAAATGTAAATGCTTTGTAAGATATAAGTATTCCTCACTTTGCCTAAAAAAACACAAATTACATTTAAATAGATATAAAACCCAGATTAACATACTAACAATCAAATAGCTTATTTTGCAGTTTGTATATGTAGAAATGTACATCTAAATATGTCATTAATCATTTACTTAGGCTTTCTGAATGATACCATAAACCGTTCACAGCTCCTAAGTAACATCTCAGTACTTAATACTTTATTTAGAAATTGTTCATCCATCATTTATAAATCACATTAATTCATTAATTCATTGTTTACTTGTCTTTATTAGTGTATAGTTGTTACAAAGTGTTACCCAATTGTTCAAATACTGAAATGCTGAGCCAAAACGAGGCCTTTGAAAGCATCTACTTGAACTCCAGGTGACTGCACATGTGTTATAGAGCAGAGTCAGCCGATGTGTAACACAGGTTGAGTTATCAGAGGAGCGGGGCATCTTCAGGTCAGTGAAACTTGATTAAACTCTCTGTGCTCATCTGTATCATTTGGGGTCGAGCCACAGAGGCACAACGTAAACAATCCCACGACCTCATTTGGACCCTGAGTTGTATTTCTAGAAGGTTTTGGCCCTTGGGGGACAGCGGTGGCCGCATCAGGGGCCAGCGATACCTGTTGGCCCCTCCCCTCTCTTCCTGATTGACAGATGGCCGCTCCGTTAGATGAGAATGATAACTGGCTCTCTGTCCACAGAAGGGATTTCCTCTTGACCCCTGACTCCCAACCCTGACTCTTGACCCCTCTCAGGGGTTGACACCCCCTTCCCTCCCCTCCTCTCTCTCTCCTTCTCTTCAGCTCGAAGCCCTCCACAGGTGCAGGTCAAGGATACGTGATGAGGAGAGAAGCTTTTTTTATCTAAAGGAGAAAAGAGGAGAGGTGTAGAGATATAGATAGGTTGTTTCTTGTTGTTTCTGATGTCATAGAGAGGAGGAGAATGAGATGGAGGAAAAAATAACCGAAATCTTTGTGTTTTTTAACACTACAGTCACATTGTAATCCCACCTCCAGGAAATTATGTTTCCATATAGCAATCATAGGACCTGACCATCCATCCACCCAACCATTTTCTTCTGTTTCTTATATTCAGGGTTGTGAGGGGGTCTTGAGCTTGTCCCAGCTGCTACCCCTGGACAGAGTGGTGGCCTGTACAGGGCTAACCCAGCTACACAGAAAATCTTTCACACTCACATTCACACCCACAGCCAATTTAACCAGTTAACCTAATTACCTGATTAGGTTAATTGGTGATTTTACCAGTTAACCTAATCCTACTAAGTGCAGGTTTTGGACTGTGGAAAGAAGCTGAGATACCCAGAGAGAACCCATACAGACGGGGTAGAACATGCAAACTACACAGAAAAGCCCCAACCCTAAATAGGATTTACTTTTGTTTTTTGTTAATGTTTTTGATATTATTATTAGTGTTGCATCTCATTTTTAGTTGATTATTGATGTTAATGTCACCTGTAAATTGTTTACACATACGGTTGATTAGTTGGGTAATTGCTTGTTTTGTTTTTCTGCAACTGAGGCAGGCTTGTGGCCAGCCTCTCTAAACCTGGTTCTGTTATGCTGTTTGATTTTTCCTGTTGAATTCCACAGTGCATTTGTGCTTCTATCCCACCTCTTTCTGCTCTCCAGAGGGGGCAAAAGTACAGACTTTCTTAACTTAAGTAGAAGTACAGATATCTGGGTTAAAAATAATCCAGTAGAATTTGAAGTACTGAAAGTGAAATGGTACAGTCTCTAAAAATGTACTCAAAATAAGAAAGTCTTGAAGGACAATTCTACTTACAGTTTTTTTTCACAAAAGTAATTGAACCTTGTGTTATGTTAATTGTATATTATTAAAATAATATTAGTACACGAGAATAGAAAAATTATTCAAATTTTAATTCTATTTCTAATAAATGGATAACTAAGAACTAATAACTATTTTTTGTTGCATGCATTGTAGAGGGTGACTTCACCTCCCCCAAACAGTGAAATATGTACATATTGTATATCAACAATATGTTCACAGTTTCAAACGCTATCATGGTTCATACTGTCTTTATACTACACAGTGTACAGCACAGTACTTGGTGTAGTCCTGATCAAAAGTTTAAGACCACTTGAAAAATAGCAAAAAAAATCATATTTTACAAGGTTCGAAGTGGAGCTTCAACAGGCAACAAGAAGAAATGGGAGTGAGACAAAAACATTTTTTGAGCATATTGAAAACAATACTTAAAGTGAAACAGGCTGTTTTACAGATGACCAAAAGTTTAGGACCCCACCTTCAAAAAAAACCCATTGCAGCATTCTTGATGCAAGCGTTTCCATGAGGTGAGTGGGAACATTTCTCCAAGTGATGAAGACGACCACACAAAGAGCATCTACTGTCTGGAACTGAACTTAAGCTTTTGATCAGGACTGTATAAAGTTGGAATTCAGTGAATGAATCTAAGGAACATCAGCCTAAATATATATATGACAGATATGTTGAATTTGAAATGACTGGCCACTTAAACCACTGCCTTTTTAAGGCATGGTGTAAGCTTTAGGTTCAGATCTACTTCTTTATATGTAATTTGTCCAATTTTTCACATCTCCAAATAAAAACTTCATACCTCGTAGCTTTTAGGGTGAAATTACACTGATTTGAATTTGAAATTCTAAATCTTCTCCTTTGTGAAGCTAGATTTGTTTAGCCTGTGGCTTAGACAGTGATCTAGTAGATGTTAAGAGGTGGCTCACCACGTGCCACTAAAACAGTTTCAAGACCTTATCATTTGTTCTCCAAGTCTCTGAAATTCTTCTGGAGACATGAGTACCATCCAGCCAATTCAACCAGTCTGAGCTGTCTAGAATGCCAGCTCAACATCTCCAGTGGGTGTTTAATTGGATTGACATTTTAGACCGTTCCTGAAGGGGACAAGTGGACCCAAATCATTATGCTGTTATGCTGTGGTGGCAAATGCCGCCCACAGCATAACAGAGCCGCCACAACGTCTCATAACTAATGAGTTTTTTTTATGTTGCAGCATGTAAGTATAAATGACTCATTTGAAATATTGGTATTGAAATGGTGACCTGACATCTATAGAGTCAATAGCACCAAGTCATAAACCAATGAAACAGGAAACTATACAGTTCGGGTTCGTTTAATGGTAAATTTTAAAGTAGATTGTCACTATTATTTTGTTTTTACAATATGTTGCTTCTCTGAAAAGTCACCACTTTGCTAGTCTTTGAGAGTTTGGCAAGTATTGTTTTACCTGCCTTGACCTAGTAGATCTTACTGAGCGTAAGCCAGTGGCATACTTAGTTTTGGCTGACTTGATTTGTTAAACGAAGTGGTCGTTATAGAGCATGTTTCTACTCTTTCTGAGCAGTCTTTTCTATTCACACACTCATTAACGCATTTTTATGCTCTATGCTTAAGCACTAGCTAACATTCACACTTCAATGGATTCGTCAGAGAGAAACTTGGGATGAGTACCGGCTCTACCTCCTGATCGTCTTCATTGTGGATTTCAGGTGTCATTGTACACAGTATTATACTTTATATACTATATCACAGTGTCTCTCAGTTTCTCAGCTGCATTCACCTTCACCTCTGGTTTCCAAACACTAAGGTGTGAATGGCTAAAAGAAATTCAGCTTGAAACATCTTTCATCCTTTTATTTTCTTCTAACTTTTGTTTTTATTGTTAGTTGAACTGAGATAACTCAGTTCTCTGATGCTGGAATTATACATGTTCTTTGATTATTATGATTATTTTGCTCAAACTGTCCAGTTAATTATTCTAGTTTTGTAAGTTGATGTCACAGAGTGAACCATACAGGAGACACAGAGTTTCCTGTTGAGTCGACAAGCTTGTTGGCTGGAGAGAAACTCTTTCACCTACGTTATTATTATTACTGTAATTATTTTTATTATTATAATTATTCTGTGATTTTGAAGAAGCCTGAGTACTCTCATAACAGGCCAACTCCTCCGTCTTGGAATCCAAATTTAAAGCTCCAGCGGCGGTTGTAAATAGGCTCAGGTCCTCCAGCCGGCCCAGTCCGCCGCTTTGGACTCACCTAATAATTATAATAATTCAGGTTGGTGTGTTGTTCTCTCTCTCTTCACACTTTAAAGTGTTTACGGTAATAGTAGCTCTGCCAGGAGTGGACTGACTCTCTCTCTGTATTAATAAGCGCTGCAGTACTCAGCACAGCGCGTGGTAAAGCTTCGCCATGATTACAGTACGCCATCAAGAAAATTAGTTGTTTCCCACACACAGCAAAGCACAGCGAGGGGTTTGCAACATAACAAGTTGCTTTTGTTTACAACGGCTCGCTAGCTGTTTTCATTATGCCGAGACAAGCCCATAGACTCAGAGCCAGCTGCCACAAATCACACGTTCAATTATTCTGCTTTGCTTATGAGCATCCAAATATTTAGTCCACTTACCGTGAACAAAAACAGTAGTAAAGTGATTACAGCCGTGGAGGAGTCGACTTCTCCTCCGACAGGGAAACAGGAGAAGAAAGAAAGAGAGGAGTCAGGGATGAAGCAGGAGGAGGAAGAGAGAACCTGGAAGCTGCTGATTTTTCTTTTTTGGATTTATGTGAATGCGGAGGCTTCAGAGTAAAAGTGTCAAAACTACAATATACAAATCCTCCAGAAGGAACGGGACTCTCCCAGGAAGTGGAAATCATGCACACCATCAGTAAGAGGAAGGATACAGGTGGAAAAGTAAGAAACAGCAAAGTAGCAAAGAAGAAGTCTGAAAAGAAGGAACGGGTGTGAAGAAAGGAACATAAAAGAGTCACAAAAGTTACAAATGAGTGAGGATGGTTAAAAGTAGAGGAGAGACAGGAAAGTACAGAGGGGAAACAGAAAAGGGGAAGTTTAAGGACAGCAAAAGGAGTTCAGACAGTTAAGGCACATACTGATAAAAAAACAAAGAAGGAAAGAAGAAGATGACCAAGAAGGGGGAAGAAACTTAAGGAAGCAAAGACCAAAAGTCAACACAAAATAACTACAAGAAAAAGAAGAAAAAAAGAAGGCAATGAAGGAAAATGAGCAGAAATTTGAACAAATAAAAAGAAACAGCTTTCTTCATTGAATAAGTAAGAAATGAAACAAAAAAAAATTAAGTAACAAACTAAAGTAAGAAAAAGGAAAACAAACGATTTCTTTGAGATGTGAACATCAGCTGACGGGATGAGGTGCTGGAGTCGAAGTGGTAGTTTGATGATTCTGGCAAAGGTTAGAAGTCATGACCTTTGGATCATCCCAAGGCTTTGAAGAGAAAGACGAGCTGGCTGAAGCTGAAAGATGTTCAGATCTTCAGCAGAGTTCAGACTCCCAGTAGGCCTGTGGTAGAGGATTACACACTTTGATAGAAAGACTTTAAATATGAGGTGGACTAATCCTTTAAAGGCTTTAAACTCTGTACTAAGACTTCCTCTGAATCCACTATGTGGGCCAAGCAAGGGACAGATACCAACCCAGTTTTAGATTCAATTCCCATTCATTAAGAACAAGAGTTTCCTACAATTATCAAGTCGTGTTTCCAATAAGATCTTGTTTCACCACAAGGCTCGAAAACACCATTCGTCACTGGAACTTCAGAGAAGTTTCATACGTTTCCTTAACTCAAACTTCTTCAAAGAAATTTAGAGCCTGCATTGGCTGGCCTTTGGAAAAGCACATGAAAACTGGCTTTGACACACAGTAGAAATTTAATGACTGAAAAGAAAGAATATATGTTTGTTCACTATGCAAATGTTACGGCTCAGTCATGCTAAAGATAAAATAAGACTGCATCTCCAATTTTTGCAAACACGGGACTTGACTCAGCTGATAGCAAACTGGTATAAAAGTACGGCAACTGAGCGCAAGTTAAATTACCATCTGCAGCAAACATGTCACTATTTGCTGAGGAATTCAAACTTCAACTGACTGGTCCTTATCTTCAAAGGAACCATTTCTAAGGAAATTAAATCACAAGTTCATGGTGACAATAATTATATACAGTCTCCAGTCACTGTGTGAGACTGTACCATTACGAAGAAAACTTTGTCATGTTGAGCCATCCTAAGGCTTATTAGAAGCTTTCTCCCAAATAAGGTAACAAATATATATTTCCAATAATTGGTTCTCTCAGCATGGTACTTTTCGAAACCTCTTCTACTCTGGCTGTAATCCAGATTTAAAGCTCCAGCAGTGGCAGTACGTAGACTCAGGTCGTCATAACTATATATATTTAGTCTCATTCTTTCTAACAACTTTCTTTCTAGTAGGGTGGTGTTATTATAATTCACCCTCCCAGTTTATGGATGTAGCTTGCTAATTAAAGTTGCGAGCATTAGCTGTTAGCTTAGCACTCTGTTATCTCAAAAAGCCATCCAGGGCAAACTTTTAGCATATTCCTGGTACATGGGACATGGTTAGCATATAAATACATTTATACACTTATTTAAGTGGTGATAATATGAACTTTCTTATTTGGTAGGACCCAACTGTTACTAAAGAACACAGAGAGTGTGAACATAACTTTGCACTATGCTATTATAGGACAGCTTAGTATAATTTCAAAATTATGTCTCAAGATGTGTGTTGCAATGAACTTCTCACAGTAAATCCACAAAGTCAAAAGAAAAAAAAAGAAAAAAACGTATCCAATATATTTTAACTAAACTAAAATCTTTGTTTGTTTAAGACTGAAATAACTTTTCAAGATAAGAGATAAACTGATGAGAAACAATAGAAAATTGATGTTGAAGAGCTTTGGATTTTTATATATACTGCAACCAAAAACCATACAGAATGAGGGTTGGCAGTTCGTTCTGCCAGGGGTGGCAAAACCAGTTAGTATGTATACGTATAACTAGGGATGGGTACCGGTATCTGACATAAACGGTAGTAACCAGATCGAAAAGCAGCGCACATTTCGGTGCTTTATTTCGGTGATTTTTTTTTCCTGAGCTGTGATACACTTTAGATTCTAGCCAATCATTTTACGTTTCTGAGGATACTGTCAAAGGAGGTAACACCTCAAATCCGATGAAACACTTGGCAACACATAGCGTTTTTTTTAAAAGCCGAGAAATGCGCCATATTTGATAGCTTGCTGCGAGACCTCACACCGTGCACATCTACTGTGGGTGAGGTACCTGTTATCGGACCCGGAGTTAGCAACATCCCCCAAAAACCCGAAGAGGAGAGTCCTGGCCCCTAGCCCTGCCAGTGTAGCAGAAATGATGACGGATGATGACGGCAGCAGCAGCCGTTCTTCTCTGCGTGAGTAGCTTAATGTTGTTCGTGTGTAATTTACGTTGAGTAGGCTAACCACGTTATTACATTAATGCATGTAAGGTGAACTAGCAAACATCATCATAGCTACATGCGGCTGTCCTCTTGTTTGATGGCAGATACTCCCTTCACCCTGGCCAAAAAGGCTAAAATGACCAAAGAAAAAGTGGAAAACAGTTAAACATGAGAGGTTTTTAGACAAAGTTTGTGTTTTTTCCATTGTTTAAGCACTGCTTCCAGCCAAGAGTGATACCATATATGCCCCATAGCTGCAGAAAAGGCTAACATTGTTATCTTTTTACAAAAAACCAGCTGAACATGAGAGGTTTTTGGACCAATTTTGTGTTCTCCATTCTTTAAGCACCGGTTTGAGCACCGTTTAAGCACCGGCACCGTTTCAAAAGTACCGGTTTGGCACCGGTATCGGATAAAACCTAAACGATACCCATCCCTACGTATAACAGAGCTGATGTTGTGTACAGCAACAGCTCACTTCAAATGCCCTGCAAGACACACTGATGGACTTACTGAAGCAGACAAGATAAGATGGCGATACAGTGGGGCAAAAAAGTATTTAGTCAGCCACCGATTGTGCAAGTACCCCCACTTAAAATGATGACAGAGGTCAGTAATTTGCACCAGAGGTACACTTCAACTGTGAGAGACAGAATGTGAAAAAAAAATCCATGAATTCACATGGTAGGATTTGTAAAGAATTTATTCGTAAATTAGGGTGGAAAATAAGTATTTGGTCACCTCAAACATGGAAAATCTCTGGCTCTCACAGACCTGTAACGTCTTCTGTAAGACGCTTTTCTGTCCCCCACTCGTTACCTGTATGAATGGCACCTGTTTGAACTCATCATCTGTATAAAAGACACCTGTCCACAGCCTCAAACAGTCAGACTCCAAACTCCGCCATGGCCAAGACCAAAGAGCTCTCGAAGGACACCAGGAAAAGTATTGTAGACCTGCACCAGACTGGGAAGAGTGAATCTACAATAGGCAAGCAGCTTGGTGTGAAAAAATCAACTGTGGGAGCAATCATCAGAAAATGGAAGACATACAAGTACAACATAATCTCCCACGATCTGGGGCTCCACGCAAGATCTCATCCCGTGGGGTCAAAATGATCATGAGAACGGTGAGCAAAGATCCCAGAACCACACGGGGGGACCTGGTGAATGACCTGCAGAGAGCTGGGACCAAAGTAACAAAGGTCACCATCAGTAACACACTAAAACGGCAGGGAATCAAATCCCGCAGTGCCAGACGTGTTCCGCTGCTGAAGCCAGTGCATGTCCAGGCCCGTCTGAAGTTTGCCAGAGAGCACATGGATGATACAGCAGAGGATTGGGAGAATGTCATGTGGTCAGATGAAACCAAAGTAGAACTTTTTGGTATAAACTCAACTCGTCGTGTTTAGAGGACGAAGAATACTGAGTTGCATCCCAAGAACACCATACCTACTGTGAAGCATGGGGGTGGAAACATCATGCTATGGGGCTGTTTTTCTGCCAAGGGGACAGGACGACTGATCCGTGTTAAGGACAGAATGAATGGGGCCATGTATCGTGAGATTTTGAGCCAAAACCTCCTTCCATCAGTGAGAACTTTGAAGATGAAACGAGGCTGGGTCTTCCAACATGACAATGATCCAAAACACACCGCCCGGGCAACAAAGGAGTGACTCCGTAAGAAGCATTTGAAAGTCCTGGAGTGGCCTAGCCAGTCTCCAGACCTCAACCCCATAGAAAATCTGTGGCGGGAGTTGAAAGTCCGTGTTGCTCGGCGACAGCCCCAAAACATCACTGCTCTCGAGAAGATCTGCATGGAGGAATGGGCCAAAATACCAGCTACTGTGTGTGCAAACCTGGTAAAGACCTATAGTAAACGTTTGACCTCTGTTATTGCCAACAAAGGTTATGTTACAAAGTATTGAGTTGTATTTTTGTTATTGACCAAATACTTATTTTCCACCCTGATTTACGAATAAATTCTTTACAAATCCTACCATGTGGATTCATGGATTTTTTTTTTCACATTCTGTCTCTCACAGTTGAAGTGTACCTCTGATGCAAATTACTGACCTCCGTCATCATTTTAGGTGGGGGAACTTGCACAATCGGTGGCTGACTAAATACTTTTTTGCCCCACTGTACAAGGTACAATTCCTCTAGTTAGAGCTATTTGCATTTATAAATTGTTAGAGCTATTTGAATTTATTAGAGCTGCTTTATATTTTGTATTATATTGTAATATATAACTTAGTTTAATTAGTTGCTGTTCTTACTGTCTTGGAGAAACTGTGAACACATCATTTCCTCTGGGATTAGAAAAGAATTCTGGTTTTGATTCTGATGAAAATATGTTCAGCTCAACAGTAACACTACCTGCATATATATAAAATGACACAATATCTTGACACTGACAGTTAGTTTATTAGATTTGTGTGATTTTATATATAAAAAATAATAATTTAAACAACTGCTGTAGAGAAAATGATTTTTTTCTTACTTGCTTAAAACATGAGAAGATAATATAAATGTGTGTTTTTGCAGGGACAATCACAAAACAAACAACAAAAATGAGAAATAGTGTTTGTAACCTCTGAAAAGGCTCACACCTCCACCCACACAAGCACACATCAGAAGACACAACAAAAACCTGTTTACCAGATTATGTTCAGAGTGAGCCACCATGATGGACCTGCAGAAAACCCCTGCACATGACTCATCCAGCCATATCCACAGATGCTGCATTCATGGGACTGACAGCATCATTTAGGAGTGAAAGCAGAAAAGGAGAAGAGGTGACAGAGAGGAAGACAAAATAATATTAAAAAGAATATATCAAAAAGTGTTTGGTGGGAGATGGAAAAGCCAAAAAGTGAAGTGAAATCCCCAGAGATGCCACACAGACAGGAGAATAGAAATCTGTGAGAGGTTACTGAATTTGAGACAATTTAATTTGCAGTCTAAGACATGTTAATAATCTCGTCTGTCCTTCTGCTCCGGAGGTTAACTCACTTTAACTCACTTTATAGCCTTGAATCGTCAAACCAGCAATGAAGGTATCTCATGTGTAGCAAAGCTTAATATATCTTACTCTTATGTGTGACCGTTTTATTTTCTATTGAAAATATATCAGTGAACCAGATTGTTTTTCAAAAACAACATGTAGTCTCTCAAAATGGGAGTAAAACTGGCGTATATTTAAAGAAAAAGACCCTTTTGTTCATCTCCTGTCTGGAATTATTTTTTCAACGTTTGCTGCTTTTATTCAATGTTCTGTTATGTTTTGTGACAGGACACAAACAAATTCAGGAGAAAAAAATATTTTTGAGCACGATTATTTTTAGGAGAAGCTTTTAATTTTGACTCACATGAAGCCTTGTCACGCATAACAATTTCTGGAGAATGAGGGTGCCACACTTGTAGAAATGGTCAGTAACCACTAACCACTGAAATAAATTAAAGTTACTTTAGATGACATTTGAAAATTACAACTCAAATAAGTGCTCAGAGACATTACAAGATGGCTGCCAAGTGGTAAGACTTGCTTCTAGTGGGACTTTCTTCCTTCTTCGCACTAATTTGCTGTGGAAACTGCAGCACCAGTTTTACAAAATTAATGAGCATTAAAAATAACACATTTATTTATTTTTTTTCTTCCACAGTAAAAAAACGAGAAAACTTGAATATCACTAACTTTGACCTTTATTTTTGAATTTTAATTTGTTGCCTGTTATATTGTTATCTAAATGATCATATATTATAATAAAATGATGTATGTAATGTTATATTGACATAAACTTAATGCTTCGTGTCTCTTGCTAGTACATTGGGGGGCACATTCTATGTGGTTTGAAATGTTTTTGATTGGTTGCTTGTTTTGCACTAGTGCCTACATATTTTATTTACTTTTATGTTTCTCGTAGCTGGCTGCCATTCAGCATTTCCACGGTTTTGCTTTTGCTGATTGGGAATGTTTTACACCTCTTTGAAGACAATACAAAGTGTTAACAGTTACATTAAACTTTGTGGAGAGCTGTGGCTTCTCTAACCCCTTTGGTCCCTTGGCATGCATCTGGTAGGCCAGTAATCCTTTCATAGCTGTCCTGTCAGGTTCTGACTATAGTCTGAGTGTCGGTTGCGCAACTTTTAGTCCCCTTTCTAAATTGTTTGGTACTCGACAAATAATAGCTATAGTTCTGGGACTTTTTAGGAAAATGCATTTTGTGTATTTATGGACAATCAGATAGTGCTGCAAGATGCTTTTAGCTTCAGGGAACTTGCAGAGCAATGTGAAGCTTTAAGTGAAAATGGTCCCCCTAAAAAGTTATGTGAGCATCTTACTGTGATGGCAGCAGCAGTCACCCGTTACCCCCTCCAATCCATCCAACCTTCCCCGTGACCCTCACCCCCCATCCTTCTTCCACCGTCTCCCTCCCACCCTTCCCCATTAGCCGCAGCTATTACAACCTCTGAGAGAGAGAGTCATTACCGCTCCCATCCATGATGATGAAGCTCTCAGCTCGAAACACCGGCAACTTGCTCAGGCTGTGCTTGATTGGCAGGATACAGGGGATGAGGAGGAGGAGGAGCAGTGGAGGTTTGGTATAGGGGGTTTGTGTGATGGGAACTCCACTTGAGATGTGAATTGGCTTTGCCACTCCAATCAGGCCGCTGGATGACAAATGAAGTGTGTCTCTTTCACTCCCTCTCTCTCTCACCCTTCTTCGTCTTCATTCTACCCCCCCTTCACACTTCTCCTCTCTGTCCGGGTGGAGAAAGAAAAGGGGAGTTCATGTGGGAGCGCTTGACAGCAACACAATCACATTTCTATTCAGCTCCCCCGCCTGCCTATTTTACCTTCTCGGCAGCCCGGCATGCCATGCACGCTAACACATAGTCCAGCCAGCCAATTAGAACGCGGCGCAAAGAATCTGTGAAAGACACAAAAGGTCTTTAGAGGTTTGGACAGGTGTCTCATTTGGCCGCGGGACATAGTTTAGAGGCTTTTTCTATGTCTTTGGTCGATTTTGTGGGCAGAAAGCGAGGAAGGTTATTTGTCGCGCTGTCATTTTTTCCCTCCTTTTTTTGATGCCAGGCTCGTTGTCTGTCTGTCGATCCTTGCAGCCCCCTCCATGGGAATGACGGACAAATCTAAACTGAGGAAAGAAGGGTGTGTGCGTTTAAGGGTCGGAGGTGATTTTGCTCCACGAGTTCAGCTGTGGAAAAAAACAAAAGACAAAAAAATCAAATCTGATTATTTTTCAGGATTTATGTTGGGTCACTTCAGCTTTCTTTGCCGGTGAAAACAAACTCCTCTTTCTTCTGCATACAGTAATTACAGTGGGCTTGGAAAAACAAGAGCGGAGATAATTGGTTTGTTGGTTTGTTTAGCAGGGTTATTATCCAGCAGCTCCATTATGGCTGGCAGCACAGAAATTCCTCATTAGCATACACAAATATATTCAGAGAAGATGTGGGAAGAGAGAAAAATGCCCCAGTGTTTAGTACCAAATGCTCAGTCTCTTGCACTCATTCGCAACACACACATGGAATGCACAAAAACATGCAAATAAAATCCATAAAAGAGTGGCGCTGACACTGCCTCCAGCTGTGAGGAGATGCAGGGAGGTGTCAGAGGGGGTAAAGAGGAGAGACAGAGGAGGGGTGCTGTGGCGTGAACTATTTGTTCAGCACACAACGAAGAAACTAGAGGAGAAAGAGGGAAAAAAAGAAAGACAGATGTAGCGGTAATTAGTGCAGGGCCCGGCGGCGGTTGCCAGTGGTGGAGATGACAGGAGAGTAACAGCGGAGGCTGACGGTGGCTTTCACCCTCCGCCATCATCATCTTCACCTTCATCATCATCATCAGGGCCTACACAAACCAACAATCGCTGTCAGTCTGTGTCAGAGCGGCATGTCGTCGCAGCACAATGGCTGCTGTCAGTTAGCTCGAGTTCATCTGGATCAACTCAGCTTACTTTGTTTGTTTGGAAGAAGATGAATGTGTTTGTTTGTTGTCATGTGGTTTAGTTTGTCAAAAGTTTGGTTGGTTCTTGTGTTTTTTAGTTCTCTTGAGGATTGTCACCAGACTGGTCCTATTGGGACTAGTTTAATCTGTTTCGAACTGCTTTCGATTGGTTTGGATTGGTCTGGGGTTAACCTGTTCTGGCTTGTTGTAATCTGAACATTACTGGTCTAGTTTCTTATTATCTGGCAAGTTACTGATGCAAAATAACCAACTATGGTTGAAAAGGAGTTTAAATAGTTCAATACATGCATACGTGCATTTTCTCCGTGTCCTACTTGCAGGTCCCAAGAATGAACTTGCCAGGCTTTTTTACAACCCACTACATCTGACATCACCTACTGGTTTGTGAAGCTTTATTGTCTTTGCCATTTTGATTCTGGTTGATTCTTTGATACAGATGTGTACAAAATGTTAAAACAAACACAAACAAACAAACAAAAAAAACCTGTTTGGGTACATCCCACAGGAAGATCTATCATGTCTTCTAAATAAAATATGGCCACCACCCGAGCACTTCTTGAGATAAAAACACCCAGCACGCCCCTGCGGGCGGTTTATCCTTCAAGCTCGGATCCTCTACCAGAGGCCTGGGAGCTTGAGGGTCCTGCGCAGTATCTTAGCTGTTCCCAGGACTGCGCTCTTCTGGACAGAGATCTCCGATGTTGTTCCCGGGATCTGCTGGAGCCACTCGCCTATCTTGGGAGTCACCGCACCTAGTGCTCCGATTACCACGGGGACCACCGTTACCTTCACCCTCCACATCCTCTCGAGCTCTTCTCTGAGCCCTTGGTATTTCTCCAGCTTCTCGTGTTCCTTCTTCCTGATATTGCTGTCATTCGGAACCGCTACATCGATCACTACGGCCGTCTTCTTCTGTTTGTCTACCACCACTATGTCCGGTTGGTTCGCCACCACCATTTTGTCCGTCTGTATCTGGAAGTCCCACAGGATCTTAGCTCGGTCATTCTCCACCACCCTTGGGGGCATCTCCCATTTTGACCTCGGGACTTCCAGGTTATACTCGGCACAGATGTTCCTGTACACTATGCCGGCCACTTGGTTATGGCGTTCCATGTATGCCTTGCCTGCTAGCATCTTGCACCCTGCTGTTATGTGCTGGATTGTCTCTGGGGCATCTTTACACAGCCTGCACCTGGGGTCTTGCCTGGTGTGATAGACCCCAGCCTCTATGGATCTTGTGCTCAGAGCTTGTTCTTGTGCTGCCATGATTAGTGCCTCTGTGCTGTCTTTCAGTCCAGCTTTGTCCAGCCACTGGTAGGATTTCTGGATATCAGCCACCTCCTCTATCTGCCGGTGGTACATACCGTGCAGGGCTCTGTCCTTCCATGATGGTTCCTCGTCTCCCTCCTCTTTCTTGGGTTTCTGCTGCCTGAGGTATTCACTGAGCACTCGGTCAGTTGGGGCCATCTTCCCAATGTATTCTTGGATGTTCGTTGTCTCATCCTGGACTGTGGTGCTGACACTCACCAGTCCCCGGCCCCCTTCCTTCCGCTTAGCGTACAGCCTCAGGGTGCTGGACTTGGGGTGAAACCCTCCATGCATGGTAAGGAGCTTTCTTGTCTTTATGTCAGTGGCTTCTATCTCCTCCTTTGGCCAGCCTATTACCCCAGCAGGGTACCTGATCACGGGCAGGGCGTACGTGTTGATGGCCCGGATCTTGTTCTTACCATTCAGCTGACTCCTCAGGACTTGCCTGACCCTCTGCAGGTACTTGGTGGTTGCAGCTTTTCTAGCGGCCTCTTCATGGTTCCCATTCGCCTGCGGGATCCCCAAGTACTTGTAACTGTCCTCTATGTCTGCAATGTTGCCTTCTGGTAGTTCAATCCCCTCAGTTCTGACTACCTTCCCTCTCTTTGTAATGATCTCACTGAGGGGGTTCAGGCCTATGCAGAACAGCAGTGGGGACAGAGCATCTCCTTGGTAGATCCCGCACTTGATGGTGACTTGTGCTATGGGCTTGGAGTTGGCCTCTAGTGTTGTACGCCACATCCCCATTGAGTTCCTGATGAAGGCTCTTAGGGTCCCATTGATCTTGTACAATTCTAGGCATTCCAGTATCCAGCTGTGGGGCATTGAGTCATAGGCCTTCTTGTAATCAATCCAGGCAGTGCACAGGTTGGTCAGTCTGGTCTTGCAGTCTCGGCTGATTGTTCTGTCTACCAGTAGCTGGTGTTTTGCGCCTCTGGTATTCTTGCCAATTCCTTTCTGTGTCCCGCTCATGTATTGACCCATGTGCCTGTTCATCTTAGCCGATATGATGCCTGACAGGAGCTTCCATGTAGTACTGAGGCAGGTTATTGGTCGGTAGTTGGAGGGGACCGGTCCCTTCTTGGGGTCCTTGGGGATCAGGACCGTCCGACCTTCGGTTAGCCATTCCGGGTGTCTCTCGTTAACTAGCAGCTGGTTCATTTGTGCTGCCAGACGCTCGTGGAGTGCAGTTAGCTTCTTCAGCCAGTAGGCGTGAACCATGTCGGGCCCTGGTGCTGTCCAACTCTTCATACTGGAGACCCTTTCTTGGATATCCGCCACTGTGATGGTTACTGGACCCTGTTCAGGGAGGTCGCTGTGGTCTGCCCTCAGATCCTCTAGCCACTGAGCATTGCCGTTATGGGTTGCATCCTTCTCCCATATGCTCTTCCAGTATTGCTCCGTCTCCAGCCTTGGTGGTGCTGTTCTCTTATTGTTCCCTTGCCACTGAGAGTACACCTTTGCTGGTTCTGTGGAGAACAGCTGGTTTATTCTCCTGCCTTCTATCTCTCTGGTGTACCTCCTCAAGCGGCTGGCCAAGGCTGTGAGTCTTTGCTTGGCAGTTTCCAAGGCCTCAGGTATGGACAGCTTGCTGTATTTCTTAGGCACCTTATTCGTCGCACCTTTCTGCAACTCCGTTAGTTGGCTAACCTCTCTCCGTGCTACTTTGATCTTGCCCTCTAGCCTCCTTCTCCATGGAGGGTACTGCCCCTTGTGGCTGTTCAACTTGTAGCCAAGCATCTCACTGATCACTGCTGCCGTATTGTAGATCAGCTTGTTAGTGTCGGTAATCGTGGTTGTAGGTATTGCCCGTAGTGCTGCATTAACATCATCTAGCAGACCTTCTGAGGGTACTTCACGTAATCTTGGTAACCGGCTACGGGGGATCCAGGTTTCAAGCTTGGCCATGATCCTATTTTTCAGGTCAGTTCCTCTCGCACTCAACGATCCTTCTCCTATCACACTTGGGGCTATGTACCCAATCTCGGGTGGGGGTGATGATATCTCCCCCCTGACCTGGCGTCCTGACTCCTCCTTGCCATAGCATTTGTGTTGTACCTCGTCAATCTCTAGCTGTGAGAGCAGTCCCTTCTTTCGAATGTTGGAACACTGAGCTACTAGTTGTTTCGCCGTCATTGTGGATGTTGGGTATCGAAGAATCCATAGGTCCCTCATCCTATTCATGTAGCCCCTTCCGCCGGGGTTACTTGCGTAGTAGCATTCCAACAACGCCCTGTTTTCGTCCCTTGCCCACCGATGCCTTCTTGTTCCAGTAGCCCACTTTTCGTCAGGGTGCCCTGGTTCCTCAACACCTGACGCGGACCTTGTTGATCCGGGCGACGTCCGAGCCGGCATGCCTTCATATTTATCTGTCTCGCTCATGTCTGCGGTAGGCTTGCTTAGCATAGGGGGTCTAGCCTTAGGACCCTTACTGGATACAGACGCCCCAGGCAGGAATCGAACTTGCGATCCTCTGTTCCAAAGGCGTGTAGTCTAACCACTACGCTATCCAGTGCGTATATATATATATATATATATATATACATACATACTATGGCATGCCCTTTAGGAAAATATTATATATATATTCCAACCAAAGTCTGAATATATAGAATGAAACTTGAATATATAGAATGATCTTTAAATATTATATATATATTCCAACCAAAGTCTGAATATATAGAATGAAACTTGAATATATAGAATGATCTTTTGAATATATAGAATGAAGCTTGAATATATAAAATGATCTTTTGAATATCTAGAATGAAGCTTGAATATATAAAATGATCTTTTGAATATCTAGAATGAAGCTTGAATATATAAAATGATCTTTTGAATATATAGAATGAAGCTTGAATATATAAAATGATCTTTTGAATATATAGAATGAAGCTTGAATATATAGAATGAAACTTGAATATATAGAATGATCTTTTGAATATATAGAATGAAGCTTGAATATATAGAATGAAACTTGAATATATAGGATGAAACTTGAATATATAGAATGAAACTTGAATATATAGAATGATCTTTTGAATATATAGAATGAAACTTGAATATATAGGATGAAACTTGAATATATAGAATGAAACTTGAATATATAGAATGAAACTTGAATATATAGGATGAAACTTGAATATATATAGAATGATCTTTTGAATATATAGAATGAAGCTTGAATATATAAAATGATCTTTTGAATATATAGAATGAAGCTTGAATATATAAAATGATCTTTTGAATATATAGAATGAAGCTTGAATATATAGAATGAAACTTGAATATATAGAATGATCTTTTGAATATATAGAATGAAGCTTGAATATATAGAATGAAACTTGAATATATAGGATGAAACTTGAATATATAGAATGAAACTTGAATATATAGAATGATCTTTTGAATATATAGAATGAAACTTGAATATATAGGATGAAACTTGAATATATAGAATGAAACTTGAATATATAGAATGAAACTTGAATATATAGGATGAAACTTGAATATATATAGAATGATCTTTTGAATATATAGAATGAAGCTTGAATATATAAAATGATCTTCTGAATATATAGAATGAAACTTGACGTCACGGAGGCGCTTGCGCCATCTAGTGTTTTCCTTGTTTGTACCTGCGAGGAATGGCACTATGAGCCAGTCCGCACGGAATTTTGTGGCTCAAATTCTAAGTAATGAGGAGCTAATTAACACCCTGGCAAATGCATGTTCTGGGCAACCTAATATTTGTACTAGTGTACCGCATCGTACTACTGATGAAGAAATTTATTCACTTTTTCGTCGTGGAAGACCAAATGCAGTGAACCTCTCCGGTCAGATAACCCCTGGTTATCCAGCTAACGTTACTGCGGTCAAGTGAGCCCTCACTTACGAAGTCGCAGTCAAGCTAGCCGCCCCGCCAGCTGCACCTAAAATGTTGTTGCACTACTCTTACGCATATTACGGTATAGGTGCCGACTGGCTTAGAAACGCAGTGTTTTCTGTCCTGACACTATTTTACTTCACAATCCACTCCCAGTTTTGGTTAATCTCCACTTTCACCCCTGTGATCCACAGCCCAAATTACTGTATGATTCAGAGAAAATTAACAATAAAATTTACCCAATTTACTCAACTATACTTTTAATGTCCTCATCTTTGAGCTCAGATTACAGGAAAACTGAAAGAGGTGACGCAGATATCTCACTGGATTATGACTCTGGGTGACCCCCACTCTGCATGCTGTGATCCACAGCCAAAATTACTGTACAGTTTTTGAGAAAATTGATAGTAAAATCTTCCCATTTTGCTTTACTGTACTCTACATATTGACATCTTTGATCTCCAATTACAGGAAAACTGTAAGAGGTGACGCAGATATTTCACTGGATTATGAATCTAGGCCATCTCCACTCTTCACCCTGTGATCCACAGCCAAAATTACTGTACGGATTTTGAGAAAATTGATAGTAAACTTTGCACAATTTACTCTACTGTACTCTATATATTCTCATCTTTGAGCTTAGATTACAGGAAAACTGTAAGAGGTGACGCAGATATTTCACTGGATTATGACTCTGGGTGACCCCCACTCTGCACCCTGTGATCCACAGCCAAAATTACTGTACGGATTTTGAGAAAATTAAATCCTATTCCATTACCAAACAAAATGAGTTCATTGAAGTATTTGCTTAACTACAAGAAATGTCTTTCCACACACAATTTAAATTTTTCAAAATGTCATTCACACACCACCTCAAGTATCAACTTCAGTTTTAGACATTATTTATTCAGTGCTTAATCACAACAATAGTCAACTTAAGGCACTTACATAATAAGTTAAACCTTACAATAATACATACAGAGAAAAACCCAACAATCATATGACCCCCTATGAGCAACAGTGGGAAGGAAAAACTCCCTTTTAACAGGAAGAAACCTCCGGCAGAACCAGGCTCAGGGAGGGGCGGCCATCTGCCTCAACCGGTCAGGGTGAGAAATTACATTTCTCAGATTACTGATTTCTCATATTACTACTACACAGTTTAGATACACTCAACAAAAATATAAATGCAACACCTTTGTTACTGCTCCCATTCCCCATGGGATGGACGTAGAGACCGAAAATTCATTCCAGATACACAATATAACCATCCCTCCCAAACAGTGGTCACAAATCAGTCCAAATGTGTGGTAGTGGGCACATCTGCCATATTGAGATAATCCATCCCACCTCACAGGTGTGCCACATCAGGATGCTGATCTGACATCATGAGTAGTGCACAAGTGTACCTCAGACTGCCCACAACAAAAGGCCACCCTGGAATGTGCCCCTCCCTGAGCCTGGTTCTGCCGGAGGTTTCTTCCTGTTAAAAGGGAGTTTTTCCTTCCCACTGTTGCTCATAGGGGGTCATATGATTGTTGGGTTTTTCTCTGTATGTATTATTGTAAGGTTTAACTTATTATGTAAGTGCCTTAAGTTGACTATTGTTGTGATTAAGCACTGAATAAATAATGTCTAAAACTGAAGTTGATACTTGAGGTGGTGTGTGAATGACATTTTGAAAAATTTAAATTGTGTGTGGAAAGACATTTCTTGTAGTTAAGCAAATACTTCAATGAACTCATTTTGTTTGGTAATGGAATAGGATTTAATTTTCTCAAAATCCGTACAGTAATTTTGGCTGTGGATCACAGGGTGCAGAGTGGGGGTCACCCAGAGTCATAATCCAGTGAAATATCTGCGTCACCTCTTACAGTTTTCCTGTAATCTGAGGTTAAAGACGAGGATATTAAAAGTACAGTAGAGTAAATTGTGCAAAGTTTACTATCAATTTTCTCAAAAACCGTACAGTAATTTTGGCTGTGGATCACAGGGTGAAGAGTGGCGACAGCCTAGAGTCAGAATACAGTGAGATATCTGCGTCACCTCTTATAGTTTTCCTGTAATCTGAGGCCAAAGATGTCAATATGTAGAGTACAGTAAAGCAAAATGGGAAGATTTTGCTATGAATTTTCTCAAAATCCATACAGTAATTTTTGCTGTGGATCACAGGGTGCAGAGTGGGGGTCACCCAGAGTCATAATCCAGTGAGATATCTGCGTCACCTCTTACAGTTTTCCTGTAATCTAAGCTCAAAGATGAGAATATATAGAGTACAGTAGAGTAAATTGTGCAAAGTTTACTATCAATTTTCTCAAAATCCGTACAGTAATTTTGGCTGTGGATCACAGGGTGAAGAGTGGAGATGGCCTAGATTCATAATCCAGTGAAATATCTGCGTCACCTCTTACAGTTTTCCTGTAATTGGAGATCAAAGATGTCAATATGTAGAGTACAGTAAAGCAAAATGGGAAGATTTTACTATCAATTTTCTCAAAAACTGTACAGTAATTTTGGCTGTGGATCACAGCATGCAGAGTGGGGGTCACCCAGAGTCATAATCCAGTGAGATATCTGCGTCACCTCTTTCAGTTTTCCTGTAATCTGAGCTCAAAGATGAGGACATTAAAAGTATAGTTGAGTAAATTGGGTAAATTTTATTGTTAATTTTCTCTGAATCATACAGTAATTTGGGCTGTGGATCACAGGGGTGAAAGTGGAGATTAACCAAAACTGGGAGTGGATTGTGAAGTAAAATAGTGTCAGGACAGAAAACACTGCGTTTCTAAGCCAGTCGGCACCTATACCGTAATATGCGTAAGAGTAGTGCAACAACATTTTAGGTGCGGCTGGCGGGGCGGCTAGCTTGACTGCGACTTCGTAAGTGAGGGCTCACTTGACCGCAGTAACGTTAGCTGGATAACCAGGGGTTATCTGACCGGAGAGGTTCACTGCATTTGGTCTTCCACGACGAAAAAGTGAATAAATTTCTTCATCAGTAGTACGATGCGGTACACTAGTACAAATATTAGGTTGCCCAGAACATGCATTTGCCAGGGTGTTAATTAGCTCCTCATTACTTAGAATTTGAGCCACAAAATTCCGTGCGGACTGGCTCATAGTGCCATTCCTCGCAGGTACAAACAAGGAAAACACTAGATGGCGCAAGCGCCTCCGTGACGTCAAGTTTCATTCTATATATTCAGAAGATCATTTTATATATTCAAGCTTCATTCTATATATTCAAAAGATCATTCTATATATTCAAGCTTCATCCTATATATTCAAGTTTCATTCTATATATTCAAGTTTCATCCTATATATTCAAGTTTCATTCTATATATTCAAAAGATCATTCTATATATTCAAAAGATCATTCTATATATTCAAGCTTCATCCTATATATTCAAGCTTCATTCTATATATTCAAGTTTCATCCTATATATTCAAGTTTCATCCTATATATTCAAGTTTCATTCTATATATTCAAAAGATCATTCTATATATTCAAGTTTCATCCTATATATTCAAGTTTCATTCTATATATTCAAGTTTCATTCTATATATTCAGACTTTGGTTGGAATATATATATAATATTTTCCTAAAGGGCATGCCATAACATACATATATATATATATATATATATATATATATATATATATATATATATATATATATATATATATATATATATATATATATATATATATAAAACAATGATGTTATTTTGAGCTAAGAGTGAAAATATGTTAAAATGTGTAAACAGTTAAAATATGTGCCTCAAAAATATTAAACCTGCACATTGAAATGCAATACTTATTCGTTGTGTATGTGACAACTGGGGTCTGCAACCCATCTAACTATCGTTAACTATATCCTGTAAGTGACAGAAAAGCCCATCCATGAGATGACAAAATTCCATTTCTTGATTACTTGTTTATGTTTGGTTTGGGTTGGTCTTGTCTAGATTTTGCCTGTCCAGTCTGGTTTGAGTTGTTTGGTCTGAACCATGCTGGTTTGTTTTAGATGGGTGATTTGATCTTGACTGTTCTGCTTGTTCAAATTAGTTGGTGTCTTGGTTGTAGAAAGTTTTGAAATGGAAGAGATCCATCTGATCAAATAATAATGGGACAGATTAAATTCTGTTCCTGCTTTAATCTGGTTTTAATTACACTGGATTATTTTGTTTGTTTGTTTTTGTGTTTGTTTGCTGGTTTTTGTTTTGTTTTTTATAATCTGGTGTGCATGGGTGTGGTAATGAGGCAAAAATCGAACCGACTATCTTTGGAACCTTGTAAGCTTGGAATAAAAATGTTGTTTTTGTTTGCATTTTCTATTTCTAGGTAATTTGTGTCATAATTAAATTGTCTGAATAATTTTGCTGGGTGAATGAACTTTGACTTTTGAAAAATAATGGAGGCCCTCTGATGGCACTGTCACCACTTACAAATGATAGAAAATTATTCAGTCCAACCCTACTCGGAGCCTTTACACCGGCTAATTTCTTCTCTCTAGGTGACTCCTAACGTGTCATGTCTTCCCCCAGGAAAGCAAAATTGAGGTATCACAAAAGAAAAAAGTAAAAGGAGAGGGAGAAAAAGCAAACTGAGCAAAGTCTCTTTCAAATAGGAAAGGTGAGCAGAGAACAACAGGGTTAAAAAATTTTTAGCTATCAGGTATAATTAAAGACATGGAGCCAATGTCAGATGTGACAGCATGTCTCTCAAAATTAAACTGGTTTTAGCACAACTTAAAACCACAGCAGGCCCCTCTCCAAAATAATAATGCATCACAATGTGGTTTGATGTAGAGGCAGGTTATTCCAAGCAATAAATTGTATCAACAATTTCAGCTTAAAGCTTTAGAAATGTTTGCATACATGACAATAGTAAGGTTGCATTTTTTAACCAGAGGAATTGTAACATTTTTAAACGCCTTATGGTAACTGTTGTTTTTAAGAAAATGAAGAAAATAATTCGCTTTTATACAACCAGAAATTTTAGAAAATCATATATTGAAATTGTGAGGAGATCTCAAACTTTGCAAACTTATCAACATATTATGAAATGTGGTATACGAACAGTTAATTATGGGCTACCTTAATGACCTCTACAGATTGCTGTATGCTGAATTATTTATTAAAAGACATTAAAAATATGTCTCAAAAAGCAAGCAGTTTAACTCAATTCCAAAAAAGTTGTGAAGTAAACAAAAATAATGCAAATTAAAATGCTTGAACTGAGAAAACCGAATTTCCCAGAGGAACCCACCCAAGGGATTAATAAAGTTCTATCTTATCTTATCTTATCTTATCTTATCTTATCTTATCTTATCTTATCTTAAAATTAACTTTTTTTCAATTTGATAGCAGGAAAGTGTCTCAAAACAGCAACAAAAGGCTGGAAAAGTTCTAATAAGTTCTAATAATAATGTCTGTAAATCTGTCACCAACTACAATATAATATCATCAAAAAATCTGAGAATCTTAAGAAATTTTTGCTCATAAGGGACAAGGCCCCAAATGTGGATGGTGATGGTGATGGTGAACATCACCATCACCATCCACAGATGCGGGTTAAAACTCCAGCATACAAAGAAGGAGCCAAATATGAATGGAAGTCCCACCAGCACCAAGTGGAAAAGAGGACATTTTTCCTTCTTTTTGGAAACAGGGATGCCACAGCCTCCCAACTAAGAAGCAAATGTGCCTTCCAGCTTATTATTGGGTTTATGAGATTTGCGAGTCATTACATTGTGTTTTTATTTACACTTTACAGAGCATCTCTACTTTTTGAAAGATCATATGGATTACAGTCTAGGTTTACACATTTTTCCATGTGTCTCAAACTTATGTCAATAAGTTTGTCCGCACTATGTTTCATAGATGACGTTTGATCCGTTTGATCATGAGCTGTTTCTGTCTTTCTCCACACTTTGTCTTCCTCATTCTACAAAGTTCATCATCCATTTATTTGTTTGTTTGTTTTGGGGAAAATTGGGAGAATTCTTTTACACGTTTTCTGGCAATTCTGATTATACTCTTTGTGAGTACAATCAGTGGTTTGCACCTTGTTTACCCCCCCCCCCCCCCTTCCATTAATGAAGGCCTCTGTTGCTCATAAACTTTGACAATAATTTGAATTTATTTATTTAAAAGTGACAGTGCATTTTAACATAGTTCAAGTGCAAGACATGAAACTGATGTGCCGCACACAGGTTTATAGCTACTGCTAATTTTCAACAATTGTCCCTTGTTGGGCTTACAATCTAAATAGATACATTTTACAATAAAACATACATTTTCATAAAACCAAATTACATCATAAATACAATTACAATTAATAGACAATAATTTAAAATAAAATTAAAATCATTAGTTAAATTTACTACATCTTTGATTTCCCTTTAACCACACTTTGACCTTCAATGTAAAGCATCTAATGTCTGTAATCAATTTGATATCGGTTGGAAGTGTGTTCCACAAATGGCAGGCCTTTATAGAAAAAGCTGACTGACCGAATGTAGATCTGCGATATAATATCTTGCAGTTGCCGTTCACCTTACTCCTAGTAATACGATTACTATCTTGTTTCTGGATGTATCTATTGAGACACTCTGGGGTCATCCTATTCATACATTTAAAAACTAATTTAAGAAAACACAAATGATTAAAACTCTTAAAACTAAGTAGATTATATTTCTTTAAAATGTGACAGTGATGCCACCGAACAGATTTTTTATCCATTATTTTTAAAGATTGGTTATATAAGGACACCACAGGCTGAATTGTAGATGGTGCTGCTTGGGTCCAAACTGTCATACAGTATGAAAAATGAGAGAATATCATAGAATGCATAAATAACTGAGCCGCTGAAGTGGGTATATAGTGCCAAATTAACTTAAAACAATTCAACAACTCTGGGGTTATTCCTCCTAACCCCAGAGTGGTCTTGACTTTGCTCTATGTTGCAAAGTGAAGACAACACAAGATTGTGCAATCATCAGTGGTCTTCCAGGCTTTTCAGTGTTGGGACCAGTGCATTTGTTTTTTTGTTTTTTTATAAATCTTTCAGATTGTTGATTTGGCCACTCCTAAAGTTTTTGTTGTCTCTCTGATAGGCTAGTTTTGGTTTGTCAGTCTAATGAAATCCCTCTTACATTGGCATTTCTTTGGGTCTCATATTCAGACTTCCTGTGAACAGCTACCAAATACTTGGAATGATCTTCACATCTGCATCTCCTTAATTTATCATGGAATGACAAGAAAGGAGTCTCAGCTGGCAGCTGTTTGTCCATTACAATTGTCTAAATACTTATAGACTCAACTCTAGTATTATTAGTATTGGCATTATTATTATTATTTTTTAAACATATAGCAGTGAAGTGTGTTTTTGTTTTCAGTACAGATGATATTTTATTTATTTCATTATGCCATTAATCTTAAAATTAAAATGGAAAATTAA
The DNA here is from genome assembly GCF_057381915.1 of Diplotaxodon limnothrissa. NCBI lineage: Eukaryota > Metazoa > Chordata > Actinopteri > Cichliformes > Cichlidae > Diplotaxodon > Diplotaxodon limnothrissa. The sequence continues at coordinate 4,942,004 of NC_140614.1, read as the reverse complement.
AGGAGACCTGGTATAATCTTTTCCATTTTCATGCCCTTATTGTTCACAGTTGCAAAAGATCACGAGTTATTTTATACTGACCCTTTATGGAGCTTCTTGGTTCTTTCTTAAGCAGTTTTGGGATCTTTCTCTGTTTCTTTAAACTAACTTTCTTCTGATTGGTTGTCCCTCGTAAACCAAAGGTTTGAGTAAGAGATGAGTGAAGTCTTTGTGGTGACAGGAAGGGCTGTTTTATTAACAATATTAGGGATATATTTATTCATGACATACAAATCCAGGAGTAGTATGAACCAGCCTTTTATATGAGCCTGGAGCCTGAACGTTTTGCTCACTGGGATTATTTGCACATACACTGACCTCGGGGTATCAAACTTTGATCAAGTTTAATATGAGCATCCATGAACAGTCTAAACATAACATAAGGTAGGAAAAGGAACAATAGCCCCCCCTTTAAAGTTTTACTGGAAACCAACAGAACTCCAATTATGAATAATTTCTGTTTCTTGTTTTTTGGCTGTTTTCTCTGTGCCATTGAAAATCAACAGTTTTTTTGGTAGGAAGTAGTTCCTGTGAAATTGGCCTCTGGTGTGTTTTGTGGATTATCCAGGTAAATGAAGTCACAGTTTGTAAAAACAAATTCTTTTTATTTATTTTTTATGTGTTTTTTGTCAATACTGAAAAGCACACGTTAAACTCACTGCTCTGCTATCTGATATGCTGCAATGAATTCGTGAATGTCAGAAACAGATACCTTAAAAACTTTGAAAATTCCTCCAATTATATCAGAAAACAATGCAGCACTAGTTCCCAGACTGGGCACTGAAGGGGTTACAAGACAGTTTTAAAAGGTTATGAGAAGCAAGCATGTTGAGTATTTCTAATCTTCATTTCTATTATGAAATGTCCTTCAAGTCTGTAAATTCAATAAATTCATCAGAATGTATGAATAGAGATGCATTCCACAAAAAGTATATGATTTTATGCTATTTGTTATCTTACTATATTAGTTTTTATTGTGCTACATTGCCAACTTTTTAATATATTTGTATTTTATTTCCTCTCCTATTTGTTAAGATTGCTGTTTTGCTTTATCTAAAATGCATTGATATTAAAAGAACTACTAAAAATAATTATTGTAGCATAATACTAACCATGAGTGACTCACATTGAGTAATCTTTTCTACCTTAAAAAACAAAATTCAGTACAGGACTTGAGACTACAGAACAGAAACAGATTTTTTTACTGAAGTAAAAGTTCAGAGTAACGTGAGAAAATATTTGTCATAACTTAAGTGAACTGAACTTTAATGTGGCTGGTCTTGATTTGTTTAGTTTCTTGTTGTTTAGCTCTAATAGCACAATTTAATCAGGTCGGTGTGGGAGCTGTGAGAGCCTACAAGGCCGACCAGAGGGGGAAGGAAGGGTGGAGGTTGTGGTGTAGAGGGATCGGAGGAGGGTAAAAAAAGGTAATGTGAGAAAGCTGGAGGTGACAGCTATTGTAGGAAGGTGTGAACGACAGAGAGAGAGAAGGGAAAGATGCGGGGAAGACTGAAAAGTGCTCCCTGTCCTTTGAGGAAGAAGGACCTTTTGACGAGGACCTTCACCTCCTTCTTTCTGCCACCTCCAACCCCACCACCCTTCCTCCTCTCCCCAATCCCCCCAATTAGACAAATATTAACATCAATTAAGGGCCCTCACAGGAACACAGGCTCTATATAATTACCTTAATGGGCGGACGCTTTCTCTCCATCCCTCTCTCTTTCTGTCTCTTTCTTTAGACACTCAATCTCTTAAACAAACTTAGAGGGCCTCAGTGGGAGAGGAGGGGGGAGGGCGTGTTGATGGGCAGTTGGGTAAGGTTGGGGGGATGGAGTGGAGGGGCGTCATTTCCCGTTAGCTTTTGTGGTGCTGGTCTTTCTGAAAAGGCCCCAGCTGAATTGGACCTATTGGCCAACAAACAGAGGAGCTGTTCCCACAGAGCACCAAGAGGGGACAATACAGACCCCCAACCAGGAGGAGGAGCGAACAGGAGGCAGGGGGAGACCGGCATAATTTAGGGAGGACAAGCAGGAGATGACTGAAATAGGAGACCATAAAAGAGGAGAGAAACAACAAACATGTGGAACTGGTGAAAAGTGGACAAAAGATGAGGAAACAGAAGAGAGGGAAAAGAGGAATGTAGGAAGGAAACACAGAGGGCCAAAGAGTAGGGGAGGGCGAAGAAGGAAATAAGGAGGAAAAAACACGAGGTGAAAGGTGGGAAGTGAAAAAGAAATGAGAATCAGAGGAGGTTCAATAAGGATACAAGGAAGTGAGGAAGAAACCTTAAAAGAGGCTATGAGGGAGAAGCAAAGAGACAATGAAAGAGGAAAAGAAGAGAACACAGGGAAAGGGAGGAGGGAATGAGGGACAAGGAAAAACACAAAAAAGGAGAGTAAAAAGGACAGAAAAGAAGGTGTGTAAGAGGAGACATGATTAAAGGTAAAGGATGTGAAAGGAGATCTAAATGGTGTCAGCTCGAGACTCCTATCAAATGGAGAGACCTCCACTTTCTTATTCTCATTCTCTTCCTGTCCTCATTTCAGAGCTCTCCACCTCTCATTCCTTGAATCCTTCTTCTACTCATACTCACTTTGTGTCCATTTTTATCATCTTTCATCAGTCCTCCACTTTTTCGCATTTTTAAGTAGTTTAAAATGCCTTTTTTCTTTAGTGGGATATTTCATAACTTTGTTTTGAAACTTTTTTACTCACTTCTTCCAACAGACATTAGTAAGCTGATTCCTACCAGTGAGGAACAAAAGGTGCTGGACTCCTGCCTGATGGTCACCCCATCGCTCATCATCCTCTAGAGGGTGGCAGGTGTTCAGGACTATAGTGAAGGCCTAAGGCCCTTGCTGAGTTGCTGGTTGTCAAACTGAAGATCTACAGATGCTTCCTCTGTGAGTGTTGATGGAAAGTTGTGTAAGAGACCAGTAAAATGGTTTACTTATTATTCAGACAAAAGACCCTTTCAGACACAGAGAGCTGGAGAAACTATGACTGAGTACTCATTCCTGTAATATTCCTGCACTCAGGGTGCATTCATAGTTAGGGTATTGTAATCTGAATTCTCAGCAGATCATAAAAACAGCCAGGTACACCGATGTCCGCTCACTGACTTATGATGAAATTTACATGACTCTTTTCAAGAGGTCTTTAGTCGACCAGCAGATAGTAAAATCGAGGCTTTAATTTTGCATGTTTCAATTTAAAAAATATGGTTTGGGGTTGATCCATCCATCTCTTCTAGGTCAACATTGATGATGACCCCCAACCCCACCCCAGGAAATCAACCCTACCTTTTGTAATTAATGAAAAAAGTACATTGTTTTGGATAAAATGTTGATAGTTTTTGATGTGTGTCAGTTCAAATTGTAAAAAATAAAATAAAATAAAAAGTTACATATTCTGATATATAATATTCTGAATTTTGATACAGTAACCATTAACGTCGCCTCTGACAATGGCTTAGACCTCATGGGGTTACTACTTATCCAAGTAGAAAAAAAATCAAATAGAAAGACGCCTCAAGTCAAGAACACACTAAAGGAGATAGGAATGTGGTTATTAAAGTCTGCAATCAAGAGATGTTGTTGTTAATAGAAATACAGTGGGGTTTTAGCAAGTTGAATATTAGTGGTTCCACACAAGATTAAACTTGCAAGAGAACATATAAAAGAGTCTGTTCAGTTTTTGAGGAAAAAAAAATCTTTGGATGGATGAAAGCTATATTAACTTGTACCAGAATGACAGGAAGACAAAAGTCTGAAGAATGCTAAAAAACAGATTAGACAGTGCATCACAGTGCAAAAGTTTGATGATCTCAAACCAAGAGACCCATGTTTTCATCTACTTTTAGCTGACAAAACTGCAGGAAGAGAAAACCACAAACAAGCAACAACTGAAGACAGCTGCAGTAAAGACATTCCAGTAGACTTTGACCAGAGTGTTTAACACAGTTCTCGAGAGTAGGAGAGGATGCTTGGGAAATGGTGAATCACACTGGTACAGATTTTGAAGAACATGGGTGATATGCAGAACTGACTGCAAAATCCCTTAAAGAGGTATAGCATGACGTTATGTGAAAGAGTCCTGACAGGAAACAGGATTTAGGACAATGTACTTTAAGAGTTAGTATGAATGTAAAATATCTGCATTTATATGTCACAGCTCTCTCAAATTGAGATTTTTTTCTTAATATAAAAACATTAAAAAAGGATGCTGCTGTCTTTCATTTAACAACTGGGTGCCACAGTTAACAATAAATGCACAAGTTTTCTTTCAAAATATCGTATGGGATTCTCTTGCAAGGAAAAGTAACAAATGAGCCGATGTCAGCAGATCTAATTATTCGAACTGGTCTTATGCAGCAGAAGCAGAATGATTTGAAGAGATTGATGTTCACTAATTTAGCATTTATCCTTCAAAGGTAAAAACAGGGGCATGCTGAACCAGCACTTGTTACATTTTACACTGGCAGTTAAATTCTCAGCTTTAAAATCACAAAAGAAAAGTGCAGAAGGAGGGAATTTTAAAAAGAAAAGTTTTTCTATATATAGTGTAAAGTAAATTGTCAAAAGAAATTGACATTAGCCAGAGAAGTTTGGCTTTTTCTTGTCCCAATCATACCACTGTTTCTCCCCTCATCCCTTTTTGGGGAGATGTAACAACTGTAATCATTGGTTCAGTACAAAAACTCTTTTACTGTGATGAATGTCAAATTTTGCCAGATATAAATAAGGTATTGTTGCAGTCTTAAAATGTTCCAGTTTGTAAAGTGAAAAATTCCCAATGAGTTGAGCGTCACAGAGCCCACAATGCATGATTTAGACACCAGGTGGAAGAAGGAAAATCATCACCTTCAACAACATTTTGGAAACTGGCATTGTATATATACTGGTACGTTATCATTATAACACATTTAATATGTGTTGCTACGTTACAAACCTTAGTTATCTTGGCTTGTAGCTACATGGCAAAATAGCTGGAATCAAAGCACGATTTTGTGCTTTAGATTTTGAAAAAACAGCTTTTGAAATGTAACATTGTGATCCTGACTGGGTGACACTGTTGCACTTCAGGCACATATCTAACTGTTACATAGTTACATAGGTAATGCAAACAGCAACTTTATTCGTTTGTTTTAGGTAAACCAGCTTTTGGAACGCGACAGTGTGATCCTGACTGGGTACCATCATTATACCTTGGATACGCAGAAGTCTTTGTGGCTGCGGTTAATGGAAAACAAAGAGAATACAAGCTTCTGCATCTGCTGCTGCACTATAACACAAATTCTTGTAATGCGATATTATTTCATATTAAATGACAAAACTATTGCTAAACTACGCAGTTTAGCGCAACTATAATATATACATGTAGTATATTATTAAAATGCTATATTTAATATCAAGTCAAAGTTTATGCATTACAAGGTTGTCCACAATGATATGAGATCGAAATAAATAATTCAAAAAGGCAGAAATATTCAATACAGTATGAAAGAGTTAATAAAATAAAGTGTTTAGAGATTTTATTGCAAAAAATGCTCGTATGTATGTATCACAGAGTCATGGCTCTGTGACTGACACATGTAAATGTGACCTTGAGCTTGTAAGACATTTGTATTCTCACCATAAATGGTTTTTAAGAAAATATCATGGAACTCAAGCATCGGTAGCTCCTAAAAATAAAGTGACCATTCTTTGTGTTTATATGGATCAGCCCTTCGTAGTAATACTAGCCTTGTTGTTTACATAGCTTTTTTCTGTATCGTGACATTCTGTTGATCTTCTCAGGGGTCATTTGGGTGCTTTTTCAGTTAATGTGTTCTCTTCCTTATCACCTATTAGTCTATCTTTGATTTGGATTTGGTGAACAAAGACATGGCGACGACTAGCCAAAATGGATTGCGATTCCCGAACTCAGTGGACAAAAACATTTCATCCCCATTAGTTACAGTCTTTAAAAGTCAGGCAGCCCTTTATCTGGTAATTTTGTGTTTGTTCATGGTGATTTGGCACATTTTGTGTTCATTTTGTATAGCTTCCCAGTCAGTTTCTGTTTCTTTATGGTGATTTTGCACCTCTTATCGATATCCTACATTTTTTGTTCCCTCATGGACATTTTGTACTCTTTCTGGGGACATCTTGTGTTCTAGTTTGTTTTTATTTTGCAACTCTTTCTGGTCACTTTTTCTCTTTGTTGGAAATTTTGAATCCCATTTTGTGTTGCAAATCACTTCAGATTGTGTCCCCTTGAGCTTTTGCATTTGGCCAGTACACCTGTTTAGCAATCTATCAATCTCCTCTGCAAAAACTTTAATGGGAATCTCGACTTTGACTTAATTCACACACAAGTTTTGCAAAGAAGTAAACACGTTTCGGCTTTCAGCATGTTGTCGCACTGTACTGAAATAAATGGACTTCACTAGCAGGTTGGAAGGTAACAGAAAGAAAGATTTTCAATCTAAAAAGCTTTGGATAATGGTGCAAAAATAAACACTGAGATGGTCCTTTAAAGAACAAAGCTAGCTATTGCTGCAGTGTGGCAATTCAAAACTGCAAAATGACAGTGAGAGCCCCCAGAAGACAAATAGTATGAGTGTGCAGCTGAAAACAAGGTGACATTTGTTAGAGATCGTCTGATTGACGGCAACGAGTTTATTGTTGAGCAGCCAGTTGGACACACGGCTCTCACTAAAAACTTGGCTCACACAGAGACAGCTGTATTGGAAAATGCAGCTTGTGCCAACTGTGTTAATATCTGTGTTCTCTGTGGAGTTTCATTGAAGACGTGTTTGTGTGAATTTGTGCCCTACACCCCCGTCTGTAGGCGCACTCTGAGCCTTTCTGCTCCAAACAGCATCCAAACTCGCAGGCGGCTCGCTGCTGCTGAGGTGTAACACTGAGAACCAGAATAATCACGTCAACTGTTTCCTTTTATTGTAGCTGTTCAGAGTCTCCGTGTTGAAATGTGTGGTGCAGAAACAGAGCCAGCAACTCCAAAAAATCCCTTTGTAGAGATTTAGGAAAACAAGGAGTCACACAAAACCAGCCTCTATCAGCTTTCCAGCATGTCAGATTTTTTACTTCTTTTAATTTAATTTTAAAAATTTTAATACGTGAAACATTCTAAAAATTTGTTCTCAATATGAGTGAAAGCAAACACAGGCAACCTGGAAGGACTATTCTGTGGCAGACACTGCAGAACAAGGCAGTAATATACACGGCTTTATTAAACACTTAAATCATTTTAAAAAAGACTCAACAATTAGTCTCTCTCAGAGGTCAAAGTTAAATTAGCAAGCTGCTTCATAAAAGTCTTTAAAATAGTGTTCAGATAAAACACAAAATTTTGATGGGACACTGTTATTTTGAGTCTTTTCATTCAAAGTTAAGCAGGAGCCCCCCCTCTTTCAATAAAAAGGAAAAATCCTTTTACTTTTTTTTAAATTGAAATGTTATTTTGGAATTCCAGATGCATTTTATTTTATCATATGTCATCATTTTATTTCCACACTCATGTTATTATTCCATATTTATGGAATTGCCTATCCCACATACAATACTTTGATCACCTTTATTTTTTTGTTTTTATTCTTTGTTTGCTTGTTTCCTTTAAACATACTATATAAATACATTTCATATTGGAATGTTTCATAGATATATGCGTGAATTTTTAAGTTTGTTCTGGCCGCTTTCTTCAACTAGTCCAACTGTCAGTGGATTGTACATTAACATTAACATAGTCCATAGATTTATTTGATTGTGTTACTGATATTACCTGAAACATAATCAAGAAATATTATTGGTAAGAAAATTAGTCAAAATCAGGTCTTGTGCACCTATTTACAATGATTAAATCATTTAGCTGTTCACTGGGCTGTGTATGCACACACTGTTGCTTAAACTATGTGTGTGATTGCTTCACACACAAAGCCAGGTTTGAATATTCTTTTTTTAACTCAAGTTATTTTTACCCCTTTCAGAACTATACACAGAAAGGACAAAAGCTCTCTCTCACACACACACACACACGATAAGAAGAAGAAGAAGAATTACAATAATTGTCAAGGGTCGCTGTGTGGCAGGCAGGATGAGGACCCAAATGCAAAAACTCATAGACACGGGGATGAACTCGAGAAACACAGCTTTAATGCTGGCACGGCAGAATACAGGAAATACAGAACTAACTGGGAAAAAGTAAACTAACACTCGCAGGAAGACACAGGAAGATCCACACAACATGAGGGAGAACGCGACACAGAACTGAGGGAGACGCAGACAAAAATACACAGAGGGTTAACGAGGGAAGTGGGAGCACACGGGGAACACAGGTGACACTGATAATAATCACGAGACATGGCAGGAGTGAACACAACACTGACGGGAGAGGTGAAACAGGAAGTACAGAGGTTCAGACAGGAGGAGAGAGAGCACGAGTAGAACACCAACATAACGGGCAGGGGAGACACGGAATAAACACGAAAGGGGACGAGGGCTCATGAATACACAGAGGGGCACACAGGGGGTAAAAGCCATGAAGGGAAAGCACTCAGGGAACAACACAACAGGGCAACTCAGGAAACAGAGCCTAAACAGGGAACTGAATACAAAGACACATGAGAACTAAGAATACTGGGCCAACATGGCCCAGGATCATGACAATAATGGTGTTTTTTCATTATTTACAGGGTTCCAACGATGGAAAGATAAAATACAACAGAAAACAAAAAGGTTCCAAAAAAATCTACATACAATAGTGACCACACCTTTATAGCTCAGTTATTTCTAAAATCACTTAATTTTTTATATTATTAATTATAATGATTAGTGGTATCTTATTAATATTAAGAGAAATTCACACTGGCATGCTGGATGTTATGCTTGCACTGTTTTCTTGGTATGTGTTTTTTTTCCCAACTACAGTCAGTTATAAATTCTGATCTTGCACCGAGAAATCAGGTCATTTTGTTCACAAAGTAAGAAGATTCAGTTCAGATTAGTTGGTCTCCACACCACCATAGTGGACTTTGACTCAAACCTTCAATGCCACTGAAGTACGCTTTAAGCTTGAACTAAAATGGTTTAACAAAAGTATTGCTTGTTTAGAAATTGTGCATTTTTTTTCTATATAGGCCCACATCCGAAGGGGGCTCAAAAAGGGTCAAAATTAACTGGAATATTCACTTACAAGCAGTTTAATGACAATGTGAGGACTTTCTCCTCATTAGTCTGAGACAAATTAAGCAGATAAAAGATTTGTAGTTGATATCAAGTGTTGAACCTGGTTTTGGTTTTTCACTGTAACTCTCAATATGAGATAAAAAAGAGATACAAGTGAGGTGGACCATTATTAGGAAGAAAAAACTGAACAAAAACTTTAGTGGCCAAATCGACAATCTGGTTCAAGAATAGTCTCAAGAAGACAGACTGTTAAAGTCTACAATTGAGAGGCACTTTCATTAGTGTAAAAGCAGAGAGTTTACAAAAAGGTGCAAACTGTAAGACTCAGCAACAGGAACAGATTAGACTTTCAAAATAATCTAACAGAGCTTGCACACTTTTGTCAAAATGTTTTGTGGACAGATGACACCAACATCAACTTGAACAAAAAATGATTGAAAGAGATTATGGAAAAGAAAAAGAAACATCCAGTATAGCACATTTTATGGCATGGCATGAATGACTGCCAATGAAGCTGGTTTAGAAGTGTTTATTGATGATACGACTGTTGATAGAAGAAGTAGGACATATTATGAGGTGTATGTGGAAATGCACTCTGCTCAGATTCAGCCCGGTGCTGTAAATCTGACGAGACAGAGTTTCACACTGCAAATGGAAAAGAACCAAAGAATGCCAAAGATTTTCTGAAGGCAGAGCATCCTTTTCAGTTATTGAAACTAAAGGCACAGAGACCTACAAACAGCAACATAAAGCTGCTGCAGTAAAACAACGTTTGATTAATTCAGTGGGTTCCAGACTTCAGGCAGTCACTGATTTCAAATGCTACTTTTTACATTAAAGTAACATTTTCCTTAAAAAAAAAAAAGAGCATTCTATACTTTGGCTTTCACATCATGCAATGTAACAACCCAAAGAAAAGGTGTAGATTTGCTACCTGCTACTCAACTAAAATCCCACTGGAGAAAAAAAATAAAAACAGACTAAAACTTGACTAAAACTGAAAACACGTTCACAGACTCCGATCAAATTGGTGCAATGGAATAATCTCCTTATGCATCAATTATGTTGTGTTTCTAAGGTGACTGCATCATGCTATAACAGTTGGGTGGTTTTCGAATGCATTTTCATTATGGTTGAAGAGAAAGAAATCTTTCCTACTTCCTCTCTGACACTTTAAATGCCTGAATGGTTATTATTTATGAGACAGGCGACTGCACGAATGTTAAATTCTAGTCAGCGAGGTTAGGTGAGCTTGGGTTATGCACTCGTGCAACCTGCTGATACCCACAATTCAAAAAAGCCAAATTACTCCGGTGTTACACTGTAAATCTCGGCAGCAAATTTGCGCCTTTTATTTTTCCGCCACCGAAGGTGATGATTTAAGCTGTCATGTTGCCGAGCAGTTTAACAATGGTTTTATAATAATATTTCAGAAAACTCAAAAAACATCCTGGACTGGACCTGTAAAGTGCCTCAGTGTTTGTGCCTTTTGTGTGTGGCTCAGTAAAGGTAATGATTTAATCTGACATATTTCGGAGCAGCAGAATAATAATATTTCAGCATGGTCTTTCTTAATAGTGGGGGAGAACAAAAGGCTGCAGGCCATTCATCCAGCTGATGGCTTACTTTGACACCGGCTGCTCCTGACTCGGCAGGGCTCCGTAGAAAGAATCGGAGGGTTTAGATGTGCTGGTGCACAAATGTACTGACAGGGAAATACAAGCTGGTCCAGGTGCTTGTTAAGGTCACAGGTTTGATTCTTTCGGTACAGCAGTTTGTGTTCAAGAAATGTCGAGTCTCTGTCAGCTCTTTGCCAAAGACCTGTTGTACACCTTGCAAGGTCACAACTTAAATTATTCATTCACTTGACAGAACAAATGTGTTCAGTAAATTTCTTGACATTAAACCATGGAAAATTTTGGAAAGTCTGGCATTAGAAAAATGGTTATAAAGTTTCTGAGATTATTAGGATTCATCCCTTTGGAATCCAGTCTACCCAGAAAATATGAATGAAAACAACTTACAGTGACTCTGCAATTTCATCTGCAGACTCTGTCAGCGCCAACTAATCCGAACTAGAACTGATTCAGACTGGTACCCACCAGCTGATCCACATATGAACAAGCCAGCTGGAACAAATTTCCCAAGAGGGCAACATCAGCAGCCTAAGAGTATACTCACTCTAAGCACAGTAAAAAATTAACCCTATGATGCCCTTTTTGTTGTTAACAAAAAGTTGCCAAAAATGCCAAATGTACCAAATGTGATACAAAAAATATATAATAAAAATATATCATACACAGCATGATATAGCAAAAAGAAATTTGTGGTTTTTGTTATAAGGGTTAATAAATATCTTAGTTCCAAAAAAAATCAGAATTTTCTGGCTATTTTTTGATGGGTTGGGTCTTACAGGAAAGTAGTTGTCGCTAAAGCAGAAAGGGTTTTTCACCCACTCCTGCCATGCTCCCGTGCAGTCCTCCAAAATCCCAACTGCATGTCGCCGATGATGTATGCATCTGTCTATTGCTGACATGCTGAAAACTGTGCCGGAAAAGGGGAAGAAGCAAGAGCGCAGTTCACTGGGATTGAACGAACTATGAAAAAGAATTAAAAGACAGTGTCTCCAGTGTACATTTTTAATAGTTTCAACACTCGGTTTCACTTCAGCTCTTTTTATGATCTATGAACTATGATCTGCGGCTGGCTGATGGACCGTAAAAGTGGACCAAAGACTGGTTGTATTATATACTTTGCATACTGCCACCATCGACAACTCACATTATCTTGGGGGACAAGGATTATCCATGAGCATGTTTTTTTCTGTCAGACAACAGCTGTTGGTGTGGAGGTTCTACTCGTCAATCCAATGTTTGTTCCCAGTAACTAGCCTCAAGAATGGCTCATCCCAGGCCTGTTAAGGGAGAGCCTTGCAGTTTTTGCTGTTCATGCTCCATGGTGCATGCCTTCAGTGGATCAACAATATGTATGTTACTTAGGGCCTGATGTTGTTCATTACAGCTAACACACACTCCATGGTCATTTGCAACAGGAAAACAATCAGAAATTTTAGATATAGCTGACATGTTAATGTTTTCCAGGTTTTTAAAACTTTTACATTTTTTATTGCACTAATGAAATCCAGGATAAGTTAAATAGATTTGTGGATTAGGCTTGAGTTTAAAAAACACAAACTGATGTACTCCTTGTGTATTTTAAATTACACAAGCAGTTGTCAGGGGCCCAACTCCAAGACTGACAGACTTGTAAACATTTAGAAGTGGGCTTGCAACACATCTAACAGAGAACGCCCACCGATGTTTAAATGGTGATCACCACAGTCATAAGATAATAAGTGACAAAAAGGCTGAACCTAAAGTTATTGTAAGCTACATTTCAAGCTACTTTTTTACAGTGAATAATTCTTAATAGCTAAAACACTTTTATTTTAGAAAGAATGAATAGAAGGAATGGAGAATAGAAGCCAAGAGAGAATAAAGGCAAATAGTAGGCAGGATAAGAAAGCTTCATGTGTTGCAACTTTCAGGTTCAATTTAAAAATTAAGAAATGGAACATTTGTTCAGCGTGATTTTCCAACTGAGGAGGAGGCAAATTATGTTTTTGTGATGAAAAGAGTATTTTGGGGTGTTTTGTGTGAATACAGTCTTTGGTGTTTTCTGTGAGAGAAGCTAATGATTTAAGCTTGACATGTCGGCGCAGCTTAATAACAGCAGAATAATAATATTTCAGCTCACTCTTTCATAATAGCGCCGGCAGCAAGAAAGAGAGCGAGAGAGCAGGCCATTCATGCGGTATGATGGGTAGTTTGACATGGGCTGCTTTTCTGCACAGCACGATGTTTTCCACTTAGAGACGATTGGCAAGCGCGCACACGCATACACACATTTGTACGACAAAGTGTTCTTCACAGGAGAGGCTAACAAATGCTAACATATGCTAACACACACACGCTCTGCAGGCCTGTCATTGTGTGCTTCAAACGGGTTGACGAGGAGCATTTAAAGCTCGCTCTCTTGACACACACCCCTCATCTGCAATGACAGCTAGCAAGCTATTATTAACACACATACACGCGCTTGCACACATACGCAGATGCACACACAGACACACACACACATAGATACACATACAGGTATGCACATCAAACTGACAGCCTGGTTATTAACCCCCAGCCCTAAATGAACCCTCACATACATCACAGCAGGACGTATATACGTGTCTTTCTCTGTGTGACAGAGGCCGCGATACCTTTCCAGCTACGGTTTAAAAACAAAGTGAAACATGGTCGACAAAATGAGCAACACTGGGCCTGACGTCGTCAATAAACAAAACAGGAAAATATGAACAAAAAGAAAAAACAAACATTCAGCTATGTAAATGTCACCGAAAGCTGGAGAGAAACTCTGGCTTCAGACAGCAACGGTATCAGGTGGCACATGAGGCCAAAATTTCGACACCAGAGGTCAGGTTTACTGTCATGTGTAACACTGTTGCTTAGCAACAATAAAGATGGAGACATCTATGTTCTCTATGTCAAAAGCTATTAAAAGAGAATTTGTAAACTTGAAATAAAGTCCTGTACAGAAATGTACGAGAAAATGCCGCAGAGGCAGACATGGCTGCTGTCCAGTCCTTGCGCAATTAATAATATTTAATATATTTGGCACTTGTTCAGTTTCCTGATTGTAGCAATGGCAAAAAATTAATAGAAAGATGGGAGAGTAGTGGGGGGTAGTCAAGATTTTTAAGCAGTTTTTACTGCAGAAGGTATACATGGCGTTTCTATGGGCTAACAGTGGTTGATTACTGAAAAAAAAACCTGTGCCTCTGACCCTATTTGTTTATAACTGGGACTCTGAAATACATAATAGAGGCGTTGCTAACATGTCTGCCATTTAATCATCTGTTTTTAAATGTAAGTTTTGAGCTTTAAGAAAAGCAATTGTTTGCTAAAAGCTTTTTTTCCAGCTTTGTCAATAAAAATAAATCAACAAAGATTCAATTTTCTAGAAAATCTAAGACTAGAGATAATGTTTTATTATAAACACTTTCCTGCTTTGGGAATGTCTTAAATTAAACACACTTTAAGTACTAAATAGAAAGTTGTAAATAATTTGATTCTAATTTCCATAAAAATTTAGGGCATAAAATATAAATCATATAAATCATATTTAGGGGAAGAGGGGTAAAGTGAGTTCCATCCACGTCCTGTCCTCAGGTCCTTTCCTGGTGTCACTGCTCACTGACTTCGAAAAATCTACTGTGAATGGAAAAACTTGTAACTCGAGCTCTTGTCCTGGTGAATGAAAGAAGACAGATATTATTAAAAATGAACATTATGTTTGCTGTCAATACTGGCAAGATGGAGCATGTAAAGATTTAAGGGCAGTGGGCCAAGAAGTGAGCCTTGAGTAACACCACAAGAAAACAGGGACAAGTTATACTGGCTTGTGTAGTATCTTTTGATGCTGGGGAAAAAATAATAATGAAAAAAAGCATTTTCCCCAAGTAGGGAAAAACTGTCTTCTTGTTAAAAACCAGTGTGGGGAAAGTGTTTGTCAATGTCACTAATATTTTAGCTCAATGAAATTTCCAAGCAAACAAATGGTTTGAGTTGACTAACAAGCAAGCTATAAAAGCTGGCATATACCAGGTCATTTTTAGCGCATATACCACGACATGAATCATAGTATAAAAACTTCTGTTATTTTTGTTGCATACATTAGAAAATCACTGCTGAAAAATAGCATTTGGGGTTTGGCTGTCTTGCTCTTCACTTAAGAAGCCATTTGAATCAAAGCTCTTTTTTTGCACAGAGAAAGAACCTTGGATGTTTTTTTCCTTTTTACTCTGTGGTGTTTTAAGGCGCAGAAACAGCGTGACAAGTGTTTTAAAAACCCTTTCTGCTTTGACAGCCTGCCAGGCGCTCACACTGAACCCAAATATAAACTGAATTTCTTTTTTCCTGCTTCTCTCTCAGAAGTGTACACACTGTATGCTGAAAACTTAATTAACATTATTTCTTTCCTTTGCAGTCATTAGACACAATTTTTTCATTTTCCATCACTTTATTGTTAGGTGTGGTGGTTGAACACGTAGGATGGGCCACTAAATACAGCAGGGAACTGATTAGAGCTGAGTGGCCACCAGATTACTAGCTAATTGAGCGCTAATGTCTGAGAGGAAGACCGCTCCATGTTTGATTAATGAGACAGTTAGTATAATGTTGTTATTCCTACACTGGGGGTCATACACACACAGGCACACAGTACAATGACAAAGACGGTGGAAATGCACAAAGAAAGCAGACACAAACATGCAAAAACACTAAGTGCTAATCAGTGAATATACACTGAGGTGTGGTGTAAAGTGTAATTTCAAGTACTCATGTTACTACATGAATGAATAATTTTGTAGAAAAAATATACCATACATATTAGTTCTGTCTAAAACCACCACTCCTAACACGGGCAACCAATAGTTCACTCAGCAGTGAGTAGTAAATTGCAATTCTGTGCACTTACAAATAGGGGTTAAAGTGGGTCTTAGTAGGTGTAGTGATGCACTGTGTGGGGAAATGAATTAACTAGACATAATTCACATAAAATTTATGAAGTTGTGATCAGCTGACCTTTGCTTTGAAGCATTCATTTCTCTTTGTGGGTTTAGCCAACGGAATTCAACAAAATATAACCAGATGTTTTACGAGGAATATTTTCCAATGCAATAAAGCTAGTATAAAAGGTTGAACGCTGAATTAGTGTCATCACTACATTTACCCTTCATGTAACTTAACATTGACGATGTATACCATTTCTGCTGTATTCCTCTATCAGACAAGTAGTGCATCATTGTAAAATTCACTACAATACTGCAAGCTAATCAATTTAGTTTGCAGTATTAAGATAAGATAAGATAACCTTTATTAGTCCCACACAAGGGAAATTTGTTGTGTCACAGCAGAAAGTGAACAGTGCAAAGTTACAGTAGCAAAAATGAAGAAAAACACTGGAATAGGATAGGATAGCAATACTATATCCAATAGAATAAAATACTATGTTGTCAGAAAAATGAGTAAAAAAGTATTTTTGAATAATACAAAATTTGAATACTTCAGTTCATTTTGCAAAGCATTTCACAGTTAAATAATTCAACAATACATTGTATTTGGATGATATATCATTAAAAACTTTAAAATGAATTTTGACAGTAAAGTTACATTCCCAATTTAGCAAATTTCACTTGCTGAGCAGTCCTTACATTTGAAAATAATCTCTCTTCTCATGTTCGCTTTCTGCTTTCGCCATCTCTTAATGTTACTAATTCTTTTTTAGTCCACGAACTTTATACTTAGTAAGCTTACACAAGTAAATGAAGGGCATTTTTCCATTTTTCTTTTCCACTGAGCTACTGTCACTGATGACAAATGTCCTGATTTCAAGTGTGAATCTACTGAAGCAAGGTGGACGCAGCAGCATTCAGAGCAAAAGCAGCGGCTCAGCAAGGTAGTGGTGGGAATAATTGAAGTTACAAGTTTACTCACTTCCAAGCAAATGAAGTCTCTCATTTTTATGGTAGTTTAATTTTAATGGAGAGAGAGAGAGAATACCAACCAAGGAAGTTATAAATTAATTTGCATGCCACTAAGGATCATATCCAGTCGGCCAGAATAAGTCAACTGTAAACACAGAAGTAGCTTAGGCAGCCCCCCGGCATTTTAAGTATAAAATAACTGCTTAACATTGTACAATAACAATAACTAAAGCAACTTTGTAATTCTTCAGTACCCTGCTGAATATTGTCATATAGTAAGATTGATAATAATATAATATAATCACCTGGGATGTTGGGTTTAGCTTTTCAACCAGCTGCAAAAAGTCCTGCTTTTCCACGGTGTAAATACATCAGTCTTTTCCATTCACTGTTTTTTCTTTATCTCAAATGGAGCGCAGCTAGCAAAAGTAGCTAGCATATATACCTAGCAGGTCCAGCTAGCAAGTGCTCAAGTGGTGCTCGATTGTGTAGCGGGCTCATAGTTGACTGTGTTTCTGTCTCAAGTGGTGAAGCACATTTCAGGGTGGCAGGCTGACATGTGGCTCTCTGACATACCCAGGACTGTAAATGGTAAATGGACTGATTCTTATATAGCGCTTTTCTACTCTCCCGGAGCACTCAAAGCGCTTTATACAACATGCAACATTGTCTTTTTGTTGTGTAGGAAACATAAAGGCATGGTGTTGTTATAGTAATGATATTTCGATATGATATTTTTATAGCATGTAAAAAATTGATGACAGTGTTATTGTGGATATGATCTGATAATGGTACAACCCTATTATGTGGTGATATTTTTATGAGATGCTTAAAAAGATGCATTTTTTTCAAATTTTATTTGTCAGATACACAGTTCAACATGCAGTGAAATGCTTGTTTTTTAGCTGCGGGCAGGTTACAGACATGGCAGCACCATTCTAGGGCTTGGTTTTAGCATGGGGGGGGTCTAGCCAGGACCTTTGCTGGATACTAGGTGGAAATCGAACTTGCAACTTGCTCCAAAAGTGTGTACCGCTACACTATCCAGCTCTCCTTTGTAATAGACCTAGATTACAAAGTGAGTATATCCATGCCATCACAAAAAAATTACCTATTTTGACAATATTATTCATTAACCTCCCTGGTAGACTTAATTTCCCAAGGTGCTGGAGTGCTGTTCTGGATCATTCTAACCCCCCTTTCCCCATGTTTACAAATCATTGCAATTTTCAGCAATACCGAAACAAAATAAAGTAGCTCTAAAGCTAACTTAAAAGCCAGTTGAAAATGTTTTGTGATCTACTTTTCAGTGTAAGAGAACATAATGCATGCTGAACCTGACTTCTACAGCAGGGTATAAAAGTTGTGTTAACAAGAAAAGAGCTGATTGCCACCAGCGTGACAGATATTACTCGTATTCTGATAACTCCATTCAGTGTAGACTTCAGAGCTAGCAAAGCTACTTAACCACTTAACAGCAGATTAGTGAAGTCATCTGGTAACTGAGGAGGCAAAGTGATATTTGGATTTGCACACAAAGAGCTTCAGTGTGCTCTGAGGCCTCGGATAATCCTGCTGCTGCTGCTGATCCAATGTCAGCTGCAGGAAATAAACACTGTGGGTCTTGTGGAGGAAGATGGGGCAAGCAGTATTATCAGTGATCGATTTCACAGAGCACAGAAATGGGGCCGCTCAAAAACACAGTGTTCTCCATGTTGTAATAAATAGTTTGCCTTATAATCACAAGTTTCGCAATAAAAGCCTGTCCAGTGAGAGTTTAGGTGAGGCTGTTGAAACACACAGTTAATAAATCGCCCTCATACTCTACTCCCTTTAATAGGTTACTTGAGCCAAATGAAACAAAAATAGATTTTTCCCATGGATTCCTGCTGGTGTTGAGTCATACAGAAAGTTTCTGTTAGATTTGTGAAGCTTTCTCTGAGGTTTCTGGATTATGACAGGGATCATAGAGAAAAGAAAAATTATGTTTTTGTTTTGATTTGAACCTTTAAAATAACTGTTCATCATGTGGGGAAATACTTCTTCAAGTATTTTCCCACATGAAAATGGATGCCGTGTCTGCTTATTAGAGGATAGTTTTGTTTTGACCTGGTGTTCACTGTTATTTTTGCAGCTCTGTGAGAATTGCTAACTTCACACTTTGTACCTATTATTTGTGCAGAGTACAACAGGACAACAAAAGTAAATTAAAGTTAAAAAGAAAGATATAGCTAATGAAAAGCCCTGCAGTTTTAGATCCATGACATGATTAAATGATCTCAGGGACCTACTAGGGACATATGGCTGTTCACTGATGTAAGCTGGTGCGTGGCCAAGAACTCTGAAAGTCAGAACCAGAATCTTTAAATTAACTCGGGATTCAATGCAGCAATTTGACATGAGAACACTTAGAAGATTAAGTCAGAAGCAGCTTTCTGAACACCTGCAGATTTTTCAGGGATTGTTTGTTTAGACAAATAATTTATTTCAAATAAATAACGCATGTTTATTCATTTCCCGCAAATAATTCAACACAATTCTGTGGGCTACATAAGTTAAAGAACAAAGCATCGATCTTATCCCACTAGTCTCAATCCAATACCATTGATATATGATACGACATCCATCCCCCCACCTCTAAAGGTAACTACATCAGTGGTTTACAATTTTAGACATTATAAAACATGGAGGTCTGCAGGAAAAATTTAGTCAATGGGCAAACTCTCCAAAACCAGTATCCTGTATCGTTAGGCCACCAAATGGCCAAACCTGTGCAAAAAGCCTTTGGTCTTATAGAAGTCTATAGAAAAACAACTTTCTGACTTCACCTCTATAAATCTCCAAAAGTTGATTCTGTTCATCTGGATGTAGCGTTTTGTGGGAGAAACGTTTCGTCTCTCATCCAAGTGACTTCTTCAGTCTCAGCTGACTGCAGGTTTCAATCTTATAAACAGTACATTTGCATAATGACTGAAACCAGCCCACTGAAGGAACAATGGGCTGGGAGGTCAGTTCTTTAATCTTAATTATGCAAATTCTCATGACCATTGATCAACAACCACTGACCAAAACCCACTGAACAAAGACTACTGATCAATGGCCATGAGTACCATTCACAGAGATTTGGGGAATGGCTGCAATCACAGCATTGTAAGATGGCGAAAGATGTACCCTTAGGCCCCCTCCTCGATTAGGAGATGGTCTTTCCCTTTTCATGTAAATGGCCTCCTTGACTCTGCCCTCAAACCAGCGTTCCTCCCTGTCCAGGATGTGTACATCCTCATCCTTGAGTGTCCACTGGCCTGTAGGTGTAAATAGACTGCAGAGTCCTGGCCTGACAAGGTAGTTCTTCTGTGTTGTGCCATCTGCTTCACCAGAGGTTGTTTGGTTTCCCCGATGTATAAATCCTGGCAATCCTCCTGGCACTTAACAGCGTACACTATGTTACTCTGTTTGTGTTGGCGGACCCGATCCTTGGGGTGGACCAATTTTTGGCGCAGCATGTTTTGGGGTTTAAAAGCCACAGAGACCTGGTGTTTTGAAAAAATGCGTCTTAACTGCTCCGATACTCCTGACACATATCACTACAGGTTTTCGCTTGGGCAGCGATTGTCCTTCTCTCCTGGATCGGCTGGAGTGTTCTTTAGGTGCCTTTCCAGCTTTGACAAAAGTCCAGCTGGGATAACCACATTTACTCAGGTCCTTCTTCATGTGCTGTTCTTCTGCCTCCCTGGCCGCTGTGTCAGTGGGGATGGTGTTCGCTCTGTGTTGTAGCGTCTTAATGACACCCAGTTTGTGCTCCAGTGGATGATGAGAGTCAAACCTTAAATACTGATCCGTATGTGTAGGTTTCCGGTACACGTCAGCTTTTAGATGTCCCCCATTACTGATGGAATGAGTAATGTCGTGAGAGTTTGCATAATTAAGATTAAAGAACTGACCTCCCAGCCCATTGTTCCTTCAGTGAGCTGGTTTCAGTCATTATGCAAATGTACTGTTTATAAGATTGGGGAAACCTGCAGTCAGCTGAGACTGAAGAAGTCACTTGGATGAGTGACGAAACGTTTCTCCCACAAAACGCTACGTCCAGATGAACAGAATCAACTTTTGGAGATTTATTTTCCTGGATGATTGAGAATGTATCAAGACCTCTATAAATACTTTCTTGTTGAGTTTATGAGTCTATTAAGTCTGTTTTGTAAACCTTCATCATTTTAAATGGAGGATGAGTTATAGCATCTAACCCCCCACTAACAATGCTAACAAGTTGTCAATTAAAAGTCTTTAGCCAATGGGTAGGTGTTTTTTGCAGCCAAGATCGTGAAAGAGCAAACACTTCAAAAACCTTCAGAACTGGACTAATGAAACCAGTGGGTGAATGTGGAAGTTTTAGTGCCCTCTGCACTTTCAATGGTTTCCTGTCCCTATAGTTTCTGCCCCACTGTGGATGTGGATCCCTGAGATCTGGGCTGCTTACGGCTTACGGCTATGACATCCCTTGGGTGCTGGATCAGTGGAGTGGGATGGCTGTGAACGGGGTTGGGTTGACGTTGGGGGTGGCGGGGGCCATTTTCACCCAGGTCTCCTACCAAGTGGGATTGTGCTTCTTTTAATACACAGCACAAGCTTAGCACTCATCTGTACAGGATGTCGTTAATAATTACATAGAATACAACAAGATTCACTAGAGACATTGGAGGTGGGCTAGAATGGTATTGCATATTGCAGGTTGAGTTGCCTGGCAGTAATATTATTGGCACCCCTCACTTAGATTATTCTACAGATGTTCCCCAATCACGGAATTAGGAGACATACCTAAATAAATTGTTTATACTGTAGATTATAGAGAAAAAAATACACGGAGTATGGTTGATATAAATGTCCTGGGGGGTGGGGTTGTGCTGTTAGTATGCTTCGTTGTTCACCTCCTACTGTTTCTCTCTTCATCATGGTGGGGTTCGTCCTCTTGGGGTCTGGTCCTCTGTCGTTCTCAGCGGGAGGGCCTGGACTGATGTGCTTCTCCTGGTGGCTCCATGGGAGAATGGTGTGCAGTGGTGTGTTGGGTGCCAGTAGTGCTGCATGCCCAGTACTGTGGCATCTGATTGGGCAGGGTCCATGCTGGAGGTTTGGGGCAGTGTGGCAGAAGATGAGTGGGGGTTGGTGGATCCTGCCAGTTATGTTTTTCCCTATCTCTTCTGCCTCCCCGTGCTGCACTGGCCTGCACGGTGTGTGCCTGGGGTCCTCCTGGCGGGCCCGATGCTTGTCTCCTACATTTGTCCCTCTGGAGTTGGTGTGCAGCTCACCCAGTGTGGCTTGGTCACACCGTGCCACTAGGGTGGTGCGTTGGTACCCTGTTTGTGCTGGTTGGTGTCCTTCCTAGAGTCTTTTTCCTGTCCTGTGACTCTTATGGTGCTATGGGCTCTTGTTATTGGCTGTTTGTGTTGCATGGATGGATTCACAATGAGCTCTCTGGCTTCAATTAGGCCTTGGTGCATGCCTTGGGGCTTTGGTGGAAGCCTCCCTGGATGTTTTCTAGTTCTAGATGCTGTTGTACATTCCGGCTCAATCTTGATCTTCACTGTGGGTCTTTGGTTCTCTGGGTTACACTGCCTGCTGTTGTTTCCTCTTTCTTCTCTCTCCCGGTTTGATTGCTTATTTGGGGGTTTTTGGATATCATTTTGGTACATTTTACCTTCTTAGATAGTATGTGGCTGTTGGCAGTTTTGGGAGAGGAATGTTGGGGAAGAACTTGTTTACATGCTCACAAGAGGAAAAAAAAAAAGAACTAGTGACAAATCAGAATAACACAAAGTGACTGGTGTCTCACCCTGTACTGGTTTCACAAATGACATTTCAGTTTAGTGCCTCTTTCACCTCCTGGATTGTGACACCTGTCAGTACTTTTCTGAATCACACACATGTGGAGACACACAAAAAAAGAAACCAGTGTGTGACATCTTGTTAGCTACTATCATTTTTTCATCTTTAAGATTTATATTATATCTGTAATCATTTTAGTTGCTCAACTTAAATGCATTCACTTCACACTGGTTACAGATAATGTAGGCTAGATCTCTTTCTCCTGTCACCCACTTAATGTGAAGACATCCACCAAGCACATGTCCGCTGTTCCATCTGAGCCTCACAATTAACATTTTAGTAGGTGGACAGCCCTACATTAAATTTAATTTTAATTTAAATTAGGATTAGGGAACTTGCATCGAAAATTGTTCCAGTAGAAAACTCCAGGTTTAACAACCTCTCTATGAATTGTAGTCATTACCTATACTCTGTTCTTCCCTTGTTTCTTGTTCCCTTTGATGACCTGTCAAGGCGTGTGCTGGCTTTTGCTTTAACTATCTCTTTGCCTTTTTTTTCTAGTTTAAATATGTTTGTCAGTATTATATCCTCCAGTGAACAGACCGTTGTATTATATTTGGGAAAATGTAATTGCAAAGATATGTATGCTTTTGTATAACTGAAAACAAAAGCAAAAATTCAAAAAAATCCATATCATTAAAAGAATCAAATACTTCAGCTCAGCAGCTTTAACAGTACTTGTTAAACAGTTGTTAACAGTACTTGCTGACAACAGTAGTTGTCAACAAACAACAACCACGATCAGAGATAAAGTACTCAATCCCAGAAAAGTAATGGAACTAACATGGTAATATAACTGAAAGTAACAAGTGACTTATAGATGAATTTGGGTTTTTTGAGGGGTTTAGAGGAAGGATTCAAAGGATTATTGTACTGAGAATCTGTCTTCTCTGTGAGAAGAGAACCCTTCCTGTGCTCTCTCCACAAACTCACTTCCTCAACAATACTGCTATTCACAATGACCACTAGATGGTGCCAAAGGGAATACAAAATAAACAAATGCTCTGTTTCCAATATACAAACACTAATTAGAGTTATATTTTATAAAAGATGTCTAAGAAAATTCAGAATTAATCATATAATCACCAATTGAAGTACTTCTATGCATTAAATTTTATTATTGAGCTGGGTTTTTTTTTCTTCACTTCACGGATAATATACAAAGGACAGCATCATGTATACTTCCATACTGTATTCAGAGGTTGTTTGAGACATGTGACATTTAATTTAAAGTATTATGAGTAACAATATGAGAAAGGTAGTTGCAATACACACTAATATTTGAGCTTATATATTTTCTATTTACCTTGTGTTCTTTAAATAATGACAATAAAAATGATCATTATCAGTCTTTTTCAGCCTAGTCTGCTTACATTTTCTACACACATTTCATTGGGTTTGTTTTTATATTATGGTAATAGTTTTTACTATGACCTTATATTCAATGTTTTGATCCACAAGGCAATAAATGAAGTCAAAGATGATGTTGGCTGACAGCATTTAAGAATGTTTTAGAGATGAAATATTGTTTTTCAATTCAGTTTTTTTTATACAGCGCCAAATCACAACAGTCGCCTCAAGGCACTTTATATTGTAAGGTAGACCCTAGAATAATACATACAGAGAAAAACCCAACAATCATATGACTCTCTCTAGGAGCAAGCACTTTGGTGACAGTGGGAAGGAAAAACTCCCTTTTAACAGGAAAAAATCTCCAGCAGAATCAGGGAGGGGCAACCACCTGCTGGGACCGGTTGGGGTGAGAGAAGCAAGAGAGGATAAAATACATGTTTTTGAGCATGATAAACGTGTTGTAAAAATCTGATATAATATGATGATATTGTACAGACTTCTCAGCTTGACTGATGAAAGATCAAGATGAGCAAGCCCCGACATAAGCTAAATTCATCCATCCATCCTCATCCGCTTTATCCGGGCCGGGTCGCGGGGGCAGCAGCCTAAGCAAAGAGGCCCAGACCTCCCTCTCCCCAGCCACCTCCTCCAGCTTATCCGGGGGAACACCAAGGCGTTCCCAGGCCAGCCGAGAGATATAATCTCTCCAGCGTGTCCTGGGTCTGCCCCGGGGCCTACTCCCGGTGGGACATGCCTGGAACACCTCACCCAGGAGGCGCCCAGGGGGCATCCTTGTCAGATGCCCAAACCACCTCAGCTGGCTCCTTTCGATGTGGAGCAGCTCTACTCTGAGCCCCCTCCCGGATGGCCGAACTTCTCACCCTATCTCTAAGGGAGAGGCCAGCCACCCTTCGGAGGAAGCTCATTTCTGCCGCTTGTATCCGCGATCTCGTTCTTTCGGTCACTACCCACAGCTCGTGGCCATAGGTGAGGGTAGGGACGTAGATCAACCGGTAAATTGAGAGCTTTGCTTTTACACTCAGCTCCCTCTTCACCACGATGGACCGGTGCAGCGTCTGCATTACTGCAGCTGCAGCCCCAATCCGTCTGTCGATCTCCAGCTCCCTTCTCCCATCACTAGCGAACAAGACCCCGAGAAACTAAATTCACTAGTATGTTAATAGAAAACTGCTCTTCATTACTTTCTCTTCAAATCACATCTATTTGATGAAATAGGT
Source organism: Diplotaxodon limnothrissa (assembly GCF_057381915.1). Taxonomy (NCBI): domain Eukaryota; kingdom Metazoa; phylum Chordata; class Actinopteri; order Cichliformes; family Cichlidae; genus Diplotaxodon; species Diplotaxodon limnothrissa. The sequence continues at coordinate 4,916,751 of NC_140614.1, read as the reverse complement.
TGAACAGAAACCTTTTTTATTGATAAAATCATTTCAAGTTGAGTCTTATGATGATGTGTCTGGTTGCATCACAGTTTTCATCTGTTCTAATGGATAGACATTTCAAAGTAACCTTTCGTGCACCAATTTGTCACCATCTGTTTATCCAGTCAGAGGCGCTCTTAAAGGGACAGTCAATCTAAAACTTCTTCTGCTCCTCCCACTGTGTTTGCACTCCAAAAGATCCAAACACTGACCTGGAGCTCCATCAAAATAGAAAAACAGGAAGTTCGGGATGACAGACGACAGTGAAAATATTTCCGCCTCCTCTTAGTCTTTTTTCCCTCTCTTCCTCCTTGTCTATCATTAAAGGTGTTGATGGGAGCAGACAGATAAAAAGATGGAGATGGAGAGATTCAAACACATGAACACAATCTGTCACTCTCCTAAATATACCTCCAACACTCTCCCTCACTTCTTACATTTTCAACTCTGTATCCTTCGTATTCTCATTCCTTTATGATGATTTCTCGCCGTGTTAATCTTTCTCTACTTCTTTACTCTTATTTCATCCTTCATCTCTGTTGCGCTCCACATTTTAGATTTGTTTTCCATTTTATCTTCAATTTTTTGCCCTTCCCCTTGATATTTTTATTCAACTTCTTTATTCAGCAACTACTCAAATTTACTCAACTTTTGCATTTCCTTTTTCATTTATCCTATAGCTACTCATGACTAATCAAGTGCCAGTTTCTAAAATAGTAAGGAAAATTTTATCCTTTTTTGTGTTTTCTCATCATTTTCTCATCATTTAATTAAGAAAACATAAAGCCACCGATGTGTTTACCCTTGACAGTCCAGTAAAGCCTTTAGAGGAGTCATGGATTTACATGTCAGTGGCATGTAAATGTGGGAGTCATCTACATAGCAGTGAAATTAGATGCCATGTTTTTCGTTTTTTAGTAAACTGAGCCCAATGGGAGCATAACATGTATATTGTTTATAATGTTATGATGATCCCTCCTTTGCAGTTTGATATTTCAAACATCACAGACTGTATAATTGAGTCTTTTCATAAACCTTGAGTAAGATACCTGCATATAGCTAAAAATAACAGCAAACTCTCTTTAAACATTCATCAAATCAGCAAATATAAGAACTGGTCTTAGACAGTCTGATCATAGACAAACCTGTGAAGAGACAATGTATTTTTTGTAAATGAAATTCATTTTGTTATAAAAATATAAACAAACAACAGGATATAGGACAGAACCTTTTTTATTGAAGCACACAGAGTTGACATAAATTCACAATATGTATTAAACATTTTGTTTAGCATTGACAAACCTTGATTGCTTGAAAAGAATGAACTACTTTTTGATTTGTGAGACCTTTCACCATTCGATATGATGTTTTGTACTGTCCTTTATGGTTTTGTTTCTTTTGTTTTTGTTTATCCTTGTATTTAAAGGCCAAATAAATAAAGACATTTTCAAATACTATACTGTGTATTTAAGGATTTACAGATGAAGGACAAAGAGCAGCGTTAAAAACATAAACCGAATGAAATGTTTGCAGTTAATACAGGCCCATGTGGAGCTCAAAACAAACAAACAAACAAACAAACAAACAAACAAACAAACAAGCAAGCATGAGAAAACACATTTCAGACAGTAGGGCTAACATAATGTGTTTCAATGTTTTGTGAGCTTCAGGTCAGCTAGTTTGATTTTGCTCTTTTTGACTCCTTCTCTTTTCTCCCTTTCTGCCCCTTTCATCACCCCCTCATCTCCACCTGAGCCTGACTGTCAGTCAAACATGGAGGGTGGTGGAGGAGACAGATGGAGGTGAAGGAGGAGGCCTCGGTGCTGCTGGCAATCAGTCTGTGTGATTCTATATGTGTCTATACATACTGTGCTGAATATATGTTCAGACTAAACATGGAGGGTGACTGCAGATGGAGGCGACAAGGTCACGTCAGCCAGTCTGCCTCTGCTCCATGCATCTCTGAACACTATAGAAAACACACTTACTCTCATGGACACTTACAGAAGCAGAAAGTTGAAGGATTTCTGTTTTCCTCTTCAGTATCAACATCACAAAATTTTAAATATAAACATAAATAAACAGGAAAGACATTGATTTAGAAACATGCAAAATCCATCAATTCCTCAACTTTGACTTTATTTCACATTTTACGCTAAATTTCCTTACAATTAACATATTTTGACTTTTCATTTCAGAGTTATACTAAATTTGATGTTTTACCTTTTTACTTTATTTCAGGAATTTCTAATTCATTGCTTGGAGTTTTCAGTTTCCTAATTACTATTATAGGGTTTTCACCTTGGAATATATGCTGCTGTGATTTGGCTCTATACAAATAAGATAAAATAGAATTGAATTAATTATATTCTATTAGTTTTTATAATTTTTGTCTTTGTTATGAGGGGTTTTTTGTTTAGAGTTCTTAGTTTAATATTTGTAGCCTTTTTACTTGTTACCTTTGTAATTTGCAAACACCTTCCGTGTTTAGTATTGTTCAGATTTTTTATCCTTGGGGTTTATTAGCCTTCCTGATGTTTTTCTGTGTTTTGCCAAGGCTTGTTTGTCTCTGTTTAGGTTATTTCACAGTGATTTCTATCTGTGTCTTGTTCCTAGTTTTGTTACCCATTGTTACTTTTACCTGTTCTTTATTCCCCACATTTTTATCCTCTTGCCTTGATTTCCCTCAGTGTGACTTAAAATGAATAGCTGTTTTTATTACTCCTTTGTTGTGTAGTACTATTTTCTGTGCCTAAATGTTTCTCCATATATTTTTCTGCATTTCTGGAATTCCATTCCTTTACTGTTTGGGATTTTCGTTTGGGATGTTAAAAAGAACTGAAAAATACCCATGAATGCTTTTTTTCAAAATCGAATGGCTAGCATGCACTATAATCTTAACTGTAAGTGTAAGTGGTTTGCCAATGACCTGTTTGGTGTTAAGAAGTCAACTATTATCAATAGAGCTGGGTATCGTCACTGATTTCTAGAATCGATTCGATCCTGATTCAATTCGATTAGAATTGGGGAAATTTTGCCTCAGACAGTCAGAAATATTATAATTCAGATCATGCATCAGTACATTTCCATATTTTTATATCTATAAAAAGAAAACTGACACTTGTGAGACTTTATCAAAGGTGTAAGCATTACAGCAGATGCTTTTGTGTCAAAGTAACTGAGGATAAAACACAGAAAAACATGAAGGCGATTTTCCTGGCCTGGGATTTTATAAAAATATTCTGCAGTTGATCAAAAACGAAAGAAAACCATTAATCAACATATGAACATTACCTGATGCTGCTGAAGGGAAGCAGAGCAAAGCTACAGAGCTTTTATTAGAGACACAGCTAAGCGTTTTGCAATTTTGCATAATTTAAAGTTTACATTTGTTCAGCATTGAACAGCAGAAATGAGGCTTTCTTTTCGGAAGTAAAAGGGAACAAACAGCGGCCGACAGCGCTGCAAGCAATGGTAGACTGATGCGTGACAAGCATGCGAATAACGCAGAAAACAGAGATTTAGACAGGAAATTGTTCTTGAAGTATAGTACTGAGAGAGAGAGAGAGAGAGAGAGAGAGAGAGAGAGAGAGAGAGAAAGAGAGTGAGAGCTCTGCATGGAGTGTGATTTTTATCGTGGTGGAAGCAAAACAGCAAAAGTAAGAGGGAATTCATGACGATGTGTTAGGATGCCTGGGTCGTTGACCCAGGGTTTTTGAGTTTATTATTTATTATTTCTAGTTTTTGGTTTCTTTGAGTTCTGTCTTATGGTTTATGTCTCTGTCTTCTCTAGTTGCTCTGTCTCCCCTGTCAGCTGTATCCCTTTGTCTAGTTCGCGTCTCTGTGTATCCTTAGTTGCTATATCCCCGTGTCCAGTCAGTGTCTGTGTCTGCCCTGGTCCCACGTCTCTGTTCCCTCTGTTGTAGTGCCTGCATGTGAGTCTGTGTCTTTTGTTCAGTCTGTGTTATGGGTTTCCTGTTTTACTTTGAAAGTCCATGTCTGATGTTAATGTGTCTGGTTTTGCTTCCCCTTGTCTCGTTAGGCCTGATTTGCCCCAGCTGTGTTTCCCTCCTGTTACCCATTCCCTGATTGCTCCCTCTGTGTATTTGAGCCCTGTGTTTCTTTGTGTCTGTGTTGCTATCTACCGTTTACCTATAGCTGTGTGTTCTGTCAGTCCGCCGGTGTAAGTTTATTTTGATTTTTCCCCAGTTATGTTATGTTTGAGTTCAGCATTAAAGCTATTTCAGTTTACGTTTGTCTCTGGAGTCTGCACACAGCCGTCACTTAACACGATGCTTACGTGAAGCGTAGTTTGGATCTTCTTTTGCTGCTGGTTCAGTCAATATTGTTTGGAGAGAGATAAAAACCTGCAGCCTCAGAATCGAGCGCAAAAAGGCGCCGATCGTGTCCGTGCCGTCGGGTGAGAAAGGTGACATCTCACTGATTCTGATGTTTCGGCGGGTCCGCGCTTTGTGTTTACGTCTTTGTGCAGAATCCGTGTACCTGCTCTCATTTACTGTTTTAGCTGTTTGGTGGTTGAAAATGTGAGGTTTAACCTGAGATTCTGGCATTTCGGGCAAAATAAATTTATGTTAAAAAATCGATTCAGGATTTTAATGAATCGATATCACGTTATCCAAGCTAGAATCGATTTTAATCGATGAATCGATAATCAAAACCCACCCCTAATTATCAACTGCTTTTGCTGTAGGTATGCAACAATGCATCACTGACTACAAGAAATATAATTGAAGCTTAATATTGTTCCATCATTTCCTCATCACTTTACCGTTTCAGATTTAAAACTGAAAAGGGAATTTTCTTTGGCACATTCATGCAGTGAAGTTACTGAGACACTGTCAGCTCACAGGTTCAGGTGGAAGGTTTTTCCTTTACCTTGGCAAACAGAACAGTCCCTTCAGGAAAAAGCAGAGGTGGTTCTATCTGTATATTTGTGAATGTTAAGTGATGCTGACAGCTCAGAGTAAGAGCAACGGAATGTCACCCTGACACTGAACTACTTTGATATCTTCAAGACCTTTTTACTTGCCCAGAGAGTTGAGGGAATGTAGTTCTGTATGACAGCATTCACGTTTAGCTGCAATGCACACCGGGAGCCCAGGTTTTCACACGTGAAGAACAACTGCATGCTGGAACGGTAAGAGCTTCACCACACTCTCTGATACACCTCCAGGCAAATGTGTTTCATTATATAGAGAAAAAAGCAGGGATGCTGGTATGCTGATTGCAAGTACCGTGTACCTTGGGTGATTCTAAGTCATTAATATCGAAGCAAGGGTTAAAAACAAAATTGACTAGTATGTGTGTCCTTGATTTTAAACCGATAGCTTTTAAATCAGTTGTGATGTCTCGAGAAATGTATGGTATTAAAAGCTGACATTAATAGCAAATTAGACCCATTACAGCTTACCTTTGAACTTTTAGATTATTAAATTACTTCTGTCTCTGATTTAGAGACGGAGAAAGTACTGTGGTCAAAACCAAAATCTTTGGCATCAACTCGAATCATTAAACTTGGAGGAAGAGAAAGGCTGAGTACTGCTAGGGTTTCTCAACTAAGTAGTGAGTCACATTTTGTTTGAGGATTAAAAAGTAATTTCATTCAGTGCCATGCAAACTGTAACTTTTATGTAATGTGTTTTTTCTCAGTTTTTGGTTAATATTTTGTCTCTCTCTATTAAAATGAAACCAGAAAAATGAAGACTGAAGAGTGTCCTCACAGCATTCCTTCATAGTATGTGCACACAGTCATCAATCAAACGTGATATAATAAGGAGGTTTTTATTACTTGATTTATATCATAAAATATAAATCGCTCTGAGAGAGGTCATTGTTACATCAAGTGTAACTGAAGTTCAGTTATGTGTAACTATTACACAACATCAAACATCCATTTCTTCACGACACACATATTTGTACTTCTACTTGTACGTGGACCCAAATAAGTGCCCCTTATTCTAACTTGATTGAGTCTAAGCCTGTCAACTCAGAATCTGTTTTCTAACATTGCTTTGAAGGTCTGTCAAAAGCATCCCCACTTACAACATCTGAAGCATTGGTCCTCACTTCTACTTGTACGTGGACCCAAATAAGTGCCCCTTATTCTAACTTGATTGAGTCTAAGCCTGTCAACTCAGAATCTGTTTTCTAACATTGCTTTGAAGGTCTGTCAAAAGCATCCCCACTAGAGTCTTATCTCTTTCTAGCCCCAGCCTCCCTGTCCTCCCTCTTTTCATCATCACCTCTTCTGCCTTTGTGAGCTGTTCTTTGAACTACAAGAGACTTATAGAGCGGATGGGGGTATATTTAATAAAAAATATTTTATGAAAAAAATGATATAGATAGGAAAAAAAAAAGAATATTACTGCATTTGCTTCATATAAATTGGAAACAAATGTTACTTTGATTACTTCTAAGTTATTTGCGCTCAGTAAAAATGAAAGCGAGTGTTTAGAGCTGTGCTGAGCACATGAATTATTCGTACAAATGCTGGTTGTTTGAAACTGTGGCTTAATATACAACGTATAATATCTAAAAACTTTCTCCACCAGTGATTATGAGCACTGTCAGAAAGATTTTTTCTTTTTTTTTTTAATGTGTCAAATGAAGAATGAAAAAAAGATTACAGGCAATCCAGGTGAGCTCAACAAATAAAGCCTCATATTTTATTTTTTTAGAGTGTAATGTCCATTTCCTGTGGTTCTTGTCAAGAGGTGCGGTGGGTTTGTTTCTGAACCCAAATGCAGACTTGTCAAATGAAGTAAATAAACAAAAAAAAAACAACTTTATTTTGGTGAAGCAGCAGTTCAACAGTAAACAAAGGACATAAATAAAGGAAAAGCTAATGAGCAGACACCAATACAAACAGTCAGTATGACATGACAAAGAACTGCAGGCAGGCTCAGCTTCAGGCTGGGCGTGCTCAGCAGGGCATGCAGTCTCCAGTAACTGAAACTTATGCGTACATTCAATAGGAAATCTCTGTAGTCAAACATCTATCTGCTTCCCAGGTGTTTGATGGCTAATGTATGGTGTACATCACTTCCACTTTCCCACGCTGTCAAGCTCATTGCTGTAATCACAGGTCAAGTTGAATCATTTTTGGGCCCACCAGGCCGATCAACTTCCACTCTACGTACTTCCACTGCTCATCTGTCATTCTCCCACCTCCTCCCCATCCATCTCCACCTCTCCCATGTTACTCAGGCTCCATCCAAGCCTCCATCTTCATCTGCACCACTAGTGTCTACTCTCTGGGCGGGGTCGTGCCCTAACCGCTGGAAATATGAAATGACATTTGCCCTCGGTCTGCAGCTCCATGCAAGATCTTGCCTCATGGGGTGAGGATGATCATGAGAAAGTTGGTGGATCAACCCAGGGCTATGGCTCCCCACATCATCTAGCAGATCGTTACATGGAGAAACCTTTTCAATATAAGCGCGCTCATCCACACAGGTGTACACACGGGTGTTCACAGACACAAGCTACACCGTTCTTGGTTGCTACCTTAAAGCACATTGTGCGCTGTCGGTCTTGAGTGCTGCAAAATGTTGCTCTCTTTTTTGCTTGTTTTCTCTTTTTTTTCTCTCAACAGTTGATCCACGGGATTTTTTTTCTAAGTGCCCTTTCTCACTGTCCTCCTTCCCCTGTTTTTCTTCCCTTTCCTTTCCCTTTCTTTCTTTCTTTCTTTCCTTCCTATCCCCCAGTCATGCCTGTCCCATCTGTAGCAACTGAAAATAAAATGAAATAAATAAATAATAATAACAAAGGTCAATCAAATGGACCATGATGATCCATTTGGTAAAGTAAATACTTTGGGCATCTTTCTTGGCCTTCAGACAATAATTGTGATGGCTAAAGAACCAAACGGGACAGGCACAAAAAAAGAAGACACTGGCAAAGAGATCAGTCCTGGCTGAGGCACATCCACAGGACTTTCCGTTTTTGCAGGCCAAACCAACAACCGTGGAAGCTGGGGCTGTGGCCTGGTCGGCTTCACCTTTGGAACTGGAATGGGTGCAGGGTGCTCAGTCTACTATGTTGCTGGCTCAAACCCCAGTGTCTGGGGTTGGTTCTGGGAGTCATGGCATAGATTGAACCAGCTACAGAAGCAGACCTATTATACCTAGCACCTACCTCATCCTCAGTACAGGAGCAGACAGGGTCCTGCTTCTGGTTACCCTGGAAGCAGGCTAGGACTTGGCATCAAGCAACCAAGAACCTTAGAGCGAACATGGCCATGTGGGAAGACTGATGAAGAGCTTGGGTGCCGGGCTACTGCTGCAAACGCTGTGACAAGGCTTGAGGGGTTGGCCTGCTGCTGCAGCGATGACAAACAGCGTTGCTGAGTTGCTTTCTCTTTCAGAATGTCAAAACAGTGGGAATGGGCTCAGGTAGGTGGCTACCTGTCACTTAGACAGGTGAAGGAAAAAGGTATAGCGAAACCCAGATGAAGTAGTTACAGGAGAATGAAGAGTTGAGAGAACCTAGTTCTTTGGCCTGTGTGGAAGAAAGTCAATTTCCCTGTGGCAACAGTCTGTATCCTATCAAACACAGCTTCATGTGAGCAGGATGAATGTTTTTCAAAACAGAAAACTCAGTTGGCACTCAAAATACTTCAACTGCTCATCTGTGTGAAGAATAACAAAGCTATTGGAATTTAGTCCAAGAGCTTGCTTCTAAAATCTTGAGTTCTTTTGAAAGAAATCAATTTCATTTTGTTCTTATGGAGCTTTTGGATCAGTTATTTTCTTTCAGCCTCACCACCGCAGTCCCATTTATGGTCTGTTCCTATTATAAATCATGCATTCTTTAACCCAATGTGTCCAAGTCTGAGCTGTGAAATGACCATCTCATCTCTCATGTTCCTTGCCAACAAAGAACTGAGGGAAGACAAAAACTATAAATACACATAAGGTAATTACGGAAATGGGAAACCTCGAGGTACACGGCTGAAACTAATTGGGAAAACAAGACAAGGGAAACAAAACTAAATACAATGCACATGAGACAAGAAACTATTGAAATAAAACAGGATATGAGTAAACATAATGAGATCTCCCACAGAAATCGAGACTTAATGGAGACTGAGAAAACAGGAGATGGTCATGAAAAATGTTGAATACCCACGACCATGACATTCCCACCAGCTCTCTTCTTCCTCTTGGCTTAACCCAGTAGTGTTTTCCTTACTGCAGTTAAACCATGAAAGCCATTTTTTTCACAATCTATGCAAAAACTGATACTAAGATGTATTTGCTGCTTGAACTCTGGGTTCATATCAAATGTGATAACTAATAGTTTTTGAGACTGATAACTTTAATAAACTTCTCTGCACCAGAGGGAACCCTTTGTTTTGAGGTTTATTATTCATCAAAATCACATTCATCATAGCATTTCAAACTTTCTTGTAATGTTCTGGACTGACTGACCTCAGTGTCATTCTCGAGTGGTTCTTGCCCTAACATGGATTACTGCTGCAGCCTAACAGGGCTATTTGCTGTTGATGAAAACCAGCTCAACGCAGGTTGTTCTAAAGAAGAATTTCCCATGGTTAACCTTTCACAAGGCTCACCTGTTATCTGGAAGCCTTTGCAGGTAAATACTTGAAGCTGGTTAACATATTGACAACATCATGCAAAGCTGTCATCAAGGCAAACAGTGTCTACTACAATGAATGTACAACATGTATCAATTTCTTTTTTCCTACTTCCACATGTGTAATAAATCCATGTGTGTTATTTCATACTTTTAGAGTTGTCAGTATAAAGGGGAAAAACTCTTGGGTGAGGAGGTGTGTGTCCACTTCTGTCCACTTCTATATCAATATCAAAAAGTGTAAATCATGTTTTATACAAGCACCTCAAAAGTTCTTGAGAAAATGTGTATAGCTGCTTACCAGCTGTTCCCATGTGTGTATGTTACGTTTTGAGTGTGTGTTTATTCTGAAGAACAGATTTCATCATACGCACGCGCACACACACACACACACACACACACACACACACACACACAGGTCATGTGGATGTTCATCCAAATCTTCCTTCAGCTCAGATCACTGACAAAATAAACTCTGGAAGTGTTTATTTTTCCTGACCCACCAGCTGGGAGACTGTGTGCGTTCGTGTTCATCTATCTTTGTGAGGGCAATTTTCAGTTCTAAGATGGTTTGAGGATTCAAGGCTTGGTTTTGGGGTCCAGGTTTAGGTTCTGGGGCCTCAGAATATATTATGTCAACAACTGTCCTCATAAAAATGGAACTATAAATGTGTGTGGGTATGAAAGTGCTCTAATCTCTTTGATGAACTTGGCCGACCTTTAAGAATCACTTTGTCTTCATCTCCATTAGTTTATTTTTCTTTACTGTAACTTTTCTTTCATTCTTTCCATCTCTTTGTTCTCTCATTTGTTGCCATCATTTTTTTTTCATCTTCTGCTCTTATTCTTATCTTCAGCTTCTCTTCTCTTATGTCTGTTTTTAGAATATTACCAAGATATTACAAAGTATTTTGCATAAGGAGCTAAAATCCGAATGCTGAAATAAACATCATTTACATAAGTACGTTTACTAAACACGCCACTTAAAGCTCTCTGCTTTGACTTTTTTCCAACATATATTTGTAAAGTGTTTTTTTTTTACTATAAATCATGCGTGTTTGTCATAATTTGCTTCCATATTGTAATTTCTTTGCTTATTATTGCCAAGCAAAAGAAAATTAAGAACCTAACTTTTATTCCAATTAAGGGATAGTGAGAGAGAGAAAATACATTCCCACAGAGCAAGACCCATTTAATGTACATTTAAAAGAGTGGTACAAGACACAATCCTTTATGACTACTAAACATGTAAACACCTTTAAACTTGACACATTTAAAAGCACATGCACAACAAATTTAAGAATAAGCAACAGGCTACTTTAAACCACAGTTATGAACCACTTCTCATTTTTATAATTCAAAGTTCATACAGATAAGCAGCAACAGTTATAAAAATGCAAAAACAGATCCAGCAGATAAAATTACTGTTTCCATGCTTTTCAAGCTCTAGCTGGATATTTTCTAAATCTTATATCAGCCAACTGGTATCACTACCCTTTGCAGCAGAAAGTTTTATCCTTATTAGTAGCATAGCAGTGAACTCAAAAACATCAAAATTTATACATTTTTGATGTTTTAGATATTCCTAAATGATGCTTTGAGTTCTTTCAGGATGCTGTGTTGTCATAAAGGTTATCTTTTACTGCTTGTGCCTCTTCCTCCAATTCCAATCAATACGGCTGACCATCAAACTGAAATTAACTGAACACATCCTGCAACTGATTGACTATTTTTTGATTATTTTTGTATTCCTAGGCTATTTAATAGTAGAATGGGAGGCAAAGCCTTCAGCTTTCAGGCCCTTTTCTGTGGAACCAGCTCTCAGTTTGGATTTAGGAGAGAGACACTATCTCTGCTTTCAAGATTAGGGTTAAAACTTTACTTTTTGATAAAACATAATTCAGTAGGAAAAAACACCAGATGAACAGAATCGACTTTTTTGTAGGATACCTGTAGGATGGTGTATGCATCAAGACATGCCTTGGTTATGCTGCAATAAGCGTAGGCTGTTGGGGGCTTTCCATGATGCACTGCGTGTTTCTTCTTCACTTACATTTTATTCACTCACCATGTGTTTATACAACACTCACAGTGTGTTTTTTGTCCACATTACTGATCCTCCCTGAGCCTGGTTGTCCCAGAGATTTCTTACTGATAAAAGGAAATGTTTTCTTCCCACTATGACCAAGTGCTGGCTCATAGAGGGTTGTCTGATTGTTGGGCTTTTCTCTGTATTATTTTAGGATATTTACCTCACTATATAAAGCCCCTTGAGGGAAGTAGTGTTGTGATTTGGTGCTACACAAATAAATGGTAATTAAATTGAATTGAATTTGACTTGTTGATTTTTTATGTATTAGGTCTGCCTTCCTGATGTCATCCTGTTTTTTGTCAAGTGATGTATGATGTAGATGAATGCCTGTGATTTGGAGCTATATAAATAAAACTGAGTTGAACTGAACTGAGACTAAAACTACTGTGGTTGCTGCTTATTTAGTCCAGTTTGTTCATGAAATAAAGATTTTCAACAAACATTTTTCATCAGTATGTAGCATATACTAGTTGACAAACACTAAACACGTGTGCACGTACACACACGCGGATACACACACACTCAAACTCACACCATTAACTACAACTCTGGGGTAAATGACGCCAAATCCAAAGTTCTCACTTCTCATGCAGGACAAGCTGGGATCACAGTGTGTGTGTGTGACTATGTATGCTCTTATCACCTCTGCCTCATACACACTGCACCTCAGGGCTGACACACACACACACAAACACACACATATATACACTGTGAGAGCACAGATGGCCTCACATTCATGTCTCCTGCCAAACAGATGGACCTGGCTGGATTCATTCAACGACGGATACGCACAAACACACACGAGCATGTACACACTGATTTATTTCTGTTGGCGCACACACAGGGAGAAAACTCCTTATTATCCATAGTGTGTGGAGGATTTCACAGACACACACATACACGCATTTGCGCTTACGTACAACACAGTGCTTCACACACACAGTGGCTGATGTCCAATGCTCGTTGCCCTCAGTCTGTCCTAAAACACACACACACACACATACTGATGGTGGCTGGTGTCCAATCACAGTGCCCTCAGTGTGTCTCTGTGAGTCGGAGATGTGAAGTCTAATTAACAGAACAGCATCAATATTGATGAGGGCCATTTTATTCCATCTATTCCCAGTCCTGCTATTAAATTCACTTAAGTTTCACTTCCTGTTCATAAACACCATGCAGCACATCAACAGGGTCAAAGGTCAACATTGTGGCGGCCACTGTACAAGTCTTCTATGATTTCAGACAGCTTTACTCAGGCAGAAATATGGGGGCAGAGTTCTGATGAACGGGCTGGGTTTAAATTATAATGTGGAGTGTGCTCGTGGTGTACTGTAAAGTGATTTAGGGACTTCCAGTTTGGTGGATGGAGGTGGATGTGAACATCTCACAAGTCAGAGCAAGGAATGGCTTGCTCAGCATCTCATCTAAGGTGACAGTGCATGGAGTCACAACCATAGTTCATACACTGATTGTGTTTCAATTGTTTTCAACAACGTTTTTGCAATTTCTTTATTTCCACTTTCTTGTGCATTTTTTTGCTGTACAAGGTGACAGAATTTACTTTTACGAAAGATGCTTTTTATTTTGTATATGTTCATTTGTGTTTTCTTTTTTCTTTTGAAACATACGTTATGAAAGTTATAGCACGGTAAAAAAAAACTGTTAAGGGCATGACAGATGTTTAATTTTATAACATAAACACTGTTATGACTATTTGTTAAATAGCTGAATATGAAAAAACTGAGCCTATTATATAATGCTACACTTTCTTTCTAACTGACGAGGCACCTCTTTCTCTTTCTCTTGACAAACTATATTGCAATATTTAGAAACCCATATTCCTCTTGGCACATCAAATTAAGCAATCAACAGCTAACACGATTTCTGAAATCTGTAAAACCTCTGGAGAAAAAACGTCCAATCCGAAAACCATTAATGACCAGTTTAAAATGTTCTATTCCAGTCTTTACACTTCAGATCTGGTTGATGAAAAAAAGTTGCTGAAATGCTTGATAGATTACCGATTCCACAAATATCTGTAAATGACAGAATAGAAATTGATAGAGAGATAACCATTAGTGAAATTGTTGAAGCAATTAAATCAATGCAAAGTAACAAGGCACTTGGACCTGATGGTTTCCCTATTGAATTATATAAAATATTTATAGGCAAACTAGCACCAATACTCAAAGTTGTATACCAGGAAATATTCTTTCAAGAGAAATTACCAGATACTATGAAACAAGCCATAATTTCTGTGCTGTACAAAAAGGGTAAGGATCCCTCACAATGCAGCTCCTACAGACCGGTGAGCCTCTTAAATTGTGATTACAAAATTCTCACAAAAATCTTAGCTAATAGAATCGATCTTATACTGCCAAAAATTATTAATCCTGATCAAAACCGGCTTTATACCAGGGCGACAGTCATTTTATAATATGCGCCGCCTATTTAATATTTTATATGTATCAGAACCAAAAGAAAAGTCAGAAATAATAATTTCTCTTCATGCAGAAAAGGCCTTCGACCGTATAGAATGGCCATGTCTTCATGCACTCCTAAATAAATTTGAATTTGGCCCATTGTTTCGAAAATGGATTAAAATACTGTATTCCTCTCCAGTTGCGGCAGTGAGGACAAATAATGTAGCCTCTGACATTTTTCAGCTTAGTAGAGGCTGCAGGCAAGGCTGTAGTTTATCTCCCTATCTTTTCAACTTAGTAATCAAACCTTTAGCTATCGCTCTTAGGGAGGACAGTCAGGTTGCCAGAATCTCTAGGGACAGGACAGTGCACAAAGTATCATTGTATGCAGATGATTTATTGCTGTATATATCTAATCCAACGGCATCAATCCCTAAATTGCTCAAGGTATTAGACCACTTTGGACGCATATCTGGATACAAATTGAACTATTCAAAAAGCCTACTGTTCCCTATTAATAACATAGAGCAAGATTTATCTAACTTCCCTTTTAAATTAGAAAAAGAAACATTTAAATATTTGGGAATAAATATAACCCGCACAATGAACAAGTTGCGGATTCATAATTTTGACACTTTGTTAGAACAAACATCACAAGATTTTAAAAAATGGGCAACACTTCCAATCTCATTAGCAGGCAGAATAAATATAGTTAAAATGGCAGTCTTACCAAAATTTTTCTATGTTTTCCAAATGGTTCCTGTTTTTATAACCAAATCAAGTTTCAAAGAGTTAGACAGATTAATAGCAACATTTATTTGGAAAAATCCAAATCCCAGAATAGAAAAAACATATTTGGAAAAGAGACTGGTGGGCTAGGGTTGCCAAATTTTATCTTTTACTACTGGGCGGCTAATATCACCAAATTATTGCACTGGAAATATGTTTATGAAAATAGCGAGGGTGAGGCTTGAGTAAAAATGGAACTGATGTCTAATCCACTTCCCCTCTTAACCTCATCCCTAGCTCTAAATCAAAAACAGAAAATAACAAATCCAGTTGTAAGAACATCTATTAAAATATGGCTTCAATTCAGAAGGCACTTCTGTTTGCAACAGGTTAATAATTTTTCCCCTGTTGCTTTTAACCCTTTTTTTTTGCCAAGCATTCCAAAATTTGGCACAATAATGGTTTGAGTTTTTTTTACAATTTATTTTCAGGAGAAACTTTTAACACCTTTGACGCTCTGATGAGAGATTACAATATACCAAATATGTTTAGATACCTGCAAATACGAAGTTTTGCAAAAACATTGTTTCCTTCTTTCCCCTACCTACCTCCTAAAAATCAAGTGGATACCATTTTGGAAATGGATCCTGTTTACATGAGGGTACAACTTAAATAAAACACCAGAGATACTGTGGTAGACAGTTCCTCCCCTGCTTTGTTATATTTTTAGGGTTTTTTTTAAACCACCATCATATTTTGTATTCTGTTTATATCACACTTCAGTTCTCAGTGTTTATTAATGTTCCAAATATTAATTTAAAAAAGAGGTTGTTCTACTGTAGCATATTCACTTCATGTGCTGTAACTCACGTGTGCCATGATGCTTTTTTATGTTGTAGAGTTAAGCACAGAAACTCATGATGACCTCAAGATGGAGCTGGAATCAGTAATTACAGCAAACAGAAAAAAGACGAGGGCTGTATCCCAATTCAGGGTCTGCAGCCTTAAAGGCCGCATTTTAAGGCCGATTACGTCACAGCGACGCGACGAAGGCTGTCCCAATTCAAAGGCTGCTCGAAATGCGGCCCTCAAATGCGTCCTTCATTTCCCTGAATTTTAAGGACGTGGCGGTGTAGACTTCGTGGCCCAACATATCCCAGAATGCATAGCGCGGTGGTGGGTGTGGATAATTTTGCCGAAAAAAAACGGCGGATGAGGGGCGGCCTAAGAGTAAACTTTAAGTAAGTACTGAATATTATGTCACTTATTTATGTGCAAATGTTTAATAACGAAGATCATTAAAACAAATTATGTGACATTAGCGACGTTTGTACTAACTTGGTTTAAAAGCCTTTACTTTAAAATATACGCTGTTCAATAGCTGAGCTTAATCTTACAGAGAATGATCAAAGCTCATGTAGAAACAAACAAACAAATGAACAAAAGATTCTCTCCTTCATTTCTTTCAAAGAAAGCTGTATGAAACGTTTCCAGCTGTTAGTATCATGGTTGCTAGGCAACCTGGGCAGCGCGACGGAGGCTAGACCGTCCCATTTCACAAGCCTCGCACTTCCGGCCTTAGCGGTCTTTGAGTACGCGGCCCTTGTGGACCGTTAAGGCTGCGTACTTTAAGGCTGCAGACCCTGAATTGGGATACAGCCACAGTTGACCACACACACTGCTGCACTTTATGTCTGTTAGAATTTAGCAAATATGTGAATCAGTGTTTGCACAATCAGTCTCTTACAAAAATACCTTTCGTTCTTTAACATTGCCTAACAGTATTTCCAGTACATAATTTACACAACAAAGTTTAAAGCTTAAAGGACACTACAGACCCCGCAGAGCTGAAACACTCGGCCTAGCTGCTGAAAAACCCTATCACAGAAAATAGCTTATTCAGTTTTATTCTAACTAAACACATGTGCATTTTTCAATCTGACAAAAAAAAAAAAAAGAAAGAAACCCATAATCCGGTACAATTTTCTAAATGCTGCCAATTTTAACAAAAGCAGTAGCATTTTAAAAACAGCTTTAAAGATAAAATACATTTTATGAATGTTTGACCTTACTTGACCTTGAAAATGAGGTCAGAGGTCCAAAGTATAGTGATATTTACAATCTCCATATACCATTCCCTATATGTCTGTATGTTGCGAATACAAACAATAGCAAGAAGATACACAGTTTTAAAATGTGAAATGATATGACATTTTTATAAAATACTTTCTATGTATTGATAACAAACACCACACTTACAATCATAGTTTTAAGGCATTTTTTCAATTTTGAACCAAAAAGTCATCAAGTTGACCTTGAAGACCTTGGTGGTGTCACGATCCTGGGTCTTTTGACCCAGCGTTTTGAGTTTTAGTTTATTTTGATGTTTATGGTTTGTTTAAGTTCATTAGCTTATCTAAGTTAATTTGCTTGATAGTTTCCCGTTGTGTTTTCAACCCCTGTTAAGTCTCCCTTGCCCTTCATGTCTGTGTGTCTTATGTTGTCAAGTTCTCATGTCTGTGTCTCATTATGTTTCCTGTTTTATTTTGAAGAGTTCCTGTGTTCTGTGTTTAGTTTTACTCTCTCCTTCTGACATTGTTATGTTCATGTGTGTCAGCTGTTTCCCCATGTGTTTCCATTTCCCTCATTATCCTCCTGTGTGTATTTAGTCAGTGTGTTTTCAGTCATTCCTTGTCAGGTCGTCTGCATGTCCACATCACGTCTTCAGGTATCCATGTCAGTTCGCCATGTTTAAGGTTTTCTCTTTTTTTTTTCGTTTTAGTTCACCCAGTTTAGGTTGTTGTTTAGTTTCACCCATGCCCTAAACTGCTCGTTTTCTGTTAATCCACGTCATGTTTCACTTTCTGTTTTGGTCTGCATTTGAGTCCTCTTTTGCAACACATACAGTCTGCCCCTGCCGGACTGTGACAGGTGGATGTCAACATGACCCCACTCTACACCCTTTCAAAGTTTTATCAGAATTAATTCAAAACGTTTCGAAGAGGAGTTGGCCGTCCGACTGGGCCTCCCTGCTGCTGCGGAGTCGGGGCGGTCTGCTTCTCCCCACCGCAGGGAAAAGGGTAACACCACCTAGGTCTGCGTGCAGTTTACCCCTCCAGGGGCAAGGGTACCTAGACCCGGGGTATAGAGTACGCTTGGGGAGTGTGATTGTGTGTACAGTGTCTCTCTATGTCTGTCTCCACATTGGGTGAGTGTTGAGTAATTGCATATGAGAGCATGAGGGTGGGAATGGATGTTTGTATCTGTGTGTGCCTGTTTGTCTGTGTCCATATGTCAGGTCGAGTATCAGACGCCTCCTCTCTAAGGACATCTCAGGCCCTCCAAGGTTTGGAGGCCTATCTCCCCCACCACTTCCCCTGCCGGTGGCAGACGCCCTAAGACATCAGTGCGTTGGTGGTTCTTTATGTCCGGGGATGGGTGCCTAGGTACACACCGGCTCACTCCTTGGTGGCTGCTTGTCGGGGCCTGGAGCCTGGGGCTCGCTCAGGCCACTTTGGGGGTGGGGTGCCCTCGACCCGGGGCTCGGTCACTCTGGCACAGCTGGCTGCCGGCGGAGCTCACGGGCACGTCACTGCAACCTCCCCTGGCTTCTGCTCCGCGGCTGCTGAGTGACTCCTCATCTGGGGCTCTCCTCAGCTCTTTCTGGGACAGTGGCGCGGCTGCCCCTCTGTTGGTCTTCCTTGGTCTGGGGGCCTCTGGATGTCTGGAGCCTGGATCTCCTCCATACCTGCTTCATGCCCTGGAGGACGGGGCTGTGGCTCCCCCCACACCCTCTAGCAGATCATTACATGAAGGAACCTTTTAAATACAACCGCGCTCATGCTCACAGGTGTACACACGGTGCTCACACACACAAACTGCACCCTTTTTGGCTCCTACCTCAAAGCACACTGTGCGCTGTCGATCTTACGTGCTGCACAATAATGTTTAATATTTAGTATTTACTGTTATATTCACATATATCATCGTGATGTTGTTTATTGTATTGCTCTCGTTTTCTTCTGCTTGTTTTCTTTTTTTCTTTCTCAACAGGTGATCCAGGTGATTGATATATGTATTTTTTTTGTCTGCTTATTTAGTTGTTTTTTTGTTTTTTTGCCCTTTATCCCCGTCCCTCTTCTCCGCTGTTTTTTTTTTTTCCCCCTCTTCCTTTCTCCCTTTTCTTTTCCTCATTCAAGTCTGTCCCGTATCTAGCAAGTGAAAATAAAAAATAAATAAAATAAACAATAAAAGGTATATCAAATAGACCATTACGGCAAGGCTGGGATGGTCGATTTGGTAAAGTAAATCCGTTGGGCATCTTTCTTCGCCTTTAGACAACAATTCTGACGGCAAAAGAACCAAACGGGACAGGCAAAAAAAAAAAAGACTTTTCGAAGTATCATATTTAGAGACAGAATAATGACACACACAGACATACACGCTACCAAAAACATAACCTCCTCAGTGGAGGTAATAATTATCATTCTTATTATTGCTTGGCACTTGTTGTGCACTTGTTTGTCCATTAGGAAAAAGTATCAGTGATGAAATGCCTGCAACACATGCACTTTATATAATCAATCAAAGGAGTTTCTGACATCACCCGCTGTTTTTGAATAACAAATTTTGGAGCCTCAACATTGACATTTTGGCTGCTGACATTTTGCAATTAGTTTTTTTTTTTGTTTGTTTGTTTTTTTGTGATGGGTTGTTGGAAATATATCACTGTGAATATTATAATGACTCTGAGAGGTCAAGCAGACTGCAACTGAAGAAAACACCAGCAAATAGAAAAGCGTTGCAAAAGCACACAAAACACAGCTGAAAATGCAGGGGTTTTTTTTGTTTTATGCTTGTTACGGCCTCTGGCCTCAGGTGGCCCCGCCTTGCTCTGGGGAAATCAAAGTGTTCCAGGACTCACGTGTGATTGCTTGGTCAGGGACCTATGCCCGCCCAACTTCATGCAGATCAGAGTGTGCCAGTCCACACACACCATTGGCTGCTGCAGGAGCCTTGAACACAACGGACCAATGACGCGCCTGCCTGCATTTACTGGGAAGCATAAAAGGCTGAGGAGTCGTCATTCATGGGGGACTTGTTGATGCGAACAGACTGTGAAGACCAGGGGTGTCCAAACTTTTTTTCACTGAGGACCACATACATAAAAATATAGGAGGGGCTGGGCCACTTACTAGAAATTAGGTATATAACCTTAACTTTAGTGTATTAAAGTTAGAAAAATCACTTAAAAGTGGTCAAATATGTTATATTGTTGAATATAATTAAAGACAAAATGCCTTCATCACAGCTTTCCATAAATGGATCTTTATTGATTTATTCAGAAAAAGCTTTGGTAGCTCATTCTCAGAACAGCAGCCTCAGATTTCTTCTTCGACAGAAGATTTACAGCACAGAGAAAAAACAATAAAGGGGAAAATGGGACGGGTACATTTCGAGTTTGTTATTTAAGTTATTAGGCTTAGCAAAGCATCTATTAACGTTCGTTTGAAACTGTTATCAACATTAACAGACTGAACTGGACTTAATAACAGGAGTGCATATAATTTTAGTAAATTATTCTGGTGAGTATCAGCTGCGCTGGGTATGTAAATCGGGTCATCCAGCTGCGGTGCTGATTACCACTCGGGCCAAAAATCCGGACAAATGTCACTTGATCAAGGAGCAGATCTGCATCAGATGAGATCAGCTGACTTTGCGTGTGCTGTGCACAGCGGTGTGTACTCTGTGTGTTAACAAGAAAAACGCATATAAGAAAGTGGTGCGCAAAAGCGCGGTAGTGAGAGAATTGATGCGCATTATTAATATTTGAAGCATGTGTACCTGCACATTAACACATGGGTACTGTGGAATATATTTTTTACTCACCTAAAACGCTCGTGTTCTCGTCCACTCCCCGCAAAAAAATTAGCAGCTGTGCGGTGTCTGTGGCATCCGTGCTCTCATCGCATGCGATGGAGTAAAAATCAAAAGCACAGCTTTATCAGACAGTTGCAGTTTAATGTTGGCTGACGAGTTTTCAATGCGTCGCACAACTGTTTTTCTGGACATGCTGACGTTGTTGAAGTCCTGCACCTTTTCCGGGCACATTATTTCGGTGACTTTTAACGAGGTGGTGTTTTATGAGGTCTCCATCTGAAAAAAGGCTTGCCATGTCTTGCGATGAGTTGGGCGACCTCACAGCTGGCTATTGTAGCCTTTTCCTGGACCTTTTGAGCATGAAAAAAATACTGTTGCTCACCCCGCAGGAGAGCTAGCCTTTGCTTTAATTTCTGCTCTCGCTCAGCACCAGTGTAGGATGCATAGGCCTGATGTTTGGTTTCATAATGACGTTGTACATTATATTCTTTCATAACTGCCGCAGTTTCAGTGCAGATCAAACAGATACACTTCTCCTTGAATTCTTGTGTCTGAAATTTTCTGCACTCACTTTCTACCTTTCGCTTCTTTGGTTCTGCCATGTTTAGTAACTTGGGGGTAAATTTCTTCTGTGATTGTCCTTTTTGGTGGAGCAACTGCCTTGATCAACAGCAGCTCCCCTGCTGTTAAAACTAAGAAGTGCAATACACTCAAGCAAAAGTTGAAGTGCGGGCCATATTCTATTCTATTTATAAAATTACTTGCGGGCCAATTAAAGATGGGCCGGAGTTTGGACACCCCTGGTGTAGACTGTCCCTCCTGCCTTTGCACTGCTGCCTTTGAGCCTTTGTTTTTGAGTAGCTGCCTGTGAGATGTTTAGATGATTAGTGTTCTACTGGTGTTATTAGTGTTATTTGAATATATGAGTTGTTCATTATGTTTGTTTAAATCACCCTATTGCCTAGTGAATTGTTTCACTAACGGTTTTCAGTTGTGTTAATAAACCTTATGTTTTTCTTTTTATCGAACCCTCCTGTCTCTGGGCTCATTTATGTTACATCCCCTGTCGCCTAGCAGAGCCGGGTCGTAACAACGCTTTTGCTCTTTTTGTTTTTCTACTGATAGTGTTTTCTTAAGTTGCAGTCCACTTGATCTCTCAGGGCCACCACAGAATATAATTAGAAGTCAAGTTGGAGTTCTAAGTCATTAACTAACTATCAAGATTGGTTCAGAATGTAATCAAGCATAAATAGCGTGCACAGACATACACATTGCCAAAAGCTGAGCTGTTGGGAAGACAGACTACCCATAGTAATTTCGATATCAGAGGTTTATTGATTTGGGAAAGGGCAAATCCTATTTCAGTTTTCTGAAAGTGGAGTAGCTAGCCTTTGACATGAAATTTTAAATTGAATTTGTTTATGACCAGAACATCAGCCTCCCAGTTAAACAATGTCCTGGGACTGTCCAGGACGTATATCAGGGACAATGGGAATGTCCTTCATATACTTCTCTGACATTGTATGGAATGCTGGAACAATATGTGAAAAAGGGGATCAACTTGACCCAAGGAGACCTTACTATCAAAAGAACAATACATCAAGCTTTGTTTTTTCAAGAGGAGAAAAGCACCTTAATTACAGGTTCTGAATTTGAGCAATTACAGGAATCTCAAATCAGCAAAAGCAACATAAAGGGAACGAGCCCAGGGTGCTCACTTCTCCGAAAAGGAAAATAAGGCTGGATGATGGGTAAAGACCCCATACTAAAGTCAGGTGATGAGCAGCAATAACATAGGGATGTTGATAAAGAGCCAGCTATCAGGTTCAGCATGTTCATGTTCAGCATTTATGGACCTGCTTGAAGATCGAGGAAGATTTGCACCGAACAAACTTATGGAGTCCATCAAGTACTTAATCAGAAGTACAAATGCTAACACATAACAACTCTAAACTATTTTCATCTGAATTTTTGGTGCATATACGATTAAAAAAAAATACCAACCCAAGTAAAACAACATCATTATTTAATTATAAAGCAAATCCTGTAGAAGTGAAAACAAATGTGTGCGTGTGCATGCGTGCATGCGTGCATGCGTGCGTGTATCTCTGTTACCAGCCACAACTAATTTGTTTAAAAGCAAAAAAGCAAATGTTGCTAATTCCTCATGGTTCTCCATTACCTCAGATATGTCTCCTGAGACAAGCAACAATGATGGACGGATGGCAAGTGTGTGTGTGTGTGTGTGTGTGTGTGTAGTGGTGATGGATTATGGGAAACCCTCTGGATGGTATCAAACCAAAGACTCAACAACAGCTCAACACCTCAACAGTCCAAACAGCACAAACCCTGAGCTATGATTTGCTGTGAGCATGTGTAGAGGCTTTCAGTTAGTTTGTCTTAGCTTTCATGCCCAGACAAGTGCCTCCTAACTACGTTCTGTTTTAGGCAACACCCCAAGTCAAAATCAATGGCTTTGTTTTCTTTGCTTTAGTTCTGAGTAGGACTTTGATACCAAAGCGATTAACCATGACCATATTTTTTTTTACCAGTAAATATATAATCAATCTAAGATGCAGCTGGTTCTGAAAACTGCTATTATTTTTCATTTACTTTTATTTATTTATTTTTTTACTTTCCAGTAATTGACTGTACTCTAATGCACACTATGATCTCCGGGCCCTCATGCAGCAAAAACAGGCATGAATCTGTCACTGCATGGAAATCTCTGCATGGGCTCAGTAACAGTTCCAGAAATCATAAGATTTTCTTTAGTAAAAAAATCACATGACTTTAAGCCTGTTTTCATTTACATTTGACCTGTTGCTGCAGAAATAAAGGAAACTGTTACCAGTCTGGCAACACCGCTAACGGCATTATTTGTTTAATTATTCCATCATTCAACTGAAATATGGTGACCAAGGAATAAACATTCTGCTACTTTCTTTTAGATTAAATAAAGTAGTAGGTCAATGAAGAGCTGGCAAGATTGCCAGAAAGAACAGAAGACTTTAACTTAACTGTGCCTGATGGTTAAGTGTTTTTTTGTTTTCATGTCTCCTTGAATGGTTGTTGGTAAAGCCACAGTGTGAACAGGAGGGTCAAGTCATCCAATAAAATCTTTTTTTTAAACCGTGTGTGTGTGTGTGTGTGTGTGTGTTCATGTGTGCTAGGGGGTTCAGCTAATTGCACTGTGTTGATTGACGTGTTGGGACTGGAGGAAAGATGAGAGCAATCTGCAGTATTCGCTTTCAGACTAGATGTGTGTTTGCTGACCCTGGAACTTTAGCAGTGAGTGCGTGTGTTGGAACTCTGTGTCCTCTCATGAATTCATCATAAATCCTGCAAGAGGGAATGTTTCTTTTAGAATGCCACTGAACCTTCCAAGTTTACCTAGAATAAGACATCAGAGTTTAGTCTACAGCGCTGGCTGTGATTATACTCTGGAGGTAATTATTTAAATTGGGAAGAGTAGATTTGTTTGGACTAAACTAGAAATAGAACAAAAGAAAAAACAGATTGGCGATTTACTGAGATCAAATAGGGCCCATGTTTTTACATCGTGCTGAACGGGCCAAATGTCCTCAAGAAACAGACGAGATGAGTAGAATTCTGGAATTAAGATGGTTGCTGCTCTGAAAAAGGGCTAGATTAGAAAGAGATTCTGCAGCAACAAGGGGATCCAAATGCTTTGTTTAGACGCCTGTATGCTTATACCACAAGGCCTTTCATGCTGTGTCAGCCGGGATCGGCTACCAACTTCCCACAACCCTAAGTTAGACAAGCTGATAAGATCGTAAAATGGCATGGATACTTTCAAGGGTACCAGAACATTATCTATCAATCACACACGTATAAAACTCCAAATTATCATCAGTGCTGTTTACGTACAGCAAGTCATTACTGTGACTAAAAACATCAAAACAGTGATAAAAATGTAGCTACTACCAGCTAGCTTGATACCGGGGAAAAAATCAAGTATTTTTAGATTGGTTTCACGATTTGGCTTATAAATAACACATTGATTTTAGCAGTATCTTGATTATGATAATGTACAAAATGTTAAATACATAAACTGTCCCCCCAAAAAGATCCCATTTATGCATTTTATTTCTTGTATATCTTCATGATGCTGTTGTTGATGCTGTCTTCATAAGCTAGTTTCACAAGGTGAACCCTCAGCAGATATCTTTATGGAGGAAAATTTATAACACTCTCACTTTATAGACACTTATTTGAAGCTACATATTTATAATAATAAGAAAATGAAAAAAGCCTCCCACAAAAAGCTGGGAGCAACAAACTTGAAAATTTGAGCTCCAGTTTTTAAAACCCAAATTCTGTTCTTTGTCAGTTAGTCTCATAAGACCTGTCATAGTCTCTGCCTTCAAACGTATCTCACCTGAATCGTGTTGTCAACATCAAAAATAAAGCCTACTATTCAAACTTTGTATGACATGTGGGTACAGAGACAATTTAACAAGTCTCACTTTCAGCTTGTCAGATACAAGCAGTTGGGCAAGGAGCATCTTTTGTGTATACTTTGCTGCCCTGTTTAAAGGTGCAGGGTTAACACTGTGAAAGGGTCTATTTTAACCACGTAGGTGTAAACCTGGTCATTTTGGTGCAATAACCAAACCAAACAGCAAGTGAAAAAGTAAACAAATTAAGACACAAAGAAATTAAGAAAAGTGAGTATAACAAACACCCACAAAGGGACACATGAGATTGCAGTCTCATGCTTAACAGTCCAGTGATCACATGGCCTTGGCTGGGTAGCTGGCTAGCAAGGTAATTCACAGAGATTTTAAATAGGATGTTAATTCTGGCTCATTACAAGCAGGCTTTTAACAAAATATACTTACTGGAGAAATTGAAAAGCCAACTCCTTAAAGTGTGTATCAAACAATGAAAGACCTCATGATACATAATTTTATATATATGAGTATTCATTCCCCAGACTGTTGTAATAAACAGTGAATTTAGCATTACCACCTTAAACCATATTATTTCCATTCATTTTATATTAAAGATCTTTGTATTGTGTTAGATTTTTTCTTTATTAGTGTCATTCTTTCTAGTATTTTCTTTTCAGCTTTATCTATTTTCTATCTGTAGCTATAACACAGTAATCTCTTGGTGGGAAAACCGTAATTCTTCTTTTCTTATCTTATGACTGTTGAAAATATTCCAGGCTGGTTCTCCGACACTGTATGAACAGTTTAACTAGAATATATTAGTTCACTTATTTCCAAAAATTTGTACCATTTGAAAAAGTTCAACAATTCTGCTTTTCTGGAATTAGCCAAATGAAGAGCATTCCTAACAAAATGAGCATGTTTAAGTGTTTTAGTTTGAGCTAGAAAGTATTTAAAAGAAACACTGCTCTCTCAGAATGATGATAATAGGTTCAGTGAATCTCTAATGGATGAGGGCCAAACCTCCTCTATATTTACACCACCGCTTCTCAGAGTAAATTTTACTTCGCTCTGCATGTGCCACGGAAACATCAACATGTCTGTTCAGACGCAAAAAGACAACAACAAAAAAAAGTTCTTCTGAGGCTTATGGCCAAGTCTGTTCTTCACCTTCCCTCTCTCGGATGGTGAGGTATCTTTAGCAACTGCACTCGTTTCTTCTTCAGAGGTACAGTAGGTTTCAATGAGATGGATCGGAGTCTGAGAAGCTGGCAGAGGTAATCAGTTAAACACCCACCAGGCTTTACCTCTGAAGAATAAAAATGATAAAAAGCCCTGCAGCCACCTGTAGATGGCTGAGGCCCCATGCTGTGTCCCTCACTGACACTGTGGTGATTTTGTATAGATTATCAGCACAAAAGGGAGGGGAGGAGAAGAAATAATGAAAGGAGTAAAGATATAACATGAAGACGAAGAGAGGAAAAGTAGAAAAATAGCAAGATCAGTCTAGTATGGAAGGAAAGGGAGAAAATTAACAATATATGTGTAAGAAGAAAGAGAGAAAGTACATGAGAAAAATTTCGGCTATGGTTTCTTCTTTACCGTCTTCAGTCGGTCCATTTCTTTCTGTTTCCTCTGTTTCTTTTTCCGTTTACATTGACTTGTTTCACTTGTTTCATTCTTTTTTCTATAAGACTCTAGATACATGTGTGCAATATAAAGCAAGTCAGCATTTATTTTGCTTTTTGCTCTTCCTTCCTTCTTTGTCTCCTTTGCAATCACTGTTTCTTTCTCTACCTTTCTTCTACTCCTCTCCTTTTCACTTCTTCTTACTCATCCACTATCATGTCCGTTCTCTTTTCTTTGCCATTTTCCACATTTCTTCTTTCTTCTTGACGTTTTTCAGCAGCAGCAGTGGTGCTCCAGAGGAGGATTAGTGTTGTTCTGACTGGTTAACATGTCAGAAGAGAAAACAGACATTAAGAGGATTATCGGCCTCGCTAAGGTTTAACACTGTGGGACATTCCTCCACAGCAACCCCGTCTGGTTTCACTTTTCGGACTTTCACATTTCTATTTATGGTTAAATAGTCTGCAGTTTGGCAGAGAAGAGGGAAGAGTTCAAATGCATGAAACCTAAAGTTGAAAAACTAATTTTTAAAAAATATTTATGAAATGTAATGTAAAAATTTAATTAATGAAATGTATTTTCATTGTGTTTCAGCTGCTCTGTAACAACGCTGTTTAACAGCAGACAAACAACAGAAACTAGATTTCTTCAGTTTTCAGTATTTAACAAAAAAAAAGTGTACTTTCTGCTCTATCGGAATCATATAAACACAATAAACAAACATTAAATATGCAAATAGAGGACAGAAAACTGATGGCATTGGATTATCTTGGTATATCTTTGTTATATATGTTTCCACAAACATAAAAAAAATGGCAAAAACTGTTTTTAGATTCTGCAGTGATTTGAGTCTAGTAGAATTTATTTTTGCTTCCAACAAACCTTCAGGTCCTTAAGGACCTCCTTGTACTTCATGATTCCCAGATGAAGATAATGATGATGATGAGGGCTCTGCTATTTGGACTCATGTCAAACGAGTGTTTTTCTCTCAGTGTGAAAGGGGAGCTTGTCAAACACTGACAGTTCAGCCCCAGGGTTGCGTCCTCGCTCCGCTGTACCTCTGAAGGACCAGAGAGGACTGGCAGGACGAAGCTTTGTCTGCAGCCACAAAAGACGACAAGACACCCGGAGGGCTGTGGACTTAACCCCCGAAGACCCTCGCACACAGACACACTGAGGGGCTACAGGTGGAGCTACACTAAAGAGAAACAAATAATGAGCCTGCAGGAGGTTTTACAGCCACAGTCAGGACTCTCAGCTGATCAGTCAGCTGTGGGAAAGAGGGAAAAAAGACCGAAAGGGAGGGACAACAGATGGGAAGGAGAGAAGATAAAACTTAGACTGTCCCTGGGAAGGCAAAAATAGAAAGGAAAGGTAGGGGCACGTGTTGTGTACAGTCTAGGAAACCGTATGACCACAAGTGCCATAAAAACACCACCACAGAGTGAAACTTAATATGGCAGTTTCATCTTTAACATTTGCACAGAATAACACTTTTTTTTGTTTATAATAAAGAGAAATGTATTTTACCTTTTGTCTCACATAAAGTGACATGTAGTGGCGATAACTCGAGATGATGTTACCAAAAAGTAACATAAAATTATACTAAAGAGATATGTGTCAATGACATTTATAATAATAATAATGATAATGATAAGTGATAAGTGAGAATAAAAAAGACAAACCAAAAAAAGAGGTAACAAGGGACATGAATTGAACTATAAAGACATGTAATGTGACCAAAAACAGTTTTAAAGAGAAATAAAATGTGACAAAACAGTGTAAAACATAACAAATGATGACACAAAAAGTTATAAAAGCAAACATAAATTAAAGGGAAAAGGTAATGACCTAACGTATAAAAAATTAACAAGGTGTAAAGTCAAATGAAATGAATTGAGATTTTAAGCTATCAAATTCAGGTTCTTCAGGAACAGATAGTAACCCTACCCAGTGGTCTGGTTAGTGATGATGGCTGGTTGTAAACAAAAAGAGACATTAAGTGATAAAATACTCCAGAGAAAGAGGTAAAGTGACTTAAAAAGAGACCAAAAGTGATCAAAAATGCATAAAGTCACTACAAAAAAAGGTTAAGAGGTTATTGTACCATGACGATGTATTTCTTTTCACATTTGCTAACAAACATAACATGATATAATATACTCCTTGTCGTTTCGATCCCTGTCGGGAGTTGGAGTTCTGGGAGTGTAAGCTGACAGAGGGATGACAGATAGACCTTGCTACTTCATCCCTGACACAAAAGATGCAGGGCAGAAGCAAGGCAATAGGTACTGAATGATGGAAGGAAAGAGGGTGGACAGGGAGGAAACAATAGCTCACCTGCAAACACAAACAGCTATTTTTAGTTAAAAGACTCAAATGTATTTCTCCCAAAACAAAGCTGCTGTTTTTGCCCCTAACTCCACTGTTTGCACGTTTACTTCCTCCTATCAGCCAATCAGAGGCGTAGCTGGACTGCCAGCCGAGACAGACAAAGCTATTAATTAGCGGAGCTTGCAGTCAGCAGGTCAGTTGCTTGGCAGGACACATAAACACACAAACACATCTACCTGCTGAGTCTTTGGGCTGCATTTCCTGTGCATGTGTGTTGAGGCGATCAGGGGTTAAGAGACTAGCAAGGCAACTAACAGGTTGACAGAAGAATAGCTGGAATCTTCCTTTAATCGGAGTCAGCAGGTCAGCAGAGGTTAAACAGTGTTTTTCCAGACTACTTTAAGCTGCTTCAGCATCTTTTCTTTCTCTTACTTTTTAAGATTTAATCTCTGAATGTGCCTCAGCTTCACAAGATGGGGTTGAAATTGTTTTTGTATTGCTAACATCCTGTAAATCATTCGGCCTCAGCATGCAGTCTGGAGTGGAATCAGAGGAAAACCTACAGCAGTAAATTTGGATCCACTAAATCCATAATCATCCAAATGTTTTAATTCAGTACACTGCAAAACTAGCTTAAATCACATGTGGACTGTGTGTTTGTTGTGCTAAACACAAACTTTCAGTGAAGTCAGATTTATTTGTGCATGTTTCTTTATGGTTTTATTTGGGACAGGACAGTGAATGGCACTGTCACCTCACAGCAAGAAGGTTCCTGGTTCAAACCCCTGCTGGGTTAGAGAAACCTGCAGGGATTTCTTCCAGGTGCTCCGTCTCCCCTCAAAGGTCCAAAGGCATGCATGTCAGATTGGCTGGTGATTCTAAATAGCCATTGATGTGAGGTAGATAAAACTCTTTGAGAGAAAAGAATAAAATGGGGGGCACATGGAAACCCTTCAGTTATAAAACATACTAGTAGGCAGAATTTTTTAATTAACTTTTGATTATGGGATATACTGTGTTTGTTCTTCGTTATAGCCATGGGAAAAGTGCACCATCAATATTTAGATTAGTTGCCAATAAATCTTTCTTTCAATTCTGTATTTATGCTGTTTTAGCCAACATGACTGCAAAAAAGTGGGAAACATGTCATGTAACATGGTACGACCAAGTTTTACGAAATACGTTTTTTCATATATTTTTTTTTCAGTGTGACCCAAAACAAATTGACTCAGCAAGAAAAGTATTTACAGAGTTCAAGACAGAAGGCCATTATCCCACAGATTTCTTGACTTGCGACTCCCGCTCCAAAGGTATGCAGTCTTACCACTACCAGTCCAGTTGCAATATCTGTCCTAACTTGATGTGGGGATTTTAAAGGACTTTAGAACAGCCAGACAGCTGGCATACTACTGACATGTGTCATTTAAGTTTGAAAGAATGTTCTTAGGACTTGATGTTGCATTGCTAGTGTTAGCCATGTTGCTAACCACTTTTACTGGTTTTGCTGCTGCTAAATGGCTCTCACTGTTTAGCTGCAGACTTCCCCATTAGTGAGTTTTTAGCAATAAGCCTCTGCTTGGGCTTGTTCCTTCTTATCTATGTGTCTATATGTGTAAAAACCACAACCAGTGTAGTCTACTCTCATAATTTTATATAAATGTTTGTCCCCAGAGTCAAAACGCAGTCAAAGAATCAGTCAGCATGACTGCTTTCACTGTTGTTATTGTAATACGTATCGTCATATGTTATATATGATGATACTTATGTTTGTATTCACTTACCTGGACTCAATATCAGTTGTATTTGTTTCATTACTTTTTATATTGTTAAGTGTTTGAAAAGAGTCATTTTGGGCTCACTCGTACGTAAGCAGTTTTTTATCGTTGCCATCCATCCATTTTCTTCTGCTGAGCAGGTGCCAGTCCACGCTCCCAGCTATGGGCGATATAGAATTAACCTAATCCTATTGTAGAAGGAAGCCAGTGTACCTTCTTGCTGTGACGTAACAGTGGGATCCACTGTGCCACCATGCTACCTCCTGTTTTGCGTCATAAAGAAAAAAACTTGATCATAATTTATTTCAAAATGGAGGTATGAAATGCATGCTCATTGTCATGCTCAAGTTAGCCAATTATAAGTTAGAGGTTAGTGAACATGTGGCCTTCATTGTGTCTAATTTTCTATTGTAATACCATTTAGAATCACTGACAGAAGGTTTAAGTAATAGGATAAAATTTTTAGCATCAAATATAATTACGGTGGTTCAGTCAAAATTATTCAGTCATTGATGTCTACATCGCTTTTAAGTGGCAGCTTGTATCAGTGGCTTTAGAGCAAGCATGTCTTTAAGGGACCAGTGCCACTCCATGCTGGACAGACAGACTCAAAAAATAACTATTTTATTTGCGGTAAAAACACAGAGTATTAGTGTCGTTTTGTGTTTAACTTAAGTAGTTCACTGATGCCGTTAGTGACCACAAATCTAAAAAGGCAATGTCAGACAGTACACTTTTGTTGACGGTGAAACAACTCAAAAGACATCAGCGTTTTCTTTCTTTTAAAAAAATAATCAAATAAAATTAAAGTGCAGTGTAGCTGCGTCTGAAGAAGACTGATGATGTTGAGGATTTGATTTCTGAAGTGTAAAATGCAGGAAAAAGATATGAACATACTGATTCTGACATGAAGCACAGCGCCATCTTGACTTCACCCTTCCCTCCCACCCTCACACACACACACACACGCAGCCTCCTTCACTGAACGGCAGCAATCGGCAAATCTGTCATTTTTCACCACAGGTAGCGATATAATACAGTCTGTGATTAATTTTAATGAGACACTTTATGGAGGAGAAACATATCAAATCTTAGAGTGGGGAGAAAAAAACTGATGCAATTACAGAAAGAGAGGAGAGCGTAGTGGTGGAGATACGGAGAAAGAGCAGTGGAGGAAAAGAAGGAGAGGGCACAGATGGAAAGAAAGAATGAAAAAGTAACAGAGGAGAAATGAAAGGAAAACAAGGTGGAACCGAGAAAGGCGAGGCAAAGTATGGAATGTGAGAACAAGAATTTATTTCACACACTTAATAATCAAAACTGTTAATCATTACTTGAAATCACTCAGCAGTGCTCAATAGGTCTCCGCGGCCAATTCAGAGCATCATTTTCATAATATTTAAAAGTTATGAAAAGTTATTTCTTCTTTTTTTTGTTTATTTGTTTTGAGTGTACTTGTTTACTCTGAATTTTTTATTTTATTAACTTCACAGTTTTGTCCTTTAAGCAGGCCAGCACAGAGCGTCACAGCCGGTCTGTGTGAAATTTCCAGGTTTTCACTGCTCCTGTAATATTTCTCTGTTTCCTCCCACAGTCTGAAGACGTACGTCAGGTTAACCTGTGATTCTATGTTGGATGAAGATGTAAGTTAAGGTGTGAATGTCTGGGTTGTTTTCCCAATAATAACAGTACAATGACAGGTAAATAGTTTGACTTGTATGCCAACAAACACTGGTTATCATTGTCATGTTCAGCAAGTTTAAAGGAACATTCAAGCAGACAAATCTCAAGCACTAAGTAATATTAGACAAGGAATATATTTGACAAAAACAGAAAAAGATTCTGGGTTAGATCAGCTGGATTTCATTGAACACCTCAGCAGGATTCGTGCAGGGTGGTCACATGCACACACACACACACATGCAGACACACAGAGTAAATTAATAGCACAGTGCACAGTAATTTGCAGTGAGACAAAGACGTGTTAAACTCGCTTTAATTGCTGACAGGATCATTGCAGCAGGAAGCCATTTTGCCACTCAGAGTAAGAATCACTAGAACATCGGCAAGAAGCTGCCCTTCATCACTTCCTGTCTTTGTGTGTTTGGGTGTTTGTGTAGTCTGATCTGATGTCACTGATTAATTTACTGTATTCATTCATTCATTCATTCAGTTTATTCTTTGATGAATTTCATTCATTCAAATAAAAAAACAACAACTTTGGTTTGTTTTGCTTTCACCTCAGATTTTAGTTTATATTAAATCTCAGTTAATATGAGGAATTCACTTAAGTTAGTTTCTGAGAGCTGAGTTGAAGTTTACATCAATTTATGTTATCTAATCATTAGTTGAGTTAAGATAAACAGAGGTTAGTTTATAGCAGCCTTTAAGCTAAGATATTTACTTTGGTGTGGTTGAGATGGACCAAAGAACTTTTTTTGAGTTTATTTGATCAAAGTCTGTTGAAGGTTGAAGGTGGAATCAACAAGCAAAGATTTGAGTTGACTGACAGTGTGTTCAGCAGTGCTTGCAAGTCCTCTTGTTTTTCCTCTCACTGAGGTTAAAGCATCTTATTTAGGAACAGGAGCTTCAGTTCACAGGTCGCCTAGAGGTCAGAGCTTTGTTGGCCTTATGACTTTAGGGGATCCATCCAGCTCATTTCCTCTTTTGATGTTAAGTGTGGGGCAGCTGACCAACAGGAAGTAATGATGTCATCACTACATTTGTGGGTTAATCCTCCCGTTGACCTCTCAGATCAAAAACGGCAGTTTATTTCGTGTAGGCCAAAGAGCACCAAAGTACAACTCTCCAGTGTCTGACCCCTCTTCAGTAGTACTTGAGCTCGAGGTCGAGTAGCTGACAGACTCAAGAGTCCGTCAGAGTGTCTCAGCTTCATAATGTGTTCATGCCTCATCGCTGTTTAAATGCACCTGTCAGAACAGACTTTCAAAAGATGTCTTCCAAGAACTGTTGACAGAAATTTGGAACAGTACATACTGTAGGTTGATGCACTGAACATTTTTAAACAGTGGTTGAAATGTGTTTTCTTTTCTAATTGTTTCCTTATGAAAAAAAATGAATTGGCTTTAAGTCTGATACAAATCAGCCAGCCTCACCCCAAACTGTTACTGTGAGTCACAGTTGTGAGTGTTGACTCAAAAAAGCATTGTATCACAGATTACTCATTACTTTTCTTTAAAGTACTGTAGCTTTATTACACTTCTTGTTTTGTGTAACCCCATAAATGACCTGAAGCACATTGTCACACAGTTAGCAATATAAACCTGAGGCTGCAGTTCCACACACACACTGATTTTCTGAAGTACTCAAAACCAACATGTTCTCATCCCAAAAAGTAACATACCGACGCTATGTGACAAATGGTCGGTATGTTATGCTTTCTGAAACATGAGAACCATTTGGAATGAATCTACACATGTACATTTATTTTACTTTGTTGTCATGAATTGCTTTGGAAAACACTATCTGATACAGTTAAGGTTGTGGTTAGGGTTAAGATTAAGGTTAGGGAATACACGGCTGGAACACACGGCTGGAACGTGTGTTACCGGCAGCATCTTTCTATTGGATTCCATCCACAATCTGGCGCTTAGCATAGGAACGCGGAAGGTTACCTTTACGTGTTCCTATGGGACGCCTCGGGATGTGACAAATCATTGGTATGTTATGTGTTGGGAATGAGAACGGTCTCTCAAAACATAAATAAATTAAAACTAAAACCTGGCAGCAGCTCAAGATTGTTGATGGAGTCTGGTTGGATGGGTATAAACTTTTTTTTAAAGCTGCATCTGACTGGCTGGTTTTCAGTGTTGAACTCAGGGATTAAGTTTGGTTCACTCTGACTTGACTTTGGTTTGAGTTAAACATTTGATTGCGTTGTTCAGTTCGGTTGCATTTGCTATAAACCTAGCAGCATCTTGTTCCATTGGCATGTGATGAAGTAGTCCAGATGATGTCATATTACTGTTACGAACATGCAATATTGAGTTGATGAGTCAGTCAGAAGAGTTCACTGAACTCTGTGGTCATTTCTGAGGTTACCGTTTGGATTTCATCGTATTACAGAGTGTTTCTGTTACTTCATCTAACCCTCAATGTACAACTCCGTGTCTCCATCCTCTCTCAGACGCCTCTGATTGGATCAGCCGGATCGAGTGTCACAGCCAAGGAACCAATTAGCCACTGACACTGACCTTCCCCTCCTCCTTCCCATCAGACCCAAACGGCATCTTTGCCCCAGCATACAGCACAGCTGTCAGTGTATTTGCCATCCAACATCGCCGCTAACTGCGCAACCTGCTAACACTCACACACACACACACACACACACACACACACACACACACACACACACACACACACACACACACACACACAGACATCCCACCTCCTTACCCCAACCCCTCGCCCCCACCACCACTCCCATCATTAAAAATGAATGTGGAGGGGCTTTTAAAGTGGATGGATGAGGGGTAGGCGGGAAGATGGGGAAGAGGCTGCTGTTTTCCAGGGAAAATATTGTTATTGATCCCATCCCATTGTTTTAGAGGTAAACCGATCTGGCCTTCGAATTTTCTCAAAGTGTCTCGTTGTAACGTCCATCATTGCAGAATCTGATATCCCGTTAACAATTCTGGTTTTAATGCAGTGGGATACTGGGTGGGGATGGAGCCTGAGGATGGAGGGAAGGGTGGGGTGGGTGTACATGTGTCCCAGGGGACTGGCTTGATCATCAGGCTGTTGTCGCAATGATGAGGACGATGGATTCGAGTTATGAAAATGAAGTGGGCGTAATTGATTGGGTCGGTAAAGTTTTTATTCCTGGTTATTGATTTGCAGGCAGTGAACAATATTGATACCAGCAGAGGAACAACTCGATATGAAGTGAAACATAAACACAGTGGTACTGAAGGGAGGGAGGAAAAGGGGGAGAAAGAAAGATGAAAACAGCGCAGAAGAAAGTGTTCTGATGGATGGGGTAAAGGAGGGAGGAAGAATAAGGGGAGAGCTAGATCTCTATGAAAATAGGAAATGCCACAGAGAAAGGTGACAAAATTGCAAAAGTGCAAAATTATGGCAAGAGGATTGTACACCTAGTGTTTAAATCACACTAACTTTATGCAGAATACAGAGAATACGAGAAGAGGGACAACTTCATCTATACATCATTAAGAACACTTTTTAGTAGTTAATCAGTTAGTCAATCACGTGGCATGTTTTGCTGGAAAGAATATCTTATGAGAGTTTTCGTTTTATTATTATTATTATAACTTTATTATAAATACTGTTCCATAGTTTGCATCTATAGTTTTTATGTGTTGGAGCGGGCCCAAGTTATCAAACTGTACATTAAACATAATTAACATGAATATTTATCTGTCTCTCTGTGTTAGTCCAAAGAATCGTGACCTGTCCAGGGTATACCCTGCTTTGGGATGTAGCAGAAAGCAGGGTATACCGTATAACTTGAT
Organism: Diplotaxodon limnothrissa; assembly: GCF_057381915.1. Classification (NCBI taxonomy): domain Eukaryota; kingdom Metazoa; phylum Chordata; class Actinopteri; order Cichliformes; family Cichlidae; genus Diplotaxodon; species Diplotaxodon limnothrissa. The sequence continues at coordinate 4,880,337 of NC_140614.1, read as the reverse complement.
AAATGAATAGATGGATTATTATCTGATATGTTGAACATATTGCTCCATTCAAAACAGCAGTCATCTCATTGTGCTTTATACTGTAAAGCAAAAAACCTTCAATATTAGTAAAAATAATTACTACTGAGTACCAGGGGATTTGTCAGATGTGTTCCATCAGCAAAAAGTCTGCATTTCTTTTCCCCGTTTTTGGTCTCTGAACCAGGATCGGGCCTTTGCAACCTCTTTCTGATGTCCGTCTGGATTGAAGGAGTAGGAAACAGCTTGTGCCTCAACCTTTGACCTTTCACCTCTTTACAGTTTGTTTCTTGTAAGGCTGAGCCGAGCTGTAATTGAAGTTTGTTTTACCACTGACCTCACTGTGAGTCACAGAGAGACAGCCAGACAATGAAGCCAAATGTGGAAGCAAAACAAACATTTTAATGATTTGAAAGGCATGAAAGTAACTTTCTGATAAAGACAGAAAGGAGGAGGAGGAAGAGGAGGAAGAGGTGGAGATAGAAAGGAAAAGCTAGGATGTAAAGCGAGATGTAACGTGAGAGACTGAGGTGTGAGTTAATGTGTCCATCTCTTGAGTGTGTGTGCAGTCTATTTATCCATCACAGTGAGTGTGTGTAAGGCGATTACAGATCTGGAAGCTTTGGTTACATTCCCCTCTCTCATCCTGCCATCCTGCCGACCAAACGGCGGTGGGTTTGATGGTTTTAGTGCCTCTCCGCTCGATGCAAATCTCATCACCAGTTTTTAGACACGAACGCTGGGAAGCGACAAACAGAAACCGGAGAGAGGCCGCATTAATGCCGGCCGCGGCTCCTTCAAGAAAAGAACAAGGAAACCAGAGGCTGAAAATATGGCGTCGGGTTTCAGCCGTTTGGAAAATATCCTCAATTTGATCAAAAATTTATAATGTGACTTTTAGAGCAGCTTGGGTTTCCTGAAGGCTGCTGCTGCGCATTATACAGCTCCTTTAATGTGGTTAACACACTTTAACACACCGCGCTGCCCTGCACTCTGTGTCAGTGCAATATGACTCTACACGTGTGTATACGGGTGCGTGTATTAGCCAGCCATAAACTTTTTTTAAATTTCTCCATTAAAAACATCGAGGATTACTCTGAATTGTGTGTAAATGGAATTTTAAGTGGGATATTTTATAAAGTTTTGTCATTTCAAATCAATAAATGCAGAATTTTGCTTTTGTTTAGTATCATTTAAACGTTTTAGAATTAAAGTCAGGATTTTCTGACAGATGACAACAGCATTCACTTCATTTACTGCATTCAGTTAATTCCTTTATTTATTTATGGGGGGGGGGGTTACTTTTGGAATGACTACATATAACAACACATACATTTTTACCTTCAAAGTGGTCACTGTGGAGATTGAACCACAAAACCAGCCAGTCAGAGCTTTGCTTTTTCAAGATTTCCTCTGATCTTGATTTACGTCTACGTAGCTTCATATTAATTAAATTAATTACCAGGAATTCTAAAAGATAATGAATAAGACACAAAATTAAAACAACAAGAAAACAAGGACAACACAAACATAAACTATAGCCAAGAAAACTGCTTGGTCTGAAAATGAACTTGACACATACAAAATATAAACATGAAGATAATAATAATACTGGGAAGAAACACAAAGTGAATATAGAAGTGAAATAAATAGTAAATTGCCCCTGAACTGCAGAAAAAAATATTTAAGGTCACAAATTACTAACATAATCAAAAAAATCTATCAAAATCACAACATTTGCAAAGTTACCTCACATAAACAATAAAATGAAAACATGAAACCACAAAGGGCATGAAATAACTACACACAGTCACTGCATCACTACAAAGTGACTGCAAAAAATAAAAGTTACTGCAAAGTTACATTAAAAATAAATAGCATGATAACGAGAAAGACGACAGAAAAAACAATCATTCAGAAATCAAACAAAACGAAGGAAATGATCATTGAAGCATGTTTTGGCGATGTGCAATAGAGGAGAGAAGAGGATCAATAAGAATCAAATCCAAACTGGATCCTACACACAAACCACACTGTTCTGCAACAACTCTCACATTTAACCTGCTCTGGACAAACTCAACAGCTGCAGCTTGTCACCACGACAACCTGACATCAGTAGTGTGATGATAATCAATCAATTAATCAATGCACATATTTACCCAAGAGCCCACACTCTCTTTCACCCCCCCCCCCCCTCCCACTCTCTCTCCTTGTGTTTACAGTCCAGTTAGTGATGGCTGCTTCAGGACCTTCCTGTCGTCACTATCATCAGTCAGCAGATATTACCCTCATCTGACCACACACACATACACACACAGGGTGAGAGTGTGTGCCTGCGCAGGTCATAGTGTGTGTGTGTGAAATATTTCCCCTGCAGCCTGATGCGGGCTGACGACAGATCTTTCACCGCCGGCTGAATTTCGTGTTTTAGAGATGTGGTGTGTTAATAGGAGATTTGCGTTTACTGCAGAGCCCAAGTGTCTTCCATGAAAACACACAGACACACAGATGTCTCATCTAACTGCTGCTGTGTTTGCTAGCAGGCACGTTTTTAAATAAGTATTGGAGTTGTGCGCTGTCATCAGGAGATACGGTATTCTCAAGCACTGACTCTTGGAGATAAACAAGCAATTACAGGCTAAAGTCACATCAGTGTTTTTTGTATTTGCTATGCAAAGTGTGATGAGCACTAGAGAATGACTACAAAATAGTAAAGAGAGGATGACAAAGTGATACAAAATTGTGATGGTGCAAAGTCACAAAACCTCTTTCAAATATTTTTGATTATTTTTATTTATTTTATTAGTATTTTCAGTTTTTTTAACAGACAAAAAAAATCAGCTTTTACTAGCCATTGAATGCAGCAAATCATAACATAGCACTTTCTCTTCTTCCTTATAAATAAATATATACATATATATTGCTATACACACACACAAACACATGCACACACGTGGGTGAAGCAGTAATGTGGTTGCAGCCTGGTTAGGATCGATTTCCTGTCTGCTGCCTTTAATAAATGTCTTCCCAAGTCATTAAAGGAAGAGAACGCATCAGCTGCATCGATCCCACGCAGTTCATCACACACAATGTTCACTATTTAGTCCAGACTGAGGGTTGAGAGTCTATTACAGCAAGTGGATCACATATTGGAGAGAAAGCATCCGTCATCAATGCTGCTTCAGTGGTTTAATATTTGTTTGTTGCCTGTCGGATGTTGGTCTTCATCCAAACCTCATTGCCTCCCTGATGAGACTCCATTTAGTGCAGGATTTACGAGTGCTACACAGAGCAAAGCTAAGCTATTAATAAGAATCCTTTATTTGGGACGTCCCTGACTGTCTTTTTAAAAGTTTACTGATTTGAATTTGCAGTATTAAATTTCTCCAAGAAATTTACTCTGCTTGCTGCACTGCACTGTTGGAAATGTTCAACATGTTCATGGGACAAATTCATAAAGAAAAGTAAATTTCTTGAGTAGTCTCAATTACTGACACCATCATTAATAGGAATTAGATACATACGGGACACAGTATGATTTTAACCACACAGGATATAACCATCAAAACAAAACTGAAGTTGGCTGAACAAGAGTCAAAAGAGGAGGATAATAAAGAAATTCAGGTATAACATTATGACCACTGGTGAAGTGAATAACACCAATTATCTCTCCAGCTCCTCTTGGTGGGTGGGATATATTCGGGTGCAAGTGGACACTTAAGTCCTCTAAGCTGGCGATAGAAGCAGGAAAAATGGGCATGCATAAGGATTTGAGTGATTTTTACATGAGCCAGACTGTGATGGCTAGATGATCAGGTCAGAGAATCTCCAAAACTGTAGTATCTATCCAAAGTGGTCCAAGAAAGAAACAGTGGTGAACCAGCGACAGGATCATGGTGACAAAGTCTCACTGATTCACACGGGGAGTGAAGACTGACCTGTGCGGTCTGATCCAGATGACGACCTAAGATGCTCTTCTGGAGCTCAGAAGTTAATGCTGGCTTTGAGAATACACAGAGCATCGCAGTTTGTTGTGAGGCAGCGCTGACTAGTCAGGGTTCCCCATACTGTCCCCTGTCTGCTGTCAAAAGCACCAATAATAAGCATGTGAGCATCTAAAGAGGACTACAGAGCAATAGAACAAGGTATCCTGGTCTGAATTGCGTTTCCCTTTAAATAACGTAGCAGGCCGGGTGCGCACACGTCGCTTATCACTTTAACATCTGGCACCAGGATACACAATTGGAAGAAGGCAAACCGGAGGGGCAGTGTAAGGCTTTAGGAATGTTCCACTGGGAAAACTTGGTCCTGTCATCCATGTGGATGTTAATTTGGCAAGTATTTTTGCAGGCCTGATGACTCATGGCCTTTTCTAAAAATGTGATTGAGGACACATAAAAATCTAAGAGTAAAATGCAGCTCTGTTGGAAATAAGACATGGGTTTAATGCTGCAGAAAATCATTACTTCAGCGATTTAGTGCACAGAGCAGTAAAATAAACATTTTAATCTGAGCAATTATTGAATATTGCAGTTTATTACTTACATGACAGCTGCATATTACAGCTCTGAAACTTGAAACTGGACACACTTAAACATTAAATACTATTGTCACAGAGCCCAATAAAGGAGATGTGGAAATAGTAGTTAGTGGGCAGATCAAAGTAAATGTAATTTTACTGAATGAATAGGAATTCTTTGTGTGCTCTCTGTTTCAGTAGCTACAATTCCAGCAGTGTAAAAAAAGACTTAAAAGCAGAAGTATAAAGATGTGCATACGTCTGGATCACCAGCTGAATGCATGCAAATTCCAATACAGCAACATGTTTGCAGTGTTGTAATACAGCACGGCTTTATTTGTGATCCTAGTAAGGTAAGGTACAGCTTTACAAGTGGCACATATAAAATGTATTGCCCCAGTAGAGAATTTACATTGCACCTGAATCATTCTGTAAAAAACAGAATTATACTTCCAGCTAATTTTATATCAAACCTCTGAACATAACCTGACCCCAAATAATTTATGTGTTCAGCGTAGGTTACCATGGTGATTTATTTAGGAAAGAACCTAGAGCAACTTTCATGACACTGAAAACTCTTAACTCTGACTTTAACCTCAACATAGGTTGTTAACACATTTATCTCACTTTAAAATACACCCCTCATGACAATGAGTCGCTTTTGTTTGTTGGCCACTTCTATGAAAGTTGCGTACCCCACTTCTGATACACCACCACCACCACACCATCATCATTGTTATACATATACAATGATGAAATATACAACATATACAATGATGACAGTGTGTGTGTGTGGAGGGGGGGGGAGGGGGGGGGGGGGGGTGCAGGAGAGAGAGAGAAAGAAAGATATTAATATCAATGTATTTATTTGTATTAGTGGAGCACTCAATATTAGCCCAAAAAGGGGGGTTCGCAAAAAGAAAGGAGGCTGGGGGGGTGGCAGCATCTGGCTGAAGCTGATGGCAGAGGTCAAAGATTACAGAGGGTGCTTCTTAACTTACACAGGCCTCACACACACACACACACACACAGAGTACACACACGATATAGAAAGTGTACTATCAATTTACATGAGGAAGATTTTTAAGGATCACTGAACGACTTACTCTCACACTTACACTTCACACACACACACATTTAATCACCAGCACACACACGAACACACAATGAAGACTGAAGCTGTCAACATGCCCTCTGAAAGTGCAATCACACACACATACACACACATTCCTTCTGCTGCTGCTAGATTGAGTTGAAACCTTTGATCTCCCAGATGGCACAGTTCAACTTAACATAATCTTTTTATTTTTTCACCAACCTTTATTTGTCTGTGGGAGGTTGACAGGTTGGCACACTCCAGTTTCACCTCATTTGTCCACTGATTTATGAATTGATTTCCTCTCAGAGATATTGTTTCTACACCAAAGACCCTCTGTAATTGACTCTGGTTAATATTTGGGCTGCGTCATGTTGTTGTAGTTCATCATTGACTCAAATATTTAAACCAGAATTTTAGTTTTCTATGTCTGGGGCCCGTGTGAAAGTCTTTATTTTCCTTTTTAACTTTAGTTAATGGTAATGAAAAAGAAAGTAATTGCAGCCGAAATAGGATCCATGACAGGAAGTCTATTAATTGCTGCACAAATTCCTGTGTTCTCTAAAAAAACGGAGAAAAAACTAAAAAAAGCTTAGAAAATTAGGGGAAAAATTTTTAATTTTGTAAATCCAGTACCTAAGGTGAAATATAAAACATTGGCAGCATTGTGTAATTATTTCTTTAGCAAAAAATAAGACAAAATGTAAGGAGTGTGTGGAAAAAAAACAAAGTCTCATTAAGGGGGCAAGTAGCAGTAAGGTGTTGATAATCAGCCTTGATTAATTGCACTTGATTAAGTGTGACCACGTTTATAATAATGCACATTTTGGCATGTTGTTGGACATTCAGGTTTGTGTTAACATAATGCCAAGGAGGAAAGACAGCAATGATCTTAGGGAAGCAGTTGTTACTGCCCATCAGTGTGGGAACAATCTGAAAAGGTTAATAACCCATTTTCCAAATGTTTTGTCCTTCATACTTTTGTAAGATTATTCAAAACTGGAAAACATTTATAGACAGCTGCCAAACTTCATTTTCCCAGGAGTGGACCTGCCAGTAAATTCACCCCTTGGTCAGACCTCAGTGCAATTTTGCAAAAACAAGAAGCCACATCTCAGGCTTTCCGGCCTCAGTTATCACGTTAAATGTTAAATTTGATGACAGCAGGATTAGAAAAACACTGAACAAGTGTGGCTTGTTTGAAATGGTTGCCAGGGGAAAGCTTCTTCTCTCTAAAACATATCTTGGGGTTGCAAAGTTGCATCTGAACCAACCACTAGACTTGTGGTACAACAAACATCAGCGATGATTAAGTCAATGAACTGAAGCGGCGTTGTAATGAAAAGTGGAATGGAATCGTTGAAAAGATGATTTTACATTATTGCTGCTAAAGATGGCTCTAGCAGTTATTGAAGCATGGTGTGGAGGTTTTTTTGGTTTTTTGTTTGTTTGTTTGTCTTTTTACATTAGACTTCTCCATTTTGGCTTATTTTTTGTACAAAAAAAAGTCCTAATAGCCAAGAACTTAGAATTAAAAGTGGCTGTCCTGTCTTTTTACTGTGGCTGTACAAGGGTTTCAGGGACTGGAGTAATGCTGAAAAAAACCGTTACAAAGACTCATCTGCTCTCAGCAGGACACATTTTGTTGCTTGCTCCTTGCTTTTGTTTGTTGCTCACTTGTTGTTACCTTTAGCTTTGTAACTTTTTACTCTTGTTTTGTCTTTTGGGTCCTGTTCATAGTTGTTTTTTATTGTTCTTCAGTGTCTCTTTAGTGGCATTTCGAGTCTCATTGTGGATGTTTTTGTATGTCTTTGTTGTCATTTTATATATTTATTTGCTTGTTTTGTCTTTGGTTTTTGTTGAGTATTTGTTTATGTCTGATTACAGTTTCATTATGATCTTTTACGTCTCCTATACTAAACCAAACATCAAATCAGGATGTATGAAATAATGAGAAACATGTCCGTGGGACTCAGAGCTGCTTAAGAAAACTTTACGAACATTTATCTGCCTTCAAAGTGAACATGAGGTCTTTTTCTCATTCTATTTGTTTGTTTGCCTGCTTGCTTGCTTTTGCGGTGAGTTGATCATCACACACACAAACACTCAGTCATCTCTGCCCTGCATCACTGTTGTTCCTGTAATTGTCGCCTAGCAACAGGTTGGTGCCCTCTGTTATTATGTTTACTGGAAATGTTTGTGGTAAACAAGGAGGAGAAGAGGGAGGGGAAGAAAAGAGAGTGAAGTAGCGATGGAGAGAACTTAGGAGGTGATGAAGGTGCAAGGAAATGGGGAGAATGGTTAAAAGGTGAGCGTGCAGCAAAGTGACCTGCAGCTAAAATCTATCATTATCCAAAACAAAATGCTCTGTGGCCAGCCGGCCACGCCCCTTTCTGGCTCTCAGGACTCATTCTCCCATAATTCCTCTGACCCCCAGCTGAGGCTAAGTAGCATTTGCCAACCAGTTTGTAATAATTACCGCTTTGAAATGCCAGCACGCCACAGGGCGAGCTGGGCGCCATACTAGGGCAGCGTGCTAGCTTATGCTAATGGCTAAACAACATGATAAGTCCTTTGGGGTGAAGCTCAGGGTCCAGTTCGTAATTACTGGTTAGCTGTTAACTGTTAGCTTCTGGCGTTGGCTTATTGTATGACTGGAGAGGTGGTTACATTTAGCCATTAACTTCCAAAGGGTCATGTGGAAAGGCCTTTTGGAGTCCTTAATTAGCTACTAGCCATTTGTATTTTATGTGTAAAGGGCTACAGGCAGTTGCTTTGTGAAATTTTAGCACAAAGGAAGCATGCGCGAAGTATGAGACAATGGGCCCTGAACACATATTTTTTTTCTCTGTGCTTGCTTTCCATTTTTCAAAAAGCTTTACACACATTCCTGTGGTCATTTTGTTTATTTGTTGTTATGTTGTGCGTCTTTGTAGTGTTTCTGTCTGTGGTCAACTATTGTTACTAAATACAGAAAAGCGATACAAATGCTTTGTGGTCCTACCTTTAGTATAGACACTGAACTGAACTGAACTACTAAGAATGTGTTTTTTAAATTTATATCAGTGTGATTCCTTTTCTTATACTTGTACAAAACCTGGACACCTTCAGGTGAAGTAGATTTGCTTAATGGTCTAGTATTGATATAGTGCCTTTCCACTCTGAGCAGTATTTACTACAAGCCTTATTCACACACATTTATGCAAACTCTTTTTTCCTGTACCTAAGAGCTTTGTCCAACACATGGAAACATTATAGAGTGAATGTGTTGATCAGTAATATTGACAAGCAAACGGGAGTAACCAGGGTATCAATCTACCTGCCGTCTGATTGGTAGGCAACCTACTCTACCTCCTGCCTCTGATTTTGACTGACTTTGTATATCACTGAGTCTATCAAGTTATTTAAGCACTGGAGTAAACCATTTGATTTGAGTCAGAACTAAGATCTGGAAAATCGAACACTGTAATTTAATATTATACTAAATTTTCTTAAAACATGAAACGCATGTACAAACAACATAGACTCATACACACTGTCATATCAAATCCACAGAAATCCATGAGTATCAGTTGTACAGGTGTGTGTGTCTTCCTCAAACTGTGGTCTCCGTGGCAACAACAGACAGGGAGGATGAGCAGCAACTTGCCAGTGCCTACAAGCACCACCGTGCATTCTGTGTAGACATTAGTGTCACAGGCTGCCTCCCATCAGACAGGAGTGAGAAGGACTCAGTCTGATCAGCAACAGTACGGACAAATCCATGAACACATATAAATATATACAAAATCTGTTTCTCTGTAAATAGATTACAGAGAAGTCAAAAAATAAAAAAAACTCCTCTTTCCTCGACTCCTATGGAAACGTTGCAGTATGTCAGTCACAAAACCTAAATATAGCCACATGAGTCAGTTTCACGCTACAGAAACACAAGCCACCCCATCAGAAATAGACCAGGTGCTACTTCTTCTAAACACCTTCTGCGGAGATGACGAGCTGGAAATCAACGCCACCACATCCATGTTAGACTTCCTGGACAACATTCGCATTTTCTTCCCAGCTGTCCCGAGATCAAGGATGATTCCATAAATAAATCTTTTTTACCTTTGAGGCAGAATGAGGTGAAACCTTTGAGGTTCTAGATGCCATAAACAGACCTTTATTTGCCTTTATTTGGGAAGTTGACAGGTTGACACAAGCCACTTTTACCCCCTTTGTCCACTGATTTATGAATTCATTTCCTCTCCAGCATATTGTTTCTTCACCAAAGGAATAGTTGTTTTAATCCTGCTTGTTCACTTTGTTTTTAATTTTTTGTGGCTCTTTCTGTGCCATTGCTCAGATAAAGCTGGAATATCAGGTTTAGACAAATGTCTCTTTTCCACTAGCAGCTATTCAGCTCAACTCCTCTCAGTTTTTAGGGTTTTCCATTAGCTGGTGGTACCTGCCACCAGGTACCTTTTTAGAAAATGTGGCATCAGTAGAATGCATGCCACCGATTGGCCAAGAAATGACATCATGGATGAGTCATGAGAGCGACTCATTCACAACAATTAAACCTGCCACTTGTGAAACCTGGCAACGAGGGAAATGGCTACAAACAAACCAACACCATGATCCAGTGACGAGGCCTAGACATTTTTGTGTTTGGTGGAGCAGGAAGTATACGATCCAGGAAGTATGTCCTCCATTGTTGTGCTTTGTTTGTGTCACATATAATGATGTCGCAGGACTTTTGGCCACCTTGCTATATTCAGATGGTACTCAAATGTAATGAAGAAAGTCGAGTTGAGCCAAGTAGTTGCTAGTGGAAAAGAGGCATTAGACCTAGACTTCCTATAGCGTGCTGTAGGAAGCTGTGCCCAAAGATCAACTGGGCAGCTGTTTCTGCCCAGTTGATCTCTTCAGCAGCCCGTCATTGGTCACGCCAAGGTCACACTCGTCTGATTCTTTCGGTTATGTGTTGTGTTACTGACTGGGTCGGACATTGCCCAGCATCACAACACACAATATCTTGACACAAATCCTCCATCTGCCGCTCAGACCTGCCCAGGTGATATCTGCTACACTATTAACGTCAGGCCATATAAAAAAAAACACACACACACTCACATATGTGTGTTTGTGTGTGAGTCACTGTGTGTGTGTCCTCCTCCATATTTATTTGATGCGACTCCATATTTGTCTGTATCCAGGCGTGTGTGTGTGTGTGTGGTTTTATGTCCCCCAACATTTGTGTGTGAATGTGAGTCATTGGAGTGGGAGTGTATGTTTTTATGTCTGCGTGTGTATGTGTGCGTGTGTATGTGTGTGTCTGTGTGAAGTGTGAATTGAACAGAGCTGTGACCAGATGGGCTCTGTAGATCAGGTTACCTGTTTATAGAGCAGCATCTGTCCACCCTGTCAATCAAACAGAAAGAGGGAGAGAAAAAGAAAGGGGAGGGGAGGAGTGGGGGAGGCAAAGAAAGAGAGAGATGAGTAAGATACAATTGAATGAGTCAGACAAGAAGGTCAAAAGATGCATTTGAAGTTTCCTCATCCTATATGTAAAGTAGGTAGAGTAATCTTTCTTATCCCTCTACCTTCCTTTCCTCTCCCTTTCCCCTTTGTGCTCATCTTTTTTGTTACCCCTTTCCTCCTTGTCTTGCTTCCTATCATATCCTATGTGTGGTATTTCTTCCTTCCTTTTCTTTTTTCATCCACCTTATTTCTTCTCCTTCCCATTTCTTTTTTTTGCCTCTTGTTCCAGTCTTCCCCCTTTTAATCCTTTTAATTCTTCTTTTACTCCACAGCCTCATCCTCTTTGTTCTTTTACTGGCCTCCTGCTACAACTCTTCCATGACATCTATTCTTTTCTTCACCTGTCTTTCTCACATTTCTGTTCTCTTCTTCCACATTTCTTTTCCATCTTCCAATCCACCTCCTCCTCTTCTTCATTCCAATCCTATTCTTTCCTTCCATTGAACCACCTCTTCCCCGCCTTCTTCCACCATCTTTTTCCCTCTTATGTCTTTTCTTTGTCTTCCAACTCTGCTTCCTTCTTAGTATTCCACCTCTCCCACCTGCTTTTCTTCTTTTCCTCTTTCTTATTTCCTGCTGACCATTGTTGCCCACCTCCCTGTGTTCCTCCTCATCCACAGTCCTTCCTCTCTTCCTGTCTGTTGTTCTTTGTTTTCAGAAAGTAACATTACATTCAGAAAAATATCACTTCTGCAGAAATCAATGCAAATATTTTCATCTTCTCTCTTTCTCTGTGCATCTCTCTTTCCATTTCTGCTTCTCTCTCTTTATTTTCTAGTTTTCCTCGTGTTTCTCCAAATAAACGTGAATTCCCACTAAGAAATCAATGCAAATGCCGCCATTGATTTCTGCTCTCTGCTCTCTTTTTTTCTTCATCGAGCAAATGTCCTTTTCCCCTTCCAAAATCAATACAAATATTTTGCTCTTTGTCTTCTCTTTTGCTTTTCTCCCTTCTCCTGCTACTTCACTTGCCCGCCCTCTCTTGTTTTCTTTTATCGCTTTCCTTAAACTGTGTATTTTTCTCTGAGATCAATGCAAATATCTTTTCCATTTTCTATCCTTTTTCTGTTTCTTGCTACCTTCCTCTCCCACCTCTCTCACCCCGTCCTTCCCTCTCTCTCTCTCTCCTTCCCTCTGTCTCTCACCCTCTCTCGCCCAGCAGCCATCATTATGCAGCTGATTGCCGCGTTTAGCCTGGTAATTGAAATAATGAGAGAAGATTACCTCGCCGCTTTTAGTCACCTAGTTTAATCCACCAATCAGCTGTCAGCAGCAGGTCGGAATACAGAGACGTGTTTGTCTGTGTATGTGTGTCGGTGTCTGTGTGTACATTGTGTATACAATGCATACATGTGTAGATATGGATGTTTGTTGCCTATAGAAGCCTGCTTGTGTGTAATTTAAATTGGCTGTCGACGGCAGGGAATCAGAAAAATCAATGATGCGGCTTTCCCTCAACATGACCGACACAGACAACAAAGCAGCTCAGAGCGAGCGGGCTCTGCTGTTTTCCATCTGATGTCGATGTTTCTGTTGTTGTGGCTTGATTTTCTTTTCTCATGTTCGTCTGATGTGTTTCTTGCTTGCCTTATATTTGGTTCATCTTCAACCACGGGAACGCTTGAAGTGAAAACAAAATCAGAACTCAAGGTGCTGTTACTGGTTTTGTCAATTTTTAAATACTTTGCTGGTCCAACTAACCACACCATTTACACATGCCTGGGAATTCATTTCTCTCAAACTATTTGTCAGAAGAGAATAAATGGACGAATGGATAGTTGCTCATAGGGCTGCACGATTAATCGTTAAAAAATTGCGATCTCAATTCATACTTATGTGCGATCTCATTTCCAAATGACAACGATTAAAAAAAAAAAAAAAAGACTACGACGATTGTACCGCATTTTGATCCAGGATGTAATCTGCATGAAAACAAGCGCTCACTCTTCCTGCTCAACAAATGACAAGGGCGGAGCCTTATACCACGTGATACAGAAGCTGGCTGCTAACATTAGCAGGGAAAAAACAACGGAGAGCACGTCAGGGATGACGAGAAAGTGACAGGAGAAAATCCGTCCCGGTCAACCACCCAAACATCAATAACGAGAACCTTTTACAGCGCTTCCCTATACCGGTCGAACTCCCGCAGGCACAAAGAAATTACGGAGGCTATTACTTATCACCTGACCAAAGATATGGCTCCCATCAACACTGTGCAAAACGAGAGATTTAGGAAAATGATCAACACCCTAGACAAACGCTACACAGTGCCGTCCCGCAACTATTTTTCTATTGTTGCACTACCTGCTCTATACACGCAGTGTCGAGCAACGGTGGAGACGGAATTTCAAGCAGTACAACATTTTGCGGCAACGACAAAATGTGAGACATTTATTGTTTTTATGTTTATTTATTGTTTTTATGTTGAGTCTCAACTGTTACGAAGTTGATGTGCAGTTAATAAAAGCAATAAATATTTATACTGGAAAAGAAAATCGTGAGAGAATCGTGATCTCAATTCTAAGCCAAAAAATCGTGATTCTCATTTTATGCAAAATCGTGCAGCCCTAGTTGCTCATGAACCAAAAGGACACCTTTATCATGGAAATGATGCTTTGGTAATTGTTAGAAACTTATATTAATAATAATATTAAGAATATTAATGACCAGTCACAGGTAGCCACCATGATGTCAACCATCAGTCTTGGTGTGCAGCCTTAAATGAAACATTTTCCCATCTGTGACATTTTACCAGTGATTCTTACTAAGAAATTTTATGTTTTGGGGTTTCTTGTCATGGGTATGTCACCCTTTTTAACTGAGTAGTCAAAATCAGTCAAATCCACAGTAATCTGTCATCCAAAGTCAAGGAAAGACAAAACAAATATCTGAGAATCTACTCTTGTTGGGTTCAGTTAGGATCGTAAGGAAACTGGCAGTGGTAACTCAACTTAAAGAAGAAAACTCGGAATGAGACACTGACAACAACTTAAAGGAAAAATGTGATTTGAGTGTATTAAACATTTAAATGGTCCAAAAACATAGACATGAACAAAACATTTAAATCATTTCAAACATGTAATCTTCAACAATGTCCAATATATCACTTCAAGTGTCCATAAATGTATCAGGTATGCTGTCCATTTCAGTTCAGTGCACTTAGTATTCAGTGTTTGGTAAGTGTTCAAAGTTATTTGGATTGTCTTTAGTCACAGTTTTGCTTTTAGATGCATCAGTTTTTGTGTTAAGTGGAATCAGGTCTGACCCAAAAAGAAAAAAAGTAGCACCATAAAGTGTCCTGAGATCCTATTGAAAAAACATTGCAAATCGTTGTATCCTACCACCCTCCAAGGAAGCAGGTGGCTTTCAGATTGAGAGCTTCCTTTGTAGGCATCTCCAGTGGCATCCAGTCCTTAGATGGCACCGCTTGGGCCTTGCAGCAGACTTCTACCACATAAAAAAAAAAAACAGCCTGCACACAACGTGCAGAGCAATCACTTCACTTGTAAAATAAAACACATGTTTCTCTACTGTTATCCCTTTTCGTCATCACACATCGATACAGTTCTTATTGGCCAATAACAATCTATCAACGACAAACATACATTTCACTGCAAATCATGAAGCATGAAAAGTGTCTCATGTGGTGTGTTAGCTAAAAACCTCACATGTAAGCGCATTAGCCCAGAGAGCACATGTGGGTACGCTAGCATACTTTCCACAGGCTAACATAGCTAAGGAAACTAAGGAATAGACTATGTGCACTTTAGCATATGCTACTTCGAGTGGGGAAACTCCTGAAGGGTGCTTTGTTTCCAGTGTGATATTCGCGTCTTGTTTACGGTCGGGTTTTCCAAAAAAAGCCAACCAAATGGACGAATCAAGCGGCGATTTACATTTCTCAAGATGTCTTGGGCATTTACCGAATATATCTGTAGATGATTTTCATCAACTTGTCGATATATTTTTCCCTCGCGCCTAAGAACAAAGGAAGAAAGGATTGAAATTTCTCAGTATTTGTATATAGAGTTCCCTCGTTTATCGCGGGTGTTATGTTCTAAAAATAACCAGCAATAGATGAAATCTGCGAAGTAGCCAGCTTTATTTTTTACAATTATTTTAGATGTTTTAAGGCTATAAAACCCCTCACTGCATACTTTACACACTTTTCTCAGACAGGCATGAACAGTTTCACACTTTTCTCTCTTGTTTAAACACTCTCAAAGTCCATTATAGAATGAAACCAAAGATGAAAACCTGTTTTCAATCCCAAACATTTATTTGAGAAATAAACATACAGTATATTTGTTTTTCCATAAATAATAATGACAGATTTTAGAACTAATGAATTTAACTTAAAGCTTAATTGCTTAATTTAAGCTTAATGCACCTTATAATGCAGTGCGCGGTATGGTAAAAAAAAAAAATACAGTAACTTCTACCTTCCTTTAGCATGTCCAGAAGTCCAACTTTTTGTGCGATGGTTAGTATCTTCCTCTGCCCTTTGGGTGCAGGTGCCTTTGACGGTGCAAAATGTTTCGTTGACATTGTTGTTTGTTGGGGAGAAAACTTACAAACATACAGTATAGCACTTCAGAGTCACACTGCTAGTGATCGATGTAGCGATTCTGTACTGTACAGGAGAGCACGGCACGGCACGGAGGAGATCGACAATGATCTACAGCCGATCGGGATGCAGAACACGATGCGCTTAAAACAAAAAAAAAGCATGCAAAATTGCACTAAAAGGATCCGCGAAACAGCGAGGCTGCAACGGTGAACCGCGTTATAGCGAGTGACCACTGTAATTGTGAAGATAAGTCACAACATACCCTTTGTAAATATTAACATATAGAGACCCTTACCAGCAATCATTCATGTATTTTTTTATATCCTATGGCTTTTTTTCACAGTTTGTTGACATGCTGTGTATGTGTGCACTGATATCGACATAACGGGGAAACATCTGGCTTTGAGATTGAAAATGTGACTTCATTCTGGGGTAAAACCGCAAAGGATTCTGGGAACACGTGGCAAGCAGTACTAGCGCACGCAGGTTCTCGTGCACAGAGTCTATCGTTAGCAGCTTCTACGACAAACATTGTATCCTGACTGGTTTTATACTCAGAAAAGTTGTGTGAATCACAACTTAATCTGCAACTGTGAGACTCACCAGGATATTCTTCAAAGAAAACATTAATTCCGTAGTGTAACACCTTACAGGACTGAATCTCCAGATCAGCTTTGCGCATCTAGCTTGTCACTACCCGATCCGTACCGGAAACCCGATCGGTACCACCGAGTTAGCTCCTAGCATTTCTCAACAGCTCTGTCACCTTTTCGACTGCCCGGGACATTTAAACAATGGATAAACCATATACAAACAAATTCACGCTTTTCTCCTCGACAGAGAGCTTTCCCTCGATTGAACAACAGTGACGTAAAATAAGAAGAATGGCGCCTAATTACAGACTTAATAATACTGACTTAGTAATATGTCACATGAAGATTCATCAGCCAGATTAAGTGTTTACTGACAGTGATAGCGGACATCATCATCACTATTCCAACAATACTCTCCACACAGACAAGCATAAACACACTCGACTATCACTAAATCAAATTTAACACCCGTTTGTAATGACGCTAGTTCGGTTTACAATAGGGTTCATGCGCTCGGTCAGCAGGTGGCGGTATCCTCGTAAATTGGGGAGTAAACTGCCCACTAAATAAAACAGAAGAATAAGAAAGCATCTGCACATGCGCGGTATGGATCGGGGAATCCTGAGCCTTAAATATATATTTTTATTCTTTGTTTTTGTCTATATTATATTGAAATGTTTCATTATTGCAAACATTTTAAGAGATACTCATTATTCTTAACATCTTAACAGATACTCTGACCCGTAACCATCGTAAAATGCTTCGAGCGGAAGTAGTGGCCTTTTGCACATGCATGGTACCGATCGGGTTTCCGGTACGGATCGGGTAGTGACATAGCTCCGTGCAGGCGGATGCAGTGAAAGAAAGTCACCACGCAAAGAGGGACAACTACTTACTTACGACGACTTTATTGCACTATATAATTTTCCAATCAGTGTTCAGGAATTCTCAATGGTGCTTGGTGCCATACCCTCGGGGACTTATAAAAAAAACTGACAGCTTAATATCTACCTTAGTCACTCTCCCTGATCCAGCTGAGTCAGCAGTAGGAAAAATCTGCTTTTCACAGGAACTTGCTAACAGCAATAAGAGAATACGTAGTTTATTCCAAGAAGATATCGTATATAATATCTTACAGGAACCGATATGTTCCAGATATCAAGTGGAAGACAGTCTGGATGATCCCCCATAAATATTTGATTGTAAATAAGGTGAAGGAAGTCTCATTTAAAATTCTACATAAATGTTATCCAGCCAGTCACTACATGGTAAAATTTAAAAGAGACATAAATCCTAATTGTACTTTCTGTGGGGATCATCCAGAAACTGTGACACATCTTTTTTGGTACTGTTTATCTACACAGAGATTCTGGAAAGAATTTAGCAGTTTTGTTATTGTCCATATTTTAAGAGAGTTTTCTTTACGATGGGAAAATGTTTTACTGTTTCTTTAAGTTCCCCAAGAAGAATGACAAATGTTTTTTTATAATAAATTTGTTAATACTTGTTGGAGCTTAGATTGTCCAGGCCAATGTTTTACTCAGTTACATCATGCCATATTTAACTATTTGTCATGATCTTTAAGTTTCTATTATAATCTTGATCATTTTATGTTATAATGTAATATGCTGTGCTCCATAAATTAATCCTGCTTTGGTAGTCTGTTGTTGTTGTTGCAAAGTGTTGATAGATGTCGTAAAGGGGGTGTGTATTTTGCCCGCATGCGGAGGGGTGTGGGTAAAAGGTTAGGTAAGCAAGCAGGACGTGGAGCAACAGTTTTCTGACCGTCGCCGCTTTAATGTAATAACATTAAAGGGAATGTAAACGGAGCTCTCACCAGAGGCATTTGTTTTGTACCTTTCGGTTTGTATGGAGAATAAATGTTTTGCCCCTTTTTTTCTTTGCCTCGTTTTTGCTAACGGAAGGCGTACAAGCAATTCAACGAAGAGCACAAGTCAGAAACTTTACGTCCTGCAGAAGTGGCAAAGAAGGACCGAAGGTTGCCGCTATATTAGTCAGAAAACTGCTCCGAAAGTGAGAGGATTACGTACACGTCACCAGCGCACGGAGTTAATTGGCCCGCGATGCGGCAAGGGAAAACGGGGAAAAGTGCATTGCCTTGGTGGACGTGAAAGAGGATGCCGCTTCAGTCTTCCCGTGTTTTCCGGATCCTTTCGGCAGTAAGAAAACCCCGCATCTGAAAAGTAAGAGGCTGTGCCTGCTTTAAGGTTTGTGAAAATTCCTGTATGGTTAAGTGGTACATGGCCTGTGTAAAGGATTAATTGCATTGAAAGGTTTATGGCAGCGCAATTAATATGGAGCAGCAGGAAAAAAAGAGTTTCTAAGCCAACCTTCAAAGCACAAGAAGAAAAGCTTCAGCATCTTAAAGTGACAAGGAAAACCAAGTTGGGTTATCTTACTAGAAAGATAAAAGAGATTGAGGAGCTTATGGAAGATGATGGCAATTTTGAGGAAGTGTCTGTTAAATTTGCCACTGGCTTCTCAAAAATGTATATTGAGTTTTGTGAAAACAACGATGCAGTTAAAAATCACTTGACTGGGTCAGAACTTCTTCATGATCAGACACAGTGGTATGAGCCAAAGGCTAGCTATTTGAGAAGTTTTGTGGCGAAAGTTGAGAGATGGTTAAAAAGAGTGGAAATGCAAGTAGATGAAGCAAGAACGATTGATGCTGAACTTGAGCCAGCAGACAGTGTTTCAGCGATATCGTCCAGACACAGTAAAGCACATCGAAGCAGCCGAACCTCTTCTGCTGTGTCTTCGACCACATGTTCGGCCAGGCTAAAGATTGAGGCAGAAAGGGCTGCTCTGGTAGCGCGTGCGGAAGCCTTAAAGCAAAAGATGGAGATTGACAGACAAGAAGCTGTTCTTAAGGTGAAAAGGGAGGAATGGGAGTTGCAAACAGCTATTGCTGCAGCTAGCGCAAAGCTTGAGGTGCTGACTGTGAAGGAGCCAACCCATAACACTTCTGCTGACTTGGTCAACAAAATGGCTGCCTGCCAAAGAGCTCCGGGCCAAAATATTTGGGCCAGTTTTGGTTTCGTTCAGCCAGAACATGAAGATGTTTGTCGAAAATGTGAGTCGGAAGTAATGTAGTGCTTAGAAAGGAGTAGCAGGCTTCCTCATCCATTGAATAAGAAGGATAATAGCCAGTCTATTACTAGTCACGGCAGGATGGCTGATGTTAAAGACTTGTTGAATGTCATGAAGCGACAAAACGAGATTACAGAGCTCCTAGTAAAACAAAAGAAAGCATCCACTCTCCCTCCTTTGGATGTTCCAGTATTCAGTGGGGATCCACTGGAGTTTGGGTTTTTTATGAAAGCATTCGAGCATGGGATTGAGGAAAGGACAGACAGCAATAGAGATAGGTTGCGCTTCCTGGAGCAGTTCACCAAAGGGAGACCCAAGGTTCTTGTTCGTAGCTGTTCGCACATGCATCCTGACAGGGGCTACGCTGAAGTCAAAAGGCTTCTGCGCAAGCATTTTGGGGATGAATATACTATTGCCTCAGCCTACAATGAAAGACCTCTAAAATGGCCTGTAATCAAGCCAGGGGATGGTGATGCACTGACGGAGTTTGCTATGTTCCTCACTAGTTGCTGTAACACAGTAGACAGCATGGAGTACATTGAGGAGATGGATAGCCCTACTAATATGAGAACAGTCATCTCCAAGCTTCCTTGGAGATGAGTCATCTCCAGTCACCTCCAAGCTTCCTTTTAAATTAAGGGAAAGGTGCCTATGACATTCAAGAACGCACTTCAATGAGAGCTAGATTCGCTGATCTGGTTAGTTTTGTAGAGAAGCAGGCAAAGATCGCTTCTCACCCATTGTTTGGTAACATTCAGGACACCACTTTGTCAAGAGACAAGGGCAAAGCAAAGGTATGCAAAGAGAATGCTCTGAAATTCAAGGAGAGGGAAAGCATCTTTGCTACTAATACGGCACCTGTGTCAAACAATGTGGAGCAGACAAAGAGGGAAAGGGAAAGTGTTGGCTCTACAGGTGGAAGACAGTGTCTTTTCTGTCATAAGGGAGGACATAACCTCAGTACCAGCAGACTCCTCAAGCAAAAGCCGCACAGAGAAAGGCTTGATTTCCTCAAATCAAAGAGCTTGTGTTTTGGTTGCCTGTCACAGGGGCATCTGAGCAAAGGCTGCCAGCAAAGACACACGTGTGAGACTCAGAAACTCAGAAACATCCCACCATTCTGCATAAGGAGCAGTACTCTTCTCCTGATAGTGACGGTAAAAGTATCATGGAACCAGCAGCAAGTTTTTCTCCAGCAGCAGGCAGTGAAACATGCGGTTGTACCGGGGCTGGCGAAGCAGTCTGTGCGCTTTCAATTGTGCCTGTGAAGGTCAGATGTTCGAGGAGCAACACAACAGTTGAATCATACGCGTTCTTAGACCCAGGAAGCACTGGAACCTTTTGTACAGACGAGTTGATGAGGGATTTACACGTCACAGGAAAAAGGTCCAACATTCTGCTCCGCACCATGGGAAAAGAAGCAACAATCAGTACTCATGGTGTTACGGGTCTCGAGGTCAGTGGTTTGGATGAGGACAACTTTTTGAAGATTCCCCAGGTTTTCACATAGGCTAGATTCCAGTAACAAAGAAGAACATTCCACAACAGAGTGATGTGGACAGATGGCCTTATTTGGAGGTTCAGCTCAAGCGGATTGATGGAAAAATTGGTATGTTAATAGGGACGAATGTACCAAAGGCGCTTGAGCCCTGGAAGGTTATCAACAGTGAGGGCAACGGCCCATATGCTGTAAAAACTGCACTAGGCTGGACGATTATTGGACCTCTGCTAAGAGAAGAGGGTATTGCTCAAGGAGCTGTTGAGTGGCCACCGGTGATGGTGAACAGGATATCAGTGACGAAGCTAGAGGAGCTCTCGCAGCAGCAAATGAAGTATGACTTCCCTGAGCATGAGTTGTCCGAGAAAATGGAAATGTCAGCCAGAAACAGACAATTTATGGTGTCTGTGTC
The DNA here is from genome assembly GCF_057381915.1 of Diplotaxodon limnothrissa. NCBI lineage: Eukaryota > Metazoa > Chordata > Actinopteri > Cichliformes > Cichlidae > Diplotaxodon > Diplotaxodon limnothrissa. The sequence continues at coordinate 4,858,997 of NC_140614.1, read as the reverse complement.
ACTGTCAGTGAAGCAGATTCACGGTCACTACTTCATTGGCCTTCCTTTAAAGAGTAAGGGGGCTGCATTTCCAAACAACCGTGTTGTTTGGAAATGCAGAAGGCCTGAAATGGAGGCTGTTAAGAGACAGTGAGTTTCATCAAGAGTACACAAAGTTTATGACAGAGACACTGGAAAGGGGCTATGCTGAAGAAGTTCCCGTGGCAGAAACTTGTAAAAGTGGTAGCAGAATATGGTATCTCCCACATCATGGGGTCTACCACCCAACCAAGCACAAGTTGAGAGTAGTATTTGACTGTGCATCCACGTATCAAGGCATGTCACTGAACTCACAGCTGTTGCAGGGGCCAGACTTAACCAATTCCCTCATAGGTGTTTTGATGAGGTTCAGGCAGGAGCCAGTTGCCTTCATGTCTGATATTGAAGGCATATGTCATCAAGTTAGGGTTCCTGCTGAAGGTGCTGATCTGTTGAGATTCTTGTGGTGTCCATAGGGAGATCTTGGTAAAGGCCTCAAGAAATACAGAATGGTAGTTCACTTGTTCGGTGCAACTTCTTCACCAAGCTGTGCATGCTACGCGCTGCAAAGGTATGCTGAGGACACGAACACTGTTCTAAGGAACTTTTATGTGGATGATTGCCTGAAATCTGTTGGCACTGAAGAGCAGGCAATCTCAATGATTCGGGACCTCAGGGCTTTGTGGGCTGCAGGAGGTTTCAAGTTCACTAAGTGGATTTCCAACAGCAGAGCGGTGCTTGCATCTATACCTGAGGATGACAGGGCCAAAGAAGTCAAGGAGCTCGATCTTGAAAGGGACTGCCTTCCTATTGAAAGAGCTTTAGGGGTTCAGTGGTGCGTGGAGTCTGACACGCTGAAATTCAGAGTTCTGGTTGATAGCAAACCACTCACAAGGAGAGGACTGCTTTTGATGGTAAGCACTATATATGACCCACTTGGGATTTTATCCCCTCTGATCTTGCCAGTGAAGCACATCCTGCAAGAGCTAAGCAGAACAAAGCATGCATGGGATGATATCATGCCGGAAGCTCTGTCTCTGCAGTGGCAACAATGGGTCGGCAGTTTGCACCACTTAGCTAGGTTTGAGGTAGACAGATGTGTGACACCAGTCAACCTTGGCAAGATCTCTTCAGCTCGACTTCATCACTTTGCCGACGCAAGTGAAAGGGGGTATGGCATAGCCACATTCCTGGTTTCAAAAAACAATCTGAACCAGCCACATAGTGCTTTCATTATTGGTAAAGCCATGGTTACACCATTGAAGCCAGTTACCATACCACGACTCAAGCTTACTGCTGCAGTGGTGGCAGCAAAGATGGAACTGGCCGAACTGGAGTTGGAGTTGGAGGAGTCTGTCTTTTGGACAGACAGCACGTCTGTGATTAAGTACCTCAAGAATGAGACATCGAGGTTCCGTACGTTTGTGGCCAATTGAGTTGCTGCCATTAAGGATAGATAAGCTGTCTCTCAGTGGAGATATGTGAACACCTCGGCCAATCCTGCAGACTTTGCTTCCAGAGGACTCAGTGTTGGTGCCTTTCTCAAGGCAAAAACATGGATCACAGGTCCAGATTTCATTACGAAACCAGAAATGGAGTGGCCAGAAATGCCAGACAGTGTATGCCAGCCAATCTGTAATGACCCAGAAGTCAAAGAAGCATCAGTATGTGCTCTTATGGTTGAAGAAGCTGCAGACGCCACCTCTCAGCTCATTCATCATTACTCAAGCTGGCATCAGGTTAAAAGAGCCGTTGCATGGGTCCTGAGATTAAAATGTGTGCTGAAGCTTCTCGCTCAAAAGAGGAAAGATTTAAAAGCGAATCTCTATGATGGAAGGTTGGAGGTAGGAAGTCGAAGGTTGGAGCAGGAGAAGCAAATGACACACTTCAAAGCTAACCTTCCCATCTTCCCACTTTCTGTGAGTGACATGGCTGAGGCGGAAGTGGAGATCGTGCGCTTCAGTCAAGGGCAGCGGTTTGGCGAAGAGATTGCCAAGCTGCAAAAAGGAAAGACAGTGAGTGTCAAAGGATAGCCCTCTTTGTCAGTTGTCGCCAGTTGTTCAAGATGGCATTCTGAGAGTGGGCGGCAGATTGAGCAGATCTAGCATGCAGGAGGAGTTAAAACACCCTGCAATCTTGGCTAAGGATCAGCATATAGCCACTCTCATTCTCAGATCTACACACAAGGATCTTGGACATTGTGGCAGGAATCATGTCCTATTAAAGGTAGGGCAGAAGTACTGGATACTAAGATCCCATGCTGCTGTCCGGAAGATTTTGTCCCGGTGCGTCGCCTGCAGACGGCATCATGGGAAAGCGGAAAGTCAGATCTTCCTACTGAAAGTCTCACGCCCGATGAGCCACCGTTCACGAGTGTCGTGTGGACTATTTCGGTCCCTTCGAAGTCAAAAGGGGTAGGTCCATGATCAAAAGGTATGGTGTAGTTTTTAACTGGTTGACAGTGCATATTGAGCTGGCAAATTCGTTGGACACGGACTCTTGTATTCATGCATTGCAGAGGTTCATTGCTAGGAGGGGACAGGTTCAGTTGATGGGTTCTGACAATGGAACAAACTTTGTAAGTGCAGAGAGGGAGCTGCGGGAATGCAAAGATTCAAGAAGCCTTGTTGGTTAAATGCATCACATGGCTATTCAACCCCCCAGCTGCCTCGCATTTTGGAGGAGTTTGGGAGCGGCAGATATGGTCAATACGCAAAGTGCTCAGCTCCATTGTGGAGCAGCAGATCCTTGATGAGGAGGGTCTGCACACACTGCTGTGTGAGGTAGAGGCGATTATCAATAGCCGCCCTATCTCAAGAGTCTCTACCGATCCGAATGACCTGGAGGCCTTGACGCCAAACCATTTGCTTTTGATGAAAGCCAAAACTCCGCTACCTCCTGGATTATTCAGCAGGAGCGACATGTACTCGAGGCGTAGATGGCGTCAAGTCCAGTACTTGGCAGATTTGTTTTGGAGATGGTGGATTAAGGAGTATCTGCCGGACTTGCAAAAGAGACAAAAGTGGGCCCTTCCCAAAAGAAATATCAGTCAAGGTGATATTGTCCTCATCGTGGATGATTCCGCTCCAAGAAATTCATGGCTAATGGGTCGAGTGATTCAGACATTTGAGGATGCCAAAGGTCGGGTTCGTCAAGCCAAGGTGAAAACCAGCAAAAACATTCTCCTACGACTTGTGGCGAAGCTTTGTGTGCTGCTAGAGTGTGATATGTAGCGCCCCTTCTACATATCACTCAAGAGACAGTGGTAAAGGCTGGTCTCCTACGGTGAGTCATGTGCTTGAACCTCTGACTCCATTCCCTAATCTCCCCAACATACACGCATCCACGAAGATATGTTCCAGTTTGAAGGTTAAGAAGAGTTCCTGCTGTAACAAGGCAAAATGAAGTTTCTGTTGGAATAAGGACATTAGTGTGCCATATGGGCAGTTCAAGTGCTGTGTATATTTGTCTTTTCATTATCTGGAAAGTTTGATTTATTGTTCTGAACAATATATAAATGTATGTATGTATAAGAGTAATTGTTTTGTGGCTCACAAAAACAATTAGGGGCCAGGATGTTGGAGCTTAGATAGTCCAGGCCAATATTTTACTCAGTTACATCATGCCATATTTAAGTATTTGTCATGATCTTTAAGTTTCAATTATAATCTTGATCATTTTATGTCCTTTTGGCTCTCGGAGGAGGCGGACGCACTTTTTCTCCTCTCCTCTCCCTTATCTTCCCTGCTTAGTTCTTATGTCCTTGTCTAGTCTCGTGGTTTTTTTTGTATTACTTTCCCTGGAACACTCTCTCACAGTCTGTTTCTAAAACCTAAAGAAAATTATGGATTTGATCAACTGGTCTCTGAATGCTATTGACACCCTTTTCTCAACGAGAAGTCTGGGCTCGGGAGAGCCCGAGTGCCCTGGAGGGACTTTCCCTGCCGGATACACGATGGACGGGTGGCAGGAATGGAGGGTCGTGCCCCTTCAGCGCCAGCTGTGGGTTCAAGGCTGGAGCCGAACAAAAACTCCCTGATAACGACTGTGTTGAGTCTGTTCCTTCCCATTCCGTGCAAGGCCACCTGGGTTGGCTGGAAGACTGTTTACTTAGCCTGGCAGGGCGAAGGACACTGTCCCAGCTGAACTATGGACACACAAACACATATACTGATACTGATAAGCACTCACTGACGCATCACCCTCCCTACCCCGCATCCAACGTCACCTCCAACACTTACCTCCCCTCTGATGTGGACATCGGGTCAGCTAGAGGTGCAGTCGAAGATTGCAGTGGTCCCAGATCAGATGTACACACTGGAACACTTTCCCACGTTGCTTGTCTGTGTTTTTTGTGCTATGGTGTGTTGATATCTGTGCATTCCTGTATTATCCTTTTGTGTTACACATTTCGATGTTTTTTCCTCGCAACCTAGCCAGACCTGTCTCCCCAATGTGATGTTTGTGTATTGTATGTACGGTCGGCAAGGTCTGTCATCTCGGTTGTGGGCAAAAGACCTGCAACTGACAAATAAAGGCTATCTCATCTCCTCATCTCATAATGTAATATGCTGTGCTCCATAAATTAATCCTGCTTTGGTAGTCTGTTGTTGTTGTTGTAAATTGTTGATAGATGTCGTAAAGGGGGTGTGTATTTTGCCCGCATGCGGAGGGGTGTGGGTAAAAGGTTAGGTAAGCAAGCAGGACGTGGAGCAACAGTTTTCTGACCGTCGCCGCTTTAATGTTATTTTTTGTTGTAACATAAAGGGAATGTAAACAGAGCTCTCACCAGAGGCATTTGTTTTGTACCTTTCGGTTTGTATGGAGAATAAATGTTTTGCCCCTTTTTTCCTTCGCCTCGTTTTTGCTAACGGAAGGCGTACAAGCGATTCAACGAAGAGCACAAGTCAGAAACTTGCAGAAGCGGCAAAGAAGGACCGAAGGTTGCTGCTATAATACTTTTAGCTAAATTTTTTATCCATAAATGTAAGTTTACTAATAAAACACCATATTTCTGTCATTTTTTTAAGGATGTGGAATTGTACATACAATCAATATCAGACTGCACTAACAAAACGGCTCTCAAAACAACATATATATGTGAATTTTTGCGTGTATTCATATAATTATTACTTTTTTCTTTTTACCCCTGGTTTTGTGTGTTCATGTTCTGTTCTTTTGTATTCTTCATCTGTTCGTATGTTGTATACTCATTGTTTGTTAAATAAAGTTCTTTAAAAAAAAAAAAGTCACCACGCACAGCATTATGGTGCATTCACGGTACATGGGAAAACTCACCACTTAACAAAACAGTAACACTTAAAATTAGAATAAAAATAGAATTTCATTTGCAATGAACTAACCATGGGTTACAGGTACATTGCTCAGAGGTTGACCACCATATCTGATGTGATGCAGCCACTGGCATCTAAGGAAAAATGTGTATTCCCTGACTTGTTAGCTGGTGATTTCTGGAGACTGCTGACTGTCACTGGGTGAAATCAGCTGCAAAGAAGATTCTGCCCAAAAAAACAAAAAAAAACCTTGGCTGAGTGGTAGACGTACTTGAAAGTGGGATGTAAAAAGAAAAAGGAGACCATGACCTGGTGCTGCAGCCAACATTCTTCAAATAGCCTAAATTTTACTTTGAAGGCCAATGATCTCTATTTCTGGTTTGTGTTACCCTTTTTCATCATTTATCTACAGAGAGTAGCTGGCCAACATTTATAGACAAGTCTGTTACTTCAATTCAAACTCATTAGTGACCAAAACAATCACAAGGTTTTTGCCAATCTCTAGGAAATACAAGTTTTCCCCTAGCGATAGTGGTTTCCAGTGGGTCATTGACCCGTCTGTAGTTCTGCCTGAGTGGAGCTTTAACAATCACTTTCCCAGTGACTGCCATCAATTTCACACCCTAACCAGTCGCGGCAGATTGCCGCCCTTCCCTGAGTGTGTATACTAATATGTAAGTTCAGCATAGCCAGACTTCATTTGTTAGCTGGCTTGACAAAACCTTAATCCCCACTCAGGCATTAACAGGTATCAGAATGGTGGTTATCAACTTATTCTATCGAGTCAGGCTTTTTTTATGAGTTTACATAAAAGGGGACATTTGTTGACTGTTCTTCCACACAAAATGATCAGAAAGGCACCCTTAACTTTAATCAAATACATTATCAGAGGAATGGGTGAAATAAAGTAAAAAACCATTATAGAACAGAATGTTATTAATCTTATGATCATAAGCACACAAGACATTAAAATAGGCTTAAATATAATAAGTTTGAATAACCATATAGGTTTTCTGCATCACCATCTGAAAACATGCAAATTTCAGTGTGACACACAGTTTGTGGTGCTGTAACAATACAGGTTACATATACCCTTTTTTTCCCCAGGCATTATGGTCAAATATGCACCCAGTTGACACAACAAATGAACTTGGTTGTTTAATGTGTGGCCACATATTATATTTACATCAACCTGGACCTCTAAAGAAATATTGCCGACCCCTGGACTAAATTGATCCTTCTTTTAGTGTTATTAGATTAAACAGGTCCTCCACCTCCTTTTCTTGTTCGAGGAAAGGAAGAGATACCACTTTTAAGAGGAAATAAGTTAATTAGTTGTATGAAAAACTTTGTGAAACCTTTAAAATCACCTGTATTTCTGTATCCATTACTGATAAACTGTAATTGTTTCTTCCTGTAAGTCTTAATCTAATTACACATATTCTGGCTAAACTGTTAAGAAACAAATAGAATTAGTTTCCATGCTGGTTTTTGGAAATACTGGTGTTGTTTTTCTCTGTAATTGATTGCTGTTGTTTATCAGTGGACAAATATTACAGTTTTTCTCGATTGCTAAAACACATTTCTTGAAACTATGCCTCATATTCTCACAACAGTAAACACAAATCCATAACATCTCACTCAATTTCCCAAATATCCTATTTTCAGGTCAAAATGAAGCTCTACACCCAAAACTATTCACTCTTGCTGAAAAACCAAACTTTGCCCTCAGACATCAAACACAAGCCCTCAAAAACACACACACTACAACAGAGTTTTGCACACTGGTACAATTAATTCAAAACAATAGTTCCAAAACAATTAGGTTGCTTATGGTTCTCCCCTTCAAAAACCTTTTCACATGATAAACACAAAAGACGCAACCAATGTATGTACAGTGGCACATTTTTATTCATGTACTATACAGTACAACACACACCAGAAACATTATCCCACCTCAGCATCTTGTCTTTGGTCTGGGTCAGGCCAGAGAATCTCATCCACATCACAGGCTATATTGGCCCTAGCCAGGCAGCGGGGGTAAAATCCTCTTGCATGCCTGATCCACCCCGGCATGCATCTACTGATATGTCTAGGCAGGCTTCTTCCATGGCCTGAAGGAGGTGAACACGGACATAAGGTTCTCGGTCATACACTTTCCACCGCCATGCCGAAAATAACTCCTCTATCGGGTTTAGAAAGGGAGAGTATGCAGGCAGAAAGATATTAGAAAACCTTGGGTTATTGGTAAACCAGTCACGAACCAGAGCAGCGCGATGGAAGCTGACGTTATCCCACACAACAACGTAGTGAGGCTGCTCTGGCTGTGCTGGTTCCCTGTAGTCCAGCTGGAACATATGTTGTCTTAAACCATCAAGAAAAGCAAGGAGAAGCATAGTGTTATAGGGTCCTAGTACGGCATGGCGGTGGAGTACCCCTCGTTGGCTGATGGCTGCGCACATAGTGACATTCCCTCCACGCTGACCAGGGACATTTACAATAGCCCGATGGCCAATTATGTTCCTCCCCCTTTTCCTTCTTTTGGTCAGGTTAAAACCTGCCTCATCCACAAAGATTATTTCATGGGGAACAGGCCGTCCTTCAATCTCAAAGATTCTCTGCAAAACACATAACACAGTAGAGTCAATCGGTACCCTGAACCACAGTTCAAGAGTGCTGAAATGGCAGCATAAACTGCCATGCTGTGATGGTACACAATACTTTATACAGTATCAAAACTCATACCTGAACATATTCCACACGTTGGTTTTTCACTCTGTCAGAGTTTCGTTCGAAAGGGACTCGGTATGCCTGTTTCATCCGGAATTGATTCTTTCGGAGGATGCGGTCAATTGTGGAGAGGCTGATGGCATTTATGCCTCGAAAAAGATGATCATCCTCAATCACTCTCCTTTGAATCTCTTGCAGGCGGATTACATTATTTGCAATTACCATGTTTACAAGTTCCCTCTCTTGCCCCTCCGACAAAAGCCTTAACCTGCCTCCACCAGGTGGTCGTCTCTGTGTCCTACAAAAATAGAAGCACTCATTACTGTAACTGTCACACATTCTTTTTACAGGAAAATAATGGAAACATACTGAAACTCAAGAAACATAAGTTCAGTAACTTAAAAGTTACTGTACAAAGCAGTCTTACTGCAAGTACACCTACCTGTTTTCCTCCCTGAAGGTTCTGATGATGGAGGCAACAGTGAAGCGACTCAAATTTGGTTGTACTCGTTGCCCAGCCTCCCTCATAGTCATCCCATGGACAAGGACATGGTCAACTAAAGTGGCTCGAATTTCATCCGAGACTGACTGTCTTCTTGCCCTTGCTCTTCCCCTTCCTTGTCGCCGTCGTTCTCCACCTCCACCTCCTTCACCACGTCCTCCTCCTCCTCCACCTCTCCCTCCTCCTCCACCACCTTCCTGTTGTCCTAGACCACCTCCTCCTCCTCCTCTTTCACCACGTCCTCTTCCTCCACCACGTCCTCCTCTTTCACCACGTCCTCCTCTTTCACCACGTCCTCCTCTTTCACCACGTCCTCCTCTTTCACCATGTCCTCTTCCTCCACCACGTCCTCCTCCTTCAACACATCCTCTTTCTCCACCACGTCCTCTTCCTTTGCATCTCTTTGGATCCATTGTTTCAAACCTGAATGAGCTGACTTTGGCCCTTTTATCTATCCATCGAAGGTTCTGATTGGTGTGTGATAAATTTTGACTCCTAGTGTTTCCACCTGGTTAATTGTGTGCTAATTGAGCTCAAGCTATGCTGACTTAAGTTAACATTATTGCATGCTAGTGCTTTCTAAATGACTACATGGTGTAAGCACTGAAAAATGTAGGGATTTGTGTGTAGAGTTTTGCAGTAACAGTTCACCAAATTTGACTCATGTGTCAAAGCAGGGAATAGTGTTTATAGTTCAGGGAAATGGGTGAGCTTTTTGAAAAATAGCGTTACGGTTTTGAAATTTTAGTTTAAAAGCCTGGTTATAGTGTTTAAGCAATTGAGAAAAACTGTAACACTGATGTCACATTCTGCCCGGGGCTGGACTTGTAATCAGCATACCCAGCTTTTGACCAGTGTGCTGACGCACTTGTGGGCTGATGGGTCAATATCATGGTTTTTTGTTGTTGTTGATATAATTATACAGGCTATGGACTGGCTTGAAGGTCAGTCAGACTAGAGAGGAGAGCGGAGCTGTGTTACCAGAGCCGTGTTCTGTTGAGTTTTGTTAATTGAGTTGATTTGGGGGGAAGTTTTGTTAAGTTACACATTAAATTAAGTTCACTGTAAATAAATTGCTCACCTCTGGAAACCTGAAATGTCTGCGTAGTCTGCTTCCCTACCACCTTGATAGTTTGATTGATGGGGTTTCTCTCTATTGTTGTAGGGTCTTTAACTTACAATCTAAAGAGCCCTAAGGGGACTGTTGTTATACTATAATAATATAAATAAAATTGAACGGAATTTAATTGAACTGAATAATAATTAGCAAAACTTGAAAGTCCAAAATACTGGTGTCAGGCAAATTATAACTGTAGATGAGTGTAAACAAAGTAAATAACTGATTTACACATAAGATAAACAAGTCCAGCCAGTGCACTAATGTAATGTAGATTAGATAGGATTTCTTAGGACAGGAAGGAAGTGGCAAGCATAAAGTACATCAGTTAGAGGTTCCAGGTAACTCTTATACCCACTACCTGCATCTGACTCTTCATTGTATTTTGTTGACCTTCATCTTTGTGAGGATGTTCTATGTTTTATTTAGTTATATGGAGTGACTCCACCTAATCTTGCATGCAAACTTGATGATGCAATTGAACTTGATGGCTTGCTCTTCACCAGTCACCCTTGGGAAAGAATAAGTGAACTTCCCATGCTTCTTCTGACCTGGCACAGCACTATTATGTTTGGAAATTGTTTATTCTGAAAACTGTAAATTGGCAGGGTGTAGTCAAAGAAGCAGCTGCCATCAACTAAAAAAAAAACAAATAAGAAAAATAAATTGAATATTATTCTTGGTGATATAAAGTTTTAGGCAGTAGATCTGGTGATATTTCCAAGTTTCAGATCATAATGTTAGCAGCTTTAACTTTTGCAGACTGCCAGCAGAATTTTCACTGCTTTTCATGAGGCTAAAAAATGCCAGGTTGCTTTTTTCCATTTCCAGGCTATTTAGTGTTTCCTGTTAGATAAAATAATGATTTTAAATTGTCTATGGATGTGAGATAAATGATGTTTACATAATAAAAGTCTGTTTAACTGCAAAGGTAAATGTGACTTGTGGTCTAAAGTGCATCGAGTAGTCATTAAGATGACTGGTTCGAATGCATCAGGATCACAAGAGAGAACGCTGCTAAAATGAATTTTGTACATCATTAAAATAATCCAAAGATTATATCTGCTGCTGTTAATGTTTTATTTTCAAGACAGTGTATAAAATAAAATAAAAAAAAGACACAGCTCATACAGGATTACAGCTGACATCACAAATGCCTATAGTGAAAGGCCACAATGCAAGTGGTCATAAAAACAGCAACTGTTGTCGCTTGATGGGGGAAAAAAGAGACTTTTAATTCAGCTGTCTTATTTGCTTTTTATGTCCCGGTTCCTGAAAGTTTGATCACACCTCATCGTACTTGAAGTATCAGTTACATGAGGACGTTTTGAAGTGTACAGACAACAACTGTTAGCTTGTAGCACAACAAAGCAAGGATCACAACACACTAGTGAACACAGCAAAATTAGACCGCAACCTGTAACTACTTCCTTTTTTGAGGCATCTGTCCTCGTCAAAACATTTCTGCTTTTCATTCCTCACTGTACTGTCTCAGTGAGTTTATCTGGTTCTCACATGGATACATTACTGGTGACAAACACACATACATAGTGCCCAACTCCTCCTCAGTGTAACTTTGTGATTGTCCCCTCCTCCCGCTGAGCGTCTCCTCGTCCTCCTCTGGCTGGCCAGCTGAGGCCTGCAGGCTTTCTCTTTGTTCTGCTCTGGCTCGGCTGGCTACCTCTCCTCCGTCCTCCCGCCTCTCCCCCGCCGGGATAAGCTTTTAGCCGCATCCTAGCCGTGCAGGCTAACGGCCACGCAGCAGCTCTCTGCGGCTTCTTGCTGTTCCAGCCAAATGCCGCCACACAACACCATATAATTAAGAGCTGTGGATGTGAGCAGGCAAATGCAAAGCAATTTCGGACGAGTCGAGAGGCTGAGAGAGACGGAGGAGGGAGTAGAGGGGGAGGATGGTGGCAAGCCAACGGCGGCTTCAATCTAATTGGGCCATATCAATTTATTTCACATTTCTGAAATGTCACGCCACATTGTGAAGCTAAGCAAATTTGCATACGTACTGCGGCGTGTTTTTACATCGGCAGCAGAGTGTGGATGAAATAAATAGAGACAGGTATAAATAGAGGAGAGAAAATGTAGAGGAAAATGCCAGGGCCTTTCTCCCTCTCTCTGAATGCTATCGAGTGATGAGGGTGTGGCAACACTGCAGACAATGGCAACTCGTCTGATGTATTCTGTGATGCTTCCTGATGAAGCTTTCAAGCAGGTGATACTGGAGACAATTTTTGCATTTTAGAGAAGAAATGGCAACCAATAACCAGCAGCAACTTCCACCAATAATGACCACCCAGCAGCCAACAGGACAATAACTTACAGCCAATCATGCAACAGAACAATAATGAGTAAGACAACACACGTATAACAACTGGACGATGCCATAAAAACAGCAATAAAAAACAATGCAATGATCAGGAATACAGTAATGAGCAGTGCAACACCAAAGTCGATGAGGGGACTTCAATCAGTAACAACCTACAATACAACAAGAACCTGCAAAACTGCAAAACCAAGAAGAACACAAGCCAGTACCTACACTCTGCAACCAGTAAGAAACACTGGCAACAGAATATCAACAATCCAGCAACCAGCAGTTGTCACAACTACTGGTGACAGAACAACTAGAATCAGTAAAACAGATCAGCAGAAATCGGTACAAAAAAAGAAAAACAAAAGAGCGAAAACAAGGAACCTGTAATTAAGCAAAGGGAAATTTAATCATTTTCAGGTCAATAATAAAGTAGCATATAAGCAATGTGTTAACACTCAGCAGCAGTCAATAAAAACTGTAATATTAAAGAGATCGTTGATTTGTCTCCTTGCTGTAGTTTATAGAAGTACAGTGGAGGACATTTGCTCCCCGGGTGTCTCAACATTTATCTCCTCCTCCTGTCTGGTTCTTTCTTCTCCACTTTCACTCTTTTACAGTTATTTCTTTGAAACGTTTTCTTCCTCCTACTTTCCTCTTACATCTTCATCACACCACCACCCTCTGTTGATGGTCTTCCAATTCAAAACCAATTAGAAGTGCTTATTTCTGAAGAGCTTCAACTTCATCTTTCTGTCTCTCTTTCTCTCTTTTCTGCCCAATTGCTCTGTCTTTCCACACACACACACACACACACACACACACACACACACACACACACACACACACACATAGAGACACAGTCACACACTCTGGACATGTTTTGCTTTGCTATTTGAAGTCATTAACAGATGAGTGTTTAGCAAACAGCAGCTAAGAGCAGTTTGACATTTGACTCTGACAGACCTCTCTCTTCTGTCTTTGTCACTTTGTGAGTGTGTGTGTGTGTGTGTGTGTGTGTGTGTGTGTGTGTGTGTGTGAGAAGACAGAGAAAGCAAGAGGTTCTTAAAAAGTAAATTAGTGTGCACTGTATGTAGAGGCATGTGCGAGGAGAGGGATAGAAAGTGAAATTGTGTGTGTCAAGTGTGCTTGCATATTTTTGAGTGTTTGTGCATGTGTGTGAATGTGTGTGTGAATGGGTGGATGACTGGATATGTAAAGCGCTTTGGGGTCCTTAGGGACTAGTAAAGCGCTATATAAATACAGGCCATTTACCATTTATGTGTGTTGATGTGTGCGTTGGATCGTGTATCTAGCACTTAAGGCAAAACTAAGCACAGAAGACAAGAGAAAGAGAGAGGTCAGCAGCAATGTTCACCTTCTTTACGTTCCTGTGTGTGTGTGTGTGTGTGTGTGTGTGTGTGTGTGTGTGTGTGTGTGTGTGTGTGTGTGTGTGTGTGTGTGTGTGTGTGTGTGTGTAAGTAAGAGTGAGAGAAAGAGACATCAGAAGATAGCAGAAAATAAAGCCAAATCAAAGATCGTAGAACAGGAGTTCACCATGGACCAACAAGAAGCAGTCACAGTCCACTGATCCTTCTGCTTCTCCAGCTTGTGAGACTATTATTGAGACAGAAAGCAAATAACAGCTCTGATTGTTTTGTCGCTAGTCATGACTAAATGTCATGCCATCCTAAACCTCAGCCAGGAAGAGTGGGATGCTCACATCAAATGGCTTGTCAAGCAGACGACTGGGGAGACTTGCTGTCCCTGAAGACTTCTGCCCAGACATGAACCAAAAAGGTCCGCAGGGTGATAATGAAAGCACTGCAGCAGACGTTCTGCAGCATGTGCCTGCTGGAGTCTAGTTTTATTCACTGCAGAGCACACCACCAAGACATTTTTTGATGCAGGTATACTGGCAGCCATTGTTTTAATGATGTAGTGTAGAACTATCCCTTTGATTCTTGTAATATTGTAGGGTCTTTACCTTACAATGCAAAGCACCTTGAGGCGGCTGTTGTTGTGAATTGGTGCTATATGAATTTAGTTTGTCACTGATTTGTCACATCCAAATTAACATTACGGTTTTTCAAGGAAAGGTTTGGTGTTCCAATCATGTATAAATATGATTTTTAAAAGGTGTGGACATTAACCTACACCTATCAGTAACCCTACACTGGTCACAGATGACCTTATTCATTTTAAGAGGTTAAAAAAATGCCTCTATCTTTCTTATAAAACCAAGTAAGAGGAGAGTGAAGACTCAAGTTATAACTTGAGAAAGAGAAAAGAAAACAGAAAAACTAACATTTTCAAGGAATTTTCTATCTAATAAAAGAAACTTTTATTTTGAAAGTACAGTGTTAATAATAATTATAGGCGTAAATAAACCATTTTACACTGCCACAAAATGTGAATAGGTTTACTTTTGTTGCAGGTTCAGTATTGTATTAACAGACCTGTCAGTCACTTAAATTATGAAAACCCTTCACACTGGAGTTATAGAACAATCACTTGACATGTTTTTGCTCGTTATTATTATTTTTATTTTTTCACATTTATCAAACAAAGATAGGGAACATAATGGCATGCTCTCAGTGAAGCAATCATGATAATAACACAGTACTAAAATACTAAAAAAAAAAAAAAAAAAAGCAAAATACACCACTCAGAGAAAGAATTCAGCTCTGTGGAACCATTGTATTCCAAGCTAAGTATCTAATCTACATATCACATAACCTTTTGATTATAACTGCTATTTATGTGATAAAGTGAAGTGTGTGTTCTTGCTGTGCATGCTAGTGGCTTCATGGAATCTCCTTCATGTTGGAGCTCTAATTGTTTCCACTAGGGGCCTTTCAAATATTTTATAATGCCACTGATTAAACATACATACACCTAAATGTGTGGAAATCTGACATGCAATAACAGAACCAAACATTATTTTATATTTATAATGAATATTTTAATGATGTTAAAGCACACACACAGAAGAACGTAGTTACAGTTGTAAATGAAAAGAAGTGTAGTCAGCCATTAAATTGCTAGGTACTTTAATCTATAACAACTGCAGTATATTAACATGTGTATAGAATAACAATAATAAGGTGTCTTTTAACCTTAGCAAAGTTCCAAGTGTTTTACAATGTGCTTCATAGCGTGTCTGTGTTCATAAATGTTGCTACACTGCTTACTGTTGGTCAACTGTAAATTGTAAAATTGTAAATTTTAGACTGTTATCAACCCTTTTTACTTCAAAGTGTATATTTACTCCCCTTACCTCAGTCTTAAAGTGTATATTTATTCTTACTCTTCCTTCTTTTGCACTGAATGGAACTGGAGCCTCGTCGTCTCGTCTCTCTATACACTGTACTGCATACAGCAGAGATGACAATAAAGTTTACTTTGACTTTGACTTTGACTGTGAACACAGACACACGAATGCCACTAAAGACCATCCAAGGCATTGGCCTGCTATCAGGAGGAACCTGAGGTTCAGATTTTGGTCCAAGGTTACTTCACCATGTGGAGGGGCCAGGGACTGAACTACTATCTCTAATTTTAATGGACCACCTACTCTACCAACTGAAAAGTGTAAATTACTCACCTAATTTTATGAATTGGTCCGATCCTGTAAAAAAGGATTGTGGTTTTGTTCCCCTCCAAAACTCACCTGTCTGTAATTCAAGGACATTCACGGAATAATCCAATCCAGTGCAAAATTCCCAAGACTAGAGAATCATATCACTAGCACATATAAACTTTCTTCTTTCTGACAGAGGTTTACTGCTGTGCTGAGAACCAAAGTTTCCCAGTTGCCCCCCAGTTACAAATCCTTGTTATTTCTGAGGTTGCACATATTAAACAAATATGGAGAACTGCTTTCTTCCATTTGTGCAATATCAATAAGGGAGAGCATTTTTCTCTTATATTGACTTCCTTTCATTGGCTCCCTGTTCAATCCAGAATTGAATTCAAAATCCTGCTCCTCACATACAATTTCTTAAATAATCAGGCCCATCTTATCTTAATGACCTTGTAGTACCATATCACCCTATTAGAGCACTTCGCTCTCGCTCTGCAGGCCTACTTGTTGTTCCTAGAGTATTTAAAAGTAGAATGGGAGGGACAGCCTTCAGTTTTCAGGCCCCTCTTCTGTGGAACCAGCTTCCAGTTTGGATTCGGGAGACAGACACTATCTCTACTTTAAGATTAGGCTTAAAACTTTCTTTTTTGCTAAAGCATATAGTTAGGGCTGGACCAGGTGACCCTGAATCCTCCCTTAGTTATGCTGCAATAAGTGTAGGCTGTGGGAGGATTCCCATGATGCATTGAGTGTTTCTTATTCAGTCACCTTTCTCACTCACTATGTATTAATAGACCTCTCTGCATTGAATCATATCTGTTATTAACCTCTGTCTCTCACAGTGGTTCCCAAACTTTTTTTGTGGGCCCCCCTTTGCTTTACATGAAAAATGTTAGCGCTCCCCCCCCACCCCCGCGCGCGTGCACGTGCGCACGCACTAACACATCCTCCAACCACACACACCCATATTTTGCTCCGTTGCGGTTTATTTCACACCTCAAACATTTAGTAAACAATTAAGCAAATACAAGTAATCTGCAATAAATGACAGGTAGTAAGAAAATAAACTACTAACTCTTTTATGCTACGTCCGCACCTACACGGGTATTTTTGAAAACGCAGCTGTTTCGTCCACACGTAAACGGCGTTTCGAATCACCGAAAACTGAGATTTTTTAAAAACCCTTTTTTTGCGAGGAATGCAGAGTTCTTCACGCAACGTCTAAGGTATGTGCCTTTTATGAGATGAATTGCAGAATGGCAGATAGAGACAAAATACTGTTACTGTTAATCCTACTATCCTCAGGTTTTACATGCAGTTACTGTCCCTCCATTTACAAAGGCAGAGGTCACGGTGTAATTATTTTACTGTAGTTGGGTTTTTATTTCCTGTGTAATAATATTTAACATTGCTATCAATACATTTTTCAAAAAATCTCTCTCTGTGTAAAATGGGTTTAAAAACATAAGGAACTGTGGGATACTGTTTGTCTGTGATTTGAACCGGGGGAACAAATCGTGGCAGGATCAGCAGGATATTATTTTTATCCCGCTGTAACTTTACTGTATAAAGAGCTAACATCTCCAAAATGTCAGGAGTAGTTAGTCATTACAACAAGTGTTTGTGAACTAAAAATCAAGAATGTGGGATACTGTTTGTCCGTGATTTGGAGAGCCCAGCGCTGCTGGGGAAAACCAGTCCTGCAGGGGAGCCTACCTCGGCACTTGTGCAGGTGAAGCCAAAGGGAAGATATGCTTCACCAGATTTTCTAGTCTTTGGCTTAGAATGAAGTTGGTTTGGAAACATATTCAGCTATGCTTCATCTCCTGCTTTGCGTTTCTGTGGGCGCCCCGTGATAGCAGTGTCCAAGCGTTTTGTTTTTTCCTTTTCATACCACGCCCCTCTGCCATGGCTCTGCACCCCCCTAGGGGGCGGGTCTGTTAACACAGACCTTCCCAAAGTGTGGGAAGGTCTGTGTTAACAGACCTCTCCGAATTGAATCACACTTGTTATTAATCTCTGGCTCTCTTCCACAGCATGTCTTTTATCCTTTCTTCTTTCTCTGGCCCCACCCCTCCCTGAGTATGGTTCTGCCGGAGGTGTCTTCCTGTTAAAAGGGAGTTTTTCCTTCCCACTGTCGCCAAAGTGCTTGCTCAAAGGGGTCCTTATGATTGTTGGGTTTTTCTCTGTATGTATATATAAAGCGCCTTGAGGCGACGGTTGTTATGATTTGGTGGTGTATAAATAAAACTGAATTGAACTGAGTTCTTGGTAAATAAATCTTTTCATGCTGCGTGTCTTGGGCCTTGGTTCAGATGAAATAAATGATGTTAAATGCGGCTTATAGTCCAAAGCACTTTGAGTGATCAGCAGGACTAAAAAAGTACTATATAAATGCCAATCTGTTACCAAATGGTAAAATGTGACTTTGTGTCAGATCAACAGTTTTACATTGAACCCTTTTATAACAAAGGTCTGTGTCAAAAATCAAGAAGACTCTACCAAATCAACATCAAGTTCTGAACAGCTAAATGAGTCCCAAGTCTGGATTTAATCAAGAAAATCCCAAGTCATGACCAATGGGTCTAAAAGCCTAAACAAAGTTTGAAGCCAAAACCAGAAAGTCCCAAGTTGCTGTCTTACAACATATCTTTTTATCTGTAGCACAAATTTCCTGAAAGAGTTACTTGGGTCAGTGAAAAGTGCTCCCACAAGATCAAAAAAAGAGGAGGAAATGATACATGTATGTGTCATAAGTTTGTTCTTTGTTCTATACTTACAGGCAAATGTTTTAGGAAGTGCAAGTAAAGTGAAGATGCTTACAAAGATATGACATTAATAGCGTTAAAGACAGTTGTGTCTTGGTATTGTAATTGCGTGTTGATCCTGTGTGAATATGTACTGGGTAACCACATCATCTTTGCCCTCTTTCTTTTTCTCTCACTCTCTTGCTGTCTTTGAAGTGAAGATGGAAAGCTGAGCCTGGCATTAGCCGTCTTGCTCGCCCCAGGGCCCGACACTAATATGTGAACGCTATTGAAATGAACAATACAGCCTTTACATTCATTACACAGAGCCATCAGTCACTGTTTAAACGGAATAACTGGATGCATGTGTGTGTGTGTGTGTGTGTGTGTGTGTGTGTGTGCGCGCGTGTGTGTACAGGTGAACAGTTGTGAGGAAGGGCTGGCATGGATATCACTAACATGCATTCACACAACACATGATACCTGTAGATACATGCACACATTTGTATTCTTTGTTCCTGACATCATTGTATAATACAGGTGTACACAGTGAGACATATAAGCACACTATTCGCTTCCAATCTCTGAATGTAAAACACCCAGATATCTCCATTACACTGCTAACACTTGCATTTTCTAACTACAGTGACAATCAGCTTTTGCTAACTTTTTCATACATGCTACATGATTGGATTGAAGTATCTGGGGGTTAGTTTCAAGAGCTAATGTTATGCTTTATAACTGAGTGACCATAAGCTGCGATATGGATGGAACAGAGAAAATTTGGTTAGCCTAAGACACCCAATAACTGTCTAGATTGTGAAATACTTTTTTAAAATAACACAGTATAGATATTTTAGCAAGTTTGTTTAGCTATAGCCAGTCTTGGTAGCCAGGAATTAGCCCGCCAGGCAAAAGCCCCCAGACAACATAGCCCCTGGGATCCCTGGGACACACAAACCCACGATAAGGTAGCGATTTGTGGAGGGGCGAAGGGAGAGAAGGGAGCGGGAGGTTGACTGCAGCGGCTGCAGTGATGTGGACGCTGTACCGGTCTGTTGTGGTGAAGACAGAGCTGAGTGTAAAAGCAAAGCTCTCAGTTTACCGGTCGATCTACGCCCTAACCCTCACCTATGGTCACGAGCTGTGGGTAGTGACCAAAAGAACGAGATCGCGAATACAAGCGGCGGAAATGGGCTTCCTCCGAAGGGTGGCTGGCCTCTCCCTTAGAGATAGGGTGAGAAGTTCGGCCATTCAGGAGGGGCTCAGAGTAGACCCGCTGCTCCTCCACATCGAAAGGAGCCAGTAGAGGTGGTTCGGGCATCTGACAAGGATGCCCCCTGGGCGCCTCGTGGGCAAGGTTTTCCATTCATGTCCCACCGGGAGGAGTCCCCAGGGCAGACCCAGGACACGCTGGAGAGATTATATCTCTCGGCTGGCCTGGGAACGCCTTGGTGTTCCCCTGGATAAGCTGGAGGAGGTGGCTGGGGAGAGGGAGGTCTGGGCTTGTCTGCTTGGGCTGCTTCCCCCGCGACCTGGCCTCGGATAAGCGGAAGAAAATGGATGGATGGATGGATGTTTAGCTATATTTCAGGGTAAATAGCCCATGAGTTTGTTGACAGAGAATTGCAAAGTATGGCATTGCATGTGAACACATTTTTCCAAATTCTGCCAGTGCAGTGGAGGACAAATTGCATCAATATATATGAATTCCACTTCTAATCCATATGCAGCACAGATGATCCTGTACACCACTCTAGCCACTTGGTTGTTCCTCCCAGTGTACTCAGGTCCCAGCGTGCATCTTATATCCTGCTATTATGTACTGGACCGTGTTGGGAGCACCTTTGCGACTTGGGTCCTGTCACCCATGGGAGACTCCTACCTCTATGCAACTGGTAGGATTTCTTGATGTCAGACACTTCCTGCATCAGCCCATGATACATGTTTCTTATCCCCATCAAAGAGTGACTAAAGCACTCTTTGGGCATCTCATCTTGGGGCCCATGTTCCGGATGTATTTTTCCTCTTCGGCTGTGGCTCTGACACTCATTAATCCATATCTTTCCTCTTTCTAATGCTCATAGAGGCTCAGAGTGCTGGATTTCAGAAGCCTCCATGTTTTATGCAGAGTTTTCATGTCTTAACATCAGTATTGTTCCAGCTGGCACCTGATGGTCTGTAATGTGACTGTATTCCCGGTGGACCTTATTCCAGGTGAGGTGGCTTCTCGGCATCTGTAGAGACAGCATTAGGTTGTGGATAACTTTATTGCATCTTCATCATGATTCCTGCTGTCTTGTGGGATAACCAGGTGTTTAATGTCTGCTATTCTGCCTTCTAGCAATCCCACCCCTGCAGTTTCGATCACCTTCCTTCTCTTTTGGTGATTCGGACTGGATACGTGTGCCAAACAGCACAAATGTCACAAGTGACATTCTGATGTCCTCGACCATGATGAGCTAGATCATTGAGTCAAGGGCGTAGATTTGGCATGGACGGAAGGGACATGTCCCCACCAATATCCAATGATTATTGAATTGTCCCCACCAAATTATTTGATCTCTTCGAGTGAAGAAAAACATAACCGATAGAAAGAAAAAAGAAGATCTGTCAACATCCCATTCACCTAGCGGTGCAGAAAGAGTTAAATTACGTTCTCTACTGGAGTCCAACCTCATGTGACAAATATGGCCAATGTGATTGGCTGTGCCTTTCAGGGAGCTCTGTTTAGTTTTAGCAGCGGCAAGCCTGCGCTGCCAGGACCTGCAAGGAGGAGAGGAGGATGGCAGCAAAACGGAAGAACCTGGATATAGGAAAGTATTTTTCAAAGAAACCTGTAAGTCACTTAAAGTCAAGTTCACTCATATAATGTGTCCAACATAATAACGTTACAGGCTATGCTAGGCTTTGGCCCACATCAGTCTAAAATTGTATGTAACCATGAATAACGTGTTTTGGAAACTAACTGCACAGCAGGCGGCACTATTAGTTATCTCAGTCTCCCAGAGTAGCATTTCTAATTTTGATTGAAACTGTTAGAGAAAACGGCAGCCTCGAGCAAGCCAGGATATTAGTTTACAGAGGCTGTTAAAATTATATGTCTAACGTTAAAATGATGGTGACACAATAATTTCATCCTAATGGTACTGACATATTCATAGGGTTAATTTTTGAGACAAAATATCATGAGGTAGTCATGATTTTGCAAATATTCCACCTTGTAGTGCAGTTTGCACAAATTGTTTTAAAAATGCACTCACACTACTAGGGATAGGTATTGATAAGATTTTCACAATTCCGATTCCATTTTCGATTCTGTTTAACGATTCGATTCTTTATCGATTCTCTTATTGATTCTTTTTTTTAACACTAAGGTCGATTAGCTTAGAACTTTGTTTTATATCTTCTCTTTGAACAAGATAGAAATTAAGGAGTAACATGGCCTTACAAACCCAACAGTGAGATCTTAAGAGATCCACAGCCTGCAGCTCTTCAATGGGGTGTCACAGGATCCCCAGGAAAAAAAAATTGTAACTGTAAAACAATAAAATAAATATTCTTCTGTAGCAATAACAAAGTATAACATAAATTATTCTATAGCAATTACACAAGAATATCCAGTAATGTCCCTGCCTACAATTAAACACATTCACTTACTGAAAATCATCTGCTGTGGGAAATGGGTTCAAGCTTTTTACCACAAACTTAGTCACTGCTCGGTGACATTCGTCTATCCTGGCCTGAAAGGAGACGCTACCGACAGACTGCAGCGAGAACTGCCAGCATCTGAGCCAGACTCTGTCTGTGTCTCTCATCATGGTCACCTAAACGCACAGTAATGGCAGGTTTTGTAATAAAGCAGATCACGCTAACATAATATGCACTGTTAGTTGATTATTTACCTGCCGCATTAACGGGAGAGGACATGCAAACGTTACCGCTGCTGCTGGGTTGACATTCACAAGTCCGGAGCGGAATTAAAAACACGACATTCATTTAAGGTCATCGCGTGTTTTGTGAGCAAATGCTTTTGCATATTCGTAGTGTTTCCTCCCTTAAATGAAATATCTACTTTGCAAGTATTGCAAGTTGCCCTGTTGTCATCCGTTCTCGTAAAGTACAACCAAACTTTTGAGCGTTTGAGCCGCCATGTTTCCTGCCAGGTAAATGACGCTCCGCAACGTGGTGACGTCATTCGGGGCGACTGGAATCGATAAGGGAATCGTTTGCAAAAATGGCAAACAATTCCAAGGAATTGAAACAGTGGGAACCGGTTCTCAACAAAAACCGGTTTTTGATACCCATCCCTACACCCTACAAACATTACTGATGAGTCAAGATCTGCACAAATTGACAGAAACACTGAAGCAGCTACACATTTTATTCTTATTGTCATGTATGTCCTATTTGTCAGGTGACAGAAGAACCAACACAAAGCTCAGAGAGCAATGGTGATACAACATCACAGGTGGAATTGGATGATGACTTGGTGGTTCATTACTGTATTTGAAGCACATGTGTGACTGCATGTATGTGGAATGTCTCACTGTTATTTATCAGGTGACAGAGGCAGCTCTGCCATGTTGTAGCTCGGACAGAGGTGAAGAGCAGTGGCGTGTCTAGAAAATTTTTGTTGGGGGGGCCAGGTAGGGGCACAGATTTGGAGAAGGGTGGCAGATTTAATTGGCAGATAATGTTTAAAAAAAAAATTCTACCAACCCTTAACCATAATTCAATAATCCTATAAACCTAATAACCAAATGCACTTTTAACTCTTATTAGAATGAGATTTTAACCACTACGGTGCAAAGTTTTTAGATACTGCGTTGATAAAGTACAAGAGATACAATCAGTGCTTTGTCAGTGTTTACTCAGCAGTCAAGGACATCAATATTTACATAGTATTTTTACTGACATATAGTGCACATATGTTTTGGGCAAAAACATTTTTGAATATTAAAATACGAACATTTTTAACATACAATTGACAAATTAGCCAATTCCAATGTAAAACTTTATCTGCTTATTAAAAAAAGAAGATAATCTTCTCACAAACTGGTGTTTGATTTTGAAACAGGAAAAAAGTGGGGAAACAAATGAAAAGACTAACATTTGAATAAAACCTGAAAGCAAGTAAATACTTTCTATGCTGCCTTATGGTAAACTTTGGTAATATTGATAAAGAACAACACTGGCTGATGATGAAATACAGTCAGCTGGCATGGTGACACTGCCAGTATTAACCTGCAGGGCTGGACTGGGACAAAAAAATTGGGCATTTTTACTACAGACGACCCACCAGGTATTAAAGCCATAAAGACTTTGACTGAAAACAAACCCTGTTGTGACAGTGATGTATAGTCTTGTTGGTATATGTATGATTTCTATACATTTTACGTCAGATAAAAACTTTGGTTGTAAGATTTAGATAATTATTTAATAAAAGCTAGGTATTTTAAATGAGAATAAGAAAGAAAAGTATTTCTTTGTGCCTTTCCCTGTTAATGCCCTACATGCCCCCCTGGCAAAACTTTCCTAGACCCGCCCCTGCACAGTTACCAGCTGTCAGCTACATAAAAAAGGATCCTGGTGTTATTTGTCTCTCAGAAACAGTTCATAACTTCCCTTCAACTCATTCATGTGACCTAAAAGGTAAACCTGTTTCTCCATCACCTGTTCAGCTCTGATGGTTCAGTAAGGACATCTCCTGGTATCATCTTCATGTTTCCCTCTCACCACATATCCAAACCGATATCATGACCAGCAGCTTTACAGCTGTGGCTCCAGCAAACAACAGCTGATACTAGAAATTAATATTAAATAAATTCTAACAACAGCTGATCAAGCTTAAACGTGCTGCTGTTGTTTAGCGCGACATCCGCTGGTTTCCTCTTTCTGGTGCAAAGTGGGCGATAAATAAACAAGAGAGAAAAGCCGATCAGCTGATCATTGATCAGTTTCATGATTGAAGTAGCAACAGGAGAGGCAGGGGAGAGAATGAGAGAAGAAGAGGCAGCTGTGCAGCATAAAGACAGAATAAATCCAGCTTTGTGTCTTTTTTCCATTCTAGCTAAAGTTCGGGACAAACTGCGTCTCTTCTCAGCTCAATACGAAACGTGTAATATTTTCTCTGAATGAGGGACCATTCCATTTTTTTAAGGAGCCGTTGGCAACTCTACTAACTAACCTTATGAATAAAATAAAGTTCACTATCAGTAACATCATAGCACCCACCCAGCTGGCTAAAACGCAGTATGAGTTATTGCAACTGACAGTAAAAAGTCAGCAACATGAAAATAAACTCCACCTAAACTTGGTTTATATCTGACCCAGATAGACTGCAGGTCATAACTTCTTACCTGAAGTTCAGTTCACCTGACACTCGGACTGGCGGCTGCCTCGGGGCTCTCCTCCTGCCTCCCCTTCCCTCATCCACCTGCTGGCCTCTGTGGAAGCCCCACCATAGCCACCACCAAACAACGGAGTTATTTCTACACATCGACCTGCATCTGGCCAATCCACCACCTCTCATTGTTCATGCCATTACAAAAAAAAATAAAAAATAAGTCACTGGGGATATGTCCGGTATGCCCGATGGCCAGTCCAGCTATGTTAACCTGCAACCAAATCTGCAGCTCCATACAGCAATGTTACGACTTAGATTACATCTTATAACTCATAACTCTTATGTTAGCTGCCCTCAGTAGCATACTGTCTGAAATATTCGACGGCTGCAATAATTCTTTAAGTGTTATTTTTTCCTTGGTATTCTAATTTTACCGAAGTTTACTAAACTCAACAAACTTAATATTACTTACCGGGACATTTATTCTGTCATTTTCTTTCACCGAAAAATTGTTTCCTGCAGTGCCGTCTTTCGCGCTTGGCTCTCCTACCTTTGCTAACGTGATGCACATAGCGCAGAAGCCGATGCTGCATTCACTTACACTCGGATATCTGAGCGTCACCGTGAAAACATAATCGGACATTTGATATTTGATTGAATTTTATTATTTTGCCTTTGGGGTGGCACCTGGGGTGGCCAGTCTGGTTGGGGGGGTGGCCTGTGCCCCCCTAGGCCACCCCGCTGGACACGCCATTGGTGAAGAGGCAAGGTCACAGGTGACTGATGATTTGGTGCTATAGATGTAAAACCAATATGCCAGCAGTTGATCTCAGTTAACGAGAGGAGCAGGCATGTGTTTGGCTCCTTCACATAGTGGACATTGAGTTGTTGTGTGGGGCATGTCTGTTCCTGTAAAAGTAGTTCATGTTTAGAATAAAAAAATCCCAGCTCACTGAGTTGATTGGGGCAATAGTGTGCATAAATGTTGCATAATTTTGCTGAGAGATCTTTTACTTTGTGGTAATCTTAGATGAGTAGTTTTATGGACAAAAACCACCAGGTCATTCAGTGTTCCCTTAGTGCTAATCTGTAAGAGATGTTGGTGTAATATAACTGAAGTAATGTTGTTAAGTCCTTAAAGTCATATTCTTTTATTGTCATGACTGTATTTGAAGCTATTTTTATACCTGATTTATATGGAATATGGTTGAAGTAAACTAAAGTCTAAAATACTTAATCAGTCATTTGTTTAACATTAATTTAACATTATATAATTCACATATAAAACTATGAATTGTAATTTTAAATGGTTTAAAAGCATGTAGAATAGCATATGTAGGCAAGTATATTTCTCCTTTATTTATCAAGAAGCAAAGACAAAAAGGGAAAAAAAAGAAACAGGGCAGGGTTCGGTGGTTGAATCATTCGTCCCCACCAATACCAAAACCAAATCTATGCCCTTGCATTGAGTCGTTGTCTTACTCACTCCTGCTGTACAATTTGATGCCATCCATGTACAGCAGGTGGCTGATATCCACTCCACTCCTGGATTTATTTCCATACTGACTCTGAGCAGTTTTAGGGGAGTGAGGCTTTGAGCAAGCCTCTGGCAGAACCAGAGTCAGAAAGGGGCACTCATGTGTCATGACCAGTTGGGGGTGATGGGAATATCTAGGTATCACCTTGTTCTGTTCTGCAGCATGAATGAGCTAACAGCACAGCAGCCCATAAACCACTTCTCAGTCAGCTGCAGGTTCAGAATAGTTCACTAGGACCTTCAATGCAGATTATGGATTACCACGACCAACTGTAATCCAAGATGGTGTAGTTAGTCATGTTTCAAAGAAATCTATCATGTACACTCAAACTCGTGAATTATGATATATTACAGCTCTGTGTTTCATGTTCTATTTGATTGTTCAGTTTGCGAATCTTACTGAATCACAGTCATTCTAGACACTGTGTAAATAATAAAAAAATAAAAAAATAAATTAATTAAACAAATAAAACCAAAATTCACTCATTTTAAACCTGGCAAATCCATATTTTACCCGGCATTACATTAAAAATGGGCGTAATTCTCTCCTGGAAATCAGTGCATGGGCTCAAGAACACTTTCAAAAGTTACTAGATGTGAACAGTTTGTCATCCACAAATGTAAAAGCCATATGTGCAATAGTGCCTATAGAACTGACAGCTTGCACATGTGTCATTTGGCTTGCATCAGTGCCAAAAGTATATACAGTTTTTGGAGCAAAATAGATGGTATTTTTTTCATGGAAGGCCTTTCATATTTTAGTAAGACAGTCCAAACTGCTTAAGACCTCTATTACAAGAGCATGGCTTCATAGTAGAAGAGCCCAAGTGCTGATTTGGCCTGTCTGCAGTCAGACCTTTCACCAGTTGACAACATTTACATTTTACAGCATCCCAAGTGTTCTTTTGTTGGCACTTTTGTTTCCTCACATATTTAAGACTTTCCATTTTATAAGTAAGACTTAGATGCTGATGTAACTGGGTTACTGGCATTTAAGCTAACATGAGAGCCACCTGTAGTTTTGTTTTCTATACAAAACTTGTTTTTATTCTTTTCAGTTTTGAATGAAAAAATATATATCTTAAGCTTAGCTGGACCTTTTTATGTTTTGCCTTATTTTCTGTCATATATATCCTATTACAGTGGAAATTGTTATATTAAACATGGCTAGTGTAAGCCACAAACTGTAAGAGTCAAGTTTTCGTGCTCAGTAAAGTGGATGTCCTGACTGCCATCTACCTGCTGTTCAATTGTTTGGTTCACATGGTTAGCCAGTCAGAAGAAAGTTAGCTTAAAGCAGAAGGGAACTTAAACAGCTGCTTCCTGAGTCTGGTTCTGCCGGAGGTTTCTTCCTGTTAAAAGGGAGTTTTTCATTTCCACCTTCGCCAAAGTGCTTGCTCATAGGGGGTCATATGATTGTTGGGTTTTTCTCTGTATGTATTATTGTAGGGTCTACCTCACAATATAAAGCTCCTTGAGGCAATTTTTGTTGTGATTTGGCGCTGTATAAATAAAATTGACATGAATTGAATTGTTTCAGAGAGGGTTGAACTGACAGGCTACACTAAGGTCCAATGTAAGATAAGTGAATATGACTTGAATGAATTTCAATTGTGTGTTATGCAAAGCTTCTCTACTGGAATTTAAGAATAGAAATATGGAGTTAGGAATGAGCATAAAGTTCTGATTTAACTTCCAATTTTTTATTCAAGTTTAGTGGCGCTCGCTGCTAACAATCCTTTTTTTTTTGTAAATGAGGGCATTAATTAATTTGTTTGTGGCCACATACTATTTTACCACCATTATACTACATATAATAGCTGTCTGCCAAGAAGGATTACCATAGAAACTCACCTGCAGCTGACACTTGTGCACACCTACAAGCCCATGCTCATCTTTGCAAATTCCATTCTTCCACATTCACACACACACCTACGCACACACACAGACACACCTGCCAGGATGGATCAGGTTTAGGTCTTCAGAAAGTCCACATGTCGGCTCATTTCTTCTCCTCCCTCAAATTTACCCTCCATCTCCTTTGTTGTCTAACTTTTCTCCCCTGTGAAAAGACTTCAGCCCACACAAACATGACAGCCAACATACACACACATCACACATACACACACACACTCTTTTTTTCCAGTCAGTGTAATATGTCACCCGAGTCGCTGTAATTACGCCCAGGGTGCTAATAGCGTTTCTCTCACCTCTCTGGGAGCCAGCCAGCATTCACTGAAGGTTTGTGAGTGTGCTCTGAAGGGGGGTGAGGCAGGTAAATTAATGGGGTCGATGCTGGTGATGCTTTGAGCACCTTCCTTTGTCAATTCTTGGTCAGCTGAACTTCTTCTTTGAGCTTAAAGGCCTCAGATGAAAAACAAATGTAGGAATCAGTATTGTGTGTATGTACAGTACTATGCAAAGGTTTGCTTTTCTCAATCCAGCAATAGCCTTTGGGAGAGTGTAATCCAGCTCAGCTTGGTGCTGATTTGTGACTTTGTTCCTAATATGAAACACTATATTCCTAGACTTGAGCCATTTTTGAATTTCACTGGCAAACTGTTGACTTTTCAACATAAGTTAAGGACTTATTGGTCCTAACTTAAGACTAAATTTTAAAAATGACATGACAAAGTCGTTATTTTTTTCCTCACTTCGATCGTTATAACCTTGAATGCAATTGTATTTGAATGTGAGGGGAATAGCTTTTTAATTCCCCTCACAAACACCCCCCCCCCCCCAATATACTCAATTTGAATGCAGCGAAAACATCCTAATGATGTTCTCCACCAGTTACGAACATTTAGGCTCTCCTCTCAACCTACATATTACATATTGAAAAAGTTTTTACAGTTGTGAGACCTTAAGTAGCTTCACTACAAAGGTTTAAAATTTAGGATACAGTATCACTTTAAGATGACCTATCTTTAGTGCAGAATTAAGACTTTATTCCTTCAAACCGGCAACTGCATCCCAGAAACCTTAGGGATAATTTTCCTGCTGCCCTTCTCATCTTTTTCCTCTGCTGCTCTTGGCTGGCAGCGAGATAAAAGGCTTCCTTTGTGTTGAAGGTTTGTTTGATTTGCTTGCTGAATTTGCGCCGTCAGTTTGTGTCAAAGAGTTGTTTTCATCGGCAGCAGAGGGAGGGCATGTCTGGTCTGTAATCAGAGCAAAACAGAGGAGGAGGAGGGAAGGAATCTATTTGGTTTGCTTTCAGGAAGACCGTTTGTTTTGTTGATGGACAGCAGCTCACTGTCATCACCAACAGAGAAACATCACTTCAGCAGAGGTCAATGTCAAACAGCTGCAGTATGAAGATGTGCTGTGCCTCATTGCAAAGAGGTAGCCATAACCTAAACTGAGACCTGCTGCACAAAATCATCAGCAAAATCACATGACATCATCATTTATATCTTCTCTGTCCAACTTTGTAGCCTGATTAAGTACAAAGCGGTCATGACTCTAAACTAGTACTAGAAAAAGTTCTCTCAAGATATTCTCATGATGTCAGAATTGTTCTATTTTAAATCTAATATTCAATCAAATTGAGTTTTATTTATATAGCACCAAAAAAACAACAACAATCACCTCAAGGCACTTCATATAGTAAAGACCCTAAAACAATAGGTTGGTGGTTAGCAGGTCTACCTGGGGCTTCTGTTTAAGACTGAGCTTCTTCTTCTCAATCACCCAACTGAGAAGAATTTTGCTGGATGCTTGGGGCAGTCTAAGCTAACGGTCGCTAAGCTACCTTTGAATGCACCAACTACAGGGCCCAGAGCCATAATCAGGCTACATTTATTAAGTATTAAGTATTCTTATTACTAAAGATATTCTTATTACTGTGACATTTTTAAAAGTCAGAATATTCTCAGAAACATTTTTTGCAAATGCACATTTGCACAAAGTGAAAGTATCTTTATTTTGCCCTCCTACTGGAGTAGTTGTTTAAACAATAAAAACAAAATCTTTACATAAAGCAAAAACTGTACATTTAAAAGAGTTTTTTTAATTTTGCTGACAGTGGTATGATGTGAAAACTGTTTCAAGTTCCATTTGGTAAAACAGGAGATCCAAGCGTGATTCAAGTTCTGATAAGATCCAGCAGAAGCCATAAAATCCAACAGTGTGAAGACGCCTGAATGCAGCAGGATGATAATGTTTCAGAGGTGAGGGCAGCAGACAGTCAACACGTATCTGTTCACGGAAACACACTCCCTTGCACACATGAACAAACAAAGCTCTCATTCTTGAGGAGAAAACTTCCTCTATTTCGATTCATTGGGAAAGCAACTCACCTGGAACAAGGACCTGTCACACATCAACACACACACACACACACACAGGGAGAGAGAGAGAGAGAGAGAGAGAAACACAGTGTGTAGCAAAGTCTTCATCAGTTTTAGACAGGTATGCCCTCATACAAAGACTACACACATAGTTGGCAGAAAGACAGACCGCAACACAACCGTGTGTGTGTGTGTGTGTGTGTGTGTGTGTCTGCGTGTGTGTGTCCTTGTGAGAACCATGTGAGGACAGTGAGCAGTGACGGTTTAATTTTTTGTGGGATTGTCAGTCATGCTTCTGCAAGTAAGGGTCCTCAGAGATCCAGATATTTCCTAGATGTGTTGTAAACATTTACACAAAGTGGTGAATGAAACCATAACAATGAGGTTGCAGCTTTAAACTGAGTAATCGGTTTGGTCATTTGTAAGCAAACTGCCAAAAATCTTTGGCCAAACAGTTTCTCAAAGACTGCGTTTTGTGTATCTTTATATTGGTTTTGTGACTTTTCATGGCTGTTTTGCAGTTGTTTGTTGCAGTTATTTTGTATGTTTTGTTATTGTGTTGCTTTGTCGCTTTAAAATTGCATACTTATTTGCAGAGGCCTTATGGATCAAGGTCAGACGTTTTATTTAACCTCTGGTTAAACGCACTGATCCTTGCAGTTTTTATTTTCAAGATCAGAATTTATAACCTCTTTCATGTATGATACTGAAACGACTCGGGAGAGCAGATCCTCAGTATGTAGTTCCAAGACTCTGGAACAGTCTGTCACTTAGCCATCTGTGTAGAGTTCTTCACAAAGAAGCTGAAAACTTTAATAAAACCTTCTGTTGAGATTCTTTTGTTATTAGTTCTCATCTCTGTTTTTAATTTCCATTTCAATGTGAGTATTCCTACATGTTTATTTTCTTTGTTGCAGAGCACTTTGTGGCTCATTGCTTGTGAAAAGTGTCCTAAAAATAAACTTTACTTACTTACTATGTGCAATAGAGCAGGGCGATATGGCCAAAAATATTTATCACGATATATATTTGAAAATTTGCGATAACGATATAACTGACGATATAATTGATGCGAGACAAAATACAACTCCACAACATTACTAGCGCAAAAAGACAACCTCCCTTTTATTTTCACTTAAACAAGAAGCTGGTTTTTATGTACATTAAAGCTTTGTAAAAATGTAACAGTGCAAATGCAAATTCCTTGCTGAAAGTTTAACCAAAAGGCATTTCCAGTAGAAATGGGCTGACATATCCTGAGCATAACCATGTATAATATCCACTGAAGTTAAAAAGAGGTGCATTGCAACCAGAGATGGGCAGTAACGCGTTACTTGTAACGCGTTACTGTAATCCGATTACTTTTTTCAAGTAACTAGTAAAGTAAGGGATTACTATTGCAAAAACGGTAATTAGATTACCGTTACTTTCCCGTAGGAACGCTGCGTTACTGCGTTACTAAAACCGTGATTTTTTTGCGAGAATGTCTCATGACAGTGACGTAAGCGAGTGCTACGGTTGTGACAACAGCTGTGTGCAGATCAACAATGGATCATATATCGAGTGCGGGAGAGAGTATGAGCGTGCAGCGTTTAAAGCGTGGAAGTACTGACCTTACTTTGAGTTTGATTCCATAAAAAGTGACAAAAACATTAGTGTCCATTAGCATTGTGCGTGGGAAGAAAACTTCTTTTTACAGCGAAAAAAAGCCCTAAACTTCCAAGCAAGCTCCGAGTGCGCTATGACGTAATGGAAAATTCACAGAGAAACTGCCGTATCCTTCCACTGACCGCTGCGGCACACCTGCACCAGGGTAAACCTCCGCCTACCCAACTCCTGCTGTACAGGTGAAAATAGAGCAACAGGACCGCTAGTCTTTGATTTTATTTATTTTCTGCTGTGTTTTACTTGCATCTATTTGAAAGACTGAGTGTAAACACAAAAATATTTTATTTTATGTGCTGGAATGTGCAGAAAATAGGTTTAAATATTAAACAAATTTCTTCCAGTCAGAGAATGTTGCATATAATTAAATTTTTGCTTGATGCATAAAGTTAAAAAGATTAAAATTAATAAAACTATAAAAGTTTTAAAAAGAGACTTTTCCATTTGATTACATTTTGTATGATGGATTATGCAGAAAAAGTAGAATTGGGCTGAAAGATCTATCGCTTTATCACCTATTCAGGTTGTAAATCGTGTTTTTAAAAAGTAACTAAGTAACTAAGTAATTAATTACTTTTGAAAATAAGTAATCAGTAAAGTAACGGGATTACTTTTGGGGGAAGTAATCAGTAATTAGTTACTGATTACTTTTTTCAAGTAACTTGACCAACACTGATTGCAACATTAAACTGCAGTGTGCAGTACGTATTTTTCGGACCATAAGGTGCACGGGATTATAAGGCACATTAAGCGAAACAAAGCAGTCAGATAAATCAAACTTTATTAAACTCATTTTTCTTGCTTCCTCCACTTCTGTACCATTGATTCATTAATGTTGAATTCTCTGGCAGCTGTTCTATTGTATTGTGGATGGATTATCTCAGTTGTTCTCCTGACTGAAGTTTGGTCCGTTTACAGCATCCTGCCATGCGATTGCATTTGTCTCTAACTATCAGGCACGTTAACTTTTATAAGTGGAAAAGTGTTAGTGTTCGTCCTCCAGCTTCACAGTTTATGTTATGCTAACATAGCTGTGTCGCTAGCGATCACGTAGCACATCATTATATACCAGCTAGCCCAACTTCAGTAACCCTACAAACGTCACTGCTGTTTAGTTTCCTGTCTTCATTTATGTTGGAAGTGATAGCAGAGCTGTACGTTTGAATTTTTTCAGAAATCTCTCAGTCAGAACATGCAATATCATGCTTAGGTAACTAGCGAAACTAGCGAGCTAACTTCCGCTAGCTTCCTGCTAACTTCTAACTCCGTTAAATGTAATAAATTTTGTTTTCATGGATGCCTGGAAGTTAAACTTCATAGTTACACCTGGTAAAGCAGCAATGCTGATCGTTTTATTAAAGATTAAAGAATTTAGACAGTTTTTAACTCTCAGTGATGCTGCAGTGTTCGTTTGACCTGAAACATACAGAGTTTAGGACCCAGATTACTCCCAGATTTAAGAGCATCTTAGTCCGACAAATACGACAATAACGACGGCCGCTTGCATGTTCTGCAAAAAAATGTGCTTTGTCGTGTATCTGACGGACAAACACCAAACCAGTTCCACATCACTGAAGTTGCACCATTTTTACAAACCAATTCTGGTTCATTTGTTTCACTCAACAATCGGCCATGTGCGTATGAAAACAAAGGCACTGCGCATGCGCGTTTTACTCATATTCTATCGCGATATTTCATTTTCCTATCGTTGCCTAACATTATACCCGTATTACCGTGAACGGTATAATATGGCCCAGCCCTAATGTGCAATATAGAAATGACCCCCAGTAGTTCAATAATGTATCTTGGAACAACAGCTGATTTTCAAAATAACTAAAATAATAAACTGTTACAACAATAATTTGAATAAGACAGACAAATCCTCTGATCGTAGTCATATTTCAGATGTGGTGAGAAGAGAAGGAAAGGACGGCATCTAGTTAGACTCCCAGCTGAGACCCATCAGTTCAAAAGATGATCTGCAATGCGATGGAGCTCTTACACGTCAGTTATTCTTCTGTATCAGACGCACCATAACCAGAACCCTATTTTAACCCTACACCACAACCGTCTACCTAAACCTGACGTTGATGTCCTGAGAAATGTACACATTGGGTCAACGCATACCACAATAACTTCAGTGGCGTGGAAGGCTGATGAGAGATGATGAGATGAGATAGTCTTTATTTGTCAGTTGCAGGTCTTTTGCCCACAACCGAGATGACAGACCTTGCCGACCGTACATACAATACACAAACATCACATTGGGGAGACAAGGGATGTGAAGGGATAAAATGAGTTTCTGGTAAGTTAGCATATAAATTTCGGACAGAAGTCTAAATCAAGCTTTAGCCTACCAGCTCCTTTTTATCAGTCTATCAAAGTCGTTTACATTTTTTAAAATAGACTGTATTCTTTTTTTTATCTCTTTGTGACATTTATAATACGAGCAAGTTAAAGGTCTAATATCGTGGTGATTATGACTTTGATCTTTTTCATTTCCTCTTTACATCTTTGCATTTTTTTTCCTGTTCCTTCGCCATTCTTTCTTTTTCTCCAGACTCCTGCGACAGTTGACCTCTGACCCCTGCCGCCTCACAGTAAGGGTGTGTTTCTTTCCCTGGCTGACACTGCTGTGTCGGTTTCTATTTTTTGTCACTCCTCCAACACTGCAACAGGCACTCATGAAATCTGAGAAATTAATCACTGCCATTGTTCTTCGACTTCGGAACGTAACATACCGCACTGTGTTTGTCTGTGTGTGTGATTACACACTGTCAGCTTTCTCTCTGTTTGGTTTTGTTTATACTGTGTTTTTCCTATTTCTCAGGACAACAAACACAGGCACTCTTTGTCCCCGTTTGTTTGGGTATTGTGTGTATTTTCATACTTTGCTGGCCTAAGTACAGCACAAGTATTTTCTCTGCAGTAAACAAAAGCAAAACAAGCCCTCCCCTCAGGAGTCAGTGTTTTCAGATGAGTTCTGTTGCCTTTGAGTGCAATAAAACAAGCAAACCTCAGGTTCTGGAGAAAACAGAGGATAGATACAACTTACACAGTAGCATACTTCCATTATCTAGTCCAAAACATTTCAGCAGTACCACAACTATACTGTCCATATTCAGATTTAAGAGAACTCATTAATTATAATCTACCCAGCAGCACGTAAATTAGTTGCTGCAACATGAATGCATAATTATTACCACATATAATGCATATATTGTTTTAAAATTAAACATTGTGTATGAGTGCCACTGGTGCTTTAACCCTTTTTCTGCAGCAGCTGATTCAATGCTTAATGACTAATGTTGTGTTTAAAGGGTTTAATTGAATCACGAATTAGTCCTTGAATGCATAAAAATGTAGGATACTAAATAGAGCTGCACAGTATTTTTCATTCATAATGTAATAATATTGAAGCTGGAAGATTTTTTTAGTAATTGTAAAAAACAGCACTTACAGGTTTTTAATTCCACATATTTGAATTTTATTAATCTACAGAGCTGCATTTGTTAGATACAGATTTTGATTTTGGCTAATTAACAGCTCGATTCAGATGTAAAAACACAGTAGACACCAGTATTCACACACCAGGGCGCACTGCAGAAAAGGAGAGAATAATTTGATATTAGAGTATATAATCTAAATACATAGTCATCTACCACATCTGCTAAAACATTATCCTTTGAGTTGCAATGAGAGACAAAGATCGATCTGTGGACATTTTGTGATGGAAGTCTTTTTAGGCTTCTTAAAAGCATTATGATTTTCATTGATTCATTTGTCTAGTATTTGATTAATGACTTTGGCTTTGGCTAGCTATCTCTCTAAAATAAAGCTGAATCTTACTTTCATACAGTGTTATTTTTTATAATAACAGTTCAGTTCATGATCTTCAACGTGTTTATGCTAAAGCTGGATGAACAAACTTTTTGGGTGTCACCCTCTGGAGGTGTACGTATCCACACTATCTTCACCCCACTATCTATAAACCATGAAGATGTGTCTGGGACTTGAAAGGTAGTCATACAAAGTGACCGACTCTTCTGCAACAGACAGCAGCTTTGTCAGCGGTTTTCATGTTTTATTCATGATATGTTTCTCCATTTCCGTGAAAGCAGTGAGGAATTTCCAGAGAAGTCAGACGACAACCTGTTTGCTCTATAGTTACACAAACTCGGGTTACACTTAGTGTATTTACATATTTCACCTTGCTAAGTACTTGTGTGTGTTGTTCTTTCCGTGGTCACAATAAAATAATGGCTCCCTTCACTTCTCAGAGTCTATTGACATATTTCCACATTCCAAATTACTCGAGTGTGTGTGTGTGTGTGTGTAAAGTGGTTTCCCCTTTTCTCCTTCAATAACACAAACCAAGCGCACCCTCCCTTACCTGTCAGCCCCGGCTGGATTGTTTACATACTTTGCAGCTCTAAGTACATGTGTATGTTTTCGCAGTGTTTCCTTTCTTTAGGTACAACAAAACAAGCGCTCCTCTCTTGAACATGACAGCTCTCTCTAAAGCTAATGTCGCCCTCGGGGGCAGAGGAGGGAGGGAGGGAGAAGGAGATGATTCATAACGACCTGCCATCCTGTCAACACACGCGCGCACACACACACACACACACACACACACACACACACACACACACACACACACACAAATGTGCACTCAGCCTGTAGGGACAATAGGTGCTGTTGCTTTTAAGGGTGAGTCCAACCTGGATCATCTTACCTTCCCTCGCTCTCTCTCTCCAAGTCATTTGTACACCCCCGTCCCCCAACACCACACACATACAGACACACACACAAACATGCACACTCCTCCCCCATAGACTTCTCCATCATTAACAGCTAAAGTTACTCCCCTCCCCACCACCACCACAACCTGCAGATCCTCCCCCAACCTACCTCCTAGCTAAACACACTCATCACTGTCCTGAGTGTGTGTCCATAGGTATGTGTGTTACTAGTGGCTCAAGCATGGTTCTGCTATAGTCCCACTCACTTTGCAGACAGTGGTCTACATGTTGTAACTGTTTACAGTCACCAGGGGGTAGTGACACAAACAGCCACTCTGTGGGCCACTCTTGTTTGTGCTGCTGGGAGTCCTCTACAGAGCAAAGTTATAACACACAAAGAGCTGAAGTGAAATCGAGTGAAATCTTTGCTTCTCATTTTTTTATCTTTTATGTTTTATCACATTTATGGTGAGATCTCCTGAACTCCCCCCCTGCCCTGTTCCGGACCTTTTCTCAACCAGTCAGTGTTCAATCCACACATTGCGCCATCCATGTCGAGCCATGTGCTGTTGGCTCCTTATGGTGCTGCACATAAGGATGATGGTTCTGCCTAGGAAAACACATACACAAGCAGACAGTAAACAAGCACAACACTGAGGTGCGACTTACAGACGATGTTTTGAAATGACAACATTTGCAGAAGTCAAACCTTTGGGATGTTTCAGCTGTTTGTGTCAGTTTCATCTACACAAATAAGACCAGGGCTTGTTTAGTATAGCTCAGCACAGACAGTAGGAGTTTGAATTTCCTGAAAACTCACTGTTCATAATCTGTTAACACTGTTTACAACAAGTAAACAAAGGCTCTGAGATCACAATGCTCAGCTTCATATAAGCAAGTAAAGATGCTCGACGGACAGTTATTTACTTCTCAGTATCTAAGTTGTGTCAAACAGTGTGAAAATGTATTGACTATATACTGCTCTCAAAACAAAAATGTACTGCTTAGTAAAACCTCACTATTTTCTCATCAGCTAAAATGTGCCCAGTCCCAAATCCACAGTCCCCACTCAGAGGTAGCAGCATATAACGGGAAATTTTTAAAAAAGGATAAACTAAACGTTTATGTATTAGTCATGACATGCAGTAGACTGGACAGCAGCATTTGATTTGTCAGATACTGACACTGACATACAAGCTTTCTACACAATACCTCCAAAACACTGTTCACTATTAAAAGTATATTTTTGTAGTACTAGGGGTGGGGGTGGGGGGGGGGGGGAGTTTTTTATATATCTGTTATATATTTTTTGTCATGTTTTGCACTTCTCCTTGGTTTTAGAAACCTGGATGTTTTTTCTTAATAGCAGAGAACCTGATACCTGGTTTTATAATGGCATATTACCACAGGGTTTTTTTTTTAGTTTTTTTCCTCACATCCTCCTCAATGATCCAAATCAGCAAAGGCCTCCTAACCAGGACCTTCCTGGCTTGCATGTCAGCATGTGGTCACAAACTCTGGCCACTAACCAGAGTTTTGGGACCATGGTGGCGATCCAAAAGTGCAGCAAAGCATGAACATGATTTTATTCATTTTTCACAGTCGCTGGCTCATTTCCTAATTTTTGAATCCTGTGTTTGACTTCCAGCTGCAACGAATCATCAAGTCTTATTTAGAAGTCCTTCCTACATTCTGGAATTTTAGGAATTCTTGATACATGATTTATACTTGAAGCTTGTCCCACTAAATCTAACTGTTATTTGCTGTTGTAATATCCTTGCTTCAAATATGAGGTGAAACTGAAACTAATCCCTCCAATTCATTTACTGTTATTTCAGTCTTATTTTACTTTTAGGTAACTAATGTATTCATAACAACACCTTTGTATTTCCCATATTTCAAAGTGAAATTGTGTAGTTTTCATTTGGCAGGAGTTCCTTAGATTCAAATAATACAGAAAGCTTTTTCTATATTTTCAAAAATGAAAAATATTTCAATAGATTAGCTGTCCTAGTACGTAAAGGATGTTTGTAAAGAAAACTATGTTTCCATATGAGCCAAGACACTGTCTTTAAAAAATGTTTTGCTGCGAAGCTGAAAACTTTCATTAGCTCAAAAAGCAGACATGCAGATGTCTTCAGGTGGTTCATACCATTATTAATGACAAAGATAAAGAGCAGCAACCTGCAGCTGACAGGTCTTTCTAACCTTACTTCTTCTCCTTCGGCCTTTCCCACAAGCCCTCCCCCTGGCACCTCCACACTCTGTAAACAGCAGTTTGGTGGGAAAGTTTGGCCCATCCATCTCTCTTCCTGTCAGGTAAGATGAGATGAGGCGGGTGCATTTGGCTGATCGATCGGTTTTAACGGCAAACCACTGTCAGACTTCTCCTACTGCTCACCAACCCACTGTTCTTTTTTCTTTTTCTCTGCTGTGTTTTGGTAAAGATAGAAAATGTATGCTTTTGTAATGTGAGATAATGATTTTATTGCCAAAGTCTTCTTCCAAATCTTCATGGCCTTTCTCCCAGTTCACCGTGCTTCCCCAGTATGAACCTTTAGGTGTTTGTGTGTCTCGGGTCATGTTGGTGTCAGATCAGCCAGGTGCTCAGGATTAGTGTCGCTAAATTCTCTGTACCTTGAAAAGCAGCTGGTGCTTATCACCTAAACAAGGAGATGAACAAAAACAGACGATTAAAGCTTCGGACAGGATTCTGAATGTAAGCATTTAACCCTGGAGAGGACAGAGAAAGTCAACTGTTATCATGTAAACCTAGTCTGTTAGGTTTTAATCTCTGTTCAGACTTGACAAAAACACAGAGTGGGTTTGTTTTTGTCTGTTTTTTTTGCACAATTTCCAAGTGTAGATGTTAAAAATGAAATCTGGAAATTAAGAATATTTTAATGGTGGCATAAAACAAACTGTGGCGGACCACCAGGTGGCTCTACTCACACCCAAGTTGAAGGGAAGTGCTGGGGTGGAGATTTTGGTGCTTACTGTATGTGAAGTTGTTCAGAGTCAGTTAATAAAGTTGGAGTGAGACACTGAAACCTCTCCGGTCGTTATTACATACCTCCACATTGGTGACCCCTGTGGCAAACATGCTATGGCTCGAAGACAAAGCCAGCTCCGGCCTGGAAGCATCGGCTGCCGCTGGACTTCCACCTCCGCCGATGGCTGCGTTTGCTGTGCTGTGCTTAAATTGCCGGATTTTTGGCTTCACGACCCTCCTTCATGGTTCGTGCACGTAGAAACTCAGTTTGCTCTTCGTGGAGTTTCAGCCGACGATACTAAATACCACCATGTGGTGGCCTCACTTGACCCGCTGTCAACCCGCCACGTGATGACTCTCCTCCGGGACCCCCCAGCCCAAGGCAAGTACACCGCCCTCAAGGCACCGCTGCTGCGGCATTACTCCCTCTCTGATGCTGAGCGGGCCGAGAAACTCCTTTCCCTCGCGGGCCTGGGCGACGGCACCGCTCTCGAGCTCATGGAGAGCATGCTATCCTTACTGGGCACGGATGACGGAGGATTCCTCTTCACCCACCTCTTTCTCCGACAGCTGCTGGCTCAAGTGCGCGCTGGCCTTGCCAACTCCCCGCTATTGGCCACGAAGGATTACCGCTCCCTTGTGGAAGAGGCGGATCGCAGGAGTTTCGGCGTCAAGGCGATTGTCCCGGACTCACCAGCAGTTTCCCCCGCCCCCTTACCGATGCTCCAGGGGCCCTCCAACTCGTCCACGGTGGCTGGAATCGCTGCACGGCGGCACAGCAGAAAAGGGCTTTGTTTTTATCACCAGCGTTTTGGAGCGAAGGCACGGCGCTGTCTCCCGCCTTGCAGTTTCCAGACCCAGGGAAACAGGCACGCCAGCGG
The DNA here is from genome assembly GCF_057381915.1 of Diplotaxodon limnothrissa. Lineage (NCBI taxonomy): Eukaryota > Metazoa > Chordata > Actinopteri > Cichliformes > Cichlidae > Diplotaxodon > Diplotaxodon limnothrissa. The sequence goes on along the minus strand of NC_140614.1, from coordinate 4,818,225 downwards.
TCTGTAGCAGCCGCGACCGCTGGCAACAAGGAAAGGCTGCTTTTCATAGAGGACTCACGCTCGGGGAGGCGTTTCCTGGTGGACTCCGGCTCACAGAAGAGCCTTCTTCCCCCGGCTGGCTCGGACAGGCTAGCTGAGGGCTGCGGGCCATTGCTAACTGCGGCTAATGGCTCCCCCATCAAAACCTTCGGTGAAAGGTTGGTGACTGTTTGCTTACATGACCGTGACTTTCAGTGGAACTTTGTTGTTGCTGCTAGCTCTGTGCCTATAGAGATTGACAGACCACGTGACTTTCACGTATTGCATGCCGGGAACTTGTGGCAAAACAATCCAAGTACCGCATCAAATGCAAGCATTTCCAGCACCGCAAAACGTTCATTCTCCGGTTCCAATACTTTCTTGCTTTTTCTTTGTCCCCCAAAAAAGTTATGTACGAAACGAAGGAGAACAATGCCGGTCCGTACAAAGACAGACTTGATGAAAAGTCAGAGAAAAGATCAAACGAGTGAAACGGTCAGACCCTTACGAGCACACAGAGTGGACAAAAGACGTCAGCGTGCTGCCCAACTTTCACCACGCTCATATTTATAATTATACGCTTCTTGGAGTGAGTGCATACACTCATGAAGTTTAGCAACTTCAGGTCACTGCAACAAGCCCAGGTATAGTTTACCGACGGATGGGTACAGGACCTTGAAATGCACCGTGTAGAACAAAAGACCATCGTACGAACAAAGGTAAGTTTACCAGTCTCACAAAAATCGTCTTCATAAATACACATTCGTTAACCGTTTATTAATAGGACCTTTGAGCTTAACAGTAATTAATTAGTAGTGGAAATAATTTCTGATAGCATTACAGAAATGTAGCAGTGACAATAATATTGTATGCTGTAATCGTACTGGGCAATTAGTGATACAAAAAAAACTGTTTTATCCTGTGAATAAAAGTATATGTTTTTGTCAATGTACCATGGTAATAACAGAAGCGAAACGCAATATTGTGTCAGGACAATTCACTATTTATGCACAATAAACAAAGAAGCATAGCGCGACAATTTCTGTTCAGCGCCAGACTTGCTTGTAACCTATATCACCAATTATGTTATGAAAAATGACGTATTAACTACTACAAAACACTGACCTTTGTGGAAATGCTTGGAGCAGACTAACATGTGAGCTGGAGTGTTCTGGGACGTCATATTTGGTCTTTGAATGGCTGCAATCCAGGCCATCCATCGGCTCTTTGTTACTTTGGAAACATGGCTCGAACAATTTCTCTTCAACGACGTAATCCGATAACAACTGATCTCTTTACCCGTCGGCTTCCCGTGGCCTTTTCGAGTTTCTGCGCATGCCTTTTGGCGTGAAAGGTGCCGCCCAAACCTTCCAGCGGTTGATGGACTCGGTCTTGACATCAGGTGAACTCCAGGAAGCCCTGATAAGTATGCCCAATAATAAGGCTCCAGGTCCAGATGGCTTTCCTGCAGAATTCTACAAAGAATTCTGGACGATTCTAGCACCAGTTTTTTACAGAACATTGTTGGAAATCAAAGAAAAGGGCAGACTTCCACCAAATATGAATTCTGAAAACATTAATCTCCTGCTAAAACCAGGCAAAGACCCTGTATATCCCTCAAGCTATCGTCCAATATCCCTTATAAATGTCGACCTTAAAATAATCTGCAAAGCTCTCTCAAAGAGACTAGAGAAAATAGCCCCCCTCTTAATTCATCCTGACCAAACTGGTTTCACAAAAGGTAGGCACTCATCAACAAATACGCGCAGATTACTTAATTTGATAGACTACTCATACAGTAAAAACCTTGAAACTACAATATTTTCTTTAGATGCAGAAAAAGCATTTGACAGAGTTAACTGGAAATTTCTATTTGCAACTTTACACAAATTTGGTTTTGGATCCTCTTTCATTAACTGGTTAAAAATATTATATAATTCCCCAACAGCTTGTGTTAGAACAAATGACCAGACATCCTCCAGCTTCTGTCTCCTGAGGGGCACCAGGCAGGGATGCCCACTCTCCCCTTCACTGTTTGCAATTTTTATTGAACCACTAGCAGCAGCAATTAGACAGAATTCAGTAATTAAATGGCATAAAATGCAAGAACGTGGAACATAAAATCAGCCTTTATGCGGATGATGTGTTACTTTTTCTCCAAAACTCACAAACCAACATCTCTGGGGTGATTGAATTGATAAACTCTTTTGCAAGAATATCAGATTACTCAATTAACTGGTCAAAATCTACAGCCCTTCCGATTAATTGCTCCTTCCATAATTTTTCTTCTACACCACTGCAATCAGGAAATATAAAATATTTAGGTATTAATGCTTTTCCCAAGCTTGCAGATCTAACTAAATTAAACCATATCCCATTTTTAAAGAAGGTAGAAGGCAATCTGGCTAGATGGAAATGTTTACCCATATCACTCATGGGAAGGGTAAATAATAAATTATTTATTCTAAACCGCCACAAGATTGGTTCAGATCTCTAGATTCATACATGTCCAAATTCCTTTGGAAAGATAAACCCCCACCTATAAGCTTAAAAACACTACAAAAGACCAAGGATAAAGGAGGACTAGAACTGCCTAACTTTCAGCACTACTTCTTAGCCAACAGGCTTCAGTTTATCTCAGGATGGCTAAAACATACCCTCTTAGATGAACCTTGGCTAGATGTAGAACAAGCACTTTGCAATAATCTAGAGATTTCAGATCTACCATTTATCAGCTCAAACATCCAACGACATGAATGCTTTAAAAGCATCAACATCAGCTCTTCTCTGACAGCATGGTGGGAGTTTCTAAAATTGACGGAGTCTTCATTAATCCATGCAAACGTACACCTATCTGGAACAACCCTGACATATTACAAAACAATAATATGATAAACTTTTCAGATCAGGAGTGAAAAGTTCAGGAGTGGTAAAGGAATCCAATACTTAGAACATATATTAGAAGGAACTGAATTTATTCCATTTGACAGACTAGTTACACAATATGGGATCAACAAGAAAAGATTTTTAGAATATCAACAAATTAAATCCATAGTAAAAAAGAAATTTAAACCGGGTCAAGTTGAACTACAAACACCACCAAGTGTGGTTCAATTTCTTACTCTTAAAATCCCCCAAATTACTTTCCAAAATATACAGAATGCTTTCTAAAACAGATTAATCAATATCACTTCCTATTGCAAAATGGGAAGCGGATTTATCAGTTAACTTAGACCAAAACTTCTGGTCTCAGATTTTCTTAAAAACCTTTCATGTAATTAGAAATCCCAGTCTTCAATTAATTCAATACAAAATACTACATAGAGTGCACTATACAGGTCATCGGATGTTCAAGATGGGCTTTACGTCTACCAACAACTGCTCACACTGCCAAACCAATACACTGGAAAATTATATCCACGCTCTTTGGTTCTGTCCACCAGTTCAGAAGTTTTGGCGCGAGATATGTGAAGACTTATCAAAGTGTCTGAAATGTAACATTCCAACTTCCCCCTTAGTGCGTTTGTTGGGCAGCTTAGATAATGCCACTACAGAAAAGAATATAGCCCATATGGTTTTCACTGCCCTATGCATAGCCAAGAAAAAACAGTCCTCATGAACTGGAAAAATAAAAATAATCTTAATTCTAACCAATATAGAAATTATCTATTAGATTACATTAGTCTTAATACAGCCTCTGCCACCACATCAGATCAATTGCTCTGGGCTCCTTTGATCAGCTCCATCACCTAGTGGGGGTGGGGGGTCATAGTTTAGTCCCACCTTCGCTGTTGTGATTGGTGTGGGGGTAGGGACAGGCTTCAACCCGGGGGTAGAAGTCATGGCCTATTAAGGGCTCTGTTGGCTCTTAGGTGACGGTTTCCTCGTGGCTGCGTTCAGCGGGCCTAGGGGAGGGTCTGTGCTGACGGACGTGGGTTACTGACCTGGTAGCCTGGCTGCCCCTGGCTGGGCCTCGGGGGCTTGGGTCCTGGTTGGTGTGTTGCCGGGGTTGTGGGCGGGTGGGTGTATGGGGGCCCAGTCCTGGCGCAGGGTGCCGCCGGTGCATCGAACCACCTGGGGGGCTCTTCAACTGGTGGTGGAGGTTGTTACATCTTACAGGAGCGCTCCTCTCTTCAGGAACTCACTCTGCAGGAGGGGGAAATACAGGAGAGGTGAAGGAAGATCTCAGCCTGGGCGTCTATTGTCTTGTGTAGTCTGGAAGATGAGTGGATGACAGGGTGGGTGCAGTTTTCTCTGAGGTGGGGTCGGGTGGGCTGTCCCGGGCTCTGTGGGGCCGGGCGGCGCTGCTGTATTGGGCCCCGGTCCGGATGGGCCTGGGCCCCCTTTCCCTGGCGGGTTGCAGAGTATGGGGGTGCCTACTGGGGTCAGCGGGGGAGCTGGCCCTAGGGAGTGGTCACTTGCCCCTCCCTTCCTTCCCTCCCCATCTCCAGCTGCCTCCCTCTTCCCACTCCACCACAATCACCCACACATGCAGGGCCTTGGGGTAAAGATGTGTCACCAGGGTGCAGAGGAGGCATCCCCCCCCCTCTGTCCCCTTCTGGCTGCCTGTGCCTCAATTTTATCTCACAACTTAGACATTCACATTACTCACACTCTCATAACACATACATATAGGATCTTGGGGGTGGGCACGCTACACGGAATCCAAAAGACCATCAGGGTGTACAACCTCACCCCTGGCGTCGTTGCCCACCTCTCAATTTTAAATACACGTAGACACTGAGGGCTATCAGGAGGGGCTATGCGCTTACCTGCTGCTCTCTGGCAGGTAGCTCCATGCCCTCCTGGGTTTTAAAGGCACCTTAGAACACACATGCATCAACACTACATATGAGCGGGCGGAGGGAGGTTTGGAGTCTTCTCACACCCCCGTTCTCTGCGGCCTGCTGGAGCGGGGGGGCTAGGAGGAGTTGGCCGTCCGACTGCGGTCTGGAGTGTGGGGCCTCCCTGCTGCTGTCTGCTTCTCCCCACCCCAGGGAAAAGGGTAACACCACCTGGGTCTGGGTGCAGTTTCCCCCTTAAGGGGCAAGGGTACCTAGACCCGGGGCTTAGAGTACGCTTGGGGAGTGTGATTGTGTGTACAGTGTCTGTCTCCACGTTGGGTGAGTGTTGAGTAATTGCATATGAGAGCATGAGGGTGGGAATGGATGTTTGTATCTGTGTGTGCCTGTTTGTCTGTGTCCATATGTCAGGTCGGGTATCAGACGCCACCTCTCTGGGGACATCCCAGGTCCTCCAAGGTATGGAGGCCTATCTCCCCCACCACTTCCCCTACCAGTGGCAGTAGCCCTCAGACATCGGTGAGTTGGTGGTTCTTTGTGTCCGGGGATGGGCGTTCAGGTACACACCGGCTCACTCCTTGGTGGCAGCTTATCGGGGCCTGGAGCCTGGGGCTCGCTCGGGCCGCTTCGGGGGTGGGGTGCCCCCGGCCTCTCGGCCTGGGGCTCGGTCACTCTGGCACAGCTGGCTGCCGGCGGAGCTCACAGGCATGTCACTGCAACCCCCCCCCCCCCCCCCCCCTGGCTTCTGCTCCGCGGCTGCTGAGTGACCCGTCATCTGGGACTCTCCTCAGCTTTTTCTGGGACAGTGGCGCGGCTGCCCCTCTGTTGGTCTTCCTTGGTCTCTTGTGTTCTGGGGGCCTCTGGATGTCTGGAGCCTGGATCTCCTCCACACCTGCTTCATGCCCTGGAGGACGGGGCTGTGGCTCCCCACACCCTCTAGCAGATCATTACATGAAGGAACCTTTTAAAAACAAGCGCACTCATGCTCACAGGTGTACACGCGGGGACTCACACACACAAACTACACCCTTTTTGGCTCCTACCTCAAAGCACACTGTGCGTTGTCGATCTTACGTGCTGCACAATAATGTTTAATATTTAGTATTTACAGTTATATTCACATATATCATCGTGATGTTGTTTATTCTATTGCTCTCGTTTTCTTCTGCTTGTTTTCTTTTTTCATTCTCAACAGGTTAAATTAAAAAAGTATCTACTGTTATCTGTTGTTAGCTAGTTTATTGTGATGGTGTTGTTTTTATTATGTTGCTCTTTGTTGTTTGTTTTCTCTTCTGGTTTTTTATCTCCATACAGGTGATCCAGGTGTTTTGTTTGGTTTTCTTTTTTTTTCTTCCCCCCTTTCTCACCGTCTCTTCTCCCCTCTATTTTTCTTTCTCTCCCTCTCTTTCTTTCATTCTTTCTCCCTGTCCTATCCCCCAGTCATGTCTGTCCCGTCTTTAAAAAACAAAAATAAAATAAATACATAATTATAATAAAGGTCAATCACATGGACCAATATGGCAAGGCCATGATGATCCACTTGGTAAAGTAAATCCACTTGGCATCTTTCTTGGCCTTCAGAAAACAATTCTGATGGCTAAAGATCCAAACGGGACAGGCAAAAAAAAAAAAAAAAAAAAAAAAGCAGCTGGTGCTTATCACCTAAACAAGAAGATGAACAAAAACAGACGATTAAAGCTTCGGACAGGACTCTGAATGTTAGCATTTAACCCTGGAGAGGACAGAGAAAGTCAACTGTTATCATGAATATGGGGCGACCGTGGCTCAGGGGGTTGGGAAGTGCACCTGTAACCGGAAGGTCACCGGTTCGATCCCCGGGCTCTCTGTCCTGGTCGTTGTGTTCTTGGGCAAGACACTTCACCTACTGGTGCTGGCCAGAGGGGCCGATGGCGCAATATAGCAGCCTCGCTTCTGTCAGTCTGTCCCAGGGCAGCTGTGGCTACAACTGTAGCTTGCCTCCACCAGTGTGTGAGAGTGAATGAATAGTGGCATTGTAAAGCGCTTTGGGTGCCTTGAAAAGCGCTATATAAATCCAATCCATTAATATTAACTTAAACCTAGGTTGTTAGGTTTTAGTCTCTGTTCAGACTTGACAAAAACACAGAGTGTTTGTCTGTTTTGTCTGATTTCTTTGCACAATTTCCAAGTGTAGATGTTAAAAATGAAATCTGGAAATTAAGACTATTTTTATGGTGGCATAAAACAAACTAAGCTTCATCCTTGGGAACTTTTCCTAAAGACTTTGGTTGTAAGTTGGACTTGCTTTAAATGACTTGTGTCTTGGATATGTCACAATGACAGACTGACTATAGTTTAAGTCCTGAGCTGATCACTCAAGAACTTGAGACTTAAGTTGGATTTACAGACAAAAACCTCTGAATCATCACTTTCAGCTGATACCTATGTTGAAAGCCTCCAGCGACCCCTGTGCAAAATTGACAACTGAAGGATGCTAACTTTAGCTGGTCTTTAACTAGTCCTTAATCTTAAACATGCTTTGTCAAGGAAGTCAAGACAAACACAATAAGAGCGATAAGTTGGTGCAAATTACATGCATTCATGTGCTTCTGTTTAAAGTAGAAACTCAGGCAGGACAAAATCCATCTCTTCTTTTTCTGTGTGTTTTCATTGACCTGTACGCCTCTATTTTGGCTCAAAGTATGTATGTTTTTATATTTTGGACAGATTTACTTTGTTTATGCAAATTTTAAATGTCATTTTCAATCTCAGTCTTAAACGATGTACTTTGTTTCTCCTGCTTCTTTTTTTTCCAAGTCCACATGTTGTGGTCATGTTGTGTAGCTTGCTGTCTGTAGTTATGCAAAGGAAAGAAAAGGAGCTGAACCTTGATTTTTCCTGTTATTTTTGGCATACAGGTATCTGTGGAGTCATTCTTTGAAAAAAATGAAAAAACTTCTTTGCTCCTTTATCAGGCTTCCTTGTCATTTTTTTCACAAAGGTGACAAAAAAATGCACACACTGAGAAGGCTGAGCGGACTGGAAGAAAGACATTCATGGGGAAAAGTGTTGGGGGGAGGGGTGGGGATTTTTAGCCAAGAGGTAAAAGGTCAGGGGCCCTTAAACCAACACTTTGGTCCGCTAAAGCTCTCAGCAATTACGTCTCAGACACACTCTTAGAGGGAGAATAAGCTTGATTCAGCAGCAGCACCAATTAATGCTTGTGGAAATGGCTGAAAGAGAGAGGCCATGGACACAATCACAGTCACTTATTGAGTGGTCCCGGACCCCTCGCTCACTTTCTCAGCCAAAAGGAGAGAAAAAGAAGAAGAGGACAAATTAAGAGTGCAAATTAACTCTCTCTTTTGCATTTTTCCCTCTATTGACGTCTTTTCAGTTGGATAATGAGGCCATCTTGACGCGATAGATCAACCACACAATGCCACACATCCATGCCACATGACACGATCATCTCACCTTTACTATGTTGGCCGTCAATAATTGGCTGCTATACGTTATTTTGGTTTTTGGTGTGTTTTTTTAATGTGACAGGAAGCTACTGCTCAGGATGCTGTTTATTGTAGGTTTTCGTGGAATGTCAGATTCTGACAACAACATATTTACAGAATTATTCATAGAATCTTTTTTATTCTAGTCCTTTTTTTCATGATTGCATGTTACTGGTGCCAGTTTTCCAAATCTGCCATTACTTTTTAGACTAATTTCCTTTATTCCAGGCAGTTCTTGTCACTTCTGTATAAATCAGCTTGCAGAGGTATGAAATTTGCAGCAGATAAATTATCTACTATGATCAATGTTTATGCTTCAGTGGGCTGAACAGCTGCATAAGTGCTCATTTAAAATTTTTATTTTTATTTCTGTAACAGATTTATGTTTATTTTATTCTAAACTCCACTGTTTTTCATTATAATTAGTTATTTCTTGCAGTTATTACACTTCCAGTTGCTTGGCAGTCTATCATAAAAACAACTGTCCTAAATGTTACTCCCCTCGAGTCGTAATAAAGCTCAACTTGTTCCTTGTGTTTTAACTGACATTTATTTCGGACAGGAGGATTCTTCGACATGCCTTAACTTGTAATGATGTCCAACCACAGCCGATACAATGCCATCAGAACTAAAAAGAAATACAAACTTAAATGAATATTCTTAATAAAGCCCCTAAGCATTATATATGGCGAAACATTCCAACAAAACAATCAATAAAATACACATTACACCTCACACTGCGGTAATTGCACTAGAATATCACGCAACACTAGCATATTTACATACAACGAAAATAAACAAAAGAAAACATTTACCTCATTGGCCTCACTCAAAGGGAATAAAACTTTAATCCTTACATCGTGGGGAGGTCCAAAAAAGGCACTCTTTTATTTATCTTACTATTTACTATCTTACTGTGGACGTGCAAACCTCGTGGCTCGTCTCAATTAGCTTGCTGAGTGTGCCAGCCAAAAATACCCTCTTAGCAACAACAGACGGAACTATAGAAAAGGTTCCTATCTAATTGCACAATTAGTAAAAATAACACATTTAAACATATAAATCCAATGAACAAAACATGAATTACTATTGATTTATTTCTTAATATTTCAACTACTAATTGTTTCAACCTTACATATCTAATAAAATGAACTTAAATGCGAGAGTTGCCTATGACGGCAGCTACACTCCCACCAAATCACTTGTGATTTCCACCTATGAACTTATGAAATGTAAACTAATCTGCTTCTAATAGTGTCACAGTCTTGTGTATAGGTCTGTCAAGTAGAACTGGTTTACTCAGTCTCTTTCCATGGTCATCTAACAATGAGTCACTCATTAACAGTTGTACTTTGCGTATACATCCATCTTCACTCGGGTGTATGGCAACAACTTTGGCCAACTTCCAGTCGTTTCTTGATGCTTGGTCATCTTGTACGATCACTATGTCATTGATCTTTGCATTTCTGTTTGTTTTGTGCCACTTTTGTCTTTGTTGTAGGCTCAATAAGTACTCTTTCTTCCATCTGTGCCAAAATTCATTGGCCAAGTACTGGACTCTACGCCATCTTTTGCGAAGATACAAATCCTCCTTTACAAAGTCTCCTGGTGGTGGCAGTATTACTGACGACTTCATGGTCAACAGAAGATTAGGTGTAAGTGGCTGAGGTCCAGTAGGATCGTTGAGTAAATGTGGGGTGATAGGTCTGCTGTTAACTATCGCCATCACTTCATAAAGATAGGTTCTTAGAGATGAACTGTCCAATGATCTGGATGACTGATCCAGAATGGTTGTCAATACACTTCGGATCGTACGAATTTGCCTTTCCCAGGCTCCACCCATATGACTGGCAGAGGGAGGATTCATCACAAACTCACAGCCTAGCTGTTTCAAACTTTCCTGATCCATTTCCTTTACTGCTTCCAGAAACTCACGTCTGGCTCCAACAAAATTGGTGCCTTGATCTGATTGCAACTGACGTACATTCCCACGCAAAGCGATGAAAGAACGCAGTGAGTTTAGAAAAGCGTCGGTTGACATATCATCAAGTAGCTCTATGTGCACCGCACGAGAGCATAGACAGGTAAACAGAAGCCCGTAACAATCCATCCCACAATACGTGAAGGGAGGGGTGGTCTCCATTCTCTCACTTGGTAGGTTTGCCATCTTTTGCTCTTCTCCTCGACGTCTGAATTTCCTGCACTTAATACAGTTGTAGATAAAGGATGATACTGCTTGACTGCATCCTAGTATCCATATGCCGTTCGATCTCTGCTCATTTATCGTCATGCCCCGTCCTTGATGTTTCACCCGCTGATGATAGTGATCAATCAGTAACTTTGCGATATGGCAAGTCTTTGGTAAGATGACCGGGTGCTTGACGTGTGGCTGCAATGTAGAACGCTCTAACCTACCTCCCACTCTAAGAACACCCTTCTCATCCAGGAAGGGATCGAGTCGATAGAGTCTATTTGTTCTGTCCTTGGGTAGATCCTTTCGCGTTTGAAGTGCCTTGATTTCCTTGCAGAAGATTGATCTTTGTACAATGGATATGACTTTAAGCTCGGCTTCTTTCCTTTCTTCAAGGTTAGTGGCTTTATTGCTTCTCCTTTCCAAGCCCTTAAACTCTTTCACAAATCTGAGAAGTCTTGCCATAGCTTTGACCAACCTTGACCAACTGGAGAATTTCAGAAAACGTTCTGCCAAAGAATTTGTTTCTGTAGTTGTATGGAGTACAACAACTTTGCGTACTTCTGGATCCTCTGCATCAAGTTTCCCCACCGTGACTTCTTCGTGGGGAAGTTTCTCTTGCCAAAGAAAACTTGGACCACTAAACCAGTTGGAGGTAATGAGGTCTTTGGCCTTCAGTCCGCGCGAGGCATGGTCTGCTGGATTGAGATCTGATACCACAAACTTCCATTGCATCGGTTGAGTGCTTTCCTTAATACGCTGAATGCGATTTGCAACGAAAACATGGAAACGTCTCGCATCGTTGTTGATATATCCCAAGACAACTTGAGAATCTGTCCAGAAGAATTCTTGAGCATCTTCTAGCTCCAACTCTGCTTTGAGCATGTCACTAATCCGCACTGCTACAACTGCTGCAGACAACTCCAATCTTGGCACCGTAGTAACCTTCGTGGGTGCTACTCTGGACTTGGCAAAGACAAGAGCGCAGTGGACTTGTCCTGCTTCACTGACAGCTCTCAGGTACGTACAAACACCATACCCTGAAACACTTGCGTCTGAGAAATGGTGAAGCTCGTACTTCTGAACTGTTTGAAAATCTTTTGGCACGTAACATCTGTCAATTTTGACATCTGCTAGATTTTTTAGATCCAACAACCAGGACTCCCACCGTGACTTCAGATCGCTTGTGAGTGGTTCGTCCCAATCTGCTTTCTCACGACACATTTGCTGTAGTATCTGCTTCCCAAGTAGAACAAAAGGTGCCACAAAGCCAAGTGGATCGTAAATAGAGGCTACTGTGGACAACACTCCTCTTCTGGAAAGTGGCTGCTCGTTCACAACTACTCGAAACTGGAAATGATCCGAGTCGATGCACCATTTGACACCTAGGGCTCTTTCAATTTGTTGCTCGCCCAGTGACAAGTCCTTTCTTACTGTTTCTGCACAATCTTCTTCCGGCAGCGAATTAAGCACTTGCTTACTGTTTGAAACAAACTTGTGAAGTCGCAAGCCTCCTGTGCTGCAAAGTTCCTTTGCTTCCTTCACCAAACGAATTGCCTCTTCTTCTGAGTGGAAACTGATAAGACCATCGTCCACATAAAAATTTCGCTCAATGAATCTTATGGTAGCTTCACTGAACTTGCCTTGACCTTGTGCAGCAATATACTTGAGACCAAAGTTCGCACAGGCAGGGGAAGAAGCAGCTCCAAACAAGTGTACGCGCATGCGATAGACAGATGGAGTAGAGTTGAAGTCTCCATTGTCCCACCACAAGAAGCGAAAGTAATTTTGATCTTCTTCTCTGACTCTGAATTGATGAAACATGCGCTCAATGTCGCACATCACTGCAACTGGACCTTTCCGAAATCGGCACAGGACCCCCACTAGAGAGTTGGTTAACTCTGGCCCTGTAAGCAGGTAGTCGTTCAAGGACACCCCTCCGTACTTTGCTGAACAATCAATCAGGTAGCTTGCTTAGCATTCTCTGATTCTCATTGCAGTCATTCAAAACTTCAAGACCTTTAACCTGAAGCATGGCCGCTTCACATCCTCTGAGAAAATCTGAAAATTCTCGAAGTTCAACGCTATCCTTGTTCCCAATCCTTGGCCATGATGTCAACTTATCTCTGAAAGCTTTGGTGATTACAAATGAACTTCCATATCTTTCCTCCAAAATGTTCCATGCTGAGTAATAAGCACGCTCTGTTCCCAACAGAAAATAACTCTCAACAGCCTTTCTCGCCGGTCCTCCAACATACTTGTGAAGATAGTAAATCTTTTCATTCACTGGGATGTTCTTTCTGTCTATCAGCATTTGAAACGACATTTTCCAATCCTTGTACTTGAGAGGATCTCCGTTGAAGACTGTAGGTTCTGGTACTGGTAGGCGACTTATGTGAATGGACTCAGCTAGAGCTTGGGCCAATGTTGTGGTACTATCTTCCTGTTTGCTTTCTCTTGGTTGTGACCTTAAGTTGGCTTGTGGCATATCAAACGGCTCTGCATTTGCATTAAGTTGCGAATGTGCAAACTGATTCATCGGTTTAGCTGTGACATTTCTCCGTTTGCTCCTTTCGTGCAGAAGGTCTGATATTTCTTCATCTGAGCTTCCTTCGTCATTGTACACTTTCAAACGTGCTTTAGCAGCATTCATTCTCTTTACTGTTTCTAGCCTTTCAAGCTCTCTTCGCTTTTGCTCTAAGGCCTTCTGTTTCTCAGCATTCTCTGCTTCAAGGATTTCAAGTGCCTTTCTTTCACTTTCCAGTTCCTCCATAATCTTCAGAGTTGCTTCAGTAGCCGCAAGCTCTGCAGCTGCTTCTTGCCTCTTTACAGACAACTTACTTGAGCTTCTTGATTGCCTGCTATTCGAACCTTTGGATCTTTGAGAGGCGGCAGAATTGAATGCTGATCCTATATCACTCCAGTGAACCAATCTCTCAGAAAGTTCTTCGTCTTCTTCTGCTGCTAATTTTTCTTGAGCTAGCTTTATCATCTTTTGAGAAACCGCATCACAGGTGTCCACTCTGCGGCGAGTGTCTGCATCAGGAGTTTCATGATTGCGCAGTTCATCATAAACTTGTTTCACTTCTGCCGAGGTATGTTCAACTCGGCCGATAAGCTCTTTAAGTTTTGCACTAACAGGTTCTTCAAGTGCCTTTTTGCCTTGTTTTGCAACAACTTTCCACATTTCATAACTGACTTTGAAGCGAGCTTGAAGCTTGTTCACCTTTTCATCATGTAGTGCTTGGCCCCTTTCAGTGAACTTCTTAACTCTTTGACTTTTCCTCAAACTTCCTTCTTTAGTAGCTTTACTTGTGCATGGTTCTGGCAAATTTTCTTGCTCTTCAAAAGCTTCTTGCTGCTCAACAGCTTCAGTGTCACAGCCTTCTTGCTCCATGTCACAGACAGTCAAAGGTATTGTACTACACTCAAGTCACCTAGGTCAACTTAAATACGTGAATAGTCACCTTATGAAGCACCTAGGACCTTAAATTGCTTTACTTTAAAGAGTCAACTTAAACATATGTCACAAACTCTTAAACCAAAATAGTAAATTGCTCTTCACTTGTAGTAAAACAGAAAATAACCTTCAATGTCAAACAAAATACTATAATGTGACCTTTAAATATCTAATGCAGTCTTAAAAATAAGAAAACCCTTATAATCAACTTAAACGTACCTTAATTACAGTTACTTAGCATAAACAACAATAACATGAGCTTAAACTTTTACTCCAAACCACCACACTTCACTTTCATTGCTTGACAGAGTCCCTTTAAGATGAGCTAAAGAAATCTACTCTCCACATTTAACTTGTATAAACGTGTTACTTCTTTGTAGCTTAACCAAGCTGCACCGCTGGACTCTGGTTGCTTTATGAGATGTCTGTGTGTGTGTTTGAGCGTCTTTGATGCTTGAGAGAGACGCGAGCTTAATCACGTGACCCGGCGCGCTGTCGACTCGGCTCAGCTCCGCTCCCGCTCGGCTCCGCTGCGGCAGACCTCTTTCTCCTTCTCTCTCCTCCAGCACGAAGCAGGCTGAGTTCTGACCGTTACTCCCCTCGAGTCGTAATAAAGCTCAACTTGTTCCTTGTGTTTTAACTGACATTTATTTCGGACAGGAGGATTCTTCGACATGCCTTAACTTGTAATGATGTCCAACCACAGCCGATACAATGCCATCAGAACTAAAAAGAAATACAAACTTAAATGAATATTCTTAATAAAGCCCCTAAGCATTATATATGGTGAAACATTCCAACAAAACAATCAATAAAATACACATTACACCTCACACTGCGGTAATTGCACTAGAATATCACGCAACACTAGCATATTTACATACAACGAAAATAAACAAAAGAAAACATTTACCTCATTGGCCTCACTCAAAGGGAATAAAACTTTAATCCTTACATCGTGGGGAGGTCCAAAAAAGGCACTCTTTTATTTATCTTACTATTTACTATCTTACTGTGGACGTGCAAACCTCGTGGCTCGTCTCAATTAGCTTGCTGAGTGTGCCAGCCAAAAATACCCTCTTAGCAACAACAGACGGAACTATAGAAAAGGTTCCTATCTAATTGCACAATTAGTAAAAATAACACATTTAAACATATAAATCCAATGAACAAAACATGAATTACTATTGATTTATTTCTTAATATTTCAACTACTAATTGTTTCAACCTTACATATCTAATAAAATGAACTTAAATGCGAGAGTTGCCTATGACGGCAGCTACACTAAACATTCATACTCCCAATCGCCCATTTTATCCAAGCTACCAACAGCAGTTCCTCTAATGACCACTTGAGACTGACCACAAAGCAAGTCGGTCTCCATAGGTTTCAGTGTTCAGTGTTAAGTATGTTTACAGTCTGGTATCAAACACTGTTTTCAAAACCTTTCCCACAAGTTCAGGTGCATCCTGTTTCTACTGACCATCTGCCAGATGTTTCTACAACTTGATTGTCGCCCACCTGGGGTAAATTCCATAGACTGGAAGGCACCTATATACAAACATATATACATACAGTATTTGTCTGCAGCTTTGAAGGACAATGAGCACAGTGGTACATAATTGAAGGACATTTGGAAAAACCAGGACTTTTCCTAGAGCTGGCCCAGTCAAACTCACAAATCAGGGTGGAAAGAAGAAAAAAAATTAGGTGTCCCGATCTTGTAACATCACAATCAAAAAGATTATGATGATACCCACATAGCAAAATTGGTATGGCCCAAATCTGGCCCACACAATGTGCTTACACATGGCCCACATGCCGCAAAGAATGACGGCCCTTTGGTGGCCCACACATGAGCCAGCACAAGGCCAGTTGCAGACATACTGCTAGTCCTGTGCTGGCCCAGAACAGTTTCAGCTCTGGCCCCAGATGTCAGCCTAATGTGTACCTTAGTCAAGCCATGTAATAACAACATGTGCCAGAACACAATAGTGCAAAAGAAGCATGACAAAACTCTGTTCAGACAGTGAATGGACTGATTCTTATGTAGCACTTTTCTACACTCCCAAGTCAGAGCTCTTTTGAGCCAACCATCCCTTTAACGTTAACTAGTAATGACTTCATGAACTTCTTCACAAATAAAATTTTTATCATTAGAGAAAAAATTACCAGTAATCATCCCACAGATGTAATATTATCTACAGCTACTCTTAGTACCATTGATGTTAAGTTAGACTCTTTTTCTCCAATTGATCTTTCTGAGTTAACTTCAATAATTACTTCCTCCAAACCATCAACGTGTCTTTTAGACCCCATTCCTACAAAACTGCTCAAAGAAGTCCTGCCATTAATTAATTCTTCGATCTTAAATATGATCAACCTATCTCTAATAATCGGCTATGTACCACAGGCCTTCAAGCTGGCTGTAGTTAAACCTTTACTCAAAAAGCCATCTCTAGACCCAGCAGTCTTAGCTAATTATAGGCCAATCTCCAACCTTCCTTTCATATCAAACATCCTTGAAAGAGTAGTTGTCAAACAGCTAACAGATCATCTGCAGAGGAATGGTTTATTTGAAGAGTTTCACTCAGGTTTCAGAGCTCATCACAGCACAGAAACAGCTTTAGTGAAGGTTACAAATGATCTTCTTATGGCCTCTGACAGTGGACTCATCTCTGTGCTTGTCCTGCTAGACCTCAGTGCAGCGTTCAATACTGTCGACCATAATATCCTATTAGAGCGATTAGAACATGCTGTAGGTATTACAGGTACTGCACTGCAGTGGTTTGTATCATATCTATCTAATAGACTCCAATTTGTACATGTAAATGGAGAGTCCTCTTCACACACTGAGGTTAATTATGGAGTTCCACAGGGTTCAGTGCTAGGACCAATTCTGTTTACATTATACATGCTTCCCTTAGGCAGCATCATTAGAAGACATAGCATACATTTTCACTGCTATGCAGATGACACCCAGCTCTATCTGTCCATGAAGCCAGATAACACACACCAATTAGTTAAACTGCAGGAATGTCTTAAAGACATAAAGACCTGGATGGCCGCTAACTTTCTGCTTCTTAATTCAGATAAAACTGAGGTTATTGTACTCGGCCCTGAAAAGCTTAGAAATATGGTATCTAACCAGATTCTTACTCTGGATGGCATTACCTTGGCCTCCAGTAACACTGTGAGGAACCTTGGAGTCATTTTTGACCAGGACATGTCCTTCAACACACATATTAAACAAATATGTAAGACTGCATTCTTCCATTTGCGCAACATCTCTAAAATTAGAAATATCCTGTCTCAGAGTGACGCTGAAAAACTAGTTCATGCATTTATTACTTCCAGGCTGGACGACTGTAATTCATTATTATCAGGATGTCCAAAAAAACTCACTGAAAAGCCTTCAGCTAATCCAAAATGCTGCAGCAAGAGTCCTGACAGGGACTAGAAAGAGAGCAGATTTCTCCTGTTTTGGCTTCCCTTCATTGGCTTCCTGTTCAATCCAGAATTGAATTCAAAATCGTGCTCCTCACATACAAGGTCTTAAATAATCAGGCCCCATCTTATCTTAATGACCTTGTAGTACCATATCACCCTATTAGAGCACTTCGCTCTCGCTCTGCAGGCCTACTTGTTGTTCCTAGAGTATTTAAAAGTAGAATGGGAGGGAGAGCCTTCAGTTTTCAGGCCCCTCTTCTGTGGAACCAGCTTCCAGTTTGGATTCGGGAGACAGACACTATCTCTACTTTCAAGATTAGGCTTAAAACTTTCCTTTTTGCTAAAGCATATAGTTAGGGCTGGACCAGGTGACCCTGAATCCTCCCTTAGTTATGCTGCAATAGACGTAGCCTGCCGGGGGATTCCCATGATGCATTGAGTTTTTCCTTTCCAGTCACCTTTCTCACTCACTATGTATTAATAGACCTCTCTGCATTGAATCATATCTGTTATTAACCTCTGTCTCTCTTCCACAGCATGTCTTTTATCCTGTCTTCCTTCTCTCACCCCAACCGGTTGTGGCAGATGGCCGCCCCTCCCTGAGCCTGGTTCTGCCAGAGGTTTCTTCCTGTTAAAAGGGACTTTTTCTTTCCCACTGTCGCCAAAGTGCTTGCTCATAGGGGGTCATATGATTGTTGGGTTTTTCTCTGTATCTATGAAGCGCCTTGAGGCGACTTTTGTTGTGATTTGGCGCTATATAAATAAAATTGAATTGAATTGAAGTTAAAGCACTCCATACAACATTCTCCCAATCGCACACTTTATGTAAACTGAGTGCCTCCTAACTACATTCATACATATTCACACTCTTGACATGCAGACTGGAGGAGCCAGGGATCAAACCATTATTCTTCCGATCAGCAGGTGACCTGCTCTACCTCCTGAGATACAGCCACCCACTGGCAAAGATGAGTAAACCCTCACTAGGTTTTGGATAAAGTGTACATTCACAAACCTGTCAAACCTGCATTTGAAACATTGACTACCATAGCAGTATAGTATTGCAACATGGCATTTGGGTCTTCTAATTAAAATAGGAAAATAAATAGTTGTCAGACCACATCTGGTTGACATACACGCTGCCATGACACCAGTCAGTCAGAAGTGCCAGCTTGATGCCAGATCTCGGCCAGACCTGTTTTCTATGAGCCTGGGCCAGATGAACCAAACCACAATCGAGCCAGATATGGCATGCCATCACATAAACAGTGTCATCATTGCCAGGCCTGGCCCATATCTGGATGACTTGCATCTTATCATGCCAGAAGTCAGCCAGCAGTGATACCAGATCCGGGCCAGACCTGCTTACTATGTGGGTAAGTGATGCCAAAGCTGCTTCAACAACATTTTAAGCAAAGGTTGTAAATATATGTGTGTGTTATATTTTGTTTCGGTGTTTTTGTTATGTTTTTTTTATATATTTAATACATTTGCAAGGATCTCAAGCAAACGTTTTTCATTTTGTCATTATGGTGTATTGTGTGTAGGATTTTCAGGTGAAAAGAAAATCCATTTTGGAATAAGACTGTAACATGCCAAGATGCAATGTGCACTGTTGATGAATGCATTCACCATTTGGATACTGGCAAGGCTGCAACTTAGGTACATGACCTCTCTTATTGACAGCCATATTGATAGCCAGTGGCTATCTGCTATCTATCACCTAAACTAATTCCAGTCACAGTTGTTCCCCGTCAATCATCTGTTAAGGAATTACCAGTGATGTGGAGTGGCCCAGGATGCACATCCACATGCTTCTTACTCAACTTCTACCGTCATGTCTATCTATTTTTTTGATACTTCTAAGCAGTCTTATGGGAATTAATTTATAAATGGGTATCATGGATTATGGTGTAACTCTCAGAAAGTCAATCACACCAATTTCAAATCTGATCTGTATGACTGTGTTAAAACTGAGATATTGACACAAATGACAGAACACGTGTACCTTACATTAATTGTATCCACCTGATGCTGCAGCAACTACTCATCTGTTAACAATCTGCTGTTTCTTCCTGCTATCAGCCCTAAACGCTCACAGGTGATGGCTGCCCCTGCCTGATTTTTCTTCCTGTTAAAAGGGAGTTTTTCCTTCCCGCTGTCAATAAGTGTTTGCTCATAGGGGTTCGTCTAATCTTTGGGGTTTTCTCTGTATTATTGTAGGGTCTCTACCTTACAATATAAAGTGCCTGGAATTGAAATTGAGCAATGAATAAGTATAAAAAAATTGCTGTTGTTATGATAACCTCTGCATCTGCCTTTACCCTTTTAGTCGGCCTGTAGATAAAAAAAACAAAACAGAACAGGAAAGTATGATCACCACCACACATACTACATACTACATATTTTCTGACTCTTGACAGGATTCTTCATGAAAAGAGGCATGCAGGCATTTAAAATATTACGATACTACATGGACGTAGGCTACGTTCACACTGCAGGTGAAAACGCATCAAATCCGACTTTTTTGACCCTATGTGACCCATATCCGATCATGGTATGACAGTGTGAACGGCACAAATCCGATATTTTCAAATCCGACCTGGGTCACTTTCGTATGTGGTACTGAATCCGATATAAATATCTGATGTTTTAGAAAGCGACTGCTGTTTGAACGGTCATGTCGCATGAAATCTTTTACGTCACTGACACAAGCCAATTATCAGCACCAGAGAAGCGCCCAAGAAGACATCATGAATGTTTCCTGGCCCTCCTGTGTAGATGTTAGTGAAACTGTTGGGAAGACAGCGTTGGAGAAACGTATTTGTAATGTATAATCTGCAGATTCTGACAGAAATCTGCAACTATCCTTTGAAGCACCGCTCCTCTCTAAAACAGCAATAAGGAGCATTATTAGGCCATATGCATTGTGTGTGACGTCTTCTTTTGCGCATGCGGGCCGCTTTGAGGGTTCACACTAGAGCGCATTTGCTGTCACATTTTATTTGTAGTGTGAACAAGCAGACAAAAAA
Organism: Diplotaxodon limnothrissa; assembly: GCF_057381915.1. Classification (NCBI taxonomy): domain Eukaryota; kingdom Metazoa; phylum Chordata; class Actinopteri; order Cichliformes; family Cichlidae; genus Diplotaxodon; species Diplotaxodon limnothrissa. The sequence continues at coordinate 4,797,783 of NC_140614.1, read as the reverse complement.
TCAGATTTGATCAAAGAATTGGAATTGAGCATTAAGACCTGCAGTGTGAACGTAGCCAAAGTGTCACAACAGACACATTAAGAGGAAATACACTAGGCTAACAATATAGAATTATCTTGTAAGTAAAGAACCTGAATGCTTCCTTCAGCATAGACCACTGCAGTGTGTATGTGTATATGTAAAACAAATTTTTACACATGCACACGACATCTTAACATCTTATGCTAATTTAAGCAAAGATATCTGCATATTATATATACATGTATGTATGCATGGTTTTACACATTCACACATTAATATACATTGGCAAACAACAGCATAGACTTGCTGTGTGTATGTGTTTTAGTATGAATATGTGGGTAAATATCGTAGGGAAACCTTCAAATCCCATCACACATGTCCTCTGAGGTTAGATGACACAGTGTGTTTTGGCAGTGCAAATGTATTCATGTGACTTCTGTCTCTGTGTAAGTTCAGATTTGCACTCTGTCAGTCCCTGCTGGCACACTTCACTCTGATGTGACACTAGATTTTGCTGAATATACGAGAAAACACAAAGATTTTAATTTAGCAGCAAACATCCTGTTTTAGTGTTTTGTGTGTTCTTTGTAGGAATCGTTCTGGTTCTGGTTCTTGATGTGGGGTGACTTTGGGCTAACACTCTTAGCTTTCACTATAACAAGTGCTAATCATGTCACAGCACTGTTAACACTGTTAACACGGTTACCCGTGATTATGAGATCTTTATCTTTATAATTTAATTGTGAGAAGAGGAAAAATGTGATTAACAGTTGTCTCGGGACCACGATGACACTTCTTGATTTAATTTCCCTTTAATTTATTGCTTGGTTGGAGACATGGGGCCTTTCTCAATACCAAGTTTCTCATACACTAAAAGTGAAGCATAAATTACTTTTTGTAATTTCGACTGCTTATTAGCAGTATAAATGATGACAATCTGGAACAAAGGAGAATTTATTTTATTACTGCAATCATATTGGCTGATGGAAGCACCTCCTAGCCTTACTTGCTTCCATGAAGCTAACCAGATCTTATACACAACATCAATATTTTATCATAAACACAACAGATGGTCATGATTGTTGCCAAATTCTTATTTAAAGTGCACATATTAGGGTTTTCCTTACTTTCTGACATATACACTGTATTATCTTGTATTAATGTATGCTATTAAAGTGGACAAAGTATCAAATAATGAGGTTTTGTACAAGGATGTATAAGTAACCCCTATGTTTCAGAGGTTTAAGCTTCATTCTGCTGTCAGTGCTCTTTTTTTTTTACAAAGCAACTGTTACTAACACAGAGTGATGTCAGTAAGAGGTGCAGTGCATAACAGGATCATCTCGGCTGCACACTGGCCATGAGCACAGAAGCCCTGCTCAGCTGGGGGTTTTTTTATCTTTTGTTTGTAATAGCAGCCAAAGAAAAGGTTTGCTTGAAGAGAACATAAAACTGGTACTTGTTTGAATGAATGAACTGTGAATCATCCAAAGCTATTCCTAAAAATAAAAAATATGTTGCTACAAAGGCGCACGATAGGTCTCCTTCAACTGGGCTGGAAATCTGGGGGAGTTAAATAATACAGGCCACTCCCTGTACCACCGCTAAAAGGTCTACATTTCAAAATGTAAGGAAGGTTCAGCAGAGCTATATTACAGTAAAAGTACAGTCAGTTCTTGTAGTTCCTGGATGGGGAGAAATGCAAAGGTGTGAAAAACTGGGCCACTTTGACGGGGACCAAATGTGGGTCCATGAGAAGCGTGTGTGAAACTTTAAGGAGTTTGTCTATCAAGAATGGTCTGAGAAGGAGGGACAAACCATAAGAAGGACACAGGGCAAGGGCGTAGATTTGGCATGTCCCCACCAATAATTTGATCTCTTCGAGTAAAGAAAAACAAACCGGATAGAAAGAAAAAAGAAGATCTGTCAACGTTCCATTCACCCAGTGGTACAGAAAGAGTTAAATTACGTTCTCTACTGGAGTCCTATGTCATGTGACAAATATGGCCAATGTGATTGGCTGTGCCTTTCAGGGAGCTCTGTTTAGTTTTGGCAGCGGCAAGCCTGCGCTGCCAGGATCTCCAAGCAGTGTTGCCAACTTAGCGACTTTGTCGCTATATTTAGCGAGTTTTCAGACCCCTTAGCGACTTTCTTTTAGAAAAAAAAGTCGCTAAGCGATACGTATAGCGTGAGAGCGATACGCTTTCACGCTAAAAAAGACGTGAAAGCGTATCGCTTTTACTCTCAACAAGCAGTGGGTGCTGTAACGCAGTCAGTTCTTCTTTTACTCTTATGCTGTTTTTTGGATCACAAGGTTTAAAACTACTTATAAACACACACACACAAAGTAACTCCACCAGAGTGCCTATTTCGGGTCACTTTTGCCGGTCCAAGCCCGGATAAAGGAGCAGGGTTGGAATTGTTACATTAAAAAAAAAACAATAATTGCTAAAAGAAATTTAATTTGTAGTTCTAAATAAACTCTAAATGCATCTAGGACGTTTTTTACTCACTTTATGTCTCTTCCACGATGTTATTTCTCTCTCCAACAACATAGGTTACAATTAGATTAGCATGACCAAGTATGCAAATTTGGCGATGACGTCATTTAGCGACTTCTAGCGACTCTTAGGACAACCAATAGCGATTTTCCTTACTGAGGAGTTGGCAACACTGCCTCCAAGAAGGAGAGAGGAGGATGGCAGCAAAAAGGAAGAACTTGGATATAAGAAAGTATTTTTCAAAGAAACCTGTAAGTCACTTAAAGCCAAGTTCACTCATAAAATGTGTCCGTTGTAATAACGTTACAGGCTATGCTAGGGCCATACATGCCAACACATTTTTCCGGGAGTGCCCCTCCCGAAAATCTCCCAAATTTCTCCCGTTTTTCCACCCGGACAACAAAATTGAAAAACCATATCCCAGATTCGCCCAGCCAATTCCAGTTTCCAACAATGGCGACTATTACTGCAGCTACTTAGTTTTAATATTACTCTTTTTACTCTTTCTGGGTCGCAAAATAAACTTTTAACATATTTTCAGGCGAGAATGTAGCTGTGTAAACTTCAAATATCTGTGTTACTGTACTTACATTATAATCAATCAGCTTCCTTTTGTCCACTTAAAATATGTTTACAGAACTATTTTTTGCATTTGTTGCAATTTCAGCTGTCCTCTTGACCAGATTATTCTTTTAGATGAGATGACTTTTTAAAATTAAACAAGAATTTTTTTTAACTGCATAAATAAAAGATACATAAAAGTCACTGCTAAAAACGGCTTCTACCTTGTTACAGGACTGTTGTTTGTTGCTCAAGATGACTTGATATAATTCATGAGGGATATATTTGACATATGTTTCACATATTATAGACTAAACAAGTTATTTATAGCAGTTTAAATACAAGCAATCAGTTTTTGGGACATACCGGAAATCCGTTTTGGCAGACAATTACTTTTTGAAACAACACCTGGTCCTCAGGTGGTCGCAGGCTCTGAATTTGGACACCCCCAGCCTGTTTCTGGCTGGACAATAATAACGGTGACGTTTAACTTTAGCCCTTTTGAATGTCTCCCTAATTCTCAATGTTGGCAAGTATGTGCTAGGCTTTGGCCCACATCAGTCTAATATTGTATGTAACCATGAATAACATGTTGCCATGTCCACCAGGAGAGACTGGACAGTAAAGATGTAAAACAAATATTCCAGCAGTTTATCTCAGTTAATGAGAGGAGAAGGCATGTGTTTGACTCCTTCACATAGTGGACATTGAGTTGTTGTGTGGGGCACCAGTAGTCCATGTCTGTTGCTGTAACAGTAGTTTGTGTTTAGAATAAAACATCCCAGCTCACTGATTTGATCGGGGCAATAGTGTGGCTAAAAATGTTGCAAAATTTTGCTGAGGGATCTTTTACTTTGTGGTAATCTTAGATGAGTAGTTTTATGGACAAAACCCGCCAGGTCATTCAGTGTTCCCTTAGTGCTAATGTATAAGAGATGTTGGTGTAATATAACTGAAGTAATTTTGTTAAGTCCTTAAAGTCATATTCTTTTATTGATTTATTGATTTATCTGATTTATATGGAATATGGCTGAAGTAAACTAAAGTCTAAAATACTTAGTCCGTCATTTGTTTAATAGTAATTTAACATTATATAAATCACATATAAATCTATGAATTGTAATTTTAAATGGTTTAAAAGCATGTAGAATAGCATATGTAGGCAAGTATATTTCTCCTTTATTTATCAAGAAGCAAAGACAAAAAGGGGGAAAAAAAGAAACTGTCCCCACCAATGCCAAAACCAAATCTCCGCCCTTGACACAGGGTGTATGTGCATATGCTGGAACAAGTTGCAGCTTCCATGAATTAAAAGGTATGCTGCTAGGACACCTTCAGACATAGACCTCCACAAACCAAAGCAGTCTGTGTGGATGCGATAGACCTGTGGAACTTCAAGAAAGTCTTAGAACAGAGCAGTTCATTTTCTGCACTCTCACATTTCCCAGGACACATGTGTTGTAGTTGTAAGACAGAATGTGAACCCCCTGTCTGATAGATTGGTCTTAATATTTACTGAAGAACTTTAATCACCAGAACTAAATGAGACATAGTTGTCTGTCTGTTGGTAATCACTCTTCTTCTTCTGTGGTTCTAATCGTTGGTAGTGTAAAGTTTGGAGCACAGAGTGATCGACCTCCAGCTGATCCCTGCAAGCTCCAAGTGTTTAGAGTCAAACTTCAGTTCCATCTGATCTATTGGTCACAGTGTTTAGGAGCAAACCTTCACCGACTCGTACTCAGCACACACCAGGGACACAGAGTGTGTGTGTGTGTGTGTGTGTGTGTGTGTGTGTGTGTGTGTGTGTGTGTGTGTGTGTGTGTGTGTGTGTGTGTGTGTGTGTTAACCATATTCCTCATCTCCGTCAGCAGCCAATTGGTCAGCTCATTAGTGGATCATACATCAGTGTTGGCTTGACCTCCCTCTTCAGTTTTTTTCTGTCTCTGGAACTGTGACTCATTTCAGTTTGGATCCACCAAGTCCACATTTCTAGACCGTATATGTCACCACCACAACAACAAACTCTGTCATCTTTCAAAGGTCTTTCATAACAGTGCCAAGAAATTAGGATTTTGTACAAATTTTAAATGACTTGGACTGACTTGAGACAAATATGCAAACACAAATGTTTCTATACAGATGCAACGCAGTTTTAAACCTAACTTTAACAACTTTTTGCAGATATTAGTTACAAAAAAAATGCTGTTCATGGATATTGTTTATAGATCTGAACAGTAGGTAAAACCGAATCTCAAGTCCTATTACTGCAGAAGAAAAGCACACAAAAGACATCATTAAAAGGTCTAGTCAAAACTGAAATGAACAGTACTGGTGTTACTGGTGTTTGTGTTCAGGTTTCCTTTTCTGTGCAAAATGCACACAAGAAAACAAAGAGTAGCAGACATAATTATTTTTTGCATAACTTTATCAGTCTCTCACTTCATTGTCACGAAATCTTGGTGCAAACTTTTTTACAACAGTGCTTCAGTTCATTGAGGTTTTCTGGCATTTGTCTATGCACAGCTCTCAGAGAGTACCACCACAGTATTTCTTGCAGGTTGAGGTCTGGACTTTCACTGGGCCATTGCAACATCTTTATTCTTTCCTTTTTATGAACTCTGCAGTATAGCAAAATATTCTGGAGTCAAATGTGGGCACATCTGTCAGAAACTAGGTCACACAACAGGAAAGCAATCTTAAGCAGACCAGCAAATCTACAGCAGAACTACAAAACAAGGATTCAAGGAGCTTTATTGTCATTCACATCACATGTTAAGATGAGGTGGAACGAAATTATGCACACACGGTCCCAGAGTGAAAAGAAACAAAATAATTAAGAAACAGATTTTTTTTTTAAAGTAATAAATAAATAGTTTGGGGGGGGGGGGGGGGGGGGGGGGGGGGGGGTAACAAAGAAGGCGACCAGGCTCAAATCGCCCCTTCACCACCATGTTTTTTTCCAAATGTGACCATCATGGCAAAGTATCTTCATTTGGTCTCATTTTTCTAAAGAACATTGTTTCAGTATTCTTACATATAGTTTGTTCAGATGCTACTTTCTAAACCTACCGTGAGATCACGCTCTTTTTTTCAGAGACTAGAAGATTTCTCAAGTCGGTCTTTTTTCAGTTGTACTGTCATGAACTTTAACTATGTAAACTATGTTTACAGAGGGTGACATGTTTTTTTTGCAGCTGCTCTGACCCTGGTCTGACCTTGCAGGTGGATTTTGCTGGGCAGTCTTTTCCAGAGAAGATTGGCAACTTTTCTAATTCTAATAATTATCAGTCTTACTATATAATGATGGACTTCATAAATGTTCGGAAATGGGATCCAACCTTTCCAGACTGATGGACAGTAGCAATTGCTTCTCTAAAGTCACTGTTGATGTCTCTCCTCTTTGGCATTGTTTTAACACACACTTGAATGCTTCAGACCAGCAAAACATCAACATGTATGTTTTTATAAAATTTCTCACACTTGGGCCCATTTGTTTAGTAGCATCTGGTTCCTAGTTTTCCTCTCCATAAATAGAAGAGTCAGTTAAGGTTCCAATTTTTTAACAGAATTTGAAGTAAAATAGCAAAAGCTCGAGACTTCTATGTATATCATTATTTATTTATTTCACTCAGCTTTTTCCTCTTCATCCCACCACAGCTGTTACTGTTTCTGTGTCCCTTCAACAGACATCTAAGTGTACAAGGTGCACTCAGTTGAAGTTAAGTTAATGTATTTTTTAACTGATTATAAAGCAACAGCTCTAATAATTGTCTAATTTCAAATTTGTGTGCCTTTAAGTTGCTAATAAAGCCCACTTCACTCTGTCAGACACGTTCTAATTAAGTGATTTCTTGATTCAATAGGTCTGGCGGTAATCAGGTCTGGGTGTGGCTTGAGAAATTTAACTCAGCTTTCCAACAAATATGTTTAATCACATCATACATAAAGAGCACAAGGGCGCACACACACACACACACACACAAACTCTCTGACATGCAGTGGCCTTATTTTCCAAGGGAGGCATTGTGTTAATATTTTCTAGTTTATATTCAGGACATTTGTGGTAAATTGTATTCCTTTCTTTGTGACTCAATTAACTAAGAGGCTCATGGCCTGAGACTGAGAGGCAAAGTATCTGAACACACCTTTGTTGTTAGCTGTAACAGTTCATCATCCTCCTAATTGTTGAGTTTGTACACTGTGACACAGCTCCTTTTGCAAATATTGTGCAAATTTGACCCGAGACAGTTTTGTGTGAAATGTAAATTAGTGTTTCTACAAATGAATGCAATGTGAATATTCCCAAGGGAACTTGAAAAACTATGTCAAGTGTTGAAGTTATGTCATGATTGTGAATTTGTTTTGATTTTTGCCTTCATAGTAGCTCAAAGCTGTGAGACCTCTGTTTATTTGAGAATTTCTACACATGATCTTCTTACTATTTGGATTTCCTATGAAACAGGGAAGAAATCTGAGCGCAGGCATTTCTAGCCACACAGTGACAGTTCGTTGTAACTCTGCAAGTCACTGAGTAGGTCAACTGCTCAACAGCTTTGGCCCACATGGAAAACGTAAAAAAAAAAAAATTACGTTACACACGTTACACTGTTCTGAGCCGAGTAAGAAGTTGCAAGGAACAAGTGCCCATTCTGGGTGGCGGGACAAGTTGCTGCCCCGAGTGGAGGGTTTTAAGTAGCTCAAGTCTTTCTACAAGGGGAGATTGACATTTGGATTGTGGGCGTGTCTGCATTAGTACGTAGTGGTGAAGAGAGAGCTGAGTGTAAAAACAAAGCTGTCAATTTGCGAGTCATCAGCTAAAAGAATGAAATTTCAGATACAAGCAGCAGAAATCAGGTTTCTCTGAAGGGTGGCTGGCCTCTCTTTTATTTATTTTTTTAATTTATTTTTTTTTTTTTTAACCCTTTATTTGAATGAAAATCACAGAAAACATATTTATAAACCACACCGTGATAATGTCGCATAGGGATGCAAACACAAAAAGCTAGGTTTATATGTTACCGTTTGTTCCCATCATTACTAAAAAATAAAGAGTTTTATTTATTTTTTTTTTCACAAACAAACAAAAAAAAACAAAAAACTCAATCCCCCCCCCCCCCCCCCCCCCGAAAAAAAAAACAATCCAAAACTAACAAAGATACTACGCTCTAACAGTAACATAATGGCATAGTGAACCACACAGATCTACTCGGCCTGGGGGAGCTCCCCTCCACCTCTTTACAGGTCCCATGCCGTTAGGTTTTTACTACTGTCCAGTCAGCACTTTACAGTCCATCCCTGATCATATATGGAGGGGTAAACTACCTTTAAAAAAAAGAAAAAGAAAAAGAAATAAAGAACATGTCTTTAACGGACCTTCCTTCTTACAGTAGTTGCGTGAATAGCCTCATCCCACGTTACCACCTTCAACAAATCTCTCCCAGGCTGGCCTCTCTTTTAGAGATAGAGTGAGGAGTTCAATCAGTCAAGACAGGCTCAGAGTAGGAGCCAGTTCAGGTGCACTGGAATCTGACAATAATGCCTCCTGCATCAGGGGTTCTGGACATGTCTTACTTGGGAGTAGGCCCCTGGCTAGATCCAGGACACTCTGGAGAGATTATATCTCTTGGCTGGCTGGGGAACATCTCTGCGTGGCAAAGGGGAAGGAGGTCTGGGCTTCTCTCCTTAGGCTGCTACCCTGATGACACAGCCGAAGATAAGCAGAAGAAGATGGGTGGATGGATGGATGTTACATTGCTATTAGACACAACTGCTATAGCTGCTTTCTAACCTTCTCTCACTTTCTGCTCTCCTCCATGCACCTTGGAAATCTCTATTTTCGACACTGTACACTGTCATATTGTTGGGATTTCCTTTGAAGACAAAAAAATATATATTCAGTCATGTAAATGTTGAACTGGAACACAAAGCTTTGTTGTTGGTAATATTTTTGTTGTTCATTTTTTTCCAGTTCTTTTTCATGCTCTTTGTGTCTTTTGTTTTTCATGTCCTTCATGTTGTTGTTTTTCTAGCACTTATTCGTGTATTTTCTCCTATTTTTCTAAGAAACACTGTTTTGTCAGTGATATGACAGCGTATTATTAAACTTTAACACGTTACACCAAGCTGGTACACAATCTGCGAGAAAGGAAAAATATGGTTTTAGTCTGGACAAAGGAACAAACAGTAAGGAGAAAAAAATGTTGTTTTACAATGATCCTATCCTGCTTCTTCTGATTCTGTCTTCAGCAGATCTTTGGACTCATTAGCGCTCAACTGAACAATCGTGACTTTCACTTCAGATCAGACAGAACCTTTTTTTCTGTCACTGTAAGCACTCATACATATATCTCCTTCAAAACATAGCCACTTAACTCACCCTGACAGTCGGCCCCTCCCATCCCCGATGCTGTTGCTATTGTCCTAATACTCACAAGCCAATTTCAGCAAACCCAGTTAACAGCCTGCAGAACTTAGCCAAGCTGATAGACTGACAGTTCTCCGACAAAAGCCACACAGGAGAAATTCCCCTGCTGCTAATATCTGCTGTCAGCCCGGACGCATCTAAAATGCAGCTAATGCATCGCCCCTCTGCCGCTGCGCCTCCCCCAAGCACCGCCACCTCCCCACCTCACTACAGCTGACAGAGAGAGAAAAAGGGAGAGTGATATGAATACTTTGAGAATAACAATGCTAAAAAAGAAAAAAGAAGAAGAAGCTGCTCTCTAATGGTGCCGGCAAATAGCGAAGCATATTCAGCCTGACAAAAGGGGCTTCTGTGTGACGGGATGTTCAATCTTCCCAGGTGTCAGTGCCTTCACACAGGAGGGGAAATGGGTGCCAGACAGAGAAACATCCAAATCCCCACAAGTGCATCCTAAGTAGGCATCATGTTGCAGAGAGCTGAGTGATAGTGATAGCAGCATGATGATGATGATGGCGATGATGATGATGATGATGCTGATGATGATAGTGCAGCTATTTGGACTTGATGGGACGCCGATTTTGCCTCCACACAAACAGTTTGTGTCGCTGCTTTCACTGTTTGAGAGCAAAGCTGGGAAAACAAAAAGGGAGCTTCATAATGGCGGGATTGTGTCAGAGTAGGAAAGGCCTGGAGCTTATTTTTGCTGTTTAATGTCAGTTTTACTGGCAGAAGGGTATGATCGCGCGCAGTTTCTCCAGAATGTTCAGCTGACAGCCTCAGAGTGCTAATCTGGAAGGTCAAAATGCCCCAGAGATGGTTACGCTGTCACGATAAAGTAAGATTTTTATCTGTTTGAGAAAGTTCATTTCACCTTGACTTCACAACACGATATGAAGAAATAGACACAATAACATGTTTGTAAGAATACAAGGATTTACCAGCAGTACCAGTGACCATTTCTAATTGTGTCAATCTTGAGACACAGAATGACCTCAAAGGCACATAGAATCGCTATAATGACAGATGCAGTGACGATATGTAGTAGAAAAAGTACCCACAAAGGTTTAAAATCTGCCCACAAGAGCGTGGTCCTCAAACTGTACACACAGAAATGCAGCCCTGAATTTAGCCCTCATTAGAACCAGTCTTGTGTCAGACTCTCAGCACATTCACTGGCTTTTTAACTTGGTTTAATTTCCCCTTAATTCCTGCAATATTCTTTTTAGATTTATTTCATAGTCATTACACCCACTTGGGGTCATAAATATCCATCAGCAAATTACCCATGTCCAAATACAGATACAATTTCAATTCAATTCAATTCAATTCAGTTTTATTTATACACCGCCAAGTCACAGCAACAGTCGCCTCAAGGCGCTTTATATTGCAAGGTAGACCCTACAATAATACATTCAGAGAAAAAACAACAACAATCATATGACCCCCTATAAGCAAGCACTTTGACGACAGTGGGAAGGAAAAACTCTTTTAACAGGAAGAAACCTCCGCAGAACCAGGCTCAGGGAGGGGTGGGGTGAGAGAAGGAAGACAGGATAGAAGACATGCTGTGGAAGAGACAGAGATTAGCCAAACATCTAACTTGGAGGAAAAACACCTGTTGATTTCATTTATTAGTTATATTAGTTACTAAGTAATTATATTATTATATTAGTTTTACAGATCTGCCACCATCATCTTTTGGCAGGATTATTGTTTTTACTTGGAAAGAGACGAAAAAAACGGTGTTATTACTGGAGTAGCACTAGTTTGAAAGTGTGCGGCAGTTATTAATTGAAGTTCCCTGCCTGTCCTGCATCTGTACTGCATTAGCATTACCGCAGCATAGCAGTAACCATGGTAACCAGCCTCCATCAGGCATCCTGCGTCTTTACCTACATATCTACCTGAACAAAACACACGAGCAAATGCATACACACTGCTCACAGCACATCCATCAGCTGGTTTCCTCTCCACCAAGTCTTAACAGTGTGTGAGCACACACATGTGTGTATCTGTGTGTGTGTGTGTGTGTGTGTGTGTGTGTGTGTGTGTGTGTGTGTGTGTGTGTGTGTGTGTGTGTGTGTGTGTGTGTGTCAGAGCTGACAGCCTTTTCTTTGTTTAGTTGAAGTGACAGAAACAGCTTTTCCCTGTCTACTAGAGTAAGACATCAAACACAGACACACAAACACAAATACACAGAAAGATATACACACTAATAACCAGGCAGTGAGTGTGGAGAGACAGTGTGTGTCAGAGTGTGTTTGTGTATATTGTAGGGGAGGTGTGTGCGTGAGAAAGAGAGAGTTTATTTTCAAGACCCAGTTCACATATTTGTTTATTTTTTCATGTGTGTGTCATAGTGTCTAATTGCAAGTGCTGGTTTAAAGTACTGTAAATGTACATAAATTTAGGTAATTTAAAGGATGAGTTGCATGCTAACATATACATCTCTTTCCATTTATGCCGGTATGTCATTGGTCATCATACTGTTTGCTGTTTTACTGTGTGTTTGTTTTTATATCTTTAGTTTTAAATAACATGTTCATCCATTTGTACTCGTGTATGAGAGACAGAGAGAGAGAGAGAAAAACCTGCATCCCTTAGCTGTCGTAGGCCTGGAGATGGTTACCTTGGAAACCAAGGGCAGTAAAGATGGAGGGGGAAGAGACATGAGTTGATTGGCATTCCCCCCCTCCCCTGCTGTTTAATAATCTCCATTTACTGCTGAGACGGATTGATCTGGCAGATAAAAACAGAGAAGTTCCGTCTCCCTTACCTTCCCTGGAGCATCTATCTATCTATCTATCTATCTATCTATCTATACACACACATAGATAGATGGATAGATTTAGATAAATAGATATATAGATATATAAATATATAGATTTAATAATATATGATAACAAAACAATTGTTTTGTTGATATAAATATATACGTACTTTATAGAAAATATACAATATTAAATTAAAATTCAATATTTCAAAGTTAAAACACCATGTAGAGTATACGCAAGATATTGAAAATAGTCCGGGTGTCAAAAGGAGGATTTATAAAGTCTGATCACCTGAGGTAGGAATGATTTCCCGTGGCGTTCCATGGTGCATCGTGGTTGAATGAGTCTTGCTGAAGACTGGCTCCTGTGGCCATCTGGCACAATATGGAGAGGGCGTGAATGATTGTCCAGTACTGCCCCTAACTTGAACAGCATCTTTCTTTCTAAACCCACTGTCAGAGAGTCAAGCTCCACACCCACAATTTTACTTGTGGATCAGCTTATTGAAACTGTTACCCACTGTGCTGCCCCAGTACAGTGAGTATAGTGAGGACACAGAAGACAAAAACTAGCCACTACAGACTCATTAAGCATCCGGAGTATCATCCAGCAGATGTTAAAGACCTTAAATGTCTCAGAAATGAAGTTTCTAATGAATTCAAATTTAATGCATTGTATTGTATAATGCTGTTTCAACTCTCTGTCCAGTGTTGTCTAATTTCTTCAGCCTAATTTGGTTTAGTGTTCTCTGGTGCTTTCGTGTGTTTAAGCCCTCCTCTGGACCATTATTCATTGTGGTTTTACCACAGGCTTGGCCTGTTATTCTCTGGTATCTCTTTAATTCTGGTTCATTCTCTGTTGGTAAATATTTTTTTTGTTGCTCCAGCTTTAAGTTAAACCATCATTCACATTTCCTAAGTCCTGATTTGGTCAATGGCTATCTAGTACTTTAGTCTGGATCATACAGAGTGTTTCCAGTACTTTAAACCCTGGTTTAGTACATTGGTGTAGTGTAACTGAGCTGTAAAGAATTAAAAAACCTGCATGTTACAAAGCCATAAATTGGACAGGCTTTTCATGCATTTCTTTGTCTTTCTGTCTCTTTTCCCATTGTTCTAGTTGCTCCTGATGGGTTGTCAATCAGTGGCCAAACGCACACAAAATGCCCACAAACATACACATATATGATCTCTCCCACTGCATTAAAACTGTCTTGTCCGAGTCTTTGTGTGAAAATCTCTCTGTATAACAATAGCTTGTTGTCTAAACATACACACAGCCATGGTGTGTGTTTGTATCTGTTGTTGTTGTCGACGATATTTCCCAAGGCATCATGAGAAAACAACACAGACAAAAAGGAGGAACGGAGGATGAGTGATGGACGATGAGAGAGCAAGAAAAAAAATGAGCTCATGGGGGGAAATGGCAGTCTGTGAAAATTCGCACACATACGAATGACACAAACACACTCACAAATACACAAACACAAACAACAGTGGCAAGATTTAATACGGAGTTGAGGGTATTGAGGGTTTGGAGGTGTGATTTGGGAGGAGTGGGAAACGCCGCGCCTGCCTCCTCTGGTGAATTGGATCATCAACCACATCCCAGGATGCTCACACACACACAGGCGCACACACACACACACAGGCGCACACACACACACAGGCGCACACGACACTTATTAGGTGGAGCAGGTACAGCTGGGGCTTGGATTTAAAGACAACACCACCTGGCCTGATGGTAGTCTGACAGTGATTAACACACACGCTCATCACACAAAGACACAGATGCATTTATACACTGCTACTTCACATGCACTAGATGATACACTGAATGCAGATATCACACGTAAAACATACAACATGTTATTTTTCTCCTGTGATGGCACAGATGGTGTTTTATTCTTTGTTTTGACATGTTTTTATGTCCATTTGTGAGTCATAAATGTGACGGACACTAGGATCAGTTCAAAATTGTGTCAGAGCCTCTTGTTCACTGTCACTGTGAAAGCATAGGACATAAAATAGCATGAATTTAAAGAAGCAACAAGCGTGCATACACAAGTAGAAGTATATAGGAATATATATATCCAATTATTGCAGGCCAACACACCAACATCAGGCTTTATGAAAATATAAGTTGTCTCCTAATATTCAGCAGTACTTTTAAACATGATTTGTATGCATGAAATAAAAATTTTCATGTCCAATTTGGTTTACGTATAAATAGCGGCGCTATCCTCAAATGCTGTAAAAAGTTTTTACATTTTCTGTAACATCTCTGATACATAAATGTTGCCCAGAGCCCAAACTGAGCTCATCACATTATTCTCTTTATTTCACCAACAATACAAAACAGACACCGTTTCAGGGGGTGTTGGGTAGTGTTTAGCAGCTCAGTTTAGTATTTTCACATGTTTTTAACCTGGTTTTGTCCATTTCTTTTATTCATGACGCTCACTGTTTCTTTGAATACTGTCACATGGTTTAATATGCTCTGCTGATTCAGCTCCAGTTTGGTCCAGTGTTCACCATTTGAAGGTAGGGGCAGTGGAGTATTTGATTGAAGTGTTTTTGCTAGAAACGCAAGAGCCAACAGAGCTTACAGAACTGATCCATGTCAGTTAAGTAAATGTAAACGTTAAGTTCCCACATGAGTGAAACCTTGCTTGGTTTTGTTGCATTTATACGGAATCACTCATCGCCTTTTACTCAACAGCAAAACTGGAACTCAAACACAGAGTAACGTAATATTACAGCTACAGTCTGCATACTGATGTCTTTGTTCACTAGAGTAACTGGTTAGTGAGGAAGTCATGTCTGTCTTTGGGCCATTCAAAAGCTCTTGTTAAACAGCTTTTCACACTGTTCCGGTAGTTTTACATGGGGGATTGTTTTGACACTTAGACATTCATATTGTTTAACAGTGTAACAAAAGATTTTCAACCAGGTTCATCTTAAGCATGTAACCTCAAAAACCACTCCATTAGTTTGAGCACATTGAGTACATTTTACTAAGACGCACTCCAGGTCTCTGTACTAAAGCTAATGAAAGTTTGTGTTGGGAAAAGTAAATATACACATACACAAAAATGCCAAGTCAATGCTATTTCCTGGGAAAATGCAGAGTCTGGAGCATTAGATACAGGAAAACATGTTGGGTTTGAGCTTGATAAATTGTTATACACCAGAGCATAAATGGCTTATTAATAAGATGCTTAATAAGAAAAAAAAACAGCAGCATCCTTGTTTTATTAATTTTGCTAAATATGTTACCTGTACATGCAGATATATGAAGTTTTTTCTCTGTAGCAGAAACAGCTAAAGTAGGAACCGTAAGTAGGAATAAGTACATTTAGCAGACGTATTCTTTAAGCTGAGGGGAACATTATTATTGGATATTTTAAAGGGAAAGATAGGTGTCAAAGAAAATGATAAAAACGAATGGAGGAAGTCAACAAAGAGACATAGACATAAACAGTGACAGACTGTTGGAGAGTTGCTGAATTCCCCTGATTACCGTCACACAAACACAAAGTTGACACACAAAGAAACAGTGATATGCTGTCTAATGTGAGTAACACACACACACACACATACACACACAGAGAGAGAGATAAACCCCAGAGACAAGAGAAGCTGAGGGGATTTGTTGCAAAAGTCTTTGTGTCTGTAAACTCAGTGAGGCTGTTGGGAAAACAGAAAGCCCAGAGCTCAGGCTGGCAAACACATACACAGAGTGAGAAAGAGTGTAAAAAAAAAGACTTGGAAAGACAAAATAGAAATACATATGACGAGAATCATAAACCATGCCTTCCAGAACCTTTTTGCTGTTTGTGCTATTTTTTGCCATTATTAGCCTAATTAGCCTATTAGCCAAATTAGCCATTAGCCTAATGCTACATTGCGTTATATTGCAATGGAATGATACAGCATACTGTATTCATACTGCATACAATTAGATCACATGGTACGGTGTCTCAAGTTACTGTACATTTTGTATATTTTGTTTGGTCACATTGTTTTTGTTTGTGTTACATCTTACTAAAAGCAAGTTGCATCACATGATGGAAATATAATGACACACAGTCCATCAAGAAATCAGGCCACTTGACATTCCTTTTGATAATACTTCTGGGCAGTTATTTGGGGCTGATGAGACTAAGCTCCTTTAAATGAATGACAACAAAGCCACAACCTTAATTTTGGTGGTAATAAAAATATCATTTGTCATCAATCAAATCTGATCATCCATGCATTTTCCGAACACTTTATTGATCCTGTGGTCACAGGGGAACTGGAGCAGTTCCCAACTGACACAGCGGAAAAGGAAAGGATTGCTCTGGACAGGTCATCAGGGCCAATACCTGGAAGAAACCCAGGGTGAAAGTTTCCTGCTAACCAGGATGTTCCAACCTAGAACCTTCTTTCTATGCGGCAGCATTCTAAACACTGTGCCTACATATTCTTCCCAGAAATGCACATTAAAAGTTGAGTGAGTTTGTACTAACATAAGGTTTAGAAAGTTGCAAGTTTCAGAACATTTTTCTCCCAACATTTGCCAACAGTTTTTACTACTGCTTTTAAAGCAGGTGATTGGCTCTTTAAAAAGAGAGAGGGGTAGAATAACTCCAAACTGGATTACTGTTTTCCCATAGAGTTTTATTGTCATTGCTTCATATCACAGCGTATTATATTTAAAGTTCCTGCGACCATTTGCTTCGCACTGTGTCACACCACTAGTTGCAATGTTTTTAATGATGAACAGTATTATGTCACTTAATCAAGCCGCAAAATGTTATCAAAGTAGCATGAATTTAACATAATGTCATGCTTTTCTTAACCCATGAAGTATTTTTCTCCCAAACCAAAACCCATAAGAATTTCTCAGTCACAGTGAAAACTTTCTCAATTGACTTTATGATCCATTGGAAGCTCCTTAGCATAAGGCTTGTTCTACGGGCAGTCTCCAAACTAAGCCCAACCTTTATTGGATAAACAAAGGCGGATGAATGAAAACAATAATATTGATTTGAGGAAAGATGTCAGCTCTGAGCGTGATGCTGACAGTGATGCTGCTCTGTTTGTTTCAGCGGAACAAAGCAGAGAGCAGCAGCATCAGCTGGCTGATTAGCATGGAAAACAAAAGCACACACGCTCCAGTCATTCTCTTTATTAACGCACTGTTGTCTTGTTGTAATGACACCTAGATGCAAACAGGAGGACGCTTTCTCACACTGTGACAATGACAGACAGCTACACATACACACACACAGGATTCCACTGATATATGGGGCCAATAACAGGTTTTTGGTTCAGTGAAAGATATCTCAAGAACCTGGCTCACATGAAAGTTAATACCTGAATTCATTTGCTCCAGAGGATGTTTCTTAATGATCTGAACATTTCCATAGTGAGAGAGTGTTGATGCAGGACTTCTTTTGTTTAGTTTTGGTGTGTTTTGGATTTCTAGAACCAACTCTTCAGTCTGGCTTATCCAATGAATCGGGATTTACTCACCCAGGAAGTGACATTTAATGATGTTGTTGTCAGATGCCTCTTACCTAGATAACAGAGAGTCAACATTAGGAGGTTGGTGGGGTGGTAGCGGCAAAAAAAGTTTGTCAGTAAGCTGATGCCTTGATGCACTGGGTTATTGCAAGTGATCTCTAAGTGCACTAAAGGACATGCTGTGGTATAAACGAGCTACTCAAGTTCAAATCTGGAACTTTATGTCATATCTTTTTGTAAAACTCTTTGTTCAGACCAACATGTTAAATTGCATGAAGTACAGCAGGGGCTTTAGATTAAGCTGATGAAGGTTTCTGGTCTTTAAAAAAATTGAGTATATAAAGACAGTTAAAAATGCTTAATGTTCTAGACAGCGAACAAGTGTTTTCTTCTAGTCATCACTTTTCAGAGACTCCCGCTGAGGGCGTGTGTGTGTTTGTGAATGTAGATGACATAGCACCTCCACAACATAAAGACACAACACTTGCACAGACTTTGATTACTGTAGTAAATACACAGCATGGGTGAGGCAATTCACCGCAGTGTGTGTGTGTGTGTGTGTGTGTGTGTGTGTGTGTGTGTGTGTGTGTGCTTTAACTGAAGGAATGAACAAAGACAAATCTAGCTAAGGGTCTATCAGAGGGATTGTTTGAGTGGATCAGGGCTTTGTGGGTAAACACACTGCTGCTGTTGGAAGTTAAACATATTGTTAAACTCACCATCAGAGCCACTGCTGCAGTCTTCAGTAGCAGTCTTCAGCATAGTCTGTGGTTTTTTTACCCTGCCAACAGCAATTTCATATTACAACCGTGCTGCATTCACTTGCCTTGAAAAGATTGTGCATTTTCCTTTCCGTTCCTTTTCCAGCAAACAATTTCATTGTATTGTCTTTTTAGTGTCTTCTCAGGGCAGCTTCTGTCATTTCCTTTTTTTTTTTTTTTGCGAATTCCGTCTGTCATTTCCATTCAGGAACACAAAGTAAGGTTGTAGCAATTTGGAGGTACACAAACTGTTGGATCTATACAACAGATGCTAAAACAATTTAGACATACTGTAATATAGTACAGAGACATTTCAGGGAGTTTTTAAACTGGGGTTTGGGAGTGGAGGTGGGGTTTAAAGGTGAGCTAAAGAAGTTCAAGAAGTTCTTGTTCTTGAAGAACAAACCAGGGAAGAGGCGGGGGTGTGGTTGGGGGAGTGGCTCTAATACGATAATGATAATGATAAAGTAGTGGAAGTTATGTTTTAAATCTGTAAAATAGTAACAGAAGATTACTGGTGACATATGGCTGCAAAGGTTCACTGGTGTAGGTGGGTGCTTCACCATGCAGAGCCCTATGTGAGAAACTTTAACAGAAAAACTGAGATTGTATTTAAATTTAACATTGTCGATAGAAAAAAACGTCACTTATTATGGTTTTGTTTAGCTCTAAGTGTTGTGGGTATATCTGCTCTCTGTCGGCGGGGTCGTGTCGAGGTGTTAATGAATGCAGTTGTAAGAGATAATGTTTCTCTGATTTTTTTTTTCTTTTGTGTATTTATGGTTTTATAGGAGCACAGATGTGAAAATGCCATCACATCATAATAATGACTTTATGTTAATATGGTCCTCTGCTGAGATGTGATACATGTAACTAAAACCAGCAGCAGAAGCTGCAGCATGTATTCTTCCCGACATCTTCTCACACCGTTCAAGGACTTCTCTCTCCATTTGATCACAGATGTGAAGAATCTGACGGGACATATTCATCTATATTTCATACATCTGTTTGTTTTTAAGGATATTAAATTGATAATTTCAAAATAATGAAAGCTATTCCTTTCACAGAAGTAAATAAAGATAAATAAAAATATGAAAACATAAGAAATGCTTTACTGATAGCAGGAATGCATTTTTAAGTATTTTTATTTAACAAAAATAAATAAAATGAAAATAGAAGATATAAAACAGTACAAGGTGAATAGCAAAAATGTGATTTTAATAATTTACTAAACATTTGCCTCTCATCAACAATCATGTACTCTTTTGTTAAAATAACCCAATAAAGAGATAGTTTAAATATTTATCAAATATTCTTGTTATTTAAAGGGGGAAAAAATCATGAAAAACAACAATAAAATTAAAACTTGATTTTACCAGAAATATTATAATTAGCGTGCATTTAATAAATTACATCACTTATGCAAAATTACATATTTACATATTAAATTATATGACTTCCTATGTCTTTCTAGTAGCAAGCCTTGCCAGCTGCTTTTGAGCATTTATTTCGGCAGTTATTTGGGGGCACACATTAAAGCTGTATCTATGGAATCGAACGAAATAGAAGGTCCTCTGTACAACTTACAGTATACTACTGCAATTTAAAATGTTTGAGGGCATCTTACAGGACCTACCTTGAAAATCTTTCCTAAATATTTCATCAGAGAAAATGTTTTACAAGTAAAAATACAAATTTTTTCAAGGAATTTGCATTCAAAAGAAAGATGTTTTTGTGTTTTCCGAGTGCTTCTCTGTCCTGTATCTCTTCCTCCCACATGCCCCCCTCCCCGCCTCCTTTCTGTGCTTCTCACCCAGATGAAAAGCTGGAGACAACAACAGCGATGGCAGTACGACACGTTCCCTTGCTGAGCAATAAATCTCTCAGCTGTGTAACACAATTCCTGCAGCGTGATACCTGCTCTGACTAAAATACCTGTTGTTGAGATGAAGACGAAAACAGGAATAATTGGTCCGGACAGCGAAGGGTCATAAGACGGCAAACTGCTGTCGGTGTTTGTGTGAAATTGTTGGCCTGACAAAGCGTTGCTTTAAACGAGGGAGAAAAGTAAGACAAATTATCCGCCACACATTTCACATGAATCAGAGGATAGTTGCAGATTCAGATAATGAAGTCAGTGTTCACTATATCAGGTAGACAAGAACAAGACACAGACAGGAAGCAGATCTGTATTTGGATGCATTGTGTATTTATGGCGGTTTTGTTCCTCTTTGTAGTCATTTTTGTTGCTGTATTGTTTTATTTATATAGTCTTGCCTTTCTTTGAGATACTTTTGAAATCATTGTAGCTGTTTTGGATTTCTTTGTGGATGTTTTGCATCTCATTGTAATCTTTTGCTTCTCTTTCTTTTCCCAATTTCTGCCTCTCTGGTCATTTCAGTTTTTTGTAACCAATTTCTATCTCTTTCAAGATCTTTGTGAGGCTGTTTTGCTGTTTGTTGTGTTGTGGGTTTGTCTCTTTGTATTGAATTTGTGTCCCTTTGTACATGTTTTGCATCTCCTTATAGTCTTACAATTCTCCTTGTACCGATTTTGTTAGTTTGTCTTTCATTCTTTGTGCCTTTGTAGTTTTTTGTATCACTTTATTGGTCATTTTGTGTGTCTTTGTATCAGGTTCAGTTCTCTATTTTTCCTTTTTTTTTTAGTTTATACGTCTTTTTAGTTATTTTATCGCGCCAGTAATTTTGCAGTATTTGTCCCCTTTACTGACTGTGATTCTCAGCGGTTGTTTACTTATAAAAAAAACTATTTAAATCACATCCAACAGCGTCTTTCTAATCTATTGGGTTGTATGCTTTGAAGAATGCGACAGAATAGCAGAACAAGTTGTCATAAAATATTTATAATACATTCATAACTGGTTAATAAGACCCTTAAACTGACCTGTTGCCCAATTTTGCATTCTTGATTCTCTGTTTAATGCTTAGTAACTACTCATGTTAATCTCACAGAATAAGAATGTACTGACAAGGTCAGTAATGCCACAGAGGACAACTAAAGCGGATGAATCCTTTCATTGGTTAAGAAATTCAAAGCATACCACATTATCTGTTAAATATGGTGGAGACAATGGTATGGCATGTGTGGTTGCCAATGGAACTGGAGGACTAGTCCCATGGATGATGTGACTGCTGCTAGAATTGGCGGGATGAAATCTGAAGTGTACGGGACTATACTGTGCCATGACTGAAAGGATTGTGCAAAATCAACAAGTTTGTCAAGCTAAAGACAAAGTAGGTGAAGCTAGCAAAGCATGCTTTTAACAGAAACAAAACTAAGAGAGAAGACAAAGGCTCACAAAAAGCATTAACTGAAGACAGCCGCAGTAAAGGCCTGGCAGAGCATCCCATAGGAAGAATCACAGCATTTAGTTTTGGATTGCAAAACTCCAAATATTAAACACAATCTCTTGAGTCTCTGTGGCAGTGTCCACATGCCAAAGCATGCACTGGAGATGTTCACATTAAAAACATCGGTGCATTTGCGTTCTCGGCGATCTGTCAGATAGGGAACAGGACTTGAACTAGTCAAAGAGACATCTTCTTAATCGTGATCTCTTTAGCAGAAAGAGCAGCTAGCTGCTAATGCTAATGCCAGGTGAGTAGGACGGATTTTTAAAAAAGTCTTTCGGAGAACAGAAATGAGAAAAGTAAGAAATGGATTATTTCATTCTTTTCTGTTAACTTCACCACACATAAAACCTGTAACCATGACAACCAAACAAAAACGCATATACTCAACCTCAAAATGTTTATAAGATGTAACAAAAATAAAGCAATCTTTTTTTAAAGGAGAAAACTCGATTAAAGTAACCTACAGGTACCACAGAAATAACAATACTAGTAAAAGGTTAAAGGTACTTGCTAATATTTATGCGTGTGTGTGTGTGTGTGTGTGTGTGTGTGTGTGTGTGTGTGTGTGTGTGTGTGTGTGTGTGTGTGTGTGTGTGTGTGTGAGAGATAATATGTGTGTGGTGTTTGCAGGCTACAGTCATCCAGCAGGGCTAGTTGAAACTAATCTTGATATGTTGAACAAGCAAAGCTGCAACAGCAGCAGCAATCCTCTCTCCACCTCCCTCTCCTTCCTCCTCACCCCTCCCTCACCTACTCTGATAAATAATAAACGACCGTTGAGTGGCTCCAATTTATGAGCCGGTGAGAGCGGGGGCCCGATAATGGACTAATTAGTTGTATCTCACATTAACTGATATCGGACACTCGGCTCCTCAATGCTAACTTTTATGTCTGGGATCTGCCCCAGGGGCCCTGATTTGGGACACCCAAAATGGTGGGGGAGGAGGAGGTGGGAGAAGGGTAAATGGGGTAATTTTCTGTTCCGGTGAGACCAGGGGGTAGGGCGAGGAAGTAAGAGGAGGTATTTGGGAAAAGGATCGCCAACTACTAACAGGTATTTCTGTGTATCAAAGCCTCCACAATCCCCAACGGAAACAAAACCAGAGAGGAAAACGCACAAACTGACAAAGTGGAGGTTTTCAGACTCTGGTCATGCAGCCGCGGCGGTGGAGGTGGTGGTGGTGGAGGAGGAACAAGGTAGGGTGGTGAAAACAGGTGAGGCTTTGTTTGGCTGAGATTCTGAGGTAGATCCATATCAGGAATCCTCTCCCACCTTGCCTTGCACTCTCTCTGAGGTGGATCAGTTTACGGTGTGGAGACTTGCTGTCGCCTCTCTGTCGGTTGACAGACAAGCAGGACGGAAAGGAGGAAGGCATAAAAGAGAAGAGGAAAATAAGGAGAAGAAGATTCTCAGTCATGAAACAACTCCCAAAAAGAAGAAGAATTCAGATGAGATTAGATCAAAGTTTTATGATCCCTCGGGGAAAACTGGGATCACCCAACAGCAGCACCAGAGAACTGGATACTGATAAGACCTAAGAAAAGAGCAAACAGACAGTGGTGAAGATAATACAGTGTGCACAAACAATAATAAACATTATGAAAATAGAGCACGAGCAACAAAAGACCTGCATAAGAATACAAACATGAAACCGGAGATAATGTGGCCCAGAGATTATAAATAAAGCTGCTTCATGACAGAGGAAGATTAATGAATGTCATCAAGGTTTCTGTTCTGCTTTCTGTAATCTGACAACAGTTTAAAGTTCCCATAAGGTCCTGCAAGATTTCCATGAAAAGTTTGCATGAGTTTACTCACACTGGGAATATTTAAAAGCATTTCTTTTTTCCCTTTATTTCAAATAAATGAGGACATAAGAAACCAAACACACTAATCTGAGTTTTTAAGCACACATGAGATCAAAGATGAACAAAAGCAAAAATGTGACCAACGGGGAGCTTTTTAAAATATTTCATTGTTTTCTGCCCTACCAGTCAGAATTCTAGGTCTCACAGTTTGACTGTGAGCCACACTGTAATCAGTCAATTGATCATTCTCTCACCCCAACCGGTTGCAGCAGACGGCCGCCACTTCCTGAGCCTGGTTCTGCCGGAGGTTTCTTCCTGTTAAAAGAGAGTTTTTCCTTCCCACTGTCGTCAAAGTGCTTGCTCATGGGGGTCGTGTGATTGTTGGGTGTTTCTCTCTATGTATTATTGTAGGGTCTACCTGACAATATAAAGCGCTTTGAGGCAACTGTTGTGGTGATTTGGCGCTATATAAATATATATAAATAAACAGAATCATTCAATTACAGATACTCCTGATTACAACTCATGTGTATAAAGCACACCTGTCCACAGAATCAGATCTTCCACCACAGTCAAGATCAAAGAGCTGTCAAAGGGCATCAGGACCAAGATTTTAGAGCTGCACACGATTGGAGTGAGCTACAAGACCATCAGCAGGAAGCTTGGTAAGAAGGTGACAATTGTTAGTAAAATTATTTAAGTATTATTTACCGCTGTGTTCTGTTTCACCACAGTACTAAGACATGTTTTCCTCAGTGATATTCAAATCATCATCAAAACTTTTATGTAATGTGAGTTTTTTTGTCTCTCTCTATTAAAATTACTACCATAAAAATTAGAGACTGCTCATTTCTTTAGAAGAGAGCAACCAGTCCTATACAAATCAAAGAACTTTAAATGTGACCATCTCTCGTTCCAGCTCATCTCCATCTCAGCAATGTTATGATGACTTTGAACATGACCCAAAATTCATTTAAAGAATCATGCAAGTGATAAGAGCTGGGTCTAAAGCTAGGACTGTGCAATTTTCAGTCAAAGAATCCATGGTTTCCATTCCCAAAGGCAGTGTGTCAGGTAACAAGATTGGGAGCACGCTTGGTCATTCTTACTTTTTAACATTCAAGGGTTCAGCACTATGGATTTTTCCCACAGGGTGAGACTGTAAATGGGTTTTAGGTGTCTGGTGAAAGCACTAAGTTGACACAGTCTAAACTGTCTGTGTATGTTCAAAACACTGACTCCTAGGTGAGGTGTTTCAGGCATGTCCAACTGGGAGGAGACCCCAGAACGCATCCAGGACACGCTGGCGAGATTGTATCTCTGCTGGCTTGGGAAGGCCAGTGTCCTCCCCAATAGAGGTAGTGTCTTTTCTGCTGCCCTGTACCTGGATAAGCAGTAGAAAATGGGTGAATGGATGGACATTTTTTTAAACTATTTTAATCACATCATTGTGTTCTCTTGTCTACAGACTGGAGAACGGGCAATGAAGTTAATATTGACTTAACCAGGCTTTAATTTGCATTTTCTTTGAAGAACATCTGCAGAACATTGAATAAAAACACAGGACACACAGAAAAAAGCTGGTATTTGATGTGCAGTTGAACCCCAACATGTTACCTGATTTCTGCCCTGACAGTGAAAGCATGCCACTGCACCATACAAAGAGAGGAGAGAAAAACCGAACAGCAAGTGAGAGGTAAAACAGGTTTGGATAATTAGTCACCTCATTTCCAATTAATTAACACAGAACCACACAGCTCTGTAACCTGGGCTGCAGGTGTGTGTTTTATGTGGCACGTTTTCTCAATTGTTCAGCAAATGACATTTCTGTTCAGACATGTCTCAGCCTCCTCCCCACTGATGGGGAACCCAGCTTCTTCATGAGAATCAATCACATCATTTTACGACACCACACTTAAAAATCACATAACAGTAAAAGCTTAAGGCTTTGACATTTCGAAAATGACATTTACTCTTGTTCATCTTGCTAAGAGTTAAAAAATTCTAATTGAGTCCTCCCGTATATCTGTACATACAACCCTAAAAAACTCTTAGGAAAGACTCTTGATAAAAATGTCATAATATTTGTTATTTTTCCTGTAACTCTAGACCTACAGATTGTCACATGTTACTAAAATATGATGCAAATTGTATTAGATTAGTTTTTTTTAATGGAGCATCACTAAAAAAATGATTTGCACAATGTTTTGCATTTTCATTTGATATTTTCTATTTAAAATGTTTTGTTTAACCTAAAAGGTACAACACATGCAGCTATATAACAGACACACAACAAGAGAGCTCTCTACACAATACTTTAAGTACTCTGAGCAAATTTGCTTTAATATTCAGTTGAACAAGTATCAACAGCCAACCCATACCTCATATAACTTTGGCTGCTAACTCCTTCAAGGTTGCCTCCTTCTGAAGTGCTGCACAACTCCTGCTCCTTGAAAGGTCAGTTTGGACACTTTCTTTGGTAATACTGGACAAACATTGACCTACATTCCAAATGAAATTATTATCGGTTTGCTCCAATTTATCAAACTTCTTCATTTATGGACAAGGTGACAAGTCTTGCATGTCCTAAATCACATCAATGACAAAGAGACCAGTCACAACCAATCACTAAAAAAAAGACACCAGTAAATGTGGAAAATAACTAGAAATACTGTCTTGTTCATGATTGTTTTGCATGTTCCTGTTGTTGTTTTTTCAACAGCGTTTTAAGGAAATTTTGTTCTTTTTATGGCAGTTTTTGTGATCTGTTCCAGTTTGCCATTATTTTGTCAATCGGTGGTTACATTGCACCTGTTGTCATTTGATTTTCCAACAGTAAATGTCAGCAGTCACTTAAAACTCAATTGCTGGCCTTATCAATGCTAGTTAGGACTGTTTTGTTCTGTACTGCATGTGAAACGTTTTGTCACAATCAATGAAAATGTAAAAAAAAAAAGACAAAAAAACAATTGTTCCTACATGATATATTCTAAAATTGCAGCTACTGATGCAGCAAATTAGAGATTTGATCTTAATCGTCATCTTAAAGCTGAGGAAATTATAGGCAGACTGTTAATCAGCAAATGGCCAGCAAACCATTCCTCATGTTTGTTTCATAATCAGCTTTTCTGCTGTTTGAGGACACGTTGGCAGACTACAACTGCACTGATTATCTTTAAAATGACTGATTGAGCTGAAGTGATCTCTTACCTTCCACTGCCAACATCTGAAGTGTCAATAGAAAAGACAACCATGAATCATTCCTTCTCTGTTACTGTACAATAGCACTGCTGTGGAAAGAGACTATCTGAGCTGAGTTTGTCGGTCTTTTCATTTACAACCACATAGAACCATCATTATTCAATATTGTACTAAAATAGATTAGCACTGTCATGAAAGTTAGTCACATTAACCTTATTTTAAATAATTCTGAAGTGAGGTCTATAAACTCTGTTTGTTCCCTCAACTAAAGTCTCACCAACTGTTAGGAAGTAACCTTGTCAGTTTTGGCAAAGGCAGGTGTGCATGCTGAAATCTTCCACCTACTAAAATAAAGCCTATCCTCCGGCGCTGGCTGGCACCCATCCCAGTATGTCAAAGCACAGGGTCCAGACATCAGTCCATTTACCATCAGCTACTTAAGTTCAGTAGTCCAGTTTTATTAGTTTCTGCTATTTTAAATACTCTAGATATGCTCGACCTCTTTGATCCCTTGTAGCTAAGCTTTTGATCATGAACTTTATCCACAATATAAATTCCAGAGGTTCAAGGACAAGAAAAAGAAACAGAAATACACTAATTTTCCCTCAATCTGTGTTTTTCATAAATATCCCCCCTTAAATTTCCAAAATATGCAGCAAAACTCGACGTATTTGGGTACATGTTTAAAGAGTTTATCCAAAGCAAAACAAACAAACAGACAAACAAAAAAACACATTAGATCTTTGTTTATTGACTTTTGTTGTGAGATTAACTTACAGATGCACTGACCCATCCACAGTGTTTCGGACAGGATCTTTGTCTTCTAATGGTTATATTTAATGGACAGAGAAACAGAGAGTGAGAGAGAGAGAGGGATCCCATGATCCCATCTTCTGTGTTAAGTGGAGGTCAAGCAAGGTTCATTTCCAGCTGATCATCTTACAGAGAGAGGGAGGCCCTGGCTGCCCTCAGACTTACCAGTGTGTAAAAGAGCCTTTTGAAGTCAGCACAACAAGCATTTTTAAATTAGTGTGTTATTATTGTTGTCACTGTGACAACACTGTGACAATACTGTAACTGCATCAAGTGAGAAAACAAAGAACAATCTCAAAGAGTGCTGCTTTAAATATAAAGTTAAGATTTTCAGTTCATACTATAACCATTTGCTTATTTTCTGTTTGACTTTGTTAAAACCATAGTTGCTGTTAGGAGCTGTTTTCATAACCAGCAACCAAGTTAGAGCTGATTGATTTTAGAATGAAAATTATAAATTAAATCACGTCAAGGCAAGTGTGATTTTAAAATAGCAGATTCTTTTTTTCCCTTTTAAATCACTCAGCATTCGTGCGAACATGTTGGTGTATTTTATCCGCAGGTTGTGAAACCCAAATCCACCTTCAATAGCACCTGTATGAATTAATGAACGGCGTACATGGCTTTCTTTTCTGCACACGGACGATGGTTAAGTCAATTTTGACAGGCAATTAGGTAAAAGGCCCACAGAAATATTTTTCAAACAAAGGTTTTTGATCGCTTAATGGTTGGTAAATCCAGGCCTCCTGCAGGATTGAGCTGGGTGGGCGGTTCAAGGAGGCAAAACACGGTCATTTGCGGTCATAAACAGACCTCAAGGAGAAGTCAGGACTGGAGATGTAAGCCATACCTGAGCAAACCAAACCAAATGGCTTCACACAGAGAAGGCTTAGGCACAGAACTAATGTCTTAAAATTCTGTTATGGAAAAAAAATATTCCTATGCATGTTCAAAAATCACTAACACAAACAGCTGCATTGATAAAAGCTATAACAGGGTATGTATACATAAAGAATGCAAAGAAATAGATTTATTTATTGTGACTATTGTTCCTTTTGCTAGTAGGCTTGACATTCTGTAGATCACACACCTCTCATCAAAACTCTTCATATTTGAACAATTTAGGTATATATTTTAAACTCTTAACATCTACCTGAAGATTACTAACCCATGTAAGGTATAGGGAATAAGGACGAGGCTTGGAGGAGGGATAGCTACCCTTTTTTTATATCATTTTTCCCCGTTTGGAATAGAAACAATTAAAATCTTTTACAGAAAACTATAATGCAAAAATATGAGACTGACATATATGACATATAATATCTTTTAATTTCTGGAAAGTAGGCAAAAATTGCAAAAAATAGGTCATAAGCCTCTCTATTAACAGGTCACCTCATAGTGATGAATTTTATAAATAAGTTTAGTTGTGGAATCGAATGATTCAGAGCTTTATCGATATAAAAGAATCTTTTTAAACTTACCCAGTTGGTGGAAATCCTGGTGCCGCTGTATTCTGAAAGGGATCGTCTCACAAGATAGCAACACAACAGCAGCATTCTTTACTTAGTTTAAAATGCTTTCTCTGTCCACTGTCAGGGTATACACCTGTAGAGGTTAAACTTTCCGTTTGTGTCTTGATCTAAGTTAGAACAGTGCATCTGCAATTCAGTGTATGAAGTTGTTCATGTCCTAAAATCCGTTAAATTGAACTACATCATCTCAATATTTGTCCATCTACTGATATTTTTGTACGCTAACATCCTTTAAAAGTTCCGAACATATCAGTTATTTGCTAATACTGCCCAGAAAGCATTTCCCCAACATTTTGTGCACAGTCCTACAGAAAGGCATTTGTCAGACCACAGATTGCCAGAACAATTTTGGATCATAACTACATGTCCTTAGTGTTCGGAGATGAACCCCAGACATCTCCAAACGACCTTTGGAGAATCTCTCTGCTCCATTCTTTGTATTTTTTGGCTTTTCATCTCGGTTTGACATTTCTGTGTTTGAAATAATTCAAGACAACAAAGAAATACACTGGGAAAAAAAAGCCTTTACACTTGTGTGTTTTTTCTTCTTCTTTTCATGTAACATTCTTGTTGATTCCTGAAAATACATTCTCACCTGAAGCCTCCAGAAGCTTTCCAGCAATTGGGAAGGAACATTAAACTGTGACACAACAACCATCATCACTGCAGGGCTGAAATGTGTGCTGTTCGAGTTCAAAAATAGAGTGATGGCAAGTGCATTCAGCCTCAGAAAACTGAAAAAATATGACGCCTCAGACAGCAAGCACCAGCATCAGCTGTTTACGCAAGAAAGAACAGCGAGTCTGTCCTCGGATTTTATCTTTACAATGGAGAGCAAACATCATACAAAAGTCACCAAAGACTTGTTTGGAACCTCTCTGCAAATGCATAGAGAGTCTATGCACAAAAGGCTTCACAGACAGTTAGTTTGATGATAGAAAATGGTTTGTAAAATCTATAATTAAAGGGTAATAATAAAAGACAAACCATGAGCAAAACAACACTACACCAGCCTGTGGTTGGAGCCTGTGTCTTTCCTCAATGTCATTCTTAATCATGTAGGAAAAAACTGCTTTGTTTTGACATCAATATTTTTGAGACTATTTCATGGGGGTTTCAGGCCCAAATAAAGTGAATTGTAGTCCCTATATCTCAATTAGAGAAAAATGGAAGCTCTGTTAAGATGACATGCTTAAAGACACTGCTTTCCTGTTGATATACACCTTTTTGTCGAAGGGGTCCCCTGCACCAGAGAAGCGAAAACATGAAGGAAAGAGACAATGCCACGGGCATCTTAACAAAGTGTCATCCTCTTCCTCCTCACCTCAGATCTCATCTCCTGAATGGTCAGGGCTCTAACACACGAAAAACATCACAAACATGCTTATTTATCCCGATATTGTCACAGCTACTTATTATCACAGATCGTCATGCAACTCTCCCGTCTCTGTACATCTGAAGAGAACACAAGAGCTGGTTATAAGCTAACATTATGCCAGCTATTGTTAGATCGGAGTTTCCTAAAAAGCACACTTTTCCTCTGATAAACAGCTTGATTACATTCTCTCATTTTATCAGAGTTCATTCACTAACTGTCAAAGTCCACCCTTAGATTCACTGCAAAGACTGTTTCACTAACGCTGGCTAACAGCAGCTAGCAGAAGTTTACAGCCTCTGCTAGCTGCCTGTAAACCTTTAGCAAAGGTTTGCAGGCTCTCCTAGAGTAAATTTAGGCGGTGCTTCTCACCTGGGAATGACAGCTAAGATAAAAAGCAGACTGACAGCTGGATTTGGTCTAGAGTCACTTTTCTGTCTGACTACACTCACTACAGATGAGCGGTAGCCAGAGTTTGTGAGGTGACTCTGGAGTAAAAATGTAAAATATTGCAAAAGTTTAAATTGAATTTTAATTGATCATATCAGTTT
This sequence comes from Diplotaxodon limnothrissa, assembly GCF_057381915.1. NCBI lineage: Eukaryota > Metazoa > Chordata > Actinopteri > Cichliformes > Cichlidae > Diplotaxodon > Diplotaxodon limnothrissa. The sequence continues at coordinate 4,766,573 of NC_140614.1, read as the reverse complement.
TTGTTTTCCTGATTTAATGCTGATTAATGTTATTCAAATATCCTAATATGTACTGTGTACAAAAATGTTTTGTTTTATACAGTAGTAGAAACACACCAGCCGGCCATGGCTGTTATGAGGTACAGTCTAATTTTAAAGTTTTTAGCTAATGTTCCAATTTAAATGGATCTGTGGTGTAGTAGTTGACACAATAGTTTTTCTTATTCATCACATATTCATTCACTGTAGTAACCCCTTAGAAAATAGGGGAGCAGCTGAAATTTCTAATCTCAACAAGTTAAGGTTAGGGGTGCAAAGCTTCAGCACTTGCTTTGTTATGCTTATACTGGAGTTTAAATGTTTGCTTAACTTTGGGACGTTAAAGTTGGTTTAAAAATGAGTTCTGTCTATAAAGTCAAAATTACCATTTCAACTTTAGCTGTAAATGTGGAAAGTTAAAGTTAGAATTTTGAATTTGGCTATGATTGTGCAGTTAATACAAGCACTTAACATTTAGCTTTCACTTTATTATACTTGTGTTAGCATTTAAGAACTTGCTGTAACGTCGGGAAGTTAGAAATTAACCTGTATCTTTGTAGAGTTAGTGGTGCATTTTAACTTTGGCTTTGAAACTTTATAAAGTATTCTGGGGGGAATGACAAGTCTGGACAAGCTACTACTAATCCTGTTTTAAGAAGATTCCCTTTTATTCATATCTGTGCATTAAACTGGTGTGTGCCACAGTGAAGAAACAAACTCCTAGTTTTGTTTTTCAAGTTTTCCTTTCAAAAACAAACAAAATAATCTTGGTTTGAGTCAAATTACAGTGATTTGCACCATTTAAAACACTTTGCAAAGGTAATTATTCCAATAGATGTGTGCAGTGCATTGCTCCTTATCAAGAGAAACTAGTTCACATGGAGAGGAGGCTTTTCTATACATTCAGGGAAAATAAAACTCACATAAAACATAGTATGCCAATACAATATGCTAGTTAGGAAGTGAAGGTCCCGCGAAACTGTAATTATGAGCTCTCATAATTCTTATTAAATAGCCAGAATGATATCCCACTTTTTCTTGTTATTTTGCTCTTTGCATGCCTCAGATTTTCTCATCATCCCAAAAAGCATCGTCTCATCACTCAGTTTACAGCAACATGATTCTCTCGTGCACACCTTTGTTTCCACCCTGTTAAACTAAATCGGGCACACAAGTTGGAAGAGATTAGCTTTACCCCCTCCAGCAGAGTAAAACGGTTCTTGCAGATACAAAACACATTCTGCCCCAAACAATTCATGTTTAAATCTTATCTAACAACCTTTCCATTATACTTATTTTCCTGGAAATATCCTGGAAACACTTCTGCTTCCACACATGCAATCATTCTGGTCTGTGTATTAACTAGCTAAAAAAAATTATAAAATAAAAATTTAAAATTTGTTTTTGCAAGACTTAATACATATAGTAGGTCTATACTAAGTTGGTCAGGGAGTCGATGAGCTCAAATAAAACAAAAGAACTAATCATTTAAACCAATAGTAAGGGTAATAATAAGCAAGCATTGGTCAAAGACAGCTTCATTTAATTGTACCCTTGCTGTGTTGCTGAAATGTTATGTGTAACATTTGGGGGGGGAAACAGTCAACCTTTCAACAGGTTCATGAGTATTTTACTGTTCATTTTGAAACCCACTCTGCTTCCCATCACTTCTGTTGTTTTCATAAATGGAGACTGCTCATCATGTTCTGTCACTTCCATACACTCTGCAGCTTTTCTGGTTCACACTGAGCAGAGAAAGATAAAAATCTGCCCACGACGAACAGAAAGGAGCAGACTTGGGTGTGCTGTCAGCTGCAGTGCGAACAGAGCCCGACTCTGTGGATCCACCGGCAGCCTGATCAGCACTCTAAGCTGTGGAGACGCCTGATGCCAAACAGATCAATGATGGTTCCTGTCTGGCCAGGCGGACACTCCTTCTGGATAACCAAGTCTTCCATCACAACATATTGAGGGCAACAAACCACCACCCATCACCCCTCCTCCTCTCCCACAGAGAGGCAGAAAGACTGCAGACAAAGACTGGCAGAAAAAACATTGCTGCTCATCAGAAAAGACCAGGTTTCAGTTGTGCACAGAGAAGTTAACTGTAACTGGGAAATCCAACCACAAGCAGTTTATCAAGAAAATGACTCAAGTTTCACACAACTAATGCTCAATATAACATTACAGAAGAAGATCCAAAACTAGTTTTATGCTCATGGTACTGAACACCTATACTTTTCATTTGTCAAATCTAGACATTTTAAGGTTCTTTATATTTTATCAGTGAAATGAAAAAAAATGTCACATTGTTTTTTCATTCATTCTTGAAACCTTAAATGGTAAACAACTGGGAATTAAATTAAATAAAAAATAGGAAAAGGTAGACTTATACATTCTAAAATTATGTTTTTTTCTGTAATTGGATGAAGTGATACAAACTTCTAGCCCCAATAAAGCAGAACAGTCCACATATGTCACCAATCTATTCTATATGGAAGATTTACAAAATATATATATATGCAAAAATATTTTGGAGATATATAAGGGCTATAATGTTGAGATATAGGTGATGTTTATGTTCTGTTTCACTTGAGAGAAGCTTGTTTTATATACGTATTATAAGTGCACCATATGTCAGATTTTGTATGGTATTTTTAAGAAGATCAGAGATGAGTTATTATACATCTCTTTTGCTTTATTTAACTTGTATATCTAAAGTGTTTTTATGTGACAGAAACTGATTTCATTTTGTCTTGATGTCAAAAACTTCATTATATGCAAAGGGCAATAGTTTACACAGAAAACACTCAAAGGGGATTCCAAACTAATATTACACTGTAGGCTACCTACACCCCACTCTGATCTCCAGTGGGCTGAACCAGTGAAATGCAATTTCAACAATACATCTCAGTTTTTCTACATGAGAAAGTAATGCTGCTTGGTGCCTAAATTGTAAGAAACAAATGTGTCAAATTAAAGAAAAGTTAATATTAGGTGATTGTGCAGACCATCCTGCAATTATAAAACTGAAAATCCATTAACAAAAAAATAGTTTTTGTTAACTGACAGAATATCCTCTTTTTGTTTTGTTTTTTAAAGTGAACTCTCGGTTAAAGAAAACGTTTCTATCATTGATAGAAAATAACAGAAATGTCTGTATTTTTTTATCAGTAGGAAAAGCTAAAAACAGAAACACACATACACACACGCACACACACATACATACATATGCAATTATAGTTCAGCTAACCACTCCAACATCTGACTTTCCTCAATCATGACATTCTGTGTTTGTGTCTGGAAAAAAATGTTTTGGGGTTTTTTTTGTTTTGTTTTGTTTTTAAACAAGTGTCATTTTTGGCTTTCTCTGCGGTTGTTTTTGTCATTATGCACAGCAGCTGCGACTCACATAGTTTATACTCACTCCATCACTGCTGACACAATATTATTATCTGGTCAGTGTGATGATTTTTCAGCTTCACCACAGAGGAAAAAATTGACTTTTAATTAATTGTTGCTTGACTTTTCATTACAGATTTGGGTTGCATATTAAACAAAAGGATTCTGCAGGAATCAGACCTCAAACTCTGAGATTTTTCAACCACAAAGCAGATTTATTTTCACTCTTCATACCAATATCAGCCACAAATTAAGGTTTAGACTTCAAGTGATGGAGTCTAACTACATTTGTTAATAATTTAGGGCACTACAGTATTTTCTTTATACTTTACATTTAGTTATACAGTTAGTTTTTACATTAGCTAAACATTAACAACTTCAAAATAATCGCTGCTTTACAGATGTATGAATTATTTTTAAAAGTATATATACAGATATAGAGGAAAACATTGACAGATTGTTTTAGAGATTAAAAACATAAATACATTTTCATTATTTGTTTTAAATCCATCTCTCAGTACATTACTACAGTCTCTTAGAAAACACCAAAATATATGTTTTACATTACAGTTGACTGGTTATAGTTAATAGTTGGTTTAGTAATTTGTTTACCAAACACAAATCAACTCACTTGCAAATCTCAGGATTGGTTTGATTTTCTGCATTCTTGGTGGTGTATCCGCAACATTGTTATCAATGCTACCATGCCATAAATGACTGAAGATGACTGAGGCCAGGCTATTAGCATGCTGCATGCTGCCACATATGCCCACACTGTTGCTGCAGCCTTGTCCATGAGAGCAGTTTCTGATCTGATTGTTCCAGGAAAGCTAAACTAGACAGAGGTGCTGAGATGAAGTGTTGCAACCTGTTCTTGCAGGAACGCTCTGGCCTCCCCAACACTGCCAGAGTAGCAGCCTTTGGTTATCAGGACCATGTCCAGACACTTCCTTGGCCACCATTTAGTCCCAAATGTCTCGTACTAAATGGGCCTGAAGACATGCTGCACAACATGTTCATAAGAGGCAGCCACAACCACTGACCACTGCACAGCTGGAAGATCTTCTCATCCAGGAAGAAAGTAATTCTTCAACAACAGATCCAGAAAGTTGTGCAGTCCACACAGAGAGGCTGACTGTTTGCATCATGTCCACAGAACACTATACCTAGTATGAAACATATAGACTGGTATATATTAATGGAAACTCATTTTTGGAAATCTGAATGAAAAAAAAAGTTTTTTATTTGTTGTTTTCAGTTGTTTTTTGTTTTCCTAATACAATCCATTTTTCTGTATTAAGTCCCGTTTTGTCTTGGTGGGTCTGCGTCATGACATAAATAGTCAGTTTGCCCAAGTCAGTAAAATGTTCATGTGAAATGCCCTTCCTCAAAATCTCTGACTGTACAGACTATACACTGTGAGCACAGTAACTGTAAGGGCTTGAGGAAGATATGATGAATCCTTGGTTCAAGGAGAAGATATGACAGGAATTACACCTTTTTAGTTCTGCTGGCCTTTGTAGCTACTTTGATTAGCAAATGCTTCCCATAACCCAAATAAAGATGTAAGTTCAAAATTCTCTAACAAAAATCTATATTAGCTCGGGTATTGGAAATGGGCACAAACAAACTCCACTTGCACGCTATTTTATAGCATCAGGCACACCTCAGGAATAATGGCTGAAGTGGTACTACAGCTCAGTCTGTAACTAGCTGCCTTACCTCCCTGCAAGAACTTGAATTTTTGAGGACCAGTGGGATACATCTGTGGAGCAGAACAATGTCTTCTTTAAAACTTGTAATAAAAATGTGTAGTATGATCCAAAATTAATCTGAATTCTTCCCTCACCAATAGCTACAGTATAGGTCTAACTGTTGATCTGAAAATGACCAAATAACCCAGATGATGCTGACCAAAACATGAAGTCGGTAAAAAAAATAATGTGTGCAGCATCCTGATGATTCCCACGTGAATATTGTTCAGTTATAATATTAGTTAAGTACATCTGAAACTGGAATTTATGCTTTTGTAATATGTGAAAATTATACATGCTTATATCACATTAATTCATCACATCCCACAAAATGTTTTACACAGGAAGCTGTTTTATGCATATTAAATTTGAAAAAATATACAAATCCCTGCTGTTTGTTTAAATGCATCAAATCTAACTAATATATTTTATTAATATTATATTAATATAATGCCACAAATTGTGGGTTTGTTTGTTTGTTTGTTTGTTTGTTTGTTTGTTTGTTTGTTTGTTTGTTTGTTTGTTTGTTTGTTTGTTTGTTTGTTTGTTTGTTTTTTGTAGTATACAGTGCTATATCACAGTTGCTTCAAGGCACTTTATATTGTAAGGTAAAGACCCTGCAATAATACAGAGAAAACAGAGAAAATCCCAACAATCAGATGCCCCCTGTGAGCAACCACTTTAGTGACAGTGAGAAGGAAAAACTCCCTTTTAACAGGATCAAACTGGTTTTTGTTGTTATAATTGGCAAAAAAAAAAAAAAAAAGGGAAACCTGCATTTACAAAAAAAAATAGGTACATAGTGTGAAAGCACAGGTTCAGGCTAGCTTAAGGTCAATCATGATTGAGGACTTTCTTAGCCTGTAAAGAAAAACTTGACCTTTCCATTTGAGCAAAAAACAATAATATCTAAAGTTGAAGATAATTTTCACAAGGGAGCAAAATACATGTGCAGGAACATTTTGGTTTTAAGACAGGGCCATGCATAAATAACAGCTCAAACATTCTGGAAACTCCTCAAATAAATGCAGTGTGTTGGTATTTGTGTATGTATTTTCTGTACTGCAGTGTGTACTCCCAACATATTGGTCATAGGATACACACTAAGGCCTGTTTAGCTAAAAATACACAGCAGGCCTTGTTTAGCCATACAGTCGGCAAACACAACGTCAACACAGAGACACGGATACAGACCAAACATGCAGTGAGCCAGTATAAAGCAGGCAGAGGCTGCTGGTGTGTGCTGACAGATTTATATTGCACCTCATTATATTTGTGGTTCCTTTCTGTGTCACATTGACCGCCCATTTGCTGCTGATCCTTAGTCTGACTTTTCTGTTTGAAAACTCTCAGCAAGCTTTTGACGCTAATCTAATGAGCCTTTTTTACCAGAGGGGTTTTGATTATTTAACCAACAAAGCTAAACCAGCTTTTCACCTGTTTACCTCCATATGCCTGTCTTCTTTGATCCTTTAATATTGTATTTGCTAATCCTACCATAATTGTGATATTGTCTCTGTTAAGGTGGAGGTTTAGCTGTTTCAGGCAGAATGATTGAATACAAAAGTATTCATTCTGTATTAGCTGCAGTCAATTCTTCTCTTTTTATGTGGCCTAGTAAATCAGTGTGTAACTCTTGTGTCTTGTCTATCAATAATTATATGTACAAATTATGTATGCAGCACACGGTGTTATTCATATCTTTACAGATAGCATGGAGTATAATGAAGGTGCCCCTAAATTATGTCTTGACTCGTTCCTCTATCAGATTGGCATCTAGTGACTAAGAGAGTTGCAAAAGTCGCAACAGAGGATTCAGATCAAATCCTTTTTCTACAGCTGTCTTCTATACAGTGTGCCGTGTGCCATGCAGAAACTATGGCTAAAATGTATTTCATGGTTTTCTGCTACCTTTATTATATTATGGCATTATGGGAATTTAAAAAGATGTTAATTAGATCACTTAAGATAAAAGTAGCCAAATGAAATTTAATTGAAGAAAGTCAAATTTCAGTGTAACCTGACTGAAAGACAAATAAAAGCATTGCATTAAGTTTTTGTAAAAGCATCACCAGACAGTTGTTTTTTCCAGGAGCTTTCAGACAAATCTTACCATCTGGGAGTCAGTATGATTTGTTTATGCATACAGGTTGCACACACACCCACAAATGGAGCTGTGCATTAACCAGTTCTGACTGTTGAAAGTACTGTAGAAATCTATAGTGGACCTCTAACTTTTTATACTAAAAGTGTACTCTTAATTCCAAATTGGTAAATCTATTCTAAGATTATAACAGCCTCAAAATATTTAGAAACTCATTCAGCACATTATAGGTCACAAAAATGGACCTGACCCAAAAACTTTGCTTCCACAAACCACATTTCGCTATACACTGTAAAACTATAACACGTGCAGAGATAAAGATAGCTGTGAGCTGCTGAAAAGAAGAAACGGTGCGGTGAGCAGATAAAAAGGAAGTGCTCGCTGCTGAGCCATCCCTGTTGATGCTTCATTGACAAAGAGCAGCGGAGCGCACCAAGATCAGCGGGCTTTTTAAAACAACAAAACCAAAGATCACACCGGGTTTAAGAAAATATTATTATGTCTTGTAATTGGCATGACTGAACCAGGCAAGGGTGGGGAGGTGGGGGGAGTGGGTCGGCCAAAGGAAGCCAGAAGGAAACGGGGGGGTGAAACGACACCACTTTTCATTTTGACAATCGGATTTAGAGAGTTTGTTTAACCCGACAGGCCCTCACTGAGCCGCCTGCTTTTACACACTCATTAAAACGATTATTCACGACCCGTCGAGTGTTTTCTTGCTCGCTCACATGAACTACCACCACCGACCACCACCACCCCTCCCAAAACACACCAAAGCACACAGTATTACATTTCAGCTTAGTTAATTCAAACCTGGACAGCTTTTACTGTTATCTTTATTTAAACTGAGGTATATTGTGTGCATACTGTATCACATATGCTTCACTTCTCCTATAACATCAATTTATAATAATGTGAGCTGAAACAATTGGGCGACAAAAGCGTAAAAAGTATATTTGATGATGTTTGGATTGAATGGTGATTTTTTTGTGTTGTTTTGTTTTTTTACCTGTTTTCCAATCAGTTAATTTATCATGATCATTAACTATATTATCATTAACAGCAAGTAATGACAACATCACTGAACACAACTTGGGCATGGGTACACAGCAGAACTGATTAAGAGATGACTTTAACAAGGTGGGAGAGCTGGAAAAAGAAAACATTTGTCACATTTGATTTTTACCTTTAAAGGACTTTTCAGTGCTTGTGTTCTTTACTTTTTAGTTTAATGCTGTTTTACTCTTACAGAAAAGATTTGATTACAATAGTATCTAAAATTGTCATGCTATTTGCCAAAAACACAGACATCAAAATGATCAAGTTTCTGCTGTAATTCCTTATGATTCTTATTCTTTATCATTTCAAAGAAAGTCAGCTGTTTGTTTTTGAGTGTCATACAGCAATGATGCCTAAGCAGGAATCCTGGAAGCCACGTTTTAACTAATAAAGTCTCATAAACGTAATCAGAAGTCTTATAACACTCGAAAAAATATAACATCAATGCCATATGACTGTTGTTGCAATTGGGAAACGCTTTCCCTCAGACGTTTGATTAACATTGTGGAAAAACTATATTTTAGCCCAGCTTATGGTACTTTCTTCAATCTTTTTCCAAACTAAATAGCAAAAATAAATAAATAAATAAAAATGAAACAGTAAAATAAAAGTCTAGCAATAGTCATCAAAGATGGGGTACAAACCTTTCTGTTCTGTTTGAATACATCCTGATATTATTACTATTATATTACTATTATACAATATTATATTATTAATATTATACTTTATTGACGTAAAGTATATACTTTACGTCAATAAAGTATATTGACGTAAAGTATACTTGGTATAAATGGAGATTTACTGAGAAATCTCCATTTTTCAGTAAATGGTTGCATAATGCACCAATCCACTATAATATTATGACCACCTGCCTAACACAGTGTTGGCCCCCCTTTTGCTGGCTAAACAGCACACAAATCCAGTCTTTAAGTGATGACATGATGAACCCTGCTTCAGGGCCCAAACTACCCTGCATTTAATAAGGCTTTTGTGTTTTTAACATGTTTTAATGCTTCATGTCTTGTTCTAATTAATCTCAAAAAGCATCTAAAAAACAGTCAGCGATCACTGTTGGCCTCTCTCGGTTTTTATTACCATTATTTGTTTTAAAGCTCAGTTTTTAAAACCTTACTATGCAACTACAGCCCAGCCCATACAGAAGTATATTAATGACTAACCTCATATTGTGGATGGATTACCTGTTGTTTTCCTCGTTGAAGTTTGGTCTGTTTACAGCATTCCGGAATACAGTTACGTTTGTCCCTGACCATCGGAAACTTTTATCGAGTGGAAAAAAGTTAGCGTTCTTCCTCCAGCGTCACCATTTGTGTTATGCTAACATAGCTGTGTTGCTAGCGATCACGCAGCACATGGTTTTATACCAGCCTTTGTCTGGCAGTAACCCTACAAAACGTCACTGCTGTTTACTTCCCTGTGTTCATTTATGTCGGAAGTGATAGCAGAGCTGTACGTCTTAATTTGTTTCAGAAATCTCTCAGTCAGAACATGATATATTGTATTTAGATGGAAATTAGTGAGCTAACTCCTTGCTAACTTCTAACTCTGTTAGTGATCGTTTGACTTAGCAACCTGCAGCGGAGCTTGGGCCCAGACACAGCTAATGACGTCAGACCGGATATGATGCACAGTGTGTTCTGACACCTTTCTATCAGAACCAACGTTAACTTTTTCAGAAATCTGAGTAGCTCGTCTGTTGGATCAGACCACACAGGCCAGCCTTTGCTCATCACACACATTTCAATTCAATTCAGTTTTTACAATTTCAATTTATACAGCGCCAAATCACAACAACAGTCACCTCAAGGCACTTTATATTGTAAGGTAAAAACCCAACAATCATATGACCCCCTATGAGCAAGCACTTTGGCGACAGTGGGAAGGAAAAAAACCCTTTAACAGGAAGAAACCTCCGGCAGAACCAGGCTCAGGGAGGGGCGGGGCCATCTGCCACAACCGGTTGGGGTGAGAGAAGGAAGACAGAATAAAAAAAAACATGCTGTGGAAGAGAGACAGAGATTAATAACAAGTATGATTCAATGCAGAGAGGTTTATTAACACATAGTGAGTGAGAAAGCTGACTGAAGAAGAAATGCTCAATGCATCATGGGAATCCCCCAGCAGCCTATGCCTATTGCAGAATAACTAAGCGAGGATTCAGGGTCACCAGATCCAGCCCTAACTATATGCTTTAGCAAAAATGAGTTTTAAATCTACTCTTAAAAGTAAAGATAGTGTTTGTCTCCTGAATCCAAACTGGAAGCTGGTTCCACAGAAGAGGGGCCTGAAAACTGAAGGCTCTGCCTCCCATTCTACTTTTAAATACTCTAGGAACAACAAGTAGGCCTGCAGTGTGAGAGCGAAGTGCTCTAATGGGGTGATATGGTACTACAAGGTCATTAAGATATAGAATGGGGTCTGATTATTAAAGACCCCAATCACACATCAGTGAGCTTTGAGTGCCCATGACTCTGTCGCTGGTTCACCACTTTCTACCTTGGAGAACTTTTGACAAATATCATTCACAGCAGATCAGAAACACTCTACAAAAGCTGCCTTTATGGAGCTGTTCTGATCATCACTATTTGGCCTTTGTCAAACTTGCTCAAATCCTTTTTTAACTTTACACTTACATGTTTTTCCCACTTCTAGCACATCAACGTTGAGGCGAAAATGTTCGCTTGCTAACCATATAAGGTCATAAGCAGTGTGGAGAAACCAAAATATTTTTACAAAAATGTTTTTTTTTTCTTGAAACAATAAAGACAGTATTTTGGTTTGTTATTTGTTTGTGGATTTGCTCAGATGAACTACTTACACCTACACATTGTCCTCATTTAAAAAATGAAATTGTGTTGTTATCTGTTTATAGCGTCACCCCCCTGACTCAATAGTGAATATTGATAAACAATCCTAGATGTATGGTATCTGAAGTCAGAGACATACTGTAGGTGATGTAAGTCTGTCCTGGATTATTGACTGTCTGCTGAGCTTATGCCAGAAAAAAAACACCAGGCACTTGTTTTGATCTCCGTATATATTTCATGATGTCTCTGCTATGCTTTCTGTTGAACGGTTGCTCACTGTTTACTCTTTTTGAGTTGTCTAATAAAATGCAAACAAAATAGCTCTTGTTCTTCCTTTTAGAAGAGTATAATTGGTTTGTGTGGGGAACACAAACCAGAGACAAATATGGTCGAATTGTCAAGTGCATGAGACATTTAAGCCCTTTACACACACGTTTGAAAGTCCACATCTCTGTAAGCACTGCATAAAGGAATAGGTCATAGCACTAAGGTTAAACACAGTGTTCACTGACTACATTTATATAAAAAAGGGAAAAGGGAATCGAGTTCACAAGTGCCTTTAAACCTAATGGTCTACAGGGGGCGATATCACTGGTTACAAAATAATTTGAATTATATAGAGGGCTATGGGAAAATGAGCTCCCTATAATCCCAGTAAACACTTTCCTGCTGAGGATATGGTCTCAATCACTAGTTTATGATTGAGAAGCCCTGACCTCCTGAACAGAAAGTGTCTCTCAGTATCCGCCCCTCATTCAGCTCAAGCCTTAAAAAGTACACAGACCCCTTATATCCATCCATCCTTCTTCTTCGGCTTACCCAGTTCAAGGTCATGGGGGGCGCTGTAGACTACCCCAGCTGTAATAGTATGAGAGGCAGGGTATGCCCTGGACTGGTTGCCAATTTGTTCCAGTACTAACACATATAGACAGACCCACATTCACAGCTAAAGTCAATTGACAGTCTCCAACTAATCTAAGAGAGAGAATCTATACAGGCAACGTTGGCTGTAACAGGTTATTGTATAATCACATTGCATTTTTCAGTTATGCTGTAATTTAACGCATAACTGTACTAAAGTCAGTGGAGTGATCTACAGCCTTTGCGGAATAGAGAAAAGGGTTGGTGAAATTCAACAACAACATAACGCTGCTAATACTGCTAACACAAGCAAGCATCTGCTAACACAAAGCTAGCCAAGAATGCAGAATAATGTTAAGACTGACCGCATACAGACCCCAGCCCAGCAGCAAGACCATGAACTTCAACAAATAACAAAGGCAGTGATTAGCAGTCGACTTACAGCATTGGTGCAGCCTCCATTTCCACCTGCGCATGTTTCAACAGTAGGATCACTGTGCTAATCAATTTAAAGTCTCTATAGGCGTCTTTGTTTTATGTTATGGCTTTTGTGTACATACACAAAAACTCAAATATGTTACAGTGAGTTTCAGGTCATTTTATGGAGTAACATGAAAGTAATGTAGTGAGTAATGTAACAAATTACTTGCTCTGGTGAGTAATGAAACAATACACCGCATTAGTTTTAAGAAAAGTCATTTGAAATATATTACTTTGAGTAACGACGCCAACACTGGATGCGGGAAGAACATGCAAATTCCACACAGAAAGCCCAGGGCTGGATTTAAACCCAGTAACTTCTTATTGTGAGGCTTTTTTTTTTTTTTACAGTTTTGAAGCTACTTTTAGAGGCTCTGATTCTCAGACAGTAGAGTTGGAGTGTTGTCTTAGGTTGTGATAATAACAGCTAGTAAGATAGGTTGCCTAAACATGCAAATAGGTCATTCTTTAGAGTGCTTTACAACAAACAAATCACTTGACTCCAGCCTACTATGTGGCGTTGCTGTATTCATATAAGTCTGGACTTTTGTTTTACGAGACTCAAAAAAATGTGTAGTATTTGCAGTGATTTAAGCAACAAGATAAGATAAGATAACTCTTTATTGTCATTGCACAGTCATACATAGTACAGTAGTACAATGAAATTGGAAAAACTGTCCTACGTCGGCACTACATATAACACAACACGACACGATATGACACATCACAACGTAACAAACAACACAACACAGTATATTAACTTAGTATAAAAAAGAAGAATAAGTGTATGTGTATTGCACACTGTTATTATTGCACATTAATTATTATTGCACCTTGTTATAAATATAAATATTATTGTTATCGTTTTAAACATTGTTACCTCCCCCTAAAAAGTCCAGGGAGGTATCCAGTCAGGTCAGCTATTTACATTGATCAGAGCTATTGCCCTGTTGTAAAAGCTGTCCTTGAGTCTATTTGTTCGGGACCTCAGCAGCCTGAACCTCCTGCCAGACGGCAGCAGCTTAAACACCCGGTGTCCTGGGTGTGTGCAGTCCCGTAGGATGCTGCGTGCCCTCTTGAGACAGCGAGTGCTGTACAGGTCCTTCAGGGAGGGAAGAGGATGTCCAATGATTTTTTGGGCCATGTTGATGACCCTCTGGAGTGCCTTTCTGTGTGCTGTGGTGCAGCTGAAGAACCACACACCGATGCAATATGTCAGCACACTTTCAATGGAATGTTAACAAGACTGTTAACTGAACATTCTGAGCGCCTGTTGTGTGTGTGTGTGTGTGTGTGTGTGTGTGTGTGTGTGTGTGTGTGTGTGTGTGTGTGTGTGTGTGTGTGTGTGTGTGTGTGTGTGTGTGTGTGTGTGTCTGTGTGTCCAGGCCTCATCTGTACCAATCAAATCCAGATTAACCATTTAACGCAGAAAGAAAAACAGCGCATTGACATTCCCAAATCTTAATCGTCGTTGATTGGCAGCCGGCCATATGTGGCTGAAAGAAATAATGGAGTGGGTTCTGAGACACACGCAAACACACACACACACACATATTTCCACTGTATCCACACAAAACCATACTTGGTCTCACTACATGATAATTCTAATTATCGTTTGGTATTTATATCTCTCTTGCCCTCAGATCATCTTTTTTTCTACCCTGAGGTCACATGGCACCTGCAGGCTAACCTGATCACTAAAACCAATAAAAAACCAGTAAGCATGAAAGAGCTAACTGTGACCATGGTTACAGAGACAGAAAAGGTGCCATGTAACCTCCTTGCAAAAGAAAAACTAGCAATAGCAAAAGGAAACAGGAATCGGGAAAAACAAACAATCATTAATGTGTCGTCGATTATGTTTTGGTTTTTTATTCTTTCATGTGCACAGTTTATAGGTCTTTTATTCATCACTTATGTCTGTTTATTGATCCTTTCTCCGTGTTTATGCATCTGTTACCTTGATTATTAAGTTTAAGATTATTATTTTTTCATTTCCCTTCATTCAGTGGTGGTTTTTCTTCAGTTTGTTGTTACAAAGCAGGAAACTATCCATAGAGGCTACAGCTGTTTTGTACCAGGCTCTAAACATGCTTTTAGTGTTGTAGAATTGGACATTTGATCACAGGAGTCTATGGGAACGGACTCCTTTTTGAAGCCAGTCTCAAAGGGCCTCTGCAGTTTTTTGGCACATTTGCCTTGGCTTCATTTTTCAGGTACAATGACTAAAGCTTGATATGTTTATGCAATTACTTTTTTCTTTTTCTTTTTTCTAGTGCATGACGCCTTGGTGTCTCTATAGTCACTGGTGTAAACAAAGTGCAAAGTGTAATCTCTAGAAGACAGTTTTGGCTCAATTGGGCCCGTCTATCACAGAAAATTTTCCTTGCAGTGTTTCCTGTTTGTTCAAATTCAAAACAAGAAGAAGAATTTGAGCATAACCTGCTAAACATACAGAAGCATAGACTGCATCTGAACTCGAGGGTACCCTCACAGTTTGACAGATAAATGCTCTCTGGGGAGATCGATCAGTCACACGGTCCGTTCCAAGAAAAAGCTGCAGAACATCTGGAACAAAACACTGCATATCAAAATGTATACATTTGCAGGTTTAAAGTTTTTACAATCACAGCAATATTAATAAACTACTTGTGGTACATAAATATTTCATAGAACAGTATTTTGTATGTAAGCAACATTGCTGTTTCCTTAAAGTGCCAGTAACTTTTTAACTAAAGTTACACTGTGCTGCTTCTAAGTCTACGTACATCTTTAAATAAAATACAACATGCTTTAAGTATTTCATTTGAATCTATGAAAAGGATATTTAACATTAAGCATTTCACTGCAGCTCCTTTTGGAGCTAGAACAGGTGTAAAGACAATTTACACTCACACACAAAAAAAGATTCTTTACACTGAAACAATAATTTTGAGTAAAATAAAACTGAAATATATAAAATTAAGGGTTTATTTAGTCAAATAAATCCTCATTAAGGAAAATGTGATTGATACAAAGTGAATGTACAGCAGTCAAGTACATTTAATTTGTCCAGATTCTGGTACATTTGTGTTTATGCAACAAAATTACATTGAATTAAATGGGTAGATTTTTTTATTTAAACTGAACTGTGGCCAAGAATTTTTTATATATTTTATTTTTGGCTTTTTACTGCCTTTATTAGACAGTGCAGTGAAGACAGACAGGAAAGTTGGGAGGAGAAAGAGGGGAACCGGCCGCTCCCCACCATGGTCGCCCGCTCGTCCCAGTGATCCAAACTGTGGCCCTTTTGTCTTTTTAACAAAGGCAAAAAATCAAAAAATCAGCTTGGAAAGAAGGAATGAAAGAAACGAGCCAACAAATAAACAAACAGAAAGCATAAATCCAGACAACAGCTCAGACCATTTCTATGTAATTATTATAAAAAGAATTAGCCATGAATGAAAGACATTAGCTAAGTTTTGGTTTTATCTGGACATGATGAACCCAGATTGCTTGTATGTTCATATGTCACATGTGAACCTATACCTTTTTTTAGAGTCAAACTGGGATGTAGTAGTTTAAACTTTTTTACTGCAGTGCTGTCAATCCTATGAAACTGCTGCTTCACTGAGTGAGTGGGTTAAATGCAGAGAGGAATTTCCCCATGGGGATCAATAAAGTATACTTCATTTATTTATTTATTTATTTATTTAAACAGCTTCAGTTTACAGTAAAAATGTGCAGGTATGTACAGAGCCTGAAAACACTTCTGAATTTAGCCTGCTGTCCCAAATATCTGTAAATTAGATCAAAACAGCTGGAGGAAAGAAGGAAACGCTGAACATTTGATTCCTACAGTTATGGGATGTGGGGGCTCTGTTGTGCTGTGAGATACATTTTCTGCAATGTTTTGTGTCCACTTGTCCCCTTAGAGGAAAGGGTGACTGCAGCTCAACCAAATTCTGATCTGAGTGACCGCCTTTATCATGCGTTGATCATATACAGATGCCACATCCAAGAGGCATGAGTACACTGCCCAGTTGATCACTTATGGAAGGTTTTGGACCAGTGTGCTAAACAACACTCTCTATAATCATCCAATAATCATCCTTAATCATCCTTAGGTTTTTTGTCATTGTTTCCCTTTTAAACCCAGAATTGAATTTAGATCTCACATACAAACTCCAGCTTGATCCTGGCCTCATCGTGTCTCATAGTATCATATACCATATAGACAAACGTACACCTACAGGACCTGCTTTGAACCCATGCCATGAAGCTCATAGTTCTTGTGCTGCTGTTAACACCAGATGAGGCTTGGAAATCCAGCCTTAGCTGACTGGAGTTTAAGCATTAAGCATCCTACCACTTCACTACCTTACCACTTGACTCATTTGCTGTGATTCCTAAACACTTCCACTTTGCAATAATACCTCCTACAGTATTGTAGCGTGTATGTGGAATATATGACCAATGAAATTTCACAAACTGACTTACTTACTTACTTACTTACTTACTTACTTACTTACTTACTTACTTACTTACTTACTATGACAGTACCATTCTATGACCTACTGTAGTTGCAGCTCATGACCCTGAGCCAACTCCTATCCTTCATCATATAATGAAACATACAAACTTGAGTTTTTAAGGTTTTGGGCAGGCAATTTAACATCAAAAAGCCTGTTGTTGTTTTGTGCCTAATGTGTGTTTCATAGCAGTCTCTAGGAGTCTTCATTTATTCAGAAGAAGAGGGGGAGATGTTGTCCAAATGAGTGCATAATTGGCAGGGTTATATGGCTCAAACCTATAAGTGAAGTGCCAAAACTTTCACTCAGTCGTATCCCTCTTTACTCAGGTCTCGCTCATAGTGTTTAGAGCTGAGCTGCATTCATTCCTGCTCAGGGAAAATCCTTGGATTTATTGAAACAGAGCTGAACTCAACTTAACAAAGCTTGGAAGTAAGGAAGCGTTTTCCTTTTAACAGTATTCCAGTGTGTTGTGCTTTAAGCCACTTTTCTACTCTGAGATCACTACAACAATTTCAACATCTCTTCCTGCCTATTCTCAGCAGCGCACACACAGAGCAACCTTCATGTTTCTTTGTTTCTTTTACTTCTCTAAAAAGGTACTGTTACAAATGTCAGTCAAAGTGTAGCTATCAGTGAGACTGTTAGTGTTTCAGCTTAATGTCAGAGTGTTCCAATATATTAGGATTAGCATTAATTAAATTAATATTCGCAATATTCCCAGTCTCAGTCTTTTCTCTTCAGATACTTGCAATCAAATGCAGCAGCACAAACATCTGCCAGAATTAAATCCCTTGTCAACTTCCAACTATTTGACCAGCTGTTCAAGTTAAGTTTAATATTTAATATGAAAAGAATGCCAACATTCTTGTTTTATAGCACCATGGACAGCAAGTTCTAACTAAAATTGGCACAGTGAATAATGGTCAGGTTAGTGTTGATTTTTTCACTCAGGAGTGGGGCTGCTTCTCTTTATCAGCACAGCACTGCGCTGCACCATCAGTTGCAAAGCCAACAAACTGCCCATAACATTTCTTCAGAGACGCCCTCATAGCAAATTCTAACTGCAGGCTGTGTGACAGCAACTCTGTTAAATAACTTCAATTCAGGTTCACACAGCACTAAAAAACACAGAGATTGGTGTATTTATGCACGCAGCACAAGACAGCATCGTCATTAAAACAGGGAAGGCAGTAAATAATGGTTTCTGTTCACTTACACATCATACATATTAGCTGGTATATACAATTTTGGGGTTTATATGGAGGAATCTTTGTAATAAAGCAAAACGCTATAAACCCTGTACTAAATCTCTGTTCTAATTCAGTCTGCAGTCTACATCAATACATCTAAGACAGAGGTCTCAAACTTGCAGCCCATGTCACCCCTACTTTGCAGCCGTATATTGACATGAAGAGATATAGCGCAATTTGGCCTTTGAAGTTACTTTTTTGTTAGGGAGGATTTCTATGTTGTTGAGTGCAATGTTAAAATAAGTTATTTTAAAAGCAAAAAATGATTTAGTATCAAGGCAATGTGAGCAGAGAGCACAAACATGTGGAGGGATTGGCTGTGTTAGTTCAGTGAGAAAGTCAAAGCCTAATGTGTACACTTAGGTCTGCATTTTTATTTTGTTAAATGCAAACAAAATGATTGCAGAAGTGCTGCCACGTGTCTGGCCAGAAAGAGAGGATCAATTTGTTTATTTGGTAGTTCAATGAAAGGCTTCAGTTAAGAGTTCTGTTTTGTCTTGTTATAAAATATTTGGAATTTTTTTTAAAAAAACAGTACATTTTCAGACATATTTATGGGTGTTTTCTTGTTTGTTTGTTTCTTTGGGGGTGGGGGGGGGGGGGGGTGTACTACTTGAACACTAAAGTGGCCCTCCAATGAGATGATAGTGTCAGCAGTGGCCCACAGCTCATTTAAGTTTGAGACCCCTGATTTAAGAGAAGAGCTCTATTATAAAGATATTGATTCTTCTTCGTCGCCTCTCATTTGTCTGGACGAAAAATTACCATAAATGTATGAAACTACATGCAACAGATTTACAACACAGTGCAATATATTTGAGAACAAGATTGCACAATTGATTGCGATATTACAAACCAACTCCATGTGAGTGCTGGCTTGACCCAGTTTAATTGAAAACTGAGAGCAGACTGCTTCAGTCTTATAGCAGTTTTATCTGCGTTTTATCACCACCTTGATGCACCTGATCGTCAGTGGTCTCAGACCTGGTTCCAGCCTTTAAAGTAACCACGTCAAGTTGATTGTACGGTTGTAATGTTTGGTTGCGTAGCTTCTCCGTCCACTGCACAGCTAAAGCCTTGCTTACTTACTGCCGTACTGCCATAGGTTTAGGCTGCTGGGAGACTTCCTGTGATGGACAGCGCATTTCTTCTCTTCCCTCTTTTCACTCCCCAGTGCGTTTTACTGCTACATGCCATAAATATTTGTCATCTCTGTCCCATAGTTTGTGTTTGTTCTTGCCTCTCTGCGCTCGCTTTTTTTCTCTTCTCTTTCCAATCACTCCCAGAGCAGATTCCTGTCCCCTCCCGCGTGGGTTCTGCTGGATTAAAAGGGAGCTCTTCCCTCCCGCTGTCGCCAAGTGCTGCTCATATAGCCCCTGATTTATTTATTTATTTTGTTTGTTTGTTGGTTTTGGTTTTTTCTTTTCCTTTTATTTGTTTTTCTTTGCTTGCTTTTGTCTCATATTGTACGACGGTTACTTTACAACACAAAACACCTCTTCTTAAAAGTTTTAGTGAAAATAAAAAGAATTGAATAACTGCAGAAAATTAACTCGTATGTATTTGCATAGCGCTTTACTTAGTCCCTAAGGACCCCAACGCGCTTTACACTACATTCAGTCATTCACACACTGGTGACAGCAAGCTACATTGTAGCCACAGCTGCCCTGGGGCGCACTGACAGAGGCGTAAGTAAATGGAAGTACTCATCGTCTGGTGGTCCTCCTCAGGGAACTTTTCAGGATCAGATATTTTACGCCCGGCATTCACGTGACTTTTATGTTTAATACATATGGGGGGTTTTTTGTTGGTTTTTTGTCTTTATTTGTTAATGTAAACATTGACCGAAAATGTTTCCTCCCCCTAAGTCGTAAGTGTCGTACATCTGATTAATAACTCATAAATTATGAAAAGACTATACAAGAAAATGACAAATGAGCTCGTCCTCTAGCTATGAGTTATGAAGATTACGGGAACCTTTATTGGAAGACAGAAGGCTGTTGAGTAAGTGTGAGACAGAGAATCTTAAAATATGTTTTAAAAAATACATCAGCGAACGAGAGAACAATACAGAAAGCGCTATGGCAAGTTTTATTATGAGCTAGTTGGCTCCATGCAAAGAAAATATTTTATTTTTTATTTGTGTAATCGCTTCATCACCTCCTCGGTAAACATGACTGCAAACACACACAGTGGACTGATTCACGGAGTTTCGGTGGTGCGTATAAAATCGCTCTGAGGATTTGAAAAAAAATGCTGTGAATTTATCTGACGCTCACGTCACACGCCTCCTCTCTGCGTTCAGGTGCAACCGATGAACATATGGTCACGTGGTGGTCGAGTCACCAAAGCAGAATATATATTTGGGTAGAAAATGAGAGAAAGACGAAAACAAGAAAGCAAAGCGTGTAAACAGCTTCACAAATTAAGAAAAAGAAGAAGAGGCTTCATTTTAAACACACACACACGGGGAGAGAGAGAGAGAGAGAGAGAGAGAGAGAGAGAGAGAGAGAGAGAGACCATCGCGTCACCTTCTGAAGCACACACACTCATTAACCTGTTATTTATTTGCCTAAGTGTTTTGGAACACTTTTTGTATTCATTATTGTTTCTGTTTCTGCTCATATGCCATACATTTGATTAAAAAATGCCAATTAGCAAACTATTATTAAAAACGCATATGTTCTGTAAAATGTTGTCAAATGTTACTGGTTTTAAAAACTAAATAGCTGTTACTGAAAATAGTAAAATTCTAATGATTATGTGCGCTGTGGTTTTTATATTTTTCCAAAAAATGTGGAAACAGCAGAAATCAGCCTGGAATATTGGGTGTGTTTTAATAAAAGTCATAATGTCAATAAAACAAGCAACAACAACAAAAACTTTGTTGTTTCATTTATATCAGGTTTTAATACACAGTGTGCTGCTGATGCCATGTTTGGAATATTCGCTAAACTATAGGCCCCAAAGAAATTGAGAATTCCTCTGTTTTCTATATTTACTTTGAATTGACCTTTTTCGTGACTGGTTTCTGTCTACAATTATAAAGTACAGAAATATAATTTATCATCTCCATTAAGCGTCTTGATTAACATCTGCGTGGTACCTCTTAGCTGTTTAAAATGTAGTTCTTTATATTCAAACTACCACAACGAATATCATACCACAGCTGCTGTGTGACCGCGTGTTTTATACACTGTAAAATAAAAGGGGGGGGGGGGGGGGTGCAGGACGCACTACGATCTGTTTTATTAAGTTAATGCAACTTCAAAATGCCTCGGTGTCTTCACGTATTCCACAGAGGATATGAGAAAGGCTTCTTGTTTTTCTTTATTATTAGATTGTCAAAAGTGTTGGCCATTGATTTCCTTCGTGGATTTGCCTAAACAAAGTCAGTTCTAACACTTCTCCAGTTGGGTCCACTATTTATCTCAGCTCTATATCGGGGTAAAGGCACCATATCCGGCTCTTGGTTTGTTGGGGAGTCAAAAGGAGACATGACACTTGACGCTAATGGTAAGGACAAAGCTGCTCCAGGAAGGAGCTTCTCCCCTGACATACAGAGATGGTGAATGGGCACAGCAGCGTGGGCGTCATGGGCGGGCCTCGGGGGTCCAGGCCATCCTACTGGTATATTTCAACTACAACATACATTAATTCATGTAGTTTGTTCATTAAACAACAACAACAACAACAACAACAACAACAACAACAACAATAATAATAATAATAATAATAATAATAATAATAATAATAATAATAATAATAATAATAAATTCCCCCAAAAACGCACAGATCTCCGATTCCAGTTCACAGTCGAGCTTCTGCAGTAATCGCTCAGATTTTGGGAAGCAGCCCTCATGTCACTATGAAGCTAAAAAAGGGGTCATTCATCAGCCAGTGCAGTTCTGAAGCATGATCCTATCGAAAATGGGAAAACAAATGGAAATGTGTTGACTGCACTCACAGGAAACTGTCCCGGTGTGTGCTGAGTTCATTGATCTCCTTCCGCATGCGCCCAGAGAAAAGGTCTCTCCTGTTCGTTTCCTGCCTGCGCAATCTAAGACACGTGATTCTGCACTTCTCTGACTGTAACCACTTTTATCAGTGAGCCTACTACGCGTAAAGAGTTATTATGTATACATGTTCATGATTTGTGGTTTCCCTGTGAAGGTGGCCCGATGACTCCCGTAGTATTCTGTAAAATGTATATTAACGGGTATTGCTGCATTTTGGTTTGTAACCTCTGGGCACAGAGTGTGTGAGCGAAAGCACATTTATTTTATTTTATTTTATTGTAAATGGCAAAGTGACGTAAGCCAAATGCCTTCTGTCAAAGGTGGCTGGCCATGCACTTCATATGCTCTGGTGCCGACCCTGGGGCACAGTCAGCTGACCTTTTCGCCCTGAGAATTTAATCCTGTGCGCCCTCCAAGAGCCAATCCCTGCAGGCTGAACCATTCAGATCCATGGAGAGGAGGATCACACACACCAGTAAAGTCAGGCTATTTCTAAAATTAAGCTCCTCGTCTTTAGGATCTATTTCAGGATAACTAGAGAAGAATAAACCTAACATTGTTTGCTTATCTATAACAGGTGGTGAGTGTCGGTGAATTTATAGCAGTCGCAGAAACTGGTTTGAACTAATGGGAACTTTTTGGGCGGATACAAAATAAATAAATAGATAGATAAAACATCTCTGCATTTCCACAAAAGCGGTCTACTGAACACGAGTAAAAACTGCTGTCATATGGTCTACTGACATACAATCCGTTTTATTTCATTTTATTGTATCCGTTTTACCTTATTATTTGAATTTTCTGTTTGTCGCCAATATTTGCCAGTTATCTGTGGTATCTTTACAAACTGCAGTCAAACGTGTCCCGCTGTGTCTTTACTGTTTTCGTCTGTGATGCCAAATGTTACGTCAGTGTTTTGGGTTTAGTTTCGTTTGTGTATTTCTTTTAAGATCTTTTAGAGACACCGATAAAAAATAAGATTAAGCCTAATCTAAAGCAGGGAGGAAAGACTGGAGAGGAAGACAAAAAATACAAGAAGGAAAATGGCAAAATAGGGAGGAAAGGGAAGGAAGGAAGGAAGTCGAGTGAAAGGGTGGAAGTAAGGGAAGAGATAAAAAGAGGAAAGAGGATAGGTAGGAAAGACGGGGGAAAGAACAAGGGGAGGAATGAAGAAAATCAAGAGGGGGGTGGAAGGAGAGATAAAAGGGAAAGAGGGTAACCTAGAAAGGAAGGCCGAATGGTGTGAGAAGGAAATAAGGAATAAAATCAAGGAAGGAAAGAAGGAAAATAGGAGAAGATAGAAAGGAAAAGAAGGAAGAGAACGGAATGGAATGGAAGAAAGAGGGAAAGTTTATCTTCACTTCCTCCCCCTCCTCCCCTGTGTCCTTCTGTTGCTTCTTTTGTCTTTTGACTGCTGGTCACCCCATTTAACATGGGACAGATAGCATCAGCCTGACAGATATTGGGTTCCCTGGCAGCTCCATTGTTGGGGGGTGAGGAGGGGTGAGGGGGGACGGGTTAGTTCTTGCGTTACAGTGGGACTCGTTTAACTCGCAGCCCTCTTTTAGGAAACGAACAAATTGCCGCTGAAAGTCCGCCTTTGTTGTTATGGTGGGCTGATCTGAGAGCAGCCGAGGCTCAAACACCAAACAGCCTGCAGAGAACAGCAGCGCTTGGATCAGACCACGACACACCGAGACACCGACCGTCTGCTGCTGCTGCTCCACAAACGTTCACTTTTTTTAAAATTATTATTTTTTTAGATCGTTTGATCAGACATGGGGTTTTTTCAAGGCCAGTGTCTTTCATGTGTCTTTTCGGTTTTCCTATTTGTGATGTTTTGAAGGCCCATGCTGATATTCTGAGGCATGTATTTACCAATAACCTGCTGTTCTTTTTAACATTTTCCAGCAAGTTTACAAGATTTTTTTAATGATTTGGAGGATTATGGGCCATTAAAAATCTCCGCTGACATATTTATTTGGACAATTTTGTTTTTCAATCATAAACTCCGGTGCCAGGAAGATGCTCACGAAATAAGATTTGGAGTGTTATTTTACACTAAAAAGCCTGCTACTGCATCCCAAACATATTTTTGAATAACACTCACCGATAACGTGCAGTTAAATGTTCAAAGATTTCTGGCTTTGAAGAAGCTGTGAATCAAGCTTTCGAGTGTTATGGGACTAAAAAACTCAAACCTTGATTTGAGTTAAAGAGGTTCACACTGGTTTCTTTAAGGTAGTACGGTGCACTTGGTGTGTGTTCTAATCTGCTTCCAAACATCCAGGGTGTTGGTCACATATACACTCAGTCTCTAAATCACCCCCCTCCCATTGGATTTATTTATTTATTTTATTGTATTTTTCAGAAATGTCATAACTTGGTACAAAAGAGCTCCTGAAATGGATTTTAGAGCACAAAAAACTTTTATTCTGTAGTCACCAAGAACACCCAGTTACTTTATTAGTATATCAAACTTGGTGCCAATATACAAGCTTTTGAGGGGGTAAAAAAAACTGAATCCAGTTTTGAAGTGATTTGAGTTTCAGATACTGATGTTTGGACCTTAACTATTTCCTAATGTAAGATATCTGCTATGTTTCTATATAATTAACATGGAGCAGAACATTTGAAACCTTGATTTGAGATTTAATGGCCCACATTTTACAGAGAACTCCTTAGTATTTAGTTGTTTGAGCAGACCTGTGGTGTGGGTTTTAAAAGTCCTGATCTGTGATAACTCGAGTTATTTCTTTCACAAAGTAGCAAACTCACTTTTTACAATCTAAGCTCTTAAGATTTCTATAAATCAGCCTTTAGAGAGAACAGTGGGAAAATAAAAATCTCAAATAAAACAATCATGTGGGTGCTTTTTTATTTTTTCTAAAAAATAAATATCCTTGGAGATCAGAATTATAGTGTTTCAGTGATTCTGTTTTCTATTTGCTAATTTGGTTCCAGACCATGTCTGTGAGTGTGGATTTACAACATTGTTCTGCATTGTGTTGTTCTGCACCACCATAAAATAGTAATGAAATGTTGGTCCAGGATCGACATTGCAACTAACCAATCATACTGTTGTGATGTCATAGCTTATTTGTGTGGAAATTAATGTGTCGAGTTAGGTTTGCTGGCAGCCAAATTTAGATCATTCATGTTGGTTTACTAATGATCTTTTTAAGCATTAGCTAGCTTCTTGGCTATTGATTCACTGACCAGCTGCAATGGTGATTGCCAAGCTTTGTGTTTTTCTATTTAATGCCAAACTACCAAGATACTCTGAATTTTATTCCTACTTTTCAGACTGTAAAAATCTCCTAACCACCAGATCTAGTTTCTCAAAATATTTCCCATTTTCGTTCATGATAAAGCTAAATCTTACAATTAAATCCTGGATTATGAGATCACATGTTTAATCCTTACAAATTAATGTTGTTATTTTTGCTATTTTGAAGACACCTACTGGGAATGTTCATTTATCCTTTAAATCTCTAATATAAAATAATAAAATATTTCGTTGTCCTCATGGACTTTACTGCCCCTCAGAGTCCACACTGAAATGACTCTTTCTGTTTTTTAATCAGATGTTTTGATGGCAACAGGCCGACACTGTTCAGCGCCTTAACTGCGTTCCATTTCAGTGCCAAAGGAATTAGATTTTTAAAAACCTACATTTCAAAGTGTTTGATTTTGTTGCGTTTTATCACTGACAATGAGATTCTCGTGAAATGGTCCAATCTGTTTAGTCAAATTCAAACATTTAGGGCTTTCTTCATATGTTATCCTCTTGTTGGTGATGGAAAACTCTGATTTGATGCCCAGATGTAATGTAAATCGTTGTCACAAATTAAACCAAATTCAGAGTAGTGTGTGTGACAGGAATTATTTTTTACTGCAATTTTCTTTCAGAAGCTTTATTCTTCTCATAAAAACATGTAAGCTCTATACCTGTTGACTAAATGTGCTCAGAACTTCACATAATTGAGATTTTTCTGATTAGAAGAAGAGCTACTGTGTAACAAACTTTCTCCATTAAAGGACTGATTTGCGGTTTAGAGGCCAGACTGACTGATTGTCCAATAATCACATTTTTTTTTTTTAAATTTCAATTCATTCTCTTTTCTTTTCCTCTTCTTCTCAAGGCAAAAAATCCCTCAAAAGTCATTATTGTGCCTTTAAAATGCCATGCTGAACACTTTAAAGTGAGTCTTTTCTGATCTGAAGAAATAAGTAAATGAATGTCTCCTATAACTTAAATCATAATCATTATCAAGACATAAAAAAATAAGTTGATAAATAAATAGAAAACCCAGGAGCCCTTCTGGATGAAATGTGTTCACCAGGCAGCCGAAACAAGCATGCATAAGGCCTCTGACAGAGTAGCAAAACACCGGCTATCGATCCGCAAAATAAACCCTGAAGCTGTAGAATGAAAGATCACACTTGATCCACTGAGCACTAAAGCCGCAGCAGCAAACAGCACAAACAGCCGAAGGTTTTCAGCGACTCCAAACGACAGATCTGTGCGCGATAAAAAGGCGGAGGAGATCCTGAGCCATCTGCACTCAGACTGAAGCTAGCAGCCGCTGCGGTGATGCACAGAAAAAATAAATGATTATCAAATAAAAGCAGAAAGACACAACTATTAGCGTCATTGCATCTTCATTCTTTTGTTCCACTTCCTGCTACTTTGATTGCAGGTTCAACACAAGCACTACACGTCTGCTACACATGGGTCGCACTTGCGTCCTGTGGAAGCTGCAGGCAGTCTGAAGGTTTGACCTTTGACCTCCTGCTTTAGTTACTGCAGGTGCAGCAGTGAAATATTTCATGATCCAAAATCTCTTAATAGGACACGAATTTTGTTTAAAAAGCAAAAACATTCAATAATAATAATGAACTCTGTTTTGTTTCTTTTGGGATTTTTGTTTTTGTTTTTTGGAATAATTTCCACTGAAAGAAATGAAGAGATTTTAAGATGGTTGCTATTTTAACACATATTAAGAAAAGTACAAAAAAAGGATGGAGGTTTAACCTTTGACCTGTGGGCAGCAGACAGGCATGAGGGCAATAATCCTTATTCTGTCATTGTCATTATTTGAAATAATTGCACTACCTGTTGTTGTTGTTGTTGTTGTTGTTGTTGTTGTTGTTGTTGTTGTGAGGTTTCTTTATGAGTTTGTTTTAACTAAATAAGATAAATATCACATTTTTCTCACACTGACTCTATTAGAAACTCAGTGTTTGCTTTGCAGGCTTATTGTATGAGCAGAATACGCTCACATCTGCATGGATTATGGATTATCTTTCCACCAAACGACAGGGAAGACGGGAAACAACATTCTGCAACAACACCAAGACCTGTTGTTTCTGAGACAGAAAATTGGAGCTTTAAGATGGATGGAGGGGACCTATAGACCTACTATACTCCACTATAGGACAAATCACGTGATAGCGTTTATCCAAAACCGAACAGAGACTCATTCAGGTTAGAACGTGTTGTCAGGTGAGGAAGGACGATCCTCACATCGAAACAGCTTTTTTTGTTTTGTTTTTTGTTTTGTTTTTTTCCTTCAATTGAGCAAACATTATTCGAATTTAGCAACAACACTGCAAGAAAACGGGCTTCAGAAAGCATGAGGCACCAACTAAAGTGGACTCTAGAGAATTTAAACTCCTGAAAGTGGAGAAAGAAAAAATGTATATGGGTGTGCAGCCTGTGCTGAAATGTTAAAACACGAAGAATAAGCTGGAAGGCCTGCAGCGCCTCAGACAGAGAGGCTCAGTTTACGGCTTTACGCCACAAACCTGCAGAAAAAAATGTGAGGTGGTGATTGTGCACCAGCATAGAGACAGAGCGAGAGAGAGAGGAGGAAAAGCTGCAGGCCGCGGATCAAAATCACACCAGCTGCAACAACAAACATCCACGCGATCACAGCGACATCTGAACACACTGTGAGTCTTTAGGCGTTGCTCATAAGCGCTGAGGAGGAGGACGCAAACACATCTCTACATCCAGATCTCACTTTTCTTTTTCAGGGCTGAAAGTAGAATTCTGATTTCAGGTTGAGTTCGGAATCACGACAACTGCACAAAAAGCGATCAGAGCACCTCAAAGAAGACACTGAAGCTGATCCCGGCAGCAGCAGAAAGCACAACACAAACGCACACGCTCAGCTTTGAATCAGACTTCCTGAATGAAACACACAAACACCCCCAAAAAAGCGAAAGAACAAAACAGAAAGTGGCACATAAGCTGCAGCCACACAGAATTAAACGCAGAGCATCAGGTAACAAAGAGAGAAAATCTCCAAATGTGAGACTTCACGACCAGCACGTGCATCCCTGCTGGATTTAATTCATGTTTCTTCTCCACAGAAGCGCAAAAATACTGAAAACCGATATGTGAACCTGTTTACTGAAGAACCGAATTAACATAATCTGAAATGTAAGGTGTGTGTGTGTGTGTGTGTGTGTGTGTGTGTGTGTGTGTGTGTGTGTGTGTGTGTGTGTGTGTGTGTGTGTGTTTATTTGGAGAGATTTAAAAACCAAACCAAGCATCTGCGACCTATACATGAAGCATACATGTGGATCTCAGACCGATCGTTGCATAGTACAAATATGACACCACAAAAATAAATAATTAACTTCACACAACATTAAATAGTTCCAAACTTAAGAAGTAAATTTTCAACCTTGTTTAAGTTTCAGCTGTAAAATAGCTTCAAGAAGGCGCAAACCCGGCCACCAGCATCTGAAATACTCAAAATCTAAACCACAGTAGCGCCAAGGGGAAGAAGAAAGAAAGTCTCCTGACGGTGGAAATATCAGAAATTGTAGTGGAAAAAACGCGCCATCACCATTTGGCCCCTGACCAAGAAAAAAAATGCACAAATCTCTAAATTTAAGGGGGAAAAAAATCATCTTTTTCTGATTCTTAAAAAGAAAAAAAATCAGATGAGGCAGAATGATTAAAAAACAGAGAAGAAGAGTCATCTCACCATCAAAGTCATCACCTGTTAACACATAAAAAGCCACAGACAGACGAAAACACTGCACAGCGCCAAAGAAAGAACACCAGTGACCACAATTAGCCTGCAAAAGCTGACTCTTGTTTAGGAAAGATGTCAAATCTGAAAATGTAAAGGGGAAAATATCCAGAAAGTTTCTGCTCTGGGGCTTAAAAAAACAAACAGAACTGAGCAAAGTGAGCAAGAAAAGCCGCGTTTAAAACACTAAAACGCATCAGTGACACAGCGCTCAAATCTGCTCTCACATCCTGACTTTTCTTTGGAAAAAAAGACTGAAAAAACTGGAGCTCCTTACAACTAGTGTACGGTGGTTTGAGCTGTGAGCAGTTTAAACCAAACAGACATATGATGATAAAACAGTGCAAAGATGACATTATTAGGGAGGGGGGGTGGAGGGGGCTGCACACAAACCCAGAGGCCACAGCCTCCAGCGCCTCAGATTTCACTGCTCAGAAGGAGAAAATGTCACAACCTGAAACACCAAAGACCCTCACACAGTCAGTCAGGCTTCAGCAGCCTTAACGCGACCTCCGGTTGCATCATTTGACAGTTTTTTCACCGAGACGCGCATAAATCTGCACGTGTAAAAGCTGTAACGCACAGGTTGAATTTTTTTTTAATCCCAGATGTGTGCGTAAACAAGAACAACTAAAACTCCAGGAAAACATAAACGGAAACACTCGTGTGGATGAGGTGGGATATCGACCTTAGCCCACAAATGAATCAAATGATGTTTGCTCTCCATAAAACCATAATTCAGAATCTGATTAAGAAAATCCAAAATTTAAGTTAAAATCTCGAAGAAGAAAAAAGGTGGTTTTGCTGTTAAAAAAAAATGAACAATAATAATCCTAAATTGATTTTTGTGCTTTTCAGTGAAATCAGTGAAAACACGGACGGCAGGAATAAAAAAAGACAAAAGGATTTTCATTAGTTATGAATGTAACCTATTCTTTTATTTTTATTTTTTATGATTATTTTTTTCTGTTTTTGTTCTTTTTTTAAACTTTTGTAAGCGACAAACACGGGAATAAGAATAAGACCACAATAGTATCACAACCATGAAAATTTTTTTAGAGACGACAATTAAAGGACAATCATTCCAAGTAGTATTAGATAATGAGGCATTTTTTTTCTTGTCAAACAAACGGGTTTTTACATCGTTCCTCCTTTTATAGAAAAACAGAAAAGCAAAAGCTCACATTCAACTTACAAATAGACATTTCTCTCTCGCTCGCTTTTTTTTTTTACTAATAATACAAAAAGTAAATAAAAGGAAAAGAAGCGTGAACGTCCGTTTTTATCGGCGATCACGTTTACAGTCAAAGAAAGCACATCACAGGTTGCACTGCGGAAAATATCCATCAGCAAAACGAGAAATTTGTGCTCAATATTCAGCCTTGAAATCTGAATTTTCTATAGCACGAGCAGTTAAATTCAAAAGGTTTAAAAAAAAACAGGCAACAGGAGGCAAAAAAAATCTCTCCAGCAGCACTAACAATCCTTCGCTGATGACGCTGAAAAAAATCGGCGCCACCAAACTCCATTTACGTTTCAGCTAATTTAAAAAGACTGCAAAAAAGCAATATAAATCTCGTTTAAATGGATATTTTCTGCAGTGAGGGAGGCATCATTCACTCCGTCATCCACACCTTCTCCCATCCATTCATTCAGTCCTTAATTCTTTCCACATTAGGCCTGTAGTGTTATGCAGCTGAATACTGACTCTAAAAATCCTAAAAAACCGATTCTTTGGTCTATAGAAAGTACATTAGCAGTTTTCAACTGGGAAATTAAACGAGTGGAGAAACAGTCTCGGGACTTTAAACTGCGGGAGGCAGAGTCGCTAGAAACAAAAAAATAAAAAAAATATATAAAAAATGTGTTTCGATTTTGTAAAGTAAAATCACTCTCCGCCGCTTTTCTTCAACCCCGCATGATACTTATAATACTGCAAAAATGCGGGCAAAACAGGCTATCAGAGATATTATTATTATTTTACCTTTTTAAATCTTAAAATTAGACGAAACTATTTTAAATACATATTCTATAAAAGTAATACCTCCTCCAATAATAATAACAGAAAAAATCAGCCTGCAGCTCTCCTCACGCTCTCTGTTTTTTGTGTTTTTGTTTGTTTTGTTTTGTTTTTTTTATCTCAGATCACATTGCACGTCGCTGACTGACAGTACTATACAGAGACAAACCCCGGACACTTATAGGAACAGACATTATGTACACAAAAATTAAAACTGCTGGAGAAGATGGAGCAGAAGAAGAAGCAATAATAATAATAACAATAATAATAATAATAATAACAATTAAGATAATAATAATAATAATAATAATAAAAAATACCTGGAAACTTCAGGGCTGCTTTCTGTTAGTTTCTCAGTGCTGCTCTTTTTTGTTTTGCAGTTTTAAGCCTCTTCTCTTTTTTCTATAGTAGGTAGTTTATAATAATTTTGTCATTTTTTGTACAATGTAAATGTTCAGTGTAAAATGTTCAACTTACAGTTCCAGTCACTTAAAGATTCTCACTCCTTCAGGGCAGAATGAGGGGATGGATGCATGGATGGAGAGGTGAGGTGGGATAAAGTGGAGGGGTGAGGCTGGGGGTGAGGGTTTGGGGTGTTAGTGTATAAGCGGGTTGGAGGTTGAACTCTGGTTCTGATGCGTAAAATAGTCAGACAACCCCCCGGAAAGTCCTGAGGAGAAGGCCGGCAGAGAGCCGGACAGAGCGGGCCTAAGAGAGTCACAGGGCAGCGAGGAGGAGGACGGAGCCTGCGGGGAATTGGAGGCCGAAGCCCGGGCGGCCTGCAAGGTGCCGCCGCTGCCGCCGGACTGCGTGGTCATGGACGGGTGTGGGACATGAGGGAAAAAGTAACTGGTCTGTCCGGCCAGTAGATTCACCGAGCAGGGGTTCAGGGAGTAAGTGGCCCCGGAGCAAGGCACGGAGAGGCCGCAGGGTACCGCCGAGGCCGCCAGGGCCGCCGCTGTCAGGTGGTGCGTCGCGTAGGGGAGATCCCCCCCGACCAGCCGGTCCATGCTGAGCCCGTTGGAGGATGGGAATGACGAGTGGTTGTTGCTCATGTTCTGGGTGAGCATGGTGCTGTAGGACATGGGATGACCCGGGTATCCCGATGAGGTCCCGTTGTAGCCGAGGGCGCCGCCTGCCCGCGGGTGGTGTAGAGAGAGGAAGGGGGACATGGGCCAGTACAAGGAGCCGGCTCGGTCCATGAAGGTCAGCCCAGAGGTCAGCCGAGCACCCCGCTTGAAGGCCAGCTTGGCTCGGGACGTGGTGGACCTCCGTCGGAGTTTCCCGGTAGTGCCGCCGATGAAAACGTCGTCGCTGCTAGGGTCCAGCATCCAGTAGTTCCCCTTGCCCGGGTCGTCGTAGTGCCGCGGCACCTTGACGAAGCATTTATTGAGGCTGAGATTGTGTCGGATGGAATTCTGCCAGCCCTGTTTGTTCTCCCGGTAGTACGGGAAGTTTTTCATGATGAATTCATAAATGCCGTTCAGAGTGAGCCGCTTCTCCGGACTCTGTCTGATGGCCATCATTATCAAAGCGTTATAACTAAAAGGAGGTTTTTCATACTTGCCGCTTTTCTTCTCTCCGTCCTTCCCTCCAGCGCCGCCGTCTCCGTCCTTTGCGTCCTTTTTCTCTTCCTGCTTCTCCTTCTCGTCCGGGCAGCTCTCCTGTCTCGAGGAGTCACTTTTAGAGTCCGCCTTAACGTCCGGCTGCGCGACGGGAAGAGGAGCTTTCTGCTCGGCTTCGTCCGCGGCGCCGGGCCGGTGGTGGTGGTTCTGGTGGTGGTGGTGAAGGTGGTTTTGGTGGTGATGCTGGTTCTGGTGATTGTTGTTGTCGCTTTGAACGGCCTCGGGCACCAAACTGTTTATACTAAACGACGATTTAGGAATCATTTTCACCTCTTTGCGCTCTCCCATATCCAACATCACCGGGCAATAAGGGGGGAAAATGGCAACGACCAAAAGCGACGATCACAGCTGGGTTTCAATCTGTCCTGTCTCTGCCTGCGAACCAGGACGGGAAGGAAGGAAGGGGGGATAGATAGGAAGAAAGAAAGTATAGCCCAACAAACTATTTCATGTTCGGTTTGGGGAGAAAAAAGGAAACACACACACAACACACATGTACACACACATCGATAGGAGACAGATAGCTGCAATTAATTAGGGAGCCACAGCCACTAAAGCAAGTAAAAAAACATTGGTTGGACCTTTCCAGTCCTCAGCCAACCAGGGGAACATTAGTATTAAATATTAAGGCGTCCTCTGCGCTTTCAGCCAATCATGACTCACAGGGAAACACACACATCCACCAATGCCTTGCACGCTGCAAAAAATGCCCACCTTCCCGATACATTTCATGGTTTCTGTCCTAACGAATCGAAATTTGATCAAAATGAACATCGAACTGCGACAGGAACTAGTCTGTTTTTATGGTTTCCAAAGCGAATCGTTTGCTTCGAAATTTTCGTTGGATGTTAGACTATTCTTCTTCAAACTCGTGCTCCCTGTCCTCGTATTAATCTCATCTGCGAAATCATACCCTTGAACTGTAAACGGATTAAACTCGAATAAAAAAATTGAGATTTTTTAAAACCCACTCGTTTATTCACCTGACATTTTTTTATAGAGAAAATGAAAATTTAGAGCCTTTTTACGCCGCCAAATCGGACACTTTTTACAGCGTAGAAAACACACTCACCCTTATCAACATTCGTGTGCCTTCCCCTCATCCCTCCCCTCTCACACTCTCTCCCCCACCTAAACCAAAAAACCATAGCTGGAAAACACACACCGTGCATGCGTAAACCCAAATCCCCGCCGCTCCTCATATTTACACTCCTCCGATTCAAATATTTGCCCCTTCGGCGTCTCCAAAACTGTTTACATCCCGGGAAAATAAACAGAGGAGAGGGGATCCGGAGGGCACGCGGACACGGTCAGGACAGGCTGAGGTGATTTATGTGTCAGATCGCAGCAGACTGCGCTGCGCAGAAAGGCTGCGGGGCTGCTTCTCCAAAAGCCGCTTCTCCGTGCGTAAAATGTGTGCCGGGCATAAACACGGTGTCATTTCAATCTGCCACTTTAAGGAAGGTTTCAGTAGTCACTTACTTTCCTCCCAGCGGAGGAGAATTTAACAACAGCACGAAGTGAACCGGAGGCAGGAAGAGACTCGGAGTGTGGGAAAGGGTGGAGAGCCGAGGGCCGCCGAGAGCTAGAACCAAGCCGCATTCACAGATTTATTTTTTATTTTTATTTTAAACCGCCATCGACAGAAAAATGTGAAATAATTTAACACAACATTTCAAATAGGGATTTATGTAATTTTTTTTCCTTCGAAGAAATAAAACAAAATAAAATAAGATACGTTGCAATTATACGCATATACTGTGACTGGTACGGCACCCCTGCTCCTTCATTTACTGCTGCTCTAACGGCACTGAGGGATGTAGGCAATGAAGTCCACAATATCTGCCTTATCTGCCTCCGCTTTAACGTTCATAAAATTAAAGACGGGGACGCTGTTTATGGGTTGATGTGTTTACATTTATAACAGAATTTGGTTGCCAGCCCGCGAAGAAATGATTGCGAAAAGGAAATGAAAAAAGTTCAAAGTGTCACAGTGGAGAGGAAATTAGTGAATAGATACCGCTGTTGTTCTTACATTGTTAAATGTTTACATTATTATCGTATGTTAATAGTAAACCGCTAAGAACACATATGGCTTTACAGATACTACACGAATTGGACTGTGCAGTAATATTTACGCACTTTGTTGTTGTTGCTGTTGTTTGAGTCAGATATTGTTTCTGGTCTCACTGGAGTTCATTTAATTCATGCATAAACTGCAACTACTGCTAAGTGTTCCCACAACAACTACACGACTATCCACTCAAATACGCCTGTAGTACTTCCAGCCGTATGCAGCTGCTTCAGCCCCTGAAACTACACAACTACCTCTTGTTAGTAGCACTGCTGGGGGTTTTTTATTGATTCACTGTCATTATTGACGAAATGAGTACAGCTACACCGCTGTTATTAGCACAGTAATAGTAATATTTCCATGCAGATATCACAAGTATTGTTGCTACTACAATGAAGTTTTTCTCTCCATATGAGCGCAAAAAATAAATATATTATGTTCCCCCTCAACAACACCCTCACGTGTTGTCTGGAACAGATAATTACAAAAGGAAAAAAAACTGTTAAGTCTACAAAATAAAAGCCTTTCAGAATGTAATTCCACCTTAAATAGTTTAATGGGAGACACACTCAGCCAAATCTGTCAGTCTGTAAAGTGCACAACAGTTGATTTAACACGTTTAAGGTGGTATGAGGATCTTGATGTCAGTGTGTGCGAGGGGAAGACAACCGAAATTGTAAGCCTCCCCACACACACACACATTTTTTTGACATCATTGGAGCATCGAGGTGTCCAAAACGAAACCACATAAAGCTAATTGAACATTTTTCCATATTTTTTATTTTACTTTGAATTTCTTAACTTTACGTGAATCATGTGGAAATCTGCCAACAACTCACAGTTTTCATCCAAAGTGGAGACTTTTCGGCAGAAATGTGACTCAGCTTGCTGACACACAGAAAACCTACAATTTAAGAGGAGAAAGCTCATTTATTAACAAAGAGCGACTTTTAAGAGAGTCGCGCTGGATTAAATACACCTGACGTAATTCTTTGTGTAGTTCTAATAAAAAATGAACCAGCTGCTCGGACACGCTCCGCTGTTTTTACGCATGAAACACTGAATTGTCACGGAAGCGTTTGCGCTTCTCAGACAACCACAAATATGAATTTATTTTCTGTGAAAAGGTGAAGCAGTCTGTCAGTGACGGGCGCTCATCACTGAAGCAAGGCAGGAGAAGACTTGTAGCAAAGTGAGCGGGTTTATTTCGGGCTGGAAGGTTTTTAACGCACAAAGAAGAAACTGAGCACTGAACACATTCTCAGAAACTACAAGTCTGAATAAACTCCATCAGTTTGTCAGAATCTCCTTTTTTTTGTTTTTAATTATTTTGTTATATAAACCATTAAGGTTCATCACCGGTCATGTTATTATTATGGTATTTCCCGTCTGTGAAGCTTTATATTTTGTTTTTGTTTTATCTGTTTTGCTAAAAATAAATCATTTTTAAATTCGAATTTAATTTTTTATATGAACATTTCATATATGTATGATTTAATGCCATATTATTATTATTGACTGGTCTTTTACAATAAACAGAACCAAAAAGAACAATTTGCTGGATGAAAACGTTCATGGAAAGGTTCTGTAATTTTTTTATTTTTTTATTTTCTTCATTTGGATCTTTCATTCACTTACCATAGTTTTTATAATACAGGATAGATTCAGCTTCATGTAATGCTTTTTTTTCCCTTCAAATAATAATACCAATGATGAGACGATTCAGGGTGTTGGTCAAGTGCAAGCAGGTGCCAAAAACTGATACTCATTCTTCCCACTAGTTTTATTCGTGCGTAAAAACGCGCGCATAAAGGAAATGTATTTAGAGGGACATTCTTTTCTCCATTATGCTTTTATTTTGACAGCGTAATCTAACTCGGTGCTGTTTGTTTATGAGCTTGTCTGTTAACTGAACATAGTGGCTGTTTGCTCAGAGAAGCTCAGGATGTGAGCGGACTGTTCGGCTCAGCTTGCATGTTTTCTGCAGCGCTTCCGTGTTGTCGCTGTATTTCCTTGTTGTGTCTGTATGTGTTGAGGTAAATTCCTGATTGTGTCTGTCGGGCTGTGAGACTCTGCAGCATCCAAACAGACCTGAGGAGGAGGAGGAGGGGAAGGTTGTGGAGGAGGAGGAGCCGCAGAGAAAACCCTCCATCCAGTCTCAGAAGGACAAAAACAGGGATGAATAAAAATTGGTGCTCTCTGGTGTTAGTTTGTCCAAAAGCATCTCAGCAAAGCGCCTGTTTCAGAAATTTAAGGACACGTTTTGTCCCTTGAAACAAAAGCAGCAGGTGGATTCGTCGGAGAGAGGCCAGGAGGGGTAGTTTCTGCGGTTCCAGATGTAAATCTGTTTGTTTTAATAAAAAATAAATTCACGTAACAACAGCTTCTTTCTAATTTTTCTCGACTTTTAGATGCTAATTCTAACATTTGCTTGGGCGGGTAACAGCTGGTGTTTAAATTAAAAAGCTGGGGCATTCAAATGAAACCAGGATCCAGTTATTGTCCTTGTAATTTAAAATGCCAAAAATAAGCATTGAAGAAAGTGGCAACAAGTAAAACTCCAAATAAAACCATATGAGCGTTACTATTTGGAGAATCCAGAGGTCGTGGAAAAACGGCTGATTAACAAGGGGGACTGAAAACGAAATTGAGTTCTTTTATGGGGGCAAACGCCCTCATGAAGGATAAGATACAGTAAAACTTGACCTCAGCAACTTGGGAAACACTTTAAACAACGTGAAAAAAAATTATTTTTTTTTTAAAGTATAACAAATAAAAAAGAACCATCAAAGTACACTCAGTGCTAAGTTCTGAATATAGAAACTCAAAATAAACTTTTTTGAAATTTTCCGGCAAAATAGGAGCGTCAGAAACTTTCTTATGCAAGAGATTAAAGTGAATCTTCTTTGTTTTTATTTAATTCTGTTGGGAACAAGTTTCCATTTACATCCTTAAATCGTTTACGAATATGAAACATTAAATAAACCTTGTTAGAAGACTGAAATATTTTTATTATGACCTTTTTGCGCATCGCTCTACTTTTCATGATATATCAGTTAAAAAAAAAAAAAAAAAAAAAAACAAGCATATTTACGGCGAAAAAAACGCAAAAGAGACTTCCGACCTCCAGCTGTC
The DNA here is from genome assembly GCF_057381915.1 of Diplotaxodon limnothrissa. NCBI lineage: Eukaryota > Metazoa > Chordata > Actinopteri > Cichliformes > Cichlidae > Diplotaxodon > Diplotaxodon limnothrissa. The sequence goes on along the minus strand of NC_140614.1, from coordinate 4,728,381 downwards.
TGATCATAATTAGGATTTCAGCCATCACTAAAAGAAAAAGATTATATTCTTATAGATTATATTTTCAGCATTTGTTTTATTCATTTTAAGTGTTTCTGGTTGAATTGAAAGGGAGAGGCAACAAATAATAAAATACTTCTGACCTTGCAAAGCATTAAGGTGCTTTGGTAGTCTCTGAGGGCATCCTCGGGGACTCAGTGGGATCTGAAAGTTTTAAGGTTCTTTTGCTGCTTACTGTAGAAGTGGGTTCAATTATGAGGGTCTCAAGAGTTGTTATTTGGGATCCAAGAGCTTCTTAAGGAGGGGAATGGTGATCATTGGCGCTCAAGAGTTTAAGGGGAGGTTAATAAAGGTCAAGACCTTCTTAAAGTTGCTAAATACCAACCGAAAGAGGACAGTAAAGAAGAAAAAGCTCAGACCAAGAAAAGCATGAAGGGGGTTCCTGAAGTTCCATAGTTCAGTCCAGGAATGTGACTAAGGAACTTCTGGTTCCATATCAGGAATCTGGAAATTCTTGTGGGGTTGCTAAGCAGAATATAAAGAGATGGTTAAAGGGGGTTTTGGGGCTGCTTCTTGGGGAAAGACTGTTTATTTGGGCACTGAGTGATTCAATAAAGAGTTTTTTAGGTGGTTCGATTTTTTTTTCAGTAAGCGCTGACGGCTTTCAGATTTTCTTAAGTTAAACCTGGTGTTTTAATAAAGTCTGGGAGCTTGTTAATGGTGTCTATGGGGTGGATGGGGCATTCTGTCAATAAAGGGTTCCTTGGGTTCTTGTAAAGGCTTTTGGTTATCAAAAGGAGTTCTAGGGGGTCTTACTGTGGTTTCAGGGATTTGTTGCAGCTCTATAAGAAGGAGCAGAGGATATCAGAGAGACATTTTAGTTCACAAGTCTATTTAGATAATGATAATAAGTATTTCTTTTTCCTTTGGGGAACAAAGTAATTTTCCCAAAGTGTTTTTTTAAACACGGGCATTTGATTTTTGTCCCCTATAGTATGCCTTGTTGGGGGAGGGGGGGGAGGGGATCGACCAAAATAATCGGTGTTCCCTTAAATCCTACACAAAGACGATGGAGCTAATCTGCAGAATTTACTGCCTTAGAGTGTGAATGTTTGAACACATGACGCTGTGTGATTTCTTAACATCAGTATTGCCATTGATTGGCTTTAGAGCTCAAAGAAGGAGAGATGATGCCACCCTGCAGTGGAAAGTGGAACTGCACCGAGACAAATGCCACTCTTCCTGTTGGCATTCATATTGAGCCTCAGTTTATCGTGCGCAGTCTTATAACGTCGTTATTTTTTCAAGCAGTAGTGTGATTAAAAGTTCGTGTCTGGAAAACATAAAAATGAGACTGTGATGGCAAAAAGCAAACACCTGAAACTTTCTCTGGTAAATGTTGAAAATTCCAAATTGTTTGAAACGACAAACTTGCTTGCGTCTGCTCACATATAAGTTCTAACAGCAGGCGATAATATGCAATAAAATATTTAAATCATGTCAGTGTATCCCATAAATACTCAAGCGAGAGTGAAACTGATTAAAACGTCCCTGCGGAAAGTGTGGCAAAGGAGAGAAAGTAACTTAAATATCGCTTTATTTTTAAAGTGAGTCAATAAAATCCTGACATCACCGCGCGCTGGGTTTTAATAGTATACCGCCCTCTTTTTTCACACACCAATCTTGCTACTTTTGTTACATTAACACGGAGATCTGGTGTCATGTTGATGTTACAGCTGTAATGATCTTACAGTAATCCCGTTTAAACTGCTGGGAAGTCTCTTTTTATAGTAAGCCGAGTTCAAGAGTTTTTAACAGGAATAAAAGGTTTATTTGGATCAGGCCTATTGTGAACAAGATATACTTTTACAAACACGATTTTTTCATCACCTGGAATATAGAGAACAACCTCCACATAGAGCGACCAGCAGCAGAGACTGTGGGGTTACGATGCTGCAGAGGTGGTTGAACTGCTCACATGCAACTATACAGGCTACACATTTATTTCATTCACTGTTTCATTTCATACATTTTTTTCCAAATAGCTCACAAACAGTATGCACTGCAACATTATGCGTGTTTGTTTGTTTTTAATAATTTGATGATATTCTCTTTGTACATCAGTGTATTTTGTTTTTCACAGTAGCGGCACCGCTGTTATATCCGCTGTTTGGATGCGTCCGCTGATCTGTGGATTTCTTTTTGAGCCACACGTTTCTTGTGAGATTGACTGCTGACTTTAGTAAACTACAGCCAATCAAAATGTGGGACATCGTATGTGGAAAAGGGGGAGGAGGAGAGATTGGTCAAGGTGATGAAAATGCTGTGCAGTCCCACATAAAGTGAAGCACTTTCAATATTTAAATGTGCAAACCTAGCCGGGTATAATGCAGAGTTCAAATACGGACGGACCTTTAACCTCCTGTATTTATATATATATATATATATATATATATATATATATATATATATATATATATATATATATATATATATATATATATATATATACGGACGGACCTTTAACCTCCTGTATTATATATATATATATATATATATATATATATATATATATATACATATAATTTCTCGTGTATATTAATATATTTATTCAGTTATCTATGAGGGAAATTGAATTAGAATTCTTGATTACTTTGGAAAAGGTGAAAGGAAATAAACCTTTAAAACCAGCAAGCAGCTTCAGTGTGAAAAGCAATAGTCCACTCACAGAGGTAAGACCTGCGCTCTTTTTAAACAATAAATTTAAAAAAGCAGGTTGATGCATTTCTTTCTTCTTTAGAACACCCTCTAATAGCTGAATGACAGTAAACTTTACTATAGCCCAAAGCACCTTTAACGTATAAAAAGTAGAGCACCTATGACGCGCAGTCAAAAGCAACATTAGAGCCGAACACAGAAACACAATGAAGTTTAAATGAGAGAGCTAAAATGCCATCGTCAGTATCTGGTTTCTGGATAAGTTCAACTTGTTTCTGCACACTGTTCCTGTCCTTGGGCTCCTGCTGTTTCTGCTCTCTGCTGGTTTCTCTTGTCTTTCTGTCGCGCCGTGAGCTGAATGCTGAAGGGGGAATCAGACGGAGGCCTGGAGGGACACAAATAGGTCCAACACCACCAAAAATGGACGGTAACAGTAAAGCCCGATGGTCGGTCACATACTTCTATACTAGCAGTACAATCCAACAGCACGAAGCCCATCTAAAAACAATTTAATCGTGGACTGGCTGAATGTTTCGAAGCCCCACAAATAAAGCCGAATATAGGCTTTCAAAAAATGTACAGATTTAAAGAAAACGTCACACCTTTAAAGCCATTCAACTGATAAAATGCCCTCTTTTTCGTTTATTAAGGAATAAATATGAGCTCGATCACGTTAATTTGGCTGTTTAACATATAAATTGCGTTTTAAGTTTTTTCATTAAGTGATCATGAGCGCATTCCTCATTTTTGGGCAACCTTTAAATGAAAAATCTGTGCAATTAAAATCAATTCAAATACAACAGATATATGATGCACACAAGTTCACGATTTGTTTCCATATTTTTGGAGTCTGCTCAGTGACTGTTTATATCTATTTTAAACGCGCTTCGCGCTTTATTCAAGGAAGGTTTTCGTTGTGGACGAACACCACGTGTTGGTGCGGAGGACTTCAAAATGATATAATGGTTCAATCGATGACAAACGCTGAAAACAGACTTCAAAAGAATACAACCAGATGACTGGAGGCCGCATGTTCACGCCACGAGGACGACAGACACGGTGTGAGGCTCATTCCTGCACCGACAGCGACACCAAGAGGACGTTTCGGTTAGAGGAGCTTCACACAAGTGAGAGTTTCTGCAGACAGGAAGACATGACCCGTCTGTCCATCTGCTCTTATCCAACCATAAGGTCATGTTGGGACTGGAGTCTGACCAAGCTCACAGGGCGAGAGTTGCGATGCACAGCAGACAGGTAGCAGGGTCAACACAGAGACACAGACAAAAACACACACTCACATCCTGTGGTTCATTTAGAATCACCAACTAACCCAACATGCATCTCTTTGAATTGCAAGAGGACCAGAGCACCTGACGGTAACCCATCTGAGCTGAGGGAGAACACGCAAACTTCACACAGAAAAAGCCTCAGCCAGCCAGGAGGTAGAAACCAGGAAGCATCCTGCTATGAGACCAGCTGTGCTACCATCACACAATAACAACATGAAAGAGAAACTGTTATAACATTACCAGGAAAGGAGGGTTTTTTTTCCTCCCCCAAAATGTCATGCCTTTTTTGCATTGTTGACCTGCTCAGTTGCCCAGAGTATACAGAAGGTTTTGAAATAATTTAGAATTAATTTAAAAAAGTATAAAAGAAAAGGTTTTTGGTTACACTCTGACTCTCAGATCTGGAACAGAGCTGACTGCAAGGGGAGGCAGGAAAGTAAGTGGGCTCTGTTTTTGTGCTGATATTAAGACCAAGCAAGAAGAAGACAGAACTGTGGCTGATTTGTGATTAGTAATAATAATAATAATTGATTGGATTTCTATAGCGCTTTTCAAAGCACCCAAAGCGCTTTACAATACCACTATTCATTCACTCTCACATTCATACACTGGTGGAGGCAAGCTACAGTTGTAGCCACAGCTGCCCTGGGGCAGACTGACAGAAGCGAGGCTGCCATATCGCGCCATCGGCCCCTCTGGCCAACACCAGTAGGGTAAAGTGTCTTGCCCAAGGACACAACGACCAGGACAGAGAGCCCGGGGATCGAACCGGCGACCTTCCGGTTACAGATGCGATTTCCAACCCCCTGAGCCACGGTCAGGACCTGCTCTGAGCAACCACCCCACAATTTGTCAGTGCAAACTTTACAAGGGACTGGCATGATCAGTTTAGCCATTCCACTTCATATTACTGCCACTGTAGGAAGAGTATTGTCACAGCAGATGACACTCATGGGATAGTTCACAACATGTAGATCTAAATTTAGAAGAATCACTGAAGGGAAGTTTTCCTTCCCACTGTTGCCAAAGTGCTTGCTCATAGGGGGTCATATGATTGTTGGGTTTTTCTCTGTATCTTTTTTTTTTTTTTTTTTTTTTTTTGCCTGTCCCATTTGGTTCTTTAGCCGTCAGAATTGTTGTCTGAAGACCAACAAGGATACCCAATGGATTTATTTTGCCAAATGGATCATCGTGGCATTGCCGCATTGGTCCATTTGATCGACCTTTGTTTTTATTATTTATTTTATTTTATTTTCAGATGTTACAGACGGGACAGACATGAGTGAGGGATAGGAAAGGGAGAAAGAAAGAGGAAGGAAAAGAAAAACAGAAGGGGAGAGGGACAGTGAGAAAGGGGAAAAAATAAATAAATAAAAAAATCTCCTGGATCACCTGTTGAGAGAGAAAGAATAGAAAACAAGCAAAAAAAAAAAACCCAAAGCAACATACTAAACACAACACCATCGCATTAATCTAGCTAAGTGTAAACAGCAGTAAATACTAAATATTCAGTGTTGTTGTGCAGCACGCAGGACAGACAGCGCACAATGTGCTTTGAAGTAGCAGCCAAGAAAGGTGTAATTTAAGTCTACGAATAGTGAACACCCGTGTGCACACCTGTGTGGATCAGCGCGCTTGTATTCAAATGGTTTCCACATGTAATGGTCTGCAAGAGGATGTAGAGAGCCATAGCCCTGTCCCCCAGGGCATGAAGCAGGCATGGAGATCCAGGCCCCAGACATCCAGAGTGCGAGAGCCCAAGGAGGACCACCGGAGGGGCATCCGTGCCACCCTCATGGGAAGGGCTGAGGATCCCCAGACGAGGCGTCACCCAGTAGCCACCGAGCAGAAGCTAGAGGGGGCTGCACCGGCGTGCCAGCCGGCTCTGCCGGCAGCCAGCTGTGCCAGAGTGAACCGGGTTTTTCTCTGTATCTATGAAGCGCCTTGAGGCGACTTTTGTTGTGATTTGGCGCTATATAAATAAAATTGAATTGAATTGAATTGAAACGATCATTTCACCTACTTCTAGGAAAAAAGCACAAACTTTTAGTTTTGGCAAATAAAGTACTGCTACTACTGATTTTGTCATATTTTATCAAAAATGTGGTGGAAATACTTGATGAAAAATGTTTAACCTAAAATGTACATTTTGGGACTACATTCATATGTGACTTGACATATAAAGGCTTCAGCTTCTCAGTTAATGTTTTACCTGCTGTCAGTTTTTTGAAGCCAATAGGAACTAAATTTAAATGATATTATCAACTAATGTGCTCCGAATAACTCATAACAGATGTTGGCTATTTAGTAACATATCTAAAATAACAGAATTCAGAAAAACGTAAGCAAGTTTTTGCTCGTCTGTCTTCACATGCATAGGAACTTGAGGGACATTTCACTCTTAATCTATTGGGGTTTAATATGATGTCAGCCACCTTTGCAGCTACAACAACTTCAACTCTTCCACACCAAACTCGCTCATCCGTGTCTTTATGGACCTGGCTTTGTGCACTGGTGCACAGTTATGTTGGAACAGGAAGGGGCCATCCCAAAACCATCACCACAAAGTTGGGAGCATGAAGTTGTCCAAAGTGTTTTGGTATGCAAGGGGCTAAGCCCAGCTCAAACACCCATACCACCACCTCCACAAACATCACACAGGGCACTATGCAGTCAGACATGTGCAGTTCTTCTGGCAACCGCCATCCTAGATTCGTCCATCAGATTGCCAGACAGAGAAGCGTGATTCGTCACTCCACAGACCACGTCTCCACTGCTCTAGAGTCCAGTGGCAGTTTGCTTTACACTACTTCATCTGACTCTTTGCATAATGCTTGGTTGCAGCGGAAATACATTTCACGAAGCTCTTTATGCACTGTTCTTGAGCTAATCTGAAGGCTACATGAAGTTTGGAGGTCTGTAGTGATCACATTTTCAGAACATTGGCAATTTTGAAGAATTAATTTGCTTCAGCATGCTCATGCTCTGTGGTTTTACTCGGGCAACCACTTTGTGGCTGAGATGTTGTCATTCCCACTGCTTTTGGAGACAGCCTCAAACAGCCAGTGGAGATTTTGGCACATCATCAATAGCTTAATTCTCAGTCCCAAAGGTTGGTGCATGACATTTAGCAATAATCATTTTCTTTTTAGATATTTAAGTATTTGGATATTTAAAATGGTGTTCAGTAAAGTCAAATTGCCTCCTTTAACACCAAAATCCAGTGCCACAGAGTTCAAATCTAAGATGACGATGGTCAAATGTTCTCTGCGTGACCCTTGAAGTCCAGGCAGATGACCTTTGAACATGTAAACATACTGGTGCTGTGAGTCAACACACTGATGAAGTTTTAACATGTGGCCAATCGTTACCATAGTTCCAGTGAGAGAAAGAGCTCAATAATGGTTGATAATGAAACATGGATACATTTTATTAAAGCAATTCAAACACATCAATAAACAATCTTAGAGCAATCAAACAAATACAGAAAAAGATAAGTAACATTGTCGAAGTCTGATCTGCAGAAACAGATACAGATAAATGATGAAGTTACATCACGTTTTTGATTCAGTTTTATTGAATGACTCTCACTTTAACACTTCAACTGAGTTTAATTTCTTTTGCCAAATGATTTCTTCAAGTTTCAATCTGACTCATTATTTTTATTGATTCACTTATTGATCTGATTGAATGGAGGAGAAAATGAGACTGGAGATGTTTGGATTTGTTGCTCATTAATAAATAAATGGAGTTGAATCATTAGCCAAAGTTCTTTGTGTGAAAATGCAGAGCGTCATCTCTGCTGAACGATATCTTCGCGAATCTTTTCTCCAGTTAAATGTGACAAATTTGCTTGAATTGATTTGCTGTCAATCATTCTGTATGAGAGCAAGTGTCAATTTTGATAAAGTAGTGATCATGTCGTGCAGTCAAAGTCTTCACATGGAGTCACTTTAAACTGTTTGGGATCAGGCCGAGAGCAGATTCTCATTAGAGGTGATGTAAACACATCATTAACATCTGTCTGTAGAACTGCTGACCTGCTGGCTGCTTCAAATCCTTCCTTATTGTGGCCATGGCATAAAGTGCTTCTCCAAAAATCTCTTAAGGAGTTTTTTTTTTTTTTTTGCTGGGGTTTTTTTTGTACTTGATTGCTACTTTAGTTAGAACTTCTATAGTAAAAGAAGATTATGGTATTTTCATTTGCAGTTATTTACGTTACCTTTCCATGTGTATACACAGAATGACAGAGACAGGGAGAGCAGCAGTAAGACCCAGTACAGTACAGAGAAGCACAGATTAAGTCAGACAATATGAAAAAGAGGAGCTGGGCTGGAGGTGGGTTGCACAGCTGCTAGCAGATAATCAGCAAATATGGAAAATAAGCAGCCAATCACAAATCTAGTAGTGGTATGAGCCGTTACTTTATCATTTCGTCTGTGCTGGGCATAACCTCCTTTCATTTGCTGGAGGTACTTGTAAAAGAAAATCTGTATTTGGTATATGATGTGATTTCTATGAAACTTCATGCAGAGTCATGTCAAGACTTTGTATCCTTATTGTTGATGGTAACAAAAATATTCCAAATCTGAAACGAGACTGAGATGGACAGCATCACAAGATATATGGATGGAAACCAAAGTGTTACTTCTTAGAAAAAAACTTTCTGAAGACGTTCATTTTTGGCTTGTCTTTGTTCACAGGGTCCTCTATTACTTGGGGGCTCACAGCTGGCGGGTCCTGGGGGTCAGGAGAAGCAGGAGGAGGCACTGACGGCTGGCTTTGGAGACTCTGTGGATCTGCAGTGCATCAAGTCACAATCAGGCCAATTATTGACATAGAAGTCATCTAAGCGCTGTTCAGTGCTTCGTTAAAAACTATAGTAATGCATGGATTACAAATCCAAATGATTGACAAAATGAAAAAAAGGAGTTTGCGTTGATAAAATCTTCAGCAACTCTGACTCCAAGGTTGCATTTCCATTTGAAACCTGTAATATGCGTGCATTAACAATATCTGGAAATGAACTCCATCCTTGAAACAGTGTGTAACCATGTGGAACAAACGTTAAGGTATGTTTTCTGCAGTGATGTGCAAATAAATCCTGTGAAAGTCAGTGTGCACATAAGCTGGCACTGGTGTAACACTTGCCTAACATAACATGGTTCTAAATGCACATTTTACAGCAGTCTATCCTTTTTCTTGGCCCTCATGGGACAGAAGCTGAAACTTGACTGAGACAAGTTTGAAAACCAGTTAAATTTGCTGTGACGTCTCACCTGCCGTCCTGACCTCCCCTCCATCAGGATAGTTATGTCTGCTGTAGTAGGTATGGGGAGGTTTGGGTGGAGGTTGGCCCTCTGAGGATAACTGTCTCTCCAGGCTCTCAGCTCTCCTGCTGAGAGGTTTGGTTGATGAGGAATCATCTGGAGACTCAGCCAGCTTCTCCAAACTGAGGTTGACAGATGACGCTCTCCTGAGTAGCAACAAGTCATCTTTAATTTTAGTGTATCTATTATACCCCTTCCATGCGACTCTGAGTAACTGTTTTACATGATTCTCAAACTAGTCTTTGGCAACATTCAGGGGGAGATCTGAGATACAAGCTTTCTACTTAAAGGGCTAACTATTACAGTCATTTCTGTCTCTACTTGCGAGGCCACTCAAAAAAAAAATACTGGTGGCCACCAGTGCTACCCCTCAGCCTCATATATGGTAAAAATGTACAATTCCTAGGTGATGTCTTGAGTTATTGCATTCATAAAAACTTTTAGACAATCTTGCCAGAGGATATTTAAACTCATGCAAGCTTTTCAGTAGCAGTTTGACAATCCTAGGTGGCGTTACCTTGTTCACAAGATTTTCCGAAACCTTGACATATGACTTTCAGGTCAAGTTTTTGAGGTCAGGTGGAGGTTTTTTCTTGACTCACATTTTTTTTCACTCACTATGTGTTTAGAAGTCACTCTGCATTTAATCATTAGTTATTAATAATCTCTGGCTCTCTTCCACAGCATGCCTCTTGTCCTGTCTCCTTCCCATCACCCCCCAACTGGTCACAGCAGATGGCTGCTTCTCCCTGAGCCGGGTTCTGCCAGAGGTTTCTTCCTGTTAAATTTTTCTTAACACCATCACCACACGCTTGCTCACAGGGGTCATTGATTGTTGGGCTTTTCTCTGTATTATGGTAGGGTACATATAAAAGTGACTGTTATTGTGATTTGGTGCTAGATTTTTAAAAAAAACCAACTCAAATAAATTGAAGGTCAGACTTTGAGTAGATGCACCTATGATAAGTTGAAAATCCTATATCACGTCATTCTTGAATTATCCACACCTCTCGCCTATAGCTGCCTGGCCGCCCAGCAGGGTACGAACAATATCCCCATAAGCCTTTCAGGCTGACAGGTAAAAAAAAATCCTTACTTCCTTATTTATCATTGACTAGCCCTACAGTCAGCCCCTGGTTCATCCTCTGAAACAACCTGTCTCTTTAAGGCTTCGCTCCCTTAGAAGACTCAATTCCTTCTTCTCTTTCCACCTGACTAACTTCTGAAAGCCTGCTGAGAGGCGCCAGCCAGTGCTTGTGCTTGTACTGCCTATACTTTGAGTATGTTATGCCTCAATTATATACTATATAATGCATTACATTTTTATTACATCTAGTTCTGGAATCCTGTGAATGCTCTAGAAATCCTGTGAATTTTTGGCTGACAGGACTAGGATATTACATGGTCACTCTAGCTTAACACAAAGCCTTGAAGCAGGCAAATACTAGGAAAACAAATCAGCATTAACAAAAACCCAAGTTTATTTAATTTAAAAGCTATATCTTGTTATCCAGCAAGCACACAGTTTCCATGCCACAATCCTTCCTTTGTGGACTACCATTATGAAGCCTCAAGTCTGGCATTTGGGCTGTTACTATCATGTTTTTTGGGGAAAGACGTGGCCATATTAGAAAAGAGGATAAGGCTGGAAAGGAGTAAGCAGATGGATCTCAGAACACGAGGACAATATCTACAGATATTGAATTGTAAAGAATTGTTATTCAATAGGATTTACGATCTAGACCAAAGACTACATCCAGATCTTTTAAAATAGTCTTTGGTTAGTCCACAGTTCAAAACAACAATCCCAGTCTGAGCTCAGGACTTTAGCATTCAGTTCCTCAACAAATAACCCCACCACTAACTGCTGTGAAAACCACAGCATTTCCTTTTTACATGTCAATTTCTGTACCTGTTAAATAAACGTACTCAATCTGTCCCACAGAAATCCCTTCGTCAGTGTATTTTGTGACTGCTGTAGTCATGCAGTCACTGCAGTGCTCCATATTTCATCACCATGCAGCAAACGAAAGCAGATGCAATGCATGACGGCTGAATAGAGCCATAGCTGTGTCCTGTGCCACCGTGTGTTTTTCCACTATTGTGTGCCCGCTGAATGTAATTCACCTTGTCCAAATATCTCATTAAAGAAAAATCCTGTTGGTGGGGAGTTTCATTTCTTTGGCCTCTCACCCACCTCAGAGGTGCCCAGTGTCCCCACAGTGCACAGTGTGAATAGGTAGATGTGAAAGTCAAAGTCAAATTATCTTACACAGTTTGAAGGAAACCATTCCAGCCTGAAACTCCATCAAACACGTGTGACTGACAACCGTCCTCTCTGACCCCAAAAACCATGCCTGTAATGCTTTGTATTAGGGACTCTGTCCATTCCAGCAACTTAATTTAATAACAGAATTCACAGGACCAAAGCAGAAATGTTATGGCTGCTTACACAGCTAAAATAAATAGTTTTTAAATAATACTTTGTTAATTTTAAATAAATGTACCTCAAACTATTATGAGGCACAGCTTTCCTTTTAATATCAGAGAGAAAATCCTATTTATTCAACAGAACACTGTAATAAGCTCATAGCAGGATAACTACGGGATGATTTAATGTCATCTGAATGAAGACTTTGTTGTTTCATATGTTTGTTAATATTATCATTATCTTGATGTATATACTTTAATTAAGACAGTTTATTCACTATTACAACTATTTGAATCCTTAGCTGGTCACATCACTACTTACTCATGCCACTGCATGTCCTGGCTGAAAATACCTCGCTATTAAGGCAGGTGACATTTACTATATTGCCAAAAGTAATCACTCATCTGCCTTTACACGCATATTCAATTTCATTTCAATTGAATTCAGTTTTATTTATATATCCCCAAATCATATGTACATAGTAGTACATATGAACTTGTGTGATCCATAGGGTTTCATATGATGTCAGGTCACACTTTGCAGCTGTGAACTCTGCTGTGAAGGCTTTCCACGAGGTTGAGGAAAGGTCACACACGGCAAAATGCTGTCAGACATGTGCAGTTCTTCCGGCTCACACTGTCATACCAGACAGAGAAGAGATCAGGTATTCCACTGCTTCAGAGACCGATAGAGGTGCTTTACACCAGTGCATCTGACACTTTGTGTTGTGCTTGGTGCTCGCCTCTGTCAGTGCGCCCCAGGGTGGCTGTGGCTACATTGTAGCTTGCCATCACCAGTGTGTGAATGTGTGTGTGAATGGGTGGATGATTGCGTATAGTGTAAAGCGCTTTGGGGTCCTTAGGACCAAGTAAAGCGCTATACAAATACAGACCATTTTACCATGTAAGGTTTGGATAAAGCTGCTTGGCCATGGAAGCATATTAGGTGAAGCTCGCTACATACTTGAGCCAACCTGAAGATCACAAGAGGTTTGGAGGTCTGTAATAACTGAATCTTTGCCCTGTCAAATCTAAAAATAGACTTCAATAAAAATGTACCAAAGTAAAGCGATCTCTCTCCTTTCAGCTCAGACAGCACTGTCATAAAGTTCCTTGCATGTTCATTAATATGTGCACCTAGCATTTACATTACTACCATCTTGTGGCCACAGTTGGCTATTGTCGCTGAAAGCTGCTTTTAATTAAGTGCCATAGGAAAGTGCTATTGTCTCTGACAGGGTGTCCATCTGGAGCTGGACAAGTTATATTTTTAATTTACTTTATGAAAAATGAAGAAGTACACCAGCACTTTGGAGCTCATGAACTGATTTTTTTCAGCAATACCTGGTCCTCAACACAAACAGACATTTAGCACAAACCTGTGATTTACAGAATATAGAATCTATAGAATCTCAGATATCTATTATCAAGTATATTAGAGGTAATATTTTACTGTTCTCAAGCCAGGAAGGTGGACAGATAGCACAAAGAGTATGTTTTAGTCTGATCAATTTAGTCTTTAGTCCTGTCTTCCAATGCTCACTCCCAACCCATGAAATTGCCACCCCTCCTTGAGCCCGGTGCTCCTGGAGGTTTCTCCCTGTTAAAAGGGAGAACTGTTGCCAAGTGCTTGCTTACAGGGCATTGTCCCTCTATTATCGTAGAGGCTTTACCTTAGAATATAAAGCTGTTGTTGTGACTTGGTGCTATATAATTAAAATTGAACTGAATTGAAATAGTTTCCCTGTCATCGTCTTGATGCATTCTCAATCATTCAGGTAAGTAAATCTCCAAAAGTTGATTCTGTTCATCTGGACGTAGCGTTTTCAGTGGGAGAAACGTTTCGTCACTCATCCAGGTGACTTTTTCAGTCTCAGCTGACTGCAGGTTTCCCCAATCTTATAAACAGTACATTTGCATATTATTTAGATTATTATTTAAATTTAACATGACAGCTAACTATGTTTTACAGTTGCCTCTACTGAAGACTTTAAAGGGTTTCAGGCAAAGTTACACTAACTCTAGTTTTAGCCTCAGACCATCCTGACTGGCTAACAAATGCTAATGTTAGCCTGTGATTTAGGCTGCTAACATAAAAACTTTTAGCTAGCTGACCAGCATAGACTAATTTGATAGTTAACAGCAGGGGCGATTGAATCAAAGCACCCCCAAAGATGTCTTACTTTTTTGACAATATTTGCTGTTTGTGTGACACACTACTAAAAATATAAAAAGCATACAGAACTTTGTTGTTACAGCTCGTTTTTCCCCTGCTCTGGCTCTAGCACCCTTTCTGCCAGAGCGATGGTGGCTGAGACGCAGCGGAGCGGAGGGGTAAGTGCCTGGCTTAAAACAGGACATATTAGCTGCATTTAACCCTAAGTTACTTTTTATATAGTTAGGTAGGAGTCAGGCCATGTTTCTTTTTAGCTGAAAAACATTACACCAGGTAACCTGCAGTGTTGAAAACGTGTTTTCCAATGATGTTTGCTACCCTATAATCCGTCCTGCTCTGTAGTAAAATCAGCGACATTTGACCGTCCTGTTGCTCCCATTGAAATTTATACAGCTTATTTAAAATCTAAAACTTATAATTGAATGCAGCCTACTGTTGTTACCACTGTCCTGTTTGAAATGGATACTAACTAGCTAACTGACTGAATGCCCATTAACCTTATAACTCCTGTTGTGTGTGTGTGTGTGTGTGTGTGTGTGTGTGTGTGTGTGTGTACAGAGACAGCCAAGTTCATAATGGATATAAGGAAGTTTTTTCAAAAAAAGGAGCCACATTCAGGTACAAGTGTAAAATCAAATGATCCGTTAATCAAGAATAATGTTGGATCAGTGTTTTAATGTTTATATCTTTTATTAGATGTTCATGTGGTTTGGTTATTTGCCTTTCGGTTGAAAGTACACTGAGAGAGGACTTTTTATTAGTGATCTTAATAGTTTTTTTTATATAATAATGTAATTTTTGCATCTAATTGAATACAATCTATTTGTGTATGATTGTCAGTCCAAAGAGAAGAAAGAGGGGAACGTGAAGAGAAAGTACAAGGCCAGGAAGAACCAGGTAAGAAAACAGACAGGGAACAGTGACGGGCACAACAGAAACTGTTAAACTGACAAAGAGAAAAAACCTGATTTTACTCACACAATCTGGAAGTTGTGTCCTCCCTAGGCAAGGCAAGGCAAGTTTATTTGTATAGCACAATTCAACAACAAGGTGATTCAAAGTGCTTTACAGAGACATTAGAAACAAAAACAAATAAAAAGCATGATTTAAAATTGATTAAAACAAGCAAACAAACTAACTAATTAACAAACAAACAAACAAAACAGTATATAAAATCAAAACAGATAAAATCAGAACAGTAGATAAAATCAGTAGTTAAAATGTTAGTTTTGAAATTTAAGCTTAAAAGTGTGGATTTGGTGCTTTATTCAAATGCAGCTGAGAACAGGTGAGTCTTCAACCTGGATTTAAATAAACTGAGTGTTTCAGCTGATCTGAGGCTTTCTGGGAGTTTGTTCCAGATATAAGGAGCATAAAAGCTGAATGCAGCTTCTCCGTGTCTGGTTCTGACTCTGGGAACTGATAAAAGACCAGATCCAGATGACCTGAGGGATCTGGAAGGTTCATACTGGGTCAGGAGGTCACTGATGTATTTTGGTTCTATATTAAAGCTGCTGTACAGAATCTGCAAAACAAACTGGGTTGAAACATTTTTGACCCTCTTTAACAACATTCCGACATAACATTGTAATGGATTGGGGAGATTAAAATTAATGATATATTTTTATGTGGTTCAGCCAAAACTCTACTAAAACCTCAGCCAGTAATAGGTAGGCCAACTTTTGGACCGTCCAGTTGTCTGTATGACTGCCGCAATACGTACATCACATTTGCACACTATCAGAAAGAGCCAAACAGCCCTGGTGGAGTGAGGAGCTGCAAAGAGAAGCAGATGCTCTGTTTATATTCTAAAAATGTTTTAAGCTTGTTTCAAAGATTCTGTACAGCAGCTTTAAATGTTTTCCAAAAGCACACATACACTTCTCCAAAAGTCGATTCTGTTCATCTGGACGTAGTGTTTTGTGGGAGAAACGTTTCGTCACCCATCCAAGTGACTTCTTCAGTCTCAGCTGACTGCAGGTTTCCCCAACCTTATAAACAGTACATTAGCATAATGACTGAAACCAGCCCACTGACGGAATAATGGGCTGGGAGGTCAGTTCCTTAATCTTAATCACACATACAGTGTTTCTCAAACGTTTTACAGTGTGTACCACCTGATAAAAAAGTCAAGCTCTCTCAAGTACCAAAGCATGAAATCTTACAACACAAAATTAGTATCTGCAGTAAATATTTTTTCATACATTGTATACATTCTACCACAGGCAAAGTTGCCTCCATTTTTATAGGTTTTTATTAATATTTTGTAATAATGTATTTGTAAGAATTTATTCTGTTTCGGGAGTGTTTTTTATGTATCTGTATTATATTATACAAACACATTAAAAGTTAATCTCTGTCCAAAAAATGCACTCAGTTTACTTCTTACTCACTATGAGCATCATTCATTATTCTCCCGCAGTAATTAAGGTTAGGATATGTATTTTTTTTTTATTCCAATCCATTCTTCTTTTGCAGCATTTAAATAACCTTTATCAGATTTGATGGTTTTGTTGTAGACTTTTCAAAAAAGTGTTTTGCTTTTCTTTCACAAATGTGGGATTCAATTGTGTTAAAATGTACAAAACAGTGATGTCATGTTTTGTGACGAGGACCCAGGCACAGAGAGACTTGATGAATTTAAGAATCTTATGATTTAATAAAGAAATTTGCAGACTTGCACAGAGAGGGTAAAACTGTGATGACTGATAAAGGAGACGAAGACAACAGACGATGAGGACAGGGAGGATGCAGGGACCGAAAGAGACAGGGAAGAAGTCTCATTGTGACGAGTAAAGTGTATCTTGGCTGGCTGGGCAGCTCTCTGGGTGCTCAGCACCCCCAAAGCTCTGATCCTAGAATCGCCCCTGGTTAACAAACTATAGTGGTGATATTATTGAAAGTTTAGTTTCACCTCAGCACATTTATCATTATGTCCATTTTGTAGCACATAAAATGTTTAGTTAATATTTGTAGACAGACACATTTTTCCTGTAAACACATTTTTACTCCAACTTCTCTTGAAAATGTAATTTTTGTAATGCTGAGTAGATCATTTCAAGTATGTGGGAAATTTTTGTGACCCCATTGAGCTAATTGTAGTTAAATTATAACTATATGTTGACTAAAGTATAATATAGGCGCAGTGCTGGTCTGCAGGGGTGTTATATGCCATGTGGGGATGCTGCTGACATATTGTAAATTGTTATGTCTATATCAAGCTAATAATAAGCAGGGACATTTGTGTCTTTCTTAAAAATTCAGATCCTTAGAGATTATTTGAAAAGTGGATCAACAGCTATCACTAAATGAAACACTCTAAACCTGCAATGGAAAAATATCCCTTATTTCACCTGTGATCACACACTTGCACGTGCAGAGCCAACAAAAGGAAACACTTTACTGAGTGAAAAAGGAAGATATAAGATGCTGATGGTGCAGTGCAGCTGGTCTCAGGAGAGGATCAAAAAGCCTGATCACCTTGTCTACAAAAACAAGGTGAGTTTAATGTTGTGATTGATTTAGTTTGTGAAGGTTTGCGTGTTACTTTAATTATAAACTGCTTATATTGCAACGGAATGCTGTTATGTGTTTGCAACTCTACATTTATTTTAGGAAAATTAATAATGATAATCCACAGCAGATCTAAACAAAACCAAAACTCTGTTCTTTCTTGCTGGCTTTCAATGGTAGGTGTACAAGTTCAGTTTATTTCAAGTCATTTTCCACCTAATACTAAACTTTGTATTTTTATTCCTTTTTTTAATCTTAAATGTAAACAATAGCAACAAAAAATGAACATCTTAAAACTTCTTTTCTTTTCTTTTTTTCCTCAGAATAAATTGATCTTTAAAGCTCAGATGGAATTTAATGGACTACCACGCTACATTCAGGACTTTATCACACAGGTAAATGAAGGTATCACTAGAAGGTGTGCACACAATTTCTCACTTCATGCTTGCTCTTCACCAACCTCCGGTGTCATTTTGTAGTCACTTGTCTTATTATTGTCTAATTTGTTGCGATTTAGGGTTTGTGAGCACAAGCAGAGGTTTTTGCTTGGGAAGTAACTGTGCCCTCTTTTTGAGAGAACATGTAATGGCTGTGAAATATGTCAAACTTTTCTCCTCTACTTTAACAGCTAAGAGCATTTTGAACACAGGGGACAAAAGGTGTGGATTGAGGATTTTGAACTATGGCATTTAAGTGTTGTCAATGCTGAGGGTTCATGGACACAAATCCTTATTCACTTAGCTGCTGTTGACAGTTTAAAAGTCTTCATCAGAACAAGCAATATAAAATAAAATAAAAGAATATTTAGCATTAAATGTACCAATGTTGTTGTGTACTACTTGTGCACAGATCATTTTAAGAAGTTTTAATTTACAAGCAAATGGTGTATAATGGTGTAATTGTATAGAAATGTATGGTTAAGGATATAAAAACGTACATTTAATGGGTTAAAGTTAAAAGAAGTGACTGTAAATAGTAATAGAAACAGAATTTTCAGTTTTTCTATTCACAGAAAAAATCCATTAATGACACAGAAAATATATTGTGACTAAGAATAAGACGATTTTTCTGTTGTACCATTTACAGGAAAGTCTTTCAACTTCCGTTAAAAAAAAAAAAACACATTACTGTTTTTGTACAGAATTCTTTTTTACAGTGTAAAGCAACATCCGACAGCTGTTTCCTTCAATAACTGATGGACTTTTTGCATATTGTAATAGAAATATTCAATACACTCAAAACTGAAAACAAGCGTTAACCTTTCTGAGCATGGTTTTGTCTCTCTGCTTACAATTTGGTTACTAAGGGAATAAGTACCCTGACATGTACTGTGGGCTCAGTCGGGGCCCAACATAAACTATCTGCCCCAGAGTCCCTGAGAAAAGCCTTTTTCCTGTTTTACTGTGTCCCTCAACGTGTAAACAAAGTCTACAAACTAAAGTTTGAATTATCGAGCTACTGTGTGATTCAGCAGTGAACTAAGGCTACGCTCACACTGCAGGCGAAAGCGCTTCAAATCCGACTTTTTTGACCCTATGTGACCCATATCCGATCAGTATCCGACAGTGTGAACGGCACAAATCCGATGTTTTCAAATCCGATCTGGGTCACTTTCGTATGTGGTAATGAATCCGATACATATCCGATGTTTTAGAAAGCGACTGCTGTTTGAACGGTCATGTCGCATTAAATCTGTCTTTTACGTCACTGACACAAGACAGACGCCAATTATCAGCGCCAGAGAAGACATCGCGAACGCTTCCTGGCCATCCTGTGTAGATGTCAGTGAAACTGTTGGGAAGACAACGTTGGAGAAACGTGAACATTTTATTTGTACTGTATAATCTGCAGATTCTGACAGAAATCTGCAGCTATCCTTTGAAGCAGCGCTCCTCTAAAACAGCAATAAGGATCATTATTAGGTTATCTACATTATTATGTAAATAACAAAATAACTTAAAGCAAAAATTGGGAAACGTAAAGTCCGAAGTCTTTATATTAAGGGCCATCAGTCAAACAATATTGTTTGCTCTGGGTCTAAACAGAGCGCGTTGTGTGTGACATCTTCTTTTGCGCATGCGGGCCGCTTTGAGCGTTCACACTAGAGCGCGTTTGCTGGTCGCATTTTATTTGTAGTGTGAACAAGCAGACAAAAAAGTCCGATTTGATCAAAAAATCGGAATTGAGCATTAAGACCTGCAGTGTGAACGTAGCCTAAGTAATTCACATCGTGTAAAAAAAAAAAAAAAAAACAAGTATCGAATTAAAATTTAAATGAAAACTGCAATGGTATTATCAGAAAAATGTACTTTAAAATATATCTGCAGTATTTAAATAAACCTGTAGGCAGTAACTGCCTTCATACAGCACATTCTTGTTACATTTTAATCAAACTTTGGGGTGAATTCATCTCAACAATGCATCATATTGTATTAATTCATAACACGAATGCCTGTAAAACTTGAATCTGCAGAGCAACTTGTTTCTACAGTTTTTTTTATTTCCTTCTGCAGTACAGGTCAGCTTAATCAGGTTTTAAATCAGAAAAGTCATTATTTTAATGTTGTAACTGGCTAAGCTGATGCAAAATTAAAACCCGTCAGTCAGCAAATGTATTTTTTAAAAATCAAATTCCAAGTCCTCATGTACCTTGTTAGTGTTGTTGAATTGCAGATTCTTGTATATACATATATATGATATTTACATTTTTTTGGTAAACAACTGAAACCTGTTCATTATATTATATATAACTGTAATTGTGAAACAGTGCATTATCTTTTTAAACTGTTTGTTACAAAGTAAGAACAATTGCTGTTATATAAATGCAGCGAAGTAATGAGAGTTAACAAAGTTTGAGGTTAGCATCGTTTGAAGTATTAATTAGTTTGTTAGTTTTTTTGTATTTCTCAGTTTGGTTTGAATTATTTTACAAATATAACACTTAAATATAACACTTTTATGAATGTGTGCCACAGGATCCCGGAGAGAAGAAGTTGTCATTCTTCTGAGCGACCCCCTCAACCCGTCTGTCTCTAAAATGGACCTCAGGGACGAAAACAATCATATTTCAGAGACAATGCAGTCAGAAGAAGCGCCTTCCACTCCTGAAGTTGGCATTCTGGGGCAAACATCCTACCCTCTGGGACACCTGCTCCCCCTCAGCCAGCATCAGATCCTCAGACTGGAGGATTCTTTAGCAACATCCTCCCAGAACCAGCTCCTCCTGTGACTCAGCAGCTGGTTCCACTCATGGTCTCAGCACCAGCTCACCTCTACAGTCAGCCAGGGACAGCTGAGACACCCAGAGGTAGTGACAGGTCTCATTGAAGTTTTATTGATAAAGATGTTTAAAAGTGTTGGACTCATCACTCTGCTCTCAGCTTCCTTGTATTTCACCTTTGTATAAATGTGGTGTGAAGCTTTGCTGAACAGTAAACTTAGTCGCTGCCAGTGAAACATAATTCCAAAGAATAACGCAGGAGATCAAAGTCCAGCTATGTATGAATGTAGTTTTATGCACATCTTCTCCTCCCACTGATCACTTCTTCTACCGAGTGGATAGATCATAGCATTCCAGCTTTTCTCATCATCTGTTGTGTGTTTTGTGTGTTTCAAGCGTAATGTGCTCGGGATTCCAGAAAACATGATCCAGTACCTGCATCCTGCTGGAGAACTGTACGTAAAACACACAAACACACCAGTGTACACAGCTGCTGAACATCTGTATCTTCATAAACTCTGTTATCTCGTATCCGTCTCTGCATCTGTGTAGGCACGGTGTTCCAGTCTGGGATTTTGTCCCTCCTGCTCCCCCATCCATCACCTCCACTCCAAAGTAAGTTTCTGTGGTGCTTTGTGTCAGTTATCTCCAGATATCAGTCTTTTTTCTGCAGATGTTTGCTTGCATTACTGTAATCAGCTTCCTTTAATGGTGCCTCCTTACATTCAGTTTCACAGCTTTACTCATGTTTTTAAACTACTTTGCTCACAGCTGTACACAATGCTAACATGTGCACTGACTCTGTGTTTTATTCCTGTAGAAAAAGGAAATGTGAAGCCCAACAGGATGAGGACCGGCTGTACATAAAGAAGCCACCAAACGCCTTCATGCTTTACCTGAAGGAGCAGAGGCCAAAGGTGATGGTGGAACTGAATATAACTGCCAGTGCAGCCGTAAATGCAGCTGTGGCAAAGAGGGTAAGTGTGTAACTCTGCATATATTTATGCATCTGTTAATGCTTTATGCTCATGTTTGTGCATGTGTGCCAGCTGCCCTGTAGTAACAGTGTAGCTGAGTATTTATCTATGCTGACAGTGGGTTCTCATGATTGTCTGTCTTCAGTGGAGGTCTCTCTCAAAAGAACAAGCGAAATATTTTGATCAGGCTGAAAGCGAGAGATGCCGTCACGCCACAGAGCATCCAGACTGGTCCACCAAAGAAAACTACGTATGTCCAAAGTGCTAACATGCAGTTCATACATGTGCCCATCACTGCACTGAATTATGAAACAACCAGTGCACAGAGTTTGGATCAACTGATGAAAATTCTCATATTTTTGTTTTTAGGGCAAAAAGAGGAAGAGAACACGAAATCGCACCTCGAGCACAGGTGAGAGGAGATTTCTGGGAATTACGACGTTTTTTCATGTGAAATGTGATGAAAAGAAGACGGAAATCTGTTAACGAAAGAAGACTTACTGTGTTTTTGTTTGTGTTTGTTTGTGCAGCATCTGAACCTAAACAGGAAGATCAACAGGCCAAGAGGCTTTGTGTGACGCCAGCTCAGACACAGCCATCTTCTTCCTATTCAGTTACAAAGGAGCCTCTTGAGCAGCCACAGAGACAGCCAGCTGTTACCAACCTTCCTGATCAGCAGTCAGCGTGTGTGCAGCTGCAGAACACACAGACAACAGTTGATGCACCTGTGTGTCAAGTAAATCCGGTCCTCCCAGCTTCTCATATGGATTTCAATTCAATTGAAACAAAAGGCGCTTCATAGGTACAGAGAAAAACCCAACAATCATATGACCCCCTATGAGCAAGCACTTTGGCGACAGTGGGAAGGAAAAACTCCCTTTTAACAGGAAGAAACCTCCGGCAGAACCAGGCTCAGGGAGGGGCGGCCATCTGCTGCGACCGGTTGGGGTGCCTCATCTGCATCACTGGTCTCCTCTGCTGCACCCGTTCAGCTCCAGAAAGAGGCCACTTTTGTCAGTGACACTGATGAAGCACTGCTGTCAGTGGTGGAACAGCTTGACTCCATCCCAGCAGCCCTCCTCTCCACTCACTGGTCCTCAGTTAAATCAGACCAACCCTGCTTCTCCTGTATATACTTCTCTATCCACATTATGTGCCTCCCCTGACACATTCTTTAAAAACCAAAAAGAGCCTATTGGTTTCACTGACAGGATGACATGTGGTCAATCCTCCCTGTCACTCCACAGCCTGATACACTCTCCTGTTCTAATACTCCTAAATATAGTCCGAACAGCCCTGCTTCTCTGGAGAACTCCTCTCCATCTAAATTGCTGGACTCCTCTGTTGCACCCACTGAATGCCAACCAACGCTTCCCTTCTTCAGCCAAACTGTAAAAAATATGATGTCGCTACTTAACGACCTCCAACCTGGGCCCTTTGCACAGCCTCTACAGCCCTCCTCTCCTCAAGCAGACTGGTCCTCACCAGAATCAGATCAGTCCTGCACCCCCCAAACCACGGCTACCTTCATACACTCTATTGAAGAAGGTCTTAGCTCACTGCTTAATTAGCTTGACGTTCCACCCTTTTCTGCAGAGCCTCAACAGCCCTGCAGCTCTCATACAACAAAAACCCTTCCTCTACCATTTCAGTCTTTCCTCTGTTTCACAACTGCTTGCCAGAGATCTCTCCACAGGCGTGTGTTTGTGTGTATGTGTGCACGTGTGTACTGATAGTCCTTGTTTTGGTGCCTGATCAAAAAGTCAGCTCTTGAGTCTGCTTTTGGGTCAACCTCTCATATGAACCCTCTGGGTTTGTCACATATAAACCCTTTTAAATGGAACAGATAAGGCTGCCATTCCCTGGTGGTATGTGGTCTCACACACTGAGGCAAGGAGAGACCTTTGGTACTTTATGCTAGGGAAATGGCCTCCAAAATCCAGTGGCAGTGTATCTGTTTATGTAAAGCTTTATACCTGGCTGTCAGCAAAGCAGACAAACATCCTGAATCTGTTTAATGAAACTATGTGGCACATCATAGGACACAGAGACTTCACAGGGCTGCTGCATTCCATTTGTAAAAGAGCACTGGAAAGAGAAAACACACCTACACTTGCCATTCATAGGCACACACACACCCCTTGTAGATTAAGCCCTCACAGTTTTGATCATTGCCACCATAGTTGAAAGCAAACCTTTAACTGAGCTGCCCTCTCAAGAGGCAAGAGAGAATGAATGTTGCACCATAACAACAGAGAGCGAGGCAGCTTTAACAGGGGATGGGAGCATGTCCTGACCTGCATGTTTATGCAAGAAACCACTGTTGTAACACCGGTGCTGACCAGGACATGCTGGACCAGAACAGGACAAAAGGGCTCGAGAGGTATAAAAGCAGGTAGCAGCTCCAAATACATGATGTACATCTTGCACTGGGGGCCAACCCCTCTCATCGATGTGCAACCACATAGAGTTCCCCAGCCACTTAGTGGCATACATCACAAGACTGATCCTGAAAGCCTCGTTTGTGTCATGTTTTCTTCACGGCTCACGCTTGTTCTCTGTTTTTTGTTTTTGTTTTGCTCTCTTATCAACAAGCTTAATTTTAAAGTGTTATCAAAACGAAAATAGAAACAGACAGGCCTTCTATGTTACTCTGATTTTAAACAACCTGTTATTGTTATTAAAGTGATTGGACTTTCCAAAGTATGACAACAGATCCAAGAGGAGGTGAAGCACCCTAGCTTGTCCTAGGACCATCTGAGTAGGAATACACTGAACAATTCGTATAAAGGTTTGTGTAATAACACCAAAAATATGTTGTTATCACCAGCTTTTATTGATATTGAGTGATAGTGATTTTAGGTTATATCACTAGTCTTGTTTCAGTAGATGATGAGGTTACATGTTTGACATTAACACTTATGTTTAATCCCACTTGTTATACTGTAATTTGTATTGCACTTATTCAGTTTTTAAAGGTGCATTATCATAACTACAATTTCCAAACTTACAAATCGGTAGTTTAGAATTTCCACTCAGCTACTTTTTGTAAATGTCTTTCCTTTTAATTCTTTCAGTTCTCATTTGCAACCTTGAGATACACAACTTTTATTTTTTTTTTTTTTTTTTTTTTTTTTGCTTAAGCTCAAATATTTCACATTCTCCAGTTGAACTGAGTAATCACTTATGATCCAAAAGAGAGAGAGCTTTGTCTTAGGTCTATTAAAATTGATCAACCATGAGTGAGCGCTCACCCAGAGTCGTCAGAGTCACTGCTGGCAGATTCTGGACAGTTCTGGAGCTTTTTCATCCAGATGAGCTGGAGCTCCTTGCTTGATGCTGTAAATACATACTGACTGCCATCCTCCAGTCTGAGTGAGAGAAAGCACAACACAAGTACAGAAAAATAAGTCTTCCTAAGAATGTTTTGCATAAGAAAATACGGCATATAATGATGTAAAGAAATGCATAATTGAGACCAAAGTATGGCACGGGCAGAATTTATTTGAAAGATCAGTGGTGAGCCACAAATTTTCAAAATTATAATATAGTTTCACAGTGCTAAGAAACAAATACCATATTTTTCAGACCATAAGGCGCACTGTCAATGATCTGGTCTGCTTTTATACATAAGGCGCAATAAGTGAAACAAAGCAGTCAGATAAGTCAAACTTTACTCATTTCATTCTTCTTGCTTCCTCCACTTCCGTACCATTGATTCATTAACGTTGAATTCTCTCACAGCTGCTCTGTTCCCATGTTGTTGCAGTATATTAATGACTAACCTCATAGTGTGGATGGATTATCTCAGTTCTCCTGACTGAAGTTTGAGGTTTCCGTTTACAGCATCCTGCCATGCAACTGCATTTGTCTCTAACCATCAGGAACCCTCACCTCACCTCCCCACCGCAGGGAAAAGGGTAACACCACCTGGGTCTGGGTGCAATTCCCCCCTCCAGGGGCAAGGGTACCTAGACCCGGTTTGTAGAGTACGCTTGGGGAGTGTGATTGTGTGTACAGCGTCTCTTTATGTCTGTCTCCACGTTGGTTGAGTGTGGAGTGAGTGCATATGAGAGCATGAGGGTGGGAATGGATGTTTGTGTCTGTGTGTGCCTGTATGTCTGTGTCTATATGTCAGGTTGGGTATCAGACGCCACCTCTCTGGGGACACCTCAGGCCCTCCAAGGTTTGGAGGCCTATCTCCACCCACCACCACTTCCCCTGCCGGTGGCGGACTCCCTCAGGTGTCGGTGTGTTGGTGGTTCTTTGTGTCTGGGGGTGGGCGTCCGGGTACACACCGGCTCACTCCTTGGCGGCCGCTTGTCGGGGCCTGGGGCCTGGGGCTCGCTCGGGCCCCTTTGGAGGTGGGGTGCCCCCGGCCTCTCGGCCTGGGGCTCGGTCACTCAGGCGCAGCTGGGGGCCGGCGGAGCTCACGGGCGCGTCACTGCAACTCCCCCTGACTTCTGCTCCGCGGCTGCTGGGCGAGCCCTCATCTGGGACTCTCCTCAGCTCTTACTGGAACAGTGGCGCGGCTGCCCCTCTGTTGGTCTTCCATGGTCTCTTGTGTTCTGGGGGCCTCTGGATGTCTGGAGTTTTGATCTCCTCCATACCCGCTTCACACCCTGGAGGACGGGGCTGTGGCCCCCCCACACTCCCTAGCAGATCATTACATGGAGAAACCTTTGGAATGCAAGCATGCTGATCCACACAGGTATGCACACATGGGTATTCACAGACGCGGACTAAAGCTTTCTTGGCTGCTACCTCAAAGCACACTGTGCGCTGTCTATCTTGCGTGCTGCACAATATCGTTTATTATTTAGTAAATATTGATATCTATGGCTAGCTAGTTTATTGTGATGGTGCTTTGTTTTCTCTATTATTATGTTGCTCTTTGTTGTTTGCTGTCTCCTCTGTTTGTTTTTTTTGTTTGTTTTTTTTTTTTTCTCCATACAGGTGACCCAGGAGTTCTTTTTTTTTTTTTTTTCTCTCTCTCTCTTCCCCCCCCCTTCTCACCGTCTCTTCTCCCCTTTGGTTTTCTTTCTTTCTCTCCCCCTCTTTCTCTCATTCATTCCCCCTGTCCTATTTATTACAAAAAAAAAAAAAAAAAAAAATGACAAAGGATGAACTGAAGCTCTGCCATCACGTAATGTCGCATACTGCTGTTTCTGATGTCATTTAAAAAAAAAAAAAAAAAAAAAAAAAGGAACCCTCACCTTAACTTTTATCGAGTGGAAAAAAGTTAGCGTTCATCCTCCAGCTTCACTGTGTTTATGTTATGCTAACATAGCTGTGTCACTACCGATCATGTAGCACATCATTATATACCAGCTAGTCCAACTTCAGTAACACTACAAAAGTCACTGCTGTTTAGTATTCTGTATTCATTTATGTTGGAAGGGATCCTCGAGGCTCCTGATTACGGTAGCCGCAATGCTTTAACAATCAACCATCAACTTCATACATATGGCGCACCAGATTATAAGCTGCACTGTCGATTTTTGAGAAAATTAAAGGATTTTAAGTGCGCCTTTAGTCCAAAAAATATAGTAGCCAATTTTAAGTGTAAATATGAAGTTTCAGAATGTCCTATACATCAGACAGTCATACAGCATAGAGAAGCTGTGATTTCTAACTTTAGCAACAACATTAAAGTCAACTTTCCAATGCTCCAATGTTGTGTTGTGCTTGTGTTTACACTGTCCATGAAGCGTGCAGCTCTTACATTAGTCTGAAAGTGTTCTCCTTGCTTCTGTAGTAGCGATTCTCCCTGCAAACTGCTCCAACTACGTTGATAGGAGGCCACCTAGATGTCCTCTGTGAAAGCACAACAGAGTTAAACAGTGTAACCTCACTGAGATTATTAGTGAACGTGCAGAGGCAGATGGAGAACACTGTGGTTATAATCCTTCCTGTAGAAAAATAAGCTGCAATATTTTCCTTTTCGTAACACACTGAGTATGCATTAGACACGACCTACGCTCAACTGCGAGTAATTATTCTGTGTCTGAAGAACACAAAAACAGCAGCCTTGGCAGCAAGTTCCTTTGAATTTTGGAATATTTTGAGTTTGACTCCAACAGACATTTCATTTCATTGCATAAACATAATTGTTTGAAAGCAACTTGAAGTTAAGGAAGTTGAATTTAATATATGAAAATGTTTCCAATAAAGATGATCATGCTAAAAACACTTTGAAAGAAAAAATAAAAATCTCCAGATTTGGATAAAAGTCAAAAACCCTTGTTCAAGTTACCAAAATATTTTGAAAACCTTTAAAGTTAGCTTCTGCATTGATTATGGTGGCGTCTATTCAGAGCATGAAGAGATTTTCAAATTCTAAATGAGGACTGAATTAGAAAAAAAGAGAATCATGACTGCCATCTCGATTAATCTCTATTAATGGAAGCCCTTATTTGCTTCATTGTTGAATACGTTAGAAAAAGAAATGTGTGAATTTATTTTTTTTTTTTTTTTTTTTAATGTTTTCTTTAAACAAATAAATGCTGTTTTTTGTTGAGTTTCTTTTTCCCGTCATTTCTCAGGATACACTCACACATTCATCTTAAAAGAAAGAAAGATCCTCAGTTTGATTTTGGGAGAAGATACAAACCCAGCCTCAGGGGAGCCTAGGTAAATGGGATCGCTGTGTCAAGGACACATGATACCATCAAACATGTCCATCTGCTATGGTGCTAAACGCACTCAGGACAGGACTTAATTGTTTTTACCCAAACTGCTGTCATGTCATGTAGGCAGTGCTGTCAGTGATGCAGTGGCTTTTTAATGTTCTCTACCTGTGCAGCAGCTGCTGTGTCTTTAAACAGGCTGAGAGTCTCTCCCTGCAGAACAGCAAAGACCTCCTCCCAGTGCTCCAGACCCTGCAACAAAAGAGGAGCCTCAGCCAATGCTTCAACAGTGGGCACAACAAACAGGCTGCCATAACCCAAAAAGGTTCTCGGGAATAAAAGGAAATAAAAGGAGCACCACTGGTGTCTCTCAAACCACCGGTGCTAATGGAAGGGTAGAGTGGCAAAAAGAAAACTGGCATAAATCATCCAGGTACTCAAAGTAGGTTTCAAAAAGTAATAAAAGACCTTCATTCATACACCAATGTGTATCAGCTTCTGCAGTCTTCAGGGTGTGGATGTACGAGGAAAACAACAGAGCAATTCACTCTGCTTATCTCCTCTCACTTTAAGTGGGCAACACTATAATGTTACATTATTTTCTTTAGCCTTTAGAAACAATCCTGAGTACAGCATCTTCCTCCGTTAAGCAGCTACTCAGTACAGCAACAAAATCACAACTGGATACCTTATAAAGAGCATGATTTCATACTGTGTTAGCAACCACCAAGACATAAAAATTGGAAAATCCAACTGGGAAGCCGAATAGCTCCTTTTCCATCAGGTTGTCCATCCAGTTTGATAGAGATGTGTAAATAAAATTAAAAATGTATCAAACAAAGAAGCACGTTGAGTTCATGCCCAATATGAAATTTCGTTTTTAGATATCTTTATAAAGATCATATCATCAGTTACAGATGTGTAACATGTCTCTCACCTTGTTTCCTCCTTGTTTCAGCTTAATCTCCAACACGCCCTCCATTCTGATTGGCTCCCCAGGTGTGACCTGGCAGTAAGTATGACAGGTGTGAGAACATGTGGTTGATGATGCTTATTAATTTAATGAATAAGACAGTTTATACCTCAGGTTCGGGTTGCCCCTCTGCTAGATCTAAAGACTTTTGTTGAGGTCTAGGAGAGGGGGGAATAAGGTCAACCATGAGTTAACTTACTTTTTAATGTTTTTTGTATAATTATGTGTGTGCAATTTCTTTAGCGCAGCATACTGATCCCATGGATGATTAATATATATTTTCTTGCTATGAGCTGAAACCACTGCAGTAACTTTTTTTTTTTTTAAGTTGAGGAATCAGCCAGTCGATGTCAAAGCAGCAGGAAACGGGGCATGCTCACGTCTTATCCTCCTTTGTGATTGGTGCAGCCGTCGGGGCGTTGGGTGGTGTAATGTGATCACCAGCAGGTGGAGCAGGAGAGCCAGGCACATCGGGCTGCCTTGATGTTGGTGATTTAGGGCGAATACATCTTTCTTTCACAGGTGGAGGTGGTGGCGGTTCAGTGGGGGCAACAAGTCGTCTGATTGCTGAAGGTGAGTTTGGTGGAGTGGTGGGTTTCTCTGGAAGGTTCGGAGAATCAGAGCGGCAGCCAAACGCCTGCTCTGAAAAGGAAATTCTGGGCTTTGGAGCCACAGGTGGTTTGGACCTAGGCCGAGTCTCTTTTAGTGAATGGGACTGAGGAGGCGGTTGTGAAGAGGAATCCGCTGATTCTCCAAGGGGAGTGTTAGAATTTAGGTGTGAATTTTTGATTTGCCTTCTCCCGGCGTTAACTGTCGGGCTGGGACTGGACTCATCGGACTCATCAGAGCTGTCAGCCGATTCTGCTTTTTTAATAATCTTTGAATCTGATCCAGGTCCTAGTGGTGGGCTGAGAAGAGGGCTAGGAGAACTAGAGACAGCTTCTGCTTTCTTCTCCAGCACGGATGGTCTGATTGTTCTGTCTGTCTGCCTGCCACTGCTGGCCCCATGAACGTCTCTAGAGGAGATCCGTGGGGTCTTTAGTTCTGATGGTTTACTTCTCAGGGAGGAAACTCTAGCTGGAGGCTGTCTGTACTGGAGGTCCTTCTCCTCATTTCCATGAAGACCCAGTCTGTTTTCCCTCTGCAATAAAAAAGAAAGTGTTTTTAACAGGGTTCATGCACTACAAAAATCTAAATAAATGGTTTTAAGACATTTTTAAGATCTCAGTACCTAATAAAGAAAGAGAAAACCAGTGTTTGGGGAAAAAGCCTTTGATTTAGTCTATGAAACTCTATTCTTTCCTGTTGTTAATGTTACCTGTGTTTTCTTTTTCTGAAGTGCAATGAAACGGTCACTCTGGGCCTGGATCATGGCCTCCAAGTCCTCCTGCCTCTTAAGGAGCTCCATAACGTCAGACACAGAATCCTGGAGGAACCACAGAAGATGTTCTGGTTAAGAGACGTTTTAATGCCACGAGTTCTGAGTGACGTCTTGGGGACTCCATCCTCTGAAATCTTCCTTCAAAAATAATTTCAGTTTATTTCAAACAGGTGTATTGAGTCTATTATTATAACAGGTATAACATGGCCTTCCTTCAGGGGTAAAATAAAAACGCATCCATATTGAACGATGGACAACAAGGAGCAAATCATTTTATGTTAGATATCTTTTTTCCTCCTACCTCTGCATTTATCTGCATTACTAACACACTACAGGCAAAAATATACCCTGATACAGGGCAACAATTTCCATGAATCGCTACAAAAGAGTTGAAAAGTGAAAAGTGTGCTTGACCCATAGAGACATCTGTCCATTTCACTTTTCTGTCCAATTCTCAGCATTCGCATACCCCGTATTCCTCAGCCATCAGAGTGCTTTCATAGGAGCTCAGCCAGCGCTCAGCCTGCTCCAGCTCTCTCTGCAGAAGGACAATCTCCAGATCCTCCTGATACAGCAGCCTGGTTTCCTCCCAAACCTTCTCCACCCGCATCTCCAGCTCCTCTAGTTCACAGATACGCTGCTCCACCTGAGAGGAGGAATATACAGAGGGATATCAGCCATTCGGAGTCATTTCTATTGTTGTTGATGTTTGATGTGCCAAACTACCTTCTCAGACATGAAGTTTCCGTCCTCAATCAGACGACTTCCTTTCTGTTTGACGGCCTGTGATTTGATTAGTTGTCTGTCAATCTGGACGCGATACTCATCATGCTTTTTAATGAGCTGTTCCAGGTCACTTCCCTCACCACTCTGAGGCTCCCCTCTCACCAGAGACAGCATCTCCTTCAGCCACGCCCTGGAACACAAGACAATGTGCAATCTTTAAAATACTGCTTCTTTGAAAGAGAAAGCTGGTAATCTGCTGGTAGGAACAAAGAGGTTGTTATTTTCATTTGTGCTTATATCTGGCAGAGTAGCTTTCTGGCACCTGCACACTCTTCTGTGCACATACATGGAAAGTGGAGTTGGGCACATGACCCCAGAACAGAGCGGGTGACAACAACTGACAACTGATATGAAACTGATGTCGTCAAACATCACATGAAAGGAAGACCTGGGGTGTAAAGCCGCTTGCAGATAAAAATTCTAAAGCAGTTTAATCCAATGTCAATGAGCTTTACCAACTGGACTCCACAGTGTAGTGATTTACACATTTGGCTAACACATGAAAGGTCCCTGGTTTGAGACCAGGCTGAAACACAAATACTTTGGGGGTTTGTATAGAAAAATAAAGCTAAACTTAATAATTACTTAATACTATTTGTAGTGTTTTTGAATTTTGGGTAGTGTGTGAATAATTTTTTTTTCCATTGACAGAACCTACATGAGTTCAGTCCACTGGGAAAGGTATTTCTGCACATCTTCTGCCTGGCCCAGTCTGGCCCGTCGTAGGGAGGCCTTGTCCTGGATACTGGTCCAGCAGTCCTCTAGGTCATCCAGCCGCTGAGTCACAGAGGACCTGGCCTGAGGCTGGGATTTGCTCAGTGTGCGACCTACTTCTCTACTCCTGGTTACTTCCTCAGAGATTCGAACCAGGTCCCTCTGATGGAAAAGACAGACAACGAGGCAGGAACATTCATTCAGCTGTCATGCATCCACCACTTAGCTTTGATGCAGTGTTTGGTGGACATTTCCTACCTCCAATGCTTCATGTTGACTCATCAGAGTCTGGATGGAATGCAGGTCGTGGCCCAGGTCCTCTGAGTCCAGTACTGCTTCCTTCTCAGCCATCCAGCCCTTCAGTTCTTCCACATCGTGGTTAAACTGATGAATCTCCCTTGCTGCCTGCAGATTCTGAAGGACACAGGACAGACCATCATTCTCACAACCTCTAACCCAGATCAACTCATCCAAAGGTAGCTTGATCTATCAGATCTATACCTGTTCTCTGGTCCTTATGCTACTGTTGAGCTCATCCCACAGCCTGCTGAGTGCATCATCCCTCCTGCGAGCCTGATCGTCTTGTTGCAGCCCTCGGCCAAGCTGCTGTACTGAGGTCAGTCGGCTGCGACCCAAACCGGAAACTTCTGAAACCAGAACCTCCAGCTTCTTCTGAAGGACCTATAGATGGAGAGAAGGGACAAAAAGCTAAGAAATGAATAAAGAGGGAGATATTAGCAGTTTGAGACCTAAGAGTTTCAGAAGATATACACCCTGGTAGAACATTGGTTTAATATTTACTACAAACTGACCATTTTCTCTATTTGTGTGCCAGTAAAGTCTCTTCCTTTTTAAGATTTTTTCAAGCCAAAAACTGATATGCTACAATAAATAAATATGAAACTAAACCCAAACAAATGCAATCAATATAACTTGGAGCCTCTGTTTTCATAAGTTTGAACAAACTTCCTGCTACCCTGAATTGGATAATAATAATAATAATGGATTGCATTTATATAGCGCTTTTCTAGGCACCCAAGGCGCTTTACAATTCCACTATTCATTCATTCTCACATTCACACACTGGTGCAGGCAAACCACGGTCGCCCAAGATAAGAGGATGGACAGATTTTTTAAAGTCCCGTCACTGATTCTACAGTTAGAAAAACTAGTTCAATAGGTGCTGTTATAGCTCATCTGGGTTTGAATCTACCACAGACCTTTCTCTGTGTCACATTATCCCTCTCCCAAATCACTCCCTGCTTACCGGTCTACTCTCTATACTTCTTAAAGCCCAAAACATAAAAAAAGAAATCACGAAAAAAGAAAACAAAATTTCAAATACAAAAAAATCCAATAATGGTTTTCCCATTAGTGGCTTCCCCCCACCCCCCCCCCCCCCAAAAAAAAGGGCCCTCCATAAAACTAATATTTATCACTGATTGAAGAAAACAGGAACAACCCCAGCTTTCCGGACTGTAGCCGGAGTGACAGAGAGTTCTGTTGAGCCGAGTACTCATTTAACGTTAACTAGCAATGACTTTATGAATTTCTACACAAATAAAAATTGGAGACATCATACAGATGCCCCACAATCCAACTCTTGGCATTTCAGCCACCTCCATTTTACTCAGCAGAGTATCAGGGCTTTAACACCTTGTGCCCCTCGGGGACCTTGGGGACATATTTGGAAAAAACAGCTGTAGTCAGAGAAATCAGATGAGCTGTTTATTTCCTGACAACCTGAGCATTACTGGAGCTTAGCTTCAGCTGGGCGCAGTCCAGAAGAGGGCTGCATGTTCATCCAGAATCACCTGATGTTTTGCTGGAATTGCCTGGGTAAGAGAGGTCAACTAAGGCAGATCAAGTCTTGTTCGGTGGGCTCACAAAACTCTTTCCAAACTCTTTTGGTTCAGCTCCTGACAGAGCCATAATCCGCTTGGCCTGTCAATATCTATCAGCCACAGTCCCACAAGCTAATAAAGCTGAATATGTCCACTGTCAGACACGGCTTATGCACCCTCACTACACATCTGGGGGGCCAGGTCTGTCCATTCCAGTGTCCTCAGTGGTCACTAGATGGTGAGCAACTAACAGCTCTGCTCCTGTCTCTGGACCGTTTCCCCGACCTGAAGGTGCAGAAAAGCAATGCTCTTGTGCACTGGTGAACCAACATACAGGCAACAAGCCAGAGTGATAAAAGTATACCCACCCCTGCCTGCTACCTCTCACTAAGGGAAACTAGAGTCCAGGCTTATTCCTGGACACTGGTTCCTAAACCCAAGCTGTGAATTGAGGCAAGCCTGACTATATCTATGGCGCACTAGCACAGGCTAGTTATTTATTTAACACCAGTTCACAACGACAGTCACCAACAACAGTCATTTTAAGTTGATCCCCTAAGAGCATCACTTGGCAAGAGTGGGAATGACAAACTCCTTTTTCACAGGAAGAGACTTCCAGCAGAAAAAGGCCAACCAGCTGCCATGACTGGTTAGTAGGTGAAGGGAAAGAGAAAAGCTAATGCCATGCAGTAGTGGTGTATAAACACATGAGGAGTGAAAATAAATGAGTACAGAACAAATTCTCAGTGTATGATGGGAAGTCACCCGGCAGACTGAGCTTATAACAGGATAACTAAGGGCTGGTTTAGGATCAACTGATCCAGCCCTGACTATAAGCATCATCAAAAAGAAAGTTGGAAATCTAATCTTACAACCCAAACTGGGAGCTAGTTTCACAGGAGCAGCAATTGATAGCTGATGGCTCAACCATTCTACTTTTTAAAAACTATGAAGCACAAGAAACCCATGATTATTTTTCTACGTGACTCACTTCCACATTCTCCAGATCTTGTCCACAGTCGGTGGACTCTACCATCGTTCTCTTGGAGGTCAGCCATGTTTGGAGTTCTTTAGCCTCTCTCTCATACACATAGAGACGGAGCTGATCTTCCAGAGCGGCACGACGGGATGCAGAAAGTCTGAGGAGCATCTCAAAACATTCAACGACAGCTGGGAGAGACTCACTGACCAGGTGGCTGAAAAACAGAAACATTCTTTTCTTTTAAGTTTCAAAATGTAAAAAAAAAAACCCAAGCAGAATGATGATACTGCATCGTACTACACACCGTTTTACCTCTTGGGGTGTCTAAGGTGTTGCAACGATGCACCGTTCTCCTGCAGCTTCTCCACTGTCCTCCTCTGGTTGTCCAGTTCTACAGCCACAGAGTCCAATTTCCTCAGCATAGCTTCCGTCACCTCCTCACTCCTCCCGCAGTCTCGAGACTCTAAACCCACCTGCTGCTCCTCTAACCACAGTTGGAGCTCTGAAACCTTCAAACACACAAAAATAGGCACATAACAGGTAAAGTTTTTTTTTTTCTTTTACAGTTTTTTTTGTTGTGATTATATACATAACATAAAATAATGTCTTAAACCAGTCCAACTGTCCAAAAAAGGCTTGTTAGATTAGTTGTTGATTCTAAATTGACCGTGAGAGTACATGGTGTTCTGTCTCTTCCTGTGATAGTGACCTGCTCAGAGGGTAATTTGTACAATTGTATGACTTAAATCTTTTATATACAGTCAGCTACAGTGTTGCTAGTAATGAGCGGTTATACATAGGACTGGGTATTGTCACAGATTTCTAAAATGGATTTGATTTTCATCCACGAGGTTCTGATTCAATTCAATTTTGATTCAGACAGTCAGAAATATATTATTAAAGGTATTTCTGGCAAAATACATTTCTATTTAAATATCAATTCAGGATTTAACCGGTCACGGCTGATGACCGCGACCCCTCCCTGAGCCTAGTTCTGCCGGAGGTTTCTTCCTGTTAAAAGGGAGTTATGTTTGCTCATAGGGGGTCATATGATTGTTGGGTTTTTGTTTGTATGTAAAATTATAGGGTCTACCTTGCAATATAAAGCGCCTTGAGGCGAAGGCGCCACTTTTATTTTTTGAACAAGAGCAGCATAGCATGTTGATGGAGTCACAGTCGGTAACATTGCGGCATGGTCTGAGGATGTGAGTGATTACAGTCTGTGGTTTATGATACTTGAAACAAAACTTATTTTTCAGATATTTTATAATATATCTAAAAAGGGGGACCTTTATACGTTAAATCTCAGTTTTATGTCATGTGTCTGTTACCTCTGTGAGGAAGGCATGTATGCTGACTGCCTCCTGCAGTAGTTTCACTTTCTTCTCACCCTCTACCGTCAGCTTCTCATGCAGACTCTTTAAGTCCTCCAGACGCTCCCGGATATCGTGAGATGCAAAGTGTCGGCCCCTGACCTGAGAGAAGAACACATAAGGTTCCCGGATCATTTCTTAAACATTCCAGCTATAACAATGCCGAAATCAAAGAGATCCTTACCAGACTATGCCCCGCCTCCTGAACTGCTTGGACCAATGGCATGCGTCCAGAGATCTCCTGCATCAAGGTCTTTAAAAAATGATTTGCAAATTATTTTTTTCAATAAACACAACAAAAGTAACCCAAAACCTGGAACAATTTGAACCATAGATGCTATTTAATAACCTATGACCAGACCACTAAACAAGTAATCAAAGATGTCCTTAACTATAAAAACAATTGCAATTTGGAGCTACAAATAAAGTCCAGGAGGTTATAAATGTCTTATTAAAATTATGATGTCTGTAATAATGTGAATATTAATTAATTTAGATATGTTTTCTTCCTTCCTCACTGTCAGTAAACTCTGCAAGTGGTCACCTGGTGCTTGTGGAGCAGCTGCTGGCTACTGCTGAGGGAGCTGCCCAAGTCTTTGGCAGTGATGGAGGGCAGTCTGTCATTCAGCCAGGCCGTTTCCTCCTCCACATTTCTGTAGAACTGGAACAGGACTTGCCAGGCCTCCAAGTTCTCCTTACGTCTCTGCAGGGGCTGCGCCAGACTGTTGTACCTGTCAGAGTAAAGACCAACACCGGTGAAATACATTTCAAACATTTTTTTCTCATTTAGTGATATTTTAATTTTTATCACAGTTGTTATACCCTTGGAAGAGCATCAACCTCTTCCAAGGTTATAAAGAGACATGAGGAAGTCGGCTACATTATGTATACAACCAGATTTCTTCACAGTGCAAATGATCTACTGTTTACAAACCTGTTGATGGTGTGTGCCACTCTGGTCTGAATCTCCTCAGCCAGGAAGTTACCCTGAGAGTGGAAGCTCTTTGCTGTGTCCACCAGACCCTGATATATAAAATATATACATTTACATATACTTCATATATGCAGTGGATTTACAAAGCAAGCCGACATTTGTCACACTTTAGTGAATCTACAATGCTCTTTTTCCATGATGGTGGCAGGCAACTCTAGTGTGGCATGCCAGTTTGGAAACCAAAGAAGTATAAGTAAGGTTATTTTTCCCTTTAGACTTAAAACTGAGTTAAACATATAGTCATTAACATGAATAATGTGTCTCCACTAACATTTAGCTGATGTTAACAATATGGTGGGGTTTTTAAAATAAATTTCACATTAATGTTTGTTGTGAAGTAGGGTGGGCAATTGTCATGAGTGTGCTGTGTGGCAGGCAGGAGCTGCCACAAAGGTGATGAACTAAAAGAGGCAGCTTTATTTTGCTGTAAACACTGAGACACGGGATATATGTAAACATAACTTAAAACTGGAAACAAAGAACTATGAAGCTAGAAAACTAGGAACAGAGAAACTAGACTAGAACCACTAGGAGAAACGAGGACCATGGGAGAGACACGCAGCAATGTGGAATGACGCGACAACAGGCAGAGGACAACAGGGGACTAAATACACAAGGGATGGGAAACATAGCTGGAAGCTAACTGGCATAATGGGACAGGGAGGAAGCAAAAATGAATATACTAGACACAGGACACGGGAAACCCACAGACAGAGACTCAAGACGCAGCAATTGGGGAGACAGGAATAAACACAGAGACAAGACTGACTGACTGACAGGAGAAGATTAGACTCAGAGGCAGGGAAAACTATGATCACTAAGAACCTTTTCGTCTGTTTTTTCTTTTAAATGCCTTGGTATTTCTTTGTGAAGCACTTTGTGATCTTTGTCTTGAAAGGTGGTATATAAATAAAATTTTACTTGCTTACTTACTAAGAGCTAGAAACTAAACAGAAACTAAATGATCGAATGAGAACTCAGAATTACAAGAAAACCGAACATGAAACAATCAGAGAATCTAGCCTAACTTAGAATATCATTTTAACCCGATTCACACAATCCATAGCATAAACCCTGGGACAAAGACCCAGGACCATGACGGCTATAATATCATTATAGAAGTAATCTAGTATGTAGCTTAGATATAATTAGTAATGAAAAAAAATCAAACTAAAAACTCAAAATTATGAGGATTTAAAACAACTAAGCATTATGTCCACCCTCGCGCTTGCACCTGGATTCGGTCTTGGTGTCCATCCATCTCCTCTTCCACCCCCTGCAGTTCCTTCAGCAGTCTGTTCACAGAGGGTAGGTCACTGCCACAGTCCTCATTGGCCAGCTCCCTCTCCACTGACGCCACGAACTGCTCCATGTCATCCAATGAACGCTGGAACTGCAATGCCTAAACACACAAAGGGCATTCAGAGAACTTTATGTGCCTCCCTACAATTCCAGGGCAATGAGCATGAAAGAAATCTTTAATGTTTTCTATGAAGATTTAGTTAAGGATTAAAGTTGAGTAGGTTTAAGTTGAAATTAAGTTATAGTTTTAAGGGCAACATTAAACATGACTGGGCAAGTACCTGGTAGGCCTCCTGCAGTCTAGTTTTCTTCTCCTTGCTGTTGTGGATCAGAGTATCCCAGCTGTCAGTCAGCTCTCTGAGTCGAGGTCGAACCTTTCCTTCAGCAGACAGAGACTCAGACAGCAGCTTCTCTCCTTCCTGGAAAGCACCCAATAGGCAACATTTTATATTCCCAATGGTGTAAACAAACAATAAAGTCTGAAATGTTAGCAAAATCTAAGAGAAGGTCTAAATAGGACAAAAATTCTGATGGGATAATCTTTTTGACACTTCTCAGGAATAAACCGTTAACTGTCCAGCCCAAGACATCTTGCAGCTAGAGCTGTAATCAGGGAAATACACAGACACTTAAGAAAATCCACCTTAGTGAGGGTTTCCACCCTGTAGCGGTTGCCGAGGATCTCTGCTTCAAAGCTCTGATGTTTTAACAGCTTTGCCTGAAGGTTGTTTGGTTCCCTCCAGTTTTCATCCAGTGCTATGGCGTTACGCTCATTCAGCCACACACATACCTGGAAAACGCAAATTTGCTATAGACCCCTGAAGAACAATACAAATTAGGCTTCAGCAGAGTTCAGAAAGTTACCTGGTAGCTGCTGGACAAGAACTGCTGCAGCTGGAGGGATTGATCCAGAGCT
The DNA here is from genome assembly GCF_057381915.1 of Diplotaxodon limnothrissa. Lineage (NCBI taxonomy): Eukaryota > Metazoa > Chordata > Actinopteri > Cichliformes > Cichlidae > Diplotaxodon > Diplotaxodon limnothrissa. The sequence goes on along the minus strand of NC_140614.1, from coordinate 4,688,834 downwards.
TTGTAACGAGATCTACTCTGCCGCTGCAACTGACTCCGCCTGCGCAAACACAGCAGGTGAGCAAGCAGGAGTCAAAACATTATTTCCAGCTACAGTACTTGCTTTAATTGGAAAGTGTGTGGCTGAGATGTCTGATGACTACCTGGTGGTCAGTGCTTTGCTCTTTGCTCTGATGTTGTTGGCATCATAGTGCTTTTGTTGGATCATCTCCTGGGCCAGCTTCTCTACCTGGTCCAGCTGGTCTCCCTGAGCCTCCAGGGCTTCCTCAAACTGAATCTGCTTCCTCTGCAGTGTTTCTACCTCTGTCACTGAGCTCTGCAAAAAGAATAGGTTGCTTTCACAGCATAAGAGTACTTTCCTATATATGTATGATTCTGAAGCAAATCATCCGTACCCCGAGGTCCTGATTAGACAGGAAGGCTTCACTGTTGTTGAGCCAGCTCTCACATTGTTCTACAGAGGTCAGGAAGATCTGAAGGATACAGAGAAGAGCTCAGCAAAAGCTAATCTGACTGCTAAAGCTGTGTCTCATAGTTGTCTTATGTCTAACTACAAGAAGACACAAAATCCACCTTGCTAAGGTAGCTGAAACTTTTCAGTTATGTAAAGTAGCTCAATCATATGTGTCAATTGTGGTAAATGGACTGATTCTTATATAGCACTTTTCTACTCTCCCAGAGTACTCAAAGCACTCTACACAACATGCCACATTCATCCAATCACACAAGCACTGTCTGCTAAGGTTCTTAGTGCTTCCTAACTACCATTCATAGCAAATGTAGCATCGGGGAGAGCAATCTGGGGTTAGTATCTTGCCCAAGGATACTTGGCATGCAGACTGAAGGAGGATCAGTAGATGACCTGCCCTACCGCCTGAGCTGCAGTCACAGAACAGCCATACCACCCTGAGAACGCCCGATCTTGTCTGATCTCGTCAATTATATTAAGGATTATTCAGTGTAATGCTAAGAGGACCAGGTTAACTTACAATACATGAAATATATTTATTTTAATTAAATCTGAGATTTATTCAGCAAATTAATTTTGCAAATATACTTATAAATATGAATGAGACTATATTAATTCATTATTCACATCAAAAAGTCATATTAAATTATTTTGGGGGCCGCTGCTGTGTCACCTGTAGTGTACGGGCCTGCTCCAAGGTTATGTTACGGTTCAACCAGGCTCGGTCCAGTCCAGCTTTAGCTTCCTCTAGCTGGTTCAAAGCCTTTTGGATCTCTGACTTAGAGCTGTGACCAGACCGGATGAGACCCAGACCAAAGTCCCTGACAGAGTCGATGCGTTCAGCACGAGCGTCAATCTCCGTCTAAAAACAGCAACGTTTAAAATTGGCATTTACTTCATTAAGGTAGTAAAGTTTAAGTAAGCCACAGTGCTCACCCTCCAGTCCTGATGCTCCACAATGAGCCGGTCAGCCTCTGTTCTGGTCTTGGGAAGTCCCTTTTCTGCCATCTCACTGCTTTGTTTGAGACTCCACTCCAGCAGGAGGCGCTGGTTAGCCTTGAAAAGCTGCAACTGGTGAGCCTCCTGCAGCTTTTCTTTTCTGAAAAAGACCATTTCTTCTTGAGTTTTTCCTGAGGGAGTTCTTCTGATCACTATCCGTATTTTTGATTTTTACTAATGTAAAACACTGTTGGGCCTCTAAAAGTCCAGTGGTTAACATGTTGCATGCTTAGTGAGAGGGAAAAAAAGCCTTTAGCAGGTGTGTGGGCTTGTAGAAAGTTTGAGGGATACCTCGATGGCCTAGCTAGTTTAGACAGACCGAGCTTCAGCTAGTCCAGTACCTCTCATTACATACCACACCTGGAACAGTGTGCAACTACAGTCCCAACATGTTCCCATGATTTTAGACATGAGAATCCAGTATAGGAGTATGCTAAAGTGAAAACGCTTATCACAACCTGTCACCTAGCCCTCTGGCTAACACTCAGTGCGATGTGGCATGCTGTGTGGCTAGTGTTGGACGGGATTCCTGCACCCACCAGCAAAATGGATGAAACGATAAAACAACAGCTGCCTACACAGAGCTGCACCGAAAGACGAGCACAGGTAAAGACGGTGCTCTACCTGTGTGCTATGAATTGAAAAGTCAACCAAAAGAACCTCTCATATCTAAACTAACTAAACTAAACTCAATATCCAAGCTGCTCCCAGAACAACCCTGGAAAAAGTTGCTATGGATCAATGTGAGGGTAAGCACCAACACAACCTGATAATCACAGATTGCTACTCCGTGGTTTTGGAAATACCACACTTTCCATCAACAACAATCACACAGATAATTCAAAAGCTGCTCGGTAGCCTAGATAAAGTGGTGAGTGACAATCCTGCGAGGAATTCAAGGAATTTGCCAGACTGCTTGATTTTAGACAAGGTATAGAGATGGCAAAGAAAACATTGGCAAACTTCATTGGTGCCTACATAGTTATTTCACTGTTAATTACTAGATGCTCTGACCTTTGAAAACTTTCAGCAATTAAAATAATTGAAATCACTGTTGCTTCTAATAGTAGATTAAAGTTACCTGTGTTTGAGTTCCTTGTCCAAAGTTTTCAGAGTCTTCTGGACTTCTTTCTGTTTGGTCTTCAGCTTGTCGCTCATCACTGACTGAGCACTCACATCACCCAACAAGCCTTCTTCCAGAGACTGATGAGACAGAAGTAAGTCAGTCATTTTAGTCATAGAGGTGGTAATTTGGCAAATGAGCTGGACTTATAAAACTGCATTTAGTTTTTTGATGAAAGATTAGACAAGATTAGATTCATCTGATTTTTGTTTCCATCTGTCAAGGTTTGCTTTTTTGTCTTGTTTTTAATCTATTTAACATCTACTTGTGACCATCTTTGTGAACAGGTACCAAGCTTACATGCAAGCTTTCCAGTTACAATTCCTAAAGTCAAGAATGAACGTGTCAGTTGCAGCCTTGGGTGCCTCACCTTTGCTCTATCTTGGATAACTCCAGCCTCTCTCTCTATTTCCTCGTGGCGTCTAATCAGGTTTTCTACACTGTCCACATCGCAGCCACAATCCTGATCCTGCAGCAGCAGCATCTAAAGAGAGCGAGGAGGAACCTTTTCAAAATACCAACCAAGTTCCAAAAAAGTTGCAATGCTGGGTCAAATGTAAATAAAACAGAATGCAATGACTGGCAAATCTCATTAGCCCATATTTTATTCACAATAAAAAATAGAAAAGATGTTAAGATTCTGACTGGGAGTGACGAAGGACGGACAGGATTAAAGGTGAGTACATCAGCTCAGGTCCAGCATTTCAACACAGTTAGAACATTGCAATGTTTACCACTGTGCAGCATCCTGACTTCTTTTAACTACAGTCCATCTGGCAGCTGAGGAGACCATTTGCTGGAGTTTTAGATGAATGTTGTTTTCATGTTCCTTTGTGAATACTGTATGAGTTTGAGATTTTCAAATCACTGCATTCTGTTTTTGCTGACATTTTTCACAGTGTGCAATTTTTTACAGTGTAATAATTTTGTGTTTTAGAAGTGCAGCATCAAGGTTAAAAAAAACAGTTGCCTGACCTTTTCATTAGCTCTGTCTCTGACCTCCTCCAGTTCTCTGATGAGACTGTGGACCACCAGAGCTTCTTCGAGCTGGTTCTTGTAATTATTCAGATCAACGTGAAATTTGCTCCACCTGGAGGAGAAGAACCACTTTGATGCATTATTTTGTTTGTGCGCTGGTCAACACTGTTGCCTCACAGCAAGAAAGTTCTGGGTTGAAATCCACCAGTCAGCTGGGGCCTTCTGTGAATGTTCTCCCTATAATTGCATGGGTACCCATGTAGGCACTTGTGTTAGCCTGTGACTGTGACAGACTTGTGACCTGTCCAGGATATGCCCTTCCTCTTGTGGAGCAGCTGGAATTAGCTCCAGCCCCACTGTGACCCTGATCTGGATGAGTGGGAAAAAAACACATGAGTGGAAGCGAGTGGAAGATCTTCAGACACGTTACCTTTCATTGAGCTGCTGCCTCCTCTTTGTCACAGTCACCAGTTCCTCAGCACTCTGTCTTTTTTCTAGTTTGGCTGCCAGTTTGTTGATGGCTTTGATATGAGCATCATCCACTGTCACGTCCTGCAGATTACAGATTTGGCTGTCACTTTTCAGACATATTAAAACAGTGTGGCTTGTGGTCAGTTTGAGCTATTCCTTCTATAATATCAGTAATGTTAGTCATGTTAAGCTCTTCGTATCCTGTTTGAGGAGAACACTAGAGAGCAAAGCATTTAAAAGCAGTGTTCTTCATCTTCTCCCTGTTTGTGGTATATAGAGGCCCTGTCCGACTTCACTATTGCCATCAAAAGGTTGAGTCATCAAACACTGAGCTCTGTGTCTTGTGTAACTATCATTGCAGCCTAGCATAGCTGTAGTTTCTCGCAGCTCACGTTGGAACAACATAAGTTTACTTACCTTATCTTCACTTCCCCTGAACTCACTGAGCTTCTTCAGCAGCTGGACTCCATGTTCATAGTCCTTTCCAACATCTCCAACATTAATCATAACCTCCTGAAACACAGAGTCACAGACGTAAAGTAACAAATGTCCCCATGTTAACAGCAATGCACTTCCATCCATTTATCTGTGCTCTACCTTTTGTCTGATCCAGGCCTCCACCTCCTCCACCTTCTGGAGGTACTCCAGGAAGGCTCTGTTATCTTCCAGAGCTTTGCCACGGATGGCCACAGCCTTCTTCAGCTCTTCCCAGTGAAGCTCGAGTGTGGCTGCACTCTTCTTTACCTCTTTGGACCTCAGGTGAAGAGATACAAGTTCTTCCCCAGCCTAGAAGCAAAGAACAAAGCAGGCTGCATGTAGATGTTTGACACAAAGGCACAAAGCTGAAGACGCAATCTAACCAACACTGACAGGTTCACTAAATCATGTCTGTAAGTGGTAATTCTGAAAGGTAAATTAAAAAAAAGATCCATATTAACATTTCATCTTATCATCTCACCTCTTTGTGTCCAATCACGTCAAACAATCCTAAACCTAAAGTTAAGTGGCATTACTGCTATACATGTTTTCCACTTTTTTCCACTTGGAGTCAGATTTACTATTAGCTACATGGCAATATTAATTGTGTCTTTATTCAGCAATGTGCACACACAGAACTGTGCAACATGACCAGCTCTTGTGTTGTTGTTTTTTTGTTTTGTTTTGTTTTGTTTTGGGGGGGGGGGGGGGGGTTGTGTTCACAAAGCTATTCTTTTGGCAGATTACTTACACCTTCAGCAGGTCTGTTCATGTTAGTTATTACTGAAATGAAATCTGCTCATATGTTTGCACGTTTTTAGTAGATCACTCCCAGATCTTTTCACTCCCGCTGAATCTTTTCTGTTATTGTGGTTTCATATTAATTTGCCCTACTGCTGGCCCTCGAGCTGTTCTTACCAAAAGTACATTACTGATGATCTCATGGTGAGACAGGATTTCAGCCTCAAACACCTGATGTTTCTGCAGGAGTTTCATCTTGGTTTGCAGGTTGCTGAGGTCAGCTTTACTGTCCTCTGCCATCTTCTGCATCCGCTCAGACACCCACTCCTCTGCCTGACGCACAGAAACAGAAGTAGATGGACGGTTAAACAGTGTTATAAACAGAGAATTGAACTGGAAATCAGACCTGAGTTTTTTCATTTGTCAGTTATCGTCAATCACACCTTATTTTTTAACACTGTAAAAACCTTAAAGATATTTGGGGATCCAGCTACCAAACATTGCCCAGTGTTCTGACTGGTTAGCAAGTTACCTCTGCGACATCTCGGTTGAAAATGCACAGACGCCTGGAAAGCTCCAGCTCTTCCCCACGTTTGGCAGAAAGCTCTTTAATTTTCTCTCGTCTCTGGAGGAGAGCTTTAAGTCTGGTTTTGACTTGTCCGCTCTTCTTTTTGCTCAGCTGTTTCCTCAGACGTTCAGCCAACTCCTTCAGAGATGACAGCTGGAACAGAGAGCGGGAAGTGTAGATTTAAATGAGCAGGGGCTCAACCAAGGTAGAAAGTGGTAATTACTATAAAATGTAGAGTATTATCATTCACTCTACCTCAGCATGTCACTAAATGGTTTAGTTTTTCCAATTGACTTTAAAGAAGCTGTGCATTTTGTTTTAACTGTAGGGGAAAGGACCAACCCTCAGAAGGAGTACAGACCTTGTCCTCCTGCGAGCTGAGCAGCTTCTCAAAAGCTTCATGGCGTTTGATCAAACCTTCTGTCTCATCCACAGTATTTCCCAGAGTGCTGTTCTTCAGCAGGATCTGTGGAGACATGACAGAAGTTTTCACCATCAATGGTATCATTATTTTGCAGGGTTTTTTTCTTGAACAAATACAGCAGGTGTACCTCCTGTGAGTTGGACATCTTCTCCATGCTGTTGACGTCTCTGTAGAAGATCTGCTCCAGGTGAACAGTTTCTAACCAGCTCTGTTTCTTCTTCCAGTTCTCCTCCAGTTTTTCTCTCTCTGACTGGAGAGCGTCCATCTTCTCCAACACCTAAGAGAATCATCACCCAACAAAAAGTCTAATTTCTCTGACTAGACTGTGTCAATGTCTACCTTACAACAGTGGGGGAAAAAAATTCAGATTCATCTCATCTTAAGGTTAAGCTCTTTTTTAAAGAGCTGTTATCCCTTGTTATCCCAGGACCCGAACCCCCTCCTCACCCTGGGATAACAAACGCTTTCTATACTTATCAAACATGGACTTCATTAATAGGTAAATGGTAACCGTAACTTTATGATTATTTCTGAAATCAATCAGAATATGACTCTAGGCCACAACAGATGAGCTTAATGATTAAAGCCAAGCTGATCTCCAGAGATGAGTTTGCTTCAGCATCCTAAATCCTTTCATGCACACAATGTGTTTTGGACAGTGCTTGAAGGGTACAATGAAGTTGTGATTTTCTGTATTTTGCAGCTGTATTTTTTAATCTGCTTTCTGGTCTTGCAGACTTTTCTTTCTTTTATTTTCTGTTTGTATTCCATAAAATGAGAAAAGTGCCATATAGCTATCCCCAGAGTCTCCAAAATCTTACTTCTCCTCCTTACCTCCTTCTGGTTGCTTTTGTCCTGTGTCTGCAGCTCTTCTCCCATGTCCAGAGCTTGCTGGTAGGTCTCCTGTCTTGCCTCCATCTCAGCCCATAACTGCTGATGTTGAGCCAGCTGGAGGTCAGCGGTAGCCACATCACTGATGCTTTCCTCAACTGCCATTGCACTGATCAGCTGGCTGCACCACAGGAAGTAGTCTTGCACCTGAAGAAGAAGAGTGGGGAAGATGACAGAAGTAAGCTCATTGTTGGGGACAAAATCCAAATGGATAAAATTCCCCTTATACCTAAATACACTTGAAAAACCTCCACAAAAAGATGCAAAACATCTACTGAACAACTCAAGGAAGTACTACTTTAGACTTTCAGACCTGCATCCTGTATCTATCTGTCCTCACCATGCTAAGGAATTGATATCGCTGGGAAGCCCGCTTGAGCTCCTCTTCTCTCTTCTCAGCAAGAAGTCGCAGCTCCTCCCACCGTTCCACCACCTCGTCCTGCACTTTCTGTAGGCGAACACTCAGTTCGGGCGTGCAAAGCTCCAGGACAGAGTCAACAGAGTCCAGCTGCTCTTGAAACTATAGAAATGAAAGAGATAAGATACATTAAGATGTCTCATTCCAGCCAATGGCACTTTGTCATTTTGTCAGACAGCATCTTCCACTCTGTCTTATTGAGCTCATCATCAGTGAGTATTGAACAGATTTTCCTTCTGCTACATTTCTATAGTAATGATGTCAGAAATGCCGCCCTTCAGAGTGATTTTATGTATCACTGGGCAGAAAAATACATTCTGTAGGTTAGACTGACTGTAAACCACTTTAGAAATGCTCCCTAGCCTGTTAACAACCCATAAGAGACTGTTTCCATGGTGATCTTTTCATTTAAGCTGAATCAGATGTTAAACATCTTTTCTTAACTATATGATGTCCTTGGTCAACAAATTTAGCACTTTATCACCTGTTCCTCTGTGGTGGCAAGCTCAAGGAGCAGGGCCTCATGTTTCCTCAGCTGTGACGTCACTCCATGCAAATCCTTTGCCACATCGTCAGGGATGCTTTTGTGTCGCTCCTACAGAGAGAGACAGGAACAGAAGTTTTAAGTGTTGCACAGGGGACCATCAATAACATAATCGATAAAAAAAACATTATCCCATAAAGTAGAAAATGACAGATGTGTAGTGTAACTGTGAAATAGGATTCAGCTGTGTCGAGTGGTTTTTAGTCTGTTAGCTACTAATAATCAACAGACACTGTATGTCTATCCTTGTGTTGCAACCATACCATTTATTGATGTAGATTGATAACCAGACTTACTTGATGCTCACATTTCATGTATAGTCTATGATCTGGACTTTTAATCTTCCTTCTGTTCTTTGTACTTCAGATACAATGACAAATAGATGAAGTGAAATTCTTTACAGCTGTGTCTATGTTGCTGGATGGGGTTTAGTTTTTGTACACCATAGCGTTTCTATAAATGCAATCTCTTTTGCACCTTTCAAACTTTTACAGCTCCAGCTGTCAGCTCCCTCCCACCTCCATGTTTCTTGGCCTGTTCTCATTGTGGTTTACTGAGGCGGGGCTGGTTAGGTTCGTGCCAAACAAGCTAAACGCTTTATATTTGTGTGATCTGAATGATATCTCAAAGTTTAGCACTGCAGTGTTTTCCTTCTTTGGTTCCATCTATAGATGTACACTTTATCTCCCATCTTTCACAGATAATCCTAAAACCAAATCAGAATGTCTTATTTTCTATAATAATTTAGGGGAGGACAGCCAGTCCCCTTCCTCTTATTAACAGTTCTTCATTCTTCTGAACTGAACTGAACTGAATGAGCGTGCTTCTGATGGGTGTGCTGTCTTCCATCTTCCATTTTATATTTCCATATTTCAATGCCATAATCCATTCATGGGATCTGATGTCTTCAAAGTAATTAGATCTAAACCCAGCTGACATGTCTAGGAGTCAGACAGCAGTTTCTACATGAACATAGCTACCTGGATGAGAGTTAGCGCATCACTCAGGTCTTGGTAAAAGCGGTGACATTCCTCAGCTTTCTGTAGCTGATCCTGACGCTCCTTGGCCAAGCTTTTCAAATCTTCCCAGGATGCACTGCAGAAACATAAATATCAAAACTAACATAAGGTGGACAAAGAGCGATTCAAAGGACCCCAATGAGTGGAAGATCGAGGGAACAGTTCACCCTTCCCGGGATAGGGTTACCAGGGCCCCGCCTTAGAACCAGACAAGGGCAGGGTGCCCGAGGGCAAGTGTCTTAGCCCTGGCCTGGCCAGGAAAAAGGGATATGGGCCCACCACCCGCCAGAGGCACCGTAGGGTCGGGTGCAAATGTGTGTTGGGTGGCGGCCAGGAGCAGAGGCCCTGGTGGACCGATCCCAGTCTACCGAGACTAGCGATTGGGACATGGCATGTCACCTCTCTGGTGGGGAAGGAGCCTGAGTTATGTGTGAGATACCAGCTAGATATAGTCGGGCTCATCCCAACACACAGCTTGGGCCCTGGCCAAGGTCAGTGATTGATTTTGTAAACGTATCATCAGACCTGCAGTCATATTTTCTGGACACAAGAGAGGGGCTGAGCTGTCAACTGACCACCAACTGGTGGTGAGTTGGATCAGGTGGCGGGGGAGGATTATGGACAGACCTGGCGCACCTAAATATATAGTGAGGGTCTGCTGAGAACGCCTTAGGCCCCAGTCCACGAGATCTTCAACTCACACCTCCGGCAGAGCTTCAACAGCATTCAGAGAGATACTGGGGACAACCCCAGATAAGCGGAAGAAGATGAATGGATGGACGGACACAGATAAAAACTGCTTACTGAAACGCAAAACCAACAATTTCAGCATTTAAGACAAACAAGAAAAGGAATAGGATGCCTCACAGATAAAATAACTGACTCACTACTGTGGCTGTGTGATTACCTAAGCTGCTGCAGAGTGTCTTTGATTGCAGAGCTCTGTGGGTGTTTGTTGTGGATCAGCTGAACAGCCAGGTTTCTGCAGTTCTGTAGTCTCTCCTCGCCAACCTCCAGCTTCTTCAGGAAGCCTTCAAACTTCCCTCGAACCAACTGCAAGCATAATCCACAGACACACAACTCTACAGCTACCTTCAGCCTCCAAAAACACACTAGAATTAATATTTACAATCATTGTGCAATGAAATGTAACCTGAACATGCTGATAATCATTGCCCAGGTCCTGAGACTCAGCTGTTTGTCTCTGCTGGTTCATCCAGTCCTCCAGCTCTGAAGACTCTCGCCTGAATTCATGGAGCTGAAGGACCTCCTTCAGCTTCTGACCCCTAACAGGAGACATTAGGGTGGTCAGTCACACAAGTACACAGACACAATAAAAAAGCCAACAATAAAACCGCTAAGTCAGAGACAGATCATCTGAACTAATATCATTTTGTTTGGAGAAAAATGATATAAATCACCTAGAAGCAGGTCAAGATATTAAAGATCAGCACTTTACTGTATAAGTCTTTCTCTCTGTCACATACGTATGTTCTTTCTACATTTTTTGTAATTAACAACTGCCTTATGTAAATATTGCACTTTTTCCAAACAAAAAAAGGAAAAAAAAAGAAGAAAAAAACACAGTAAATAGATAAACAAACAACGATTAGGAAAAATATCACGAAAGAGAGAGACTCAAAAAACAATCTGTGAGAGAAAAGCAGAGAAAGTAATCCAACAATATGAGTGTGTGCTCACCTGAGTCCAGCCTGGTGCTGCAGCTGCTGGTTCAGGCTGCTGATTCGACTGTAGGGTCTGCTGAGCTCCTCCAGGCTCCAGTTCTGAATGGCCTGCTCTACCTGGTCTCCTAATGCCTCTACTTCAGCTTCCAACACCTCCAGTTGTCCTTCCAGCACCTGCACGAACACAAGGACACTGTTTACTGATTCTGTTGTTGTACAATCTGCACGCTGTTCTTTGATTTCTTCGTCAGGAATCGATAGGGGAATCATATGAGGTCCTTTTCCGACTAAGCAAAGTGTACACAGTGAGAGTGTGTGATATACCTGGTGTTTAGTAATGAGGCTTTGTGTGGCCAGCTGGTTTTTGCCATAGTCGTCGATGTTCACCAGACTGAGCATCTCTGCGAGTCTGGACTCCAGCTCTGAGCAGTCCAACAGCAGCTAGAGATGAGGCACACACAGAAAATGTAGCAGTTTATGTTTTGTTTTGGTTGGGTTTAGCATAAAATACTTCAAAATTTAACTCTAAATGACCAGTTAGACAGCTGCAGAACTAAGTGTCTTACTTAAAAGTATTTTGATGATGGAGTGTCAGTATCAGACTTTCACTTCCCTCCAATATATAATATCCTTGTCCATCTCACCTGTTCTCTGGTAATAGCCTTGCTGAGGTGAGCTGCTCTCTTTTTGCAGGCATCCTCAAGCTCCTCCCACTCTGTATTGAGGTGGTCGCACCTGCAAAACAGCAGAAATTTACACTGCTCCACAAAGCCAGAACACATTTGGTCCAAACTGAAACCGTACTTATTACAGATCACTTGAACTGTACAGACAAATACCTTCTCAAAGTTGTGTCAAGTGCCCAGCTATATAACATAACCCCTCCCAAAAATTATGAAACATTTGCATACATTGGAGCCAATGGCATCTTTGCAGTCTAAAAATCCAAAATCCTACATTTAGAGAAAGGACCAGTTTCTCTCATGGAATTGGTCGTTTTAATGTCATTAAATTTAAATTTATTCCTTCAGATCAGTGTGCTGGGTTTTGAAAACAATCCCATCTTTGCATCAGTGTTAGGCCTCAAAGACAGGAGTGATTACCAAGCTATTTGGACAAGATCATTCAATGGTGTCTATTTTGTTCTCATTATTTGGTGGACTAAGGTAATGTGTTTGATAATGTTTTATCAATTTTATTATATTATAACTTATTCTTTAACATACCATTTTCCTTGTCTAATTAAATGCTTATTTTGTGATGGTTTCTAGTTTTAATGCATTTTATAAGCAATGTCAGCGTAAGATAGATTCACTACAATGCACCAATGCACATGAAACTTTTTTTTGATGACAAAAAAAAACAACCACACCTCTGCAGCACCGCCTCTCTTTCTGACTTGTTGGATTTGGCTAGGCTGCGCCCTTTCTTCAGAATGTGGTTCAGGTGTTTTCTATGTGCATTCACTTCGGCCTGCAGCTCCTGGGTTAACGCACGAGTACATGAGCAAATGTTAAGTAAAACACAGCCCTGTGAATGTGTCAAATCACTTGAGTCCATTGTAATTCCAACTGAGCTCTCAGCTCAGTTAACAAATGAAGGAAAAGGGGAGGTTTTATAGATAAAGAACTGCAACCCAGCTCGTGCCTTGTGTTTCTGCATGAGGCTGAGGGCCCCAGCCAGAGATTTGTCATATCCTGTAGATCCAGAGGCAGGAACATGCTCAGAGATCCAGTTGAGCTCAAGATCCACATCATGATAAAATCCAAACAACGACACAGATGCCTCCAGTTGTGCTCGACGCTCGTCCAGAGGTTTCTGCAGGGACTTGAATCTGCCACACAGAGGTTATAAAGTCAAGATGATGATAACCTAAAGTGAGCACTGGACTATATTTATGTTATTACTTTTTAATTACACACAGAATAAAATACCCCAAAGGAGACAATGACAGATAAAACCTGAAGTGACATAGGAAATTGTATTCTATGTATCTGTGTCTTTCAGATTTTGTCTCCGTGTGAGCGTCCTTGTCATCCACTTTTATTTTTGTTGTTATTTTGCCTTTTGTCATTTTACTTCAACAGATCGTTTTCTTAGCTGAGACACCCTGACCTGATCTTGTTTGTACTCCTTTCTTTTCTTCACCATGCACTTGGTTTTATATGCACTGAAGTTACTCTAAATGCAATAAATGCAAATATCTATTTGTTTGAAGATTCAAAGTAACTTACAAAGTGAGATAGGCGTCTGTCTCCTGGAGGATCCTTTGAGAGTCAAAGTGGTTGGAAGCGAGGTGTTTGGCCCTGCTCACAATAGAGTTGATCTTCTCTGCCAGTTCCTTGGCCTCCTGCTCCAGCTGCTGATGCTCCTGCATGAGCACACACACACAAAGTACTCACTGATGTCTAACTGTAAAACCCAGCGTCATTAAATCAATGCAGGCCTGTCCTCACCTTCAGCAACTGTCGACTGGAGCGCAGGTCGTGACCTTTGGCAGCATTGTTTAGCATCCACTGGATGGCCTCAATCTTCAGCTTGGCATCCTGTGGAGGAAAAGTACAAGATTTTTCTGAGAATGAAGCTCTGATTGGACAGCAATTACTTCTCCTGGGAAGGATGGTCTTTAATTTTTTACTCCAGTTGACCTCTAAAATTAGTGTAAATTTAAATTTGGCCAGAAACTATGAACTGTATATAAAAGACAGGGCTTGTGAAGTCTCAAAGTTAAGCTGTGTTCTTCTTGCTTTTTTGGGAGCCAGTGGTGAGCATATTTGAGGCATACAAGAGGCTGGGATGTAAAGTTATCAATTAATGCAGGTAGGCTAGGTTGGCAAAGTGCATTCATACATATATTAGTGCTAATTAACTGATTACCTAGCATTAATAAATGCTACAATCTCACAAATCAAGACTGAAGTACAAACTTCTTGGATGGGCTACACAGACAGCATTATTTGTCTGGTAATTTCCTCAAAAAGCCATAAAAGGCACCAACATCACTGAACTGGACCACACAAACGTCTTATCCAGTTTCTCCATCAGTAGTTTACCTGCAAAAGCTCCATCAGCTGCTCCTGCTGCCCCGCCTGTCTCAGCCTGTCCCCCCTGTCAGCCATCTTGTCTTGTAGTCTTTTCCACCGACTCGTGAGCTGAGAAGACTTCCTGCTGATGCTCTGACTGTTGTAGTGCTCTTCAGCAATCATCTCCTCTCCCAGCTTATCACAAACACACACATATGTACTGAAAGTGACATCTCACCAAAGTGCAAGTCGTCTTTTCAATATATGCAACTGTGCATGTGTTGCCAGAGTCACTGTCAAACACTTGTTGTTTCCTCTACAGAAGTCATCATGCTGGGTGAAAAGTTAGAGGTGTTTTACCTGAACAAGTCTATCCAACCAGACTTGGTTGGCCTGCATCTCCTTCTCAGCCGCTTCATGTTTCTTCAGCTTCCAGAGGATGTTTGTGGGGTCTCGGTAGGACTCGTCTTCTGCCACCTTAAACTTCTCCTCCATCCACAACAGCAGCTCATCCGCATCTCTTTGGAACTCCTGCCACACGAAACACCAGGCAAATTCACCCTTATAATTATTATTAAAGAACTTATAACATTCATCTGAGCGCTCTCCTGTAGATATTATGATCAGTGCAGGTACTCGACACAATAAACAACATAAAGTAAAGTATGTTTTCTTGTTTTTAGCATTTTGACAATAGTACTTGGTATTTCTTGGAGTCCAGCAGTAGGTTCCTCCTCTTCCTGCAGCTCTCTTTCAGCCTCCTGTTGGCTTTTTGGATGCTCCTGCTCCGTTCCTTAATGCTGTAAGATAAACATTGAGGTTTTAAAGATTGGTGACGCAGTTTATTTTAAGGTTATTGACTTGAACATATTGGTTGTTAGAGGGACAATTTAACTAATAATATAAACAGTTCCCCGCCATCTGCCTGAGAAGATGATTGGCATGACCCCTCACAAGCCATTTAATCAAAGTAGCAGAGATGGTATACATGTGGTGTTGTAATTTATTTGACAGCTAGATGGCACGGTTTCATGTCGTATGGAAAAGAAACAGCCTTGGTGCTCTGCAAACTGTGTGCATACTGCATCAAAGCTTTCCTGTTAGGTTGAAGTAGCAAGCAGATGAGCTTAGATTTGCATTATGCTAATTTTGCAGTGATGTGTGTTCTACTTGTAGAACGATTTACAAACAGAGTGATAGTACCCAATTCATAGAACCAATTCTATTTATCCCTAACTTCTTCTACTCTTATTTCTTTAGTCCCACCCACCCTGTTAAAACCTTCTGTATGCTGGGAACAGTCCATGAGAAGAAAGTTGGCATAAAGGGAACTAAATCAGCTTGTTTACATGGATGAATGTCGGGACTATGCCATGGCTCAGTATATGATAAATAGGTTTAAGATTAGACAAAGAAGGATTATTTTTAAAAGCAAAATATGCAAAGTTACTCCAGTACAGCATAAGAATTAAATTATGGAGTTGACAGCCCACTTTATGGAACAATTTCTGCTGTGTTTTCTTACTGTATTGAAGCAAAGTGCTGCTGGTCGATAAGCTCCTTGCTGCGCTCAGCGAATTTATCCACTCTTTGATCCAAAGCCATAAGAAGACTTTCAAGTTCATCTTGTCGCCCCAGTAGACTGTGCACACTGTCTACCGAGTCCTGCATCAATAAATGTAATCATTATTTTGACATTTTTATGATAGAACATCCTATTTATAATCTTTACTTATAGCAATTTCACAGATTTCTATAAATACTTATTTAGGATTCAAATTTAAGGGTAACATTTCAAGGAGCTGGACCATGTAAAAAGGTGAGAAATGAGCACCCTCACCCCAAGATCTTGGACTTTTAGTCGGGCTTCATGTCCAGACAATGCTGCTTCAATCCGGTCTCCCTCTTGGTTCAGCCTCTGGAGCTCCACACCCTGCTCCAAATGCTTCTTTCTACTAGCCCACAGCGTCTCCAGCCTACTCCTTTCAGCACTGAGATTATCAAGGATTTGTTGGATGTCAACACCGCCTATTTTCCCATTGGATGATCCCTGCAGCAGAGATTTCCCTAAGTTCTCCATCTCCTTCAGCCTGGCAAAAACACACACAGTGGGAGAGACACAGTCCACTTAAATGATGATGTCCATCAGCCAATCTTCTCAATCCCTTTGTCAGAAGGGGATAGAAATGGCTTTCATTATGGACAAGCGTTATGGTAGTTAAAAAAAATACGTGCACAGGATTAATGATTTGAACATTCTTTAGCATAATTTTTAATCATAATAATTTTCATCATAATTTTTTTAAATTCCTATTAACCACTGCTAAAACACTTTGCATTTAAATTTACTGATGCTGCAGATTTAATTTATTTCGAATTAAATAGAATTAAATGAATGCAATTCAATGAATGGAACAACAACACACTAAGCACTGAATGCTGTGCACAGTTTCTGCTATTTACCTGCTCCTCTGTGTCTCCATTTCTAGTTGCAGCTCCTGGTGTTGCTCCAGCAGCGTGACAGCCGAGGCCACATCGCTCGCTGTCTCCTCCTGCAGGAGCCGTTCCTGAACTGAACCCCCCCAGCGCTCTAGCTCCTTGGCCTCCTGCTGGAAACTTTGCAGCCTGCGGGCCTCCTCCAGTTGGTGCTGTCTGTCTGATGCTTGACATTTCACCTGTACAAAAATGTATTTTTTTTAAGTTTGTAGTTTTATTTTAGATTTTTTTACTCAAAACATTTAATAATAATATAACAATAATAAAACAGTAACAGCCTCTGAGTCTGTGTTCATCAGAATATCAAACCTAATTATAATGACCCAAACGCTGTACCTTTTCAGTCTTATACCAGCTGCTTTGTACATACAAAAAATAAGAGATCTTCACTTTTATTAATAAAATAATGATGTCGAGTATGTCAGTGTCAATGCAAATCAACACGAAATGTTGCAAGCACAAAAGAGATGTTCTGTAGGAACACAGACTGAAGTTTGAACACCTTCACTCTTGGCTACTACACTCCAGTCAGTCTAAAACAAAGAAGGAAAATGTCACCTGATCCAGCAGAGCCTCCAAACCTCGAACCTCCTCCATAATGGCCGCACTCTCTGCCGGACTGCAGTCCTGCTTCCTGTAACACAGGATGTGAGCAAATTGAGTGGAGATGAATGGAGATGTACTCCACCGTGAAGTTTCTTTAGAAAAAACACTTTTAGCTAGAAGTTCATGTAAAGTGTTTTAACTTTGAAACCTTTCAGACTAATGCAGCTCTGTGTTATTCGTAATGTAAATTAAGATACCATTATCATCTGTAATAGATATTTGGAGAGCGGTGAACACATGAACACATCAAAGCCCATGTACCAGGGTACAGACCAGTGTAGGCCAATCCATGAGCCCATTCATGTGAAAGTAATTCACAAAACTATTCTCAGGAAAACTGCAGCTACCTTCAGTGTCACGTCTATGGCTCTTTTAATTTCCTTTATATACATATATCACATCACTGATGAATCATTATGAACATCAAATACAAAACAACAATGACTTATTTCTATCAAATTACAACACACATTTCTAAAATTATTATTATTGATTGATTGATTGATTGATTGATTGATTGATTGATTGATTGATTGATTGATTGATTGATTGGTTGGTTGGTTGGTTGCTTAACATATTTGTAACCATCAATTACTTTTAAAGTGTTTTTGATTCAATTAAGTACTACTGAGACAACTGCAGAACACCTCAAAATCCCACAGACTATATCAGACCATACATCTTTGCAACGCTCTTCAGGTAAGCAATCTTCCCCTCAAGCATCTTGATGTCTCTAAGGGCCCGAATCTGGTTCTTCTCCTCAGCAAGCAGAGTGAAGGGGGTGCAGCCCACGTCCACTTCGTCAAGCTGGGACAGCTCACCCTGCAGCTGAGCTTTAGCCTCCTCGCAGCTATGCAGGAAGGACTGCACATCTGCCGTACTCAGCAGCTCCTTTCCTTTGTCATCCTTCAGCTGCTGAATCCAATCCCACCTGCAACACACCAAGAACCCAGAACTATCACACAGTTGTCACACAGTCATCAGGAGCTTCTGGCGCCTACACCTACAGCCCAGGCACTTTATTATAGCATGTTGCTATAATAGCAAGCCGTTGTTACTGGGTCCTTCACTGTTGTCATTTTAATAACAGTAACAATGAGACATCACTTTTTCACAGGATCTAGTTTGTGTATCTGGGTCCTTGTGCTGATTTGAGTGATTTGGACTTTTTTTGCACCTTTTGGAAACACTCCTCTTTCTGGATTGGATTTCTTTCTGTTTACTGTGCTGGCTCTTCACCAGCTCGTCTGCCATTTTGATGATATCGTCCAGCTGACCTCGTCCGCTCGCTAACTCAGTCAGAAAGTTCTAAAACAGAAAGTCAAGGGTGAGTCAAAGTATTCAGATATTTTATGAATCTGAGTTTGTCTGAGTTTATTCTGAAGAAGTGAAAATAAAAAAAATCAGGCCTCTTAAATATGTCCAAAAGTCAGAAAAAATCTCAAATTAATCATTTAAAAAAGCAACAAAAAAAGTTGTTGTTTGGGTGAAAATCACTGAAACGAAAGATTGATGCTACAGAAGAAAATCAGTGAAAACTCAGTGGCACTTAATATGAACTGCTGCCTTATCAGATGTATTCTACCTAAAGCCACATTTTTTCATTTCTGATTAACCTACAGAAGTGACAATTGGAAGCCAGTATTTACCCTGTGATTTTCTGGCTTTAGAGGTTAAAAGTTTCTCCTTCCCAATAAATAATATGATTTATGAGCTTAACTTAAGGTTGATCTTCATCTACAAATCTGTTGGTATCAGAATCCATCTAGCCAGCTTCGACAACACCATGTGCTATTATTTACTCATTTATAAGTAAACCCACAAGGCTAAATTTCCCACCATCAGCAAAAGGAAACACCTGACTGCTGTTACAGTTTATGCTGAGATCTTAACTGAACAAAATGATGGGCTGTGACGTAGTCTTAATATTTTTTAAGAGATGCATTTAAGGATTAAACAAATTAGAAAAATCATGAGGTATTGGGACATTTGTTTCACCCAGATGAGTTGATCCCCTGTTTTCAGTTTGTAGGATAAGTCTTGTACGATATGTTTGGAAATATTTTTCTGGAGAAGTCTTCACCTCATATTTGGCCTGAACCACTGCTAGATTGTCACCATCAGTGCTGAAGGTGTTGAGGATGTTCTCCTTATCCTCCATCCATGACTCAAACTCATGGCAGCTGTTGTAAAATCGATGAAGACGCAGTATCTCCTCCAGGCTCTTTGTCTTTGTCTGAAAACCAATATAAATATAAATCTGATTTTAGAATACAGCTACTCTGAATGTCCTTTTCTGTATAATAATCTGTCATCTTAATACAACCTCCCACATAACTAAGTAAACAGTTTATATTCTGTATACTGCTCCTTTCTCTCACCTTCACCAGGTTGTACAAGAAATTGTACTCTTGGTCCAACCTGCCCTGTGTGCTCTCCACAGTATCTCTCTGGTACTCGGGGTCTGGCAGTAATGTGGTTTGGATCTCAGCTGTGCCGCGACGCATAGAGCGTTTTCGCCTTGGACGACTCAGTTTCTTGCTTGAGCTTTCTGGCATATCATTGGCTGAGGCAGGTGGAGTGGGTGGAGGAACCTGAAGAGGGTGTGATAAAGTTATTGACACTTTAAAAAAATACATAATAATTTATTTTCACACTGCCCACTAACAAAGCATGTCCACTAACGAGATGTGATATTTTCATAATCTGACCAAAGAACTGGTTCAGTATTGATCATACACTGGATGGCAGCATATTCAGGTAGGTTTTGGGAATGGACTGCTGGTTTCCTCCACTGTCTCTGGCCACAACTCTGTCTCCATCCGGCTCACTGCTGACGATGGTCACAATCTCATTGCGGTCCCACGGAAACTGACCTGAAATCAGGTTAGTTTATACTTTACATTTCAATAAAGTATCTACTATGTGTTTTTCTGTTGTGTGATTTCAGATATAGCCCATGTCTGTTCATCACAACACACTTGGCTACATTTTAGAAATGCAAAAATGAAAACAGTTACAATTTACATAATCTGCTTTTCCTTATTTTCTGTCATCATTTTTTTAGCACAGATTACTGCTCTTCATAGTAAACCACAGAGTAAACCTGTGTTAACCTGGCCTGTGTTACAGAAAATAGCGAATTGGAGTAAAGCCACTTTCAGACATGGTTAATAGAGAAGGACATAATGCATGATATTTTTCCTCTTAAATTGGCCTGTTATCTGGTCCTCTCTGTAAACAAGAGCATCTCTATAAATTTGCCTAAATATTTAATGAATATTTTTTATGTGACTTGGTCTGACCTGAGTAAGATTTCTGTTTTAAGAGAAAAATGGGCATTCTGTATCAAAATGAGAAATGAAATAACACAGTGTAGTGCTGGCAGATTATTTAGTGCAGAATATAGGCTTGTGTTTTCATGTATGAGTAGCAGTCACTCCTTATCATGCTATGCAACACAACAGTGACACTAAGTACTCCAGTACCTCTGCTGTATCTGAAGCGGACTTTGGCCTTGATTTCCTCTTTCTGAGGGGGGATGCTTACAGGGCCCTTCCCACCTCTGGTACTGGATAGTGAGGTTCGTGCTCCTTGCCACTCCTTCTCCTCTTCCCCAGAGGAATCGCTATATTGGATCATCTTGCCTTGCTGAGGCTCTGCCTACAAGGGATGAGGAAATATTGCCTATAGCTTTGCATCTACTATCACAGTCAGTGTTGTAGAGCCAATATTAGCTATTTGTCAGTTTATTGATATCACAGTTTACAACAGCCAATAAATGAAGATTAAAAAAGTAAGGAACACATAGGAGAAACATCTTTCAACTATGTTATATTATTTTAGTAAGGACTCATTAATAACTACACATAAGAAATGTTAGGAAAATCTATCTGACAGAAACAATATCTGAATAAAGCATGCAGAATGACCTGCTGTGCAGTCAGCGCCGTCAGCTGTGCTGCAGTTTTTGACTGTTCTGACAGTCTCTTTATCTCTGAGGCATACGCTGCCATCTCCTTCTCCAAACGAAGG
The DNA here is from genome assembly GCF_057381915.1 of Diplotaxodon limnothrissa. Classification (NCBI taxonomy): domain Eukaryota; kingdom Metazoa; phylum Chordata; class Actinopteri; order Cichliformes; family Cichlidae; genus Diplotaxodon; species Diplotaxodon limnothrissa. The sequence goes on along the minus strand of NC_140614.1, from coordinate 4,667,868 downwards.
TGGCGCTGAAGAAGCAATGCTGTGCTGGAATCGTCCTTCCCATGATCCTCGCTTATCAGCAGTGGCTTCCTGTCACCTAGCCAGGAGTTAGCCTCCTCCACATCTGCAAAATACTGGTCAGAGAAATAAAGGTTACTGTCTTAGAGCATGTCTATAGAGATCAAGAGCAGGTTCCAAAAGACCACACAAGAAAATAAAACATAACATACGTGACAGGATGGTTAGAACCTACACAATAACAGCAGCACACAGGTAAAAATCTGACTGCAAAATAATTAGACTAACTGTAAAAAAACAGTAATACCTCAAAAATGTGTTTGTTGTGAGCAGAGATAGGAGTTTACAGACAAAAAGAAGCTACACTAAACAAAAACAGCTTTTTTTCAATCTTCTCTTCTTCTTCTCTGCCTTTAATGACACATTATTCACTAGTGTTGGGATTTCCGGCTCTTTTTAGAGAACCGGCTCTTTTGGCTCCGAACCGGCTCTTCAGGTTGTTTTGTTGATTTAATTAATTTATTATTAACAATAATATAAAATTATGCACAAAAGGAATTACTAATGTAAAAAAAAAGTGGTTTTATTTATATATAAATATAAATATATACAGTGGCCCCTAGAGAAAAAGCACGTACAAACTCCAAAACACATTTCTAGCGTTAACTGAACTTCAAAACAGAGCTACCTAAATATACTTTTATTTATTCACTCCACATAAAATGTAATAAATAAATCATATAAAACAAAAACAACTATTCACATTTCAACTTTAACTATTTAAATTTTCAGCTTTTTCCTTTTAAACAAATTTAAAGTGAAACAACACAAAACACTGCAAACCACAACACAATTAAATATAAATAAGAAAAAATATGAAAACAAAAAGAACATGCATATTCTCTGTCATATGGGCCTGCATGAATAAACTTTCTGAATCCTTTATCATCCGCAACTGAAAATAGTTGTGGATGATTACTATACCTTTCTAATGTGACGTTGTTGTCCCTGGCTCTCTTTCTCTCTCTCTCCCTCCCGCTCTGTTCCTGTGCTACTGTGAGTGTAACTACCGCCCCTCCCCCCTCTGCCCAGCGCAAAGCACAAGGCTCGTGTACGGAGTGAAGCGGGAAAAAGTGCGAGAGAGAGGGTGAGAGAAAGGGGAAAAAAACCCACGGCTTGCGATAAGGAGCCGGCTCGCCACTATTATTCACCTGCTTTATGGTAGCGGCAGCCTGCAGTCTGTCGCGGTGTCCCGTCACCTCGTCAGTCAGGTGGCTCCACTGCTTCTTGAGAGTCCTGATCCACTTCTGAACAGCTTGCTGATTCTCCTGACTCTGTTTGGAGAGCAGATCCTGACCTCGACCCAGGACACCTTTATACAAAGACTCCTGGGCCTGGACCTCTGCCTCCAGCACCTATCAAATTATGATTTATTTGAAGTGGCATTTAGAGTCAAGATAGATTTAAATTGCCTTTATTCTCAAGGTGGGGTCATGTTCAGCCTAAAAACAGTCAGATTAACCAGATTACATGACTTAAACCAGAATTTAAATGTTATTATTTGTCTGTTTTGTTTAGATGCACTTCTGTTCTTTGCATTGCTGTTTCTTGTTTATGTTATTTTCATTTCATTTAAAACTTGGCAAATATTGTTTCGTGGTCTTGGGCTTTGGACTTTTTTCAGCTTGTGTATTTTTGAATTCTTAAGTCTTAGTTTGATTGGTTATTCCCGATGACTTAATCCTTTGTTTCACTTATTTCGGTTTGTTTGTTTGTTAGAGTCATTGTGTTGGTGTTTTGTTACTTCCTGTTTTATTTTTATAGTCTTTTGTCACTTGTGCTTTGTTTTTATTCCTACTTCGCTTGTCTCAAGATTAGTTTCAATTGTCACATGACGAACATTTACCTCGTTACCTCTTGTATTGTCTCTGTCGTCCTTGATGCCAAGTGTCCCTTGATGTTTTGGATTTCCTGCTTTTTGTATTCAGCTTCTGGATTTTGGCTTGGTTTACTCTCTGGGTTATCACCATTAAAACTTGCTTAGAGTTTAGTCACTGTTTCCTGCATCCTGGTTTTAGGTCCATAATCCCTCAACAATCCACACAGCATGCAACCTATTGTAGGTCCAACTCTATATTGTCAGGGCCGTGAGTCGGAGCTCAGGATTTATGTTTTCTTCTTTTTAAGATTATGTTTTACACAATATTCTACATTCTTGTGGTTAATATTATTCATGGTTCTGTGCTTGGCCTCCCCTGTGTCCTTGTTGCTTGTGTAGTCTATCATGTCTCTCGCGCATGTTAAATTTTCTCTCCGTGTTGATTCATCGGGCGACCGTGGCTCAGGGGGTTGGGAATCGCATCTGTAACCGGAAGGTCGCCGGTTCGATCCCTGGGCTCTCTGTCCTGGTCGTTGTGTCCCTGGGCAAGACACTTTACCCTACTTGCCTACTGGTGTTGGGCCGATGGCGCGGTATTGTAAAGCGCTTTGGGTGCCTTGAAAAGCGCTATATAAATCCAATCCATTATTATCTGTCTCCCCTTCATGACCCTCGCTCCCCCCGTTTCCTGTGTTTACATCTTAATGTGTGTCTCTTGTTTCCTGTGTTATTTTGATAGTCCTTTGTCCTGTATTCAGTGTATTTAGTTTTGCTTCCTCCCTGTCTTCTCAGGTTTGATTAGTCCTAGCTGTGTTCCCGCCTGTTTCCATCCCCTTGTTATCCTTCATCTGTATTTAAGTGTTTAGTCTCACTCTGTTCATTGTCGTGTTCTCCATGTAAGCTGTGTTCTGGTGTTAGTTCCATGTTGTCAAGTCTAGTCCAGTTCAGTTGTTAGTTCTAGTTTATCTTTTGTTTGTGTAGTGTTTGTCATGGTGCCTGCCCGGCTGGCCCTGTGTGGCTACATGTGTGTTGCTTTTGTCTCGCTCTCTCTCTCCTCTCTCTCTCCTCTCTCTCTCTACTTGCTGCCTGGGTGGAGTTCATTGTGGGCTCCCGCCCCTGGCCATCACCACCTGCAAGCAATCACCTGTGGCTCCTCACCTTGTTTGCTCTCGCTACTTAAGGCAGTGACTGAGAGCACCTCGCTGCTGGACTATTGAGTAACGCTCGTCAGTGCTACTTTAGCCTAAGCCAGTTTTGAGCTCTCTTCGTGACAGTTTTCCGTGTTAATTCCTGATCTCTGTATACAGATTCTTCGTGCTCGGTTTGGAAGTTTGGACACCGAAGCCTGTTCGTGAGTGCCGCAGTGAGAGTGGCGTGTGTGAGGAAAGGACCTTTCCAAGTGCATTGTTCTGTTCGTGTGGAGCGGAGCAAGAGAGGACACTTTTCCTGATTCTTCCCTGTACCCCTGGGAACCTTGGCCCCCTTCTCCTTCACCTGTGTATAGTGAACCGGGAGTGTGTAAATAAAATTCAGTTTTCTGTGATTTCAGTCTGCGCCGAGTGACAGTGTTCATGTATTTTGGTTTTAGTTTTCACAGCAAATAAAAGCTGCCTCTTTAAGTTAATCTTTTGACTTAGAGTCCTGTCTTGCTTTAGTTTAAGGCATTTAAAAAAAAACAGAAACATGTATCTGCTTTATAAGCTTTTGTTATTCTTTTTTTAATAAAGAATAACAATGTAACATTTCTAAAGTTTTGACAATCTGTAAAATAATATGAATCCTGTGTTTTTCACAAGAGGCACAAAAAAGTTGACTTTTCATCACATAATTCAGAGTTAACACATTCACAAAGAACACCCTTAAACCACTGTAACACACGTGCCTGTGTAAAAAAGCAAACAAAACTTCTTCACAGTGTCAAAGTCCAAAGCATGGAACCTTATGGGCTCAAGTGTCCGTATACACAGCTTTCTGGCTCACCTTGTGCTTGTGTTCGGCCACCTGGATGTGGTTGAGGTCTCTTCCAAGTCCAGCCGTCTGCAGCTTTAACCAGCGCTCATAGATCCAGGCCTCCAACTCCTCACAGTCATAGAGGAACTCAAACAACCTCAACTGAGCCTCCAACTGCCTCCTCCTGACACAGCAAAGGAAAGATGTGAGGCAAGATGAGCACAGGTGAGAGATGTAGCAACAGAATATCAGACTAATTAGACTTTCTATTCCACCATTTTGGACATACAAAGAAATGTTACACGTTTAGACCTGTTGCTTGATAAATGATTTTTCCCTCATGCTGTAAATGAGAAAACTAAAGCAAACCTGCTGCTGCTGAGAGACACCAGCGATTTGTACTGAGTGTCAAGAGCTCTCACTCTGCTCTGAATCTGCTGCCCATCCCTTACTTTTGCCTGAGTGAGAGAAAGGAGGTGGGTCAGTCTGACAGAAATCACCCTTACAAATTCCCCAAACAGTGAACTAATAGGACATGAGATGCCAATTATTAGCGTACCTTCAGAGCTCTGCTACTGATTGCAGTGATGGTTTCACCATGAGTTGAGATCTGAGCTTCCAGGAGATCTTGTTTCTGAAGAAGAGACTCCACCTCCGTCAGCTGCTTCCCCAGTTCAGAGGAACTGGCTTGGGACTAAGATGGGATAAGGGAGGGAACAGTCAGTAATATTAAAGTCACCCCACTTCTCTCACAGTACAATCTAAGTAAAACTCCAGTGTCGTCATTATAACTAAATTTCGAATAATAAGCTCACTTGTAGTTCTTTCAGTTCCTGGGAGACAAGCTCAATGTCCCGCAGGATGCTCAGAGTTTCAACTACATTTCCCAAAAGCATCCTCTGTTCTTGGAGCTGCTGCAGCAGGTCCTTCCATCGATGGCTAATGTTCTCCTCCCTTAGAAACAAATATATTATTATGTAGAGTACAAGTTTTTTTTTTTAATTAATGTCACTTCTTGGTTCTTCTCCCTTCAAAAAGAGAAAGACTTAAGGTTACACAAAGTCATTGTTTTCATCCTCCCACCTCCCAATGACCTGCTCCTTGCTGTGGTAGTTTCCTTTCTCGATGGATTTTGCCATGTCTCTGAGGGCCGTGAAGCGTGGCTCCCTGGCCAGTGCATCGGTAGCCAAGGCCTCCAGACGCCGGCCAGCTGCCTGAGCCTCCTCCAGTGTGGACAGACCTCGGATGTCCTGCCTCCGGATCAGACGCAGTGTGTCCTCAAGATAGCCCTCCCTCAGAGCTGCCTGAGAAGACAAAAAGGAAGGATTTTGCAGTCTATTGGGGATTTTTTAAGGAGCCATAAAAACAGGCAGAAAGTTGAATATCAGATCCAGGGTTTTGAATGCTGTTTGTCTGCATAGATTAACCTTTCTGATGCCAAAAAGTGGTTTCCATTTTAAGTTAACATTACACAAACAAATTCACAAAATCCCAGCAACACGTTTGTCCCCATTTCCCAGCTTTAAGTAAAGGGTATTCCATTCTGAACAGATTCCAAACTGATATACCTATTTTAATAAAAAATGTTTAAAATTAAATCAAAATTATACTTTTTTGTTGTGTTGTGTGTATCTACTTTTCTGTGGGGTTGTTAATAACAAATAACAAGATCTTGCATATATGTCCAGCGGAACAAGAGTGGTCAAAAGGTCGCATCCATTTTAAGGTTAACATTACCAAAACTCACTGAAATTTATTTCTACGCACAACACAGTGATTTGTAATCACAAAGTTGTTTTTATAATTTACTCAGGAATATGTCAGGCAACTCCATAACATTACGATCAAAACTGGGAGACTTGTAACAAAGACATTCATATGAGTAGAGTGGCGTTACCTTCCTGGCAAACTTCTGTGCAAGTTGCTCCAGGCTTTCCAGGCGTAGCAGCGTTTCCTGTAGGGCTCGCTCTCGTTCATGTTCCGCCCTCTCCAGCATAGCCCAGCTCTTCTCGATGTCATTCAGAGTTTTACCTTTACAAATACACAACAGCATGAGCGATCTTTGTCATAGCAGCCCTTATATTATAATTGACTGTTAGTGTTCTGTACCTTCGGGAGGATTATAAGCCCATTGGTTGTTGGCTGCCAGTTGAGTCCTCAGACTGAACAAGTGGGCCTCAATTGCCCCACGCTCCTGGAAAAACAAGACTTAACTTTAAGGAGATGAACAAAGGAGGACGCTGAATTTAAAATGTGAGGGTCATCTGACCTGGTATTTGGGAGGTTTCTCCACAGTTCTGTAGGTCTTAAAAGCGCTCATCAGTTTCTGCATCTCCCTCAAAGAGTTTGGGAATCTTCTGTCATTCAGCTGCACCATCTTCAGTCAAAAAATAATCACCAAATTTAATTCATTAATTGTTTTGTTTTTTTGTCTTATATTCCTGTGTTTTTTCTGGGATTGACCTGTTACCTTAGTTTTGATCCAGCGAAGCAGATCTGAGACCATTCTTTCATACTGGATCTTCATGCCATCCAGCTCCATGAGCATCCCAACAATCTGTGGAGAAAAGAATGAAGTCCTACTTTTGTGTTCTGGATGTTTTGGTTTGATATGTTAAAATGGAATCTGGACTGGCAAATCAAAGACAAAAATATTGTTCGTAACCAAAGAATTAGCAACCAAGAAAAGTTGCTCATTTAAATTAATCCTTAAATTACCTATCTTGCCTTCTTAATGATTTCATTGTTAATAGGCTATCCCCATTGTTGCTGGTTGACTCTAATTCTGCAAACTGTAATTCTGCATCCTGCACCTGCCCCTCTTGATGTCCCCTCAACCCCACTGGGGTAAAAAAGTGTCCATCTGAAACTGCTCAATCTTATTGCAAAAGGCTGCTGTCAGTCACTTCCTGGCATTCTGAAAATGCTGGTCACTGCACCTGAGCACTATCACTATCACAAGCTATATGAGCCAATGTTGATTTTAAAATGCATGGCTGTTATATTACATCACATGATTGGCTTGCTTAATTTTTGATTTATAGTTGCCTACCTATCAATGCAAAAATACTAATAAATATAAAAGTGGCTTCTAACATAATTTTCAAAGCTGTAGTTATCACTTCCATTGTGTACGCGACTTAAGATGAGAAATTAAACATATTAGTTTCACCTCCCATTAACTAATGTGGTTGTTATTTAAGAATGAGAAGCAATACAGCAGCATCAGTGTTCAGTCACAGCACTTTCACTCCTGCAACCATAACCCTCAGTCCAAATAAACAAAATGCAAACCTTAAAAAAACATCTGACAACACTCAGCCCCAAAACAGTTTAACTTGGTTATTATCATGTACAGCAGAAGGAACATGTGTGAAGCAGATAAAGGCTTGTAGCTTCGGTGTGTTAAAGGTGTGAGGTTCTCTGAATGAGTTCCTGCTGCTGCCTCCAGCAGCATCTCATTGTATGTGATCTGATGTGATTCTTAACATCCACAGCCCCTCTTTTATGAAAGGTTCTCCTTTGAGCTACTAATACCTTCTTATCTACCAAAATAAAAATCCCACCAGCTGTGTTTTGTGTTTTGTGTGAGCAGCAGCTTGTCATTGTAGCAGTAATCTATACTATTTAGAGCAGGTTACAATACCACATGGGGCAGAGCAGTCCACACTATAAACGGTATGACAGACATTATGTCAAGCAACACATTATTTAAAGAAAAAAATGACCCACAATCTGAGTTTAGGGACAAATAAACCTGCCTTATAGATTAGATTTTCCATTGTAACCAGCCTCGGTTTTTGCTAATCAACATCAAGTTACAAGAGCCGACTGAGTCTGAAAAGATGGACTGACAGACTGATACAGACTCTTTCTCTGCCCCATTGCTTCTCTTTTTTATTTTTACTGCACGTTTAGTTAAACAGAAACAATTCTGCCTTATATTAGAAATATGTCACCTTTAATATCTATAACATGTGCATGTCTGTATGTGTCGTATATATTTATATGCACTCATCTATACACAAATTTAGAATCACTTGGGCTTCAATTAATATTATGTATTATGCTATTATGGTCATATTATTTATTATCTGACTGATCTTTTTTTCTGTTGTATGCAATGCTGCTGTGTTTATGTTTGTGCTGAATCCAACCCTGGCAAGTCTCTTCTGGATGGTCTGCCCCTGCTTCATCCTGGAAAAGTAGTGGTAGTACAGAGACACGTAGGTCATGATGGACTTTTCATCAGGATGAGCGACCATGATGTCATCCACCTCCAGAAGCTGCATGATACTGAACTCCCGCTCTGCCAGAGTGAACGCATGCTCCAGATTACGCTGGGGGTTATCACCATGGAAACGGTGGTAGTCAAAAAGGTCAGGTCTGGGATGGACAGACACATGTATGTTTACTCTGTGAGAAGCGATTTGAGTTTCCATTTGAGTTTTTGACTTTTGAGGATATTTTAGGAAATATTTTATGAGGGACCTCACAAATACAACAAAAATGCGTGTGCACAAGTATGCTACCGGTGGGCGTGGATAAGAGCATTGAAGGCAAGTCCATCCCTCCAGCTGGAGGAAAAGTCCTGCACGTCAACACCATTGTAGCCTGATGTTTTCCTCTGACACCAGATCAGCAGAGCCTCCTTGGCTGAGCGATGAGCTACGCTGTTCCCCTGAGAAGGAGGAGGAGGGAAGGGGGTGAGATGAAATGAGAACAAGGCAAAAATGGAAAAAATTTAAAAGACAAGAAGATGGAAAGACAAAAGTAAAAATGTGGAGGAGCAAGGGAAAGGAAAGGGAAAAGGAAAATACCCCAAAAAAGAGGGAAAATGTTAAATATGTTAAATTCATAAATAAATTGTTTAAATTAAAGGAGATAACTAATTCTGCTGTAGTTTTAATTCGATACCTCTTCCAGGTTAATATGTCCAATCTGAAACCTGAGGATGATGATCCACAGCAGCCCCAGGATCAGTGTACGATCCCCATCCACCACATTTTCTGGACCAATTAAATCCACCCGAATCTAACAGTAGAGCATAGAGCAGTGTGAAGCTGTCGTTCGTGAGACTGCTATGAAGTTCAACATTTTACAGCTGCCAGTAAGAACTGAAAGTCATTACCTTGACATTTAGGATAATCTGATTGGCTTTTTAGAACTAACATTTAATCAAGATTAAAATATACTGAGAAAAGACCGTTCTCCTCATGAGGAATAATACTATAACCATATACACTTGTACACTGAGGTTTGTGTGTATAAGATTAATTTTGTATATTTGTAAATTTGGTGGATCACTTTCAGGACACCAAAAAGCAAAAAGTAGGTTACTTTGGTTTTGAGGAAATTGATGGCAATGCTGTTGTTCTCCAGAAAGTGGACTCTCAT